>NC_135787.1:172082500-173296250 GCF_051106095.1 Pogona vitticeps
GCTAAGGAAGTTAATGAGTGGCTTGTATATCTCCCTTCCCATTTCCATGCAGGAGCACACAGGTTTCGTTGTTTGCTCATGATCCAAGTGACACACACACACCAAGCTGATATAGGATCTGTGAGATCCCAGGGTTAAGATGATTTTTTTTCTTTCCAGACCTTAAGTGACAAGAAAAGATACAGCTAATTCTTTGGCTCAGTTTCCTGGATTTGAATACCCTCTGCCAGCATTCATCCCATTACGGGGGAATGATTGGGTGGGCTATGCATTGCAAAAAGAACAGACCTATAGGTTTGATGTTTCTTTGCTTTTTGTTTTTATTTTTTCCTGGTGGAAAAGGCATGTTTTCCTTGATCAACTGTTGTTTCTTCAGCTTTGCCATAAGAAACATTTTTGCAGCTTATACCAGCTGGGAACCAAGTGCTCTCCAGAGATGGACTATCGCTCCCATCATCCCTGGACTGCATGGGCAGATTACAGTCCCACACATCTAGCTTGCATACACAAAACAATCCAGACCGCTCCCTCCTTATAAGACATTTTAAAAAAACATTTGTAGGTTGAGAGTCATCATCATAGGCATCCTTCAGTCTCGAAAGACTATGGTAGCTCTGTATGGAGGACTTGGAACAGCGTCTAGTGTTTTGACGCTGTACACGAAGCTGGAGTGTCCTCTCCAGGGCACAAAGCCTGGGTAAAATAATCTGGAGGATAGGCTGTTACCCAACCAGCAAATCCCCCCTCTCCACGTCAATGAAATAGTCCAATGGAAAGGAAAGAGCCAATAAAACTAGTTCCAGCGACGTCGCAGGAGTTGCCAGAATGACACGAACTGCCTCCGGGACTCCAGCTCAGGATTTTGCCTCTAGGTTAACTCCTGAAGCCTTTTCCATCAGTGGATATAGCCACAAGGCAGTGGAGGTTTGAAATCAGAGTTTTCCTTCTCTTAGATCATCCTCCATGCCGTGAGGGAACAGGCCGGGCAGGTGGGACTCGTTCAGCCCTGGAAGTGTAGTCAATAATAACCAGAATATGTGTATGCCCTCCTGCAGAACGTATCAAGGGGCCTACGATGTCTATGCCTACCCGCTGAAAGGGGTGGTCCACTAAAGGCATTGGAATTAGCTCAGCTCCCGGTCTCGGTTTCACTTTTTTTTTTTTTTTGGCATTCAGGGCACGTGGCACAGTGCGGGCTTTTGAAAAATCCACCACTGACCATTTCCCCTTTCCTGCCCACCTGATTTCTAAGAAGTCCCGGTGCTTTGCTGCTGCTTTTGTTTCAGTTTCTGTTTTTAGCTGAATCATGACTTGCTTTCTTATTTTGGGTACACATCTGTTGAAAGAGAGTGAAGTGCAGCAACTCTATACTGTAGAGTGCAGCTGCAGCCAACCACATTTTGCATTCTAACCACATGTTGGAATTGATGTGTTTAAAATTATAGGTCACAAAGGCAGGTCTTCTCTTTAAAACCCTCCTTGCCTTTCTTTCCCTGAATTAGCTCCATGTGTTGCGTTTCAATTGCCGTTTAGCAGGGCCATTAAATATATTTAAATAAAATAAAAAGAAATAAAGACTTATTACAGCAAAGGACCGACAGCCCATCCAGTTTAGGGTACTGGCATGGGAAACCTGAAGAAGTGGGTGAAATCCAAGGGATTCAGCCATTTTCTTAAAAAAAAAGTGCCTTATAACTCAAAGTCTTCTTGTTTAACCTTTCATATTGTAAGCCTGTCAGTAGCACCCCTCCCTTTTAAAAAATTTCTGTGCAGCGCCCTACTGTTGTAGGCAATTTATCGCTAGGCCATTTATCAATAACATCAGGCCATTAAAATGAATACAACCCTCCGGCTAGGAATTGTATTCTGCCACAGTAACCTCCCTATTTATGGAGGCCCAGAATGCATGTGCTGGACTTAATTCTCAAGTCCAGTCTCAAAGATTTGTGTTTAGGAATCACTGACCAGCTACATCCGCCAATCTTCCAAATGGTAGGCTGTGTTGGAAGGAGCAACTTTGATGGGCCTAGGGGACAAACGTTTGCCTCCTATTCCTGACATGGGCCTCACTTTGCTTAGAAATGACCAAGAATTGTTCCAAAATGCAAAACAGCTCTTTTCTGGAGGTGGCTGGTGCCCCCCTCAGTGTCCTTCTGCCAACAGGCAAAGTTATTTTATTTTATTTTATTGCATTGCTGTGCCCCTTTCTGTGGGAAGTGTTTGAACAGGCCTTTAGCCATTGATCAGGAGAATGGATTTGTGTGTGTTTTAATATTGCAATTTATTGTCTGTGTGTGTTTGTGTCTGAGCTGTACCTATTTTCTGAATGTATGTTGTAAGCCTCCTTAGGTCCCACAAAGAAGAAACGTGGGACAAGGAAATGAAGCCACATTATCTTCTCACACGATTCATTAGCCTGCTATTTGGAGGGATTGGACAGGCACTGAGGGTGGAATTTTTTAATGAAACGTTTTATTTATTTTGTGTCTGGAAAGTATTAATGATGGTAATATATTATTAAATGTCTTCCTAGCAGGTTTCATTTTTTTGTTTTTATTTAAGAAGTCCTCAAATAATTGTAATTGCTTTTGAAAGAACCTCATTTATTGAAAAACTAAAACTGTTCTTCATATTGCAGTTTTTCTACAGGTGATTTTCTTGGCTTGCTTCTGCTATGTTAAATATATTTTTTTAGTCTTTTTGAGGGGCAAGGGGAGAGCTTTTCAATTAGTTATACTTCCCTGTAATGCAAAACGGCATCCATCAGCGTTCTGAAGCAACTGCACAACTGGTCAATTGAAACTCACTAGACAGATATTTAATAATAAATTCCTAGATGCATACTTTCCAGACAGAGAATAAACATAATGTGGAAGAAAAAACACACACCACAGAGCCTACAAAGCAGTAGGGCTAAAGAATCGTGTGGGAAGATGATGTTCCTTTGTGGGTGAAAGATGGTGAGGATGCAAACCTTGAGCAAAGAAGGGACACTCATAAGAGATTCTGTCAGTGCCAAATATTGAAAATAAGTTGTTACCTATAACTATTACATTAGAGTTGTAGCTTAATTTTATGTATGTATGTATGTATGTATGTATGTATGTATGTATGTATGTATGTATGTATGTATGTATGTATGTATGTATGTATGTTATTTTATTTATTTATTTATTTATTTATTTATTTATTTATTTATTTATTTATTTATTTATTTATTTATACCCTGCCCATGTAGACCAAAATCTACTCTGAGCAGCTAACAATAATAGATCAAATAAAAACAATATAATAAAATAAAAAAACAACAGTAATAATATAGTTCGAGATGGGAAAAATAATTAGGTGATGACAGGAAGGAAAGCCTGCCTAAATAGCCAGGTCTTAAGTTTGCTCTTAAAAACACCCAGCGAGGGAGCCAGACAGATTTCTGGGGGCAGACTGTTCCAAAGGCAAGGGGCCACTGCTGAGAAGGCCCAGTTTCTTGTTCTTTCTCTCCAGGCCTCCCTCGATGTTAGGCCTCTCAGCCGCCCTTCCTGGCTAGAAGGAGTGATTCTGGTAGATCTAGGTGGGAGAAGGCGTTCCACTAGATATCGAGGTCCTAAACCGTTTAGGGCTTTATATGTCATCATTAACACTTTGAAATAAATGCGGAAATGAACAGGCAGCCAATGCAAGGCAGCCAAAGTGGAGAAAATATGCTGATATTTTCTCACCCCAGTGAGAAGTCTGGCCACTGCATTCTGCACCATTTGAAGCTTTCACATCAATCTCAAAGATAGCCCCACATAGAGCGTGTTACAGTAGTCTAATCTCAAGATTACAAACGCATGGACTAGAGTGGTGAGCACCCCAACATCAAGATAGGGACGCAGCTGGGCCAGAGACGGAAATAGGCGGAGTGGACCACTGATGCTACCTCAGTTTCCATTGTGAGTGCCGGATCTAGATGGACCCCCAAGCTGCGATCCTCAGTCTTCGTGGTGAGCGCCACTCCCCCAAAAGTGAGGGAGTTTCCCAGTCCACCAATGGAGGGGCCACCCACCCTCAGGACCTCATCTTGTCTGGGTTCAGCCTCAGTCCATTCTCCTGCATCCATTGCAGTACAGCCTCCAGGCAGTGCTTGAAGGGATGGAACGGCACCCACTGTGGTTGGAGAAAAGGGTATGTAGCGCTGGGTGTCATCAGCATTAATGAGTAATTTCTTTTTGTGATGTAACTGTAACATTTCAGTTACTTTTTATAGTTACAGAGATGTAGCCTCAGTAAATGGGGTATAAAATACCATTTGATTCATATGTTGGCTGTTGCAGTGTCTTGTGTTCTCTTGTGTAAACAAACAAACAAAAAAGGATAACACTCCTGATCTGTTTTCTCCTCAAAACAGGATAGAAAGGGGGATTTGCGGGGCAAATGCAATCAGCAAATTAATTATGTACATCAGTTTTAAGCAATGAGATATTAGAGAATTATGTCCCTGTTCTGTATTGTCACTATAACGGAAATTAAATATTAATATTTTATTTTGGAAGGTACAAGGAGCAGCATAGTTAATTTAAGCAAATTCTCATCATTTGCTTACATTTATAGGACAAGCACAGAGTAATGAGGACAATATAAACAATGCAAATAAAATGTTACTGAGGAGAGTGAAAAGCCAGTTGTTAGAAAATGCAATTTTTAAAGGCCAGACTGTGGTTTCTTCTCGGCCTTCTGCTGATAAAAGCAGCAGGGCTGAGTTTTACGCAGGGCTCTTTCCATTGTATCTTTCTGTTGTCTGATATGTAAAACTCTGCTTCAAATGTGCCTGTCCCCTTGATATTCTCATACGGTGGAAAACTACAGCGTCCTTTCTTGTATTTTGGAGCTTGGAGGACTTGTTAGCTAAATCTTGCCCTATAGGAGAGGTGTTGAGGCTTGCATGCCAGTCCTGAGTGCATGAGCCCACTCCAGCTCCTACACATCATTGTAAATATGTTCATGCAGGTCAGCAAAGGTGGGTTTTATTTTTCATCCTCCTTTCTCAGTCCTGATTCAGCAGAGATCTTGTCTTTCACTGGTGGTTGAGTGGAGAGAGGAACTTTTCTCTGCTTGGCACTGGAAGAATAGCTTTTGCTTTTTCAACATTGAAAACAGGGATATGAGACTTACATTGAGTCAACTCTTGAGTCCATGAAGCCCAGTATTTGGAAGTTGTTCTTCACAGGTTCAAGCTGCATCCTTTCCTAGGCCTGTTTGGAGATCCTTGGTAATCTGCCCAAATGCTAACTAGCCCTGATCCAAAATTAGTCAGAACCAGTGTGCACAGTGTGTTTTGGTGAAAGGGGCATTTCTCATTGCCAAGGAAGGAAGAATATCAACTATATCACAAACGGCACCAGAGCGCAGACAGAGTTCTGACTCTTGTCCTCTGAAGATGCTGGCCACAGAGACTGGCGAAACCTTAGGAAGAAAAACCTTCGGAATATGGCTGAACAGCCCAGAAAACCCACAACAACCATTGGAGGAAGAATTCTTACCTCCAATTAGCAATTCCTGCTTGGAGATCAAAGCTTTTCTGAGTTTAGGGAGAGGGATCTGGAAAAGAAGCTGGCAGACCAGATAGGCCCTCACCCAAGTAACAGACATTCCACATGCCTACTCTTTGGTATATGTGTGCATCTATGGGTCCCGGCCTCAACAGCAATCAACCCTGCTCTACTTTTTTGGATTTAAAATTATCTCCCTTGAATGGAGTTGGAAAGATGAGCAGGCATTCCTATACAATGGCAAAGTATGGAGTGATGGTAGAGTTTGGGCAGATGGTATGATGGTATGATATCATAGTGGTTAGAAGCTTCTAAGGGACAGTTTGGAGAGGCACAAGTTCAAATTTGCATCAGACCTTAAGCTGAGGAATGGGGGGGAGCCGGAATCTTTAATTACTGACAATCACTGCTGCTGGGATGGCTTTACTTCGGACACGACTAAATGACTAAACAACAGCAGTAATTAAGGACCTTCCTCCACCATTCTAGGTTCTTAGTGATGAAACAGATTACAAAAGAGCCATGGAACTTTGCAACAGAAGTAGGAAATGTTTTCTTTCCAAAATATTTCTCCTACTGATGACATTACGTGGCATAACTGACAAGAATTGTATTTCAGCCAATTGTTTTTTACTTTGATACCTATCTAGTAGATACCACACGAAGATAATACTAGCAAGTCAAAAGAGGGTGTCAGTCTTTATAATAGAAGTCCTAGCAATACATTGCAGCAGTGTATTGGATTCTCAGTGCGGAACAGTGGATAGAATGATGGACTAGGATGCTGGAGAACAGGGTTCAAATCCCCACTTAGCCATGGAAACTTACTGGGGAATTGGAACTGGTAAAATCACTGTTTAAGTATCTCACTTACCTTGAAAGCCCTATTTGGGTTGCTATAAGTCGATTCTGACTTGACAGGAAAGAACATACACACAGTAATAAGTAGGCTTCTTCCCAGTGGATAAAAGGAGTAAGAACCCACTATTCTATTGTAACAAAACCACTGTAAAGCCTTTATCTGAAAAAAGAGAGCAAATTTTAAACAATATTATGCTATATAACGTGTAGACAGGTTCCTGTATAAAAAATGTTGCAGTTGCTAAGGTGTGCATTTCTTGGTATCCAAGCATCCGGCCTTGTCTGATGCACAAATAGCATGTTCGTCACTATATTTGCTCAATGTGAAACATTTTCCCATATTGTCAGAGGGGCTTTTTCCACTGAGTGAGAAATGTGAATTGGCATGTGGGTGACCATTTAGCAGGGCTGGAGGGTGCTAAATTATAGAATAACAAGGAAAAGAATTAATATTTCTCCTCAGATCAGGTCTTAGGGAATAAAAGCTTTGTGTTACAGAAAGAAGTTAATCAAAAGCGAATGCTCTTGGCAGGTTCAGGCTCTGTTGAAGTTCCCATACACTTTCCGATGTACTGGGGGGGCAGGGGGGGGCACAGAAGTGAGTCTAACTCTTTTATGCTGCTGACACTTTCATTTATTTTTTAAATTTGTCTACCTTATTTAGAAAGCTTGGAAAACATGGAAGTATAAACAGGCAAATAATAATCTAAAAAGTGCAACTGCCAGAAGCTGCCTATATGTTAATTTCAAAACATGATCAGGTCTCTCTATATATGTCCCTGTCGTCAATGTCTTCATACCTTCAAATGTTGAAAGAATTATGAGATGCTCTATTCACTGAGTGATGGAGAGTGAACATTCATCTTCCTTGTGTTCATGTTATCAGCCTTTAAGCCACCACAAGGACTCAGAGAACCGATTTCCTCTAACCAGAAGTAAACTTGCAGATGAAGGCAATTTAAATGAAATAATCATTACATACCATTTAGGGTGGTTCTTTCCAGAGTTTCGTAGGTATAGACTATTCAGAATCCTTTCTTCTTTGGGAATGGGGCACTTCTGGGGCCATGTAGCTTTTCCAAGGCCACATAGGTTGTCTCTTCCCTCACGAGTCACAGGAGGGAATTGAACTCCGACCAGTCACTTTCATTCACTGATCTGTTCAGCCAGCTAACAACTCAAAGATCGTTCCAAAGCAAAAATTAGCTAAACAGTGACTTCTCCCCTAAAGGAAACTGCCAGTGAGCACAGCCAAATCATAAGAATCAGTTACTTATCTTTCGGAAAAGAAAGAAATTCCCAGAGCAACATACTATGAAACAGTGAATTAAAGCAATGTATGTTAAAAACTAAACATGCAAAGTGGGTGGATTCTAGGTACTTAATTGGCTTCTTCATGAAGGCAGTTTAGAATGAGGACAGTGTTTGGTGATACGTTAGCAGCAAATTTTGTCTCTTTTCATGATGCTGCCTGAAATACTTCCATCAAAACTCACCAGTTTTTACTTGTATGTTTCCAGCTACTATAGCCTATATGAAGTATATGTTGCCCTAAACACCAAATTGTGAGTGGTAATATGGTATCAGTGGGCATGGTTCACTGGCTGTTTAGCTGAGAATATTTTCATTTTGTCTCTCCAAAGGTTGAGGATTTAATAGAAACATGAGGAACGTGTGGCCCTCCAGGCAGTAGAGGGTGGTAATTCTAATTTTGTCAAGGTGTTCTATCCACATCAAAATTCAGTGTAGAGTTTACGAGAGCTGTCCAGGGTGCTGAATAGCACACTCTAAAATAGATCCATCATTTTGGATTGCTCCTTCAAAGTGCAGATTAAAATCTGGAGCAGATTTTCAAGTCACTAGTCTCCGCTGACTCCAGGTCTTGTTGAACTACCTCACCCATCATTCTGCATCATTTTCTATGCTAGCCAATGCAAATGGAATTTGCAGTCCAGAAATATTTCATAGGTAACATGTTCCCCTCACTTGATTTAATGATTGCTATGTAACATGTGGTTTATAGAATTTTAAATAATTGGTCTGTTGAACTAAAAATTCTCAGACACTAATTAGAATCACAGTCAACAGTTATCTGTCCAATAGATTAAATGGTGAAGAAAAATCAGAACATTGAGTGGGATTGTTTGCTGTAGACATTCAAGATACCACCAAGCTAGGTTGTCTTTCTTTGCTTAGAGGGGAAAGCAGCATGTTCTTTCAGTAGATAATTAACCTTTTTAATGTTTCAGTTTACATTCAGAAAGCGACATTTATTTTTGTTTCAGAAGAAAACAAGGGAACATCCTATCTCACTTCTCCAGAGTTGTTTTGCAATTTTCATACAGATTTTTAATGTGATAAGCATTAAATATGACCTAGTTTAAATGGAATGTTGCTCAGTTTGTAAGCAGAATTCAGAGTGCTGGTTCTAACCTTTAAAGCTCTTAAACAGCTTGGGGTCTGATTCCCCCCCCCCGTCCCGAATATCCAGCTGTTACAATTGTAATCAGGGCCAACCCAAGATATTTTGCTGCCTAAGGCAGAAAAATAAATGTTTCATCTGTCAATAAAAATGCAAAGTACTAAAGGCCTGGCTAGTTATTTTGGCATCTGAAGCAAAAAATACATCCTATACCCACCCTGGCAGGAATGCTACAATAATGACACATTAAGTAATGAAAACTTTCCTGTCCTAGGGATGGCCTTACTGTTAAGCAAAACGAGGTAGCTGATAACATGGCTGTTCACATGGGATGGAGGGCAACAGTGAAGTGCTGGAGAGCAAACCTGTTAATGTTTTGTGCCCCCTTAAGGTTGTGTTTTGTGGAACTTCACTCTGTGCCTAATAAATTGGACCAGTAGTAATTGATGTTAGATGAGTGGTAACTAGTGTGATGGTTGCTCCAATGTTACATCTCAAAGGTGTTGAGCTTGGCAAAGTTACCTTTTGGGGAGGACACAAGGAGTCCCAGAAACCTCCAATCAGTGTCCCTCCTGGCCATGTTGACTGGTCATGCTGGGTGGGATTGCAGGAGTAGCTATTTTTAAAAAGTAACTCTTCCAATGTCTGCAAATCATCTTCTCAGGAAGGCATGTTTGCCACCAAATCTGATGCTGTCTTGGTTTGAAGCAGTAGTTCCCAAGCTTGGTTCCCAAAATTTTCTTGGACTACAGCTTCCAGAAATCCTGGCCAGAATAGCTAGTGGTGAAGGCTTCTGGGAGTTTTTGTCCAATAACAACTGAGGACTGAAAGTTAGGAACCACTGGTTTAAAGACCAGATCTTGTTTCTTATGCAGGACATCTATCTCATCATTCAGTGCCTGCAGGAGAACAACCTGCAGAACTGAACATCCCTGTCCTCCATATCTACATGTAAATCTACATACTACACTGAACCACTAAGGTCAACTTCTGCTTGCTCTTATCTGCAGAAGGAGAAGGTGTGCAATAACCCATGGCCCCTGAGATATCCTCATGACATTGGCTAACTCAACACATTTCGTTACTATGATCAGCACAAAACTTCTTTAGTCACTCAAGGTGCTACTCAAAAGAACTCCACATTTTGGAATATGGAGGTAGAATATCCTATATAGTGGCAAAAATACAGTAAGTAGCATCAATAACTAAGAATTTGTTTAGAATTTCCTGAATGACACACAAGATCTGCTATCTGCTCTTAATGATGGGGCTAGGCCAGGATTAGTTTTGCACAAGTAAGAGTTCTAAGCTCATAAAATTCAATTTGTGCTGGTTTTAAGGCAAAGAAAGGTACAAAACCAGCTGTTGTTGTATTTGATATGTCATTTAGTTTTCATGCCATGGTATGTGTGTGCAACTAGTAACATGTATAAGTGGGTTTTAGCAACATATGTATAAATAGTATAGTAATGCTGAGTTTTGGTTGACTGAACCTCATCCTTTCTTATTTCACATTTGATGTTTCTTTTCTCAAGTCAAGTATATATTTCTGGAATCCAGTGTTATTTTATAAATATATATATATATATATTTAATAGTTTGAGGCTTTGAGAATACTTTAGTATTTTGACTTCACTCATTTCCCGTTTTATTTCTTCTCAGTAATACGTAGAAATCCATTTGGGATGGACATCTGTTGCCGGAAGGGATCAAGAAGCCCGTTGCAGGAACTCTACAATCCAACCCAGGTGAGCTTCTCAGTGCTACAATCACAAGCCAACACACATCTCTCAAATGTGTTGCTCCAACATTTTTCTGGATGCATTTTTTTTATTTCATAAAGAAGTGCATTTAAACAACAAAAAAAGCTGTCTGATTTCTTTTCTAAATGTTGTTACTTCCCTGGGAGCTTTTGTGGGTAGGGAAGAGAATAGTGTGCACGCACGCACGCATACACACACACACACAATTGTCTTAACTTTCAGTGAAATGTTTCTTTCAAGATATTATTTGGAAGGAACTGCTGTTAGCTGAAATGTTGCAGATATGTATAATTGCAAAGGTATGTAATAGCAATAATGACCAACTAAAACACGAGGTTGGAAAGATTACAATTTTTTGTAGCTGATCAGACTCTGAATTATAGCTCTGATTTTAGTTGGTTTCTATTATAATTCAAGTTCCAGTTTAGCATGTATATTCTTCTTTATATATGTTCTTAAACACCACTTCCTGTAGCACAGCCAGTGATGAGGCATGATGGGAGATTTAGTTCCTCAACATCTAGAAGACCAAAGGTTCCGCCACGTCTGGGTTAGACTGAAGCACCTGGGGAAAAATATGCATCATGAGAAATGTATAGAAATGGTTCAGCTTATTAGTTAGTTGGTTTTCGTTTGTTTTGGTGGTGATCCTCAATTAGCTTTAATTAGCTTGTCACAGCTATCATGTGACTAGTGGTACTTTGACCAATGTTAAATTTACCACTTCTCACCTTTTGCTTGCATTGTTGGCAAATAATAAAATTGAGACTCGGTACTGATTTGTGAGGATATAATGGCTAACATCCCATTGCTTAGTATCATAAATCACATTAGAGCAGGTGGATTTGGTGAGTAAGTTACTTTGTAAGTTCCATTGATCTGAATGAGCCTACTGTAGTTGCAACTTGTTGACTCATCAAGTCACCACTAGTTTCATAGGTCTACTCTAGTGTGATTTATTGTGCTAAGCAACAGGATGTCAGCCCCTGTTTGATAATCAAGTGCAGGTCATGATTGTTTATGTATCTGAGTCCTCCTAGGTGTGTCTGATGAGGAAATGCTAGAGAGCCTTTTTTGTTTCTGTTCCCATTTATGGAACTCCTAGTTAGGCTAATCTAGCCCTCTCTTTGCTGTCCTCCAGTCAGCAGGCAAAGGTGTTTCTCCTCAGAAATAATGTGTTAGAATTAACACAACTAATGGCAAAAGGGGAATTTCCTCAAACAGCAGAGCTTCCAATAGTTTTATGCTAGAGACGTTCAGTTAGGAGTGACCATTTTGGTCTTTATAGAGCAAAGGTTCTTAATCTTAGATCTCTTTATGGTCTTGGACAATAATTCACAGAAGCCCTAAGAAATACCATAAGCTAGACATTTATGAATTATCATCCAAATGTATTTATGGCATCATGATCAGAGTATTCTGTACTAATTTAGTTTTGGAAGAAAGGCATAATTCCCTTTCCCTTGCATGGATACATGTTCTTTGGTGGAGGGCTGAGGAGGTCAGTTAATGTTTCCATTAATATTTTAATAATGTTAATTTTTACGAGTTAAATGTTTTCCATTCATGCTCTGTTTCTGTTTGGATAGGACTTTAGCAAATGATTAGCTAGTGATGAAGGGTCTTTTTATGTTGAGTAAACTCTCTCTCTCTCTCTCTCTCTCTCTCTCTCTCTGTGTGTGTGTGTGTGTGTGTGTGTGTGTGTGTGTGTGTGTTGTGTGAGAGTGTATGTGTGAATGTGTCTATGTGACTCTGTTTTTTTGTTTGGTTATAAATTGATAGCTTATTTAATAGTGTTTTTTAATATTGTAATGTATTATGATTTTTAACTTTCTTTTTTTTTAAATTGAGTTGTATGCTCTCTCAGGCCCTGCAAGCGTGAAATGCAAGACATAAATAAAATAATATAAAATAAAACTTTTATTTTAAGTATAAAGAAGCAACCAAAACACAAGTCCTTTGAATGATTTTACCTCAATGTGTGAAACCATATATTTTCATTACATTCTGAAATATTTATGTCTGAATCCCTTTTTCATGGATTCCAGAAAGTTTCTATATTTAGGCATAAATCTCTTAGCTGGCAAGCTCTGGACAGAGTGGGACTTCCTGTTAGCGATGGAGAGGAAGTACTACTGCCATTGAGAGCCAACTGTTAAATATATATATTAAAGTTTAACAGCTGCCTGTTGTATACTTATTCCATAATGAATAACCTTTTCTGAAATGTGGCCAGCTATTAAGGAAAGTAACTCATAATAAATCTTGCTCATTAGATTTAACAGGTAACTAAATGATTCAAATCTTACTTCATTATGGAAATAATCACTTGTGAAATTTGTCTCCTCAGCGCCCCCCCTCCGGGCCCGGCAATCGGTGTGGTTAACATTTTTTGAGTGGACTTGTGACAGCTAAGAGATGCGTGTTAGCCATGATGTGAGAATGTCAAAACTCTAGTTGTTCAATCATACCTTTGTAACACATTCCAATATTCATGTTAACTGGCCAAATGAGTCACTATTTTCCTTGACTCTGAGGAAATTAAGAGAAGCTTCCTCAAGAATGGCATGAGTGTGCTGGGGCCTATATTGCTAAGTGGAAACTGTGCATAAAACTCTGGACAGGGAAACAACGGAGCTTGCCAAAAGGAGAAATAGTGAAATCTCAAAGCACCTTTAGGAGATGACTGGTGAGGAAAGCAAGCTCATACTCCCCTGACATATTATCTCTGGGCTTTGCTGGGAAACATTCAATACCTGCTTGCTACTTTTCTGTTTTGGTTGCCAAAAGTCACTGAAGTAAGATAAGAACATGCAAAAGCATCAGAGAGGCCTTAATTCCAGCATCTTTTCAGGCTAGTGAGCATAACTATGTCCTGTCCTTCTCTCTGTGTGAACTCAGCTCACTGCTATATAGTCTTCTCCGTCTCCTACTCCTTTTTTTCCTTTCTAGGTATGTCTTGACCAAGTATTATGCATTTAAATTCCTTCGGCATCCTCTTCTTTGAGGGAGCCAAGTAGGATCAATGTTTGAATAAAGCCAGAGTTTCTCACAGCCACTGTTGAGCGAAGCAGATGACATTTTTCACACATAAAGAATTTCCATCAGTACACAGGCATCTTCTGTTCATACTGCATTAAAGGAAGGCCTAGAGATGGGGAGTGGGTGGAAAAGGAAAAGAGAGAGAGAGAGAGACTCAACCAAACATTCAGCTGCCTTTTTGGACAGCATAGGAATGGCATGGCACAGCAGCATGCCTGTAGACGCTGTACTATTGACATTCACAGCCCATTTCAGAGGAGTGAAAATAGCATGGAAACATTGGGCAGGGAGAGGTGAACTGAGGTAATCGCAGGCCATCTTCTTGAATGTCCCTGTTGTTGCCTCTTAAATCAATGGTTTAGTCTCAATAGTCTAGACTTGTAAAGAAGGCAGACAACATAGCAGCAGTAATGCTTTGTTGTGAAGTGGCTAGATCTAGGCATTTTGCTGCTTAGGCAAAGGACAAGATGGCTCTCCTCCTCTGTTTTACCTGTAGGTGCCAACTGAGGTAGCAGCTGAAACACTGCTGGTAGGACGGGACATCATATTCCACCTCACCTGAAGGAACCACATGAGCTTCAGGGAAGTAAAAAAAGAACAGCTTTAGGGGAATCAAGAGAAACAATAGGGACATTTCAAAGAAGTAACTATGTTGGCAAAGGAAAAGGAATCAAAATGCAAATATAGTGTGGCACTTTAAAGCTTATTTTGTTTTATTTTGGTGTGTGCTTTAGTGGTTCCAAACCCTCAGACACAATGAGTGCAAATACTGTGTACTTTATAGTAATGGAGATAGGTATAAATAGAAATAACATCATATTTGGATCTCTGCGTCTGAGGAAGTTGGTTTAGATCCACAAAAGCTTGCACTAAAATAAACTCTTAAAAGAAACATCTCTGTGCCCATGTCTCTGTCATCTGAGGTAATCATCACACTCAGCCCATCAGAAGGACCAGCTTTGTTAAATGGTGTGTACTGTGTAGTGCTGGGCAGAGACACACATCAGGGCTACTGAGCAGATCTCAGATCTTAGCACTTAGCAGGCTTTTCGCTAAATTCACTCCTCCTCTCTACCTCTGCCTCCTGCTTTTCACAGTCTGTAGCTGAGAGGATGAAATGAAGAACCTTCAGGAATGGGATGTAGAGCTTGAGAGACATCAGCATATTGAACCTGCTTGGGTGACTTCTCCCATTCTTGTGATCTCAGATTGCATTGCGATGCTAGCTTTGGTGAAGCCAAAGAGATACATTTAAGAGTTGGAGAACATCAAGCACATTAAATATCATATATGTGTGTGTGTGTGTTGTGGGTGGAGCGAGAGGAATAGCTGTTATATAAATAAGCTTTGTTAAGAACTGCGTCTTTAATTCATGAAAGATATTTGGGGAGTCTCTCATTTCTAAAGCCCAGTTTATATAGCTGACACGGGATCAAAGGCAATCACTGTCTTCCTATCTGTTCATTTGCTATTCCATCTCTACTGTTTTCATTAATAATGTCTAGTGTTTGGCTGAGTATCACAGCATGGAAAAATTGATTTCCTTGGACTGCAACTCCCACAATGCTCCAGGAAGTACATGGCCTGTGGCTATGCTAGCTGGAGGATTCTGGGAATTTTAGTCCAAAGAACTAACAGTGCCACATAGTGGTGCCTCGCTTAACGATGTTAATTGGTTCCATTAAAAAATCGTTATGTGAAAACATCGTTAAGTGAAACACCATTTCCCATAGGAATGCATTGAAAACTGGTTAATCCGTTCCAATTGGAACAGATTAATGCTTGTAATCATTAGCCACCCCCTGAAACCTATGCAAACTTAATTTGGTGTTGTGAGTCGTCGTTAATTTTTGGTGATTTTTTTCTCTCTCATTGAAAAGCATTGGACCGTCCATCCAATGCTTTTCAATGAGAGAGAGAAAAAATCACCAAAAATTAACGAAGACTCAGAACAACACCAAATTAAGTTTGCATAGGTTTCAGGAGGTGGGCTAATGATTGCAATCATTTAAAACAGGCTTCAAACAGTTTAAGATACTTTTACAGGAGCGAAAAGGGAGATCGGAAAGAGCTTTAAAAGGGATACGGAGATCAAAGAGCCCTTTCCGATCTCCCTTTTCGCTCCTGTAAAAGTGTCTTAAACTGTTTGAAGCCTGTTTTAAATGCTTGCAATCGTTAGCCCACCTCCTGAAACCTATGCAAACTTAATTTGGTGTTGTTCTGAGTCTTCGTTAATTTTTGGTGATTTTTTCTTTTTCCCTCATTGAACTCTATTGAACTGTCCGTCCAATGCATTTCAGTGAGAGAGAAAACAAAAAACCAAATTAAGTTTGCATAGGGTTCAGGAGGTGGGCTAACGATTGCAACCATTTAAAACATGTTCCAAACATTGTAAGACACTTAAAAATGAGCGAAAACGGAAGAGCTTCAAAAGCACTGAAGCCGGCTTCAGTGCTTTTGAAGTCCTTTCCGATGTCTGTTTTCGCTCATTTTTAAGTGTCTTACAATGTTTGGAACCTGTTTTAAATGCTTGCAATCGTTATGCAACCTTAATTTGGTGTTGTTCTGAGTTGTCGTTAATTTTTGGTGATTTTTTGTTTTCTCCATTGAAAGCCTTTGAACGGACCATTCAAAGGCTTTCAATGGAGAATTTAAAAAATCACCAAAAATTAACGACGACTCAGAACAACACCAAATTAAGTTTGCATAGGGTTCAGGAGGTGGGCTAACGATTGCAGCCATTTAAAACATGTTCCAAACATTGTAAGACACCTAAAAATGAGTGAAAAAGGGACATCGTTAAGTGAAATTCCCCCATAGAGAACATCGTTAAACGATGGGGGAAATTCCTCAAAGAAACCCATCGCTGTGTGAATTCATCGTTGTATGAAGCAATTGTTGTGCGAGGCACCACTGTACTTCTCAATGTGGTCTGTTTTGTTCTACAATGTTGTCTGTTTGGTTGTACAACTTAAACAATATAGCCTACCTCCTGACATGCTGTATTTAGAAGTGTGTTTTTAAAAATGTTTATATAGACAACACATGTCCTTGCTTCCCACTGTATATGGGAAAACTTACTAAGCACTCTGAAAATGTAAGCAACATTAAGGCAAGACTCATATGCTGTCGTGGACAGTAGAAAGCTTCATGTATGTAAGAGTTAAAAGAGAAGTGAAGATGAAATGGATGAAAGAGACCAAACCTCTGTTTTTTTCTTGTTGTTTGTATTTTCGGACCATGGAATTTAAATAGGCAGACCTGTGTTTGCGAAGTGTATTTTTAGCCAAGTGACACAGTGCCACATCTTGTAATTTGTGTGGCCTTGTAGGGACACTCTGGTCTAAAAATAAGTTAATTACTGACCAGGCCGCAGAACGCAAGTCAACTAAGGTTCAAAATTTGCCAACAACATATTTAAGGCTTGAGTGCATCTGTGGGTGTCACTGATCCTTTCAATCCAGTTGAAAACAAAACCAAATCAAAAGCAATTAGCAATGAGATTTGGCCGTGGAATGGGAAAGCAAATTACTACCCTTCCTCAAGGAAAGGTCTTGATCCTGTTATTGTATGCAAGAAACATCCTAACCGGATATTAAGGGCACTTCCTTTGAATATTAATTTTTAAAGTCTATTTTAAGTTCATTGGGGTTTTGAAATGATTTTTTTTTTAAAAGGAACCTAGGATTCTCTTTTAACTTGTTCAGTTCCACCAACTGAGGGGGTGGCAAATCTTTACATTCTATGTGAATTGAATGTAATGTATATATTTGTCAAATACTATATCAGGACACATAGAAGCAGACACAAGAGCATACCTGTTTATTACTTACACGTATAACCTGCTTTTACATCAGTGGGCTCACTGGTGTGTGCATATCTCCATTTCTGCCCAATTTATCCTCCCAACACACCTAAGAGCTATGCTGAGCAGAAAAAGAGAGGAGAGCGTGAATATCAGCTTAGGAGAGGCCCTGTTCATGGGTGAGCAAGAATTTTGTAAAAATCAGGGTTCTTGCTTACATGAAGACTCTCTGCATGTAATTATCCATGGTTCCTCTTGCTAGGCACTCTTCTGCCTGTGTTGAAGAAACTGAGCAATAAGTTGAAGAAACTGAGCAATAACACCTGAACTGGGTGAGAGGTGTTAGAGAACAGACAGAGAGTGTAACATGCTCCTGCCAATCTCTGAAACTGAGAATCAGAACCAGGAACTGTCTAAACAGAATACAAGACAAGGGACATGTAATCAGTTCATGCACATTTATCTATACCTCACTCTGGGATTTGAATCACTGCCACGGTTCACACTGAAATGTTGAATTATCTCGGAAAGATGTGTTTCAAGTGCCCACATGTCATATAGTCTCTCTTCAGCCTCACCTTTTTCTGTCATTATCTCCAGCCTCTTCACTGGCCTTCAAATTACGTATTTTTTAATGTTTAGCAAATGAATGGGCAAGACATGTAACGGTAAGCATTTTCATTAGTGCTGAAAATACAGTATTAAAAATGCCATTCAGGAATTAAATTGCAGTTGTAATCCTTACCAGTACAAGCAGAAGGCAGGCAAACAGAGTAGGGTTCATTCCCACACCATTTGTACATCAGTTTAGTTCAGGATTCCTGGTTTACAAACCACAAGAAGCATAAGAGAAGAAAAATGCAAAAGCTGTACTATCTTTATGAAGCTACTTTTATTCTTGAAATGGCACAAGAATCTGTAAAATTTGTATGGATGAAATGCAAGATAGTGCACACAGCTAGCTTGCTCTCTCTTGTTTCTGTACGCCAGTGAGCAAACCTGAAAAGGAAGAACATTGGGTTATGTATGAAGCTGAGATCACGCTTCATTGTGCCAAAAGAAGCCAGGACCTGAAGTCAGCTTTGAACCAGGATTTGATGTTTGCCCACAATCCTGTCTTGTTGAAATGTAATAAACTATCATGCTAAATTTATATATAATATGGAATTCTGTCCTTCCTGGGTTTTGTTTGTTTGCTGTTTTTGCTTGTTTGCTTGTTTGTTACATTGGCTTGCATGAAGTAGGACCTCCTTCCATATGAGCCTACCCGGCAGTTAAGATCTAGCCAGGGGGCCCTATTGAAAGAGCTGTCCCTCAAAGAGGTAAGAGGAATGACTTGTAGACAAAGGTCCTTTTTGGCAGCTGCCCCCAGACTATGGAATGCCCTCCCGACTGAAATTCATCTGGCACCGACATTGATGACATTTCAGCGCCAGGTCAAAACCTTCCTGTTCCAGAAGGCTTTTAATTGAAATAACATCAACTGTGGGTCCTGATGGCAATTTTAATTGTATTTTAATCATTTTATCTTTTATTGTATTTCAGTTGAATTTTAATTGTTGTAAGCTGCCCAGAGACCTTTGGGTAGAGCGGGTGGCATATAAACAAACAAACAAACAAACAAAAACAAATAAATAGTTTGTATTGACCAAGGATTCCTTACTTTAAGGGACATTTGAATGCAGCGGATGATGCTCATTGTTTCCATACTCATTCCACTTTTTTAAACCTCTTCCTTTTGGTATACCCTTGAGGAGGGCGTGTCTTGCCTAAAGGCCAATGAGATTACCACTCCCAGGAAGAACAATGGCATCTTCCTTTTTCCATATATTACCAATAGGATGCAAGAATGAAGCTTGGTCACGGCTCTTCTCTTGGGCAGCACAATGGGGAATTCCTGACCCAGGTACTCCAGCCCACCAATCTATCCAGCTGGTGAAATGGAATAACATGAAAAGTAATAGAATGTAGATTAGATTCCATTCACTTACCACTGTTAACTTTCTCTTGAGCCGTTTGGTCACTCTCTGATGCTCTGCAGTGATGATGATCATGATTGCTATTAATGAGTGTTTAATCAGAACATTTAGTAGGGCCACACTGGATCTGAGCAAAGGGCCATGTAGTCTACCATTTTATTCTCACTGAGACCAACCACCTTCTCACAAAAACCAATAGGCAAGACATGAAGGCAGCAGCACCCTTTTGCTTGTGCTTCTTAGCAGCTGACATATAGAGGCATACTGTGTCTGATACAGGAGGTGATATATAGGTGTTATGATGAACAGCAATCATGAGTAATAAGAGCTGTTGCCCACAGTCATATATATATACTGGATGGAGCAGCTTCTGTACTCTTGTGAATAATAAATGTGTGATAACTTGCTTTTAAAAAGTGTAGACTCTTCTCATCCTATTGATTAAAGTGAAATTGCCACTTGTTACCAAATGAAAAACCAAGAAACAAGCCATAGTCTTTCCTCTGTACCCATCTCTAAAGCCTGATGGAATTACCAGCTGTAAACATAGGCAACTTAATCAGTATGGTAGAAGGCATTGATTGCTCATGTGCTCATCAAGCGCATCATCTGCTCATCAAGCACAGGGTAACAGAACAGAGAGTTAATAGAAACAGTCTAATATACAACATCAACCCCTAGTTATTTCTTCCTGCTTCAGAGGCAATCTGTAAAATTGTAGCAGTTTGTCTAATTACTGCCTGTCAGAGCAGCAGGAGTCCAACAGGAGAGGAATTAATTGATATTACTCTAAGGGGTTTTCCCAGACAATGTTTTTATTGTGCAGTAAATGCACAGTTGCTGAGTTGTGGGGAACCCAGATGTCTTTTCTGTGTTAGAAATGGTACCTACTGAGCAGAATATTGTATGCAATGTCAGCCACATCTCTCCATCAAGCGTATCTGCCACACTGAGATGGTGCCCATGAATTTGCATGCTGAAGGGCCAGAGTATGGAAAGTTAGTTTCTAAAAGTAATTTGACATAACTTGGGATTACAGTTCCTGAAGAGCCTCACTCTGCAAGTGCAACAAAGAAGGAATTCAACTTTTCTGTAGCTGTTACGGTGTTATAGTTTCTCTTTATCTCCTGGTTGGAGGGCCCCCTTCAAGGTTTTTAGAGCGATGTCGCAAATGCATCTAGTTAAAAATAGATTTGATGAAATTAAATGGAAAGAATCCAAATTGCCGTTGACTCGTGGTGGCAAGTGGACACTTCTCGTAAGCCAAACACTTTCAGGCATCCCATTCACTCCCACAACGAGCCGCCATCTGCTCCTCATTGCAAGGAATCCAGGCCATTAGATTATCAATACTGCTAATACAGTGCTTTAAAAATCCCTTTCTCCCTATAGGGAACAACAAGGCCCCTCATGCACCTTCAGTGCATTGTTGCCTATAATGCATACCAGTCTGAAATGAGGGGATGGGGTTTTGAGCCTCAATCCTGTGTTGAAACGTTACCTTCGTCACAGCACAAAAACATTTGTTATTTTATGCATGAAATGGGATACAGTATTCCTTTTTGCTCAAGAAAGCAGCTGTGTTAGTCTGTTGCCACAAAACCAACAGAGTCTTGTGCACCTTCAGGACTAACAATCTTGTTTTGACATAAAATTTCATCACTAGTATCCCACTTGTTAGAGGTATTGTTTTCCTTCACAGGTTTTGAAATAATATAGTGTGTTTTCGGCTATATATACTAAGGTAAGGTAAAGTAGTCCGATATGTTTGATCTATAAATGTCAGCATTAAAGACCAGCTGCTCCTTGGTCAAAATGCATTGAATAATGTAATAATTATAATTGTCATGTGTTGATTCTAACTTGCAATGACCTTTCTCTGTTTTCAGCGTTCATGTTTGAAGTGCCTCTGCTTCCGTGGCCAACATGGACACAAGAGGGAGGTAGCAACAAGACTGGGGAAAATCTTCCCTTTTCAGAAGTACTCACTCTCCCCCCCCTTTAGGAAGAAAAACAAAATACTATACAGATCAGCCTAGTCAAGTCTTGGCATGCTCAGTAGCTATGTAATGCTGAGTGGCTGTTAGAGAAGAGGAAAATAAGGAAAATAAGGGAACAGAGAAGGTGGAATACTAAGCAGCTCAGCTCTGCAACAATTTGTTGCAACTTCCACTTGTTGTTATTTTTCAGTCTTCCCGTAAACATAAAATGCTCCTGTGGACAGTTATCTGGGGATCAGTAAAAGGAAGTAATTATGAGTTCAATTAGAGGATGAAGGGTAAAATATAGAGGCCACCATGGGGAATTGACAGCAGTTGCCGTGAAACCAGGGTAGACTTACAGAATTGGACGAAGCTTTCTTGCCTCTTTGGTCCTCAGCCTTTGCCATAAATCTGCCTTCCTTGTGAAACACCACTTTGTGGTTTCCATTGAGATGGAAGTATATATACATTTCCTGTCATGTTTCGAGAACAAAGCCTTGATGCCAGTTGGAGGGGAAGGAGGGTAGATTGCCAGAGCAGCTGCACGGTGGTAGATTTGGGTTCGTTTGACTACATTAAAGATTCATAATCAGCAGAGCAGCTGGAGAGAAGAAATGTTGCATCAAAAGAGTATGTTGGGATTGAAAGTCTTTGGAGCATCTCCAAAGTGTAGCATCTTACTGCACTATCAGTGAAAGCATGGTCCCCACAGTGAAGCTGACATGTTCCCTTAACTTCCCCTTACAGCTACTGATCCCAATGCCTTGAGTATTGCTTTTAAGAGATACGAATTATTGATGGGCTAAGTCACTCCTTGTTATTGTTTAATGTTATTTTATGTAGACTTCAGTGGCAGACAGTTCCATCATAAACATATTGAAGAGTCAAACACCAGCGTATATAAATGGTCCTTTGTCAGTTTAGTACATAGATAAACAAACCTGGGAGAGGATTCAAGCTGTGAACATTAACAATGGTTGTTGTAAGTTTTCCAGGCTCTTTGGCCATGTTCTGAAGGTTTTTCTTCCTAACGTTTCGCCAGTCTCTGTGGCCGGCATCTTCAGAGGACAGGAGTCAAAACTCTGTTCTCAATGCTTCACTCTTTTCAATAGTCTAAATGTCTGTCTGTCAAATACTTAATCACAATCTTCTATACAGAATTAAAAAACAAAGCATTCAGACCATTCAGGTTTGAACATGGTACACATGTTCAATTGATCAATTTTACTTTTGTCAGAGAGCCATATACTTTGCATCTAATGTTTTACATCTTTCATATTGGCCAAAATCCTATTGCTCGATGTAATAATTTGCACTAGAGTAGTCCCATGGAATCAGTGAGAATTTAGTGAGTCAGCTCTTCTGAAAGTTCCTTTGATTTAATGGGCCTACTCTAGTGGTCATTTGCTACACTAAAGGTGTAACTACACTGGAAATCTGAAGCAGAATGGTTCGACTTTGTTGAGATTTGATTTGCAACCTGCATTATGTCTGTGAAGATTCTCAGTCATTCAGATGTGGTTATCTGGAAGTTGAGTCATGGCACCCCTGTTGAGTAAGAACACCCAGAAGCCACTGGTAATGGTGCGTCTAAAAAATTCTGTAAATAAATAAATAATAAATAAATAAGGCCATACATGTACATATTGAAAATCCCTCACTCATCAGTGGCAGATCCCATGGGTATAATCTGTCTTCTATTTATCATGTTGCCCTTACATCCATCCCCAGAAAGATTAGAACCACACACACCAGAAAAAATACTGTTAACGACCGTTAACAACCCATGACAATGGGTGGAGAAGGACTGCAGAAGTGGGATTATCCCTCAACCCCAGTCCTTTGTCCTTCTAATGAGCCTATTCAGACCAGGAGGAAGTGAAACCAACCTGGAGGATATGTCAGGGATCTCCTACTAACTCTCCTCAGACCGAAGAACCTACTTGGCTGAGTAGCGAAAAGTTTCAACCTAACAAGGAAGAAGTCCAGTTGCCATGACTCAACTTCCAGGTAACCTGCATTATGACCATTACATCTGAAATTGTGATCAGTGTTAATCTGTGAACTATGGATTGATTGGCAAGTTTATTGTTCATACTGGATGTGATGCAAACTGCATTCCAGCTCACAGCTTCTTTTCTTTCCTTCCTTCTTCTGTTTCCACCTCTGCTGATCCTTTTTTATTTAAAGTACTGGTTCTTAACCTTGGGTTACTCAGGAGTTTTGGACTGCAACTCCCAGAAGCCTTCACCACCGGCTGTCCTGACTGGGGTTTCTGGGAGTTGCAGTTCAAAAGCATCCAAGTAACAAAGGTTAAGAACCATTGATTTAAAGCTTTAGCCTAAAACTCCCAGAAATCCTGGCCGGCACAGGTAGTGGCAAAGTCTTCTGGGAGTTTTAGTCCAAGAACATCTGGGAACACAAAATTGAGAACCAGTGTTCTAGAAGGCGAATGGTGGCAATGAGCTTCTGGGGAAAGCAATATTGGCAGTGGCCATTGCTCTTTCTTTTCCTTTGGCAGAGATATTCATTGACTCAAAACTGTTAGTTTTAGCCCTGTCCCTGGTTTGTGCCTCTAACAAGAGTATGCCTCCCTTTCTTAACTGTTATCAGGTGGTGCCCTCCCCCCCCCCAATTGTGTGCCTCTCCCTGTATTTAATGATCTCCAGGTTTCCTTTATTCACATTGCCTGGTCAGCTTTCCTTTGGCCAACTTCAGTAGGATGTAATACGTCACGGCTTTAAAGAAAAGAAACGGCAAGCCTTGCTCAGTGTAAATGATCTTGAAACAAAATACATGAGCCAAAAGAATGGAACTTTAATCTGCTTCAATGAATAATTGATTCTTACTCTTCCTAGTGTTATCGGTGTAATTAAATCTGTGTACTGAGGCATCTCTCCTTGGGATATTGAATGGTATAGCTCAGATATTTCCATCTACCATTTAAGGTTTAGCTATCTTCATTTGCGATAAAATGCATGTGATGAGTTGAACTGCCTGAATCATTATGCATTCTTCAGGCAAAATTCAAACGTAACTCATGGAATACTTGCCCTCTTCTTGCAGTGATCAGAATGGGCTACCATAGTGGACAGAAATAAGATTCAGAAGACCTGGGTTCAAATCCTCACTCAGCCTTGGGAACTCCATGGAGCATGGCACTGATAAAACTAGTGCTTGAGCACCTCACATACCTAGAAAACACAGTAAGGGTTGCCATCAGGCAGAATTGTGTTGGTAACACATAGGAACCACATTCCATATATTATATAACAATGTATATTCTGGATATCACTGTCTTGCTTTAATGCAGGCTTGCAGTGAAGCCTCCAATTGTGCTCAACTACAGATTCCCTCCATCATCATCATCACTACCACCATAGGAATTGTAAGGCAGTGTAGCTGGACGATGCCTACTTGTGGAAGACTATGTCGTGTCCAATATGGAGTACAGTTTCATAATTATGCCAGTATTCAAGCAAAAATAAATAAAGGCCTGTGGCGTCTCCAAGGGATTAATGACTGCCTTATAAATTGTTCGGTACCATTAACCCAGGGAAGTCATTTATCCCCAGAATACAGTCTGTGACTCTGTTGTCATGACTGCTATTTTAATAGGGGTTTTATAGAATCATATACTAATTGAGTTGGAAGGGGACTGTAAGGCCATTGAGTCCAACCCCCCCCCCCCCCGCTCGGTGCAGGAATCCCAATCAAAGTAGTGGGCCCTCTACTTACGAACGGCCCTAGTTAAGAACGTTTCAAGTTACGAACCCAATCTCATAGAAAACAGCAGGCCCTACTTACAAACATTGTCCAAGTTATGAACCCGATCCATAGAAACAGTGGGCCCTACTTATGAACCTGTGGTTCGAGTTACAAACAAAAAAAAATGGTGAGGGAGGCGGGGAAAGAGCGAAATTTGAACTTTCAGTTAACCGTTGGCTAATAGTCTTCTCTGTGAGTCTCTGTCGTACTACATAGCAAAAAGAAAATTTTAGCAGAAATTCAAAACTCTGCAACAGTTTAGGTAAAGGTTCCCCTTGACATTTAGTCCAGTCGTGTCCGACTCTAGGGGGCAGTGCTCATCCCCGTTTTCAAGCCATAGAGCCATTGTTTGTCCGAAGACAGTTTCCATGGTCACGTGGCCAGTGTGACTAGACATGGAACACCATTACCTTCTCACTGAGGTGGTATCTATTTATCTACTCACATTTGCATGCTTTCAAACTGCTAGGTTGGCAGGAGCAGGGGCAAGCGACGGGAGCTCACTCTGTCACATGGATTCCATCTTACGACTGCTGGTCTTTTGACCTTGCAGCACAGAGGCTTCTGTGGAGTAACCCGCAGTGCCACCACGCCCCATCTGCAACAGTTCAGGCCCATTGAAAAGGCAGGAGTAAGAAAACTAGACTTGAGAGAGAAACAGTGGGTGCAGAAACACAGGCTCATTCTGCTGTCTGGAGCAGGGCAGACTGTGCTGCACAGTGTTGTCATTTGTGGAACTACTTATTGCACAAGTCCTGCTGGCAATGTGGCAGGCCCTGCAATGCTCCTCATAGGCTGATAATGAAGGGAACATGTGTCTTATGCCTTGAATACTTCCCATTTGAATTGCTGCAGTGTGCTCTACATGGGGCTGCCTTTGCAGATGGTTCAGAATAAACTTCAATGGGTGCAAAATGTGACAGGGCCTGTCACATTCAACGGGTGCAAAATCCTACAGCCAGACTGTTGACTGGGGCTGTGATTGTGTGACACCTCCCTTCTTACAACATTTCATTGGCTGCTAGTCCATTTCCTGGCCTTCTTCAAAGTGTTGGTTGTTACCTTTAAAGCTCTTTACAGCTTAGGTCTAAGATTTTGTCTCCCTGTACGAGTCTCCATGTGTATTAAGATCCTTCGGAGTGCCTTCTCTCGGTCCCACCACTCTCACAAGCACACGTGAAGAGGACCCGAGAGAGTGCTTTTTCTATGGCTGCTACTACATTATAGACCCCCCCTCCCTTGAGATGTTGAGTTGGCCCCTTCCCTCCTGCCAACAGCTGAAAATGTACCTCTTTAAGGAGGCTTTTGGGAAGTCAGGAGGCAACTGAGATGAGCAGGTATTTTTAAAACTTTTTTAAAAAATTATTTTTTAAAAATTATACCTCTAAAGTAACATTCTAAATATGTTTGATTTTAAATCTTACTGGATATGTTTTAATTAATTGTTGGTTTTAAATTTTTTTGTATTCTGCCTTGTGTCTCCACTGAGTGAGAAAGGCAGGATAGAATAAAATAAGTGTACAGTTGGTAAGGCCACACAAGATGCAAGCTCCAACAGGAATAGTAGTGACAGCTGCAGCTGCTGGGCACATTTGGCTATCTGCCCAGCCCCCAAAAAACGGGGTCCCTGGTTTGCCATATGAATTGGGCTTATTTAGCCAGGTTCCATTCATGCCTGTTTCCACAATCTCCTGGCCCAGAAGCAGTTCTAGACATCCTCTCAGCCCATGCCTCTTCTGCCTCATGACCTTACATGGCCCATCTTCTGGTCTCAAATTTTTGCCTTGACATATTCAGGGAATGGAACAGTGCTAAACCAGCAACCCTATGCCAGGGATACAGCCCTGACAGGGGAATGCGATAGGACTGGATTTTATGTATCAAGTGCGGTGTTGGACTTAATACCAGAGATGGAGACTTGAGTTGTGGGACTCACTGTCAAGTTGGACTGGTGACTCAACTTGAACTTGACTTGTGACTCGGAACTTATTCACCCTCCCTTTTTCCTGGGGGGAAACCCTTTTTTTAATATAGGGACTTGGGACTTGGACTTGGGGCTTGGGACTCAGGACTTGGTGCCAAAGACTTGTACTCATACTGGGACTTGGTACTAAGGACTTGGACTTGGGACTCGGACTCAAAGACTTGCTTTGCCATGCCGTACTGTTTCTATAAATCCTTGTGGGATTTGGGGTATTATTCCTCAGAATATTTGGGCTGTGGATGAATTATGCTTTGACTCAGAGCACTGGTTACGTGAAAATAGTATGCCTGGAAGCACCCTAGGGTTACCAAGTATAGGAAGCACACAAGAGATGTGGGTGCAGAGATACGAAGGGTCAAGGAAGAAATGCTGCGATAGGAATAGCCTTCTTTGCAATGGTTTCTGCTGCCTACGTTTGTTCATTTCTGGAGTGACATCTGGAAACACTGTAGCCTCCTCACATTTTACAATCCTGCTCTTTGTTTTTCTTTTAATTGACAGCAAATACTGAGACTATAAATAGCTGTTTGCTTACTTCCAGACTTCAGAAAATCTGCTGTGTATGGAATGATGATGTAACACTAGCCAAAGTTATTCCAAGTAAGATGAAGTGCATCAACAGAAGGGCTTGTCTTGCCTGAAAAGTTTCTTACAGTCATCACCAAGAGAACGAATAGGGCAGGAAATGTGTTGAATGCCCTCCACCCATGATTCTGACTGTCTCTCTGTCTGTGTCCTGTGGTATGAATAAGTCAGACACTCCTCAAGATGAGTGGTCATCTCTGTTAGAAATTATCAAAACCTCCAGACAGTTAAAATAATATATGGCAGCTTGCAACAATAAACGTTTTGAAAGCATTGGCAGATTCTCCTGCTCTGAAAGCGACATAGATTTGCTTCAGGGACTGGGGAGTAACAGGATGCAGTATCTGCAAATATTCATGTCAGTATGGTATGATAGAGAGTACAAGAAAATGTTTTCTGTATTATAAGAGCAAGCAAGCACTGCACTCTAGAGAGGAATGAGAGATTAAAAGGGGCTAGTGTGACGCCTTGTGGTGCAGTGGTTAAACTGCAGTATAGCAGTTGAGACTCTACTCAGGACATACTCATACTTCAATCCCAGGCTCCATTAGCTGGCTCGAAGTTAAAAAAACCCTTCCATCCTTCTGAGATTGGCAAACTTGCTGGTGTGTGTGTGTGTGTGAACAATTCTGCAATGTTTTGGGGGGTCCTCCAACACCATTTGCCTCCACATCTCAATTTTTTTTTTAAAAAAAATGAAAAGTTAAAATTGGCCAGTAGAGAGTGCAAGGGGACTTTTCCAATATTCCCATGTTTGCTTTTAAAACCATGATAGTGTTGTCGTGAGAGTGATGGGCATGTGTGGTCCTTGGCTTCTGGAGATATAGTGCGGCTTAGATGTTCAAATTTGGAGTGCTCTGATAGGTCTCCATGGGCTGGCATGCTTATAGACATAGTTTTTGAAACTGGAACTCCAACTGGCACGGAGTACCTTTCCAAAGCTGCAAATCTTCCTGGACAAGGGATGACATGGTAAACTGTAGGCTAGACAGCAGCCATGCATTCTGTGCAAGTTGCCTTTGATGATTGAAAACTACAGATAGTACAGGTATTAAATTACTCCTTTGGGTCTGTTCCTTACTTGAACAGCTAAACTGATTCCTTATCAGTTGTAAATCACACCCTCAAAACACCCGTGTAGCTGCTTTATCAGGGCAAGGAACACAGCTGCACCTTAGGCTCAGCTGGTTATCCCCACCCAGTGCTTTATCAGAGGTCAAGGATCAAGGTCTCCAACCGTGTTCTCTTCCTACCGTGTGTGCATGTTTGGCCCCGTGCTTGCGAGGGAGGTGCAGGAAGCCACAACAACTAGTACCCACATTTCTGGGGGAAAGGTGTGTTTTGATGCTCCTTCTCTGAGTTGTAGAGGAAATAAATAGGGCCAGACAGTGTCTGACTGAATAGCAACCTCTCTCAATCTCTTTCTCTCTCTTTCTCTCTCATTCTCATGAGTGCTTGCCTGCCTGCTTGTCTATGCATATGTGAATGTCCACTTTTTTGCCCCAACTCTGCCCACCCTTGGCTGCTGTTTCTTGCACTGTGCACTGAAATCATTTTCCAATGCCCTCTTCTTGGGGGTTCCTGGGTGATGATGACTTGAGATCCTGTGGCTTAGCTGTCTTTAGCAATTCCTTTTGCTCCTTTTCACATCTAAGTATCAACATTCGTGGCACCAGCAAAACTATACTAATAAAATTCAGCAGTGGCACAAAGCTAGTATTTTTACTTTTATACAGTACTTGATCCAGGGAAGGAGAAACTGTCCTGTGGGTTCTACTAGGCTTTGTGTTGTGGGCGGATGCCCTGGCATCTTCCTGCAACGCAGCGAGCCAGCACAGTTGCCATTAGATTTCATTGGCAAAGTGCGATAGTGATGAGAACCTCAGCAGTGCTGAAGTTGGGTTGATAGTACAAACCTCTGTTGTGATTCTACAAATCTGCACATTTCTTCCCTAACTGCAGAAAATTTTTCACATGTTTTCACAGAACTGCAAATTCCGCGTAGAGTAAAAAGGTCAGACTTTCCAGTATAATCGTATCCAGATTCATATGATTCGTATCCAGTCAAAATAGATACGAATGTCAAGGAAGTCCTGGGGTTTTGGATACAGATTCAATACATATCATCAAATCATTTTTTGCACTAACACCCCTTCCCTCAGATATTCTCACAGTTCTTTGAGTGGAGGCAGAGTACAGTGGTGCCTCGCTAGATGACGATAATCTGTTCCACTGAAATCGCTGTTTTGCGAAATCATCATCTAGCGAAAAGCATTTTCCCATTGGAATGCATTGAAACCTGTTTAATGCGTTCCAATGGGGAAGAATCGTTGTTGTCTAGCGAAGAGCGGCAAGCCACTTTGCGAACCACCGGTCAGCTGTTTAAATAGCTGTTTTGTGAAGCTTAGGTCCCCAAAACACCCATTTTGCGAGCACGGAGGGAGCTGTCAAAATCGTCTAGCGAAAATTGGTTTGCGAAGCAGGGACCAAACATTGTCCAGCAAAATTCCCCCGTAGGAATCACTGTTTTGCGAATCGCTATAGCAATCGCAAAAAGTCAATGTCTAGCGAAAAAACTGTCATGCGGGGTAACTATCTAGCGAGGCACCACTGTATATTTGGGAGACCCACAGGCCCACTGAATCACGTTGAGCCATTCCTCCTGGCGCATGGCAGCAGACAGTATAAAGTCTGGACAGCTGGCTAGTGAAGCAGTCCTGCTCTGACCTTGGAAAGTACATCGCTCTGAAAGGAGAATGGCTGTCTCCACTTAAGCTGAAGTGGCCAATCATTTATTCAGTGGGTACCAAGTGCCAGGTCATTAATCGAGATGAACTAAAATGACGCTAATGAGCATGTAATGGGACTCTTCGTACAGCATTTTCTAATTAATTTATGCTGTGCCATTTGAAGGGGGACAAGGCTACTTTTAGTATACCCTCTGGTATGCTATGAAACAAAACAAAACGAAAAAGAGGGGGTGAGATGACGTTTATTTAAAAAGCCTATACTGTAGAAGCCTTTCCTGGCAACTCCTCTTATACCCAGCCAACATGACAGGGCTGTTATTTACACATCTGAAAAGGTCCCAAGTTGAAGAAAGCTGATCCAAAGGATAGTGACAGTAATCATGCACCGTCAAGTCAATTCTTGTTGGTATATCTAATTGTACAACCCAGTATGTCTATATCTATAAACTGTATGTGTGTTAATGTGTTTGCAATGGGAAGGACTGAAATGTCATATGTGAATAGTGAAACATTTTGACCAATCAAAAATGTGTCTGGCATCAGACAAACAGATATATCAAGTAGGTTCCAGTTGGTAGATTCTCTGATAGGGTCCAGTATGTGATAGTGTTCAGATAGGGACAGATTGGGCTAAATGGATAATAGTATTAGTATGTGAAAGATAGTTTTAGCTGAAGAGCAGGGTAAAAATCTGGTGAAGGTAAAGGTAGGTAAATATATCACTTAATTGTAAGAATCCTAAGTGATCCCAAACAAGACAATCCTGAGTTTGGTTCACACAAAACATGAGCTAACATAAATATTCATTCTTTCTGTGCTCCAATCATAGTCAGCACTGGTTTTTGTTTTTTGGTGTTTTTTTAAGAAAAAGGAAAAAGGGGGACTATTTTCTGTCTAATTTTTATAAGTGAGTGGTCCCTGTTGATTCATAGGTCTGTCCTGTGAAATAAGGGAGTTTGGCAATAATTTGAAGCTGAGAGCCTCTTTTTTTCCCAACTAGGCTATTTTATCATACAAGCAAGTGCAACAGTTTCTGCATCTTTTAGGTAATATTTATAATTTTATAGTTCCATTGTTTTATCTTCCCTCCCTGCTTCTGTATTTCTAACTTTGCAGTCTCAGTGCTTTATTTCTACTCTACCCCAAGAGGTTTTGAATACAGTTTCCAAGCTGAGGAAATTTAAAAAGCAGGGTGAAAAGAGTCATAGTGAGATTTTTGGTGCTCATTCGATGAACTGTGCAACTACATCAGACACATACGCTGTTCTGTTTTAGATTTTCAAATATTTTCTTCTGTCTTTCTTCCATTCATTTTTCACAGGGGTCTTCATACTCTCTTCAGGTTCTCTCCAAAAAGTCTTTTGTTGCTGGCGGCAGAACGCCAGATGCTCTCTGTCCAGGTCTGGGCGCAGAGTACCCAAGGCCAGGGAAGTTATTTTGGCACTGGAGTTAAAGCGCCTTTCCCCCTTTTGCCCTTAAAAATACTGCAGTAACATTGTAGTTCTGACTCAGAGATGTGTGGACTCTACAGGAGGGGTGGCAGAAATCCTCTTAAGCTGGCAGAGCCGAGTCTTCTTCTGCTGGCTCATTTCAGCAGTCCGTCGGCAGAGGAAACTGCCAGCAAAAGAACTCTGTCACCTAAGAGCTGCCGGCTGAAGAGCATAAACGGGGCAGAGTAAAGGGGAAAACCAGGTTATACCAGATCCAAACACCCTCCAGGCCACGGGCATAGACACTATGGCAAAGCAAATTTAGTCTAAGGTACAACATCCCTAACCTGGGAGGGATTTCAAGCCGTACTGCTTCAGGTAGCTTCATGTTGGTTCAGCTGCTCTTTGAACATCTCAGTGAATTAAGACTGTGCAGTAGTAATAAATTAATTGTTTCCAGATCCAAATCTTTTCCAGCCCTGGTACATAGACGCTACGGTGAAGCACATTTAGTCTAAGGTATGAGTAAGTGCTACGTAATTTCCAGCATCCCTAAATTGAGATGTATTTGAATCGGCACCAATTCAGGTAGCTTCATGTTGGCTCAGCTGCAGCTTTGACATCTCAGCTAATGAGGTTTGTGCAAGAGTATTTTTATTTATTTTTATTTATTTATTTATTTATTTATTTATTTATTTATTTATTTATTTATTTATTTATTTATTTATACCCCGCCTATCTGGTCAATTGCAACCACTCTGGGCAGCTTACAACACAAATACAGTGGGGTCTTGACTTGAGAACTTAATCCGTATTGGAAGGCGGTTCTCAAGTCAAAAAGTCTGTAAGTCAAGTCTCCATTGACCTACAGTGCATTGAAAACCGATTAATCCCGTAACAGGCCATTTTTGTTCCATTTTGGTTTTTTTCTGGTCTGTAAGTCAATTCTCAGGCTGCAAGTCAAACCTAAATTTTGCGGCCAGAGAAGTCTGTAACTCAAAAAGCCTGTAAGTCAAGCCGTCTGTAAGTCAAGGGTCCACTGTACAAAAACAGATATATATAAAAAAGTAGTTTTACACAATTAGAAAAATTCTACAAGATGGAAAGAAAAACAGAATAAATCATAATAGAGAAGAGGGGGAAGAAAATCAGGAATTAACTGGGGGGGGGGAGGAGGCCTGCCTAAACATCCATGTTTGCAGTTGGTTTTTAAAAATACCCAGCGAGGGAGCTGTGCAAATCTCCGGAGGCAGATTGTTCCAGAGGCGAGGAGCCACCGCCGAGAAGGCCCAGTTTCTTGTTTTTTTCTTTCCGGGCCTCCCTTGGCATCAGGCTCCTCAGCCTCACCTCCTGACTCTCACGAGTGACACGGGTAGAACTGGGTGGGAAAAATGCAGCAACAAATAAACAAATCTAGCTGATCTTTGCCACACCCACTGGCTTACTGTCAAAACAACCACCCAGATTCTTCTAAAATTATTGTGCTGTTGTTTTTCTGCTTTCTAGGAATAAAACGGCCATTTTGTTTCTGATGCTGTTGGAAGTTACTGCTGTTGTATTAGTCACCATTTTAAACTCCTAAATTTGAGGAGACTAGAGTAAAACCACGTCTCCTAAATCACTTCAAACTGAACTTACAGGGATGAGTTACTTGCCCATTATGTGTAGGAGCAGAAAACAATTATATATATATATTTTAAAAAATGCATATCAAACTGACAAAGTGGGAGAAAAATTGGTGGTTGTAGCAGCTGGTGCTATAAATAAGGTTTATAGTTATGTTTTTAAACTGAATGTCAGGACAGCTCAGATCATTTTCTGACTTTCTTCGTCTTACAGAGATCAGACTAAATATGCAGCAGGTGGTGTGTTGCAGCCAGCTTCTTGCACATTTTTTTTTTTAAAATTGACCTCTCTCTTGATGCGATGATTGCTTGTAGGGCAACTAGTAATTACAGTTCTTTCAAAAGCCTGTGTGCATATTAACAGATTAGAAGGCCTGGGGATAGGATCGTATATTATTAGTTGAACAAATACTACAGAACTTTTGTGAGCAGTTGTTTTGCAGTATATGTGTATTATATTATTTAAGTACAGTACTAGGCACATCATTTTTGGTGGTGTCTTTGCAAAATGATCCCTCTATGTGCTCTGTATGCATATTACACTTCCAGTATAATTCTTTGATCCCATTTTATCCTTAAATTGTGTATATTAAAGTGTAACCGAGATTATCTGGACTTGGGTTTATTCAGAAGGAGAGTGAAAAAGAAATACATTGGGTTCTTATTTCCATACCAAAATATCCAAATTTTTATCTTCTAAAATTTCCAGTGGAATGAGGAAAGACATCTCACCTCAGAAATCCACAAATTCCCAAAGTCTGTGATGTGTTTTGGTGAAGAAGGAACACTCACAAAACTATGCATACATTTGAAATGTGCTCAACTAAAAATGGATATATTTGAAAAATATGCACAAGGGTGTTTTAGAGCTGGGGTGGTATCCTATGGTCTCCCTGAACATCCCTCAAAACTATGCAATTTTAGTGACAACTTGGAAAAACCTCATTTGAATCAAACACTTTGCTTCTTGGACAGGCTTGTTGGAGTTTCCTGCAAAAATTCAGTGACATATGGGTAAGCCCATTGAAAGCAAGCAAATGCTTGCTTGAAACGGCTTGTGGCAGTTTGCTTCTGAATTTCAGCAGAAATTCATTGTAATCCATTTAAAGCAATTGAAAACTAGCTTCAAATGTTTTCTCTCTGTTGGCACTGAATTTCAGTGGCATGAGGCTTGTGGTACACAGCGTGGCCGGAAAAGGAAGGTAAAGTTCATTCATAGATCCATTAAGGTTCTCCGCTCAGCTCATTTAGCAGAGGGAGATGCTAAAAGCACTTACGTTAGGAAATATGTGTACGAAAATGTGTTAGGACAAATGCACACTAAAAAGGACCTTAATTCAGTGTGGGGAAAGACAAAGTATTGCAACCTGGTACAGAAGTGGGACAGTATGGGAATAATAATCTTAGAACTGAAGAACTGATGGGGACCCTCTGGATCATTGAGTCCAGCCCGTGTTAAGGAGGCACAATGAGGAACTGAACTCCCAATCTCTCTCTGCACACCCAGATACCTAAACCACTGAGCTATCCAACTGTTCTGTTGGTGGGATTTTAAGAAATGCAATGAAAAAATGGAAGTGGCATATTTTCACAACCATGTTCAGAAGTCATTTCAATGTATCTGTGTTGGACTCACAGTACTTGATTAATTTTATAGGGGTAGATTCAGTTTTAAAAATAATGTACAGATCCATTGACTTCCATGCTTCCTTGACATTCTGGAAACAATTCTCCAATCAGAAGGCACTCCAGAACATGCTTTTAAATGTGTGTTTAAGGGGGTGGGGGTGGGGATACATTTCAATATAGTTGAATATACATGCATTGCCTACATTGTGATATGCATAGTGAAGTGTAGATATTTCAGATGATTACATGTCATTGTCAGAATACCTTTGAGGAAACGTAGAGCAAATGTTCGTGAGACCAAAGAATTGGGGGCATGACGAGTCATTCAGAGGACATCCCACTCGTGGAGGGATTCACTGCTTTATCTATCGCACTGGTTCTTAACCTTTGTTACTCAGATGTTTTTGGACTGCAACTCCCAGAAACCTTCACCATCTGCTCTACTGGCTGGGGTTTCTGGGAGTTGTAGTTCAAAAACACCTGAGTAACAAAGGTTAAGAACCACTGATCTATCGCACATGGTTATTCTGAACATGATTCTGGCCCAGGGGAATTAAAACAAATTGCAGATTAGCATTAGAAATGAGAAAGAAGTAAGAGTGAAAGTTAGACAGTCTGGTTCACCCATCCGTCAATATTTCCTGAAGGTTCAGATCTAGGAAGAGTCATAGTATTCCCACTGTGGTTTCCTACTAACATATAATTTGATATGAACCGCAGACTCCTATGCCACTTTCCCGCTCTCGTCTTGTGCATCTATGATTTAAAAATCTCATCACCCATCAATTAGTTGAAACCGACGGCTTTCCTCCTGAATACATATGAAATTAGTGTTTCAATGTATTCTAAAAAAAAAGCAGCATGCATAAGCATGTGTCTGCACGGAGCAAGGGATGTAACTGTGATTTCACATTAAAGGTGGTGACATGAAAGCCTCCTTCAAGGAATACTGAGCTGTGCATAAGTGGCTGGGACTTCTCCAACCTCAGCATTCAACAAGCAGTTGCCACAAGTCAATGCCAAAAGGGACAAGCAGAGGCAGGAGAGTCTTGTATTGTGTATATATATATTTATACTACCATATAATTCTTGTGTATATATTCTTGTATATATATATATATACAAGAATCTCCTGCCTCCTACTTGTCCCTTTTGGCACTGATGAAACTATATATATCCTGGGCCCATAGTTTAATCATTGTAGCTCCTGCCCTCCCACCCACCATATGTCCACTTTCTTGTGTCCAGCCTGACTGGCTTGCAGTAAGATATGTGACTCAAAATAGCTGAAACAATTCCAACAATTTAATAATCCCTGCTTTTCTACTGATAAAAGTTTATATATGCTGCAATCTGTTACCATTCACGTGATGAGATCTGAAATGGATGAGATGCTTAATTCAGCCCTGAAAATCTGAATTTGAGATGGGAAGAATCAATCCACCGAAGGGACTTACTTAAAATAAGGGTTTTAGCTTTTTATAGCTATGAAAAGATTTAGAATATAGTTTGATTGGTATATATCCATCATGCAACAAGAGGTGGAATCTAAATGAAAGAAAACTCCTTCCTTCCTTCCTTCCTTCCTTCCTTCCTTCCTTCCTTCCTTCCTTCCTTCCTTCCTTCCTTCCTTCCTTCCTTCCTTTGTGATCTGCATGACAGATATTGGCCATTGCAATACTACCATATGTATAGAAAGTTGTATAGGAACTACTTTCATGTTATGTGATGAGCCTCTACAGCCATCCATTACACATAAAGAAACAAACTGGATGGGCAACTGAATCTTCACCATTAATGGAAGGGTAGAATTCTCCGCCACATCTCAAGGTGTCTGGCTAGTTTAGGAGGTGCCTGACTGGCTGTGAGGCCCTTCAAGAGAGGGGTTGTCAAAGATATTAAGGAAAAACAGCTGGGAGACTGTTGTTGTTGCTTCCCAGCATCTGCCATCTGAGACAGTTGCCTAATATAAGGGCTGGCCCAATGGCTACATTCTACATGCAAATGATGTAGCTCTCTGAATTGGGCCAAGCATATGAGGAATCCTGTGACTGGCTCTGCTCCTGTTGGTGTGTCCTTGACATTAAAAACACACCGCAGGGAAAGAGCTTGTTGTCTGTTTTGGTTCCTCACTTCTGTGACGTCAAGAGGCTTTTAGAATGTACCCTTTGGGGAAGTATTTTCTTGGGTATCCATCACAGTTCTTTTGGAATACCATAGTGATAGTGCTTTGGCAGGCCAGCAATGCCATCGAACTTCTTTGTGGTATGGTAGTAATAGTGGGTTTATTTCCATTTCCATTTATTGATTTGGCAACATCCTGATAGGATTTGAACCTAGAGGTCCCTTATTCTCAGTTGTCTCACTGTTTTAGTTGTTCTGAGTTGTTTATAATATTTAGTTCAAGCTTGGTTTTTTTTTTTATTGTGCTGTGCTCTAATGCTTTCTGTCCACTTGATGGACTCATCTGACATTTGCCCTTCCCAAGCGTGTGATTTATTTGTGATTACTTTGCTGCCTTTTTCTTCTTGCCTCGTTGTGTGCCATCCATTTTTGTATTGCCCTGTTGGGACAAGACATTACACTCCTCACTTCCGCAAATCAACTGTTCAGTGAAATAACATTATAGATCTTTCATGTCTTGCAGCGAGAGACATGAAGTTGCCGAGCTGGATATTGACCACAGTCAATCTGTGAGATGATGCATTGCAATGAAAAATTGACAACTCAATCAGGTATGACAGAAATGTCAGCAACCTTATATTTCTCAGTATTGGTCTGGCAGTGAAACAGTGTTTGTCTTGAAACTTGCTGGCTTCTGTCATGAAATGCATAATTAAAGAATTAGAATAGTTGTAGCATAGCAGCCCATATCTTCATAGAGTTGAAAAGCCATATTGCCTGCCCCATCACCTTTTAGAAACCACAACTTTTCACTTATTATGTCAAAGTTTGGCTTCATGTAAAATCCACATATTAGGCAAATTAGGTTGCACACATTTGGAGGAATGGGTTATGGCGACCCTCGTCTTAGAGGTTTTAGGATAAAAGGAAATCAGAGCTTTAGTCTGAATAGTCAGTGCAAATGGGCCGGTTTCTCATCCTCAGCTTCTGAAAACAACCCAGCAATGAACAACAATATTTATGAAAAACACCCAATCAATTTTATTTTTGTCATTTAAGTCTGGATCAATGTACATCTGACAAAAGCAGCCCCAGATAAACACAGGACTAATGTATGACTAAAACTCTGAGACACTTTCAATGAAAACAAGCAGTTTGTTGGTACTGTATTTCTTTCATATGTGTGACAGTTCCTTTTGGATACCATCATAACGATTGTAGTCCTGTGATCTGTTTTTAGAACTGTGTGGATAAAATTCCCCTTTGGAAAGACTTGTAAAAGATGCAGAAGTCACACAAGAGGAGTGAGAAATCTGCTCACTGATTGAGGGGTCTGGATAAGGAAATCTACTGTGAAAAACTCAAAGTAAATTACAGAGGTTGAACTCTGAGCGCTTACTTAGATAAACTGTGAAAAGAGGTAAAGTACATCCTTTTCCTGAGTCTTTCACCAATGAACTTCACTGGATGACCCAATTATGAAAGGGGAAGAAAAGTCTTCTCTCAGATAATTCCCACCACCACCATGTGTAATTTTATACAACTTCATCATATTTTGCCTTGTTATGTGTTGCCAAGTCACTTCCAACATAGGGCAACTCTGGTAGACTTTTCAAAGAATGTGAGATGTTCAGGGAGGGGTTTATTATAGCCACACACACCTATCTGCTTGAGTTTCCATGGTCAAGCAAGGACTAAAACCCAGGTCTCTTGCATCCCACTAGTCCACTCTAGCCATTATACAATATTGGTTCTCTGTTTCCCCCTTACTAACTTTTTTTAGACTAAATTTACACACATTATAACCTAAGGCAGTTGTTGTTTCCACTTCTCTTTGTTGTGCGGTGCAGTGCACAAGAGCCCCATGTGGTTAAACTGCAGTCCTGCAGTCAAGCCTCTGCTCATGCTCAGAGATCGATTCCAACAGATCCAGGTAGCCAGTTCAAGGTTGATTCAGCTTTCTATCCTTCCAAAGTGGGTAAAATTAATACCTGGCTCATTGGGAGGGTGGGGCAAGTTGTTGTTTGTATAATTATGTCGTAAACCTGACAGAAACAACTACAACAATGTTGTAAAGCTGCCAAAAATAACAAGAACGACAGTATGAGGAGACACAAAGTACAATTATGGCCCTGGGGCTCCAGCGAGGCAAACATGGGAGCCGTGAAGGTGATTGCTTACATGAAATGAGAGCCAGTCTGGCCTTCCTGTTAGGCAGAGTGAGGTGGTGCTTGATGTGAAGTGCCATGAAAAGGCAGCAACTAATTGTTTATTTAATTTAATGATGTTTTTAATTGATGGAATCTTGGTTTATGTCTTAGTTGCATGCCTGACTGTACAACGCAGAGGTGTCCCGTCACCTCATTAATTGGCTGTGGATAGACTGCAAATTCCACAGACCGCACACAAAGACCAGTAGGGTTCTGGCCAATATTCCTGTAAATGTACTGTCAGGAAGACAGCGAAGGTGGTACTGTGATACAGTACTGCACCATGTCAGGCTCAGGTTTACACCTACCTGGCTTCTTAAAAGAGGGAGAAGGTCAGTTCTTTCCTTTGTTTTTAGCCTCATTCTACTTTGTTTGTGTGACACAGAAGCAGGAGAGAAGAAGAGGAAGAATGAAGGCATGTATGTGAGTGAATAAGTCAATTCTCCACTTTGAAACCAGCTGCAGAGGAAAGTAGCAGTAGGAGGCAAAGACATTTTAAATTCAAAGTCCAGTTTCTGTTCTTCAGTTGAGTTATGGAATGATTGAATGGAGTAGGAGGGAGACAGTATCTAATCAAATGCCTGCCTGCCTCTGTCTGTATGTCTGTCTGTGAATGCCTATTTTTGCCTCCATTTCTTTCTATCACCCCAGGCTGTACCCACTATTGGTTCTTCTGCCTTCGACTCACCCAACTATAATGTACACCAGCTGTCATGGCAGGGAACAATTGCAATATATCACTGCCTTTCCAATTTCTGCATCAGGTGTTAAACATAACTTGGGTGGCCTTAAACACTGTGCCCCGTGAGTGGTGGGATATCACGTGTTTCTAAGGCCGCAAAAAAATCTTGAAATGGCTTTGGATTGGAGACATGACACAGTAGCTAGGAGAGTTAGTGATCCCATATGAATGGCTCTTTTGACTCAACCAGCAAGCGGTTCTCTGAGATTAACCAGAAGAAGAACTAATTCTGCCAGTAGAGGCTTTCACCCAGTTCTAACCCTCCACAGCCGTGCATCTCTGACTTAAGAATGCACGCAAAACCCTAAGATGTAAAGACCAATTCATGCAGTGCAACCATTTCCTGAATGACTTAGTCCGAAACATTTTTGGAAATAAGGAGGGTGAAAATTAAAATTCTGATTTGGTGAACACTACCATGTGGTTTCACTCCTAATTTAGCAAAGAATAGTTTGTTTTTAGAAAATCAGCCAGTGAGACTGATGTACGGGTTGGTGCTTCAGAGAGAGTGAAGGCAGTAGCAGATGCTCCGCTTAAAATTCCATTCATGTGGGCAAAAGGATAGGCAGGTGTATATGTGGTTACCCATTTCAAGTGACTGGTTCCCCCCCCCCCAAAATATTCTAGAAAAAAAATTATGTTGCATGGGAACCATTCCAAACACATGCTCAGTCTTGCATGGAAACAGCAATAATTTATAGCAGGCAGTTTGAAGTCTTAACCCTGGCTTTAAGGAACATAACAATGAGAGGGAGATGGCAGCTCAACAGTTTAGTACAGTCTTACCAGACTGAACAGCCTCTGGGTGTTTTAAACTACAGCTCCCATCATTCCTAGTTGGTAAGAAGTGTGGTCTAACATATCTGGAGACTGCCATGTTCAAGGGAAAGGATCAGGATGGAAAGATTACAGTTATGGCTGAAGTGAACTGAGGATCTGCCTACTGCATACAGACACCTTCTTTTGACACTTTTTAGAGGAGTTTGCCAGATAGCTCAGTATTTTAGATATCTGACTGCAGAGCCAGAGGTTGAGAGTTCAATTCTCCACAGTGCCTCCTGTGAGTAGAGCCAGCCTCTGTGGCCTTGGGCAAGCTGCACAGTCCCAGGGCATCCCCAGAAGAAGGGAATGGCAAACCACTCCTGAGTACACTACCAAGAAGACCCTGAAAAGGGTTGCCATAAGTCAGAATTGACTAGGCGGCACATGATGATGATGATGATGATGATGAAGAAGAAGAAGAAGAAGAAGAAGAAGAAGAAGAAGAAGAAGAAGTGAGTGAAGATGTTTGCTTGTCATCTGTGGACGAAACAGAAGAAACAGAAAGGCAAACTTTTCCACCTATAGTTGCAAACACTCTGAAATTGGGAGGGAGGGAATCTCAGGCATGGGTGTGTTTCTTTCCCCTGACAATATGGGGAAAATTTCCCTCTAAATTGACTTTGTTCTCTTCTCTGGGGTGACGTAACTAAATCCCTCCATAAACGCATTTTCAAGTAATTATACAACGCTAGTGGTTTCAATTTAACAGACTGCCTGCTGTATTACAGTCTTAACGTCATATTTAATCTGGCCCCCATCAAGCATCCGAGGGTTAAGGAAAGTCCCTGATTCAGACAACACCTTCCTGATGGTTTTGTGCTAAATGACAGTCTGTGAGCAGTACATACAGATGTCATGGCTCCTGTGTGTGTGTTTTTATTTTTTGCTATACATCTTGAAACAGACTAACATGGTCACTTTGTTGAAAACTCCAGTAAGGTTATGGGTTACAGGCCAAGGATGTTTAAAATTGATGTTGCCTGTAAGATTTGCCTGTGTGAGTTGCAAAGCCTGTCCACCATTGCAGCTCTTTGTGAACCCATCTCTAATAAGGTTTTGAAGGATGCTCACTGTAAGGGGATTACCCTTTGTTCTTGATGGAGAATATGCATAATTGCTTGGCTGTGCATACATGGTGATAAAAAGCTTTCTAAAACTCCTATTCATTGCAGTGAAATGAGGAATGAGGAAGGGGTGTGTTTGCTGTAACTGGACAAGGCAAATTGGGTAATTTCTCCAAAAATACCGGAGAAATCTGAGCATGGCAAGTAAGATATAAATCTGAAGCATGGTTCATGTATATGCATGAGGCACTGAACACAAAACAGACAATGGTGAACAAAATTAAAAACTATAAATAAAGCTGGAAATTAAAATTCCTAATAGCATGGAGACAAAAAGCAATCAGCATAGGTAACCAGGAGTGCCAACTATTAATGATAGCACATCAGGCAAGGAAAGAGGGAAATGCAAAAAAGAAACAAAGGAGTCTGAGCTTGATTTTACTGGTGGCAGTTTAGAAGTGTAATCATCAGGAAGAATTATGCCCTATACAATTTTGAGTTTTCTCACTCATGTCATATGGGGAACATTGGTGAATGCATTATTTTTCATTCTTATAATAGCTATAATTTATTAAAGTGCCATGCAAATGGCGACTTTTCCTTTTCCTTGATGTAAGGAACATCTAAAAGGGCTTCCCTAACCTTGGCATGCTCCATATGTGTGAGGCTACAATCGTGCTGGTTGGGGAGGATGGGGGTTGTAGTCCGATCCTTATGGTAAACACCATGTTGGAAAAGAATGCTCTAGAAAGACTGACTCCGTGCAGGATTATTGTCATGTTGCACATTTTTCAATCTCTGCCCTTGATTGAGTCCAGGAATGGGGGAAATTCAAACTATGTTGACTCTGCATCAGGTTTTAGCCTTTCTTTCAAGTAATCAGGAAACACTGTCAAGAGGTATTTTATTGGTCTGTTAGATCCACATAAACACTAACCATTCTAGCTTGTGCCACTGAACTGAATTAATTTTGTGTGGGCAAAATTTTTGATGCTTGTAGGTACTTTTGTACTTTTAAATTGTATTCCTGTAGTGATCAGAGTGGGTACAGAGTTGGTACAGTCTGTGTGCCATAGGGCTTAGCAGAAGGACATGAAATCCACAGTTGAGGAAAGACTCTCACTATCAGTCATTCAGTGGTCAAAAGATGTTATTGTTTATCTGTACATGAATGTATGATCTAGCACAGCTAATTTCAGTTAGACTTGGAGGAGAGGGCATATAACTAGCTTATATTAATGAATATGCCTAACCTATGACTATATCCATTGTGCCCCTTTCCCCTAAGCTCTCAGCCCTGCTGCAGCCTCCCAGGCTCTGAAGCCTACCGATATTGGTGTCTTTATCAGAGACAAAGTTTGCTTCCACATGTGCATTTTGCTTGGTGTTGGTGGAAAGCACCCGTCTCTTCGCATTCCAAACCACAGGTCTAAACTGTTGCCTTTAATTATTTCCTAGAAACATTCAGTTGCTTCTCATACTGTGGATTGGCTATTACCAACAATACAAAGGATTTCTCTTCCCCCCACCCCCCCGTTGTACAAAGTGCAAGTGAAGACTTCTTTGCAGAAGAAACAAGTGCTGGGCAAAGCATTAACATTAAGTAGAAGATTATCCTCATTCTAGAACTGCAGAGCTGGAAGGGACCTTATAGATCATTAAGTCCAACCCCTCATCAAGGAGGCACAGTGGGGAATCAGAATTCCCAACCTCTGCTCCGCAGTCAGGTACCTAAATCACTGAACTATCCAGAGAATAAAGGGAAAGCAAAGAGGAACAATTTGTGGGATGCTCAGATAACTGCTTCCAACCTGCACATCCATTGTAGAACAGGACAGCACCCACTACTGCCCCCAGACCTAACGTGGTAAACTCTGTTTCCTGACAACCATGCAAGAGGTGCAGTTTTTAAAGGTGAGCCTCCATATGTGTAGTTGCATGCACATAGGCTTTCCTTTGCATTTTGCTGCTGAATGTCTGAGTATAAGGGGTAGCGTCCATAAGTGACATCCCACTTTATCCTTCACGTGTTGTGTATGCACAGGAGATTGTTGAAGTGGCTTTCATAGAACAAGCAGGGCTGGCCCTGCCATTAAGCAGAGTAAGGCAGTCACCTGAGGCAATGGAAGCTAGCAGGAGAGGGTGCTGGGGAAATGTATTATGCTTATTCAGCATGCTTTGCATCTGATGTTCTCAGATGGGGGGCATTGCTCTGTCACCACAGCTGACAAAAACCCTACTTTCAGTCCAACTAGCTTTGTATGTGAAAGGGACAGGGGCGCCATTTTCTTCTTTGCCTCAGACAGCAGCAGAGCATCATAGACCAACCAAAGATCAGAAGAGTAAATGCCACCAATAGGTTTCAGCCAAACATATTGAGAGCCCAGAAAATCAGGTTTCGGCACCACAGCTCTGAGAAGCTCCCCAGCCTGCATGGCCTGTTGACTGAGTCACTCAAATCCATATACTCCTGGTTTATTCCAAGGTAGGAAACAACACAAGTGTCCTTTCCATTTCTGCCACAATTAGACGCTTGGATAAAGTGGGACTCTGTAGGAATTTGTTCTTTTCCCCATAACCCTTTGTCTTTGTCCTTGCTGAATTGCCTTTCATTTTCATGTCTCCCATTTTCTAGTTTCCTAAGACAAATTTCATTTTTTTAAAAATTCTGCCATATAATCCCTCAGGTTTACATTAGCTGTAATTGAACAAGTGTAATGTCCTCTCCTTTCTTCGGTTTATTAATAGAAATCTTGAGGAGCACGACCTCTGCATAACACTGCTGGGCATCTCTTTCTAATTTAGAATCAAATTATGATTCCCAATTACCCTTTGAATCTGCTTTCTTAACCTTTTGACAGTATTTTCTGACATGGGTAGGGTATAGATCGGCATTGCCACAATTCAAAAAGTTGTACACAGGGTCCAGAGACGCACTAGTTTTAAGGTCAGGTGGGATTTAGGGTGCTTTTTAAAAAGGATGTAAAGCCCCCCACCAATAAAGTGAATTTTTATAGGCCCATGCAAAACCAGGGCAAGAAGTATTCCTCAGGGAGACTGTTTTTAGTGTCTTGCAGCAGTGAAGCTACCAGGACACGCCCCAGTGAAACATGGGTCTCGTTTTGCTAGATCATTGGGTGTAGTGACCTGTGCCATGGAAAGATGTCTTCCCTCTGCCACTGCCTGGCCACTCAGCAGGACAAACAAAGCAGATGGCTTTGTTTACCTCTGCAGATAGTGGGAATATGCACACAAAATGTCTGGGAGCTTTCAGATCAGGAATAGTTGTATGTATGACAGTTTAATGTTCTCTTACCTAACCATGGGGTCTCCAGTTATATGAGTCTATCCCTCCTATCCTCACCACTAAACCTCAGTAGCTTTTCCACTAAAGTTTGAATTCAGGAATTTTCCAGTTTCTTGAATAGAGCGTGGTTCTGTTTGGCACAGCTCTTCAGTTTAGGAGCTCTTCCAGACAGAACTCAGTCACACATATTTCCCAGGGATATTTACATGAGAAACATTAATCCCATAACAGAGAGCCACTAATATGGGTTCTGAGTTACATCTTGACAAAGGATTTACAAATCATTTATCATTAGAAGAAAGACTTGCTTAACTTCTGAAAGCATCTCAATGCACAGCAGGAACTTTTGTCACCTCACATAATTTGCAGATTAGACTCCTTTGAGGTCTAGTTTCTCAAGTAAAAAAATTCTGCCCATCACATGAGTTGTCTTCAGACATTGTAGAGCACAGTTTCTTCAGTAACCTTGGAGTGGGGTGGCTCACTCTGCTTCCATCAGACTTTGGGGTTTTTTCCCACATTAGATGAAGAATCTGAAGATGAAAGGTTCTTGCTTCGGTTTAGGATGTAGCTGTGTAGTGCAGGTACACTTAAGTCTCCCTGTGTTCAGTGGGGTTTGTCGTTTGTAAGTACGTTCAAGACTGTAACTTAATCCTAGTGGTAGCAGCAGCGGGGAGCAAACTAAACTCTAATCTGATACTGTTAACATGCACATATGGTATATTAACGGGGTTTGTGCGTCACTTCTATTTCCACAAGGAATGGACAGAGATGCCTCAATATGCGGGCATTTAATAAAAATTGTAAGTCACATCTGTGACACAGATTAACAACTTTATTAGTAGGCTAGTGGGTATGTTTTAACAGTTTAATCTTCTCCGTAGCCCTACCACTAGCACTGCCGAGAAGGGAGATTTGCTGATTATACTACAAGAAGGCAAATAAAAAGGTAGTTAATGTGGCTGTAATAAAATGTAATCATTTATAATGTCTGCTGCTAATAGAATAAAACCATTCTCTCCACTGGGCTGCTCCTTTGTTAGGACCGCAGATATGTTTGACTAGTACCTTTCTTATTAGGCACTAGGGGTAAAAGATGCTGATTTAAGGGTGGCATTGGTGGCACTGCAGGTTAAACCACAGAAGCCTCTGTGCTGCAAGGTCAGAAGACCAGCAGTCGTAAAATTGAATCTACTCAATGGAGTGAGCTCCCGTCGCTTGTCCCAGCTCCTGCCAACCTAGCAGTTCGAAAACATGTAAAAATGCGAGTAGATAAATAGGTACCACCACGGTGGGAAGGTAACGGTGTTCCATGTGCGCTGGCCACATGACCACGGAAACTGTCTACAGATAAACACTGGCTCTATGGCTTGGAGACGGGGATGAGCACCACGCTCTAGAGTCGGACACGACTGGACTAAATGTCAAGGGGAACCTTTACCTTGCCCTAGTGGTATTCTGTTTTCTCACAAGATAAAAATAATTTCTCAGCTGGGACCAATGAGGGTTAGTATTCCAACTTCTCCAGTTCCTCTGTATATCAATCCTTCACTCCCAAAGATAAAGTAAAAGGCCTATGCTCAGTGCCTACCAACTGGAACCTATAAAGCTACATTATGCAGAAACAGGCCATTAGTCATTATTGCTCAGTATTGTCAAATATGACTGTCTGCAGCTCTCTAGGGAGAGGTGTGATTTTTTAAAATGCATTTAAATGCCATTTTTCCTCCAGCTCAAGGCTTCCTCCTCCCTTATCTTCAAAACCAACCCTATGAGGTAGATAAGGCTGAGGGAGGGAGGGAGGGAGGCTCAAGGTCAATAGGTGAATTTCATGGCTCTGTGGGACTATATCATGTCCCAGTCTTAGTCCAGTAATCTAACCAGTATAGCACACTGGATTCTGAGATCCTTCCTGGAGGTGTCAGGGGCTGAAACTGGGAGCTTCTGTACACCAACTGTGTGTTCTTCCACTGAGTTTCAGCTCTTCCTCGTTTGAAAGACTTGGGTTACACTAGCTGGGGTGATTCTTAGAGTTTTCTCTAGAAAGTAACTTTCCCAAGATCTGTTTATTCTTTTGGTGTCAGCCCAAAGTTTGATAATATATCTGAATATCCTAATTCTCAAGCTACCTTTTAAAAAGTGTTTAGAAACATCCCATACTTTAAGCTTGGCAACAAGTAATCTTTGTAAAAGTAAAGTAACTGTTACTCCCTTGAAATGGCTTCATCCCAGTTTCACAGCTCCATTCTCAGACTTTGAAAAAGGGAAAACATTTTGAATTTTTTAAATGGAAACAGGGAAACAGACAGTTTTAGGGGGAGTATGGCATTCCTCTGTATATTTTATTTCCTTCAGTACCTCAGAAGTAATGAGAAGGCAATGATGCTACTATGTTTTTATGTAGCATCCTTGTCAGGGGAATTGTGTGACAAAATGATGGCTGCCGCAGGCCTTTTCTCTCCAGAGTCTCTTGGGAATGCTGCTAAATGATAGCATAGTATTATTTTTCCAGGACCCACAGGAAGGAAAATGGCAACTGGAAACTGCACTGAGGATCATCACTTAACACTTAATGTTACCCTCCATTCTAGCCCATTTTTCTTCAGAGAGAATGTTGAGCTCAGCCTTTTCAATATTCCACTAGCTTACCGTAAACCAGCTTCATTCAGTTTATTATGAAAGTAAGACACTTTTCCTCCAGTATATAGCCAAACAATATGGTAAACTACGCTGTGTTAGGCTGAGACTACAGATGGGGGTATTCGTATTTGTACATGAATGCGAATATTCCCACACAGCTGGAGTTAACAAGGTTAACCGTCCACTTATGCATCTGCCTCTGGTGCCAGCCGCACTCTTCCTTCCAATCGCTCTGGAGCACCCAGTCGGCTAGAGCAGTGGTTCTTAACGTGGGCGATAATGCCCCCCAGGGGGCGATTTCATTTTTCAGGGGGGCAGTAGAACGAAAAGGGGCGGCGTGGGGGCACTGGAGCAGAAGGGGGGCGGTAGGGGGGCGCTGGAGCAAGCCAAACCTGTGAAGATGGCTGCAGCCTTTTTACAGTGTGCATGAATATATATTTTCCTCCAATCTTAATTTAGTTTCAGAGTTTTTGTCTTGAAATTTTTAGTTCCTGCATTGCGGTTTGTTTTTATGCCCTTTTTGCATCTTAAAATTCGCTTGCAACTAAATCATTAAATGTTACTTTTTGGAGGCATTTCATTTTCTTGGAATTGAATTTTTTTCCAGGGGTCATTCGATTTAAGTGTAATAAATAAACAAACAAACAAACAAACAAACAAACAAATAAGCAAGCTATCATCACCATGGCGAGGGGGGGCAATGATAACTTCCTTAATGGCTCAAGGGGGCGTTTCTTTCAAAAAGGTTAAGAACCACTGGGCTAGACAATCCTGGCAGAAGGAGGGAGGATGAGTCTCCCTGCAGGGTTGATGAGTGGTTAGCTGATCGGGTGCTCCGGAGTGATTGGAAGAAAGAATGGGACCGCCACTGTCAGACACGTGAGTGGACAGTCCGGCTCCAGGTTTGCCAAACTCTTGTGAATTTCTTTTCAAATTCAACTTCTGAGGAGCAAAAGTGAAATCTCAAGGGCTCAGCATAGAAGGTGTCTTTGTTTCTCTCTTAGGCTCTTGTAGAGCCCTAGCGAAAGAGCTTCTTGTAGAGAAACGTGGCTTATAAAATGATTTTGTGCTATTCTTTCACCGTAACTATTTTTGTGAATATTTCACCAGGGACAGTTCAGCAAGCAAAGAAAGGTGAGAGCTTTACACAGAAAGAAGGAGTTACATTTTGACTGCTGCCTTCTTTTTCTTGATTCTAAGTTACAGAATTTACCTGCCCTCGTCCAGCTCTCATAAATCATTCATCTGATGGCATTTAAAAACAATAACAAGAAGCTCACCAATAATGTTTAGCAGAGTATTGACTGCATATCTAAATGTATAGTATAGTTAATGGATGGAGAACCATTAATTCTCAAACTATATTGAATTACCATAATCCTGCATCATGCTCCCTCAGACTTTGTGAGCAACCCAGGTTTACAAATAGCTGTAAGAAAGAACAAAATGTATAATGTTTAACTTTTGGTGTGTCTTATCTTGTAATAGAAGAGAGGTTTGACGGGAACAGAGTGATGAGAGTAGGAGGTATGCTTGTGAATGTGTTTGTGTGTGTGTGTGCGTTCATAAGAAAGAAAAAGAGAAAATGGGGAACCTAGAATAGATTTTGTTTTTTAGAGGGAAAGGAGGCATTCTGGGTTCAATCCTGAGCATGTAAGGATGCCATTTCTGAAGAGCATTCCACTGTAATGTAGCCCCCAATGAAGGAAAAAAATGGAGATCCTAAAATGTTGTTAACAAAGAAAAGGTCAGGGAGAGATACAACTGTTGTGAGGAGGGATTAGAGAGAAGAGCGGATAAATGTAAAAAAGGACTGATTTATCCATCTGCACATATGTTTTGGTTCTGGCACCACCCCTCCCATAGCATTTAGGTTCTATAAGGTGTCCTATGAGGGCATGAAACCTCTAGGCCAGGGAAAAAAGCATACAACCCCACCCCAATGAATGCCTGGATCTTTACCTAGTGGGGCAATAATTACAGAATAGTTTATTCGATGGGAAGGAATATGTGCTTTACATATGCTTGTAGAAACATCTCACATTTTCTGGCATTGAGCCCTGGCGATGGAACATTTGTTGTTGTTGTTGTTGTTGTTGTTGTTGTTGTTGTTGTTGTTGTTGTTGTTGTTGTTGTTGTTTTTCTATTATTATTATTATTATTATTATTATTATTATTATTATTATTATTATTATTATTATTATTATTATTATTATTATTATTATTTTTATTTTTATTTTTATTTTTATTTTTATTTTTATTTTATTTTATTTTATTTTATTTATATCCCACCTATCTGGTCGTGTCAGGACCACTCTAGGCGGCTAACAACATTAAAAGATAATACAAAAAATATACGTATAAAGACAATTTTACATAAGAGAAATACTGAACAGAATGGGAAAACTGAAGGAGAGGGGGGGAAAAAGGGCGTCAGGAATTATCTGATGGGAAGGCCTGCCTAAACGTCCATGTTTTAAATTGATTCTTAAAGATACCCAGCGAGGAAGCCACGCGAATCTCAGGAGGTAAGTTGTTCCAGAGGCAAGGAGCCACCGCCGAGAAGGCCCAATTTCTTGTCTTCTCCTTCCGGGCCTCCCTCGGCGTTAGGCTCCTCAGCCTCACCTCCTGGCTAGCACAAGTGACACGGGTAGATCTTGGCGGGAGAAGGTGTTCCGCCAAGTATCGAGGTCCTAAACCGTTTAGGGCTTTATATGTGAGCATCAACACTTTGAAGTCGATGCGGAATCGGATGGGCAGCCAATGCAATGTGGCCAGAGTGGGTGAGATATGTTGGTATTTTCTCACTCCACTGAGTAATCTGACCGCTGCATTCTGCACCACCTGCAGTTTCCGCAGCAGCCTCAAAGGTAGCCCCACGTAGAGCGCATTACAGTAGTCTAATCTTGAGATTACGAGCGCATGCACCAAGGTGGTGAGCACCCCAACATCAAGGTAGGACCGCAGCTGGGCTATCCGCCTAAGATGAAAAAAGGCGGTACGGACCACAGACGCCACCTGGGATTCCATAGTGAGCGCTGGGTCCAGATGCTCTGAGCCTGAATGCTAGAATTCAGCCATTCTCAATGGAGGTCATATGGCCCCCTGGGGCCCCTGACACCCTTGAAGGGGGCCACAGACTAAAAAAATGTGAGAAGGGGAATCTCCGTTTATCTGTTTGTGTTGTATCCTTGTCTGACAGGGGCCCCGGAATCTGAGAAAAGTTCCTAAAAGGGCTGTGGCCGAAAAAAGAATAACCCTCATTACATGTGTGTGCCTTTAGAAGCAGAGATTCCCAGACACAAACATTAGAAGTGTCACGATTCCCATGTGGCCCCTGATTGTTTCACCAAACTAGGAGCTCATGCTACGTGCCCCCCAGCTGCCACCAGTTGATTACATCCACATATTGTTAATAATCAAGGTCCAGGACATATGTCATTTTAAAAGAACCAAATAGAAATTGTTTATTGTTACAGATGTAGATAATTCAAGCAATGTTGTTAACTCTTAACAAACATCCTCCTTCATCCCCTCTCAACCACCACTTTCCTGCCCAGACTCTCAAAACCACACCAAAATCTTGAACTTCTTCTGACTAACTCGCTATCTAACTCCCCCTCCTCCTGCTGAGTCCCTTATGTCTCATGACTCCGCCCCTCCAGCACTCCCATTGGTCTATGCAGATATCATATGAATATTCATGACCTGGGTGGACACCACAAGAAGCTCTCAGACTATAACTCCCAGAAGCTCTGAGTACTGGCTGCACTAAGTAGGGCTTCTGGGAGTTGTAATCCAAGAGCGCCTGAGGCCCCAGGTATGGAGAGAATGTGGCATGGAAGAAAAAGAATACAGTATGCCACACATGCTGCATGGGAGCAGGATGAGAGCTGGCCTGAGCAGGTTGGGGTAGAAGCCCAAACCCAAGTTTGAAGGATTAGAAGTGGGGGCTGAATTAGGTAGACCATATTGTAATGCATAGTATTTATTTTGTTCATTAAATTTATGTATTGCCAAACTGGCAAAAGGCTTCAGTGTGGTTCGGTATCATTATACTGTAATCCAAAAGGGGCAACAGTACCTCAAAAAAATAGGAACACAGTTCTGTTCTTAAGCTTACTACAATATTTAGGTGCTCAAAAGTCAAAATGTATGTTAAATTTTCTCGTGACTCATTAGAACAAAAGGGCACGAGCGATGCTACTCAGCTGCTTAGAGGAAATTAGATTTGAAAAAAGATATACAGTAGTTGTGCATCAATGAACAAGCAAAATGTATGTGAACAACTGCAAAAGTCTGAGCTCTTAATATGTGTACAGTGGTGCCCCGCACAGCGAGGTTAATCCGTTCCGGATTAACCTTCGCTGTGGGAAACATCGCACTACGGAACACAAAAAGGCATTGGAATGCATTAAACAGCGTTTAATGCGTTCCAATGCCATAGAATACTCACCGTTGTGCAATGTTTCCCAGGGGCCGGCAGCCATTCTCGTGCCCTCCCCTCGCACAATGAGGGTGCCAAAATGGCTGCCATCAGCTGTCCGGCAGGTCCAAAATGGCCGCCAGAACAGCCAAAAGGGGCGGGGGCGCAGCGTTTTCGCGCCCTTGGTAAGCAAGGGGAGCGCGCGAAAACGCTGCCAGAAGCCCCGAAATGGTTGGGCGCAGCCATTTCGGGGCTTCCGCAGCGTTTTCGCGCGCTCCCCTTGCTTACCAAGGGCGCAAAAACGCTGCGCCCTGACCCCTTTCGGCTGTTCCGGCGGCCATTTTGGACCCGCCGGACAGCTGATCGGCGGGTTGCAAAGCGAAGGTCGGTAAGCGAGCAGCTTACCGACCTTCGCTCTGTGAATTACCGCCTATACGGGCACTGTTTTGCGATCGCAAATGCGATCGCAAAAACGGCCTCGTAGAGCGAATTCATCGCTCTACGAGGCGCCCGTTGTGCAAGGCACCACTGTATTTCCTTTTCATCGGAAGGACAGTGTGTACATAAACTAATGTGAATCTATACATTTTTTATAACAAGGCATCAAGGAGAAATCATACAAACATAAGTTAAGGAGATGGGACAAAAGTTAGTGTAAATAAATACAACACAACTACAAATTTTGGAGGTGTTCTTACCTCTAGATTAGACTAGGATAAACCAATATCCTTCAGTTGAGTTCCCATATTTGCACATAAGCATGAAACATACACATTTGGCAGCATGAAGCGGTGTATGCGTACAGTATATGCATGTGTGCATTTTTCTGCAACCTTCAGTGAACCACATTTTTAAAGCTATTTGTAGAAAATGAAATCTGAAAACCTTATGTAAAATCTGATTAATCCCACCAGCTCCAGCTATTTAAGATGAATTGAGAAATCTGTATCCCACAGGAGTCATGGATAGCCTGTCTATTGAATCTTAACAGTGGTGAATCTCTTCTGAACTACCTTTCATGTTGTTCAGAACTTCCTTTTTGAACTTTTAATTGCCTTCTGCTGTATGGGCACAGTTATGATACCAGAATAAAAAGTGCCGGTTTTGATCTGTCTATTTTCTAAATGTCAACACTTAATTCTGTGTAAATTGGGTGCAGTTTTCCCATTCCTGCTTTGTAGATTAAGATTACCATCCTGGAGGGGGGTGGAAGCAAAGCAAAAGGCTAGTTTTAGCCTAAAGTTACTACAAAGGATTTATGAAAAATACAAGGGCTGCATACTTCACAATGATCTTAGGGTTTTTACTTTCTGAATAAGAAATCTCAGTCAGTCCTGTCTCTCTAACCAGTGTACTGCTGCGTGATACCTATTTTAAGACCCTCTGTGACTATCAGCCAAATTGGATGCATAAAAACTCTGTACTGTATAGCAATATATTCTCGAAGGCTTTATGGTGGTTGTCGGTTTTTCGGGCTCTTTGGCTGTGTTCTGAAGGTTGTTCTTCCTAATGTTTCGCCAGTCTCTGTGGCCAGCATCTTCAGAGGACAGGAGTCAGAACTTTGACTGTGCTGTGGTGCAGTTTGTTTGGATAGTTGAATATTTATAGCTGTGGGATCAGTTTTTGTCCTTTTCAGGAGATGGGTGATCAGCATGTTTTTTGTTGTGGGTGTATTGTTGTGATAAGAGGGAGTGATTATCTGTCACTGTGATTGATGAGTGTCGTTAGGTGGTCTTTTGTGTGCAGTGATCACTAGTCCTTGTAGCTGGGTAGAGTTCATTGACCTTTTGCAGGCTGTATTTTTCAGTGCTGGGAGCCAGGATTTGTTGAATTTTAAACTTTCTTCTTTTTTGTTGAAGCTCTGCTGGTGTTTGTGGATTTCAGTGGCTTCCCTGTGCAGTCTAACATAATGATTGCTGCTGTTGTCCAAGTACTTCAGTATTTTGAAACAGAATTTCATGTCCAGCTTGTTTTAGGGCGTGTTCAGCTACTGCTGATTTTTCCGGTTGTTTTAATCTGCAGTGCCTCTCATGTTCTTTGATTCTGGTGTGAATGCTGCTTTTGTGGTCCCGATATATACCTAGCCACAACTGCAAGTTATCTGATATACTCCTGCAGTGGTGAGGGGGTCCCTTTTGTCCTTTGCTGACTGTAACATTTATTGTATTTTTGTGGTGGGCTTGAATACTGTTTGTTGATTGTGTTTTTTCAAAAGTTTCCTCATGCAGTCCATGACCCCTTTGATGTATGGCAGAAATACTTTATTTGTGGGTGGCTGTTTTTCCTCGTCAGTTTGGTGTTGTTTTCTTGGTTTGATGGCTCTTGTGATTTCATTTTTGGAGTAGCCATTTGCCTGTAGGGCCCAATTCAGATGGTTGAGTTTGGTGCTGAGAAACTGAGCTTCACAGTTCCAATTTGCACGGTCTACCAGTGTTTTGATTATGCCTCTTTTTTGCTGTGGGTGGTGGTTAGAGTTTTTGTGTAGGTACCGGTCTGTGTGGATGCGTTTTCTATAGAACTTGTGTCCCAATAGGAGGTCAGTTTTATGTATGACCATGACATCTAAAAAAGGGAGTTGGCCCTCTATTTCTTTTTCCATGGTGAATTGTATATTTAGGTGGATGCTGTTGAGATGGTTTAGAAATTCTTCCACTTTTATTTTTCCACCGTGGTTCCAAATTGCGAAGGTGTCATCCACATATCGGAACTCATCCAGCAGATCTTTCCAGAAGACATCAAGGCCCTTTTCCAACACTGCCTAACGACCAGGTATTTTCAGTGGGATAATGAGTTCTATGAACAGACAAATGGAGTGGCCATGGGGAGGCCCCTCAGCCCAGTTATAGCAAACTTCAACATGTAACATTTTGAAAAACAGGCCCTGTCTTCAGCAACCACAGTCTAGTTCCAATATGTGGATGACACCTTCACAATTTGGAACCACAGTGAAGAAAAACTGGAAGAATGAGGGCCAGCTTTAAACTGTCATGACTCTGTCTGGCAGAACTCAGGGATTTGTGGTTTGGTGAGAAACTTAGAATTCTTAGCTACAACATTCCAGTGGCACTCTGTTGAACCTAGAGCAGAGGTTTCTAGGTAACATGTCTGTGTATTATGTACCCTCAAGTCACATCTTACGTTTGCCAATTGAACAAGGTTTTAAAGATATGTGAGATATTCAAGGAATGGTTTTACCATTCCATGTCTGAGGAATATTTCAATTCATTTTTCCTCACTCCTAGTCCATTACTCTATCCAATACAACTCTCTGGCTATCCTAAGTAGCTTGCCAAACTACAAATTAGAGGATCACATAAGATGGGGCTAAGGCAGTTTAAATGGTATCAAACTGCTGCTGGATAGCTCAATGGTTTAGGTCTCTGGCTGCACAGCCAGAGGTTGGAAGTTTGATTTCCAACTACGCCTCCTTGACAAGGGCTTGAGTCGATGATCCATAGGGTCCCTTCCAACTCTCCAGTTCTAAGTTGATGAAGAAACTGATATAATTGTGTAGTTTAGTTACACTTTATGTCATACTGAGCACACTGAAACTTGCTTCTGAGTAGACATGATCTGGATTGTTCTGATTTTCTGCTGCAATATGAATTATTATTCATATCATCACTTCTTTGTCATAAACTGCATTGCCTCATGTAATCTGATATCTGCAACTCCTACAATTGAGCCTGTTAATCTCCATTCAGTCTAAACTACTGTATACAAATAAATTTTCAGGACTATATCTACCTGGACAGACAGACAGACAGACAGACAGACAGACAGACAGACAGACAGACAGACAGACGTGCTCTGTATGGAGGTCTTGGAACAGCGTCTAGTTTGGCTGAGAAGGCCAATTCGAGAGTGACAATCTCTTCCACATTGAAGACAAATACAATCTGCCCCCTGTCCAGCTCCCTGGTTTTGCTTGTTTCGGGACTGCCTCTTTGTCTCGGCCTGCTGTACAAGTGTCTCTTCAAATTGGGGGAGGCCATGATGCACCACCTGCCTATAAATGAACTTTTCAGTACAAGTAAATGGAGGAAAGTGTGTGCTTTTATTATTACCTCCTAAGAGAGCACATCTTCAGAAATGTCATGTTGACTATTTCCATTCAAGCTCTTGTTAGCCAAGGCAGCAGGACCTCTCTTAAACCCACCGGAACAAAAATAAAAGCCACAAACAGCACAGCCAAGCTGGACTGCTGTGTTGTTATTCTTTCAAATGTCAACAATTTACTGTTTTCCTTCCGCCATACATTTGTTGCAAAAAACAGCAGTTCATACCCTTGGTATATTTTTAACCACATCTGCGGGAAATACTTTGTTGTTGAATGCTTCAGCCTTCCTGGAACAAGATTTATCAGGAAGATGACAGACCAACACAATGTGGAAAACCTTGAGTAAACTGCATCTTCGATGTCTCCTTGTCTTTCTCTCCCTGTTCCCGCGCCTTTGCTAATTTAAGGAAATCATGGGATGTATACAGTTTGAGGACATATCAGATTTCACATAGATCTTGTGACTGCCAAACAATATAAGGTCAGCCTCCATTCTCATTTATATTCCTGGCCCAAGACCCTTTATCACCTAAATCTGGGGACTAAGATTGCACATTCCCCCCTCCTCCATTTTATGCATAAAAGTGAACTAAGCAGGCAGTTTCACTGGTGGTGAGCCTCCTCCAGTGTATCTGAAAGGAGCAAACCAGTTGAGGCATACAGTGCCACGCTGTGTAGCACACAGAACTCTGGACCTCAAGAGAAAGGTCCCAGAAAGATTGGATGGAGAGACTTCACTGCTCCTCCCAGCATCTGACTGAGATTGTTGCTTCCCTCTGCCTAAAGGAAGAGCTGTATTCATTTGTGAAATCCAATGAGATAAATGCTAAGTGTGTTTATCTCTTTGTTTTGTTCGTGTGACATTTTTGCCCTATCTTTCCTACCAAGAACTCAGATCTAGGTCATGAACGAGCAAAATTGTGGCTCCAGTGCTACTACTGATGTGGGCATTCGTGCTGGTGTAGGAACACCTATTGGTGAATGTTTTTGGGAGTTTTAGTCTCAGAATATTTGGAGACTCAAGGTTAGGAACCATTGCCATAGGCTCTTGGTTGTGTTAGCTAAAGCTTCTGTATGTTCTAGTTTGGGTGCATTTATGGGGTGAAGGTTGGGCCACCAATACCAAGTATAAATCTGTTTTTTGAAAGGGAATTATAGCTGCTTCTCTTTTTAAGGAGAAGTCTAGAGGACATACCAAAACAAACATTTTTAATAAATAGAACTCTTGTTTGGATTTTTTTTAAAAAGTATTACATAGGCTTTTCTTGTTGTTTGCTTTTCTTGTTGTTTGCTCCAGGACGTAACAAATTAAACATAAACTTGTTGACCGGAATCATTTTGGTGTTTATATAAAGTTTGCCTAACTTGCTGCAGCCAGCTGACAAAGTGCTGGGGCATATACCTGTTGCACAGTCATGCATATGACCAAGACATGCCCCAGCACCTTCATCAGTTAGCCACAGTCAGCTTCAGATGGTTACACAAGCTTTACAGAAACATCAGTAGGATTCTGGGCATTAATTCTAATATATTGTTTCCAAGCTCTGATGAAATAGCCTACAATCCAGGGTAGCACACACGGTGGGGAACCTGTTAGTGCCATGTGATACCTTGATTTTGTTGTAACAAATGGACACTGCTCACCCTTTAGAAAGTACAGTAAATGGTGGTGAGCTAAATATAAGTCTTCAGCTCACCATCTTTGACGCAGACTCACTTCTTCTGTCTCTTTCATTCCCATGAGTGAAAACTGAGCTACTATGCCACTTCATGGACAGCGTCTTCTCTTTCACCTGGTTTACATTTCTGGTTTCTCTTTCATTGTTTATTTGAAGAAGTAAACCTTTCCGGAAAGGAGAGAAAATACATACAGGAGGTGCAGTGATTTAGAACTTATGCATTGTTAAAGAGGCTTTTAGCTAATTTTTCCCAGTGTGAATGATGAGACTGACTGGGGATGTAAAGAACATTTTAAAAAGTGAAAGCAAAGAGAGTCACTTGTGTGAGCTTTCCTATGTTCCCAACAGTTGACTTGTTTTAGACATTTAACTGTGAAAGAAGTTGTGGATCTATTTGATATTAAGATCCTGGCTTGGGTAACCAGTGCAGTGTCAGAGGACAATAACCTGTGCAATATTAAATGAGTTTTAACCCACTACTGAGACTTAACAGGGTGTGATGTTTGTTAGCATGTGAGGTTCAATAGATATTAAATTTTACCACCTCTTAAATTAAGGATAACTGTCTCCAAAGTTTAGATCTTTACAAAAGGAGACAACTAAATAGAATTTCAACTGCACACTGTTAATCAGAGCACGGTGTAACTCAACAAGCCTATTATATTTCAGCAGCTGTTTTAGACTCCCCCCCCCACCTTGGCATTCATTCCTCTTAGATGTTTTTGGAGGGTTCTTACTGCACTGTACAAGACGTGAGCAAAAGAACCTTGTTGAATAAGCTATCTATAGCTGTTTAGGCTTGGCGTGATGAGGGTGAAAAAAAATGTTTAGCATCCAAGTGAGCACAGAGTAGAATAAGAACATTCATTCTTCTCCCCTTGAGTGTTTTAGTGTCTAAGCTGGGAAGGTAGTGGCATGGGGGCAGATGGGGAACAAAGTCAACAGTGTTCCTTGACACTAAACTACCTTTTTTGGGTAGTTTTCCATCGTAGCAGAAATAGGAGGGTTTAAGGTTCTTTTCCAGAAATAATTAAAGTGTGAGGCTGAAGAAAATAAGCAATGGCTGTCACACTGATATTGTGATGTGATCTTTCTTGACTGACAAACGAGCGAAACAGTGAGAACTACAGCCAAGAATAGCTGCTTTTCTGGACTGTGACTCTCAGATCGCCGTAGCAATGCTGCTTGGGCATTGGTGTGTATGTGTGTTGTCATCAAAAGAAGGAACTCTATCACACAATGGTAGGAGCACCTGGCCACACAAGACTGGGGTTTGGTGTGCTTTATCTTCAGTATAAATTGCCTTCCACTTGACAGATTTACACCTACCTTTCTGATGTAATCTTCTTTGACTATTGAGTGAGGCTTTGCAAGTTGTATTGGGCTCCTAGTGTTTTCCTGGCAAACCAACCAGCTGATTTAAAACACTGATCTCTGTCAGTTTCAGGGATGAAAAATGCTGCTCACGTTGCTGAGTTCTCTCTTGCGCAGCCTGCAAGGTCTTGTTAGAAAATGGAGTGTTTTCATTTTCCTCTTTAACAAAATAAGATTCTGACGGGGAACCAAAAAATGAGGGGTGTTTCTCTGGTCCATATCAGTTTCATATGCATACATTGTCAAATCTCCTCCATCCTGCTTCCATAATAATTGCAATTAAAACAAAAGCAAGAAATCCATATATTAACAAAATACTTGAAAACTTACTATGAATGTATCTTCCAGGAAATATACACTTCAATACATATATATCAAACTTGACATTTTTAAATGTGCTTTGGTATATTTTAAAGCTGAGTATTTAAAACAGAATTATATCCTATACCATCCATTAATCTGGGAGGATCAGTCTGCTTGCATAGCCTATGAAAACATTTTTTTAAAAAATCTGGCATTTTTTTCAGTTAATTTCCTGACTTCTAGCATTATCCGTTATATGTAGTTTTAATTTAATTTTTTTGGACGATTTTATTATTTTAAGCTACTAGTTTTAGGTATTTGATTTCATTGTATATTGCTTTGATATTATTGAAATTGAAAGTGGTATAGAAAAGCTCTAAAATAAAAACAAAAAATACAAAAAATAAAATAAATTAAAAAAATAAAAACAAAAACAAAGAGCACGGAGTGCTGTCCTCTGAAGATGCCGGCCACAGAGACTGGTGAAACGTTAGAAAGAACAACCTTCAGAACACGGCCAAAGAGCTCGAAAAACCCACAACAGCCAAAAACAAATACGTGCACACCTCTATCAGTGGGGCTTCAGAAGGAGGTGGTCCACACATATCTTCTGCTTGCCCGCTAGATAACTTGGGGGCCCTGTTTCTTGGTAATATTAGCACTCCCTCCATTTGGCACAGGTGAGCGCTTTGCTGAATGGATGCTCTTGATGAGCCTTCTGATGCCGCAAACAGCGTAGCTTGGCCGTTGTGCTGTTAGGAAAACACACTGCAGTGGTTTCTTCTATTTTAGGTATATCAATGAAGTCTAACAGAACACTTTTTGAGCAAGAGAGGAAACTACCTGGCCATGTAACAGCAAACAAGGGGAAGGAAATTTCCATGGATTCACTGGCTCATGTTTTTTTCCTTTTAAAAAAACAGCAATTCTGCAAATAATAGCAATTTTAGTAGTGTTAAAAATTGCTGCAGCAGGAACCTCCTCTTGGCTGGTTATTCAGTTTTATTTAAGGCAATATCCTTCCCAAGCCTGGGAAGATAAAGGTGGGCAGAAGCTAAACCTCTTTGGACTGCTAGTTGTTTCACTGTAGCAAAACTCCTCTTCAGCCCTAAACTCCAGTGCATGGCATGAAGGAAGGTTTGGGCAACAAGGAGTTGATCTTTATGTTGAAGGAGAACTCTGAGCTCCATTCAGTTCTGTCACTCAAACCCACTTCCTGAACACATGATTCTTCTAACTTTTTTGCACCAGGATTTGACTGGTGAATATCATGTGATCTAGACAGAAGTGAGCATGTTTGTATTTACTGTCCTGGAAATTCTTAGCGTTGTAGTCCAAAATGGCCCTATTTCCACACATTTCCTATTTCGTAAAGGTGTCCTGTTCTCACACGACCCATGCATGCAGGTGTTGGAAGGCCATCTACACCTTTATAATATCCTCATCCAGCCTCACTGATCTATCCATGTTGGCCCCAAGCTTTGGACAAGACCTCCATAGTAAGAATCTCCTTCACCCACTCTTTCTGCTCCCTTACAAGCACTGTGAACAATGGCTTTAACCACTGCTGATTGCCCTCATCAGCTCTACTTGCATGCCAAGTAGACAGCCAGGCAGAGACATCCACCATTGCCCCTTTTCTTTCTTGTTTGCTCATTCTCTCTGGGAGAGAACAGGAAATGGGTGAAGAAACAGGTTGCGGTGCTGAAGAGAGAAAGAACAGGTCTTGTTGATGGTCTCCCTGATGATGATGATGATGATGATGATGATGATGATGATGATGATGATGATGATGATGATGATGATGATGATGATGATGATGATGATGTTGTTGTTGTTGTTGTTGTTGTTGTCAGGTTCTGGATCATGACAAACCTTCACCAACACTACTACAAGCTATTCCCTATATTAGTTATATGCAAGGCCTGCCCATAAACTGTGGCAAAGCAAGGGAACCCATCTAGTGAGCAAAGTTCTGTGAATGGGCACAGCAGCTACTTGGGGTGGAACCATTGCCTTCTATTTATTTTCGTCTGTGTTCCACTCCAGCCAAAAATGATACTGTGAATTTCACAGTAAATCTAAAAGAAGAAGTAAAGGTGCAGCAACACAAAGGGAGTATTAACTTATACTTTGAAGCAGAGTCTCTTCCATCTGTTGTTCTATTGTTCCCCACTGGCTTTGCTGGCTGGGGATGATGGGAGCTATAGTTCAATAAATCTAGAGGGCCACAGGATGGAGAAGGCTGTTGGGACGGCTCTGTCCCTCCATAATGTGGCCAATAACACACTGTCAGAAAGAAAGAAAGAAAGAAAGAAAGAAAGAAAGAAAGAAAGAAAGAAAGAAAGAAAGAAGAGACCCCTGTGATCTCCATACCTGCATAGTTTTCCACCCAGGTTCCATTTGTGGCCATTTTCACATCTCCTCCTCTGCCTCCTGGAGCAAATCAAGCCTCCACTTTCTTTGGAGGCAAAATGACAAAACTGAGGCTGTCCTACTTTGGGCACATCGTGAGAAAGCAAAATTTACTAAAACAGACAATAATGCTGGGTAAAGTTGAAGGGAGCAGGAAAAGAAGAAGACCATATATGTGATGCATTGACTCCATAAAGGAAGCCACAGCCTTGCACTACAGCAGGGCTATTGAGAACAGGACATTTTAGAAATCACTTTTTCACAGGGTCACCATAAGTCAGAGACAACTTGATGACATTTAACAAAAACAACAACATCTGCCTCCTTCTTTATAAACTATTCTCAGAATGGACAGTCCTTCAAAGGGTAGAGAACTATCTTGTGTAAATCACGACACGTAGGTTTTCTAGAACAGGTTCTATATTTGAGGGCCACGATCCAGAACAATAAGTTTCTGCTCTAAGGAAACCTGTCCATAATGTAGATAGATACCCAACACACATGCTCTGGGATGCACCTGGTTAGGGAATACTGGGAGTTGTAATCTCCTCCGTCAAGAAAACACTTTCTCATCCTCTGGTCTTGCAAATGTTTTTCTGTTCTGCTGCCCCAGCAAGAGGCTAGTCCTGATGAAGTCAGGGTCTGAGAATGTCACACTTTTCAGGAAGGCAGTGTTCATTTCTGTATTATCTTTTGCTTAATTTTCCACATGAATGCATGGCAGCTACTGCAGGCTAATGTATTCTGAATGTGCAGGAACTGGGGATTAGATCATATCGGCCTGCAGAGCTAGTCTTAATTTTTTTTTACCTTCAGTCACTTTGCTGAAACATTGTTCCTACCACATATTGCCTTCAGCAATAATTGGTGTACTGATTCCTTCCGTAATCTGAAGGGAAAGGGTTTAAACTTTTCCCATGTATTCTCTATTTGTGCTGCTGTACCACTTCTGAGTACTCTCTGCGTCTGTTTTAATGGGAAGCATTTGCCAGTCATTGAATAATATCGTAAATCGTCAGAAGGGGTGAAAAGGAATCTAAATTTAAATCTCAGTCTGTTGCCCTCCATCTTCGTAGTGTGTTCCTTTTACTCTGAACCATCTATGAAAAAAAATGGTTAGAATTATTATTTTTTTATTTTTGCACAGGATAGTACCTGTTGGAAACTCTGAAAGCTCTTTTCACATTTTTGCTCCTCAGTGTTTATTTAATTTCAGGAGAGCTTGCTAAATGTATGCCACAAGTTGGGTTTATTGCTCCTTCCCTCTTTAATTGCTGCACTAATTTTTTTAAAAACAGCTTCTTATTTTTATATTTAAGGGTCCCCAGGTGCAGCGATTTATTGGTTCTGGGGAATGATTGATAAATGATTTGAGTTAAAAAGAAAAACAGGGGCCATTGTGCAAAACACAAACGGTGCCGGAACGGCTACACAGGAGCCACGAGCCTATTTAATGTGATGCTTATTGTACAGCTGCTCCTGGCCACAGTCAAAGGAGCCACAAATGCCAACTGTTTGAAGGGGGAGGATTTTTTTCCCCGTCTCTCCCTAAAAATTAACAATAAAAGACTTCAGCTGCTCAGACAGCCAGGTTTCCATTTCATTATCTGATACAGAGGGCATAAGATCAAAATACGAGGACCATGCATTTATTCAGTGCATGCTAAGAACTCTAGTTCAAATACCAAGGATTATTCGTGTGACACAATAAATTTTGCTGGACACCCATTGCTGGACAGTAGCAAGATACTGAAAGGCAGACTTAAGTATCCCTCCTCTACATCCTCTAAAGTCGCCTGTTGCCTTCAGCTTCAGGGGAAGATGCTGTCCCTTCACACAGATTTGAGTGCCAAGCTGAATGTTCACCTGGGTCTCCTGTCAGGGGCAGCTGCCTCACTTTGCTTAATGGTAGGGCCAACCCTGCTGCAAGTAGAACACTGTGCAATGGGGAACCCAGTAAAATGGGAGAACCTCCTTTACAGTGTAACAATACACTTTTAAAGTTATATTTATTGGGGATTCGTTGAAATAGGGACGTGACGTGGTTCAAGTAGTGGTGCGTGCACTGTTGTTGGTGTTGAGATGATGATGAGGTTGATGGAAGGAGAATGTGCTTTGTACCACAGACTTAGAGCTTCTGGGGAGGGGGGCTGCAAAGTTAGTCTTTTAGTTAATTCTAAGAAACAGGGACGTGGTGGCGCTGCGGGCTAAACCGCAGAAGCCTGTGCTGCAGGGTCAGAAGACAAGCAGTCGTAAGATCGAATCCATGCGACGGAGTGAGCGCCCGTCACTTGTCCCAGCTCCCGCCAACCTAGCGGTTTGAAAACATGTAAATGCGAGTAGATCAATAGGGACCACCTCGGTGGGAAGGTAACAGTGTTCTGTGTCTAAGTCGCACTGGCCACGTGACCACGGAAGATTGTCGTTGGACAAAAATGCTGGTTCTATGGCTTGGAAACGGGGATGAGCACCGCCCCCTAGAGTCGAACACGACTGGACAAAAATTGTCAAGGGGAACCTTTACCTTTACCTAAGAAACAAGGGGGGCATGTGTAACTGTAAGGACAACTAACTACTGTTTGGGGGTGTTGACTTATAATTTAAACTAGTTATTTTGAAAAAGAAGCAACTTTTTGAACCCTGGGACCTTCCATTGCCCACCAATCATAGGGTTTAATTTTGCACTTTATGCCTTCCAATTTTTGAAGAGAACTCTTAGGCCCTGGGAAAAACTCTCTGAGTAATGAAAGTTCTAGCAATGTCCCATGGAATTCTGGGTCTGACTCCAAAAAATACCTGGGGGGAAAAACTCCCTGCACCCATGCGGTCAAGTTCAAGTGCTAGGAAATGGCTGGGGATGACTGTGGTCCTCTCCTGACATAGTATCCCATGGGAAGTGTAGATTGACAACCACAAGAAAGCAGCAGGACTGTTCCTTACCATTCACACCCACAATAGTCTTTGTGCTGGTCCAGCTTTATTAGCCTTATTGGCTAATTTATTTAAAACCTGAACTTTGATCTGTGTGTTCTGTCAGATGGCTGAGGCATTCAGTTATCTGATAGTTCTGCTATTTGTGTCAAAAGCTTTTATGTTTTTTAAAGGAGGAACATAGACCATTCTTTTTTAAAAAAAATCTGAACACAACAATTGCACTCATAAAGAAAGACTCAAATCACAAGTATGGTCTGCAATAAAATGTTGCAGTATGGAGGGCTCACATTTACTTTTCCAGGCAATCAATTCTGCCCTTGTCCTATATGGTAGTTCCATTTGATTCTCCTCCCAGTCAGACTTCTGCAACCAATGAACCCTCACAAGCTTGCATTGGGCTCTTTTGTGATTTTCCCCCAGCTCCTGCTTAGGGTATTTTTCTAAAGAATTTTTTTTGTACCTCTGCATATTTGGAGATCCCCCGAGGCTACTAATCGCTCAGTTTTGTGGATGGGTGGTGCCACTTTGGCTGTGTAAGCGACAGCACTAATACTCAAACATCACAAATAGAAGGGGATGATAAATGGGTCCTATGAATCAGACTGGATCTTAGGCAGAAAGGGAAAGAATTCATAGCAGGAAATGTTACAAGCCTTCCTTTGGTATTGTATGTCTATTAGTTGCTTGTTTGTTTTCTCATGCTGAGTTGTGCAGTTTGAAGTATATTCTTCCAGGCTTAGCTGACAGAGCCACATCCTTACAGATGTTTATTTTATCCAAGGTATTTTATGCAGAGGAACACTCAGTAGCTAAATGGCTTTCTTTGTAGCTGGGGTGATGATGTGCTATACAGAAATGTGTTGGTTTCAGTTTTGCTTTTTAAAAATCACTTAGGACCTGTAATATGCCTGTCAGGTTTCTGTTGATTCAAGAGAAAAATAGATTGATGACTGTAACCTGCCCAAAAACTTTAAGCCCAAGTCTGTTTGGTCCAAAAGTCTGACTTATGGATGTGGCCCCCTTACGTGATGCTTTGGCTGGAAGTGTAAGGAACTATAAGCGAAAAGTAAGAGTGACCGCAGAATTGTGAGCTGGGGGTTGCAAATAAGTGACCTGATAAACATTGCCAGTAGAAATGTGAGCTGTCCTGAATTGCAAGCAACTGTTCCATAGGGTTTACTGCTCCTCTATCAATATTTATAGACTTTCAGCCTTATTTGCCCTTTCTGGCTAAAGGGATTCAAACAATGTATACCAAGTTGAAACAAAACCAATACATCCATGGAAGATTATCAGTACAGTAAAAATACTCAAGTAATACCTTATGTTGATGAATTCTGAGAGACTGTGGAAGACGTTTTGGTGGGTCTTAGAGTCATAGAATCGATGAACCATAAGGCCATCAAGTCCAGCCCCCTGCTCAATGTAGGAATCCAAATCAAAGCATATCTGGCAAGTGGTTGTCTAAGTTTCTCTTTAATGCCTCCAGTGTTAGAGCACTCACTGGTATTATATCAGGGGTTTGAAGATTATTTATGCATTTCCTTCTAATTATAAGTGGCGCCTCGACTTACGACTGTCCCGGCTTACAACCATTTCGAGTTACGACCAGGTCCGGCCGCAAAATTTTGCTTGTACCTATACTTGTGACCGGAGCTTCGAGTTACAAGCAGAAAAAAAGTCAGGGAAAAAGGCGGGTAATTCAAATTGCTAACCGCTGGTGGCAAAGAGGCTGCTTCTTTGTAGCTCTTTCGCCCCAGCGGTTAGAGTGTGTGCGATTGGAGGAGGCTTTGGACTGCCTGATAAGGGGCTGCTTTCTCCTTTTTAAAAACTGACTGTACTGGGTGGGTTTTGCAACGTGTGCCTTTTTGTTTTTGTTTTTTTGGTGATATTTTCCTTCGGCCAGAATGGATTAATTGTATTTCAGTGCATTCCTATGGGAAATGGTGATTCGATTTACGACCATTTCGAGTTACTACGACCCATCTTCTGGAACTGATTAAATTTGCAAGTCGAGGCATCACTGTATAAGAATATTTTGATGCTTTTTATGCTTTTCATTTTAAAAGTACAGTACTAGAGAGGTTTATCATTAAAACAGATATACAACTGGATCAATAGGTAAAATTATAAAACGGCTGGAATCCTGCAGTTACATAGTGTACATTTTAGAAGCAAATTGGCTTAAGTTAAGAAACCCTTGTAGATCTTGTCTGTTGCACACGAAATCATGCAGCTCAGTACACAATAGATAGTGTCTATAGAGATTTCTCAGGGTAGAGCAGTTTACATGAAATTACATCATTTACATTATCTATACAATAGGATTTCAGCCCATAAAAACAATAAACTCTGCTAAAAGCATTTCAGTAAAAATCAGGGATACCCAGGGATAATGTTAGCAATCAGGAAAACTCTTGGGAAAAGCAAGCATAGTAGAAACACTCAGTGATCTCAGTAGAGGATATGTATGGTGTCTTTATGCAAGGTTTGCCTCTGCACTGCAATAATCAGTTCAGCCTCACTTAATTGATTAAAGTATCATCCATATATTGATGACATCTCACTCCAGATTGCTTAATGACCATTATGATGGATTTGTATAGATTTTAAAATAACTGGAAAAGTTGTGCCCTGCATTGTCTGTAACAGCAATTGACGAAGAAACAGAGATACAGTTTTTCCTGTGCCCATGTTTATTTCTACATTATGGAATGAAACTACTGCCAAACGAGGCAAAATATTCCATGATGGATCCACCTAAAATATTTGTATTTTGCTCTTCCACCTCTGTATTAGAAGAGTCCCATCCTCACCCCAGCTCCTTGTTTTAATGTTGTTGTTTTCTGACATTTCAATCTCTCTCTCTCTCTCTCTCTCTCTCTCTCTCTCTCTCTCTCACTCACTCACTCACACACACACACACACACACACACACACGCACTCACACTCACACACACACACAAACGTATAGCTACACATTTATTTAAGTGTGTGTTATGTGCTATCAACTTGCTTCCAATTTATGGCAGTCATTATAGTGTTTTTGAGGTGTGAGATGTTCGAGAGCAGTGCTTCCCAACCTTGGGGATCACAGGTGTTCTTAGGCTGCAACTCCCAGAAATCCTGGCCAGTACAGCTGATGGTGAAGGCTTCTGGGAATTGCAGTCCAAGAACACTTGGGTTACATATTGGGAACCACTGTTCCAGCCCATTACAACAGCAGGTTTCCATGGCTAAGGGAGGATTTGAAGTCAGATCTCCTGCATCCTAATAAAGCACGTTGTCTGCTATATTATTGCCCCAGAAACCTTGTGGTTTGTTCAGATGCAACTTTGCAAACCTAAGCCATGCGGCCATGTTTTTTTCAAACCATACCTGTTCATTTTTTTCTAATAATACTACCATGAACATTGACATTTGCTAACTGAAGCCTGTAGAGTCTGAGATGCAACTCTTAGATTCTTTGCAATTCCTCAGAGCATTGCACAGTCTGGCCTTGGGGTGAATTTGCTTGGACATCTACTCCTGGGAAGAGCGGCAACTGCCTTGAATGTTCTCCACTTGTGAATAATCTTCCTCACCCTAGAGTGATGAGCTTTAAATTGTTTTGAAATTGCCTTATCACTCTTCCCAGATGGATGGGCAGCAACAATTGCTTCTCTACAATCATTGCTGGCGTGTTTCCTCCTCAGTATTGTGTTAACACACACCTAAATGCTCCAGACCAAAAAACAGCTTTTTAGAGGTGGTCACCCTGATAATCCATTCATTGCTCAAGGGCATTTGGTTAGCAGCACCTGGCTGCTACTTAGCCTCTTAATTCCTATGGAAGCAGTAAGGGTGTAGTTAGTTTTTTACACATGGCTTCTTTGTTTGGGTTTTATTTTTGTTAAATAAATCATGACAGCGTGTAATATGTCATGTGTTATTATTCATCTGAAGTTGTATTTACCTGATTTTCAGACCTGCTAAGGACCAGATGGTTTTTATTACGTCCTGATACGTAAAACCATAGAATTCAAAGAGGGTGTACTTTCTTGTTCACATGACTGCATATGTAGATGCTGTGTTTTGGCAGATGTGATACTTATCAACTTTTCAGCCTCCTTTCTGAAGGCACTGGTAACAGTAAATTGGAATAAAGAAAGGACTGTAATGAAGAGGAAATGGGCTGTTAAGAGCTCCGTTCAAATTTTTCATTATGGAAGGTGGCAGGAGAAAAAAACCCGAATCCTTCCAAACTTTAAACTTTTCTGGCAAGCAAAAAATCATTAAGCCTCTGAGCTTTTGTTCCAAGAGGGGGGGGGGAGGGTTGAATGAGGAGAAATAGAAATATCTTCGATGAAACAGGAAGACATAAAGGCATAATTTTGTTAATCTCACACAAACATATCCATTGTACATAAAGCCTGACTTTATGCTTCAGTGGTACTAGCACATTTTAAGGGTGTTTCTTTTACATTCTCTGGTGATAAAACACTAAAACTTCTTTGTTTTATTGAAGCATCTGCTTTCTTTGAAACAATCATGAAAGTTTCTGTCAATGGAAAAATTAATGCCGGAAATTTTGAATTATTCCAGTATCTGTTTCTGATTTTTACAGTTTACCTAGTTGCTGAATTACAAAGCTGTCATAGCTACAGGTCCTGCAGTATCACAGGCAAGCAATATGAAGAGGACAGCATGTTGGTCTCGCCATGCTTTCTAATGGAAAATTTTAATTTTTCTAGGCTCTGGGTTTGCTGGGTCCAAAAGAGGCCATGACTGACATTTGCCCTCAGAAGAAAAACATTTCAGCGTTCCGACTCTCAGGGACTTGAATGCAACTTAAATGTTGTGTTTACATAATGGCAATGCTGAGCTTCATGCCAGTTACACACTCCAAACTTGTTACTCTAATCAAATCACAAAAAACTTCCTCACAAAAAAAAAATCAGGAAAGAGAAAGACTCATTGGTACCACGACATGGACGTGCACCATTAAAAATAATTAAATGTTTGTAATTAATTTCATATCTCAATAAGAAAGGTATAAGCTCATTGATATTACAGTTATACCATGGCAAGAGATAACTGCACTTTGTTTCTGTTATCATTGTGGTTTTTATAATTACTTTTTAAAGTAACGGGATCTCAGTAAACAGTGAGGGAGGAATATTATATAATTCAAGCATAGCTTCATTGTGTCTTGTATTCTCTTGTGGGTGTTGAGTTGATAATGAGGTAGACAAGGAGACAGTTTGTTTTGAAGCACAGAGGAATGGCTTGTAACATTCAGATGAAGTTTTATTAAAAGTACTGTAACCAAAAGTAACTTTGTAAGTTATTTTAGACACTGGAAAATTACTCCCGAATTTGTAATTAAAAGGTTGACTCCCTACTGGGGGTGGAGGATGGTGGTGTTAAAACTATAATTACTTTTTTAATGTCTCTTCCCAAACTCTGATCAAGACTTGACATTACATATGGAGACACCCTAAGATAAGAAATTGTACCAGTTTTACATCTGGCCAACTGCAAGTTACCAAGGGTAACCATTATGTATGCTAACTTGCTTCTTTTAGCTTGGAGCAAATAGTAGTGATCTTTAGCAAATGCCAGAATGAAATAAAGACAGGCATTAGTATGTGTGCTTGTGTTAACCTTCTGCTTCCAGAAGCCCAGCTGAAATATTAGTGTACATTACAAATGAAAGTGAGTGACGGGTTCTATGCTTTGTCACCATTTTGCATGCATGGGTAGGTTTGGCTTGGGTGGCTGTTTTCTGTTCCAGGAACCCTCTCTTCAGGGATGCAACACAACATGTGTGTAATAATCCAGTATTTTGGCAAACTACCAAAGCCACATGCTTCTACCATGGTGCCTGGATCTTTGCCATCATACTCTTTTTTTAAAAAAAAGCACACACAGACATATTGTTCTTTATTAATGTACTGGGACTTTTTATTTTTTTATTTATTTTTAATTTTTTGGTTGCTTGTACCAGCATGAATCTTCCTTTTTGGTTGGGAAAAATGTAGTTCTCCCTGATCTTTTTTACAGCGAAGTTAGGGAATTGCTTTGGGATATTTCCAAATCCAGCTTTGTAGCATTGTAAATGAGCCCAATTGTGTCCTAATAATAAACACATTATATTGATGCTTGAAAAACCGTGATAACTGAAGTCTGTATGTAAAATCTATCTATTATGAAAATCTTTGCTTCTAATCTCCTTCATGGATTGCTGCCTTGTCGTGGCGAAGGGGCTTGAGTAACTCAGAGAAGGTATGGGCTATGCCGTGCAGGGACACCCAAGACGGACAGGACATAGTGGAGAGTTCCGACTAAACGCAATCCACCTGGAGTAGGAAATGGCAAGCCACTCCAGTATCTTTGCCAAGAACGCCCCATGATCAGAAACAAAAGGCTAAAAGATATGACGCTGGAAGATGGGCCCCTCAGGTCGGAAGGCGTCCAACATGCTACTGGGGAAGAGTGGAGGACAAGTACAAGTAGCTCCAGAGCTAATGAAGTGGTTGGGCCAAAGCCGAAAGGACGCTCAGCTGTGGACGTGCCTGGAAGTGAAAGGAAAGTCCAATGCTGTAAAGAAAAATACTGCATAGGAACCTGGAATGTAAGATCTATGAACCTTGGGAAGCTGGAGGTGGTCAGACAGGAGATGGCAAGAATAAACATTGACATCCTGGGCATCAGTGAACTAAAATGGACAGGAATGGGCGAATTCAGCTCAGATGATTATCATATCTACTACTGTGGGCAAGAATCCCGTAGAAGGAATGGAGTAGCCCTCATAGTCAACAAAAGAGTGGGAAAAGCTGTAATGGGATACAATCTCAAAAATGATAGAATGATGTCAATACGAATCCAAGGCAGACCATTCAACATCACAATAATCCAAGTTTATGCACCAACCAGCATTGCTGAGGAGACTGAAACTGAACAATTCTATGAAGATTTACAACACCTTCTAGAACTGACACCAAAGAAAGATGTTCTTCTCATTCTAGGGGACTGGAATGCTAAAGTAGGGAGCCAAGAGATAAAAGGAACAACAGGGAAGTTTGGCCTTGGAGTTCAGAACGAAGCAGGACAAAGGCTAATAGAGTTTTGTCAAGAGAATAAGCTGGTCATCACAAACACTCTTTTCCAACAACACAAGAGGCGACTCTATACATGGAAATCACCAGATGGGCAATATCGAAATCAGATTGATTATATTCTCTGCAGCCAAAGATGGAGAAGCTCTATACAGTCAGCAAAAACAAGACCTGGAGCTGACTGCGGCTCTGATCATCAGCTTCTCATAGCAAAATTCAAGCTTAGACTGAAGAGAGTAGGAAAAACCACTGGGCCACTCAGGTATAATCTAAACCAAATCCCTTATAAATACACAGTGGAAGTAAAGAACAGATTTAAGGAACTAGATTTGGTGGACAGAATGCCTGAAGAACTTTGGATAGAGGCTCGTAACATTGTCCAGGAGGCAGCAACGAAAACCATCCCAAAGAAAAGGAAATGCAAGAAAGCAAAGTGGCTGTCCAACGAGGCCTTAGAAATAGCAGAGAGGAGAAGGGAAGCAAAATGCAAGGGAGATAGGGAAAGTTACAGAAACTTGAATGCAGACTTCCAAAGAATAGCAAGGAGAGACAAGAGGGCCTTCTTAAATGAACAATGCAAAGAAATAGAGGAAGATAACAGAAAAGGAAAGACCAGAGATCTGTTCAGGAAAATTGGACATATTAGAGGAACATTTTGCGCAAAGATGAACATGATAAAAGACAAAAATGGGAGGGACCTAACAGAAGCAGAAGACGTCAAGAAGAGGTGGCAAGAATACACAGAGGAATTATATCAGAAAGATTTGGATATCCCGGACAACCCAGACAATGTAGTTGCTGACCTTGAGCCAGACATCCTGGAGAGCGAAGTCAAGTGGGCCTTAGAAAGCCTGGCTAACAACAAGGCCAGTGGAGGTGATGGCATTCCAATTGAACTATTTAAAATCTTGAAAGATGATGCTGTTAAGGTGCTACATTCAATATGCCAGCAAGTTTGGAAAACTCAACAGTGGCCAGAGGATTGGAAAAGATCAGTCTACATCCCAATCCCAAAGAAAGGCAGTGCCAAAGAATGCTCCAACTACCGCACAGTTGCACTCATTTCACACGCTAGCAAGGTTATGCTCAAAATCCTCCAAGGTAGGCTTCAGCAGTATGTGGACCGAGAACTCCCAGAAGTACAAGCTGGATTCCGAAGAGGCAGAGGAACTCGAGACCAAATTGCTAACTTGCGCTGGATTATGGAGAAAGCCAGAGAGTTCCAGAAAAATATCTACTTCTGCTTCATTGACTATGCGAAAGCCTTTGACTGTGTGGACCACAGCAAACTATGGCAAGTTCTTAAAGAAATGGGAGTGCCTGACCACTTTATCTGTCTCCTGAGAAACCTATATGTGGGACAGGAAGCAACAGTCAGAACTGGTCATGGAACAACTGAGTGGTTCAAAATTGGGAAAGGAGTACGGCAAGGCTGTATACTGTCCCCCAGCTTATTTAACTTGTATGCAGAATACATCATGCGGAAGGCTGGACTGGAAGAGGCCCAAGCCGGAATTAAGATTGCCGGAAGAAATATCAACAACCTCCGATATGCAGATGATACCACTCTGATGGCAGAAAGTGAGGAGGAATTGAAGAACCTTGTAATGAGAGTGAAAGAGGAGAGTGCAAAAAACGGTCTGAAACTCAACATCAAAAAAACTAAGATCATGGCCACTGGTCCCATCACCTCCTGGGAAATAGAAGGGGAAGATATGGAGGCAGTGTCAAATTTTATTTTCCTGGGCTCCATGATCACTGCAGATGGAGACAGCAGTCCCGAAATTAAAAGACACCTTCTTCTTGGGAGGAAAGCGATGACAAATCTTGACAGCATCTTGAAAAGCAGAGACATCACCTTGCCAACAAAAGTCCGAATAGTCAAAGCTATGGTTTTTCCTGTCGTGATGTATGGAAGTGAGAGCTGGACCATAAAGAAAGCAGACCGCCGACGAATTGATGCCTTTGAATTATGGTGCTGGAGGAGGCTCTTGAGAATCCCCTGGACTGCAAGGAGAACAAACCTATCAGTTCTAAAGGAAATCAACCCTGAGTGCTCACTGGAAGGACAGATCCTGAAGCTGAGGCTCCAGTACTTTGGCCATCTCATGAGAAGAAAAGAGTCCTTGGAAAAAACCCTGATGTTAGGAAGGTGTGACGGCAAGAGGAGAAGGGGACGACCGAGGATGAGATGGCTGGACAGTGTCTGCGAAGCAACCAACATGAACCTGACACAACTCCGGGAGGCAGTAGAAGACAGGAGGGCCTGGCGTGCTCTGGTCCATGGGGTCACGAAGAGTCTGACACGACTAAACGACTAAACACATTGCTTCTAATCCAAGAGAGTTCTGGTTGTACTTAATCAGAAAAGCAAAGCATTCTGTGCAGTTTAAGGTCACCTTTTCCTTTACATGCTTTATGAATGAGCTGTTTATCGATCTAAGGATTGTGTCCCTGCAAGTGTTGCTGAATCAAGAGGGATTATTTCTAGGTAACCCCATTAGATTTAGATTGTTCAGTCTTTCTCTCCTATTGTTTACAGATTTTTCTCCTAGAAGATAAGACAGAAGCATTACAGCTGCCTTGACAATCTGCTTTTATATGTTATTAAAATATTGTTTACAATTTTTCACCCTAAATTTTACTGTTGCAGATTTTTGGAGGCAGGTTTCCTCATTCCCCTGTTTGTAATATGACTTCAGGATTTATAATGATCATAAATTTCTTGATGGAGGGATATGTCATAGCATTCCTGAAAGCTTCGGAAGCATGCAGCGCATGGATATAACACAACCTGCTCAGACTACAGCCAAGAGCATGGCAAGCTGCCAGATTTTCTTTGGCAAGCTTATTGAGGTATTAAAGAGCAAAGTTGCCAAGCTTGGGAAATGAGACATGGAGCATCACCAGATGACAACTAGAAACTGTTTTACTAGCACCATAATGGAGCTGGCTCTGCTTGGTAAGTGCTGAGGAAACTCCACAAGACTTTTTAAATCCAAACTCCAAAGCCAAGCAAAAACATTTTGGCAGAAATTCTGTTGCTTACCATAGTAAACAGAATTAAAGTAGGCCCATTGAACCAAAGGGGATTTGGCAAATTGACTCCTCTATAAATTCTGTAGTAAGTTATACCAATTTGAATCTATAGAACTTATCAAAGAGTTGCTTCACCAAATCCCCATTGATTCAGCAAGCCTACTAGTGTGATTTACTATGCTAAGCAACAGGATTCAAGCCTTTGTTGCCTGAAGCAATGAATAAAATGACACCTTCTCCCTTTCCACACAGAGAAGAGAATTACATTGGCGGCCAAATTTTAGTCCTGCACTGATGAAGAGATACTGTTCTTCCTTGTACCTAGGGGAGCAGACTAGCTTTGAGGGTGCAAGATAACCCTGGGGCTCAAAAGTGAGGAGAGACCAACGAGTTCAGAAAGAAACAGGAAACAGGCTGCAACAGCTGCTCCCACTACTCCGCTTCCAAAGCGTCTGCCAGATGTGGTGGCCATTGTCCTGCTTTATCTATTTCCCTGTCCCTCAGCTTACTTGCCTAAGTAATGCTTTGCCCAACTCTATAATTGCTCTCCCCCCCCCCATCCCTCAACTTACTTGCCGAACTAATGGTAGGGCTGGCCTTACCTAGCTCTATAACTCTATAATAAATTACAAACTCCATATTGAGGTGGCAAATTTATAGGCCAATTAAAAAAAATATATGCACAGACATGAAAATACTCAAGCTTTCTGGAATATTTTCCTTTCATCTGGGGAGATGTTAAAAAGAAGCAGAGGGTTGTGTGACTGGAAGTGTGTGGGAAGGCTGATCCTAAGTCCTCCTCATTTGCACTTTGTCTAAGGTATGATGGAAGAGAGATGGAGTAGACAAAGGAGTAGGTCTCTTGCGGTGATGCAGTGGTGCTAGGTTTCAGCCAGGAGAGCCACAGACACATTGAGGGGTGTGAAGTTATAAAAAATAAAATCCTTCATTTTAGGCAATACAAGTCTTCTTTGGAGCACTCTGTGGTCTGAGCACTCAGGCTTCTTAGTTTGGTGGTAACAACCTACTAGGTGTTTGTTAGGTTGCCTGTGATGGAGTGGTGGATTAGGTGGAGTCCATATAGCCAAATTATGTAGTTTTGCTCAGTGATGTCCAGCTGTGGCAGTATAAACTCCTTTTATGGGTCCCTGCAGCTAGATGGCTAAATTAAGCATCCAGACAGTCACAAACAACGGCAACAGTAAGTAGCCACATTGATACAAAAATAATTTCTAAATTTCATATTGAAGTGATGCCTCTTGGGGTCTTTTTGGCTGGGCCTGTAAAGGTGTCATCTCAATACGGCGTATGGAACACAAGTACTGAAAGTGGTCTCCAGCAGTGCAGCAAAGTTACTCATTTAATAACGGAGAGCAAGCAACCTTGAGTTGTGGGGCTTTGTTAGAGACCCACTTCTCACATTACTTTGAGAAAGCACCACTGCAAGGTCTGAGATGAACTAACTGACTGACTTGGGTAAGAGGAAGGCGTGATATTTTCTTATCCTTGTAGCGCTGCTTATGCCAATTTAGGTATAATTTTGTCACATACAACATGCAGACAGGCCTTTCTTTGTAGAATCCTAGGTTTGCAAAGGAGGGTGAAAAAGACATTCCTTTTAAAACCGGTGCAAGCAGGGGGTACGCAGTTTGATGGAGGGTCTTTATAATTGCTGAAGGTCCGGTAATCCCAGCGCTTTGCTGGAGGCTAGAGAGGGATCATGTAGCAATTTAGAAGGAAGGTAACAGGCATATTTTTAGAGTAGGGGCATAATTTCATGAAGGAAGCTGTTTCTCAAAGGGTAGGTTGTGTGTTGGAAAGGGAGGGGAAAGTAGCAGGTTGTCTCCACAGCGATTCCCTTCAGTCCTCAGGTTTTTCTGTAATTGGCTACTGGTCAATTAGATGGATTAGCTGATCTGGCAGCACATATTTGAGGATTTGTTTCCTTTCCTCTGCCCTGCCGTGCTTCAACAAACTTTCTTCTGAGAAATGCCTTTTTAATCACAATTTGTTTAGCCTTGGACCTTGGACAGGTTTAGGATTTCACAGCCCTTCAAGACTGTAATGAAAAGCGATGAAAAGGGGGGAGTTTTCAGTCATTCCCTATAGTTGTGTCTAACTCTTCTAGAAAGACGTAACTTAAAATTTCACAAGGCTTTCACTTGGTATTTAACAGATTGGATTTACTCGGAGGTTTGCCATTCAGGAGGCAAGACTGTGTCACAAAGCTAGACAAAGTGGAATGTCGTTGGCACACTCTGTATTCAGCCATGGGCTCTGTCAAAGGCAGGATGGGTTTACGCCATCTCACAAGCTTTTCTCCCATACTTTTGCACCATCCAAATCTTCTGGATTGGAATTCATCTGGGGGTAAAAGATTTTGCCATTCACTCTTCAAAAGGAGGTCAGGTGCAAAGTGCAAGAGTGCAACTACACTGGAAAATACTTCATATTTTGCTCCAGAATTGGCACTGTGAATTTAAAGTATTTTTCAATGATCATACGATGTGAAGGTCAATGTGAATCAACCTGTCCTTTTTCCTTACCATCCAGACATCTCCCTCCCCCGCCCCCCGCTGCTGAGGCTTCAACTTTTTTTTTCCTAACCATAATGATTTGAATGATGTTAGAGATCATTTGGTTCATTCTACAAAAGAACCAGGTAATATGACTGAGTGGTTTTCTGGTGACGTAAGTTAGAGTGTGGTATTTTGGGACTGTAGGGACACCCACCCATGTGATCTTTCCCTCTAGTCACCCCAAAGTATTTTTGTTTGTTATTTAAAACAAATTGTTGGCTCTTAAATAAATGAATGAATGAATGAATGAATGAATGAATGAATGAATGAATGAATAAATAAATAAATAAATAAATAAATAAATAAATAAATAAATAAATAAATAAAAACAATCCCAACAAATTCCAGCAGGGAGTTCCACGGTATGTGTGTTTGTACATGTATGCGTAACTTTGGAAAACCATCCCTTTTTCCTTTAAAAATCTCGGCAGCTTGACAACAGACCATAAAAGGAATGCCAGGGAGCAGCAGGAGGGGCGTATCAATGGAAGAGGGCAGTGGGTGTGGATCAAACCATATTGGATCGAGGACATTGGCTCCGAAACAACCTGAGGTCTTCACATGGCCCCCGCAAACCGAATGCAGTCACAAAAGAGACTGAATCAAACCAATGCAAAGCCACAGATAGCCTTTTCATTGGTGTTCCGACCAGTCTTGTGCATAATCAGATGTGTGGGCTGGTAATTCTGTATGAGATCATTCATCAGGGAGCAGAATTTTTGTGCGGTAAAATTTGGATTTGGGTATGTACTCCATTTATGCCATAGACTCAATGTGTGATGTGTGTTATCATCAGTTGGCCTCTGTAAAATAGGAAGAATACCGAGTAATTCACATCATTGTTTTGTGTCCAAACTACAGTGACAGTTGTGAGGCATGTGGAGATGAAAATGCAGTAGAAATGAATTGTAGCAACATAAACGTCCTGAGAGCTAGAATGATGCTGCTGAATTCCACAATATCTTCTTACATTTTTATAGGTTGATAAGTATGTGAAAATGAAAGATTGGAACTGTTCCATATTTAATCACAGTCTCTTATAGCTTTAGTGCCTTAGAATATACTCTCCTTCTGGAATTCTAGAATAGTTTTTTTAACAGCCGCTTAATTTGTTCCACTTACTGTAATATTTCATAGCTAACTTCCTGAAGCGTAAATTTTACACACATGCAAATAAAACCATGAAAATTTAGTAGTCACCCCAGGAAGAGCTGTACTAATGTTTTGCTTTTGCTACAGCATTATGGGCTAGAGAGTACCGCCAAAATGTCTATTTTTAACATGCCCTTTTACAATGCTATTAAAGGGAGGATTATTTTTGTTTAAATTATGTGAGGTGAATTAATGTTACATTTTATAAGTGCTTCTCTTACTGCTTCAGTAATATACCTTGTCATATCTGATTCACTGTCAGCTGAAGTCAGAGCTGGGAAGTGATTCCTTAAAACTATCATATTGCTATTAAATTCGTTATGATTTTTTTGGACCAAAAATGGCCCTGCCATTCACACTTGTTGAAAAACAGCCTCGACAATTGCTTTTTGTTTGGGTAAGAAGTGGTTAACTGATGAATAAAAGGAATCCGCTTCTTTGATTTTCCATTTTTGGTATCACTTCGTAAATAGCAGTAAGCAAAAGAGGGTCTCCTGTAGGCCGTCTTGACTGCTCCCATCGGTGTTGTCAACATTCAGGCTGCCCTTTGTTATGTAAAGTTCAGCATTCTTTTTTCCTATTGGCAACGCGGGCACAATATTGTGCAGCAGTATGGAGCCATTTCCTGGCTTTTTGAATCATGGATACAGAACATTTTACGTAGATTGTTAACTGTTTTAACTGAGGCTTCTAGGTGTTCCTAAGGTTAAACTGTCTCTTGTAAACCTAGATTTGGGGAGGGAAGAGCCTTTTTCCTGTTTGGGAGGGAGAGCAGGAGTACCAAATACACTCTATGGAAAATGCATTATAAACTAATATTTAAACGAATTGATTAATAATACCAATTTTAAAAGTTAAAAATGTTTCACTGTAGAACATAACACCAACAGGCTAGTTTTCCCATTTCTAATATTTAGCTGTAACCAACTAATGTTTACACCTAGTGTCCCAAACCCTATCTCAATTTCGCCCTGTGGATTTCATCTGTGGATAGGGACAAACCCAACGACTCTTTTCTGAAGTAAATTCTGGAGTTTGGAGTGGCATTTTGGGTGAAAAAAAATAATGGAGGGGACTGTGCTTGACTCTTTACCATCAGATAGCACTCCACCTCATCCTTCCAAACCTACATTTCTTCTTCCTACTAACTTAAAGCTAGTGAGGATCTGTTTGTGACAGAGGAAACATGGGCGGGGAAAGGGTTCCATCAACTCCTCTTGCTGCTTCTCCACTCCAAATTCCCCTACTAATCTGCATATTTGCCTGGGAGATTTCATATTCTATAAGGATTTGCTATGTCATTTAATCAATTCAGTCTCTGCTTTGCTGAATGCAACATGTTAACTGCTTGTCGAGGAATCAAGAGATGCTTAGCAGTATTTTAATAAACCCATTGTCTTTCTTGGCTTTTGATCATTGATAGAAGCATCCTTAAAGTTTATTTTCCTGCTCTGCCTGTCTTCTTTTTTATTTTGAGAACTCTGAAATCTGCCACAAGGTTCCTGTTTAAATTAAAATCCTCAAAGAAGAAACTGTCAAAACCGAACATAGAATCTGTATATCAATGAGCCAAGGGAATTCATGACACTTACCAATTATGAAAGCAGTGACAACATGTGGTGGTATTATTATTATTATTATTATTATTATTATTATTATTATTATTATTATTATTATTATTATTATTATTATTATTATTATTAAGGGATGGTTGAAGGAAAGATCCATAGTATCAATATACTGATGCCCAGTCTACACCAACACAAAGAACTGAAATAGAACAAACAAACAAACAAGCCCCATTGACCCATGTGAATGGGGTTTGCTTGTTCATTTGTTCATTTTTAATATTCTGCTTTGGAAAGACATAACAGGTAAAGCAGTGACAAAGAACTTACAAACTTTCATGTGCACTTTTCCCCTGCTTCAAGTCTTTCCTTACCCTGTGAGATAAATGAAAAGAGTGGAGAAAGAGAGAGCAAGAGGTGGGTTAAATGCTCTTTTTCCAATAGAGATTGTATGTTTTTTTTAAATGCATTTCAAAGTAAATGAGAAAAGAAGCTGAAGTTATATGGCTTTGAATATTCCAAAGGCCACAGAAGTTAAGGTTTGGTCCTCAAGCAACAAGGCCTTGATAAAAGAGTAGGAAAAATGGAAAGTGAGAAGAGGGAAAAGAGGAAAAGAAGGGCCTACTCGGTTGGTTGGCTTTTGAACCCATGTTTAAGGAGAAGAGGATGGTGGTACTAAGATGGAGGAAGTAGAGAAAGGAGGGATGAACCGACGGAGAGGCTAGGGGCAGACATGATCACCCGATATCTGTGGAATGGGAATACCTACACAGGGATGCTGATATGGTCTTTGTAGGCACTGTTTTGCTGCCAGACATTTTCATGGAATCATAAACTAATGGTTTTAGAAGGGAGCTATAAGATCATTGAATCCAAACATCTATTCAGTGCAGGAATCCAAATCAAAACAGATCTGACAGACGGTTGCCTAATTTTCTTTTGAATGCCTCCATATCGGAGCGCTCACCACCTGCTGAGATCGTTGGTTCCATTGTTGTACTGCTCTCAGAATTAGGAAATGTTCTTTGACATTTAAACAAAGTCTGGCTTTCTGTAACTGTAGTCTTAATGGATGCATATTTGGGATGATTGAGAACACATCCTGCCCTCCTCTGTATAACATTTTTTCAAGTATCTGAAGGATTATTCCCAGAAGTTGAAGTCAATATTTTCAGTAGTTAAAAATTACAGGAGCTTTCACACAAAATATTTAGAAGCTGTTGGGCACCAAAAAAAATCTATTTTTTTTTTTAAAAATCCAGCAAGTTTGAATTTGCTTGCAAAAAGGCAGTTATATGCTTCTAACTCAAAACTTTTCTCTTTTGACATGACCAATTTGTTATGTGTTTTCAAGTCAGAACCAATTTATAGTGATGTTAATAAAATTTTCAAGATAAACAAGATATTTAAGTGTTTTTGCCACTGATACCCCCTGCAGTAAGTTTCCATGGCCAAGCAGAAATTCAAACCCATTTGTTCTGAGTCCTGCTCTGCCACTCTATCTAGGAGTATGGCCAATTTGAATTTAGGAGTATGGCCACTTTGCACATTCCTAAATTTAGGAATTTTAGAGAAAGTCATAGCATAAAAGTGTTGAATTTAACAAACTGGAATTTCAATATTATTGCCTTTCAAAATAGCTAAAAAGAATACAAGGTTAATGTTTACAGTGTACCTTTTTTCTCTGTGCCTAGGTGTATATATAGCAGTTAAGGTATGATTTTATGTGTCTGTTGAAGTGGAATCTAGTCCTTACAAGCGCCTGCCACAATAAATTTCATTAATGTTTAAGGGACCACATAACCCTTGTTGATTTTGTCTTGGAACTGAGTTTCACAGATCCTCTTTATTCCCAGTTCTTTCCAATTGCATTCCCACAGAGGGTAGGAAGGGGGATTTATGGATGGGTTATTTGGAGTTACTGGTGGAATTACCTGGAAACTCTCCAGCTACAGGAAACTCTGTGGCGTTTCCTTGGCTATCTAACACTGTGGGGGTTCCAAAGTGAAGAACATGCTGGAAAAGGACATATTCTGCTAAACCCTAATGAAAGCTTTTGCACATAAACAAATGCACCATCCCAACAGGAAGGATTTAGCCTGCCTTTGCTTTTGTTTACAGAGAGCATTTTAGCACTCATGAAAGGAAGCTTTGGGGAGCAGGGTATTAGAGCAAGACCCAAGATTGACAAGCTCTGTGCAAATTTCCTTTCCTTTCTCAGACTCTTTACCAAAGGACCGTCAGGTTTTTCCTTGAAATATTACTCCAGTTCCAAAAGTAAGACTCTCCTGGGCAAAACCTTGGTGTTCCAGATATTTCTCCTCACAGCTCCCAACCCTTGTTTTATGAATAAAGCATAAAGGCATGCACTGGAGTTGCCAGCAGCCCCTAATCACAGCATTTTGTTCAAATACACCCTGAAGAATGAAGTGTTGTGCTCAGGGAGAGTTGGGTTTTAATAACAATGCATGTCTTTAACTGAAGGAGTAAAAAGTGTGCCCATGTGTGTTCTGTGCCGTCAAGTAAAAACTGACTTATATCAACCCAAATAGGGCTTTCAAGGTAGGTGAGGTATTTTAAAGAGTGGTTTTGCCAGTTCTACTTCTCCAGTGAGTTTCCATGGCCAAGTGGGGATTTGAACCCTGTTCTCTAGGGTTCTAGTCCATCACTCTATCCACTGCACCACACTGGGAAAGCAAACCAGGGAATAGAATGAATTTCCTTTAGAGAATGGTGCAGGCCTGAAAATACAAAAGGTTATTCTGTGACCTATTGGTTACGATAGTTGAGGGGCATGTGGTGGAAGTTCGGCTGTCAACTAGTATTTCATTTTGAATACTTTGGATTAAAACATATTTATTGGATGGGGGAAAGTTTATGTATGTGTGTCTGCGTTTTTCTGTGTGACTGTGTGTAAGTATTCTCAGAAGGCAAGATATATCAATGCACCTTTTAGCAGTGTCAGGACAATAAGGTACAGCAGCAATTGATCAATCTTCTGCTGGTAAGTTGATATTTCCACAAGGATTTGACCATCCATCTTTTCTATTTCATAAAGCAGGTTTATTGTGAATTGTAACAAAAAGTTATTCAATTAGCAGTAAATTTGAAGACTGTAATCCATTCAGAGGTCAGTGCTGAAAACTAACTAGTAGGAATATAATCTTCTTTTCTTGAAGCTAAACATGCCCAGTTCTTTCCATTTTTCCTCACAGAGTTTGTTGCCCTATTTTGAAATTGTTCCAGTTTGCCAGCATCCTTCTTAAAGTGTGCAGTGTCCAGAACTTGACATAGTATTTATTTATTTATTTATTTATTTATTTATTTATTTATTTATTTATTTATTTATTTATTTATTTATACCCCGCCTATCTGGCCCACCGGACCACTCTAGGCGGCTCAATATGAGTACAAAAATAGTACTCAATATGAGGCCTAATAGTGCCAAATAGCGGGGAATTAGTACTTCACAGTCTTTGGAGATTATGCTTCTGTTAATACAGCCTAAAACAGTGTTAGACTTTTTTGCAGCCACATCACACTGCTGGCTTATATTCAGCTTGTGATCAACAATTCCAACAATATGTTGCAGTAGTTCCTTTGCTTGAAGGTGCTTCCTTTTGTTGGTATGAGAGGACCGGGATCAAAAATATCTCCCAGTTTGTGGGCTTAGAATGATCAGTGCCTAGAGGGAAGATCTGCCCAGAGCAGCAGAAGAATGGTGTTATTTTGTGAAAAGTTTGAACTTTAATATGTGATTTTAGGGAGTCACAGGAGAATGGAGGGCAGCTTAAGCAAAAAAAAAGGGGGGGGAGAGAGACATGACTCCAGGCCCAAAAGCAGGCTGAAGCTGTGGACAATAATATTATTCAGTAACCTGAATAGGAGATTGTTTCCCTCATTTATACAGGTCAGTGCCCCTCAGTAACACTTTTCAGGGCATGACAGAATGAATGATATTTGGTCAGGTAGTTTTTAAAGCCTGACCTTTCATGGCATGGTTAAGGTTTTGTAACAAGCTCCTCTATTGCAGGAGAAATATTATGATTTGAGGCTTGAGGTGTGCCAGAATATCTACTGTGTGGTCCCTTTAGCACATACCTTCAAGTAATCTATGTGAACTTAATAAGACCTGAAGTATATTTTCTCCTACACGTTCATCTTCCTTTTATATCGTCCTAGTTCCAAACTAGAGTGATGGGGCATGTTACCAATGTTTTGCAGGGGAAGGATTTCTATGACATTTCACATTTTCTCTGCAACCTACATTTGAACCCATAAGCAAGTTCAAACATGTTTATGAGCAATCTGGGCTTTTGCCCAGAGAAAATGTGAAATGTCATAGAAACCCTCCCCCTATTTATCAGAGTATTTCCTACGAAACTGTTTTTTTCCTTGAATTGTATACATTATGTTTAATGTGTGGTTTCCCTTCATATTTATCCATCTTTGAGGCATCATGTGACCCTTTGTTATTTTTCGTTCAAATTAGAATCTTATCTAACTCAGCAGTGTTGCAGGCAAACTAACAAAAGGATGGCATAGTATCACAACTGTCTCCATTTACCCTAGTTTCATATACAAGTATATATATTATTTTTTCGCAACTCATCTATCTCTAGTGTGTGAATGTAGCAGCAGCAGCAGCATCTTAGAATCCTACTTTTTAGAACACTGGCCCCTTAAGCCATATCTCCAAGCCGATGAATGATCTCATCCCACCTCTAGCTTCTGGCCTTGTAGCATTAGTGCTCAGCCACTAGGTCAAGTCACATCCTTGTGCTCTCTCACTCAGTTTTTTTTTTAACCTGAGGTGACAATTCTGTGGTCCTCCAGATACTGTTGAACTTCAACTCCCATCAGCCCCAGCCATAGCCAATAATAAGCAGTAGCAATATCTGGAGGACCATAATGGGGCCCTCTTCCCTGGTCTGCATGGACCGTGCAGGAGTCTCTCCTGGCCCGACTTCAGCCCTACTGGGGACCTTTTTCATGTGTCCTTATTGGGGGGGAGGGTGTTGTCTGTTTCATTTTATTTTTATTACTAGCAAATCTGTTAAAGGTAACTAAGACCAGTTGCTTCCGATTTTCTAAAACATAAAAGATACATTTTGAAGTTAACAACCTGAAAGATTAAGTCTGAAATAATAAACGCAACACTATGAAGTTTACCCCTAAACAAAAGAACAACCCCAGTAAATTAAATCCCAAGAGATAATTGCTTTGTCGAATATAATGTAATCTAAAGATAGTACTTAAAAAAAAAAAAAAAAAACGAGAGAGAGAAAGAGGACAGAGCACCATTATAGTGTTGCTACAGTGATGCTAAAACCAGGTGCTTGTTGATTCTTGGCACTCTGTGGAATTGCCCTTCTGTATTCTGTGGGGACAAATCAATTTTTATCATTTCAGTTTTTTGTAATCCTCTTACCCCTGCTTTTGCTTTTTTCCTCTCATTTCCTGTATCCCTCCTCACTTTTCTGCCACAGGGAGGACAAATAGAGCTGCAAGACTGTAAAGTGAATTGATCACTTCTTTGCTGTTAACTCCTATCTACAAGACATTCGTTTTGCTACCATTTTCTCAGGCTATTTTAAGTCTGAGAGCTGCGAGGCTTTGGCTGGAAGAAGGCTGATAGATAATAGCAAGGGAGACCTCTCGAGACCTTCACCAATGTTTCCTACAGCGAAATCACCTTCAGAATGCATTGGTCAAATTGCAACAATTTTATTTCAGCTTTCAACTTCACGGAGTTGAGAGCTGCTCGCCACCCCACTCCACCCCCCCTCCAAAAAAGGAGAAATGTTTGTCTGGAAGTATGTGATAAATCAAAGCATAGGAGATGTCCATTTTAAGTGATTGGCCCTATATTGTAAATATGCTTTGCAGATATCTGCGGGGGGGTGGTGGTTACGGTTGCCAGGAGTTAAGGCACGCCAAGTTGCTGGTCTCCTCCCCTCTGCCAAATGACATCAGAACCCATTGTCTCACCACAAAGGTGTTAGATTTAAGAGGAAAGACGGGGAAGCCACATGATCCATCTCACTCTGTCTCATGAGTGCATGTACGTACTGTTTTGAAACTACTGTATGCCTATGTCCTGTGATGTCACAAGGAACCAAGAAGGATAGGACTCTTCTAGGACTCCAACTCCCAGAATCCTCCAAGAATTCCCCAGACAGAAACTGGGGATTTCCAGCCCACAGAACCATACCTTCAGACACCTATAGTTCACTCACGTGTAGCCAGGCCAAGTCCAAGGTTGTATCACATTCTAAACTTCATTTCTGGCTGCAGTGCTTCCTGTACATGACAGTTCTTCAGGAGGCATGCTCTATATAGCTACAGATCAGCAACACTACCAGACCCAGGAGGAACTGCAGCAGCTTCTTCCCAGAAAGCATTGCAGCAGGAAATGAGATGTAGAATGCTATACAGACTTTGAGGACTAGGCCCAGCTACAGGTGAGTAAAATGATGGCATATGGTTAGGACTCACTTCCTTTAAAATTACAAGGGCCTCCTCTTGTTCTCATCAGTTTTGGGCCCAAGAATCTTAGGGGATGGGAACCTACACATGTGCCGTTTTGCTACAGGTTTAAGAGAGGAAGAAGCTGGGAAATGTTTATTAGGTTTCCAACCCTCCTACTATGTTACCTCTACCTGTTTTGTCATTCCATTAACAATTATTTGTTTATTGTGAGATTTCTGAACTGGTACTTAAAGCCCCCACAAAGTGCTGTGAATATCTTCAGTTTAGTTTTGACAGCTCTGTACCACTGTGTAATACCATTCTCCCTGGACTCAAGAAATGGTGTTTGAAGACTGGTGTACGTAAGTTCCCCATCAGTTCTCTTGCCACTTACAGATCATTCACACTCTCCCCCCCCCCCCCGGTAGGCATATGATGCCCCTTGAATCGACCTTGAGTCATCTGTCTCCAGTGCTTTTAGGACGTAGCTTAATGTGTGTGCATGTGTTTTAATGTAACAGCAAAAAAGCAAGCATGTTAATGCTTTTGGCAACCAACCAGTTGCTTGCTGTTTATTTAACTTAAGAGAAGGGAAGTTAACACTGTGAAACAGTCTGTTCCTAATCCTGCTGACATCATGAGTGAATTCCTAGGAGCCCTAGCAAGATCTTCCAGATGTCACTCGATGTCATACAATGTCATGTTATGCCAATGTTTCAGAAGGATTGAAAAAAAGTAAGAACAAAAGAATTGCTGTGCTGAACCAGGCCAAGTGCCATGTAGTTCATCATTTGTTTTTGACAGTGCATTCCCTTGGAAGATCAGAAACATAAAGGGTCTGGTTATCTCCTGCCTGCAGTCAGCATCTTGCAGTTTGAGATGATAGTCATTCTATAGATGGAGGTCTATATACCTATTATGTTTGATAGCACTGATTCTACATTAGTTGAGTTCTCTTTTTGAAATAGCAATTAGGCTGAAATGGCAATTATTACATATTGTGGTAGTGAATTCCATAAGTTAATGAAATCTAGTGTGAAGACCTTCTTTTTGTAAGTCCATGGCTCATGCTATTCCTGGTAGGTTCAGTACCGGTGTGGATGAACCATCTGTGGTTTAGGCAACCAAAAAAAGTTTTCCTCTCTTATCAAACTACAGTTTCATTCTCAGTTTGGGTCTAGTACAAGATCTTTTGCTACCTCAGGTAGAGCAACAAATGGCACCCAGCTCCTGAAATCACAGTGTCCAGTATCCAAATTTGTGTTTTTTTCCCCTTCCACCTGAATCCAATCACTAATGGTAGGATCAGACTTGTCTGAACGTCAACCTCTTAAAGTCAACATACAAAGCTTGTGAATAGTTTCAACAATGATTTGTTCAAGTTATAATTCCCACCAGCTCCCAGCTAGTTAATTAGCAATTCAGTTTTTTAAGAGCAGTGCTTTTTCTATTTCTTAAATGCACAGGCAGCTTGTGATCAGAGGGTCCAAAACACCATCTCCTCCTATCTGCCTCTGTTGTATCAGTTCAACACCCACAACAGAGCACAATGCAACAGCACAAGGTAGCACCTGAATCTTGTGATAGACCACCTTCACCATTTAATGAGTCTGCGCCTTCATAATGATATAAATAACTGATACTTTATAGTTATCCCACAACAGAAATGGCATTATCCTTGTTACAGTAGGGTAACATAATGCTATATGTTCTTCATTGGGGAAGAGAATCAACTAATGGTTTGCAAATAGTTGCTTCCATGCTCTGGATGATACATAGACCTTTAAAGCATGTCTAATTTGGGGGTTGCCTTCCTTGTAACATAGAAGTTCAGCAAGTTACAAGCAACATATTACACAATGTGATTTTGTTCTGAAAAGGGGAGGGTTTGGGCAGAGTTTAGGCAAAGGTAAAAAGAGGGAAAATACATATCCTTAAACTTAGCATCAGTTTATAACTGGATATAGAGTCCTTGTCTTTCATTCCTTCATGTTGGTTTTGGACGAGAGCCATTTCGAGTGCAACAAGTCAGCCCCTATATGCTTATCCAAGCTTTCTAAGAAGATCCTCTGTTTGAAACACAAGTCCTTTGGCTCTCAAGCCTTGAGAAGTGATGGGCTTTGACATACTGCCATTTCTCAGGATAGCTCTGGATTATAGAAAGAGTTATTTAAGGCTGTGATGGACAATCTGCGAGACACATGTAAGAGCAATGAGAACCGGCTTTTGTAGAGGTAGCCAAAATTTTGCCTTCCAGTTTGCCACGCTCATGAGGGGAGGTTGAAGCTACAGGCACAGCCCTGATAGGATGTGATGGCTCAGAGCTTGGAAAAATTGGCGCTTTTTTTGTAAGGGGCAGCTGTGTTAGTTTTTACAGAATCTCTAACAAGTTTTATGCAAACTTTTCTTCAGATACTTGAAGAATTGAGCTAAAGTCTGCAAGAGCTTATGCAACATAAACTTTGTTAATTTATAGGATGCTACAAACCTTGACAGCATCCTAAAAAGCAGAGACATCACCTTGCCAACAAAAGTCCGCATAGTCAAAGCTATGGTTTTCCCTGTAGTGATGTATGGAAGAGAGAGATGGACCATAAAGAAAGCAGACCGCCGAAGAATTGATGCTTTTGAATTGTGGTGCTGGAGGAGGCTTTTGAGAGTCCCCTGGACTGCAAGGAGAACAAACCTATCAATTCTAATGGAAATCAACCCTGAGTGCTCACTGGAAGGACAGATCCTGAAGCTGAGGCTCCAGTACTTTGGCCATCTCATGAGAAGAGAAGATTCCTTGGAAAAGACTTTGATGTTAGGAAAGTGTGAAAGCAAGAGGAGAAGGGGATGACAGAGGACAAGATGGTTGGACAGTGCTGCGAAGCTACCAGAATGAATTTGACCCAACTCCAAGAGGCAGTGGAAGACAGGAGGGCCTAGCATGCTTTGGTCCATGGGGTCACGAAGAGTCAGACACGACTAAACGATGACGACAGGACTGTTGGTTGTTATTACTTATCTGGATTTCTATCTTTAGCATCGCCCTTGCCAGCAGTGCCCTCTGAAAAAGCCCATGGGGGCTGCATTCCACCCACCCACCCCATACATAGTTACAGAGTTAACTATATGCATCAATGTATCTTAGTAAAATAAATACTGTAGGGGTTAAAAGTGATAATCTTTTCTGGAAGTGCCTAAACTTAACCGTTGCAGTGGAAAAACTTTAAAATATGGTAATCGTCATCTCAGAACCTCAGGGCTGGAAGGGAATTGAACTCCTAACTCAGCTAAACCACTGAGCTAGCCAGCAACATCTTCTTGTGAGTAACATGACTTGGTAACAAGATCATAGCTTCTCTTAGGATAATGAGCCAGCTATGTTATTATGTGCAGATCCTGTTTCTTTTTCTTTTTTCTTTAACTTATCACTAGTGTGTCCCCTTACCTTTCTTTCCCGACTGCTTTCAGGTTTTTGCAAAAATACTCTCAAAATGCTAAAACCCAACATTGTCATAGTCAGAATGTGGCCAATATCCTATTTATTAGTTAAACCAGTATAAATACAATTGCATACATTGCAACCATAAATAGTTCTTAGTTGCCACTTGTATCCCTTGTTGGGCAACAGTCAAGCAATTTATAGATGCTGATTAATGAATAAAACTAATAAAAAATCAATTGGAGCTTAATTTGGAGAATGTAGTAAAAATTGTATATATTCCATGAATCAACAAACTTGACATGCAGAACATCTTCCTTTGACAGGAAATACTAGTTCAGAGCTTGAATTACATGGTTCTAGTCCTGCTGATGCACTGAAAACTGGAGTGTTAATGAGCAGTGCTTGCAATGTTTTAAGCTGACCATCAGGAAGAAGGCTTTCATGCATAACATCAAGAGAGGTGTCAGTGAGAATATGCCTGTAGTGAACCAGGAGATAGTTTAGGAAACTAAACAAAGAAAACTGAGTACTATTTTTGTTGTCAGTTTATAAAAGCCCCTCATTTAATTAAATAGATACGGTCTGGGATAATATTGTTAAAAGACTATGTTGATAACATATGGAATGGTCATATGTTTAGGCTAATGGAAGTCAAAGATTCTCAAGAAGGGTATCCAGTATGGTCTCCAGTCAACCCTGACCTGGATAAGCATGTTCAAAATGATTAGCAATTTTGCATTTCCAGTGCAGCTCTCTCTGAATCTAAACATGGAGAAGTTGGCCTTATTTATTTTATTTCACTGAGCCATGTCAAGGACCAGGGGAAAATATGGTTTGGGACGGATGGAAACGTGTCTAAATCAGTCTTCAAAAAAGTGCATGGCAAACAACTCTCAACTGACTTGGTCATGTTTCGGTGGCAGACTTAACATCTGGAGTGATTACATATGCAGGGTCAATTGCCTTGAGGGAAAGAATCCACACTTCTCTGTGGCAGATTTGACCAAAAGGTGGATGTCATCCATGCCCTAAGTTTCTGTTACACAGTCAAGGTTTCAGATGTACCATCCTTTTTGTCACCCTTTTTACCACCTTCATTGCCATCTGTTTTAATTTATCCTGTTGGCTATGCATTATTATTTTTTGTCATGTTTTAATATTGCTGTTTATATTGTTAGCCACCCAGAGTGGCCTGGTTGCCAGATGGTGTGGGGTACAAACCAAACTAACCAACTAACCAACTAACCAAATAACCAACCAACCAACCAACCAACCAACTAACTAACTAACTAACTAACTAACTAACTAACTAACTAACTAACTAACTAACTAACTAACTAACTAACTAACTAACTAACTAACTAACTAACTAACTAACTAACTAACTAACTAACTAACTAACTAACTAACTAACTAACTAACTAACTAACTAACTAACTAACTAACTAGTTCCGTATTCACAAATTATTTTGTTCAGAGAGCAGTGTCAGCCAGGCAAGCGATCTGATCCCTATGGACCTTCCATCCTATGCATTTGGAAAAGTTACTTTTTCTCTACAACAGTGGCCATGCTGGCTGGAGGACTCCGGGAATTGTAACCCAAAGAGGACTTTTCCCAAACTCTGGCCAAATGGCAGACCCTGGAGTTTTGCTGTCAGTCAGAATAGACAAGAAGGCTGGGCAACTAGTCTGGTCTGGGACAAGAAAGTGTCTTATGGGTAAAAACTGGAACTGGGAAAAACAATTGATGCTTAAACTGAAGCCTTACTCCAGTCACATTCACACTGCAGACAGAATAACAGTAGCATAACAGGCCTGGGCTGGGACATGGAAGATCCAAGTTCCAATCCCCAGTAAGCCATGAAAATGTACTAGGGAGACTTGGGCCAGTCACCCTCTCTTAGCCTGATTTACCTTACTGGATTATTGTAAAGATAAAGTAGGGTGGATGGGAGCCACAAAACCCCTTTGAGCTTACTGGCAGGAAGGCAAGAAAGAAATGTAATAAACATATTGACAACATTCTGCTTATTCTTTAGCTAAGCCCTTTGCTAGTAGCTCTTATTGTGGAGTTCTGCAAATGACACCCTCTATGTCTTGCACCAAGTTAAAAAAATTACAGTAATCAAGGCATTCAACAACTGAAGATGGACACTATTTTAGTCCCACTTAAGTGCTAAGTGGCCCATTAAATGGTTGCCGCTCTCCCCCAACAACAACCGGTTTCATTCAGGATCGGTTTGGGCTGCACTTAGTTGGGAGAAGGAACACACTGGAGAGCTTGTTGGTGTTAATATTCTATTAAAATTTTTAAAGACTTTGGCCTTCGGTATGAACTCCAGGCATGCTGTGTCTTACACAGAGTCGCATGGACCCCAAAAATAGTCACTGTGGTCAAAATTCATTTAAATGGTCTTTTTGGAGCCACCTTGGCCTCCCATTATAGCTCTTGTAGCAAAATAACCTCTTGTGTGTGCCCGATTGTCCCATATGCTTGTGCAGAACATTTTTGTATTCACCGCAGTATAGTACTCAAAATGTGTCAGAGGAAAGATTCTTTATGATGGGTAAAAGTAGTTTCTAAGATACATATCTAGCCCCAGGAAGACTGTGTAGGAAGCGACAGCTTTCCAAAAACCTTCACTGTAATTTTCCCTTAAAAATGGCAACATCTCATTCTGCAGCACTTCCTTAGTAACAGTGAAAATGATGCTGCCCACTATCAAGCTTAAATTTTTAAAGTTACAGCTATCTTAGGAATTGGCTTTTGCCTAAAGCTAGAATAATACATAGAAATTCCAGGTGTTCTTTTGTCCCAGTGATAGAGGGTTCTGTACTTTCTTCAAAGTAGTGATTCCACCCATTGCACTCCAGCTATTCAGTTTCAAACATATAATGTGCTGTGCTGATATGGAATTTTCCGTACAGACTTGTCACCAGAAGTGGGGTTTCAGGGTCACCAAATGGAAAGGATTTATGCAAAGCACTGAGCCCATGCAGTGAAATAGTTATAACCAAAGTGACAAGAGCAAGCTACATCCCACAGCCAGATTAAAGAAGTCTTCTCCAAGCAGATAGTTAGAATTCGGACACAGAGCATAGAAGGTGTCTGTCACCCAAGTGTTGATGGTATCTGTAAGATGTTTAAAACTAACATTTTTCATATGTTTTATTTTAATTCTAAAATGTAGCACATGTTTATGTTTGAGGAGTTGGGAGGCCATTTTTGTATTTATTTTTTAAGGTTTCAAAAATTGAAGGTTTGACTCGAGAAGGAAGTAGGAGATCATCCCAAAATTTCAGGCATCCACTCTTGCTTGATCCACTCTTGAGCATCCTAAGCTTAAACCATTTCCAGTTAGTAACACATTCTAGTCTGTTGTAGTAAAAACAACAAGGATAGACGGCTTAAAGATTAATGTTTTCTTTGACCAAAGCTTTTTTGGGGCTACAGCTTACTTCTTGAATCTGATGAAACAGAAAGTTGTCCCAAATAAAATGTGTTGATCTTTTAGGTGCCACACAAGACCCTTGGCTTTACTCATAAAACAATGAGCAGTGTTCCTGCCAATATATGACATGAGTTTAAAAGCAACAAGTAATGCTTGATGTGCGTTTTTTTTTTTTAAGTAATAGTATTTAAAGATCTGTGCTAGCAAGAGTGTTCCAATACTCCCCCTCACCCAGTAGCCTGAAATGTGGAAGAAAAGGAAGAGTAGGAGGAAGAACATGACGGCAGAGTGGGAAAGAGGGAGAAAGCAGTAGCATAAAGTGTGTGAGAGAGTGAGTGTGTGTGTGAAGGAGAGGGAGAAGTAGTCATTTCATCCACTTATGCATTCCTGCCCATTGCTGGCATGCAGTCTGTGGAAGACTGTACTGTATCTGAGAGAATTCAGCCTTGTGCAGAAAAAAATGGTTGCTGACACCTAGGCTAGAGTGTTGGATCACGTTCAACAGAATCTAGTTTCTAATCCTGATACAATCCTAAAGCTTCCTTGGGCCAGCTTCTATCTCTCAACGTAATGCCTTCATGGAATCCTTGTAGGGATGAAATGGGATAAGAGAACCATGCATTGTGGCCTCTTGAAGGAGCAGCAGAATAATAACATAATAATACAAATTAAGATACCAACCTCCTTGAATTTTTTTTTAGATGCAGGAAAACTGTTACTGGTGTAAATTCTAAAGGATCTTCTTTTTTCCAAGGGTTTATGTCCACCGTGTTAAGTCAAAGGCCTCTGGAAGTTCACAAATATATCAGAAGGGCAGTCACTATTTCTCTTTCTTTGTCCCCCAGTACTGGAGGCATTTGTCTCCTCCTAAAGTTATTTATTTATTTATTTATTTATTTATTTATTTATTTATTTATTTATTCATTCATTCATTCATTCATTCATTTATTCATTTATTCATTCATTCATTCATTCATTCATTCATTCATTTATTTATTTATTTATTTATTTATTTATTTATTTATTTATTTATTTATTTATTTATTTATTTATGAATGACAGAAATGGAGAACCTGTGGCCATTCCTCTGTTACTCCTGACTGTTGACCATGCTAGCCAATAGGAACTAGAGTCCTTCTGAGGCTAAAATGTGTGCTAGAACTCAGTTATCCTTCAGTGTTTGTATTTCTCAGAATTTTTCTATACCAAAATGCACCCAAAAACTTATGTTTTAAACTAACATGCTTACAAAATGGATATTCCAGGTCAAAATACATGAATAGGGTGGCACCAGCACATAAACAAATACATGCAAAACTTAACACAGATCGCAAACAGAGCGTTTATTCCAACCCCTTCCCTTACAGAACTTACAATCTGGAAAGTACCTTCTAGGAGAGATTAGCTCAGTGATGTTTCCACCTGGTTAGAAGAGAAGGGGGCAATGAAGCATTCAGACGAGGACAGAATGAGGCAGAGTGGAGCGCTTTTGCACAGCTTGTGCTCTGTCAGCAAGTGTTATGTCACTGTCACCGACTGATAAAGTTCCACTAGAAAGGTTTGTGACAGCTTTGAAACTAAAACAAGGACTGAAGGGCAGCACATGGGGAGGAGGAGATGTGTGGGTGATTATATCATGTGTAGAACCCTCGGGCTGTGCAGTTAGACATCAAGTAGTGATTTTCACTTGCTTCTCATGGATGGCTCCTCCGGCCTCGGTAACAGGATGGGAGGGAGTACATGACACATCCCTTGCAAGTATGTGAGAGAGCAAGCTAATACTGGTGTGAAAACTTTCCAGCAGCCAGATTGGCAAAGTCATGTACAAGATGAGGTTTCGCTGGTAAATAGTGGAATGAGAAAGCCTCTCCCTAATGACTGAGCTGAGAGGAATTAAAAGAATTAAGGACTTGGAAACGTTACTTTTTTGGTCTGCGAATCACACAATCCCTCAGCCAGTGTGCTCTGTGTCTTACGGTCCGATTGCATGTGATCTTGAAGTGGGGGAGGGGTTCATGGACTAGGATCCTTTCCAAGTACTGGAAGCATCCTTTGCTGTCACGTCAAGGTTTAAGTTGTGGTAGGAACTCTAGTAGCTAATAGGTAAGAACAAGTATCATGAAATACGTAAACAGTTATGTAACATTTATAAAAAAATGTATAGCTATTGAAAAATCAAGAATGAATTTTTAAAAAAGTTTTTTTTAAAAAATCAGAGAGCCCCATGAGAAGCAAAACATGCAAAGCATCCTGGAATAAAGTGCACTTGTGTTCAGGTTTCAAGCCCCTATCTCAAAAAGGAGATCTTTGCCTGCCACCTAGATCACTGGTTCTTAACCTTGGGTTACTCAAGAGTTTTGGACTGCCACTCCCAGAAGCCTTCACCACCAACTGTGCTGGCTGGGGTTTCTGGGAGTTGCAGTTCAAAAGCATCCGAGTAACAAAGGTTAAGAACCTAGGACCTAGATGACAGTAGGGAGGGACTACCTGGCCTCCCGAATGGAGTGCATTTCACAACGTGCGAGCAGCCACAGAAAAGGTCCTGTCTTGTGTCTTCACCAGAGACCTTTTGGCCCAAACAGCTTAAGGCTTTATAGGTTATATCCAGCACTTTGAGCTAAGGTATTTGTTTTTGTAGCCAGAACAGACACCTCAAGGAACAGCACAACAATTCCTGTTGTGGTTCACAGTCTTGAATGCCTTTCTTTGGTAGAAAATTGTGATGTAACTGATCTGGTAAATATAGGAACATGCATCCGTTTCATGATAGACTATAAGCTCGGTTGAGAAGCTTTCACTGAAAGCTGCAACAGGTATAGAACTTCAAGATACACAAGAGGAAAGGTGTAGTAGTCCTGATTACCTCTCCTCTTGTGTAGTCATCCTGATGACCTCTCTTTCCAATGTTCTCCCTCTCTCAAACATATACACACTATTAATTTCACATTAAAATGTTGGTTGTTACTAAAGGTTCTTTTATTATTTATTGTTTGTTACATTTATATCCTACTATTCCTCCAGTGATTTTGAATGTAGCATTCCAAGCGCTTGTCTTCCCCAGTTTATGCTCAGGCTGAGAGGGTGTGATGGGCCCAAGGTCACCTAGTGAGTTCTATGGTCACACAGGAATTTAAAGCTCAGATCTAGCAAGCCAGAATCCATCGTTCTGACCACTGCTCCACACTAGTTGTATAGAATCATGTTTAGTTTGGCCCTAACAGCAACTAGCTTGGAACTTAGTTGTAATGTTTTTTCTAGTGTCTGGAGCTTGAAAACTACCAGGAACTGTCACTTTATTTTGCCGTTGATAACCACCACCTAACTGCAGAGGTCATTTTCTCTCAAATGGCCTCATGAAAATTGCTAACCAATTGCCGGAGCAAGTGATTTGCACTGCCAAAGGCTGAAATGGCTCCGTGAGCAGCATAATCAGCAAAGTCCAACCAGGTTCATACTGTTTATGACCAGACTTTTCAGGTTCCCATGCACTTTGTTGAGAAATATGCTAACAAGGATAGATAAGTACAGATTGTGTAGTATTTTGGAAAATGGAAGCCAAACCTAGTTGATATAAAAGAAGCAAAAAGATCTTTGCTGTGTTATCTCTAAATGGATAGTGCAAAGGTTAAGGACTAAAAGCAAAGCAGGAGTAACTGACATTATCTCTTTTTCAGTTTATATCATCATTGAGTCTTTTTGGCTCTAAGGAGTTACAAAAGAAACACCGACGTTTCCTGTTTTTAAAAAGTTGAGCTGGAAGCTTTCGGTCTAGATAAATTAATCCTTTACAATGTAAGCACAGGGAATAATGCCACATTTCCTGTCTAACGTGACCTAACCTCCGAGTTTTCTTTTCCTGAGAGCTTCATTATTGCTACTATTTATTCATATACTTAATTGCTAAATATTCATTCAGCAGATTGAGGCCTTGACTGCAGAGATATTTGGTTTAGCTCAAAGACTTCATAATTAGTGTTTCAAAATGCAAAGGGGTGGAGGAAGAAATGTACAGAAACTCTTTCCATGCTGAGGGGTTAAGTGACTTGCTGAGCTGCGTGAATGTCAGCATTTGGTGAAGTGAATGAAAAGGATGAATTGCTGTGTGTCAATTTCATTGTTATGGCAACAGAGCAATTACAGAATTGGTGTTGTATCTACCTAGTTCTTAGGGATGTGGTGGCGCTGTGGGCTAAACCGCAGAAGCCTGTGCTGCAGGGTCAGAAGACCAAGCAGTCGTAAGATCGAATCCACATGAAGGAGTGAGCTCCCGTCGCTTGTCCCAGCTCCCGCCAACCTAGCGGTTCAAAAGCATGCAAATGCAAGTAGATAAATAGGGACAACTATTTGGGAAGGTAACAGAATTCCGTGTCTAAGTCGCATTGGCCATGTGACCACGGAAGATTGTCTTCGGACAAAACGCTGGCTCTATGGCTTGGAAACGGGGATGAGCACCGCCCCCTAGAGTCGAACACGACTGGACAAAAATTGTCAAGGGGAACCTTTACCTTTACCTACCTAGTTTTTACTTACAAGACTTACAAGTTGTACAGTGGCAGTGAAGCCAACCATTCTGGAACCATAGGGAAAGCTCTTTTACTACTTTGGATAGGCAGTCGGACATAGATTCGATGTACCCCCTTTCTTTCTTGTTTTGCTTCCAGTTGGGCAGGTAATACAGATACATATGTCTGAAAGAAAGAAGAATGCTTTGTCTCCATCAAAGTTGGCAACTGCTACCTCTGTCTGAGAACCAAAAAGCATTTTCCCATTATTTCATTTTCCCTGGACTTCATTTATAGTATTTTCTCAGCTGATTCTTGGGTGAGGCAACACATCTTCTAGCCCATCGGCCACCCAAATAGGCAGCCCATGGCCACAGATTGCACAGGAAGCGTCGCACAGCAAACAACAAGAAAACACACACACACCATCTAATTGTTTTGAAAGATATCAGTGGTGCCATGTTGGGATTTCTGGGCCCTCCCATTAGACAAAGTGAAGCAGTCACCTGGTTTGATAGAACCGGAGTTGTGGACATTTGATGTTATTATGTGCCATCAAGTCATCTCTAACTTATGGCAACCTTTTAACTAGTGACCTCCAAAATGTCCTGTCCTCCATAGCCCTGCTCAAGTCCTGAAAGCTCAAGGCTGTTCATAGCCACTCTTTTTCTCCTGGTGCCAATGTGTCTGTGTGTGCATGTGTGTGTGTTCTGTACCATCAAGTCAGAACTGATTTATAGTGACCTAATAGGACTTTCAACATAAATTAGGTATTTAAGGAGTGGTGTCGCCAGTTCTACTCCCCCAGCGAGTTTCCATCACCAAGTGGGGATTCAAACCTTGTTCTCCAGAGACCTACTCTGTCCATTAATGGTGTGGTGTAATAGATAGAGGAATGCCAGTGTGGTGTAGTAGATAGAGTGCCAACAGTACCATGCAAATACTGTAAAGATAATTGGGGTGGGGGAGATTGCCTTCCCTTGGACCACTGAATAAAGAATCCCCATGCAAGGAATAGCTAGAAGTAACAATTCTGGAAAATTAAGTATACTCAGGTACCAGTCCATAAAATCTGGATAAAACATGCCATCTGTCTGGTGATCCACACAGGCTGTTTTCCTTACCTCTCCTTGCAGATGAGTGGGCTGAAGTAGCATCTCAGATAATCGGTGGAGAATAACTCAACACGTCAATGCTCCATTGGATGTTCTGCCAGGAACAACCCAAATGTTCTTCTGTTATTTCAAAGAATTCTTCTTCCAATGTGGCTGCTACATATGTGGAAAAGATGGGCATCACTGGAGAGAACTTGGATGGTGTTGTTGATGAGTGTTTTTGATTGTGATAGGCAATATGACATAAAGAACTAGTTCCCACTTCTGCTTGGCTAGTAGTAACTAGTATTTTAAGTGTTCTGGGGGAAAAGGTATTGCTTTCAGTGACGAGCTGGGCTCTCGGAAGTCATTGTGTTAATGCAGGAAAGCCCTTCTTATGTAAACACAAGAAACAAGAAGACAGAATTCAGGAACCCTCATGGGCAGATTAATTATGCCTTCCAACAATAAAAGGTCTAATTTGTAAAAGTTTGTGGGCCTTGTTATATATAGTTATATTGAGCAGAATTTTTGCATTAGGGCCAGGAACAGCTCTGTGGCTTGAGTTGTTTGTGAAGTCTTAAGGGAAGGGGATACTGCTAGCATTGTGCTAATTAATCCTAATTGCATTGCTTAGTTGGATAGTGACATTTCATTAAATGTTTCATGACATCAGGGGTCTTAGACTCTGTTTAGGATATGTGAAATCTGTGCATAGATCTATGACGGAGAGAAGGCAATAAAGGACATGAGGGGTGGGGATCTTGTTTTTAATAAGACATTACAAAATGGCCACCAACCACAACACATTTCCTCAGACTAGATTGCTTAGTGAATGATTCTAGTTTCAGCTCGAGGAAAATTGCAAACAATTTAATTTCTTAGAGCACTTACACAAAATGTTTTGAGCTTCTTTTCTTTTGCAGTCTCTGTACAACCCCCTTGTCTGTCCTTAGCTGCCAAGTTTTTAAAAGCCTCCATAAAACCCGAACATTATTGATCCATCTGAATTCTGACAGGTTTATACATCCTTCTGCGTTTGTGTGTTTGCAGAGTGTTTAGGTATTTTATGATTGTGTTTTATGCTGAGATTGGAGGGGAGCCTTCTTCCTACCAAGCTAGCTTCTGCTAGTCATCTGCAGCAATAATTTCTTCTTTCCTGGAAGCTGGAGAGGACCAAATGCCACCAGAAGACAGCCCAGCAGTAGATGTTGGTCAGTCTGATGCCAAAGGAGTGGTGAATCTACTGTCCAAGGTGCTGAACCTATTTGGGAGATGGATTTTAGTAACTTGGATAGCTTATGCAAAGCTTAGTCAGAAACCAGGAGTAGAGGCTACACAGGTTGTCTTATCGCATGGAGGAAAGGATTGATGACCATCTTATAAAGCAATAAAGCCAAGAACAGAAAAGGGATGAGAAACTCCAGCCCAGTATCTAGAAGAAAGAAATAATCTTGTCCCATTTTGCTTATTGAAAAAACATAATCTTCCTTAGACAGATATTTGGAGTCTCTTTCTATGATTTATAAAAGATCTTAGCACAAATATTCCTTCACATATCCTTAAGCAGTGGAAGAATCTGGAATAGCACCTTTGAGGAAGTTCTTAACAAATGGGTAGGAACATGTGGGAGAAGTAGGCTTTCAGGCTTGCTAAGTCCACAGTAGATAGGATTTTAGTGGTCATTGCCTGGACTATGAGTTGAACCCAGATACCATCTGAGAGCCAACAGGGTTGTTCTAGAACGGCTGGCCTGTTCTGTTTGACCCAACCCTGTCAATAACCTGGTGACTGTATTTGGTTGCCAATTGAAGGTGTTTTCCACCTGCAGTCAAATACAGTATGTATCCAACAAACTTGTCTGCTGTGTGTGAGAATTGGGTTATTGGTCTTGTGAAAGAAAAAGAGCTCAGACTTTCCAGGATCTGTAGACAGTGGGCAACTGTGACTATCAAGGCATTTGGGTCCTCCAACTTCCATCAGTCTTGTCTACACAGCCAGTGGATAATAACAGTCATAGTCCAAAAGCATCTGAAAGGCCACTGTTCCTGATCTCTTGTGTGCAGGAAGAAACCTCATATCTTAGCTCTAAGGGACTCCTGCTATTTATTTCCACAAGTGAATTTCCACAAGATTATGGACTGGGGTTTTGCATCTTCTCCACTCTGTTGTTTAACAGTGTTTAGAAAAGAAATTACTTAGAAGAGAACTAGATCCTTGCTAAAACTACCTTTATATGTGTCATCTACCCTTATATGTTTGTATTATCTCTTCCTTTGCCCTTGTTTGCCTCTAATAAATTTTAATTTACTGGAATATTCCTCCCTGTCTCTCAATGGCTCATGTTTTTCTTAGGCTTTTCAGCTTTCCTTTGTGTCTTTCCCACTGCTTGTGCCAGATGTTGCTCTGTGCCTTTGGAAGCTGACACATTGGCTCTGGGATGCTCCTGTGATATCTGATGCTGTTTTTCTGTACTATATCTTTCAGCCTTTCAGTGATCCTTGTCTTTCATTTTATCATGCCCAGCCTTCCTTGAAGGTCCTTTGTTCACTTGCTGGTATAGAGACCACTCTTGAGGCTTCATTATTAGCTAAGCTAGCCTTTTAATGTTGGTTCCATGCATCAATGAGTTCTTTTTTTTTTTTAAGGAGAAGAAAGAACAAACATATGTTCAAGTGTCAGAATGCAGTGTAGGACACTCACTTTCTGGGAACTACTCTCTCTCTCTCTCTCTCTCTCTCTCTCTCTCTCTCTTTTTTTTTTTTTTTACATTTCCCTATAACTGAAGACTTGCCACTTCAATTCAGAGCCATCTTTAATGCATAAGGTGCATAAGATGTTTTGTACTGTAATATTCTGTTCTTGGCTGAGATGTCTCTCTTTAGTTTAAGTGCATGTTTAAACATGCCGTGGAGCAACTGGCTGATGTTGCAGCAGCAATGAGTGCTAAAGAAATTCTGAAATTATAATTTAGGGAAGCCAAATAAGTAAAATGCCTCACTGAACCACTACAAGCTCAGTACATTTTATCACTCAGGACAAATATAATGTCGAGATTAAAGGAAGTAAAGGTGCCATTCTGTTTTGTTTTAGTTAGACCTCATTCGGAGAATTGTGTCCAGTTCTGGGCACCACAGTTTAAGGAAGAGATAGAGAAGCCGGAATGTGTTCTGAAGAGGGCAACCAAGATATTTAAAGGACAAGATGGCAAGCCTTATGTGGAGGTGTAAGAAACTGGGCATATTTAGCTTGTAGAAGACATGATTGAGAGGTGCCATGGTAGCTCTCTTTGAATATGTGAAGGGCTATCACATGCCAGATTTTACATACTTGTTTTCTGCTTCCATTGTTGAAAGCTGGACTAATGAATTCTACTTACAAGAAGGGAAGTGCTGATGAACACTGGGAAGAACTTCCCAACATGTAGAGCTGTTCGGCAGTGGACTGGACCACCTCCTAAGGGCGTGGAATTCTAAGTAGAGATTGGATAACCATCTATTGTAGTAGCTGGAGATTTCTGCCATTTTATGATTCTGTGATGCATCCTAAGGCAAAAATGCCCCTCCCAATTCAAGCTGCATAGCACCTAGTGCCACGTACGTTATTTAGGCAATTAGTTGGAAAAGTCACCAAAACAGCTCTGCTCATCCTCTGTCAGTAAACATGCCACAACAGTAAATCAAATCTAACTGTTGTATTCTTTCATTGCATCCAGATTCTAAGGAAGATGACTCACTGCCTACAGACAGGATGTGACTTCTTTGATCTGTTGTTGGGTTACTTTTTGTCCAGATGTATGTATGTATGTATGTATGTATGTATGTATGTATGTATGTATGTATGTATGTATGTATGTATGTATGTATGTATGTATGTATGTATGTATGTATGTATGTATGTATGTATGTATGTATGTATGTATGTATGTATGTATAAAATATTTTTACTCAAGGTGACTTACATCATTAAAAGACAGCATTAAAGCTAACAAGGGTGAACATTTAAATACTAAAAAGGATCAAATGCCATACAAAAAACATAAGTAATACCAAAACACATTTAATGCAGTAAGGTTCAAAAAATCAATTAAAAAAAAATCCACTTGGCAGCCAGTCACTAAGGGTAAGCTTGTCTGAAGGGAAAGTTATTTGCCTGTTTGCAGAAGGACAGTAAAGATGGGGCCAGACTGTGATGGTAGAAAATTTTTAAAAAATCAGAAATGTTCAATTTTCTAATCCTCAAGCTCATGGTCGTTCACTCCATCAATCTTTAATTTTCAAAATGTGGCTTAGAGTTTCCACATGGAGGTAACATTTATTGAACTGTTGCAACATGATTATATCTGCTGTTGTAATAGAAACTATATGCAAATTACATTGTTTCACATGGACAGAGAATATCCAAATTAATTAGAGCTCACTAGTTCTAGGGAAAAAAAAGTAGAACTGGCTGAACGTGTTGTCAAATTCTGCATTAACAAAAAGAAGTGTATATAATAAATAAGTGGAAAGACTGCTGTGTACCTTGTGGGCTAATATGTCCAGTTCATGCCACTGCATTTTAAGAATGCTGCAGACAAATTGGAGAAGAATAGAAGGAATGATACCTTTAAGATGAAGTGCAATTCTTTGGAGAAAATGTAATTTATAACAATATCTATTCATGCATTTATTTTATATCCATCTTTTCTCCCAAGAGTTGGATTCACATGGCTTAAAACATAATTTAAAAGGCAGATACAGCTACCCCCTCAGAAAGTTATAATATTAAAACATAGCTGAATAGATTACCATAGTAAAACAACCGTATTCAATGTGATAGGAAAGCACATTGGGGGAGGGGTGGACAACTCCCTCCCATTAAAAGATCTTTGCTCAGCGGCTAGTCAGTTACTAGAAGCTGAATCAACTATACATTTCTTTGCTTGCTTGACCACAACATGGGGTTTAGGCCCCCTCACTTCCCTTGAAATCAGAGCAACGACAAAGAAAACTTTTTCACACGCCCTCTTCAAGCATATCTGTGAAAGGGAGGGACTGAAGGAAGGGCCTTCCTTGGAGATCCTAAACTCTTCAAAGCACATGTGTGGAAATATGGTCCTAGATGCAAGTCATATCGGGGTCTGTATTTCATAACTGGCTCTTAATTGATCCCGGAAAGAGACTTGTAGGCAGTGAAGCTGTTACAAGAAACTTATGCAGATCTAGACAGCTGTTTGACTGCAATATTTAGGACTTGATGAAGTATCTAAGCAACATGTCGGGGATATGTTCTGCTCAAATAAGTTGGTAGCAAGTAGGAATGAGTTGTTCTTCCAGTTTTACTGATTCCTATATTTTCTTTTTTAAAAAAAAACAAAACTGAAGTAGATCTATTGTTTGGAAATGTTGGTAGGTTCTTCACAAAAATGAACCAGCCAATATTATCAGGCATCCACAATGGCCGAATTCTGTCGTACACATTTCTTTAATGTAAAGAGGACTATATTGTACCATCCTGCCATGTAGCTGTTAAAAATGAAAAGCTGGGCATGGTTTTAAAAAAGGGGGCAACACCAATTTCACACAATAAGCCTGGTTGATTCCAAGGTACAATTTTTATATCTGTGTTCAAACCCCTCTCCTTGAATGAGTGAATCAATCCAGTTCATTGTCTTCTACATGGGATGTTTATCAAGGAAACTGTCAATTTTGAAAAGATCTTTTTAAAAATGAACCAAACAAAATCTATTTGTCTATCCCTAATAATATAAGCAGTGTTACACTGCTGATTTCATCTAGCCCTGAGGTGATCTGTCTGTTTATTACAGCTTGGCTCACATCATCCTAGAGATGATTTCTAAGTGATCAAATCTTAGAGGAAATTGAACACTGTTGAGTAATAAAGCTCTGTTCTGTAGTAGTCAGTACTGGTGGGATGATGTTTTTGTATATTGAGGTGTATAGCAGTGAAAACCCAAGACAGTGCCCTGCCCTGAAATGCTGGCTAGGCAGGCTTCTTGATTTGATTCTGTACGGAAGTTATACTCTGTTCTCAAATACCCACCAAGGGGCAGCTGTTTGTATGGGCGAAAATGTCCATAGGAATTTAAATAGTTAATCCTTCATGCCTCAGTCAGCCATTAGAACACTATGTTTCCGCAATTAATCCTAATTCTTCTTTAGGTATGTTAGAGCACAGTTGTGTAACACTTGTCTCTCTTCCGGTTGTATTTTTCCAGAGCTATAACACAGCAGTTTTTGCAGTAACTGTTCATTGAGGGCCAGAACTTGGGAACAGTTAGTTAAAAATTAATTTGTTATCACTAATTCAAGCTTTAAAAATTAACAACGATCTTGAGAGTTCTTCTATTAATTGTTAAATGACAACAATGTTAACTGAGTAATGATGTTTCATATTATTTTATTATGTTACTTTGGGAGGTAATGTGGGTGGCTTTGGTCATTTTTGATCATTTTAAAGAGTGCTTTAAAAATGTATAAGCAATGCTGACTACTACTATAACATGTTCAATAAACTGTATAGTTTTTATTTCAAATAATTAACCTGAACAAGTCAATTTTCTGTTTAGCACTCTGGGTAATTTTCCAACTACTGTGATCAGTGCTTAGGATGTTGACTCCCTCCGCAGCCCCTGGAATTCTGCTTACTTTCACTGTACTTAACAATCTACACATCAAAATAAGCAACCATGACACTTACTTGTCTGGAAATTAAATCAAGATAAGACAGAGATCCTATTGTTGGGAGGATTATTGGACAGTTAGAGGGATACTTACCAGGCCTCAGTGGAGTTACATTCCCCCTGAAGGATTGGGTTTGCAGCCTGGGGTTACTCTTGGACCCAATCCTCTCTATGGAGGGTCAAAGGTCTGTTATGGCCAAGAGGACCTTCTATCAGCTTCAGTTGATTGCCCAATTTGCTCTCCTAGCTGGATAGAAAAAGCATAGCAACGGTGTTTCATGTGTTGGCAATCTCCAAAATAGATTTCTATCATGCTCTCTATGTAGGGTGATCCTTGAAGGTCAGTATGGAAACTTCAGCAGGTCCAAAATGTGGCCAGACTGATTACAGGAACCAGCAGATTTGAACATGTGTATTCCTGATCTTGCCACACTTTCATTGGCTCCCTGTGAGTTTCTGTGCTCAATTTAAGGAAACCAATACAGCCCCTAATGGTTTGGGACCTCAATATTTGGCAGAATTTCTCTCCCCCCCAAAAATCTACCCATCCCACATGCTCCTTGCAGTCCTTGATGTTAAGAATTGTGGCACCTAGGAAGCTCAACAAAGCCAACATCAGAAACCAAGCTTTCTTGGTTGCGGCCCTTTTCCTCTGGAATATGCTTCCTCCAGAGGTTCACCAGGCACCATCCCTCTCTGTTTTTAAGATGTTAATTAAAACTGAATTATACATATCTGCCTTCTGCTACTGTAAATTTGTCCTGAGATTTTCAAATGAGATTTAATTTGTGTATTTGTATTTATTTAGTTTCATCTAGTGACAGGATTGATCGTCCTTTATTGTATTTTTTTAAAATTTGTTACATAGTGTGTGTTATATTTTTATTGCATACTGTAAATTGCCTAGAGTGGCAACACTTAATGAGGCAGTATAGAAATGGAAATGTACACACACACACACACACACACACACACACACACACACACACACACACACACACACACACACACACACACACACACACACACACACACACGCATGCATGCATGCAAAAAAATGATTTTTTGAACCTTACTGCATTAAATGTGTTTTGGTATTATTTATGTTTTTTGTATGGCATTTGATCCTTTTTAGTATTTAAATGTTCACCCTTGTTAGCTTTAGTGCTGTCTTTTAATGGCGTAAGTCACCTTGAGTAAAAATATTTTATACATACATACATACATACATACATACATACATACATACATACATACATACATACATACATACATACATACATACATACATACATACTTTTATCTTGTCTGCCAAGAGATTTGTATTTCTTCCACACAGAAGACACAAGTCCACTGAATTGTTTATAACCATAGATATTTGTTGTACTGAGCTGGCGCGTTGGCTGCAGATATGGGTGTTCCTGGATAAATAAGATGGTTAAAATGTGAATGGTCACTAGCCCCTCCCTCTGCCCTTCAACTTGCCTGAATAGTGTCCTAGATCTGGATCTGTTGTTGAGCTCCATTTCCTATCAAGGCTAGCCCGTCTGGTCCCTGGTGGGACATGATAAGAGGAGAAATTTCTTAACATCTGGTCTAGATGAGGATTTCAAAATGAAATTAAACAGATGTGCAACGGTATGGCTCTTTACAAACATTGATTTGAGTGACATGAACATGTGGGGTTGTGATGGTAGAGTGACATAGTGTCAGCACTAGTCTACCAAGATTTTCAATCTTGCAAAGAGATCCCTAATTCCTGCTTGTAAGCTCCCTTCTGAGATTTAAATGAATTTACTGGTTCTGGCAGAGTTTGAAAATGTTACTTTGTTTTGCTCTGGATTGGGGAGGGGGCAGTCTCTGCATTCGCATTCTGGCTTCTAGAGGAAATCTCTGTAATGTGCCATAGGGTGAAAATATTTAAAGGACTGCTGAAAAAGTAAGGTGATCACCTCAGGCAACAGACCCTGGGGTCAAGGATGGCTGCCTCAGGCAAGAAATACTGTTGGCAGCATCAAAGGGCACCCACCCCAATTCCTTGTGATCCCCTCCCTACTTCCTCTGTTAGACGGTGCCCCGACCAGTACAGTAGTATACAAACCACCGAGGACACGCAGAAGACACCTAGGCAACTCAGGCAGCATAATATCTTGGACTGAACTTGTTGACAAATTCAGTCCAATAACTTCTCCTGTTTTAGACAAGTTTTGGAAGGCACATAACTGATATCTGCTTGTTTCTCCTGCCATGCTTTCTCCCTGGGAAGTTGATCATAGAGAAGGTGATTCTACCATCATGTAAGAAGAGGAGTTAATTGTGCCTCTTATGATACAGCTCCAGAGAAAAGGGTTAATACAGAGTGAGAAAACTGCATCTCAGTGTTCTTCACTTGAACTTGGAGTCTGCTGGCTCTCTTTCCAAATGTTCAGCTGAGCATGGCAGGAATTCTTTGCTCCCAGCAAAGGGACAATCCAGCCAGCCATTTACATCCCACTCAGGCCTCCCCACCCCCCACTCCTGCCTCTCAATTGCAGATTCAGGCAAGAGAAGAGAAATGATTAAAACCTAAACAGGAACAGATGTTTTGTATCAGGTTTAAAGCCAGACTGCAGTAGCTACACTATCTTAATCCTCCAAGTAGGATGTGTGCTGTAGGGCAAATTTTTATTATTTGTGTTTAAGTTTTCGATGTTATTCTTCCTCCCCCTGTTATTTTCCCGTTCTCTCTCTCTCTCTCTCTCTCTTTCTTAACTTGAAACCTCAGAGGGAAGTAAAATTATGTGAAGAAGTTCATGCTGACCCTGGGGGGAGAATTCAGCAGGAGCTTAAAAGGAAAGCAAAACTATGGCTCATGTACATGGAAATTAGTTTGCTGTTATAAATCCTTGTTGAGCATTTTTGTTCACATGCAAAATGTTCTTGGACTTTGGTATGGCCAGAATGTGTCCAGAAGCCTGTGGCTTTGTGGGAACACAGTTGTGCAACTTTGAGATGTCTGAGGATTGCACATGCCCACTTCAGACCATGGGGGGTTGCACCTGAATCTTGACCACCCCAAAAACATTTATCTTTTTGAAAGCCTCTGTAGAAAGAAGGAGGAGCACGAGGAGGAGGAGGAGAGAGAGAGAGAGAGAGAAAGAGAAGCACTGTCACAACCTAGAAGGAAGTAGGGGCCCAAAATATGACCAAAAATCCCTCCCTCCCTCCCTCCGTCCGTCCGTCCGTCCGTCCGTCCGTCCGTCCGTCCATCTTTATTTGTATACCACTACACTAGTGCAAAACCTTCTTCTGGGCAGTTTATAACAAAATAATAAAACACAGTAACAATGGAATTGTCAGGGACATGGTGGCACTGCGGGGTAAACCGCAGAAGCCTCTGTGCTGCATGGTCAGAAGACCAGCAATCGTAAGATCGAATCTGCACGACGGAGTGCGCTCCCGTCACTTGTCCCAGCTCCTGCCAACCTAGCAGTTCGAAAGCATGTAAATGCGAGTAGATAAATAGGTGCGAAGGTAACGGTGTTCCATGTCTAGTCGCGCTGGCCATGTGACCACGAAATCTGTCTTTGGACTTGGAAATGTGGATGAGCACCACGCCCTAGAGTCAGACATGACTGGACTAAATGTCAAGGGGAACCTTTACCTAACAATGAAATTACAACAAAATCAATCAATGAATAAAATCAGACGCAACAAGAGGCATAACAAGTCCCCACAAACAAAAGATGACTTCCTGGTCAACCTAAATATGGGTATGTGTGGATGGTGAAAATCCTTATTAGTTCTGGGGAACACATTTGGGCTCCAAAAGCTGCCGTATGTGGTCCCTGAGTCACATTTTGCCCACCACTGACATAATGTAGGAAGAGCTATTCCAGATGAAACCCAAGGCCCATTTAATCCAATATTCCTGTCCCCACAATAGCCTTGTGGCAACAGATCTTGGAGGGGAGTTGTATAGAAGGGAAACCCACACAAGCTGGACAGAAGTACAGTTGCAGAAGTCCTGCTTAGGTTCCCCAGCAGCTGTTCTACAAAGGCATGCTAGCTTTGGCATCGCAGAGAATACACCTATATTCTGACTAGTAGCCACTGATAGCCCTGTCCATGGACTGCTTGTCCAGTCCCTTTTTCAAAGCCACGCATATTGGCAGCCATCACCATCTCCACACCATGTAAAGAAGTGTATTTTATCTGACATGAATCTCCCACGAGTCACAAATGCACTGGATGATCTAGGGCAGTGGTCCCCAGCCTTGGGTCACCCAGGTGTTCTTGGACCACAATTCCCAGAAACCTTCACCACCAGCTGTGCTAGCTGGGGTTTCTGGGAGTTTCATTCTAAGAACACCTGGGTTACCCAAGATTGGGTTCTACCTGTACAGTATGTGAGAAAATGAAAACATCTCCTCTAGGCTATAGAGAAAGGCTACAACCTTCTAGGCTGTGGCTTTTCCAGGAGAATCCCTCCAGAAGGCCTTAGTCATTTTGCCTACCCTCTTTTGTTTGTTTTCCAGGTCTGAAATTTCCAGTTTGAGATAACATGATAAGAAGTATCCCCACTATTCCAGATATATAGACATAATGCTTTATTTTGAATTTCTTTGCCTCTGGTAAATCAGTTGTGATAACTCTAGAGTAGAATATATGACTGCAGCACAACTGCCTCTTTAAATATGATAGCCCCACTTTGAGCTAGTTACCCTCTCTTTCAAGTAGGGGTGAACTCACACAGCTGCCATGTCCTCCACCATCTTTTATCTTTTAGGCCTTCCCTGCATTAAGTTACCTGCAGAGCATCATTCACTGCTGGGAATTATGGGGTTTGCATCCAAGCTTTGAGCTTTTTTCACTGCCACTGTCTAAGACCTAGTGGATTTTTTATTCTCTCTTTCTCTCTCCCCCCCTCCTTTTTTCTTGTTTGCTAGTATTCTCTCTTTTTGTAATCATTTTGGAGGTTTTTAGTCATCATATAGAATGCTTGAAAAGTCCCCTTTATATTGAGGGTGGTCACAGTCACTCTGTTACTTACTGTACAGGTAGTTTGAAATCTAGGCAGTCACACAACAGCATCAGTATATGCCAGAATGTTCAAGAAACTACTCGGCTTATGTTCATAATACATCAACGACAACAGCATACATTTCAAACCATAAGGCAGGGGAAAGCCACTGGAGGAGCTTGCAGTCTGGAGCAGGGAAATGGTTTTCTGGGCAAGGGTGAGGGTAGGCATCGTATTTCTCCCCTGCTGCTTCTCTGCTCTAATTCTCTCCCTGCCTTTTTTTAAAAGGATAATTTGTAATTTGCCCTGAGTGGCCAGCAGTTCCTCTAGATATTAGCCTGCCATCTGCAGAGGAGGCTACATGAAATGGAGGACCATAGTCTTGAAGCTTTCTCTTTGCATAGCTACTAAAGGTACAGGAGCCCTGTCTTCCGTTGTAGACTGTGATTGTCGCTACCTGGCTAGGTCACACAATACTTGACATTTGCCTACTTGGCCCTTGAGAATCCCAGAAGTCTAGTTTTGTTTTTAATATTTAATGTTCGAGAAAAGTTGGTTTGTAGCAAGACTACCATAGATTCAGTGTAAAATAAACCACTTAAATGACAACCACAACAATAATAATTGGAAGATGAAAAATATTTCCCCAATGTTGTCACCAGAAAAGACTCAAACACCTGTTTACAAAGATCAGAAAAGCTGGTGGCACTTCAGTGCAAAGTAATCCTAATCAGCTTCATCAAAATTGTAAAGAGCGGTATTAAAGAGTGCCTGAAAATGGTTGCAATTCAAGAGTGATTTGAAATTTTAACGTTTCATTTCAACATATGTCATTTTCAGCCAAGTTAGAGTATGGGGTGAGGTGGAGTAACACTTTAATTATGAGAAACTGCACTGACAGTTGTTGTTGTTTTTTAAAAATGGAAAACCTTGTGCATGAATACAAGCAAATGTCTCTAATCAGAAGATCGCTGACTGTCCATTTTCCCCTTTCATGCCTTTTGAAAGATGGCTTCCTGAGAGCTGAAGGCTCATACATTACCTATTATGCACACATGGCTTTCATTGTACTTTTCGGTTTCATATTATCTGCACAGAGAGTTGAATGGAGAAAATGAGCACCTTCTTACGACGAGAAACAAAGCAATGTGAGAAAGGTAGAAATAAAGATGAAAATACAGAATGGAAACCTGTTCCAGATCTATGTACAGTAATTATAGGCAAGCTGAACAATTTCCGAAGTAATGGGTTTTGGAGGTCAAAAAAGTTGAAAAGGAATACAGGGGAGGTTTCAATATCAGGATCTTAATATTCCCTGTATAGATAAGGCAGCTGCAGATACTATTGTTTCATGTTGTGTGTGAGGTGCTATCAAGCCCCATCTGACTTGCAGCCACCTTAATAGGATTTTCAAGATAAGTGAGATATTTAAGGAGTGGTTTATCCATTGCCACTCCCACCCATGAATTTCCATGGCTGTGCGGGGATTTGAACCCATGTTTCGTGAGTCCTAGTCCGTTACCCTCCTGCTGCACCACATGGGGTACCATTACTGTTTCATACCAAAATGCAGTTATGTCTACGAGGGTTAAATAAGAAAATAACACAGGCAAAACATCTTCAGGAGAAGCAATCATTTACTGTTGCACCGACACAAAGACACAACCGAAAGGGCCTTCTTGGTGGCTGCTCCTAGTTTCTGGGACTCTCTGGTGAAGGAGGCTAGGCTTGTTCCTACTCTGTTGTTTTTCTGCCACAATGTAAATTCATTGTTCCTGCTTGGCTCTTTCTGCTATTGTTGTGTCATTAATTTATTTATTCCATTGTTATTTTTTAATCAATATTTTGTTTTAAATCTCAATTTGAGTACTGTTGGCTGCCTTAAACAGCTTCTAGTGCTAAGGTAGCCTATAAAAAAATAAAGCTGATTAAAATAAAATAAACCAGCACTACTTTCCTGTTTTTCTTCTCACTCCATAAATGTGACTGAAGGCTCAGAGGCATTTATTTTCCCCCTCTGTTTTAGTCCTCATTGTTCTTACACAAGCTTAAGAAGGTGACAGGAGCTCACTGCTCTGAAACCACAATGTTTTGCAATAGTTCAGGAAGAAATAGAACGTTTTAAAAGACTGGACGTCTTGTGTATTCATCACCCACAGTGAGAGCCAGGTTTCGCAACTGAACGGACAGAGGAGCATCCCATGGGGCTGGACGCTGGTTAAACCTTCAAGTCTTCCCCGTGGTATAACTTCATTCTTTCTCCTGTGCTTGCTGCTCACTGCCATCTGAGGAGAATTAACAAAATGCCTTGCATCCAAGTGCCTGAGATAAGAAGTAGCTGAATGTTTCATTGGCCTTTCACTCAAATAATGGAGATAGAAGTAGTCACATGCAAGGCTGGCATGCTCATGGTTTGTTCAGTGGTGAAGCGGAGAAGAACGCATTCTGAATGCTATGGAAAAAGAAGGTCTGTGCTTTCCAAAGCTAGCCATGCAATGCCTAGGTAAGCTACGCATTTGCCTGAAGCCAAAATGAATGGGAGTGCTAACTTAAGCTTGGTGGCTTGCAGCTGATGTTATTATCTACAGTGAGCTAATGCAACTAGACAAAGAAGAGGGAAGGAATGGTCACTGTCTTTAACCTATCTCTCCTCCCTCCCTGCTCCTTGGCAAGTGTTTTGCTGCTAACTACAAAGACGAACCTCCTACAAAATTAATTTATTTTCATTGGCTAAATTGAAAGTATGTTTCTGCTTGAATTATGTTTGTTAAAATGGGTAGATAACAGCTTTAACTTGAGACAACAGTACTCTGTAGTATAAGTGCAACTGCCCATCACGGATCGCTGCCTTGTCATGGCGAAGGGGCTTGAGTAATTCAGAGAAACTATGGGCTATGCCGTGCGGGGACACCCAAGACAGACAGGTCACAGTGGAGAGTTCTGACTAAATGGATTCCACCAGGAGCAGGAACTGGTAAGCCACGGAAGTATCTTTGCCAAGAAAACTCCATGGACAGAAACAAAAGGCTAAAAGATATGACTCTAGAAGATGAGCTCCTCAAAACTCAAGCTTAAACTAAAGAAAGTAGGAAAAACCACTGGGCTAGTCGGGTATAATCTAAACCAAATCCCTTATGAATACACAGTGGAAGTGAAGAACAGAGTTAAGGAACTAGATTTGATGGACAGAGTGCCTGAAGAACTGTGGATGGAGGCTCGTAACATTGTATAGGAGGTAGCAACAAAAACCATCCCAAAGAAAAGGAAATGCTAGAAAGCATAGTGGCTGTCCAACAAGGCCTTAGAAATAGCAGAGAAGAGAAGGGAAACCAAATGCAAGGGAGATAGGGAAAGTTACAGAAAATTGAGTGCAGACTTCCAAAGAATAGCAAGGAGAGATAAGAGGGTCTTCTTAAACAGTGCAAAGAAATACAGGGAAATAATAGAAAGGGGAAAACCAGAGATCTGTTCAAGAAAATTGGAGATATTAAAGGAACATTTTGTGCAAAGATTGACATGATAAAGGACAAAAATGGGAGGGAGCTCACAGAAGCAGAAGAGATCAAGAAGAGGTGGCAAGAATACACAGAGGAATTATACCAGAAAGATTTGGATGTCCTGGACAACCCAGAGAGTGTGGTTGCTGACCTTGAGCTAGACATCCTGGAGAGCGAAGTCAAGTGGGCCTTAGAAAGCATGGCGAACAACAAGGCCAGTGGAGGTGATGGCATTCCAGTTGAACTATTTAAAATCTTAAAAGATGGTGCTGTTAAGGTGCTATACTACATATGACAGCAAGTTTGGAAAACTCAGCAGTGGCCAGAGGATTGGAAAAGATCAGTCTACATCCCAATCCCAAAGAAGGACAGTGCCAAAGAGTGCTCCAACTACCGTACAATTGCACTCATTTCACACACTAGCAAGGTTATGCTCAAAATCCTCCAAGGTAGGCTTCAGCAGTATGTGGACCGAGAACTCCCAGAACTACAAGCTGGATTCTGAAGGGGCAGAGGAACTAGAGACCAAATTGCACTAGATTATGGAGAAAGCCAGAGAATTCCAGAAAAACATCTACTTCTGCTTCATTGACCACACAAAAGCCTTTGACTGTGTGGACCACAGCAAACTATGGCAAGTTCTTAAAGAAATGGGAGTGCCTGACCACCATATCTATCTCCTGAGAAATATATACGTGGGACAGGAAGCAACAGTTAGAACTGGATATGGAACAACTGATTGGTTCAAAATTGGGAAAGGAGTATGACAAGGCTGTATATTGTCTCCCTGCTTATTTCTATGCATCATGTGAAAGGCAGGACTGGATGAATCCCAAGCCAGAATTAAGATTGCAGGAAAAAATATCAACAACCTCCGATATGCAGATGATACCACTCTGATGGCAGAAATTGAGGCGCAATTAAAGAAACTCTTAATGAGGGTGAAAGAGGAGAGCGCTAAAAATGGTCTGAAGCTCATAATTTAAAAAAACCCAAGACCATGGCCACTGGTCCCATCACCTCCTGGCAAATAGAAGGAGAAGATATGGACGCAATGACAGATTTTACTTTCTTGGACTCCATGATCACTGCAGATGGTGACAGCTGTCACGAAATTAAAAGACGCCTGCTTCTTGGGAGGAAAGCGATGACAACCCTAGATAGCATCTTCAGAAGCAGAGACAGCACCTTGCCGACAAAAGTCTGCATAGTCAAAGCTATGTTTTTTCCTGTCGTGATGTATGGAAGTGAGAGCTGGACCATAAAGAAGTCTGACAACCAAAGAATTGATGCTTTTGAATTGTGGTGCTGGAGGAGACTCTTGAGAGTCCCTTGGACTGCAAAGAAAACAAACCTATCCATTTTGAAGGAAATCAACCCTGAATGTTCACTGGAAGGACAGATCCTGAAGCTGAGGCTCCAGTACTTTGGCCATCTCATGAGAAGAGAAGTCTGTCTGGAAAAGATGCTGATGTTGGGAAAGTGTGAAGGCAAGAGGAGAAGGGGACGACAGAGGATGAGATGGTTGGACAGTGTCATCAAAGCGACCAAACTCCGGGAGGCAGTGGAAGACAGGAGGGCTTGGCGTGCTCTGGTCCATGGGGTCACGAAGAGTCAGACATGTCTTAAAGACTAAACAAACAATAAGTGCCACTGTTGTAAACATCACGAGTACCACCTACCAAATGTGCTGAGGAGTGCCTGAAAGTGCATTTCATCTGTACTACTAATTACCTAAGCCTGGTCCTGGTCTTCCCCCTAAAACATAACTGGGGAACCTTTGGCCTTCCAGAGGTTGTTGCACTCTAGTTTCCATCAGTCCCTGCTAAAATGGCTAGTAATGAAAGATGATGGGACTGTTGGTCTTTCAACATCTGCTTGTCCACCAACATCTGGAAGGTCACAGATTGCACTGCTCTGTGCTGTTCTAAGATAGGATTCTGACAAAGAGAAAAACCAACCAAGTTGGGTGAATACAGAAGTCAGTGCCAGGTGTATTGGCAGTTCCCTAACACCTCTGATTTGGTGTAAATAAATTACTGATGAAAGACAAAGAAGATTAGAACACAGCATCCTATTTGTCAAAAGGAGCCCAGGGGATCCATCTTGTTCACAAACCCTTTCCAGTAGACTTTTTCCTCTTCCCTTCCCATTGCTACTGTGTCTCCTTCGCTGATCTCTTTGGACAGTTTCTTATTTTACTTTGGATGGGTATATCACAGCCCAGTAGTGCTAGATTCCCTGGAAGATTATAGATTGAGCAGGGCAGGCTTCTTGTCATGAAATAGGGGGTGGGGTGTGTTGTCTTCTTCATTCCATGACCTGTCCATGGTTTTAAAAAGCATGGTAAACAGTAACTCTATATACAGTAATTGGGTTGGCCTTTTAGATTGCAGCTGTATGAACCCCTTTATCTGTTCCACAATATATTCTCTCATAGTAATGGCAAGATTGTGTTGAGATCTACATGTTGAGGAGGCTGAAATGATGGATATTTGCTGGTAGATACCTGTCAGAAGACAGCTTGGAGCTGTTTCCTTGCTTTCCCAGTTGGAAGTCTTTATGCACCAGGTGAGACAGGAAATCTGACAAGTGTGCAGAAGCAACAAGAAATGGAGCTGGCATCTTCAGGCAGATTAACGGAGTGAAACAATTAGGACCTGGCAAGGGTTCAGAATTGATGAAAGGGTTATAATGCAAGGCAGACAGTGACTGTCTGCAACTGGAAAGGGAATAATGAGCAAATGCAAATGGGATGGGGGGGTGAGCAAGAAGCTTTCTGAAGAGAATGAACACTTAAAAGAGATGCAGCAACAGCTCCATGAAAGGATTTCTCTTCCATTCAAAGAAAGGGCTGAGGTGCGGCCATCTCTTGCAGTTAATATAGATATAGGGTATGTGCACAGGATGTATCTTTCCGAAGGGCCTTTAAGGCACAATTTCATTTGACATTAAGTGTGTTGTCTATAGCATTGTGTCAAGGTTTTGTGCACCCTGCGTTGTCAAGGAGTGAACTGAAAAAGATGTTCTGATTCAAGGCCACAGTGCGCAGGAGGATGTTTTAGCCTAGCAAGCTGTCTTTCCCAGACTCAGACTCTGGGTCCATTTTGTCAAGTATTCTTGACACTGACCGTCCGTTACTTTCCAGGATTTTCACGCAAGTGTTTCACCAGCACTGTCTGAAGTTGCCAGGGATTGAAACCTGGAAGCTTTTGCATGTAAATGGTATCCTTTTCATGCAGTGGCTTTGCTCCGTGTCCTTGTGAATCAGAGGTCTCAGTCAGGGACTCTTTTTTTTAGATCCCCAAACCAGCTTGTTTTAGCAACTTTAGCACTGGTGCAGCCTTTGATGACTCTGAGGATGATGCTGATGTCATTTTAACATGAAAAAGCAATACGCTGCTTTGTCTTTATCTCATTGTGTCATTGGTGCTGGTATATTGCAAGATATATATCATTCTACCCACATTGGGTTAATATCCTTAAAGACCTCACCTGTCCCTTATAATCAGTTAGGCTCTATAAAGCTTTGTCTCTCTCCCTCACCGACTTACCTTCGATGGTGCTGAGAGACTGTGTGTGCTTGCCTAAATTTGTGGGTGTTGCGTGAGCTGCCGCCACCTTTAAGTCACTTTACTGTTTGGTATGTTTTGTAATGTATTTTAGTATCTTTCTTGTTTTCTTAGGATGTCCCATTTACCCTTTTTCCTAAGAGAACTAGATAAAGATTATTAATTATATTTTGTCTCAGTGTCTCGAAGCCCTTTTTTCCCAACAGCTTTCAGGGACTTATGGGTTGTCCTGGAAATGTGCTGAGCAGTGGCAGAGGGCCGTAGCTTTTGTGGATGCGCTGACTCTCTGGAGAAGTATAACACTGATGAAGTCTGCTCATTCATTAATCAAATGTGTCGGCATTATTGCCCTAATGTTTTAATCTAAAAGTGTTTGCTTGCCAGTAATATTTTAAATAATGTTTTTTGATGATGACCAGTGTTAAACGTAAGATTTAAGGCTAGCTTTTCCTTTTCCTTTTTTCTAAATGTGAGAATCACTGTGTACAGCAGTGAGGAATATGTAAAAAGCAAATATGCAGCAGCTGCTCTTTCTAGCCAGCCAGCCTGCCTATTTGCTGTTATTAAGCCTGTGAATAAAGAGCATCCTAGGTCAATTACCTCCAATGTGCATTAGTGAATGGCAGTTACAAATGGGAATAGAAAGATCAAATGGGGATTGAAAAGACCTTGGTCCATTGATCAATGTTAATTTGAAACCCCTGGTAAAAATACATCTTTCAGAGGGACGCTGCAGAGTACAGAAGGCAGATAAGGCAGGGTAGATGTTACATATGAATGCTGAGAGCAGCCGCTTTGAAGGACATCCCAGCCAGACAAAGACAAAGAAAGGAATCAACTAGCCTTCTTTTCAAATATGGAGAAGAAATGAATGAGCACTTGCAGATTTCTTGAACATTTTCATCATTGTGGCAGACCTCCAAAAATAACTACTTTTTTACACAGTGTTGCAGCACAGAGAGGAAGAAAAGACCAAAAGCTACAGAGAATTTCTGATCTCACCTTTTGTTGTCTGAAATAGTTGAAGGATAATTTTAGAAGAAGTAGCCGTATTAGTCTGTATAAGCATATCAGGCAAAAGCAGATAATTGTCACACATTACACATCCAGAGTCCATGTTGTCCTGGCAAGGAAAGAAATGTGGGAAATCTCTCTCTCTCTCTCTCTCTCTCTCTCTATCCTGCCTTTAGTTTCACAGTCTTCTTGTTCCTTGGAGGCTTATGTAAATATCAAATACTTTGTGACTCCTTAAAATACAATGTGAAAGGCAAAAGATTTACATGATCTGAGGAGAAATGGGATTAAAGATACGATGTGATGTCTCTCCGTTTATTAAATCAGGAAGAATTTGATGATTCATCAGGTACCTCTATCCTTTTGAGTCATAGGGAGGAGTCCTTGCTTTGAGAACACAGTCCTTGCTTCATTTAATTAGAACAGCCCATTTTTACTAATACAGGTGTCCAGACACTGGACTTCCTCTTGATTGAAAGTGTGCTCTGAAACTAGAAGACACAGAACTTACTAGGCAGAGTGAAGCAATTACCTAAGATATAAGATGGTGGAAGATGGTTCAAAGGCATTAACAGGAGACCTGTATTGCCCTAAGTTAGCCTGCTTCATTTAAGTGTGTCAGAGAATTCTGACCCATCACCAATCTTGAAGAAAGATTCAACTACTAGCCCGCTTGGCTTTTATACATGGAATCGTTAAAGCTCCACCTTTGTCTTGTGAAATACTTTGGACAACATCTGAAAGGTTGAAATTACAGAGGTAGCATCAAAATATCACCTACAGAGAAATTTAAAGTGAATTTGGGGGGAATTCCTAAGGAATTCTGAATTATGAAGGGTTTTGAACACAGTAGCAAAGTTGCTCAAAAATGGAGTCAATGGTGGTGGCCATGCCCGGCCCCAGCTTTGTCATTTCTGTGTGAGAAAATTTTAAAGCTGCTTCTACAAAGAAAACTATCTCACTATGCAATTTCACAGTCCTTCATATCCCTCAGTGGTTTTCAAGAAATCACTTTGTAACAGGAAGTGAGTTAGAACAAAGTGACCCCAAGCTTGTTTGTAAGGGTCCTTTCTTACTTTATATTTGAGTAAGGTATGCCACCAAACTGAAGAGGGCAGGACCTAATCGTTTCTCACCACAAGAAGTCTTTGTAGCCTTCTAGATGTTGCTGAACTGCAGTTATCATTGTCCCAGCAGTCTAGCCAATGGTACAAGATGGTGGAAGTAGTAGTTCATCAACATCTGAAGAACAAAGTTGCCTTACATAACCAATTTATAGAACCTTCTTCCAACAGCTGAGGTAATTTAGGGACCTTCCACCTTTTAGTAAGTTACATGTATCGGGAACTGTTCAGCTTTCAGCAGAACTGGCCTCTCTCAAGTATTTTGACTGCCTAAGTTTGTTGGCAAATTTAAATAAACGTTTTCTTGATTTTAAGATATTTTAAAATGTTACCTTTTCTTTTTATTTTGGTACATGTTTGTGACACTAGAGAGGATTCAAATGGTAGAAGGATGACTTGAGAGAGAGGGAGAGAGCAGGCAACTCAGCCTTTAGACAGAGTGAGACATTTGCCTCAGGAAGCAAACGCTGAGAGACAGCAGGAAGGTGCTGGTGGAGAAAGCAGTATGTTCCTTGCCGTGCTTGTGCTCCTAAGATAGTCTGATGTCTTCACATATGGTCGATGCTCAAGGAAATTTGAACTGATAGTTTAGTCAGTGTTTGTGCTTGGAACAGAAGCAGGCCACCATTTTGTACTCTATCTCAGGGAGCAGAATGTCTTCGGTGAACCCTAGGTATTCCTCTGTGTATGTGTGCATTCTTGTGTCTGTATGATAAGTTTAATAGACCAGAATCTCTGACTTCCTCAGAGACTTTGGACTATTAAACCAGCTTTCAGCAAGTGTCTAGGTGGCTATTTGCACCAAAACTGTGTTGAACCAGGTGATTCTGTGATTTTGTTGTGTTTTTAGAAGGTTTTATCAGTCCCCTATTGGCATCAGCTTGTAGGACCTGGCCACATTAATGAGCCCCTTCCAATTTAGGTCAGCCAAAGCATGTCTCCCTGCTGTGAATATGTATTTCTTTGCTAGCTGAATCCTGTTCTGTTGCTTCTTGAGTCCATCAGTCATCACCTGCTCCTTTTTTCAAACTTAAGAAACGACATTCATGAACTGTATCACATCTAGAGAAAGGTGAACAGGCTAGCAAAGGGAATGGAAACAAAATTCTGTAGGGAACGTTTTAAAAAATAAAACAACGTTCATATTTCCCGAATAAGCATTTTAAGCAGTGACCTGGTAGCTGTCTTTCAAGATGTTAAAACCTGTCATGCAGGAAAGGGTTCAGCATGATTGGCAGGACTAGCAACAATGGCTGAAATCCATTTGCAACTAAGATGCAACTAGGGTCAGCCAATTGAATCTGGGGCGATTTTCGGAATCAGCTCCTGCATATGGCCAGTTGATTCAATGGGCCTATTCTACTTACAACTTACTATGCTAAGTGAAGGATTTCAGCCAATAAATGGGAACTGCAGGAATGGAGGTGTCAGGTGGGCACTAGGAAAAACTTCCTCCTGCTTAGAGCTGTTTGACAGTGAGACAGACTGCCTCAGGGGGTGGTAGACTGTCTATCAGTGGACATAATTAACCAGAAGCCAGCTCACCATCTGTCATAGCTGCTGTAGATACATCCTGTGTTATAGATCCTGCACTGAGTAACGGGTGGTCTAGATGGTCTCCTAAGATCTACTTCTTGATAATGTAGAAAAACCATAATTTTTATAAGTTTATAATAAGGGGGAAGTCAGGGAAGAGAGTCACATTTTTTTTCTTTTTCACACAGAATGCCAATAAACCTTGAAGCATTCAGATAACTCTCTTCAATTATCTTTTGACGATGAATTTTTCCTTGTTGTCCCCCCCCCTTAATGGAGCATCTGATTTGTATTCAGCATACAGCCGATGACTTAAAATTTAAAAAATACATTAAATTAATTTACTTTTTGCACTTTATCCCGAATGTCTAGAATAAGAGCTGTGTGATTACAAGTTTATTGACTTAAATGTCAGAAATTTTGTTAGCCTCTGCTTCCCCTGCAGGCTGTAGAAATAACAAGGCATATTTTGCCTTTAAGCAGCAACATTCAGTGGTCAATGCCAGCATGAGTTGAACCTTATCAGTTCCACATATCAAGGCAATCTCCAGACTCTTTATTCCTGGCCTTCCCTTGGCCTAGAACAGGGTGGGCAAGGTGTGGCCCTACAGATATTTTTAGAGCACCGCTCCCATCATTCCACACTGTGACAGTGCTGCCTAAGACTGAAGGGAGTTGTGTTCCAATGTGATCTGAAGGACAGTCCTCTCTCCAGCCTGTGTTAGATGTCCTCCTGTGGAGATGCATGAAATCTTGTTAAAAAGCCTTTTGATTAACCAACACTTGAATTCCATAGTAAAGGATCAACACAAACTAGGATCCCTTCTCAGCTGAGTTTGATAAGTTTAAGGCAACTAAGAGCAGACAGAGGTGTATTCCTAAGGCCTAAACTCTGGCCCTACCATTAGACAGAGTGAGGCAGCCATATTTAGCAGCTGAGTTTGAGTGTTTTAAAAAGGTAGCACTTTTGCTCTTATTGTAGTTTTACTGGCATGAAAAGAAAGGGGGAACCTTCCGTAATGATGGGGCCACTGCCAAGAAGTCAAGACCATAAAATGGACTGATTGTCTAGTAGTCATTGTTATGTCGTGGGACAGAATTTGTTATATGTTGTGCCGCTAGAATAGGGTGGAAAGCAGAGGATGGGGAAGCACTTGAATGAGCTGTGCTTCTACTAGTTCTGTAAAAGAAGGCACTTCCACAAAATTGTCCTGTGAAATCCCTAAGAAATGGGTCCACTGTTATGTGCCATGAAGTCGCTTCTGACTAGACAAGATACAGAAGATGTTCCAGGAATGGTTCAGCATTGCCAGCCTCTGGGATTCGAACCCAGGTCTCCTGAGTCCTATTCCAACATTGTTACTGCACTACATTGGTTCTCCTAAGAAATGTGTAATAAACATATGCATCTAGCAATAAATGGTAGCAATAGAAGTAAGGATTTTATTGTATGTTATGTGACCCAAAACTGCCTGTTCAAAGGTTGCATGCCCGTGACCTCTTATTGATTCAGGTGGCATCAAAAGCCGGTGAGTCAAGAGCTAAAAATCCCTTCAAGGCAGCACTTTGGAGTGCCTTCCTTCCTTTGAGAATAGCGGAAAATGTCCACACATTTTATTTCCCTTGCCAAGGTCATCGCCAATAAGGAAGACACGACAATTAATCCTAGAGCGAGACAGACATCAGCAGCAAGAGCACATACTGTGTTCATTTGCGACGCCTTTTGAAACTTGTGCTCTCCTGCTGTGTCTCAGCAGCGAAGGTCAGCCTGAGTTCTGTGCTTCCTTAGAAATGAGCTTGACAGTGGGAGCAGGGAGATGCTTCCTCTATATACAACTAAGAGGGTTAATGGTCTTTCAGACAAGGTTTGTTGAAAATAAATGGAGTTCCAGGATATCAACGTAGTGTTGTAAAATGGTTTACTAGAATAAGTACAGGTAAGATACTTCTGCTAACATCTGATCCCTTTGACCTTAGAGATTGTGACAACTGTTTCTGCAGATGAGCCTGTGCCTATGAGAACAGCCTTGACTATGATAGCTGAAAATAAAACCTCCAGGCTCAGAGGCAAGATACCTGTGATTATGGGATTCTGGGGCAAATATCAGGGTTGGTTCTCTCTATTCATGAGCTGTTTGTGAGCTTTTTCAAAAGCAACTGGTTTGCCTTTTTTTTGGAATGCTGGACAACAATGACTTTTGGACTCATTCAAGAAGGCAGTTCTTATACACAGAATGTCTCAACGCTTGTTAATCCCTCCTGATTCACATTACTGTTGTTATTGTTGTTTTGACTTCTATACTGCCTCATAGTGCTAGAGTGCTCTCTGGACAGTTTACAACATAATTATCCAAGCAACAACTTTGCTTTGTTGGTACTCCTCTTACCAACATCAGAATGATGGAAGGCTGAGTGAGCCTTGAGTTGGCTACCTGAACCCATTGGGATCAAACTCAGATCATGAGCAGAGGCTTGACAGTAATACTACAGTTTAACAAAGAGTAGCAAATGTCTTCTCTGCAGGGCTGTTACTGGGCCAGTTTGGAGATCTAGATTTCTGCTTATCCCTGAGCAGGTAAAAACATTTTGGAGAGCACTCATTTATAGGGTTGTCTATGAGTTGGAGGTGAATTGACGGCACATAACACTCATTTCCCAGTAAAATGAAATGTGCACTTTTGAAGTAATGTTTCCATTCCACAATGCTAGAGAATAGTTATGAGTTTATAATACAGTAGATGTGTGTAGAGAACTAGAAAAAGTATTAAGGTTCTGTCTTGTCAGAGTTTCTAAGCTATCCTGAGTTATCCACGTTTATGCTTTGTTTACACAGTTGGAACTATCCAGCACGGCAGTCCTTCATCAGATTCGGAGGGATCAAGTCACAGATACGTGCCGAGCCAATAGCATGTCTAGCAGAAAGCGTCGTGTGCTGACCCCCAATGACCTCAAACATTTGGTGGTTGATGAAGATCACGAATTAATATATTGCTATGTTCCCAAAGTGGCTTGTACCAACTGGAAGAGAGTAATGATGGTACTGACTGGGAGGGGTAAATACAGTGACCCCATGGAGATACCAGCTAATGAAGCCCACATCTCGTCAAACCTGAAGACCCTCAACCAGTACAGCATTCCAGAAATCAACCACCGCTTGAAAAACTACATGAAGTTCCTATTTGTCCGTGAACCTTTTGAGAGACTGGTGTCAGCCTATAGAAACAAGTTCACCCAGAAATACAACACTTCTTTTCACAAGAGATATGGTACCAAAATTGTGAAACGCCAAAGGAAGAATGCAACCCAGGAGGCACTGCACAAAGGGGATGATGTGAAATTTGAAGAGTTTGTGGCTTATCTCATAGACCCCCATACCCAAAGGGAGGAGCCATTCAATGAACACTGGCAAACTGTCTACTCTCTGTGCCATCCTTGCCACATCCATTATGACCTCATAGGGAAATATGAGACACTCGAAGAGGATTCTAACTATGTCCTTCAACTTGCAGGTGTCGGGAATTATCTCAAGTTCCCCACCTATGCAAAGTCCACAAGAACTACTGATGAAATGACCACAGAGTTCTTCCAGAACATCAGCTCGGAGCACCAAACACAGCTGTATGAAGTCTACAAACTTGATTTTTTAATGTTCAATTACTCAGTCCCGAGCTACCTGAAATTGGAATGAGGTGTGAAGAGCCAGAGAGAGATTTAAAAAAAAAATGGAAAGGAAAAGAAACCTGATTTATTTAAGATTTTTGTCACAATTACTTATGAAGAAGGGGTTATTTTGTAAGTTAATATTTTCTTTTTTTGAATGATGCTGCGAGCAGCATAGTTGGAAATGTATTATTTAAATTGTTGGTAAGAAAAGACAACTCTGTTTGCAGGGTAAGAAAATTGCAGTGACTAGTTAAGGCTACACTGTTTGGAGAAAAAAATGTTCTTACTGTCCTAATGAATTTCTTTTTTGCATTTTTCATCAACCCTAGCCTTTATGTTATTTATGCTTATTTAAGAACACAATAGATTCTTCATTAGAAGCTAAAATATGACACTGTGTGGACAAAAAAAAAGTTTCCTGTGCTCTCCTTCTTAGAGTTTGCCTTTGTTCTGGATGTCCATTCATGGTGGAATGTCTCACAAGTGCTGAATATGCACATATAAGTGAAAGTACTGACACAGCGCTGGGTGGCTCTAAACAGGAATGTATTTTTATCATGATTCTCTGACACAGTCTTCTGCTGATGATCATGTGCAAACCCAAGCCTAGAATGTATGCATTGGGGGTCAAGGGGCAGGATCCCTTTGGGGCATCATGTTTGTGCAATCCTCAACTGCACAAGCAAATTTTATCTTTTTGGTGGTTATGGGAGAAGGCGTCCTATACTCTCTTGTGTAAGCAGTTCCCTCTTCTTCAGCCATAGCTCCACCCCCAAAGCTAAAATGGCTACTGATTGGCCCAAGGAGAATCGGAGACTTCCAGTTGGCTTCGTTGAAGCTAAACCAGCCCAATCCTAGATTTTCCATTGACATAGTCCAATAAGTACATTGGCAGAAATTTCTGCTCCACCAGCATTGTGTAGGATTCTAGCCAAAGTCACTTAAAAACTTCACCCATATGTAAATTCAGAATTCCCGAGAAAGGGAAGAAGGAAAATACATAGATGGGACTGCCTGGTTCAAGCCCCTCCTCCCTCAAATGAGCTAGCTCCATCCAAGATAGGGTCTCCAAAGCGTGAAAGCCACCTTCAAATAGGAAACCACGATGAACAGAGTATACCCAGTGAAATGAACATATTTACGGCCTTCTGACCTCTTCTGATGGCCTTGTCTTATCATGATCCATCAGAGAATGACACTGGGAGCCAACAGGCAGTCATGGGTTGGCCAAACAGACTTGTTGACCCTCATGTTGCTGAGAGCTTTATTTGTTTTTTCCTGGGGGGACCTGGGATATATGGTGCTTCACAACCTCTTTGTCCCCTTCCTTGGTTCTGAGCAAGAGAAATCAAACTATACAAAGACAGGGTTCCTCTGATTTGTATGATTGGCTTTGGCATCTTTGTCCAGCCCAGCAAGTCCTTCAAAGATGGTGACTAACAATGGGATGCCCCGGGGAAAGAATGCATCCCTGCTTGAAAACCTCAGGACATCCTTGAGATTTGCTCTTTGCTCTGGTGCAAAGAGCAGTTTGTAGCTGGGAATTGCTTTCCTGCGAGGCAACAGGAAAATGAACAACCATATTCTGAGCTGTAGAGAATTCTAAACAAGCCCATTGGCAAGAGGTGATGATATCAAATGAAGGCAGAACCTCTTGTTTAGGTGGGTCCCTGTTCCCTGGAAAAGCACCACAAAATATAATACCCTGCAATGAAGCAATTTCATCCCAAATAATATGTGTTTTCCTCACTGGTACAAATCACTTTGGAAAGAAACATATTATTGTATTGTTATCTTTTCAGACTGGGAAAGGAAGAGCTAATGTTCTCTGTCTGTCTGTCTGTCTGTCTGTCTGTCTGTCTGTCTGTCTGTCTCTCTCTCTCTCTCTCTCACACACACACACACACACACACACACACACACACACACACACACACACACACACACACACACACACACACACACACACACACACACACACACACACACACACACACACCACTCTGTGGTGGAAAGAAATGTGAATGTAACTTGTTGGGACAAACATCTTTAAAAATTTGCCAACATGTTGTTCACAAAAAATTATCTTTGTATTGAGAGTTCCTTCATTTGACATCTCAATGAATGGATAGGCTGCCATTATACATGGTGGCAGCAGTGCTAATATTTCAGACCACAGTGTTTACTTTAATAATGAGTAAGACTGGGTCCAAAGTCTGCTAATTTAAAATGTGCCCCTAATTAATTGGGCAACAGATTTTGGAAGGCTTCTTAATAATTTTAAATGAAGATACTTGGGTCAACTGTAGGGAGCAATCGTAGGATAGAAGTTTTCTCTCAAATAGAAGTTTTCTAGGGGTCAAACTACATCCTTCATTAAAGAGACAATCCTGCAGCTACAAGTGCCTCTTTCTTTTTATGCTAAAACAAGCATGTGCCACTCTGATTGGCATCAGGACCATCATGAGGGAGGAGTTTGAACTTACTCACCAACGTGTTTTTTATCTAAAGGGGGAGTCACATGGGCATTCAAGAGAGAAAAATCCCCAATCCCCACTGGTTTTGTTGCTGTTAAATTCTCACAACCTGGCTGAGATTATTTTTAAAGATGAAAACTAGAGAAACATGAAATTTTAAATTGTTCTTAATCTAACTTTAACTTAAAAGTAAGTCTTACTTTAAAAGAAAGCACAGCTCTTTAGCTGCACACCTTGGTATAGCATGCAATTTGACCCAGAGATTCTGCCTGTTTGAAAGAACATGCATCTCTCAGAGTGATGTGGTTTTAGTAATGGAGTTACCAAATAGTCTGCTTTTTAGATGATGATGTGCAGAATTTGGAAGTGTGACTTGTTTAGACCACTGGTTCTTAACCTTTGTTACTCAGATGTTTTTGGACTGCAACTCCCAGAAGCCTTCACCATCAGCTCTGCTGGCTGGGGTTTCTGGGAGTTGCAGTTCAAAAACACCTGAGTAACAAAGGTTAAGAACCACTGGTTTAGACCATAGCTCCCACACTTCTCCAGCCAGTTGTTGTCGGTAGTGGCCTGGGGGACTGGGGCAGTTATAGTCCTCCAAGTTCTGGTAAATGTCCCTTGCTCCACTTACTTCAGAAGACAATAAACTGCTTGTATTGTGCTGGGGGGTCCCTTCTCCTCTGTTGAGCTTTGCTTTTCTGCCCCAGTGTCCTGACCTGACAACAGCATTGCTGGAGAACGTTTGGAGAATGTGTTTGTCTTCAGAACAGTTGTTATATTCATACTCAAATACATGCATATTTAATGGACTGTTAAGTTAAAATAATATGGTTCATGAGGTAATCTAAACTTAATTGAGCAATAACCCTCATGTTGTTGTTATTATCATATCATGCAGGCCGACATGTTGAAAGTGATTAGTGGGTTTGAGTTTCCAGTTAAGGACCCTGGGCCTGAACATGGAGAAGTCTTTTTCCACCCAGTAAGCTGCACTGAGGATCAGAATAGCAGATAAACAGAAAATATAAATAGACTTCAGAAATCTGCACAGCAACCAACTCTAATTTCGTTAAGATATGCTTTGGTGGTAGACTTAACATCTGTGGCAAATACACATAAGGCATCAATTACCATAGGAAGGAGTGTCGAGATTTCTCTGCAGAATTGTCTTAATTTGTGGGCTGACCCTTTCTCTGCAATTTATGTTATCCCATCTTGGGTTTGAAATCAGTCCTACTTTCACAGGTGGCTTTATTCAGAGAGGAGCACTGTCCAGATGAACCATTTGAAATGGCTAAAGTTACATTCTGTGTCCTCTGATCAGTTAATTGTATGGACTACAGCTCCCAGAATCCCTGGACTGGCCAACATAGTGATTCTGAAAATTTTAATTCACCGCCCCCAAATTCAAAGTCGAAGCGAACATGTCCCAAAACCCTCTGCACAGTCAGTGAAGCCTTTAGTAGGATGTCCCATGAGTGTAGTTCCTCGGTCAAAAACAGTGTCACATCTAGCTGACATCATGGCCAAAAGGAACATTCAGTACTAAAACAGTGTGTTCGGTGACAGCCTGACTGCAAAAATTGGCCAAATCTTCTGTATTGAAAGCCAAAGTTCTAGAACGTGTATATTTATGGCTGTGCTTCTCACAGCCAACACAGACAAAATCTTGATGTGATATTCTTCATTAAAGTGCTCACAACTGTTCACACCTGTTCTCTCTCCAAAAAAATCTACAACAAGATTACAAGAGGCAGGCGAGTACTTTCAGCATTCCAAGCAACCGCATGGGGCAATATAATTTTAAAGAAGGGTAAGGACTAATGTTCCCTCTAATCTCCAAGGATAACAGCTACCATGCATTCTGGAGAAGTTAAATTGGTGATATACCTTGCAATGTAATAGGCTGTTGTATTCTGATGTTCAGTTCAAGTTGCTCAATTAAATTACACGTGGGCCACACTTTTATTTAGGGCCAACTGTAATTCTACAGGAGTGTACAATAGTTTCTCCAGACCTCTTCATTAGGACGAGAAGCTAAAACACAGTGAGAAGGCTGACAAAAAGGTCTAGAGAACTTTAAAGTTTCTACACTACTGTGAGCTTGTGTAGTTGCTATGCACCATCAGGTCACTTCCAAATTGTGGCCGCTCTTACAAGGTTCTCAAGTTGTCTGAGATGTTCACGGTTTGTCACTTTCACACACATGTACACACCAATGAGTTTCCATGATTAAGAAAGACTTGAACTCAGGTCTGCCACATCGTAGTCTAATACTCAATTCACCACATCACACTGACACTCACTGTGGACTTCTAATAAAGTTATAGGTTAGCTACAGATTTTGGGTTTTATTTTTTTCTCATGGTTCAACATAGCTACCTTTGTTTTTGTATTTGCTGTGGAATTCTATTTAATTATCAAAAGGCTATGCCTCCAACTGTATCTACCAAGTAGCCCAGGACTCCAGGGCATGGTCCATTTGTTGTTATAGTCCCCTCAGGACACAAAAGTACAGTGGGGTCTTGACTTAAGAACGGCTTGAGTTAAGAACATTTTGACTTAAGAACCACTCTCATAGGAAAATATTGACTTGACTTAAGTACTTAGATTTGAGTTAAGAACTGAAAAAAAAACCATGTGGGAGGCAGGGAAAGTGCAAAATTTGAACTTTCAGTTAACTGTTGGCCAGTGAAAAGGGTGCCTGTCTGCTTCCTCACTCCTCCCAGCGTTTAGAGAGTGGATTGGGAGACAGTCTTCGGACTGCCTGGTACTGTACTGCCTGGACTGTATTCTCCCTGCCTTCCCTGAACCTTTCTTGACCTAAGAAAAAAAGAAAAAATATCCCCCTCTAGTGGTCAAAGGCGGAATAGCAGCTTCCCATTAGTTTCTATGGACGGAAAAGAGCAGATACGGATCAAATGGTTTTCAATGCATTCCTATGGGAAATGCAGATTTGACTTGAGAACATTTTGACTTGAGAACCACCTTCCAATACGGATTAAGTTCTCAAGTCAAGACCCCACTGTATTTCAGGTCAACTCCAATGTTTGCTATTTTTGAAGAGAACTTTCAAAAACAGATTGTAGTAATACAGGGGGTGTTGATGCTAGTCTCCATTTTTTTGGGGGGGTCATTCTTTTCTGGTTGCCACTGTTAGTGATATAGACTAGCTTGAATCCTGTTTGAGCCCAATATGAACCACCTTTCAGATAGTGCATGTGCGCTTGGCCTGCTCAAGATTAAGATGCCCATAGGTTACTCCTCATTGTTGTTGCTGTTTGCCCCCTTTGAGAGGGTGAGAATTGGCAAAGACAGTGCCAAACAGAAGAAACAGGCACAGCATGGCCTTTTTAAAATTTATTTTTATTTATTTAATTTTTTGAGAATGGGCTTCTATTTCAGCATCTCTCATTACCCCCAGCACAGTCTATGGGTCTATGCATAGTCACATGCATGCTGTGTTTGAATCCAAGTTTGATTTAACGATGATAGTGCCAGAATACGTTCTTGTTCAACAGGTGACCCTCAGACAAAAGACTGAGCAGAAACAAATTCACTTGGTTACTTGGTCTTGCTCCTGACGGTGAGATGAGTTTCCATTTAAACTGAAGGAGCCATTTCTAAATTAGCATCTACATGTATAAGTTATCACATGCAAATCTGCCTCACATTCATCCACATTTTTGCTCCTGCACAAATGACCATTCTCAAGAGACTGTCAGCAGGGTGTGGGTTGTGTAATGTTGACCTTGAATTTCATGTTCAGAAAAAAAAAACAAATTAAGGCATGCCCAAAATAGCGCTGCAGACTCATGCCCAAGTTGCCATGAGATATGAAACAGCCAAGTTATAAAACAACAACAACACACACAAACACGTTTAAATTTAAAAGTCGCAGTTTAAACATTGTGCAGGCAAATTCAAAAAAGTAAAAGATTAACATACTGGTCATAAACATTTTTATTTTGTGCAGCACAAGCAGATAGTTCTGCAAGCAAGCCTACCTGTGTGGCTGGCTGGTCATCATGCTCCTCCACTCCCTGGGTCATAGAAGTTGTCACGTAACAGGGGAGAAGCAAAGGGGGGGGGACACTGCATGACGGCCTTTACAGACATATTTTTTCCAAACAGGATACTGGTCACTGTTAACTGATTTAAAGTTAACCTTTTCTGCAGGAACTATGTTACTTCTAAGTGCTGATTTCAACATTATCTGGAAGGAGCCTTTCTTCGGCACTGCCTCTTTAGCACTTTAAAATCATGGATGACTTTGGGAATACGGAATACCAGCTGAACATTTCAGGCACTAAAACGTAAGAACATAAAGCTCTGGTGACTCAGACGACAGATTTTGCTCATCCAGCACTCTGTTTCCAACAGTGGCTAGTGAGAACCCTGTAGATAGAACATCTTCAAACAGGTCAATAACTTGATCCCATGATTGTTCCTCACATGGCCCATAAGAGTAACTTCAGAAAGACATATATCCAGCAAGACTAGGAGCCATGAGCAGCCCTCTTCTCCATAATCTTCTTTCATTCCCACCCATGTTGTCAGCAATCCAAGCTGCCAGCTACTGACATAGACTGTGGTAACAAATGGCAAAATTTCACTCTGTGCTTCTTAAGGTACTTCTTTTTGTTTGTCCTGAAACATTTTCATAACGAGTTGTTTTCCCAGGGGATTGTTACTTCCTATTTATGACCCAGCCTGTTAAAACCTGTTTATTAATGAGGGTTTCTTTAATTCCCCCCCCAAAAAATCACATTAATAATGTATTTAAGCATTAAATTTTACAGAAGAATATAAGTCCTCTGGTAAGGAAAGTCCCTAGTAGCAGTTGTTCTGTGTACTTTGTTTGTCTAAGATGGCAAATTGTGATAGAATGAGTAGCTTATTGCCTAGAAATTGTTTTAAGCTGATAAGTATGAATAAGTTATTCAGTATAAATGAGGAGGAAAATATTGTATTCTGGCATAGCAGCCTTGGCAAGTTCAAAGAGCAAGCACTGCAAACTTCCAAGTTATGACAGTTTATCCTTATTTTGTTTGTTTTTCTTAGGGGATGAGTGCTATTTATGATGCAATACACTGATTTTTATCTATAAAGCTGTTTCAGTGGAGGGGAGGAGAATATACCACAGGAAGAATAAATTGAATTTTTTTTCTTTATAGTTCTCATCTGTCTTATTTACTGTGACTGGAAAGGGGAATAGAATTCCATTTCTGAGCAAGAGGGTGTTAATCAAACCCTTTTCACTTGTCAGTGGAGCGCTAGATTGTTACTAGAACGGGGTGGAGGAGGGAGGAATAGATGGTTTGAATGAAAGGTTGGTTTTTGTTCTTTAAACAATGCTGTATTATCTGAGGACTTGAGGGGGCTCCCTTCCCCTAAAATACTTGTTTACCACTTTAAATTGCCCGAATCCAATCTAGCAAGTTCTATGGGGTGGGTGGAGCAATAGGTAGCATACATTTAACCCTATAAGCTGCTGAAACTAGCAGTGTATGAAATGGGGGAAATTTCATTCAGTTTAGAAGTTGATAAAAATTTCTTCAATTCGCATGTCCCAAAATCATTGTGCAAACTAAAATATAGTGTTTTTTTTTTAAATTTGGTACTTGCCCTTCTCTATATTTTGCAGTGCAGTTCTCTGGATCAAAAATGCATATGTTCAGAGAAAGTGCACATGAACATACTGTATATGTATATTGGGGAAATGTGCACAAAGTAAATCTTGAAGAAAAAATATAGGCAGCTGTATTATGTGGGGGAAACTACTTAAAAATGCAATGATGGGACAAAGGCTGAAATCTAGTAGTAAATCACAACTAAAGTAGGCCTGTCAAATCAGTGGTACTTACAGAGAGGTTGACACACCAAATCCCCACTGATTCAATGGGCCTGCTCTAGTTGTGACTTACTGCTGGATTTCAACCAAAGTGAGTACAAAGATATGTTGGGCATAAGTATATACAAAATCAATCCTTACAAATTTATTTGCAGGGCTTTAAAAATAATTAGTCACAGATACAGCAATAAGATGGAAGTAATTAATTGCAAAAATAAGAAATGAAGGGCTTGTCCAGATGGAGTATTTTTGTAGTTTTATGCACTAATGATGATGATGTCCTTCCTGTCATCTATTTGGTGCAAGACTGAAGCCAGTATCAACTGTGATAAAGTATGACAAAACATCCTCTTTTTCCCATCCTTTACAAAACCACCTCCAGGAGAAGAGATTTTCTCCACACAGCCACCCTCTTTCTATCCACAGAAAAGTTCAGACAGCAGAATCTCTCTGTTCAAATTAGCACTATGCCACTAAATTCCACTCTTAAACTAAAAACAACCACAAAAACCCAGCAAACCCTGTAAGGAAAGACTGGAAGAATTGGACATGTTTACCCTTGAGAAAAGGAGAGTGGGGGGAGATAGGATATCACTTTTCAAATACTTGAAAATTCGTGATACAGATGAGAGGCAGGATCTGTTCTTAATCATCCACAAGTACATTTGTGAAGGCAACAGATTTCCAAGGTGGGTTATCATAAGATGTTCACTGCCATCTGAACCTTTCAATTTAATTCTAATCTGCCTAAGCAAAGGAGAGAGAGCGCCAGGAGACAATATTGTTTTAAAGGGTTGTAAGGGATTTCTTCAATGGTTTTATCATGACTTTTTTTAAAAGGGGTCTCATCCCTTTTTTAAGGGGACACTGATTTCTTAGGACAGAAGAGAAGTGGGGCAGTGTGGATGGAAACTATGGTAAGATCAGGGCTTAAGCAGCATTACATGGTACCAGCCAGCACAAAGGGGGGAGAAATTAATGCTCCATCTGAATAAGCCTGGAGAAACTAAAAGTGACTGTTTGTATGTCTGTTTGTGTACATGTGCATGTGTGCATGCATGCAGGGACATGCGTACATAAGTATGCTGGAGCATGTGCATACAAATTCAAATACGCATACAGACCAGCATGTAATCCTATTCTACTGCGGAATGTGCTCTGACTCAAATGCTGATGTATGTGTCTTCAGCTGCACAGGTCAAGAGACAGAATATTTGGTCAAGTGGAGAAGAGGATTGTTGCTGCTCAAGAGCTCTGTCTCTTCATCGTCTCTAATCACTATTAAGTGTGAACACTCACTGCGCCAGTTCTTTCACTTGTTTTCGCTTGCTGACTCCTTTTTTAAAAAAAACAGGAGAGGAATAAAACTGAGTCAGAACCCAGGGAGTGAGCTAACAAAGGGAGCTAACCAGAATTTGATGTGAGAGAGCTAGTAAGGAAAGGTAGTAAGAAAAGAGTCCACTGGAGAAAGAGACAAAAGAAAAGGGGACACCAAAGAGACAAAGACAGAAAGTAATACATTTTTGGAATTTCTCAGCATTCTGCAAGGCAGACAAGAAGAAAGGAAAGGGCATCATAGGCAAGCAGAAGAAAATTAAAAGGCAACAGGGATTATGGAAAGAAGAGACATTTCAGTGGTGGAAGAACTGGAGCCCACATATAAGAGTAAAAGAAAAGCTGAAGAGTACATAGAGCACTTGAGCAGCAGCAGTCAAGGGATGCTCTGGTGATGGAAGAACAGCAAGGCAAAGCGTGCGGGGGGGGGGGGGAATTAGGAGAGAATAAACATAAAGGAGGAAGCACCAGAGGAAAGAGTCACTGTTTGGACCCAAAGAAGGAGATTACGCTCTTCACCAGTGCAACTGCAAAACTACGTTCAGATTCTTGAAGAAGAGTCTGGCAGACAGAATGCAGAGGAAGACATACGGGAGACTCTGCAAGAGGACATGGGAGAGGCCGAAGCCAAGCCAAGCAGAGTTACGGAACCCACACCCTACAAAAAGAAGAAAAGAGCAGTTGTAGTAGTAGGCTCCCTGCTGTGTGGGATTGAAACTGAAATATGCCAGGAAAATCCATGGGCCCACCAGGTATGCTGTCTCCCTGGGGGATGGATCAGGGATGTGATGGAAAGATTGCCATTACTCATAAAAACCTATGGATGCATATCCCTTTCTTCTTGTTTATGTGGGGGGGGGAACACAAGAGGAGCTACAAGAAAATCACATCAGACTTTGCAGCTATGGGAAGGAAACTCAAAGATTTGGATTTGGGGGTCATTGGGCTGTGCTTCCTGGAAGACGGTCTGCTGGCAAGTGATGGATTGCACCTCCCAAGAATGTGTTTAGCAACAGCATGAAGAACTTCATCAGGTGGTCTTTAAAGTGAACTGGAAGGGGGAGGGAGACACAAGCTCAGATATAAAGATAAATAAAGGCTTATGTACAATAAGATGAGCATACCATGCAGCTCTAATGGGGCACCATTATAATCTTCATAAAAATGTATGAAGGAAAGCAGGTCATAAATCATACAATCTCTGGTGTGTATATACAAATCCCAGGTATATGGGAAATAAAAAGAAGAACTTGAAGTCTTAATTCAAGAGGGTAAATATGACAAGATAGGGATAACTAAAACTTGGATGGAATTACTCCAGTGACTGAAGTACAGCACTTGAAAGATATAAAATGTTCAAAACAACTGAAAGAATAGAAAGGAAAGTAGAGTTGCAGGATATGTCGAAAATGCGTATTCCTGCACAAAAATACAGGAGGATGAGCTCACTAGTCACATTGCATTAATATAATGGTGGCAAAAAACAAAAGGAATATGATAGCTGGAGTTGGCCACCCAATTAAGAAGATACAGAGGAAAGTTCTAAAAAACAATTTGCAAGCATATCAAAGAGACACAATGTAGTAGTAACGGGAGATTTCAATTACAGTATCCTGATATCTGTTGGGAGGCAAACTCTGCCAAATATGGCCTTTCCAAGAAATTCCTGGCTTGTGTGGCTGATCATTTTCTCCTACAAAAAATGGAGGAAGAAACTAGAGGATTGCCCATCTTAGATTTGATTCTAACCAATAGAGATGACTTGATAGAAGAAGTGGCAGCAAGAGGAACTCTGGGGGAAAGTGACTGAGTTCTGGATTTCAAGGGAAACAAAGTCAGAGTGTAGCTGCACATGTGTGCTCAATTTCAGGAAAGCCAATTTTAATAGACTCAGAATTATGATAAGTAAGGTGCCATGGCAGGAGATCCTAACAGGAAAAAGTGTCCAAGATGGGGTGAGAGTTTCTTTAAAAGGGAATTCTAAATGCAGAACTACAAACAATTCCAACAAGAAAAGAAGATGGAACATGGAGTGAGGAGGATTAACGTGGCTTCACAAAAAAACCTCAGAGAGATCTGAAAAATAAAAAAGGACACATATAGGAAGTGGAAGTTGCAAGATGGTGTTAGGAAGGCTAAATGTGAGAATGAGCAGAGGTTAGCAATAAAACAGCATTTTTCAGGTATCTGCGTAGCAAAAGACAGAGAAAATAAGTAGTGGCTCGGCCACTCAATGGGGATGGGAAAATGATAACAGATGGGAAATTCTGTAGAGCACTATTTTCTCTCTATCCAGCACTGGTTAAGTCTCATCTTGAGTGTATAACTGGACACTGAACTTTAAGGAGGATGCTGACAAACTGTAATGAGGTTCAGGGGACTGGAAACCAAGCCCTATAAGAAAAGACTGAAAGAACTTGGCATGTTTAGCCTTGAGAAAAGAAGACCGAGGGAAAAATATCACTTTTCAAATACTTGAAATTGTTATACTGATGAGAGTTAGGATCTGCTCTTGGTGATCCCAGAGTGCCGGACACATAATAATGGGCTCAAAATTATAAAAAGCCAGATTTTGGTTGAATATCATGGGAAATCTTCTACCTTTTAGAACAGTACAACAGTGGAACCAAATACCTCACGTAGTGGTTAGCACTCCAATGTGGAGGCATTCAAGAAAAAAAAATAGACAAACATTTTTCAGATCTACTTTGATTTGGATTCTTGCTTTGAGCAGAGGATTGAACTCAATGGCCTTTTATATGATTCTGAGAGTCAGAAAAGGTCCTCATGTGATTATTACATTTACATTTATCCCCCAGTGTTGTGAGGCTGCACCATGGCAAAGTTAATTTGCACTGTGCAAGGCTATATTTAAAACATGGGTCAGATGAACCTGCCCTACATCTGGGCAGGTTCAATATAAGCACAATCTTTCACCTGCAAGGTTATTGTTTCATTTGCACCCATATGAGTTATTCTGATTCAATATATTTTTCTGAGGAAAAATACATAAGAAAGTCTTGTAAAAACTCAACAATGCTTCATTCAAAGCAGACTCAAAGACTTACAAGGAATCCCATTCAGGAACAAGAAGTTTAGAATGCAATCAATCAAACCTACATATCAGAATTAGGAGCAAGTCCCACTGACCTGAGTGAGATTCCCAAATAAATGTGCTGATTAATCCGAAACATGAATTAGTAAAACAAAATTCAGCAGGAACGCTTTTTCATAAAACCATTTCTCTTCATGAAATTTCATGAAATTTTGATTGCATCACTGTTACTTGCTCACTCTGCTATAAAATGCCATGCTTTGCATGAGAACTGAGATTCTATGAGGACCTCAACTTACCCATGCTCAATTTTCTTCTTCTAGCTTGCTCTCCAGTGATCTCCCTTGCTTTCCCATTGGGTTTTCATTTAACTATTCAGTCCTGTCTCAGGTGCTCCAGGTGATAGCAATGTGGCAAAAACAGCAGCAGAGAAGGAACAAAGAGGTAGGATGCCACAGACAGTATAAAATTGGCCATATTTTGTTTTCTTTCCCCCCTGAATAATCTGTTTCCAGAGCTCATGACCAACATGCACATTCAGAGACAAATTGCTTGTTTTCTTGACAACATACCTGTCATTTAACTTGACAGCATCTACAAGGCAGTTCATAAAATGACACAAAATAAATTCACAGGGTGCTAATATTCAACATGGTTGCTCTAGATTACCACAAGGCCATGAAAGGAATCAGTTGAAGTAAAGTTCCTGTAACTTCCCATGAAAGACCATTGAAAGAAATATAATATACTCATAATCTTCAGGTTATCTCATTCATTCTGAGAGTCACATAATTTATTTTGCAGTTATTGGCTGCATGGAAGGAGAGGGGACAGAAAAGATTTGTGAGTTTGAGAATTATCACTTGAAGCCACTTGCTTTCCTACCTTGTATCTCACAAGACATTTTGTTTTCATTATGATGATAGAAATCTACTGCAAGCATCTCACACAGACTGTGCCCTTTTCACTCTCTCTCTTTCTCCCCCCCCCTTGCCCACCCCTTCAGTTGTATTGTCAATTACTTAATTTTACAAAGACATAGACACAGGATGGACTTTTTCCTCTTGTGTCCTTCAACAAATGTACACGCAAGGTTATGAATGTTGAAGCGTCTGTGTTTGTAATGTTTTACCAATGCTGTATAGCTTTCAATTTGTGTGTTATGTGTGCTTTCTTAAGAACAGGTGAGTTTTCATTTTTGTTCTCAATGTGTGGGTGATGGCTTTCATTTGAATGGTGTGAAAATATTGTAGGGATGGGGGTCATGAGGGCTTAGGATACCGGAGTAAACTTAAATTACTCTTTGCTACAAGCAAGTAATATACTCAGTGGATGAGGGAAACATGAGGAAGACAGAACAGTAAGGTTGATGAGGATGGTGGAAGTGTAGAAGTCCTCCTTTCCTCCAATCCTAACAATCTTCAAATATTATTAGACCGAACTCTGATCAACCCCAGTCAGCATGGATATAGGTCAGGGATGATGGAAACTGTAGTCCAAAAACATCTAGAGGGATGCACAGTGCAATCCAATGTGTCTATACTAAGAGAGGTGAGTCTTGAATTCAGTAAGACACTCTCCCACCTAGAGTGGTCTTGTTGACCAGATGGGTGGGGTACAAATCAAATCAAATCAAATCAAATCAAATCAAATCAAATCAAATAGATAAATAAATAAATAAATAAATAAATAAATAAATACTGTGCACAGGATTGCAACCTTGAACAAACTGCTTCTATAAGAAGATAGTCAAAGCTAGTAGGATTTTTTTTTACTCCCAGTAATCTCTATTGCATTTTTGTTAATTATTGTCTTTATTCCACCCTCTTGGGTCATCTAGAAAAGTTAGACATGATTCAAGCAACGTAAAGCTCTTTTAAGTCTCATGCATTCCAATAAAAGCGTTTTTATTAAGAACGTGTTTTGTACTTACTGAAATGTAAAGGACCAATCCTATGATTGTTTACTAAAACTAAGTTCCCATGAATTCAGTGTAATTTCCTCTCGTTCCTATATATATTACTTCAGCCTAAGCAGGAAACACACAGAGAATTATAAAATCAAGATAATTTAATACATTATTTCAGTATATTATGCTTTAAATCGCTAATCGTTTTTAGTGCAATATATTTATTTTGCTTGAACCAGACGCAACACGTATGCTTATTCTGCAGGATCTTGAGGTGGAGGGTTGACCTTTCTTATAAGTGTCGGGGGTTGTTATTGCTTACAAACTAAGTTCCAAAAAAAAAGAGAGCCATAACAACTTTTTCAAAAATAGCAGCTTTCCCAGCATTCTGGATGGACTTTCTGGAAGTTGGCATCTGAAACATCAGGAAGGCTCAAATTTCCTTGTCCCTGCTCTAATTATATGCAGGCAGAGTCTTGTTGAGGCAGCCTTACAAATAGATCCACAAAACAAATACAGACAAAGGAACATTGGATTAACTTGTTTCTCCAAACATACCTAAGCAAGTCCTTGAGCTTACTGATAAGGTGCCATTTTGTAGAGAGAGGGAACTTAGAAAAGTCTAGCACGTTGTGGAGAGGCAGCTCTTGCTTGTCACAGCAGGTGTGAGATGTGTTCCCACTGGAGACAGGTGTCTAGACTCCATTTCCCTGTCTACTTAGAGCTGTGGGCAGGCAAGAAGTGGCATCAGCAGCAGGGTGTATCAGACTTGGTTGCTTCTCAATGAGTGTCCGCCCAGGTTACTTGTGTGTGAGAGATGGATTATAATAAAGATGTATTTGTTATTTGTAATAAGGGATCCAAACACCTCAAAGTGTCTCCATATCGAAATGGCTACACAAACCTATATTGTGCCTCTTCGCGAGAAAAACAAAATCACCCAAATAACAACGAATAACAACGAATGCTTTGTAAAATGTTATTATTCAAGTGTCGTGGGCATTTATAGGGCACTGTATCTAATATCATTACCAACGAGTACACCAAGCCCTGTGTGTATTTTGGGTACTCACTTGGCTATAAAATGAAATATATCAATTCCAAAGAGTTCACAATGCTATATTATAAGGAACATCTAATTTACAGCATTAAGTGCTGGTCTTGTGCTTTCTGTATGTCTCCCTGCTCCACAGGCTAAAGAAGAATGGCATCCACAAAAGGACGATTTTTTGACTCACATGACCAAATTGTATGCTACAAATTACCTGTTATTACAGCTGAAATCATGTTAGTTCTTTAGACACATGATTATCCATGTCTGAGAAATCTGAGTTTTAAGCCAAATAATGCTTAGTTCCCAAACAAAACAAGCTAATTTGCAACACAGAAGAGGTGAGAAGAGATTGTTATTATAATTATACATTTTCTGCCATTGAAAGATCCTCCTTCCTAATGACAAATTATTTACTGATGAGTGTGATAGAGCACAATTGCTAGGAGTGTACTTTTGAGTATCTCTTATATGTTTGTCCACAGTCACCACTGGCAATGCATAAGAATGTAATCTTTCTTTTGCCAACATACGTATATACGCAGAGCTCCTTCACATCACTGGAGTTTGCAATCAACCAGGATCACTTTTCACACATAGGTACTCCATGCAACACAATACTGTGCATGTAGGACTAACACACTGTCTCCCACATGAGAAGGCACTTTGAACCTACAAACCATGCTCCCCATTCCTTTCCACTTGGCCTCTTTCCTGCATGATTGCCCAATGCCATTTATGAACTCACAGCATTATCATGGAACCTAGGAAGTACGACAAAGAAATATTAGGAAGCAACTGGAGACATTCCACATCCCCCTTTGCATCATGGGTAGTCTAGCACTGTGTGCAGCTCCAAGACTTCTCCATTTTATTATGAAAGGGGGGGGAAAGGATGCGTGGGGGGGGGAATAGGGGAAACAGGAGAGCACCAAAAGAAATTTTCCTTAATGGCCATGCTCAGAACTAAAATGCTATGAGTTTCAGCCCATGGATAAACATATGGAGATACTGTATAGCATTTCCTGCAAACATTTCAAAAGGATTTTATCAAATGTTATCCATTGACGCAGGTGTGTAAAGCAATGAACAGGTGGAGAGCACCTACAATCCAATGACTCTTGGCCTTTCAAGGTGAACTGGAAAAAGGTGCACTATTTTCAGCAACAAAATGTGATGTCCTTTGTTACAGAGTGTCGTTTTCTTACATGCATGAACCATACAAAACATGTATGTATAATTTAAGATCTCTATGGGTGTGGCTTTTTATTTAACCTATTTGTATGCAGTGGAAAGCTTGTAGGAAATGTCTCTCTCCGTATCTGAATATAATGTCAATTACAAAATATATATAGATTACAGCATTGCCAACACAAATGTTAACTGCTCACAAATTGTTCCTTTATGTAAATAGAAAAAAAAAGCCATTCAAGCCTGACTATTTTTCTAAGTAACTTCAATTAAATTGAAGAAAACAAATTAAAGGTCATTGTGTTTTTACTGGGCAGAAGGTTTTCCTTTTCAAAAGAAAAGTGGTTGAAATGAAAGAGTAGGGCAGGTCAAGAAAGAGACTCTGAACTGCTATAATTGTTTTTATTTTGTATATGTTGTATGCCAACAAGTTGAAACCAACTTACAGCAACCGTAATAAGGCTTTCAAGGTAAGTGAGGTATCAAAAGAGCAATTTTACCAGTTCCGAGTTTCCATGGCCAAGCGGGAATTCGAATCCAAGTCTTCTGAGTCCTAGTCCAACCATCTGTCCACTACATCATACTAAGTATCCCAAAATAGTTTTTAAAAAAATAGAAAAACCTTTTACTATCTGTGAATAAAGTGGTCAGCTGTGAAAAGGAGATATTTCTGTTCCCTTCAAAATGTATTGTGTTGAAAAATATGAAGGGTGAACATGACAAGCACAAATTTTAAATGCATATTTCAAATAATGGATCATTATTAAACATCCCTGATTGACAGCAAGTACACTTACACTTGAACCAATCCCTTTTCTTGGGAGTGGGGTCTCTTTGACCTAATGAGTAAGGAAGGGAATTAAGAAAGGAGAATGTTGAATTAACACAGAAAGAAAGGAAAGACCAAAATAAGGAGTGTAGTAGTAGTAGTGCAGTGGGACCTTGACTTACGAACATCCCTACCTACGAACATTTCGACTTACAAACCACTCGGTTCACAAAATTTTGTTTCAACTTGTGAATAGATCTTTGACTTACAAACGAAAAAAACTGTTCTGTTTAAAAGGCGTTCCCTCCCCCTTCTTCCTTTCCTACCCTTTTTTTGAGTTAAGCTCATCTTAGGTCAAAAGAAGAAAAAAGAAAAAATATCCCCCTACTGGTAGAGTATGGATTAACCGGCTTTGCATTAATTCCTATGGGAACTAATGCCTCTATTTGCGAACGGCGCCTCTAGATAAGAATGAAAAACAGCCAGATCGGATTAAATGGTTTTCAGTGCATTCCTATGGGGAATTTTGCTTTGACTTACAAACTTTTTGATATACAAACACCGTTCCAATACGGATTAAGTTCTTAAAACAAGGTTCCACTGTAGTTCTGTACCATCAAATTGCTTCGATCTGAAGGTAACTCTATGAAGTAGTGCCCTCCAAAAGATCCTAAACATTGTTACTTAAGCATTGCAAACTCAAGGGCATGGCTTTCTTTATTGATCCATCTCATATTTGGTTTTCATCTTTTTCTGCTATTATCAACTTTTCCTGCCATTATTGTCTTCTCCAATAAATCTTCTCGTGATGTTAGGCTTAGAAGCTCACATTAAAATATAACAGGTAGTATATTCGCGAAGGCTTTCATGGCCGGGATCTAATGGTTGTTGTGGGGTTTTTGGGCTCTTTGGCCGTCTTCTGAAAAGTCGACGTTGTTCTTCCTAACGTTTCGACAGTCTCTGTGGCCAGCATCTTCAGAGTGCTGTCCTCTGAAGATGCTGGCCACAGAGACTGGCAAAACGTTAGGAAGAACAATCTTCAGAACACGGCCAAAGAGCCTGAAAAACCCACAACCACCATAACAGGTGGTCTTTAAGGTGCCAAAACCTTTCTATTTATTTTTAATTTTTCTTTTGTTATGGACTGATATGCTTACAGAGACTAACATGACTATCTCTTCTAAAAGCCTTAATTAGCCACTTTTGCTTCTAGAGAGAGTTCCTGCTTGGTTTTATCTAGCACTTACTTATTTGCCCTTCTAGCATTCCATGGAAGAGAAGAGGAGCAGTAGCAGTACTGGTGGAACAGTAGAGAAGATAAATACCACTGAGGTGAAGGAGACAAATGCATTTCGAACCCAAGCAAAGTTAATACAGGCTGGATGAATGGCTATGAAAAATTTGGGTGTGGAGACTGAAGATAGGGGACACTGGGGTGAGGATGTGACTCATGGTTTTTTGACCCAGGTGAAATTGAATACATTTCCTGGAAGTTCATAATAATAAAGGCAATCTCTTTTGAAACATGGTCCGAGCAATCATATCAGTGTCCTTATGGCTGCACTGGAGGAGGACAGGAGGGATAGCATACAAATATGAGGCTCATCTAGGCTAATCCCTATCACAATAAACCATGATCTGCAACTAACATTGTTTCTTTCACCACAGTATTTACTGAATTGTGTACATATATATGTTCTTCTCATATATGTTTTAATTTTCATGTAATAAGCTCTCTCTCTCTCACACACACACACACACAAACATACAAGAAAATACAAATTTTAATCCTATTTATTCAAAACACAAGGTAACTAAGATATCTAGCTTGGAATAGAGATTCCTATGCCAATAATAGGACAGGCTTTCAGACTGACATTTAAATTGCCCTGGTAAACCACACACTTCTTTCTCCATCCATATTTCATATCTATATAGGAAAAATGAGACCTTCTAAAAGGCTGAATGATAGCAGCACTCTGTTCATATTTATCTTGATGAGTGAAAATGGTAATTTATAAATGTTCCTGCCATGCCTGAGTTATTGCAACATTTGTCTTCTATCAAACAGACCTGCCTAACAACCTAGCCATCTTATATTAAATGTACATTATTACTTTGGTATAAAAACATTATTAGAACGAATGCAGTAAGCTTTTATGTGCAATTTGTATCACAGGAGGAGATTTTAAAAATAAAATTCAGCTCTGCACTATGGAAAAAAAAAGTAGTGAGAACAACTTTGCTGATCTGTTTTCCCCCCAGAAAATGAAAGCTTAACAGCTTTTAAGGTGAAAATCAAATGTAATTCTGACATAGAGAACCATAAAAGCAGCATATTATACTTATCAGTCATTTTTAAGTTTTCTTGGCTTTGAACTTTATGCTAACGCCTAATCATGGCTTGCCTTTAGCCAAGAGTATTGTTGACTCCTGGCCCCCTCCCAACAGCTGCTAACTTCACAGGACCACCTGGGGAGATTGTGAGGCCTGCAGCAGGTGTGATATCGAGGGTGTGTTGCTGCCCCCTGGAAAGATCCATGCACGTGTGCCCAGACATAGAGACATATTTGAAAATTACTGTATGTGTGGCCTGAATGTGAGAATTCTCACCTGCAGTTCCTCTGCAGCCAGACATCAAGCAGACGGCTAGATAATTGCTATTTGTGCTTCATGTTTATTTTAAGTTTATTTGTTTCATGGGAACAGAGGGATATATGGACTGGTTTCTGCTCTTGACCATTTCCTCCAAATGTCAAAGCCCTGCTAGCAGATCATTCTACTTCTTTGGTGCTCAGGCTCCCAGGTCTGCCCCTGGCCTTCTTCACTACACATGCTGTAAGAATTCCTCCCTTCAGGTCTGGCCTCGCAGCACTCCTACACCCTTTCCTATTGTGTAATGGTATTTGAAACACTTAAAACACTCAATAACACTACCTCACTTGAAATATGTTCTATTGATTTTAACCTAGCATGAGTGACATCAAACTGGAAACTGAGAAAGATACGTAATTACCTTGAATTAAGAACAATTGCATAGTTGGTATCCAAACAATCCATAACATCTTTGGAGGGTGTTGGGGAGATTGCAAACACTTGCTTTTTGCCACATCTTTGCTCAGTTTCCCCCTCAGTTCTGTGCCTCAGAGGATCACCCAGCTCAATGACTACATATAGCTGTGTACTCCATAATGGAACCAAGAGAATGACTGAGAGAAAAACAAGAATTGTCTAGCCTGACCAGTCTCTCAAGAAATGCCTCTTTCATGTAGGCTTATTTTTTCACTAAATTTTGATCACAAAGATTAATATTCACATATTTTAAAGATGTACTATCTTCTCTTACTTCTAATGCTGTTGGAACAAAATACAGTACTTAATACTCTCCATGATACTTTTTGGCTGAAATCCTGTTACTTAGTGTAACAAGTTGCACTAGAGTAGGCCCATTGAAACGATGGGTGTTTGGTAAATCAACTCTTATAAATTCAGTTGATTCAAATGGGCCTACTCCAGTTGTAGTTTCTTATACTAAAATAAGTTGCAGTTAGACTAGGCTCATTTGTATCAATGGAATTTATGGAGGAGTTGACTCAAAATAACCACACTGTTTCAATGGGCCTACCCTAGTCAGTACTTACTACACCAAGCAACAAGATTTCAGCCTTTGTGTACAAGAATGACACTTCATACACAGAACTATGATTTCATAGGGATGTGCACCCCCCCAGAAAAATTGTACTGTACACAGGAACTGAATTGAGGTATCTGTGGATTTCTGGGGGTGACCACAGGGCAGAACAAAGAACCAAGAGACATTAATGGGGGCAGAGAAGGAGTTAAACAAGAGTATGCACATTGTCCTTTTCAAAGTCTCTCACACCAGCCCTTCTGTGCAGCTGTCATGGAAAGTTGCTCAAGCTTTTGTCCTGGTATTTTGTCAAGTGCATGACAGGCATCAACCTGTGCGTGCTTATTCAAGTATGGTTGGGGTTGGGGAGGCAGAGCACATCCCTGCTATTTAGAAAAAGTGCAAATCACACACACACACACACACACACACACACACACAAACCAGTAGTAATCTAGGGTGAAACCCAACATGAGTTTCACCTAGAATAAATACGTTGAAATCTGCAGACTTATGTTAGTTGTGATTAACAAGTCCTTGTCTATTCAAAGAGTTTATTTCTACACAGCAGCTGTGTGGACTTAGCTCAGTCTACTTTTAAAAATGCTCCTGGGAATGCTATCTATCTATCCATTTTTAAATTCCTGCCACATCCTTTCTCATACTTCCATGTACACTGCTCTTCATGTAGTGCATCCTTGTTACTGCCCTCCTTTCCCACTGACAGTCCTTCTACATATAGTCATGGAAAAGCTACAGACACATGTCAGTTGCAGTGCCCAAAGGCCACAATGCCCTTATCTTTTTAGGTGCTAATAATCCTTTTTTGCCACCTCTCCTTCCCCAATTTTCTTTGATATTACTCCAGCTTGCAGCCCTTGTCCATCTGTTAAGGCCTTTAACAATAATGTGTTCTCCAACTTCTCTATGGTAACATTTTACTTCTTTGAAAACTGCTAACAAGTTATCCATTGCTCTCTCCCTTCCATTCTGCATAAAAGACGTTTCCCAGCTTTATCCATCAGTCCCTTCAAATTCCCATGTAGATTGCCCTTGTCTGCATCTCAGCTGTCTAGCATCTTCACCTGTTCCTGCTGGCTGTTGTTGCCAGGCAACAGAAATGTGCCAGGCAGGCCACAGAAGTAGCTGCCAACCACTGTTGTCAGTGACAATGTGGCTAGGTGAGATAAGGGACCTTTGGAAAGTTCATGTAAACAAAAATTATGTGGTCCTTGATAACCTGCAGGGAAAGGTTTGTGTGGCTTCAGAGGAGCTAAGGACTTGAGATATTTGCTGGTAAGTTATCAATATAAATGCATATTTCTCATTTCAAGTGCACAATACTTCCGTGAAAGTTGGATTTGATAATCCAGTCTTTTCTCATGGATAGAAGCTGTATCTGGACAGCTCGGTGGCTTAGGTCTCTGGCTACAGAGCCGAATCTTTGGCAGCGCAGATCCCCACTGTGCCTCCTCGACAGGGGATGGACTTCACGATTCATAGCATCTCTTCCAGCTCTGCAGTTTTAAGATTATTATTATAATAATAATACCCATACTGAGTGGAAGCCAAGCACCAACACAAGTTACACCTGTAGAGATGTGCCAATGAGTGTTGTAGCTAAACATTTTGGATTCATGTGGTAGAATAATCAACTGATTATACACATTTATTTGTTTGTTTGTATATTTATTTATGTATTAGATTTATACCCCGCCGATCTAGACCAAAGTCTACTCTGGGTGGCTAGCAATAAAAAATGGAATAAAAACAATATAACAAAGTAAAAAAAAAAACAATAGTAATGTGGCACAACATGGGGAAAAGAAAAAATGAAGAAAAAAAACCCAGTCACAATGCTACAATATTCTGTGGGTTAGCTTTAGAGAGGACAAGATGTTAGAATGACAATAAGATTTCATTGTTCTTGCCAGCAGTCCAATGAACTAAGTTTTTTACAGCAGGGTTTGAAAAAAAAGTCATAGGTGCTGCTGGATTTGCCTTTGTGTGTTACTGAAATAATGCTCCAATCTCTGTAAGAAAGCTGTAGAAACCCCAATATGCAATACAGCTCTATTTCCATCATGCAAGATCTAGTATTTCCCAAAGGTGCATATTAACTGTGATGATGCGTGTTACAACTGTGGAATTGTATTACATTAAACATTGATGTAATGTAATAATCTCTTAGCTGAAAAGGCCTTTAAAAATGTATTAACACATGTAAATATTTAAAGTGCAGTTTTAATACCAAACAACCAAACCTGATCCTTAGTTGCTTCTTCTGCATAACACCTCGGTATTTTACTATTTCACTGGAGAATGTTAAACGCTCTGGATCTGAATTCCTCTGGATTCTTTTATTGACTTACACACTCAGTGTGTTTGAGAAATCATAGACATCAGAGGTGTGCGGGATAAATCAAAGAGAAGAATATATTACTTACCAGTAACTATGGTGCGGAGAAAACCCATGTGTGTGAGCCAGCCACAGAGATGATGACAAATAACAGGTATTTGGAGCTATTTTATCCAAATCTCTGCCAACCCAAATAGAGATATTTTCCAGGTAGGGGCTTAACCATATAGACAGCTGTTTCCATTCTGGAGTAAATTCCACAGTGGACATTTGCATGTGGAATTCTGTTCAAATTGACTAATTTTAAGGCAGGTTCCTTGTGCAGAGCGTATTAGCTGGTTTTACTTATTCAGCCAATAACAGAGCCACACTGGATTAGACCCAAAGGCAATATTATGTCCGCACAGTGGCGAACATGTTACCTATGGGAAAACTGACAACAGGATTGTTAAAGTCTGACTTACCATTAGTATTATTGTCACTTCTATCATTGCTTTATTAAGTTTTATAGCTTTGGGGTCTGGACAGAGTTTCAGGACAACCGCATCTGAAGAGTTGCACTTTGGCCATTCTCCACTTAAGTAAATATCCCACTGAGTGGCAAGACAATTCATCCTAACATGAATGGCTGTGATGCCACAGTTAGACCTCTAGAAGAAACCCCCCACTGTATTCTGAAGTTGCCCAACACAAACATTGTGCAACCAGGACACCCACCAGAAAATCATAATATGTTAATTGTCTTCTGATTATCTTGCAGAAGTTGTGTGACAGATTAATCTGTTCTGTGAAGTATGGACACATCTGGGTATAAGCATATACAATTGTTACGGCATAAGGTAACTAAATGTGCAAGCATATACAAAATAAAGAGTGTTTATTACATTAAAAACAGATGAAATTTCATTTTATTTTCTTCTGAAGAACTTTAAAATGCCATAGTTTATAGAAATATTAAAATGTTTTCCATTACACCATAATTCAACATGACAGAAGCCTAATTAGAATTAAAAACTTGGTCATATCCAGATCTATATCCACAAATATTAGTTATTTGATTTATAACCAACTTAAACAAAAAAACCCCACACACACACAAATTGAATGTGTATGTTATTCATAGTACCATACCGAAGATATCATTTTGTTTTATGCTTCTATAGATTAAGAAGAATAAGGGAACCTGGACAATCTGGTTTTCCTTCAGTGTTATAAAATAATATCCATGTGATCCTTCCAATACTTATTATACAAAGATTCATAATTCTTTTAATGTACGGGGAAGTTATTTACAAAAGGTTTTGATTATGAAGCTTAACAACTGCCAGCATCTTGAACCTGTGGAAGAAAGTATGTTTTTCCTATATCAACAGAAGACAGAATGTGAAAATTAAGATCCTATGCATAAGGCTAAATCCAGTTGTCTAGTCCCATTCACCCGCTGAATGAATAAGACAGTTAAGCCACCATATATATGGGGTCTACTAATTCAATGGTTCCACTCTAGTTAGGACTAACAAGTAGATTTAGCCCACGGCTGCCTGATTTACATATTTGAAATAATCAGCTAGGCCAATTCATGTCATCTGGACTTACAAAATGGGAACACCTATGTGCAAATTCCATTTATATTAACCAGAATTGCAAAAAACCCATTCACTATAAGTGAAAATTGTACAACCTTACGGGTGGTTTTTGGAAATGGAGTGATATGAGGTAAGGGACAGCTCTGGTGTGGTATGAAAAGGGTTCTGTTGTATTTATAAAATGTCCAAGGAAGTATGCAACACTTACTGTTATGTGCTGTTAAGTAGTTTCCAACTAAAGGTAATCTTATGAATTAATGACCTCCAAAAGGTCTTATCATTAATAGACCTGGTGAAAGCTTGGAAACTAAAGGCTGCAGCTTCCTCCTTTTTTTCTTTTTCTGTTTTTTTTAGTCAATCTGTTTCATATTAAGTCTTGCTCTTTTTCTGATGCCTTCAACTTTTCCTAGTGTTACTGCTTTTTCCAAGTAATTTGTATCTTATGATACATACAAATTACAATAGCTTCAATTTAGCCGCTTTAGCTGCTAGCAAGAATCCATACTTGATTTTAATCTAGAACCCATTTATTTGTCTTTCTGTCAGTCCATGGTATCTGCAAAGCCCTCTTCCAACATCACATTTTAATGGTCTGATTCCATGCCCCCTTAACAAATTTTAAATTGAAACAATGGTTATGTAAACACTCTTTCTCTCCAATTGCTTGAGTTCCAAATAAATGATATCAATGCCAGAACATGATTTCCAATGCTGCCATGCTACCTTTCATAAATGACCTCGGAGTTGGGAAACCTAGGCACCTGCCCAGCTCTGAGGTTCATGTACTTGCCTCAGTCTCAGATATTTGTGTGAAAGCACACTGCTGCTCATACAGCAGTGTAATCCTGAGCCCAACATCCGTCAATTTCTCAGCAGTGGGCTAAGAGAGTCATCAGCCCTCTGTGGCATCCTATTCTACCTAGGCTGTAACCATAACCAATAAAGTTGTGGTCATTTTTGATCCATTATCTAGCCTTCTGTATGTACCCATCACCACTAGGGAGATAAATAAATGCTGTTAACTCAGGGTAGGCACAAGGATCACTGCATCTGAAGTGCTACAGTGAGGAAGCACACACTCTTTACTGTTTTTTTTTTTTTTAAAGAACAGATTCATTCGTGGAAGTACATATTATATATGCACGTTCCTATATAGACATTTCACATAAGTTATACTGCCTGTCACCAGTGGGCTGGAGGTACTAGCCAATGTGGATATGATGTTAACTCAGGAACACACTATTCAGGTGTAAATGCTGGAGAAATGCAGCTTCCGTACAACAGCATCGTTAGATCTGGAAAAGGCATCTGGATCCTCCAGAACCTGAGAGTAGCAACTGTGCTGTTATTGCACAATAAAATGCTAATTTGGAAAAGTGCTTAACATTTCAAAAGTCATATATCAGTAAATAACCATTTACTGTACATCACATTGCAGCAGCACTGCTGAGTAGAATGTGCCTACATTTTTCTTTCTGTTTTAAACAGTATTTCCAATTTTTTTAAAAAAACCACTTTGTCAACCACAGATCTGTTTAGGATACATATATAGCAAGCTTTTCCATAGTTGCATATTTAAAGCTGCTTTTCTTCTAGGTAGCCTTGAAGTCAATATAGGATCTATAATTTAAAATAAATTATCAAGAACAAAACTAAACATTTGAAAACTATGTGCCAATGTACCATTTGAAATGCAATCATTAATACATCATTTATGTCCATACATTATCATACTGGATTATCTCTTTCAGAAATTTTCCATTTCCAGATAATTAAAATTTATTTTCGGAACAGAAGTTGCTTTCTTCTGCCTCAGCAACAACTAAAAAGGAATGTGGAAGACATGGTATGTCTCATTCAATTTGTTTCCCCTTAATTCCACTCATAAATTTTCCATTTTACCAACCTAAGCTCTATTGAGGTATAATGCCCGAGACCATGGGAAGTGGGGCTGAATGAGTGAGTGGTGGATACAGGGAGAGCAACATAAGCATTACCCTCTTAACTGCATCCAGAAATCAAGACCTTTGCATGCTTAATGTCAACATCTGGAAAACAGCCTGCAGAGGAGCCTCTAAGGGCATTCAGTTGAATGTACTTACAATGCTCCTGTGATCAGAAACCCTATAAGGCAAATGTATCTGATTCTAAAAAAAAAAAGAAAAATGTAAAATAGAGAAAAATGATTTGTGGGTTCATTATATGGTGTGAGTTGAAACAGCTGAAATGCACAGCTGATTTGTGGTGGGCAGATATATCAGTGGTTAAATCAAATAGTTCATTATTCAATGCCACTTGGGAGTTTTGTTCCTTGGCACAATAGTAGCCGATACTACTCTTTCTGTGGTCCTTCTTTGTCAACTAGCAACAGCCACACTTCCTTGCAGTGTAAAAATATTTAAAGCCTGTCCTTCCAGTTTCGTTGCTTATTTTAAAAATGTTAAGGCCATTTAATTCAGTGTGAATGCTGAGGCTAGAATCCTAAACACTTTTACCTGAAAGTAAGGTCCGGTGAACTCAGAGGGACTTACTTCTGAGTAGATGTGTACAGGACTGCACTGCAGGATTGCACCAAAACAAAATTCAGAAACTTTCTTGATGAGTCAAGTGGTTGTCTCCTGTTTGTCATGTTCATCTCACAGGATCTGCTCATCTTGTTTATTAGTCACCAACATCCCCATCTCTATCACCAATGAGCCACAGAAAATGGAAACTCATTGCAAGTAAGGCTGTTCCAAGGAGATCCCCAAGCGCAGTCAGATAAGGAATAGAAAAACTATCTGGATCTTTTCCTTTTTTCCATATGTGGTGCACCATCCAGTCAGCAATCCACAACAAGGTAAACACCTATGTGAGAAAAGAAGTATACCAACACCAGTTAAATTAAACCATCTGGACAAATCCATAATTCTGATTAATGTATTTTAAAACAGCAACTGAGGGTAGGACCAGATGGCCCAATTGTCCTAGCCTTCATTGGTGTGTAGATCATGTGAAACAGTTGCTTTGAAGTGCAGTATGCCATTTGGGGTGATCCTTGCATATGACCACATTGCACTTCACGCAACCCTATTTAGCAAAATCTAGACGAATTCTCCTTCCCTTTAAAGGGAAAAAATCCAAAAATATTTAAAGATCTGTCTGTCTGTCTTAACCTGTCCCTTTGCTTAAGCTGCTTAGTGATCTTTACAAATGGAAAGTTTCCTTCCCAATCCCCTGCAGCGGAGAAGGGAGAGGAGGTTTTCCATTTCTTTTTAACTGTTGCTAACTGATCTTGCACATCAGCAATGCATTCCGAGAGCTTTTTTTAAAAAGCTCTTTCACCACATCAGTGATGCATTAACAACAAGTTAAAAGAAATTGAAAACTTCATCTCCCTTCCCTTCAGTAGGTAAGTAGAAAAGAAGCTTTCCTTTTCTCAAGATTGTTAAGCAGCTTAAGCAAAGGGACAGGTTAAGACAGCCACTTTGATTCAACCCCAGTAATCGGACATGCTGGAACTAACCCAAAAATCTAGAAGTTCTGCTTGCACAAAAAAGGGGGGGCTTATCAGGGACCCAAAACAGTGCAGATAGGAAAAGATCAGGGACTAGCTGGTTTGTGATGGCTTGTACACAGTGTGGTTACCAGGAAAAGGAGTGAACCTGCCTGTCCCCAACCCAGATAAAACTCCAGGACAAATCCTAATCTGATCACACCCCCGTTTTATTATTTTTAATTTTTTGCTTGGATTGCCTTGGCTAAATAATTAATAAACAAGACTAGGAATTTAAATAATTTGGACTCTCAAGAAGTAAGTCTTGCCATCCTAAGTCTTCTTATATCAAAACTTTTTCTCAGAAACAATTATTTAAAGTGACCACCTACTCTGAGATATTTAGCATATTAACTCAGTATATTTTGCAAGTTATTTCCTTAAAGATTAGTTAAATAACTAAAATGAAGATTAAAAAGATATTACTGTATTGAGCACACTGAAATAATTTAATACTTCTAAGAGAATCTCTACCTTTGATTTGTACTACAAAAGAATATTTAAAATGTAACCATATGGTTTTCAACTAAGCAAACATCTTCCAACTCTTCCCATTATGGAACGTGCACAAGTTATTTCGATAAATATCCTTACTGAAAAGGCAACTGTAGTCTAAACTAATTATGCATGTGCTAGGTGTGCTACTCTGCTATCCAAACAAATATTTTTGGAAGCACATATTTTCTTTGGAGTAGCCTGTTAGATGCTTTAAGACAGCTCTTCTTTGTCCATGTCAATACACATTTATGCTACCTCTCAAAATCCCCCATGCAGAATTGGTCAACCTTTAGGCCCCCAAACAAACACCAAACACACACTATCTACAACAGCTATACATGACCCAATATTCTGGCAAACCGCATCACATGGGGTGTTATTATTAGTCCTATAATTTCAATTGATCGAGAGCACAGCATGGAGCTGAAAGACAAATTTTTCACCAATCCTAGAATTTTGAGAGGACTGTTTGTCATGTCATCCTTTTTTCTCTAACTACTATATGCTGGCCAAGATTCTGGTTGTTCATGCTGTCAGCTATCAAAGATTTGCCTGTGGGGAAACAAGATGGATAGGAAGGGATCTGTAGGTACTCAAAAACGTGTAACAAAACTTGACAAGTGAATGAATATACAGTGACTCTGGGTCACAGGTTTATATTATTAACTTAAGGAAGAAAACAATTAATTGGAAATACCCTTTTAAGAGAAGAACATCTAAGGGTGCGTCTAGACAGTGAAGTTATCCTCAAGTAGAGTGGGCAACACAGGGATCATTTGAAGGTGCACTCTCAGATTTAGAATGATCTCTGCACCCAAAAGCAAGAATCGGGTGGTTTCAGGACAGGAAGACACACTGCATCTCAAAGTGACCCTGTTTAATCTGTTCCTCCCTCTCATAGACTCCATGTTTCTGCCTCCTCTCCTGTCTTCCCCTCCATGTGGAAGTCGCGGAAAACTGAAATTGTTCCACCTGCCCCCATGTACTGGAATGCAACACATCACTTCATTGTCTTGCCACTAAAGTGAAGCGGCGCTGGATTGCAAACAAAAAGAAAAGAATAAAGAAAGCCTCCTCTTCTGTCTGCCAGGATGTTATTTATTTATATATATTCATTTATTGACATGTAACCTATCATATTGGTTTGCCACGAAAGTGAAACTATGCTGGATTTTAAAGAAAAAGAACAAAGCTCACCCTCTGTGTCCTCTCCTGTCACCCTTTCTGTGGGGAGCAGGGGAGCGCTGGTGTTGTTGTTTGCAATTACTGATGAGTGACATACCACTTTATTGGCCTGCTACCCAAATGACATGGCACTAAACTGTTGGAGGAAACAACAGTGCCGCTGGGTCTCATTACTGTCAATCATACATGCTGGAAATGGTACTAAAACTGGGTGACTCTACCCACCCGCACATACATACACACAAAAAGTAACTCCTGCTAGGAATCCAGAAAGGTGCAGGTAGGCATGGATAAGATTCAGGCTGATTGTGATTGCCTGCACATCATGTAGTCACTGGGAAATGGAGTGAACCATATTGTTCTCAAAACAGTCCAAAATGTGAGATAAAGTACAATCTGATCACACTTTAAGCTGACTAAAATAAAACATGCCATTGTGTCTTTCTAGAAGACAATTTGTAACTTTTGTTCATATCCAGATATATTTCTGAAGATATTTACAATCATGCCATGCAATGGGGTGAGAGAAGTCAATGCTACCTGAAAGGAAGATAGTGAAAAGAAGACAATCCTTGAATGAAGGTCATTGTTCTTTGAAAATGCCATAACATAAAAACATATTTTAAGAAAGAGAAATGGTTCACATCATGGCATATAACCGAATAAGATATTGATCTGTGGACTACAGCATTACCAGGAGAAGCCTTAAAATTCACTTGAGTTAACAGTTCACTTAGCCCAGTGGTTCTTAACCTTGGGTTACTCAGGTGTTTTTGAACTGCAACTCCCAGAAACCTCAGCCAGCACAGCTGGTGGTGAAGGCTTCTGGGAGTTGCAGTCCAAAAAACACCTGAATAACCCAAGGTTAAGAACCACTGACTTAGCCCATTGCTGTCAACCCTTCCAATATCAGCTTTCTACAACCTATGACTAAATACTTTCACTATCTCCTATGTTCTCCACAAAACTGCCACATGCAATACATATACAGATTTACATATAAAGATTCCAGTTCTACTTAGCATATCATGCTTCTAGAATTTGATAACTACTACAAAGAATGATTAATTCTATGTTGTCAATTCCAACTTCCAAACCTCTTCAGGGTTTTCCAGGTAGAGAATACACAAAAGTGGTTTACCATTTCCTTCTTTTGGGGGCGTCTTGGGACTGTGCAGCTTGCCCATGGTTGCACAGGCTGGCTGTACTCACAGAGAAATGATGTTATTGTCAGCAGTAGGTTGGCACTGGTTAAAGAATCCCATTTTCAGTTTTGGGGTGCCTAATGAATTTTTGCACACACCAAAATTGAAAAATGAAGTCTTTAATCAGTAACAATCTGCTGCTGACAATGACATCATTTCCACTGAACAAGCAGAATACAACCTACAAGATTTTGGCCATAGATGCTAACAGAAACTCAATGGAATATTGCCTGTTCTATTCTGTGCTTTCCCATATCATGAAATATCAATTTGTTATTTCAGCTGATATCTTAGCTGCTCCAAAACCAGGGCTATAGCTGCCTAATACAATATGTGGTTTTTCACTTAAACATAGGCAAACACTATAATATCTTTCATTTAGATCTGTAAAAGAAAACCACCCAAATATGGCTATAATTGGTTTAACGTATAGTAACATAAGGGACGTGGTGGCGCTGCAGGATAAATCGTAGAAGCCTGTGCTGCAGGGTCAGAAGACCAGCAGTCGTAAGATCGAATCCACACGATGGAGTGAACTCCCATCACTTTGTCCTAGGTCCTCGCCAACCTAGCAGTTCGAAAGCATGTATATGCAAGTAGATAAATAGGTACCACCTCAGTGGGAAGGTAACACGGTATTCCCTAGTCACACTGGCCACGTGACAACAGAAACTGCCTTCAGACAAGCGCTGGCTCTACGGCTTAAAAAACGGGATGAGCACCGCCCCCTAGAGTCGGACACGACTGGACTAAAAATATCAAGGGGAACCTTTACCTTTTAACATAAAGATAGATAGACAGATAGACAGATAGATAGAGTACGTTCTGATCTGTATTAACCTAAAAATATATTGTATGTTATGAGAATAAAAATAACCTGTGTTTTTAACTCATGCTGTCCAATAATACTAATACTAATACTAATACTAATACTACTAATACTACTACTACTACTACTACTACTACTACTACTACTACTACTACTACTACTACTACTACTACTACTACTACTACTAATACTAATAATAATACTAATAATAATAATAATAATAATAATAATAATAATAATAATAATAATAATAATAATAATAATAATAATAATAATAATAATAATGTGCCACCAAGTCAATTCTGATTTATGGTGAATCTTTTCAAGGTTTTCCAGGCAGAAAATACTCAGAGAGTTTACCGTTCCCTTCTTCTGAAGCCATCTTGGGACTGTGCAATTTGCCCAAGGCCACACAAGCTGGCTCTTCTAGAATGCACAGTGGAAAATTCAACTCCTAACCTCTATCGCCACAGCCAGATATGTAGCTCTTGATTTAAACTGCAGGATTTTTTTTCCAGAGCTCAGCCTTAAAACTGTTTCAGCTAATGGTTTGTTATGATATTGTAAATTCCCAGAAACCAATTTAAGAATAGATTTCTGCACTTTAAATCAAATGCTATAAATGGTTGTAACTCACAATATGTACACCTTTCATATGGAAAAGTAAGTATATATTGGAAAAATCTCATCAGGACAATTAACTTAAAAATAAACAGTCCTCATATTCTAGAGCAGCAAAAGACTGACACAAATGTGTTCTTACAATGTTTTTATTAATTTTCCTTCTCAAAGGCTATTAATGTCTGCTGTTGTATTTCTGCTTTAAGCCAATTTTGCCCCACTAATATTAAGGGATAAATGTTCCCAAATAATAATTAACTGCCAGGGGTCCAGAGTGTTGTTTTTAGAAGAGAAGGGTCAGCAACTAATCTAATGAAATCTGACTTACAAGAGCAGGAAAACTCAAAATGTACTATTTTGCAGAGCAGTAATTCTGATTCTTAGTGGATACAATCAATTTTATTTTACCTTGGCAAATTTATTGGGCAATAATGTCTAGAGTTTCCCATTACTTGTTTATTCCCAGAGCCCTTAACACAACTGTGTTCTGAGATTTGCCTTGGAGGTGTGAAAATTCCAGAGGGCTCTTTACTGGCTCAGCAGGAATCTGAAGTACAGAGGCAGCCTTTGAAAGTTGCAAACACTGAATTACAAAACTGACGGCTCGGTTACTCCAGTCTGGCCTCCAGTCTGATGATGGCTGACAAGTCTGCAAATGAAGCCTTTTTCTTTATACCCAGCTGAATATGGTCCATGCAGCCTGTACTTTATTATTACTTTAACAAGCATCATTCAAACACCATTCACATAGCTGTCTCAGAACATGATTATCCTTTTAGAAAGAATACATCCATTGCTTGAGTTTGTACCGTTTTCTGAGAGTCGTTTGTCAGTGCACACCAGAACCCTAGACAGGTCTGGCTTAATTCAAGCTATTATCAACAAATATGGACTTCAACTGAACATGTTACTGAAATACACCAAGAATGTATACAGGGCTAAATATATACTGAATGAATGGGAGCAACAAATACACTATAGTGCCTTAACTATTATTATCTCTAGGGAATCTTTGAAGCTGTGATGGAAATGAACCAAGAACTTGGGCCTCTATGTATTAAAACAGACAGATAAACAGACATATAGACAGGTTTGCAACAGTACATTTTGGACAACATGTCAGATTGTTATAAAGAAAAAGTTAGTTAAATCTAAATCCCCTCAAATCTGTGAAAAAGGTGAAATGTTAGCCCTAGTAAATGTGGTCAAATTTCATTAAAATTAACTTCCTATTGAAGCCTATTTTGTCTATTAGAAATGGCACTGTATGAGATCTGTGATATTAAAAACCTTGAAATACCTAGAAATGTAAAGTCTCTTTTGCAAACTCAAAAAAGTAAATTGGGGATTAGCAGATGGCCTCATCTTTGTGAAAATGTTGAGCTGTTCTATTCTAGTCTCTCTCTACATTTATTAGGGATAAACTGCTACTTTCAATGACAAGTGAAAGCTAAGAATTTTGAATAACTTCATTAGTCCATGAGTGGGAGGCATATTGAAGCAAAGTATGAAATGCTGTGATGTGACAGTGCCTTGATAGTCAACAGAACTGAAATTCCCAAATATTCTTCCTTTTTTCTCTCGCCTAAGATGGGGTGGGCAACTGCCGTGAGTCAGGGGGTTGCTCTGTTACTCCCCAAATCCACTGGGGTTTGTACACATCTGCTACAGCAGGGAATGAAAGAAGCTGCCTTATACCAAATCAGCCATTGGTCCATTTAGCTTTGTATTGCTGACAATGATTGGCAGTGATACTCTGGTGAAGTGAGTGTCAGGTTTTCTTCATGCAAAGTATGCGCTCTGCCACTGAGTTACGGTCACTCACTTTTTTGCTTGCTGTAGCCAAAAGGTCCATTTTTGCTTTTCTTGAAAGCAAGTGCAAGTGAGCTCACACCTTTTCTGGAGTCCAGCTAGTGCTTCCAAGGACTTTCTCAGACAAATCATACCTTTACTTCATAACTGGAAATTCCTTACCGAATGTGAAAATACTTTTATTGTATTGTAATGTATTATTTGTGTTGCTGCTGTGCAACACACATGAATTTCAGTGGCTTAACAGCAGTGGTGGCCAAGACACTCTGTGCCTCCTGGCCTGTAAAAACACATAGCGAGCCCAGGTGCAGCCTATGGGACTTGCGTTGCTCACCCCATCCTAACACTTCCCTTACCATGGATCTCAGTATACCTCCACAGGCTACTCACTGTCACCAAATCCACACACTCTTCCTTTTAAGCTCCTTTATTCTCAAAAGGTTCCTCCCTTTTGTTGACATCATCATTGTCATTTAGTCGTGTCCGACTCTTTGTGACCCCATGGACCAGAGCACACCAGGCCCTCCTGTCTTCCACTGCCTCCCGGAGTTGTGTCAAATTCATGTTGGTCGCTTCTATGACACTGTCCAACCATCTCATCCTCGGTCGTCCCCTTCTCCTCTTGCCTTCACACTTTCCCAACATCAGGGTCTTTTCCAAGGAATCTTCTCTTCTCATGAGATGCCCAAAGTACTGGAGCCTCAGCTTCAGGATCTGTCCTTCCAGTGAGCACTCAGGCTTGATTTCCTTTAGAATTGATAGGTTTGTTCTCCTTGCAGTCCAGGGGACTCTCAAGAGCCTCCTCCAGCACCACAATTCAAAGGCATCAATTCTTCAGCAGTCAGCTTTCTTTATGGTCCAGCTCTCACTTCCATTCATCACTACAGGAAAAACCATAGCTTTGACTATTCGGACTTTTGTTGGCAAGGTGATGTCTCTGCTTTTTAAGATGCTGTCAAGGTTTATCATCGCTTTCCTCCCAAGAAGCAGGTGTCTTTTAATTTCGTGGCTGCTGTCTCAATCTGCAGTGATCATGGAGCCCAAGAAAGTAAAATTTGTCACTGCCTCCATATCTTCCCCTTCTATTTCCCAGGAGGTGATGGGACCAGTGGCCATGATCTTAGTTTTTTTGATGTTGAGTTTCAGCCCATTTTTGCACTCTCCTCTTTCACCCTCATTACGAGGTTCTTTAATTCCTCCTCACTTTCTGCCATCAGAGTGGTGTCATCTGCATATCGGAGGTTGTTGATATTTCTTCCGGCAATCTTAATTCTAGCTTGGGATTCCTTCAGTCCAGCCTTCCGCATGATGTATTCTGCATATAAGTTAAATAAGAAGGGAGACAATATACAGCCTTGTCGTACTCCTTTCCCAATTTTGAACCAATCAGTTCCATATCCAGTTCTTACTGTTGCTTCCTGTCCCACATATAGGTTTCTCAGGAGATAGATAAGGTGGTCAGGCACTCCCATTTCTTTGAGGACTTGCCATAGTTTGCTGTGGTCCACACAGTCAAAGGCTTTTGCAAAGTCAATGAAGCAGAATTAGATATTTTCCTGGAACTCTCTGGCTTTCTCCATAATCCAGCGCATGTTAGCAATTTGGTCTCTAGTTCCTCTGCCCCTTCGAAATCCAGCTTGTACTTCTGGGAGTTCTCGGTCCACATACTGCTGAAGCCTACCTTGGAGGATTTTGAGCATAACCTTGCTAGCGTGGGAAATGAGTGCAATTGTACGGTAGCTGGAGCATTCTTTGGCACTGCCCTTCTTTGGGATTGGGATGTAGACCGATCTCTTCCAATCCTCTGGCCACTGTTGAGTTTCCATGCTGACATAACAGAATGCTTCTCTTGTTCCTGGTTCTCTCTACTTTCATAACTCATTGAACCTCAACATTGTTGTGTTTTTGCTAAGCCATGCGATCACCTGAAGTTTAACATTTCTAGGTTGACAATAGGTTATAACATACACAAAAAAGAATGTCTGGAACAACTGACATCAGTAAAGGAAAAGATTAGAAATGATCACAGCAGAAATGAAAGTCACAGATCAAAACCCTGGAAGAATAAAAAGGTCCTCACATCACATAAAAGATTTAAGACTACATGCCCATGGAGTCCTTTGGGGAGAGAATTCCATAAGTGGGATTCCACCAAAAATAATTTTAAAAGGACATCTCCCTGCTTATATCAACTTTGACTCAAAAGTCAGATACACTCCAATGAAGTCCCTAAAGATTAGCTGATGTCATTCTCTACCCATCATGCTTCTAGACTGATATAAGTGAGATAAGAGCCAACATCTCCAAACAACAAAAACAGTAGCTCTGATAGATTTTAATTCTCATTATCACTATCACTCTTAGATTCTGCTGCTTGTTTTGCTATTCTTCCCCCTTGATGCCTGCCCCAAGTATTTCCCCTGAACAAATTCAAATCATCTAAGATGTATAATGACTGATTAAGCACTGCTGGAAGTACTAGCGATGGTTTATCATTCTCTCTGGTAACAACAACATCAGATAGTTGACTGCCTTATCAGCCTGGAAGCAAAATAAGGCAAACAAAACAAAATGAGAAAAAAAAAGATTTCTACATTGGCAGGAAATTGTAGAAGCATAACACACACATGATGACTGAGTATGCTTAGTGCTTTCGGAGGGCCATGGGTTGTTCTGTGAATGCTGAGAAAGAACATCAAAAAATGGGAGAGGGGAAAGAAGACTGAAATCTAGTACCCTGGAAAAATATATGACTAGACCGTTGGCTAAAACACTGAACGTTCTCAGTGTAACCACTTTACTCTGTAGGATTCCCCAAAGCCTTTAAAAATAATGTGGCAAAGAATGTAGAGGGAAAGGCTGAAGAGCTCTGGCAGGAAGGAGAGAGAACAAAGTCTAGGGAGGAAGGAAAAGAGTAGCATGGAGATTAATGAGAAGGAGCTTGAAAGAGTGCCATGTAGAGATGGGCATGAGCCCCCCACTTTGGTGGTTTGTGCTAGTTTGCCCTTTGGATTAATATGTGTTTGGTGCTTTCCAGCCCCACATCCTCTGGCAGGCACCCATTCAGAGGCAGCACCCAGAGGATGTGAGGCAAGGAAGCTGGGAAACTGACTGCTGGAGGAAGCACGGCTAGGAAGCGCCGAACACTTGTTTGTCCGAAAGACAAACCAGCGGAACTGACAGTTGACACCCATCTCTAGTGCCAAGTGTGAAAGGGGAAGAATGAGCATTTGGACATATAAGAGGAGAAAAAGAGCACCCAGAGGGACAGCGAGATACAACGAACACTGGAGGAGGGAGGTGAGTGAAAGGAAAAGAAACATCAGCCAGGTGGTTGTGGCTGTGGGGGGGGATAGAGCACCATATGGGGCTGAAGCGTTCTAACCCAGGGGAAGCTGAATACTTCTAATGGATAAAAATATAACAGAGGATACATAACATTTATTACATTAATAGCTTTTTTTCTGAAGCTTAGAAAGTCCTACATTTTCCTTAATGAAGCAATTTTGACGTACCACAAAAAACAGCTTCACAAAACCACCACAACAATCACAATGGGAGGCAAATGCAAATAGTGAGCAGAAGAGTTTTGCCCTAAAATCACTTTAACGAATTATAAATTAAGTAGGACAAAGCAATATTCTATCAAATCAACTCACGTTTGTGGAGTTCACGGCGGACTAGTATAGCTCGGGGTCATTATTCTGACTTTCCAGAGATATTAATTTCTACATCAAACACAGAATGTTCAAGCTTATTTGATAAAATGCAGGTGGTGTAAGATAAAAGTGTGCGGCCTCAGTACAAAGCTGGAAGTACCAATATTAATAATTCAGCATCAGAACAACTATCTTGGCAAGCTTGCGTTGCTGAAGGACCGGACGTGTAACTTATTTGGCTGGTAATTAAAATGACAGTAATCGTCCAGAAACAATGAAGTCATATGTGACAAAACATAGGAGGTTTAGTTATTTAAGCTTCTTATTAAAGTCATAGCAACTTCAAAACAGCCAGTCTCATGACTGACTTTCAGGATGCCTGGTATTCCCCTAAAAATATACAAGGATGAAACAAATAATCTGTTTGTGAACAGTAACATTCCTAGTCATTCCATGAGGTCAAGTACACAGGGGCATTTAAATAATTGCCCCACGTTTTGTACCGCATACAAATAGCTAGTCCTCTTGTATCTTATGCCATAATTGTCTCAGTAGATTTGCCATTTCAGCTAGAAAATAAGAAACATATCAAGCGGGTTAGGAGGGAAAAATTGGAAGTACAGGGCCTGGAAAATAAGAAGTGGATTTAAGGGGACAGAACATTTGGTCTCTGGGGAGGAGAAATAGTTGGGAGAGATGAATATATGTATATTAATTTCTTGGCTGCTATTTGAAACACACTTACCTTGGAGTGAGTCCCATTAAATTCAATGTAACTTACTATTCCATAGGCAAGAACAGAACTACACTGCAACTCTTTCAAAAATAATACATCAAAACTTTGTTATGTGCCAAACAGGGATACTGCTTTGGCTGCACCGTTAGATATTCACACAGAGAGAGACACGGGATGCAAGCTGATATTGAACTATGCAGGGTGTATAAAAATCAATGTGTTTTTAAAAATCAAATGGATTTAAATCACAATTTAAATAAAAAAGATTATTTTTAAAAAAATTTAAATTGTCAAAAAATCCAATTTAATTTTTTTTTAATCAAACCCATCCTGGAACTGTGCATACCACCTTAATGAATGAATAGTGAAAGGGGGGAGGAGGGTTCAATTGCCTCAGGAATATTCTCATAAATTCTACTAATGTCTGTCAGAAGATGCCTATACAGAAGCTGCAACCTTTGTAAGACTACAGATAGAAATTTTTTAAAAATTTTCTGGCTAGCTCACAGCTTTACAATTTCTGCTTAGTAAGAAGGACAGTGAATACGAGTAAATGGCAGTAGCAGAGATGTAGTTTTAAAGGACAAAAGAGCTGTCTATTAACTGTGATCAGGCTTAGCGGCCCACAGAGCACATTTTTCTGTGCCAAAATTCTTCCTGTTTGTGAAGAACTAGCTCCTTAAAATGTAAGGAGGTGGTGCTGGGTAGGGGAAGGAATGGCGGTGGGGATAGAACATGCCCGCGTAGGAGAAGAGAGGTTAGATATCTTACATCTATTCCCTCTTCTAATCCTACCTCCAACCAGATGGTATCAGGTGACCATATCAGCAAACCCTCGAGCCACACGGTGCTGTTGATGAACACCAGGTCAGTACAAAATAAAACCGCCCTCATCCATGATATAATTCTGGATAAGGGGGCTGACCTGGCGTGCATTACTGAGACCTGGGTGGGAGAGGAGGGTGGTGTTCCCCTCTCCCAGCTGTGTCCGCCTGGGTACTCAGTCCAGCACCAAGGTCGCTTGGAGGGTCGGGGAGGGGGAGTTGCTATAGTCTATAGGAGTTCTATCTCCTTGACCAGGCTTCCTATCCCTTTGAGAGGAGGTCTCGAGGGCCTGTATTGTGTGTTGGGCTCGCGAGACAAGTTGGGGATTCTGTTGGTGTACCGCCCACCCTGCTACGTACCAACAGTCTCCCTGCCTGAGCTGACGGAGGTAGTCTCAGACCTGGTGTTGAGGACTTCCAGGCTGTTGGTGCTGGGGGACCTCAACATTCATGCCGAGGCTCCCTTGACTGGGGCAGCTCAGGACTTCATGGCCGCCATGACAACCATGGGGCTGTCTCAATGTGTCATCAGCCCAACGCATGAGAAGGGCCATACCTTGGACCTGGTTTTCTCAACGGGACTGGAAGATGGTGGTTTGGATGTGGAGGGGTTGGTTGTGACCCCATTGTCATGGTCAGACCACTTCCTGGTCAAGTTTAGTCTATTAGCTTCTTCTTCCCTCTGCAAGGGTGGGGGATCTATTAAGATGATCCGCCCTCGGAGACTAATGGATCCAGATGGATTCCTGAATGCTCTGGGGGATTATCCGTCTGATATGGTCGGCGCTCCTGTCGAAGCTCAGGTCACCCTATGGAATAAGGAGATGACCTGGGCTGCTGACACGATTGCGCCTAAGCGCCCTCTCCCTGCTCGCCGAGCCCAGACAGCCCCTTGGTATACTTCTGAACTGCGGGCGATGAAGCGAGAGGGGAGACGGCTGGAGTGCAGGTGGAGGAAATCTCGCTGGGAGTCCAACCGAACACGACTTAGAGCCCATTATCGGGCCTATTTCATGGCAATACGGCTGGCGAAACGGCAATATTTCTCCAGCCGTATTGCTTCCTCAGAATGTCGCCCAGCCGAGCTGTTTCGGGTGGTCCAGGATCTTCTTCAACCGGGAAATCCGGTGGAGGTCCTGGACTGCTCATCAGCTCGCTGTGATGAGTTTGCCATCCATTTTGAGGAAAAAATCGCTCAGATTCGCAGTGGGTTGGACTCCACAGTTACTGCAGAATCAGAGGATGTGTCCAGCGCACCATGCTTTGGTCAGGTATTAATGGATGAGTTTCAATTGTTGAGACCTGAGGATGTGGACAGGGTGCTTGGATCTGTCTGTTCTACCACAACTCCGCTCGACCCTTGCCCATCCTGGCTAAATAGAAGATCAGCCAGGGGGGTTCGTACCTGGGTCCAGGAGGCTGTGAACGCCTCTTTGAGAGAGGGAGTGGTCCCTACCACCTTGAAAGAGGCGGTAATTCGACCACTCCTTAAAAAGCCAAACCTGGACCCAAGGCTGGTGGCTAACTACCGACCAGTAGCGAACCTCCCTTATTTGGGCAAAGTGTTGGAGCGGGTTGTGGCTGGGCAACTCCAGGCGCTGCTGGATGAAACGGATTTTCTGGATCCATTTCAATCGGGTTTCAGGCTGGGTTTTGGTACAGAGACTGCCTTGGTCGCCCTGTATGATGACCTTTGCCGGGAGAGAGACAGGGGGAGTGTGACCCTGTTGATACTCCTGGACCTCTCAGCGGCTTTCGACACCATCGACCATGGTGTCCTTCTGGATAGGCTGGCTGGGTTGGGAGTTGGGGGCACTGTTTTACGGTGGTTCCGCTCCTTCCTGGCTGACCGTGTCCAGAGGGTGGTGCTGGGGGACAGTTGCTCTGCCCCGTGGCATTCATGTCATGGGGTTCCTCAGGGCTCAATACTGTCCCCCATGCTGTTTAACATCTACATGAAACCGCTGGGAGAGGTCATCAGGAGGTTTGGGCTGAGGAGTCAGCAATATGCTGACGACACTCAGCTCTACCTCTCGTTTTCCACCAATCCAGGTGAGGTGGTTTCTGTGCTGAACTCGTGTCTGGACCTGATAATGGACTGGATGAGGGTCAATAAATTGAAACTCAATCCAGACAAGACGGAAGTGCTGTTAGTGGGTGCTTTGCCAGACAGGCTGGAGGGCCATCTCCCTGCCCTGAATGGGGTTACACTCCCCCTAAGGGACAGGGTCCGCAGCTTGGGGGTGCTCCTGGACCCCAGTCTAACACTGGAAGCCCAGGTGGACTCGGTGGCCAGGGGCGCCTTCCTCCAGCTGTGGAAACTATACCAGCTACGGCCCTATCTGGACGAGCGGAGTCTCATGACAGTTACACATGCACTGGTAACATCCCGTATAGATTACTGCAATGCGCTTTACGTTGGGCTGCCTTTGAAGACGGTCCGGCGACTGCAACTGGTCCAGAATTGAGCAGCGCAGCTGGTGAGTGGTGTGGCCGCCAGGGAACATATCAAGCCGATTCTGTATAAGTTACATTGGCTACCAGTTGCTGCCCGGGCCCAATTCAAAGTGCTTGTCTTGACATATAAAGCCCTAAACGGCTTGGGCCCTGGATACCTGAAGGACCGCCTCCTTCCATATGAGCCTACCCGGCAGTTAAGATCTAGCCAGGGGGCCCTTTTGAAAGAGCCGTCCCTCAAGGAGGTAAGAGGGATGGCTTGCAGACAAAGGGCCTTTTCGGCAGCTGCCCCCAGACTATGGAATGCCCTCCCGACTGAGATTCGTCTGGCGCCGACACTGATGACATTTCGGCGCCAGGTCAAAACCTTCTTGTTCCAGAAGGCTTTTAACTGAAATAATATTAGCTGTGGGTCTGATGGCAATTTTAATTGTATTTTAATTTTATTTTAATTGTACATATCTTTATTGTATTTTAAATGCTGTAAGCCGCCCAGAGACCTTTGGGTAGTGTGGGCGACATATAAATTAAATAAATAAATAATAATAATAAATAATAATAAAATGACTTGAATTTCAAAAATGAATAAACATTATTCCCAGTTTAAAAAAACAAAACCCACAACACCCTCCCCCAAGATTTTGCTATTTCTTTTCTTATTGGCCAAAACAAGATGTGTGTGTATGTCTTAGAGGAAGACAGCATCCCAAGAGACATGATCCTCAAATTTTGTTGAAAGACAACAACTGCTGAACACCTTCCTACTATTAGGGTTTATATGTGGTTTTAACTGCTGTTAGCCACCTGGAATTGTGCTTAGGAACTAGATGGGCAGGGCCTGTTACATAACAGCACTGATGTTACCTGTCTGTCATGGGTTTGGAGGGAAAGTTCCATCCTATGGGGAGTGGAAGGCGGGACATCAGGAGGAGGGGCTGTACTGTATAAATATGTGATGCCTGTGTGGTGAAAGGAGATGCTGAGACAGACTGTGAGACACTGGGTTGGGACGAAGCAGCAGCTGGGGAAGAAGAAGCTGTTGTGGGAGTCTGGGTGTCTGACAGGGTACTACTGTGTGTCAGAGTACCAGCCTGAAAGGTTCAGGGGTCTGTGGGTTAGCCAGAACTGATGGGTTCAGGGTCTGTGCTTTAAGTTAAAGGTTCTAGGTGAACCAAACTGTATGCTTGTGTGTGTGAGAATAAGCCACGTTACTTTATTTTATTCACCTGATTGTTTTATTTACCCTGTTTGTATTTAAAATAAACCTTATTCTTTTATTGTTTAAAAATCCATCCCTGGTCTGTGTGACTTATTATAGGGAATGGTTGGTGGCAGCTTAGTAACTGTGTGATAGATCCCAGTAGGTCTGGGTTTGTCACATTGATTGGTGTCCAGCGTGTGGGATACGACTGGTCCAGTTGTCCAGCGGTCCAGCAAAGCCTTGGCAAGTGTGCCCAGAGCAAGGGGGGTCTAGTCAGGGACAGTCTGAGGCGCGTAGGTAATCTTCTAGGTGTACCTCACGGGGAGGTGCGCTAGTAGAAGAACGTGCCAACTGGGGAGACTTAGATTAAGGTGCTCTGAGGCAGCCTAGTTTTGGCGGGAAAACGCTGAGGCAAAACTGCATAGCAACAGCGAGCTAGCTTGCCAGCTGAGAGGCCCAGCAGAGGGGGGTAGGCTCTGACTCGATACTGTTGCAATTTAGTGCTGAAGAACAGCAGCAATCTCTAGGGAGAGCTGGTTCTGAGGCAAAAAGAAAAAAAAGTGGTCGTTTTATTCTGAGGCTTGACTTTTTAAAGCAGCCTGTTCTGAGGGGGGATTATGCCCTTGACTCGAAGCCAGATAGCAGACATGAGTGAAGTGAAAGACCCCCAGATTGACCAAGGTTCTGAGGATGAATTTGGCTCAGTGCAAGGTGACAGCACAGGAGAGCAGGACCCAGAACTCAGAAAATTGCTCATAGCCCAACAGCATGAACTGAGGATGAGGCAATTGGAAAAAGAAGAAAGATTAGAGAGAGAGAAAATTGCTCTGGAAAAAGAAAGAATGGCGTTTGAATTAAGAAAACTGGAAATGATGAACCAGAACCATAATAACAATAGGGATTCTGAGGGAGGCCAGTTGTCTAAGGCTGACCTGAAGAAATTCCCTGTGTACCACAAGGGAGATTGTCCTGAGGTGTTCTTTTCCTTAGTGGAAAGAGCGTTTGTGGACTTCTCAGTGAGGGAAACTGAGAAGATGACCATCATGCGATCTTTAATCAGTGGTAGCCTTGCTGAAGTTTATGCCGAGATGCCTGAGGAACTGATGAAAGATTTTGCAGAGTTCAAAAAACTGGTGTTTGCAAGACATGGGATAAATGCAGAGCAGCTGAGACAAAGATTCAGGTCCCTTACCAAGAAGCCAGAACAGACTTTTACCCAAGTGGGGGCCCAATTGGTGAGGCTGCTTGAGAAATGGCTATCGCAGGAGGGGACAGAGACCTATGAACAGCTTAAAGACTTGATAGCCCTGGAACAGTTCTATTCAGTTCTGCATGGGGAATTGAAATTCCAGGTGAGGGAAAGGAAACCGAAATCTGTGGCAGCAGCCGCAGAAATCGCAGATTTTATCTCCCAAATAAGAAAGCCCTTGGGTGAGGGGAAATCTGTAGGTAAACCCAAAGAAACCTACAGCAAGTACTCTCAGGGACCAGGGAAAAGCCAGCAAGGGGGAGGGGCCCATGGTGAAGGGAAGCCCTCAGGCATGAAACCAAGCCCTCAGAATTTGGAGGGAAAACCGAAACCAGAGGAGAGAGAATCCAAATACACTAGAAAATGCTATTTCTGTCAGGGAAAGGGTCATCTGATCTCAGAATGTGAGAAATTGAAGCAGCTAAAAGGAATGGTGCCTCAGAATTCTAGTGGGACCAAGCCAAAAGCTGTGTTCTGTGTCCAGAAAGAGCAAAGCTCATTGTCACAGAGGGAGCCTGTTGCCATGACTACTCAGTCTGGAACAGCTACCTATGCTGATCAGGCTGAGGAAAATGGTCCTCTTGGGGAGGTAAAGCGCTGCTTGCTGGTAAAAACAGATTCTCAGTTGTTTGAGACAGCCGGGGTGGACGTAGGAATACTTGACCGTCAGTATAGGGGGCTGCGGGACACTTGTTCCCAGGTAACCCTGTGCCATCCAGATATTATTCCTAGGGAGTTTATAATCCCAAATGAGAGCATGAAGGTGGCAGGGATTGAGGGGCAGATAATCTCTCTGCCAGTAGCAGAGGTACCTGTCAACTTTCAAGGCTGGAGGGGAGATTGGCGGATAGCGATTTCATCGACTCTGCCAGCAGCCGTGCTCGTGGGAAATGACCTGGCTGAACATGTGAAACGGGTGCTAGTGATTACACGCTCACAAGCCACCACAGGGACAGTTCAGGGGGGTAATGATGAGCCAGAGACGGAAGCAGGTGGGGGAAGTTCAGAAGCTGTGGTGGAAACCTTAACCACAGACAGCAGATTTGGACAGGAGCAAAAGGCAGACGCCACTCTCCAAAAGTGTTTTGAACAGGTGACTGACGCCCAGCTAACACCTGAAACCCCAGTGAGATTTCTGGAGAAAAAGGGGATTTTATATAGAGAAACCCTGAGGAACATCTCAAAAGGGGGAGATGGGATCAGAAGTCAACTGGTGGTACCTGAAAAGTATCGCCCCATGATCTTACAAAGGGGGCACTCTGACATGTTTGCTGCACACTTAGGGGTGAACAAAACACAGCAGAGAATCACCCAGGATGACCCACAAGACGTTGTGACATACATAGACACCTTGATGAATGACCTAAGGAGAAATCTAGAGCTGGCAGCAGAAAACCTGCAAGCTCAGAAGGTCAGACAGAAAACATGGTATGACCACAAAGCTAGAGAGAGGCACTTTGACCCAGGGGAGGAAGTGCTTTGGCTTAGGCCCTGCAGAGAGAATAAACTGCAGCTCAAATGGGCAGGACCATATAGGGTCATTTCCAAGATGTCAGACCTGAACTACCTAATAGAGCAGGAGGAGAACCAAGCAAGGAGGGTGGTTCATGTGAATGCCCTAAAACCCTACTACAGAGGGGAACAGAGGGTTTTATTCGCGATAAAAGCAGCTGAGAGTGAGGAAGCTGAATTACCCTTCTGGGAGGGTAGAGGGGAAGTAAAATACAACCCAGAGGAGGTAAAGATCAGTCCTGCCCTCACCCAAGACCAGCAGCAAGAACTAAAAATGCTGCTTAGTAAATATCAACAGGTGTTTTCCAACAAGCCGGGGATAGTGAAGGGAGTGATGCATCGGATCCACACAGGGGATGCACCCCCGCAGGCAGTATCCCCATACCGAGTAACGGGACCCTATAGGGACAAGGTGCGGAAGGAGCTGGACGAAATGCTGAGGGAGAACATAATCGTCCCCTCTTCTAGTCCTTGGTCCTCTCCGATAGTCCTTGTGGACAAGCCTGATGGGAGCATTAGGTTTTGTGTTGATTACAGGAAGTTAAACCGTGTAACCACTCCTGATGCCTACCCAATGCCCAGGCTAGACAACCTGATTGAAACCATAGGGGGTTGTCGGTTCATCTCATCATTGGACCTGGTAAAGGGATATTGGCAATTAAGAATTGATCCCAGGGATCAAGAAAAGACTGCCTTTTGCAGCCCTTTTGGTCTCTATGAGTTTCGAGTCCTGAGCTTTGGTCTCAGAAATGCACCAGCCACATTCCAAAGGCTGATGGACCAGACCTTGGCAGGGCTCAGTGACTTTACAGTGGCCTACATTGACGACATAGGGATCTTCAGTAATACCTGGGAAGATCACCTGATACACCTGGAGTTAGTGCTGCAGAGGTTAAGTGCAGCAGGGCTAACAGTAAAGGCCAGCAAGTGTCAGCTGGGTAGCCCAGAAATAAAATACTTGGGTCACATGGTAGGGGGAGGAATGATAAAACCCCTGGAGGCCAAAATAGAAGCTGTTCGAGATTGGCCTAGACCCACCACCAAGAGAAAAGTCAAATCATTTCTTGGGTTGGTGGGCTACTACAGAAAGTTCATCCCGAGGTTTAGCGAGATTGCGGCTCCGCTGACCGATCTGACGAGGAAGAAGGCTGATGACCGCATCCCGTGGACCAGCGACTGTGAGGCGGCGTTCCAGAGGTTGAAGGAGGCGTTAATCAACTATCCTGTCCTGCGTGCTCCAGACTTCGACCGGGAGTTCATCATCTACACCGATGCGTCTAACAGCGGGGTAGGAGCAGTTCTGTGCCAGGAGGATGAGAATGGTGACCAGCATCCAGTGTCCTACCTGAGTAGGAAACTTCAAAAAGGTGAGAGACATTTGGCAACCGTGGAGAAGGAGTGTTTGGCCATAGTCTACGCGATCCAGAAGGCCAAGCCTTACATCTGGGGAAGACATTTTATTCTGTGTACTGACCATTCACCATTGCAATGGTTAAAGACAATGAAAACCCACAATAGCAAACTTATGAGGTGGGCTTTGAACTTACAGGACTATGACTTTGAAGTGAAGGTGGTCAGAGGGTCAGTGAACTGTGTTGCTGACGCCTTATCAAGAAGACCTGAAGACTGAAGACGGCGAAAGAACATGGACTATATGTATATAATGAAGACAAAAAGTTAAAATGTACCTGGTTTTGAATTTGGTTGGTATTAATAAAGGTAAATTGATGTACTGTATATGGTAAAATGTTTAAATGCATATTTGCTATGGTTAACTTGGAGTGTAAGTATATGTAAGTATTATATGGTATGTATAAATGTTGTTGTGTATTTTATGCAGGTTGTTTTTTGGTGAAAAGCACTTTTAGCTTTCCCCCTACAAAACAACTTTTAAAGAGGGGAGGTGTTACATAACAGCACTGATGTTACCTGTCTGTCATGGGTTTGGAGGGAAAGTTCCATCCTATGGGGAGTGGAAGGCGGGACATCAGGAGGAGGGGCTGTACTGTATAAATATGTGATGCCTGTGTGGTGAAAGGAGATGCTGAGACAGACTGTGAGACACTGGGTTGGGACGAAGCAGCAGCTGGGGAAGAAGAAGCTGTTGTGGGAGTCTGGGTGTCTGACAGGGTACTACTGTGTGTCAGAGTACCAGCCTGAAAGGTTCAGGGGTCTGTGGGTTAGCCAGAACTGATGGGTTCAGGGTCTGTGCTTTAAGTTAAAGGTTCTAGGTGAACCAAACTGTATGCTTGTGTGTGTGAGAATAAGCCACGTTACTTTATTTTATTCACCTGATTGTTTTATTTACCCTGTTTGTATTTAAAATAAACCTTATTCTTTTATTGTTTAAAAATCCATCCCTGGTCTGTGTGACTTATTATAGGGAATGGTTGGTGGCAGCTTAGTAACTGTGTGATAGATCCCAGTAGGTCTGGGTTTGTCACAGGGCCATCATTTATTTTTAAAATAAATGAAAAACAAACATCCAAATAAATAAATAAAATTATCCCCACCCTTGACAATAAAAAGGAAAAACAAAACATGGTGGTGGGAATTTTTTCATGCGATGTGATCCTCACCTGCAAAGCTACACAGACTCCCAGTATCCTTGAATAGCATTTCAGTTACCAATGAAATCTAGCAGCAGTCCTATACAGTACTATATATCGTACAAACATGACAAAAGGGAGTGCAAACAAGACAAAAGGAAGCAAGGAGGTAATCCATAAAAGGAATAAAAGAAAAATATCTAACAACTCCTTCAAATAAAACATGCAAAAATTGCTGCCTACTCAAAAAACGCATGATGATGAAAATACCTAATGACTCCTGAGAATGAACATTAGCTTATTTTACCTTAAACATTTGCCAATTTCCAACTGTAACAGCCCTTGGAAACTAGCAATAGTATTTCCAGATCTTTTCACCCTCACCTGTAGAAGGGCTGTGAACAAATATACAAGGATGAAGATTGGGGTCAAGGATGTGTGTCCACTCTTCATTAAATGAATGGTGTATAGGAAAATTAAATGCCCAGGAATCACCAAAAGAAGAAGAACTTGAGCTGACTTATTGTTTACTCCTGCAAATAATAATAAATAATTACATTATAACTACATAATAACAACAACAATTCACTTTTTATGAACAAGAGAATAATGTTGATGCATTATTTCAATAATGATCTTAATAGGGACGTGGTGGCGCTGTGGGCTAAACCGCAGAAGCCTGTGCTGCAGGGTCAGAAGACCAAGCAGTCGTAAGATCTAATCCACGCGATGGAGTGAGCGCCCGTTGCTTGTCCCAGCTCCCGCCAACCTAGCGGTTCGAAAGCATGCAAATGCGAGTAGATAAATAGGTACCATCTCGGTGGGAAGGTAAACAGCGTTCCGTGTCTAAATCACACTGGCCATGTGATCACGGAAAGATTGTCTTCGTACAAACGCTGGCTCTATGGCTTGAAGAGCGGGATGAGCGCCGCCCCCTAGAGTCGGACACGACTGGACAAAAATTGTCAAGGGGAACCTTTACCTTTACCTTTACGATCTTAATACAGTGGTGCCTCGCTTAGCGAATGCTTCGTTTAACGATGAATTCGCTTAGCGAGGGGGTTTCTGGGGGAAACTACTGCCTCGTATAGCGAGGCAGTCTATGGAGGAAACTCGCATACCGATGTTTCCCCCATAGGCCCCCGGCGGGCGCTTCGGAGCGGCCGCGGGGAGACCTCTCCCGCGGCCGCTCCAAAGCGCCTGCCCTGAGAATGCCGGCTGGCTGGCCGGCGCTTTGGAGCAGCCGCGGGAGAGGTCTCCCCGCAGCCGCTCTGAATCGCCGGCCAGCCTGCAGGCATTCTCCGGGCGGGCGCTTTGGAGCGGCCGCGGGGAGACCTCTCCCGCGGCTCCTCCGAAGCGCCTGCCCTGAGAATGCCGGCTGGCTGGCCGGCGCTTTGGAGCAGCCGCGGGAGAGGTCTCCCCGCAGCCGCTCTGAATCGCCGGCCAGCCTGCAGGCATTCTCCGGGCGGGCGCTTTGGAGTGGCCGCGGGGAGACCTCTCCCGCGGCTCCTCCGAAGCGCCTGCCCTGAGAATGCCGGCTGGCTGGCCGGCGCTTCGTAGCAGCCGCGGGAGAGGTCTCCCCGCAGCCGCTCTGAATCGCCGGCCAGCCTGCAGGCATTCTCCGGGCGGGCGCTTTGGAGTGGCCGCGGGGAGACCTCTCCCGCGGCTCCTCCGAAGCGCCTGCCCTGAGAATGCCGGCTGGCTGGCTGACGCTTCGGAGGAGCCGCGGGAGAGGTCTCCCCGCAGCCGCTCTGAATCGCCGGCCAGCCTGCAGGCATTCTCCGGGCGGGCGCTTTGGAGTGGCCGCGGGGAGACCTCTCCCGCAGCTGCTCCGAAGCGCCTGCCCCGAGAATGCCGGCCGGCTGGCCGGCGCTTCGGAGGGGCTGCGGGGAGACCTCTCCCGCGGCTCCTCCGAAGCGTCAGCCAGCCCCAGCTGGTAGCCTGCCCGGGCCGCCTACCCGAGCCGTTCTCGGACGCCTGGACGTCCGAGAACGGCTGGGGTAGGTGGCCCGGGCAGGCTACCAGCAGCGGGGACAGAGGGGGGGGTATCGGGAAGGTTTCCAGGTGAAAGCCTGGAAACCTTCCGGACACCCCCCCACCCTGCAGCCGCCGCTTGAAGCCTGCCCAGGCTGCCTACCCGAGCTGTTCTCGGACGCCTGGACGTCCGAGAACGGCTGGGGTAGGTGGCCCGGGCAGGCTACCAGCAGCGGGGACAGAGGGGGGGGGTATCGGGAAGGTTTCCAGGTGAAAGCCTGGAAACCTTCCGGACACCCCCCCACCCTGCAGCCGCCGCTTGAAGCCTGCCCAGGCTGCCTACCCGAGCTGTTCTCGGACGCCTGGACGTCCGAGAACGGCTGGGGTAGGTGGCCCGGGCAGGCTACCAGCAGCGGGGACAGAGGGGGGGTATCGGGAAGGTTTCCAGGTGAAAGCCTGGAAACCTTCCGGACACCCCCCCACCCTGCAGCCGCCGCTTGAAGCCTGCCCAGGCTGCCTACCCGAGCTGTTCTCGGACGCCTGGACGTCCGAGAACGGCTGGGGTAGGTGGCCCGGGCAGGCTACCAGCAGCGGGGACAGAGGGGGGGGTATCGGGAAGGTTTCCAGGTGAAAGCCTGGAAACCTTCCGGACACCCCCCCACCCTGCAGCCGCCGCTTGAAGCCTGCCCAGGCTGCCTACCCGAGCTGTTCTCGGACGCCTGGACGTCCGAGAACGGCTGGGGTAGGCGGCCCGGGCAGGCTACCAGCAGCGGGGACAGAGGGGGGGGTATCGGGAAGGTTTCCAGGTGAAAGCCTGGAAACCTTCCGGACACCCCCCCACCCTGCAGCCGCCGCTTGAAGCCTGCCCAGGCTGCCTACCCGAGCTGTTCTCGGACGCCTGGACGTCCGAGAACGGCTGGGGTAGGCGGCCCGGGCAGGCTACCAGCAGCGGGGACAGAGGGGGGGGGTATCGGGAAGGTTTCCAGGTGAAAGCCTGGAAACCTTCCGGACACCCCCCCCACCCTGCAGCCGCCGCTTGAAGCCTGCCCAGGCTGCCTACCCGAGCTGTTCTCGGACGCCTGGACGTCCGAGAACGGCTGGGGTAGGCGGCCCGGGCAGGCTACCAGCAGCGGGGACAGAGGGGGGGGGGTATCGGGAAGGTTTCCAGGTGAAAGCCTGGAAACCTTCCGGACACCCCCCCACCCTGCAGCCGCCGCTTGAAGCCTGCCCAGGCTGCCTACCCGAGCTGTTCTCGGACGCCTGGACGTCCGAGAACGGCTGGGGTAGGTGGCCCGGGCAGGCTACCAGCAGCGGGGACAGAGGGGGGGGGTATCGGGAAGGTTTCCAGGTGAAAGCCTGGAAACCTTCCGGACACCCCCCCACCCTGCAGCCGCCGCTTGAAGCCTGCCCGGGCCGCCTACCCGAGCCGTTCTCGGACGCCTGGACGTCCGAGAATGGCTGGGGAAAGCAGCGCGGGGAGGCTTCAAGCGGCGGCTGCAGGGTGGGGGGGGGGGTGTCCGCTCCCAGCGACCCCCCACGGCTTGGATCCAAGCTGTGGGGGCAGGCTGAGAGGGTGGTGGGATTGGGATGCCTTTCAGGCATCCCGGGTTTGGATCCCACCCGCCGCCGGTTACCCTAACCGGCGGCGGGTGGGATCCAACCCCGGGATGCCTGAAAGGCATTCCAATCCCACCACCCTCCCCCCGCGGCTTGGATCCGAGCCACGGCGGCTACCCCAGCCATGGCCGGACTCTAGGGAGTCAAGCCATGGCTGAGTTAGCCGCCGTGGGTCAGATCCAAGCCACGGGGGGAGGGAAAAAACCGGATAATCCATTCCTATTGGAACGGATTAACCGGTTTCCAATGTATTCCTATGGGAAATGGTGCTTCACATAACGATGTTTTCACATAACGATGTTTTGTTTGGAACCAATTAACATCGTTATGTGAGGCACCACTGTAGTCTTAAGATCAGGGTGTAAAAATCCCAACCATACTGCAATGATGCTCGAGACTGTAGTCTCAAGAGGATTGAAATCACCTCTCGCAAACATGTATCATCAATTTTTCAACTCTCATGAACACTTTTTCCGAATTGTCCATGAAGGGGTTGAGTTCAGCCGGATGAAGTGGGGTTACTCCACAAACGCTTACAATATGTTTGATTGTTAGTGGTCCAATAAAAGCTACCTTCCACTCTTACATTTGTGCAGGTTTGGGGACCACAAGGCCTTTTCCTTGTTCTTTTAGTAATAATTTGTCATAAGGTGAATGCATGCATTATCCTATCCTTTACAGTAAGCTCTGGAATAATTTGTAATTATTAACCATCAGCATAATTAACATATATAACATTGGCAACAATTTTTCTATATGTTAAAATATGTAGCCTTCTAAAACTGACTACCTCCACTAAATACCACAGTATTGCAGAGCATTCCAAAATGCTAATGTTCAGGCTTTGTTAAATTTCCAAGGTCAGAGTGTTACTGACCTAATAATGCCTTTGCACACTATGTTTTGATCTAATTTGTCACAATGATGTTATCAGTAAATAGAAAGAACACAAGAAGACAGAAAGAGGGGGTCCTGGCTCCCTAAGGGCTCATCCATTCCCCCGAATGTACATAATCCTGCCTTGATGATGTCAGTATTTTCCCCACCATCCAAACGACACAAGGTTTCATTCAATACCAATAATGAAAAAGAATGATAAAACCCTTGGCTTTCTATATTTTTTAAAAAAACAAATTCCACGACATTGTTGTTTTGTTTTGTACTGAGAGTGGAGTTTTAGAGGTAAGAGCTTCCCATGTCACAAGCTTTCAGTTTAGCAACAATCCACTAAAACAGCAACAATAGCAAAACCAAAACTCAGCAGTGTATAAGACGCCCCACCCCCACTGTTCTAACCCCAAATTAAGAAATCTTAACTTAGCTTTAAGTATTCAGCCTCTGGGCTCAGAATGCATCCCTGTTGCATCTGAGCACTGCCTACATGCTCCACCTCCAATGAGGTCTGTTCTAATTGGTTTGTTCAGCATCAGCTGACGTCAGTTACCTAAGGCTCGTGACTGGAGGAAGCTAAATCTCCTGACTGTAGGAAGCTAAGCCCTGTGACTGAAGGAAGCCTGTTTGCAGAGGCAAGGTATGGGCCGTTTTGTTCTCTCCTCAGCTTACTTCCATGTATAAGACAACCCTCAATTTTTAATCTAAAGATTTTAGACAAAAATTGCATCCTATACATGGAAAAATATGGTATATCTAGAAGCTTTGATCAGTATTTTTGTTGGAGATTTGTGAAACACAACTGATTTCTGAAGTGGAATGGCAGCAGAGTATGCCTCCATTGCAAAAGGGTCAGATCAGAAGCTTACATTAGCACAGCATTTTTTTAAATGGTCTTCTGTTGTCAACACAAGACTATTTAAAAAAATATGCATTCAAGCTTTTGAAATATTTTTTAATCATTTATTTAAAATACACTGATTTCTTAAAGAGAAGAGGCAGTTAGGAATAAGCGTGGACAGAATGCTTAGTAAGATATGTTTGTAAAATTAAAGAGGAAAAAAGGCAATTATTGTGATGCTGAAAAGCTAAGAGATTATTCCAATGTGAGCTTCAACTTCTTCAGAACTAAGAAAAATAATCCCTAAGAAAATAAAGTCTGAAAATATTCCAGTGAATTTAATGTAAAAATTCTATATAAAATAGAGAAAATATCAAACTTCTAGTATTTCTGTATCTAGCAGTCTACCAATTATGTGATTCCATTATTTTTCTGATCTATTATCTCATTCACTCCAAGTATTACTAGAGAATACAGTGGTGCCCCGTAAGACGAATATATTTTATTCCGCGAGAATTGCTGTCTTACAAAAAAAATTGAAATTTATTCATCTTGCGAGGCATCGGTCTCGGGGGGGAAAAAACGTCTTGCAAAGAATGGCCATAGAAGAAACCGTCTTGCTAAGCACCATAGCAATCACAAAAAACAATAGTCTTGCGGGTTATTCGTCCTGTGAGGCAATCGTCTTGCGAGGCACCACTGTAATGCTTTTCGTTTTTTTAAAAATCCAGAAACAGGCAAGGAAATATGGAGTAACCTTTGTTAAGGGCAATGTATCTGCCTATTGGTTAGCAGCTGATTCTAATAAAGTAGAGCCCTATGTAGCTTATGAAAACCTGAAAAGCTTGATTAAATCTGCATACCAATATTAGATAATAATTTGCATTTAAAGTTATAAAGATATTTACTGATTATAAGAAACAAAAACTACTGATCATATTTAACACATACCTGTACCACAATATGTTCTGCACGGGTAGAGGCAGCCCTTGGCTTCTTCTGGTAATTCACCAGGAACATTGTGTAAATGCAAATATGTAGAAATCCTGCTTGCCTGAATTGCCACTAGATTGCCACCAATACCTAAATAATATAGTAGAAAATGTCACTGTTTATTAATAATTGGGCATAATGGCCAATACATTTATATCAGCAACTGCAAGCCTACCTATCATTTCACGCCTATCACACCGAGGGGGAAAAATTCCTCCATCCATAGTTCATCTTCTCATTTTCTGATTGCTAGTCAATGTGTTGCTACTACTGCTAATATAGTAGGACCCCTGTATCCACAAGATATTGATTCCAAGTCCCCTCCTGTGGATGCTGAAAACCGTAGGTAATAGCAAACACTATATATAGCATGGTAAAAGAAAAAAAAATCCAGAAATATGTATTTTTGCCATATTTTACCAGAGGTGGTCATTAGAGAGAACCAGAGCCCATGCTATGTATTCTTCAACAAGAATGCACAGAATGGTTTCTCACTCCCACTAGTGGCCAGTTCTGGTAAATACATTGTGGAAATATGTATTCCTAGTTTTTTCTTTTAGTATTTTCAAACCATGAATACTGATACTGCAAATATGGGAGTCTTACTGTATACTGCATTTCTTTACTACCAACAATATGGTAGAGAGCTGGAAGAGTTGGACTTCATGGAAGGAAGATGAATGCAATGCCACCTGAGCCAACGAAAACTCTAATTAGGTTTATAAATCAGTAACTGCTCTAATAGATGCAAAACTAAGATATCTCGAAATCAACCATGAAGCCTGCTCACTAGTTTTCAGCATTTTTCTCCCCCTCTCCCCCTCTCCCCAACCTGTCAAGGTATCATGGTACCTGTCTGACATGGGATCAAGGTTCAAACAATGCCTTAAGCCAGCGCTAGGAAAGAGGAAACCCTCTAAATAGTTCTGGACTGTAAACATCCCATCAGTCCTAGCCGTCATTGCCAATGATCAGAGATTATAGAAGCTGTAGCCCAACAATGTGTGGAAGGCCAAACATTCTCCACCACTGCACTCTTTTAAAAAAACAAAACACTTGCTAACTGGAATTTGTACTTCCTTTGTAGCAATAGAAAAGCAAAATATCTTCCTCCAGTTTAACTTCCAGCTCAGCTGTCTTGTCCCACAGCAACCGTTTATTCCAAAACGTAAGTGTTGCCACCCCACAACAATGCACTGCTACATCCAGCATCTCATGGCTAATGTGCGAGAGATGAGACAAGAATGCTTGTTTTGGCTTTTTTTCAGAATTGGTCCAGGCTTCCAGAAGCTGAATCTACGGTATATTGTATGGACCTTTAGGAGTTAGCCCTTTGACATTGATTTGCTGAGCCGATGGCATGGCTCAGATCACTCAGTCCCTCAGGATGGAAACAAAGCAGCTTGCAATCCAATTTCTGACGTGAAACAAGATTGTCAGTTTGGTTGAGATTAATCCTCATCCAACAACGATGCAACATTTTCGTTGCCCAGTTTTGTTTAGTTGCAGAATTCACACAGGACTAGATGTAGGCTTCTATAGCATTTCCAACTGGAGAGTTGTAAAAAAAATGTCCCCACATTTCAACCATTTTCTTCCTACAAGCTTTTAAAAAGTTACTGCTAATCTTCAGAACTTTAAAGTACTCCTGTGGCCAGGCAATACAAACTGCAGCAGCGGTTTTCACACTCATGGTGGACGAGGGTGAAAGCCTTGCAAAGTGGATGCATGAAGTCCTGAGAGACAAAGAAGTCGGGAAATAGGAAGCCATGAACTATGGGAGCTGGAAATAGGAACCGCAACCAACAAAGCATGGAGAAGCATGGACCCGAGCAAAAGCTAAAGCAATGGTTCCCAACCTTGGGCCTCCAGATGTTCTTGGACTACAACTCCCAGAAATTCTGGCCAGCACAGCTAGTATTGAAGGCTTCTAGGAGTTTTAGTCCAAAAACATCTGGGGACCCAAGGTTAGGAAGAAGGAGGAGGCTTTAAAAAAATAGCAGAAAGAGAAATGGGCCTTGGAGAGGATACTGAGAGAAGATAAGCTGAAGAAATCCCACAGTGGTTAAGAAAAGGAGAAACAGTATTCTGTGGGAAAGGAAAGTAGAAATGCTAAAAGATACTGCTGGTAGTGGGTTGAAAAGAATGCACTTGAGAAACATTGGGACCCAAGTAGAAAGCAGAATTGGGACAATTAAGGTAAACAGAAGCAGTAAAAGTGTGCATTATTAGCTTCAGATAGGCAGACAGGAAAAAGAGTCTAGACCAAGATTTGGGAACATTCCTTGTTTAGAATGGAATTTCCAGAATACCTCAGCCAGCATGGCCAATGACTCTGATGATGATAATGATAATGATAATGATAATGATAATGATTATTATTATTATTATTATTATTATTAGTAGTAGTAGTAGTAGTAGTAGTAGTAGTAGTAGTAGTAGTAGTAGTAGTAGTAGTAGTAGTAGTAGTAGTAGTAGTAGTAGTAATAAAAATAAAAATAAAAATAAAAATAAAAATAAAAATAATAATGAAATGTTTTCCAGACTTTGGTCTAGATCTGAACAGGGGAATTTCACCAGTTGTGTTTTTTACTGTGACCAGACATCCTTAAGATATGGTGAAAGAAACAATTATGACTGGTGGTGGCAGGAACAAAATTGCTGCATGCTTGCAGAAACATAAGACCCTTAAAACCAGAAACAGGGTCTCACGAGTTTTTCATATTGCTGAATGGAAACAGTACCAAAGTACCAAAGGTATGTTACTGGAGTAGTGGTTCTTTCTTCCCAGGACACTTTCCAAACAGAACAGCTTTTGCCAATTTTTTTCCCCTTATTGAAGAAAAGATCAAAGGATCTAACATCTTTTCCCCAATGCGGAGTCAAGCAGAAAGTGGGAAGGTAATTTTGATGAGAAAAATGGTCTAAGATTAAAAAGCTACATTTCTCCAGATCCCACACTACAACTCCAAGTGAATTTGCAAGCCACATGTTAATTTTAATTTAACAAGCTATCTATCAAGATAATAATGTATAGTTTCACTATTAATTCCAAGACAGAATTGGAAATCAGACTTCGCCACAAGTGTTTAACATTTTTCCTGATTTGTTTATTTATTCATTGGTCCTTTGATATCTTATTTTTAATTCTTAATTGAATTCTACTGGAGGTTGTTCATGATTTAGTGTACCTTGGCTCAATGATCTCTGACACACTCTCTCTAGATGTCGAGCTGGATAAACACATTGGCAAAGCAGCTACAGTACCATGATCTCTAGACTCACAAAGAGAGTTAGGCTTAACAAGAAGCGGACAGCATATACCAAGATCCAGGTCTATAGAGCTTGTGTACTGAGTACACTCTTGTACTGCAGTGAGTCCTGGACCCTTTGTGTACAGCAGGAGAGGAAGCTGAACACATTCCATATGCATTGTATCTGATGCTTTTTTGGTATCACCTGGCAGGACAAAGTTCCAAATAGACTAGTCCTAGAACAAGCTGGAATTGTTAGCATGTGTACATTACTGCAGGTTAAACCGCAGAAGCCTCTGTGCTGCAAGGTCGGAAGACCAGCAGTCGTAAGATCGAATCCACACAACGGAGTGAGCTCCTGTTGCTCGTCCCAGCTCCTGCCAACCTAGCAGTTCGAAAGCATGCAAAATGCAAGTAGATAAATAGGTACCACCATGGTGGGAAGGTAACAGTGTTCCGTTTCTAGTCGCGCTGGCCACTGAAACTGTCTTATGGACAAACGCTGGCTCTACGCCTTAGAAATGGGAATGAGCAGAGCCCCCTAGAGTCGGATACGACTGGACAATTTGTCAAGGGGAACCTTTACCTTATACATTACTGAAACAGCGACATCTACGTTGGCTTGAGCATGTCATGAGAATGGCTCATGGTGAGATTCAAAAAGGTCTCCTGTATGGAGAATTAGTGCATGGAAATCACCCCAGAGGGAGACTACAGCTGCGATATAAGGATACAGTGGGGTCTTGACTTAAGAACAGCCCGAGTTAAGAACATTTTGACTTAAGAACCGCTCTCATAGGAAAATATTGACTTGACTTAAGTACTTAGATTTGAGTTACAAACTGAAAAAAACCCACATGGGAGGCAGGGAAAGTGCAAAACGTGAACTTTCAGTTAACTGTTGGCCAGTGAAAAGGGTGCCTGTCTGCTTCCTCACTCCTCCCAGCGTTTAGAGAGTGGATTGGGAGACAGTCTTCGGACTGCCTGGTACTGCCTGGACTGTATTTTCCCTGCCTTCCCTGAACCTTTCTTGAGCTAAGAAAAAAAGAAACAAAATATCCCCCTCTAGTGGTCGAAGGCGGAATAGCAGCTTCCCATTAGTTTCCATGGACGGAAAAGAGCAGATACGGATCAAATGGTTTTCAATGCATTCCTATGGGAAATGCAGATTTGACCTGAGAACTTTTTGACTTGAGAACCGCCTTCCAATACGGATTAAGTTCTGAAGTCAAGACCCCACTGTATCTGCAAGTGTGATCTGAAGGCCTTAGGAATAGACCTCAACAGATGGGAAACTTTGACATCTGAGCGTTCAGCCTGGAGGCAGGCGATGCAGCATGGCCTCTCCCAATTTGAAGAGACACCTGTTCACCAGGCCGAGGCAAAGAGGCAGTCCTGGGAAGCAGCAAAATCAGGGAGCTGGACAGGGGACAGATTGGATTTGTCTTCAGTGTGGAAGGGATGGTCACTCTCGAATTGGCCTTCTCAGCCACACTAGATGCTGTTCGAAGAGCACTTTACCATGGTCTCTTGAGACTGAAGGATGTCTACAGTATAATTGAATTCTGATCAATGCTGTTAAAAGTATTTAGCATTATTCTGATCTTTAGTTGTGCAACTTCAACAGTTTGGATTGTTTTATTTCTTCATCTAATAGACAATTTGTTTCCTCTAAGGGCTTCTGTGCTAACATGCCTTTTGAATTACCTAGGTTGTTCTACAAATTAATTACTTAACAGAGAACAGTATAAACCTATTAAAAGGGATATGTAGTCCACTAGTAAATGCAAAAGGTTGTCAATATAAAATTATCAGCGCAAATATTGACCAGGCTTGTGACTTCTGTCATATGTCTAGATGTAAAATGCTTGAACATTTATTACATGAAAAAATATAGCTAAACATAGAACATGAATATTCATACCCATATTCGCACACACACCACACAACTATATTGAAAAGTCTTTGTCCTTTATCTTCTATTATTATTTACTCCCTAAAATACAAACAGTAACACACCAGCACTACAGTAGTACCTCAGTTTATGAATGCCCCGGTTAACGTAATTTTCAGTTTACGAACGGAAATCCATTGAAAATAATGCCTCGGTTTACAATTTATTTGTTTATTTATTTTGCAGCACGAAGGAAGTTTCCCCAGGATGCATTGTGTCTGGAGGTTTATAGTGCCACTCCCATTCCTATGACAAACCGTGTTTTGGTTTACAATTTTTTGTATTATGTAACGTCCTAGAGAATGCATTAAATGTGAATTTCGTTGTATGGGTATACTGTGTATATACTTACAATGACAATAAATTATTATTATTATTATTATTATTATTATTATTATTATTATTATTATTATTATTATTATTATTATTATTATTATTAATGGAGTTGGAAGGGGTCTGTAAGGCCTTCAAGGCCAGCCCCCTGCCCAGTGCTGGACCTTTGCTTAGTTACCATATATGACAATACAGTGGTGCCTCACTTAACAACGTTAATTTGTTCCAGCAAAATCTCTGTAGAGCGAAAACGTCATAAAGCGAAAATAAAAAACCCATTTAAATGCATTAAAACCCGGTTAATGCGTTCCAATGGGCTAAAAACTCACTGTCCAACGAAGATCCTCCATATGGCAGCCATTTTTGGTGCCTGTATAGCGAGGAATCCGTACCTAAGCACAGCGGGGAGCCATTTTGAGCACTCGGTGGCCATTTTGAAAACCCAATTATCAGCTGTTTTGATCATCGTAATGCAAAGAATAGGTTCCCGAAGCACTACCCATCTGCAATCCTATGAACAGCAAACCAGCAGCTAGCGAATATATAGGACATATACAGTTCTAATAAACAGGATAGTTTATGTATCCGTCAGGAAGTTAAAGTAGAGTAGACCTTTGGTCTAGATGGGTGGGGTATAAATCTAATAAAATAAAATAAAATAAATAAAATTAAAGCATGTCAGTTTTTTGGCATTTCCAAGCTTAAAAAAAACAGCTATTACTTTTGTCTGCTTGGAACATGGTGTCATGAATTTGATTCTGAAAATAGAATAGAGTTGTATATCATAGGATTTATTTAAGAGTAGCAACGAAAAAGCTAGAAATCCGCTTGTGTCCAGGTGCTAATTAGAGAGAAAAAATGTACAAGGTCAGTTCTTCTTCAGCAGAAGAAAAAAAAGTCAAAAAGGGCAAGATGACCTTTATCTTATCTAAACTCCCTCGGACAAGGACATAACTTGTTAATTTAAGAAAGATGGGAGAAGAGAGAAGAAGGAGGAGATGGACGGAGAGACAGCCTGGACGTCTGCCCGAACGCAGCAAGAGAGAATTCCTGCCCAGAGGAATGAACGCTAGGATTTTATTTTTCAAATTAACAGTAAGATAGAACTCTGTTTGAAAATGTAGTAAGCTATTTTATTATTTTGGTTTTTTATAGAGGAAAATGGTTCTTGTTAACGGCTGGGGTAATTTGGAAATGATTATTTGTGTAAAGATTGGCTTATCTAAATGTGTTTCAAATTAATCTCTATCTTTTTAATAAAATATAAAAAGGCTGTTTGTCTGTACATTGGCTTCTTGAATAGACCGTCAAGCTACTCTAGTTAATTGGCTAATTTAAAATTGGTTTATTTAATCAGGCCACGCGCATGCTACCAATTTAGGGTCCCTCATATAAGATAAAGAGGAGTAAATCTTCTAGAATGACTAGAAGTTTTTTATTTAAAAATCGTAGCAGACTTGGGAGAAAGGGTGGAAAAGTTGCCTAGGGTAAAATTAAAGGACCCGGTTTTACCTGAGTAGGAACTGTTCATCCTGGACCCCTCTCTGTTACGTGTAAAAGCAGTTTCTTAGGAAGCTCGTTTTTATGACACATGGTGTGTGCTACTGACATGGAAGCTGTACAGCTTGATTCTTTTATGCATATTTATTCAAATTTAGTGTAGCTAGAAGATGTTTGCCAAGCTGGTGAAATCACATTCCATAGCATTAATACGGCCTTGCTCATATTTTTCTGATGAAGTTATCTAATGCAGAGGTCGTTAACCCCCGGTTCGTGGCCTGAGCCAGACTGCACCGCGAAGACAGACCTCCTGCCCCCTCCCTGCATGCACTCCTCTCCCCACAGCTGCTTTGCGCATGCGTGCACATGCTGGCGCTGGTGCTCCCCCACCCCTTCATGCATGCACCCAAGTGCCTGCACGAAGGGGTGGGTGGGCGGATGGACGGGCATGCAGGCGCTCCTGTGCATAGGGTTGGGGGAGCATTCACGCCAGCACTGGCACGCACACGCTGCCCCACCGCTTCACGTATGTGCACGAGAGCACAAGAGTGCAGGGGGGATGCCCCGCCTTCCTCAGAGGCTCAGCCAGCCCATGGTCCCAAAAATGTTGGGGACCGCTGGTCTAATGAATAGGAAAATAATCAGTTTTGCCAATTATGTTTTTGGTCTGCACAAGAAAAGAGGATAGTTAACACCCATGTATGTAAAATGGATCATGCCATTCTGTACTCCCTATAGTATAGCTCTTTGTTTCCGAGTGCAAGAGAACATGTCACAATAAGCCTTTTTAGTACCTTTTTAAGAGGCTTACAGTAGGAAAAGTCAGTATTGCCCACTGTGCGAATTTACTGAGAGACTTGAGATTGTTGGCATTTTTCTTAAAACCACAGTTCCTGTGCTATGTACATAATCAAGAAACTCAATTTTACTGAACATTGCTACATTTACCATTGAGAAGGACAACTTAAAAATACAACCCTTAAACACTCAAACAGAAGGCCAACAATAAAATGAAATGCCCCTACGGCAGGAAGCTGAAAAGTCCAGATTATAAAATATTATTTATTTCACACAAAGTACAGTATGTGGGCTAAACACTGCCATAAAGCAACAGAAGATGGAAATGTTGACAAATGGAAAGGCATGGAAGGTAAGTACAAGGAAAGAAATAATTCCCAGGACTGCAACAGTGATTTATTTCATAATACTCATAATGTTAAGGGGGAGGCACACATGGCAAAACACACACTATAAAGCTCTTACTACCTGTTTATAGAGGACAGGGCCTAAACACAAGAACCTCAAAGGAACTGCCAAAAGGGCAGCCCTCATACTGACTCACACACTTCCCCTTCATAATGACGATGCTGTTGTTACAAATAATCGAATTGCTTCTTATTTATAAATTATTTATAAATTAATTGACTTCCAAAAAGTCCTCTCATTAACACCCTTGCTCAGATCTTGCAAATGAAAAGTTGCGGCTTCCTTAATAGTCTCAATCCACTCCATATATGGTCTTCCTCTTCATGAATTACTCAAGCCCCTCCGCCATGACAAGGAAGCTTTCATATACACATAAATAATAACCTGCTATCAATGATTTTGGCTTTGGTCCCGAATGACACATAGCTGCTCTTGAGGTTCTTTTCTAGTTTTCTCATATCTCTCCATCTTAGTCTTCTTTTGATTTCTTGGTTGCAATTTCTATTTTGAGTGACGATTGAATCAAGAGGGGGGGGAATCTTACACTGTGAACATTAAATTTATGTAATTCTTTTGTAGTCATAATTATCATTTTTAAAGTTTCAGCTCTAATCTCATTTTTACACTTTCTTCTTTCATTTTGCTCAATAGCTGTTCCAGGTTCAAGGTTTTGACTGTCACATGCAAAGCCCTCTACAATTTGGGCCCATGTTATTTGGTGGAGCATCTTATCCCGATGTCAGCTGCCCAACCCACCAGGTCATTGCAAACGAGGCTCCTCCAGGTAGCCTTCCTGAGGGAAGCCCATAAATCTTCTACAACAGGTAGGATATTTTTTGCGGTAGCTCCATCTTTGAAGAATCAGCACCTGACTTTCTCTCTGGTTACATTTAAGTGGCAACTGAACACATGGTTCTTCAGGGAGGCCTTCCACTCCTACCCTAGTAAAGTTGAAGTACTCATACATCTCTGCTCAGTTATTTATTATTTGTAGCTTTGTTATTTTTTTCTGATTTAGGCAGTTTTATTAATGCTCTGTCTCCCTCTGTTTTTATATGGTTAGGTTGCTTATGATTTTATAATAGTAATTATTTGATTTTGCATTTCTTGTAAACCACCCAGAGTTGTGCTGCAGCACTAAAGGGTGTGGTATACTAAACTGAAGTAAAATAAAATAAAATAAATATTTCCTGCTTTCTACCAGAAATATGTTGTCATCTGCTTATCTTAAATCATTGTTTCTTATGCTATATCTTGACATGACTGCACTGAATTTTCCCCTGCCCTTCCAGCCAGTTATGTGAAGAGTGATAAGAGAATGCACAGCATAATTAATACGAGGACACAGATTAAGCTATACATTAGGGGCTCCAATGTGGCATTGGCCAGATCGCAGAAAATAACTTGGACAAAAGTCAATAAATGTGTTTTTCTGTGTGGAAGGGAACCAGTGCTTGGTAGGGCCAAATTCACATATTTAGTAGGGTCAAACTTAAATTTAAACATGTAGTTAAGTGAACCATTTTTACTCACAACTAGGTGTGCATGGCCCTGATCCATAACAGGGGCAGTCAAGATAGGTAGGATGCATTTAAATATCACCCCCCTTTTTTTAAAAAAAACACTCATTTCCTCTGTCTAATATGGAGAGGGAGGGAGGGAGGGAGGGAGGGTGGGAGGGATGGATGGATCTTTTGTCTTCATTCGAAAATCCACCTGCAATTGTCCTGGCATGGCTAATATCCCTGCTGTGATTCTTGAGGAGTGTGTGTATATGCACCAAGGCAGTGCACATCCCCTACCCATGAAAATTTAAATGGGGACTCTTTAGTTACTGGTTAAAAATGGCCCAAATGTTGTGGATTTTCTTATGCTATGCAAGGAAAGTTCAGCTAACGATGAACAAATCTGAGTTCAACAAGATATAAGTCTACCATCTTGGCATTCTGAGAGACCAACACAACATGCTTCTTATAGGCTTATGAAATTTGTTGGCCAACAAAATTCTAGAGAAGGCCTGCGTTTAAGTACTTGGAGGGTTTCCAGCACAGTAATCTAGATGCCTTGAAAGTGTATGTATGTAAAAATAGATAGATAGATAGATAGATAGATAGATAGATAGATAGATAGATAGATAGATAGATAGATAGATAGATAGATAGATAGATAGATAGATAGATAGATAGATAATACTATTTCATTCACTCATCAACAGTATTTGTAGATCTATTTCAACACACTGCTGGCTTGTCATATGCTATTATTTGTTAGCCAATAAACTGTGGGTGAAACACAAAAGGAAACAATAAATGATATATCCATATGGTTGACTCAATGTACTGCAATGTTATTGCTGCAGTGTACTATGCAAAATAAAAAATCCAGGAAATTATAATATTCCAGGTCCTTTCTACCTATGTAAATCTTGATGTGTACGTAAGCACACATTTCTAAGATTTTTTTTAAATACAGTGCAATGATCTGGATTTATAAACCATGGTAGCTGAAATATTTTTTTTTCATTTTCAGTAATATCCTGAATGTATATTTATCTTTTCCTTCTGACACAACTCAAAACCAGGAACTGTTTTTACTTTAAAATTACAGTGTGACCTTACAGTAGTAGATATCCACCCACATATGTCTCTGTTTGGTCTGGGATATTCTTTTATCTAACCAGCATGAAGTGAGCCACAGCAGTTTTAAGAAATCCTCTGTCTAGCTTACCGTTGATTACAGGAGTATAAACAACAATTCCAACCAAATTAGGATCAGATACAGTTGTGTCCAAAATAAGGCCACCAATACTGAAAAAGAGTTCAAAATGTCAACCACAATCAGAATGAACGCAATAAATATTCAGATTTTCAACAAACAATGTCATGGTGCTTGTTTAACCATTGTGGAAATTCTGCAGTTCTAGTTTTTGCCTGATATTTGTCATACTTTTGCTAAATGAAATGCTTATTGTTCCCAGAAATGAGTCTAAAGAAAATGAAACCTCTGACACTGTATCTAGAAGAGGTGTGGAATAGATCAGACTAAACATTTGCAAAATTTTAATCTCTTAAATCCCCCCACCTTTAATCCAGCAAACCCCTGTTCACTATGTTCACTGGCCCGTCGCCAGTGTGTCCTTCCTCAGCAAAGTGGTTGAGAGGGTGGTGGCAGACCAGCTTCAGGCGCTCTTAGATGAAACCAATGCTCTAGACCCATTTCAGTCGGGCTTCAGGCCACGCTATGGTACAGAGACGGCACTGGTCGCACTGCTGGATGACCTGTTGAGGGAGGCCGATGGGGGCAATGTGTCCTTGTTGGTCCTCCTCGACATCTCAGCTGCCTTTGATACCGTCGACCACGGTATCCTCCTGGGGAGGCTCTCCGAGTTGGGAGTTGGTGGCCTCGCACTTGCCTGGCTCCGCTCCTTCCTGGAGGACCGCCCCCAGAGAGTGCAGATTGGGGAGAATGTCTCGGCCCCGTGGAATCTCAATTGTGGGGTTCCACAGGGGTCGATCATCTCCCCAATGCTGTTTAACATCTTCATGAGGCCGCTGGGCGGGGTCATCAGAGGGTGTGGGGCATCGTGTCACCAGTACGCTGATGACACACAGCTCTACATCTCTTTTACTCCAACTTCAGTGGATGCCGTCCAGTCCCTTCAGCGCTGCCTGGACACCGTACTGGAATGGATGCAGTCAAATGGATTGAGGCTGAACCCGGACAAGACGGAGGTCTTGAGGGTGGGTGGCCCTCCCGTCAGCGGCATAGGTGACTCCCTTTCTTTTGGAGGGACGACCCTTGCCACAAAGAGTGAGGTCCGCAGCTTGGGGATACATCTGGACCCGGCGCTAACCATGGAAACCCAGGTGGCGTCCGTGGTCCGTTCTGCCTATTTTCATCTATGGCGGATTGCCCAGCTGCGGCCATATCTTGATCGGGGGGCCCTCACTACTCTAGTCCACGCGCTCGTAATCTCGAGACTAGACCATTGTAATGCACTCTACGTGGGGCTGCCTTTGAGGCTCTTGCGGAAACTCCAGATGGTCCAGAATGCAGCAGCCAGGCTTATTAGTGGGGTGAGAAAATATCAGCACATCTCCCCCACTCTGGCTGCGCTGCACTGGTTACCTATTCGTTTCCGCATTGACTTCAAAGTATTAATGATTACATATAAAGCCCTAAACGGTTTGGGACCTCAATATTTGGCAGATCGCCTCTTCCCACCCAGATCTACCCGAGTCACCCGACATAGCCAGCAGGGACGGCTGAGGGGACTGACGCCGAGGGAGGCCCGGAAGGAGAAAACAAGAAACCGGGCCTTCTCGGCAGTTGCCCCTCAGCTGTGGAACACACTTCCCACTGAAATTCGGCTGGCACCCTCGCTGGGTGTGTTCAAAAACCAACTAAAAACATGGTTATTCAGACAGGCCTTCCCCCCAGTCACCTAAGTTCCTTCCCCTTTTTTCTGGTTCTTAATGTTGCCATTTTGGACAATATTAATTATAATAATTATGTTAGTTATTTTTATACATTGTTTTAATGTGTTTTAATGTTTGTAAGCCGCCCCGAGTAGACGTTGTCTAGAGGGGCGGGGTAGAAATTGAATAAATAAATAAATAAATAAATAAATAAATCTACAAACAACATATAGGATAGTAATTAAGATTCATTGCTGTGGTGGACACAAATGGCCCACAAGTAAAACATAGCTATCCAAAGTTTAACCAATTTGAGCTCCACAGATTTAAATGAACAATGTCCCCATAATCACCTTTAAAATCACAATAGCTTGCTATCTAAATACCTCGAATGACTCTTCCCAAAACAGCCTATCCATACTTTACGATATTCTACAGAAGCCCTACCTTGAATGCCTTCATTAAAAGGAAGGTATGTTATGTATCTATAAAGGAGAGGGTGTTTTCTATGGTGATGATGTCAAGGTTTGAACACAGTTTCAGAAGAAGTACATCTACCAAGGACAATTCAGCCACAACAGGTTGAGACTGCATTTATATTGGCCTGATCAATTTCATTCTTGTCTTTATACATTGCATGGACTCATCTGGATTAAGGGTAGTATGGAAATATTGCTGAGAATGCTTTTGATGATTTATGCATACATTAAGTAAAATTGTATAACTGCACTAACTGATGAGGGCTAGTTCCGATGCCTCATAATGCAATTGGCACCTTTTTAGTTAGCAGCAATTCACCTTGGCAAGTTATACAATTTAACTTAAGCACACATCAATCACCAGAGTGGTTTCTGGTCACTTTAAACAAACAAAGACAGTACAGTATCAATATAAAAAGACATACAAACATGCTAACTTGAGTTAAATACTGCAAGGGGAAGAGACACATGAATTTCATTCTACAGTGAAATACAAAAAATGTGTTACACTATTTGTCAACTGCAACATCAGATTGATAGAGCCCCCCCTTTAAAAAAAATGCTGTCCACACAGTACTCTGCAGTGATGTAAGCTACTTACCTGCTTATGACCATAGCAGTTATAACAGGCTCCCACCCTGAATGGAGAACAGTTCTTGTAGCGGGATGTTTAGCAGCAATTACAATCCACATAGGAGTCATAGCCAAGAAAAAGGCACCAACTAAAGGAGATATATAATAATATTTATCTGCAATAAAAACAACAAGATGTGTATTATTATTTATTCTTGTGGTCTTCTGCAGTATTCCAGAACTATTATACTTGGGGAAACTGTTTACTAACTGATCTTCAAGTTTCAGCAACTCATGTTTGACAGATTTATTCCTCATCTCTTATCAAATGACCTGAGAATTATTCCTATTGTTATTAATCATCTCCAAGACATGATCTTAAAGCACACATACAAAAGCAAACTATGGATTTCTATGGAATATTATTTTCTGCCTGGATAACTACAGACCTCCCACCTGCCATATCTATAAACAATCATTCCTGCCCATTCTTCCACAAGATAGCATCAGTTCTTGCTTTTGTATACTGTTATTGATATATACAGTATACCAGTAAACAGCATTTTAACACCTTAATATTTTTATTGTAGAATGGTTAACTTAAAAACCAATGTGAGATATACATAAAGGTTTTTGGCAAAATAAAGCAGGATTATGTCCATCTGCAGAGTTGGGGGGACACCAAAGGAGCCTCTCTAAAAAATGTGTGGTCTATTAATATATTCAGGAGCCCCCTGCACAATGACAATCACCTGTCCACTTTTGAAGCACCACTGGATTGTGTCTGATACCAATGGAGAAAACATCTGCAGTGTTGCAAACGAAAACAAAACAAAGAGTCTTACGCCACTTAATGATCAACACCTTACTTGACATAAGCGTCTGAGGATTACAACCCACTTTTTTTAGATGTATGGAAAATATCTTGGTGTTTAGACACTGATACGCATGGACTGTTCTTAATGGCGGTCATTAGAGATTGTCGAACGGTTATTGGGGAGCGGCAATGACCTCCAATGATTGTGACAACTGTTCAGTGATCCTTAACAACAATCACTATGCTGGAACTTGTGGATTCCAATTACCTTTTGCCTTCACTACCTCCCCTTTGCCTTCACTACCTCCCCACAGGTGCATGAAATGCCTGCCATGCATCTGTAGGAATGAACTGCAATCCACAAAAGCTTACACCAGATAAAACACATTTGTTTTTAAAGTACCACTTGGTGTTTTTGCTGCAAAGTGAAAGGATGACAGGAGTGCAAAATGTTCTTGACACAATTGTTTTTGCACTAGTGAATTAGTCCTAGAAGTGGCAAAATGCAATTAGTTCTAGCAAAAATGATAATGATTCTCAACAGTTGCCAACCACTAGCTGTGACAATCAAAGTGAAACTGAAAAGTACTACTTTCTGTATTTCTAGAAGTCTTAAAAGCATATGTATTTTGTTCTTCATGTAATCTCTGTACCTGCCATTTATCACACATGTACACACATCATGACTGATCAATTTATACCAGTCAATCTACATATAGCATTCAAACAACAAGACCATTTGTAGAAGTGTTTAATTAATAAAATGAAATTAAACAATACTGCCACGATAGTGGATTATTTTACTCAGCTGGTTCAGTTAATTATTAAACAGATTTCCTTGGAAGAAAAAAATAGCAGAAAAAGATTACAGGCAGATCTGTGAGGATGGAATGTGTTGAATGAATGAATAAATGTGTAATAGCAGAGCCTGCAATGCTGTCCACACAGTCTTCGCTCTTTCCAAGCAACACTGTTTACAGTCTGGGGGTTCCACTAAAGGGGTCCTGCAGTATCAAAATGAGGAGGCGAAGGTGCCACAAGAACCACAAAAGTATTATTGAACAGGCAGATTTCTTCTGCACCTCACAGAGAATTAATGCCAAAGAAGAGTGTGTTAAATCATCATGGGGTTCTGGAGTTCCATAGGTTTCCACTCTGCTGCCAGCATCATCCACTATTTCTGTGTACAGTACTTCACCATGAGAGTATCGAGCAATATATGCTCTCTCAGTTTCATGAAGACTCTGTGGTGAAAAAAAGGCTGCTGCACCACATCTCTCTAGTTAGGGATGTATATACATATTGAAGAGCACAGTACACTAATGATATGACGGTGTGAGGCAGTGAAGAACTGAACTGCCATTCCAATATGTAGGATCTTTACTGCTACTACACAAACTCTTAATCTTATCACACAGTGTAGGACAATTTATATTACTTAGGTGTCTTAGGGCTACAATTATGCTCTCTACATTATAAATAAACAGGATCCAACTGAAAAAGTTACTGTCATTCCACAGTCAAGAAAATAAATCTACTGTCAAGCAAATAAATCTATAAAAGTACTCATTAAGGTCTAGGAAAATCATGATAAAATACCTCAGGATGTATGAAAAAAAAGCCAACAGTGATAGGAAAAGCTGAGGTCTGTCTGGGAAAATATCACAGGGGTTTTGTATTCATGAACAAATTATCAATAAACATGAAGCAATGTCAACAGGTATCATTTTGATATAATCTTATTAAGAGGCACAGCATCCCAAGGAGAAAAATATGCCAGGAGTTCACATTGATGTTCTAATATCTTACTTTGAAATAACGCCATAATGCAAAGGAGAAGACATTACACTGACAGGAAACAGCTGTCCACTTGAAACAGGAATCTGTACTCCCTCTCATTCAAAAGGTTCAAATACTGTATAACTGGAATGAATATTTCAGGTATCCCTCTTTGTCTATTTTTGCACTCATACTTGCATTTTAGATACATTTCATTTGGAAGTTACTCCCACTGATTTTAATAGTAGAACGTCTTCAACTATTTAATATACACCACCTCAAAACCATATTTGAAAATGTCCAAATTACAGCCCAACAGAACCCTCTAGTGTTCTAAATGAGTATTAACACTGGTTATACATTATTTTTAAAATGTAACTTTGCACTGAATGGGATTTTGTCTTTTTGCATGTACCTGCTTTTCTACTGCTAACTATAAAAGGCACATGGCAAGTATTTCCTAAATCACAAAGAGTCAGGTAGCACCGTAAAGACAAACAAGTTTTATCTGGAGTCACTTTTTCAGCATTGCAGTCAAGCAAGTTGCAATATTTAAAAACTTCCTCAAAAGAATCTCTGTTAATCTTAAACGTGCCATAAAATTCTGTGCTGGTTTTGTTGCAACGGACTAAGAACATGTTTGTGTGTTACATGCTGTCAGGTCTCATCGACACTATAGTGACAATAGTGCTTTCAAAGTATGTGAGATATTCAAGGAGTGGTTTTTCTAGTGTCACACTGCAGTGAGTTCTTGTGGCCAAATAAGGATTTGAACCCTGGTCTCCTGAATCCTCTTACTCTACCCACTATGCCACACTCACTCAGGACAACTGTGATTTCTTAGATAGTACAGATAGTACAGCATAGCAGCGATAATCCGTGCAGCAAAAATCGCTGCAAAGCGATTTCGTCGCTATGCGAAAATAAAAAGCCCATAGGAATGCATTCAAACCCCTTCAATGCGTTCCTATGGGCTTAAAACTCACCTTAAAGCGAAAATCCTCCATACGGCAGCCATTTTCGCTGCCTGGTAAGCGAGGAATCCATCCCAAAACACAGCAGGTGGCCATTTTTTTTTCTGGTGGCCATTTTGGAACTGCCGATCAGCTGTAGGAAAAACATCGCTATGCGAAAATCGGTAACCGAAACAGGATAGCGATCATCGCAAAGCAATTTTATAGGGAACATCGCAAAATCTTCTTCGCTAAGCGGTTTCGTCGTTAAACGGGGCGCCCGTTAAGCGAGGCACCACTGTAATTAGTTTAAAAGACGAGTCTTCAAACTAAAGATCCTGGGTCCAGGGTCTAGACACTATGCTTTTTTAGCTAGTATTTTAGCTTGACAGGAGTGAACTATAGCATGTTTGCTTTAGTACGTATAGCACAGGTTGACAAGAAGCAGACATTGGAGCTATTACATTACTATTTATTAGCAGACTTAACAGAGTTCCACCATGTATACCCAGATACATGTGAATTTGGCACACTGTCAATACAGCTTTATTCCCAGAAGCTTTTCAATCTGTTCTAGTGTTGAATGAAACAATACAGATAGCACACTATTAGAAGCAGATAGTGGAGAAACACAAATTTATACTTGAGCAATCAGACTTACAAAGGAAGTCTGTATTTACCTCCTGTTGTGCAGTCCATAAAACAAAAGTGAGAAAGCTGGTGTTAGGACAATTTGATGACTTTCATCACTTGAGAACCTCATTTCTAATAACATGCTATCTGTATTGTACAACCTTACCGTTAATTTTAATCTGTTCTCACTCTTATCACGTTTGTTTTTTTATGCCATGTTGTATTTTTATTATTCCTTTTGTTGTTCTTCCATCTTCTGTTCACCACCCACCACCTCCGTTATAAGCTGCCATGAGAACCCTCTTACAGGGTACATACACTGTAGCTAAAAATAAAGCAATGCATTTTCCTGTTGCGATCTAGCACTTGAGCATGCCATCCAGATATCTGTTGTTATATACCATCAAATCATTTCCAATTTAAGGCAAGCCTATTAATGAGCAATCTTCAAAATGTGCTGTCTGCAACAGCCCTGACCAGCTCTTGCAGACTCAAACCTGTGGCTTCCTTTACGGAGTCAAACTAACTTGTATTTGGTCTTCCTCTTTAGTTTATAAACTACAGCAAAGCCTTGATCGTGTGGATCATGAAAGCTATGGATTACTCAGAAAGAAATGGGTGGGTCTCAGCACTTGATTGTCCTAATATGTAACCTTTATTGTGGACAAGATGCCACCATTAGGGCAGAATATGGAGAAACAGAATCCAAATACTGTATTTGCTGGCATATAAGACTACTTTTTTGCCCTGAAAAACATGCCTCCAAGTGGGGGGGGGGTCATCCTATACGCCGGGTGCACTTCAGTTGGGATAGACATAGCTGCCCATAGTGGCCTTCCGATGCTTGCCCGGTGCCCATAGTAGCCTCCCGATGCCTGCCCACCTCATTCTACATACCGCCCAGTATCGTGCGGTATCCAGTGCGGCCGCGGCGAGCATCAGCAGCGGGACAAGGGGTACCAGCCTTTTTGACGTGACCGGCCCGTTCTGGTCAGTGGGAAGCAGCAGTGCTCTGGCCCGCCCCTTGTCTACACAGAGCTCACACATGCGCACTTGCGCACTAGTGCCGGTCACAGGGAGATGCAGGGGTGGGCCGGAGGCACTGCAGTCACGGTGCAGCCGTACAATGGTGACAATGAATAGCACATTTTATTTGGTGTGTGGAAGGTGTGCGGAAGAGGGGGTAGTCTTATACAGCAAGTATATAACAAACTCTATATTTTGAGTGGAAATGTTGGGGGATCGTCTTATACGCCCAGTCGTCTTATACCCTGGCAAATATGGTACCTAACGCCAAACCCATCACTTATGAGTTAACTTATGAGTTAAATGCGAATTAGAAGTGAGAACTTTTGGGGAAGTAGAGTAATAGGGGAAGAAGGAAGAACAGGGTGGTAAGAATATACTCCCTACCTACTTTCTAAGAAATGTCAAGTCCCTTCACATGATTGTCTACAAATGTGAGAAGCTACACAAAGAATTATTTTAGTCGTAAACATGGTACACCTCCTTTGTAGCATAATTTATTGAATTAGATTTACAGATTGCCCCCCTCTCATTTATGTCTTCACACTGCAGCAGTACTGTAGTATCCCAGCTGCCCTCTCATATTTTCACTCATGGACTCTTGATGAAAAGGTGTTTTTAAACAGATGTAGAGGGGGAAATTTAAAATACAGAATAAAAGGAATGGATGGAAATCCATCTTTGAATTAGGCTGTATATCATCAGATTTGAGCCATGTGCTAATAACCATCATACGTTCAGTCCAGGACACTCTGAATGCACACTAGTACAAATAATTACAGAAACAAAAGAGAGATGGGAAGGAATGGAGCAAACTCACAAAGGACCTGTATCTTTGGTGGTAACAATCCCTCCCTTTCATGCAATCTCTGTCACTGAACACTAGTGTGCTATCAGGCTTGGATTCTTTAAATGGGCAAGGTCTTTTGACAGGTCCTATCAATCAAGCTTTTTCATTCACCAAGTAACCCAGGTCACACAGGGAAATATTGCACAGAAAACATTTCCTTGCAAAAATCAAACCATTATCAAGCACCAAATGGTGCACCTATGAAGAAGGACAAATATGCAGGTATCTTCTAACACAATACCAGTTATTCTTGAAAGGTTATCCTCTACCTCAAGGCCCAAACCAGTTAAATCTAGTTTAACTCACAAATACATATCTTTACTGACATTTCTGTCATGTACATAAATATTCTATGTTGCTTTTCAAATCAGTTAATTATTTACTACAAGTGCTTTGAAAGGAAGCCTACTCACCAAGGCAATCATAAAGACCCTGACTTATCCAAGCAAGTATGGCAAGGGTGATAAGATCTCCAAAGCTTGCTGCAATTGGTGTGGCAACGTTGTCAGGATTTATGCCAGTCTTCTTAGACCCAACGATAACTCCAACCATTATTATTCCTAAACCCATTATAAACATAGAAAAGTCAATCCCGTGCTGTAATTCTAAAGAGGGAAACCTTAGCTAGAGCTTTTATTTAAGCTGCATCTTCTTCATTGTTATGTGAAAAGCACTCTACTTTCACAGACATTTAGTGCAAAGTGACCTTTCACAATGAACCCAGTGTACAAGCAGGACAAGGTAAATATTTTATAAGCAATAAAACCCGTTAGTCAATTTTGCACAGCTTATTAAACAAGCATTTCTGTTTACAGAACCAGTTTACCTAGACTTCCTTTTATGTCTGTCAAGCTAAAATTTAATTCATTTCTGATTCAGATCACAAGACATTTTAGTAAGGATCCAACCAGCTGATTTCTACTGCTTCTTCCACCATCAGTAGCCGTTCATCATCATAAATTGATAATTTTGAAAAGATGGAAGGAAAAAATTATTTTAAAATAATTCTTTGCTTAGATAAATGATCAGTCAAAATACCATATTTTTCCATGTACACAACCCCCCAATGTATAAAACAACTCCCTAATCTTGACCCTTGATGGAGGCGGAGAAGCAGTTAATGGGCAACTGCTCCTCCACCTCCGTCTCCTCCTCCTCCTGCTGTCTCCACTGCCTGCCTGATCACCTTCTCCAGTGCGACTGCCGGGCTCACCTCCCGCTCACCTCACTGCCTTGTCCCCTGACCTAAGGAAACGATCGATTGCTGGAGGAGGTGATCGGGGGGTGACACCAGGAAGAGGCGCCTGAGTGCTTGTTTGCCTCCACTTCTGCCTCCTGCTGCCTCCGCCACCGGAGGGGACAAGGCACCAATGTGAGCTGAGCCCATCAGTCCCACTGGAGATGGTGATCGGGTGAGCAGGGGAGGCAGCAGCAAGAGGTGCCCGAGCACATGTGAATGCTCCTTCATCTCCATCTCCACCTCCTCCTCCTTCTCCTCCTCCTCCTCCTGCCTCAGGGCCACCGGAGGGGATAAGCCATGAGCTCTGGAAGAGGCAATTGGGCAGCGGCGGCAGTGGCAGGAAGAGGCACCCAAGCGTGCGCATGACTGTTTCCTTCCGTGTATCAAACGACACTCAGTTTTCCCTCTATTTTAGGAAAAAGTGTCATTTTTGTACACGGGAAAATATGGTATCTTTGTACAAACACTTCTGAAAAACTTTAGAATTAGCCTGAAACTAGCATTGATCTAAATACTGTGCTCTTTTTGAGTGGCGAAATATTTGTTATATTATACTTAAGAGTCTTTGCCTTTAAGAAATGTTTATAACAATTTTTACCCTGTAAAAGAGATGCTATGAAGGCGGTTGCTACACTGCTGGAACACAAGAGGACAGAGTGATCAAGGCTGTATTTGCCTTCAGGGATCCAGCCCAATATAACAGCGGCTACAGCTGCCAAAAAGCCAACAACTGTTGCTTGCACCTAGAAAAAAAAACATTTAGCATTAGAAAAGTTTGCTTCCGTATTAACACTGGTCAGCATTTTGATGGCTATTTAAACACATGGATGAGGAATCACAGACATTTCTGAAGGTGCACTAAGCATGCAGTCAGGTACACAAGTGAGACATGACCATTATCTTGTCAATTCACAGTAGCAACATCTACCATTCCTCTTGTGCACACAAAAATATCCACTAGGATTCTGACTGCTCTGTAACAAATTTACACAAGTCACCATGAAATTCAACTGTCTCTTCAAACTATTATGAAACATGTTCATGAGTGATGCTCTCCTCTGCTCCAAGTTCTTCTATGGGTAGGGATAGAGCTGGAATGTTCACTGCTAACAACATCATCATAGTGCCCAAAATAATTAGGTTGAAATTCTGTGGTTCCTAGGAAGGCAAGATGCTTTGCGGTCTGAGACAAGAACAGAAGCAGCTGTGCCCTTGCCACCCGGTGTCTTCTCCTTGCCACCCTTTGCTGTGCCTCCATGCTCAGTAAGAATGGCACTCACTTAATCCTGCCAGCTCTATACAAAGAGGCACCAACTATACTGTTGACCTGGTTACCGGGTAGCAGTGCCAAGGAAAAGCTACGGGAAGCCAGGGTTTCAGGGGGGTTTCCATCCCTTCTGGAAGATGTGAAAAACTGAATCTGGGTCCATTTTCATAAAAAGCCTGAGCTCTATCTTTGACTTATGGTCCCTCACCAAAAAAAAAAAAAAAAAAAGGCCTTCCCTCGCAGCATCATCTAATCTATTTCTTGCAGTCTTCAATTATACTAATATTGTTGTTTTATTTTATATTGTTATTATTTTATGGATTGTTGTTAGCAGCCCAGAGTAGACTTCGGTCTAGATGGGTGGGTTATAAATGAATGAATGAATGAATGAATGAATGAATGAATGAATGAATGAATGAATGAATGAATGAATGAAACTGACTATTGGCGCTCCAAAATTTCAGGCAGGAACCTTTCTGAGCTCAACCTAGAGACCCTTGGTATTACCTGGTGGCCTCCCATCTCCAGTATTCACTGTCCAAATCAAGTATGTCTGAGTGTGTTCAGAGTTGGATGAGTTAATTGCTAACTTTTTTTTTGGTGGATGCTTTATTGATTTTTGTTTGTTTCTTTTGTTGGCTTATTTGTTTTGTTCATTTGTGCAAACTTTCCACTGTCAAGTTTCAAGAAACCTGCTCAACTGCCAAGGTTTTTTTTCTTGAAACTAGAAGTTGCTATAAATAAATACCCAAAACTAAAGTAAGAAGCTGTGCAGATGAACAGGTGGAGAGGAAGTAATATTGTCAGTTTATTTTAATTAATTATTTTAATACAGATTTTAACACTTAGCATACACAACTAAAAACATGCACAGCACAATCCTAAGCATGGGTGACCAAGAGGAAATCCCACTGAGCTCATTGGAGCCTACTACCTAGGAAGTGTCTTTAAGGCTGAGTTCTACAGCATTCAATATAAACTGCAAACAAGCAAAAAATTTTAAAAATCAAATAGCCTAAAACAGCATCAAGTAAAAACATTTTGGAACATAAATTACTTTTTTTAATAGCTCCAGGTCTGTATTTTAAGAAAAGCACATACTTTAAAATCTATATAAAAGGGAAATATACAAGCTTGCACCATACTTAGTGACTGTATGTTCCAGAGACTTGCTTTAAATTGGTGTTACACAACTTTGAAGTGGGAAATCCTCAAGTCTGGCTATACTGTGTACAACATCTGGGTATTGTATGAACTCTAAAAATTCCACAAAATGTCATTTCTTATACACAGCAATTCACCTAAGTACAGCAGCTTTGTGAAAATGGTTCTTTAATAAGAAACCATCTATTGTATGGACTTTTTTTAAAGGACTAATGATTCCTTACCTGTTTTAAGGCCAAATTGCCAATTATTAAATTCCACTTCTCAATTGGTGAATCCATTTTCCCAACATTTACCTGTAAGAAGCAATAATTGATTTCTGACAATTATAAGACTTTAATGCACTGTGTTGGTGGTCACTAAAACAGTGTAATGATTTAGGAGTAGGGAGCATTTTGTTCTAGTGTTATCAAACTTGTTTGAACAATTATGAGGAATATATAGCTTAAATCTATTGTTGGCCTCAACCAGAGTAGACACAATGCATCTATGGAACTTCCATAAATGTTAACATATCAAGTTCCCATTGATTCAATGGGCATTTTCTAATTGGAATTAACAACTGATTGCAGCCTGAAGGGCATACATCAGTGGTGGTCTTCCCACTCAAAAATCATTCTGCTACTCTTGAAATATCTGACCAGGATCCTGTTGTGTACTCCACCTGTATAAAAGGAATGATGTCACTGACCATGGCAGATTGTCACTAATTAAAACACTTTTTTTAGTTCAACGTTGTATCACTGTGTGCAAGCTACATGCACTATGAAACTAAAAAAGGGAACTCTTTAATTAGCAGCAGTCTGACATGAAGGTTGTTGTCACTCCCACTGTGCAGACAGCTATGCGACATTCACTGGCCAATGTTTTTTTTTACTTGAAAATATGTTTATTCACAACTGTTTTAAGACAGGCCTATTCAATATATTGCTACATATGTGAAGTTACTTGTAAAAAATTAAGTATGATAAAGAAATAGACAATGCTAAGTTTTATTTTAAAAAGCTGAATTAAAGAATTGCAGACTATTTCTTACAAACACACATTTGCAGAAATATTCATATAGACATGTGAAAACAGGGAATTGAAGATGCTGTCGTACAACCAGGCTGACAAAAAACTGGGAGCAATTTATTATGAGCTAACTGGATAGCTCAGTGAAATGGAACACACAGCTGAGGCCAAGGATGAAGAGTTAAATTCCCCACTGTGCATTGCAGGAGAAGAGCCAGTGTACGTATGTGACCTTGGTCAAAATAGCCCTAGAGCATCCCCAGAAGTTGAGAATGGTAAACCACTTCTAAAAACCATGGAAAGGAACAACATAAGTTGGAATTGACTTGATAGCAGTTACTGTTATTTTGTTGCTAATTGTATTATGGGATAGACTGTGCAATTGGCAGCACAGTTCATTCACCAATCAGATGTTACTTGCTCCTAATGATTGAAGGGTGGTGGGCAATTAAAGCAAAGGACTGGACCATCAATTCTGGGGCCATTATGAACTGATAAGTATTTCTACCTTCTCTCCAGATATCACTTCAAGTCTGTTAAAAGCTAAAAGAATTACCGTACAAAAGCAGTTGGTGAGTATAACCTTGAATCGCAATAAATATAACAGGTACAACAGCCTACAAATACTTACAGCAGTTGACAATCTGGATGCCAAAGTCATTTCCAGGTTCCCCTTCAAACCCAACAAGGCAGGAACCAAGATGAACACTTCAGTTATATTTTTGAAAACTTCCCAGTGCTATTTCACAAATGAAAAACATAAAACATCAAAACGTGGAAATAAACTTTTAAAAGTGTTTTGAAATTTATTTGTTTGTTTGTTTGTCTATATCCCCCCATCTAGACAAAAGTCTACTCTGACGCAGTGTTAAGTACCTACAGCAGGACAGAACATTTTTATAAGGAATAGCAGCAGATTTGGAAGCTTTTCCTCATTCCCTAATCTGTGCAGAGATAGAGGGCCTTGTTTATTCACTCAGTCACTATGACTACTTCCCCTCAAAGAGCCACTTTTCACTCATTTGCCTGGAACCAGGAGATTTAGTGTAAAAAAAACCCGAAAAAATCAGGACAAAGTAGGGATGTTTCTGTTACCCTGCTGGTTTCTAGCCAAATAGACTATCTTTGGGTTTCAAATGAAGAAAGGGGGAAAGGAAGGGGGTGGGCAAAGTGCTGGCCACCTTTTGAGATGGATCATAAATTCCAAACTACTGGCTGAAGAGGGGACTGAAGCCACATCCTTCCCTCCACAAACATCTGGCAGACTGCAGATTACAGCGATCTGCATCTAAGAAGCTGCACCTGGCCCCCAACTGCGGCCATGAAACTTTTGAGACTTTCATATAAACATACAATCTTGGTGTTAACCACGAGAACCTGGTGCATTCCTTGAAAGCCTGTTTTATTTTTTGCTTTTGTTATTGTTTTTGTTTCATTGTCTTAATGGTCCAATACAGGTATCACCTGTTCCTGCAAAAATTAAAAATAAATAAATAACAACAAAAAACCCAAGCTCTTAAGACTTTCCTCCCACTAGAAGAATCTAGTTTGCATTCAGATTAGCTAAAGCAGTAGGCTTGATTTATTTAAAAAGGCATGTTCTTACTACTTATATATACCGTATATGGAAAAAAAGTAATTTTTAAAAAACCACAAAAAGACAGAATATAAATTCTGGGTTCCATCCTTCATCACAGCTGAAGTAAAAAAAATGTGCAAATATCTTTTGAATTACATTGGCAGCAAAGAAACATAACCTTCTCCTGCATGATGCACTTAAAACAGATGCCTAAGCTAATCAAAACCATGAAGGTTCTCCGGTTTTCTTGGGATCTGCTCCAATCATGCCAGAAAAGAACAAATAAAGCTTTTCTCAGGGCACTAACTGAAAGGTCTGAATGAGCCTCCTCAGCCTATACTTCTGAGGTAGCATCGTCATCACTGACTAGCTGTCTCATGCCACTAACCCTTCCCAGGCAATGCACCAGTTTGTAACTTGAAAGAGAGATCATTCATAATATGTGACATCTCATGATGGCAAGGCTCTGCTGGCCTGCCATTATGGCAAACAAATAAACAAATGCAAGTTTTAAAAACCACTGAATCCAAGGAGGCCCCTTTTGATTTGCAAATATTAATTTTTATCTGTACAGTGGGGTCTTGACTTAAGAACGACTTGAGTTAAGAACATTTTGACTTAAGAACCGCTCTCATAGGAAAATATTGACTTGACTTACATACTTAGATTTGAGTTAAGAACTGAAAAAAACCACGTGGGAGGCAGGGAAAGTGCAAAATTTGAACTTATAGTTAACTGTTGGCCAGTGAAAAGGGTGCCTGTCTGCTTCCTCACTCCTCCCAGCGTTTAGAGAGTGGATTGGGAGACAGTCTTCGGACTGCCTGGTACTGTACTGCCTGGACTGTATTTTCCCTGCCTTCCCTGAACCTTTCTTGACCTAAGAAAAAAAGAAAAAAATATCCCCCTCTAGTGGTCAAAGGCGGAATAGCAGCTTCCCATTGGTTTCTATGGACGGAAAGGAGCAGATACCGATCAAATGGTTTTCAATGCATTCCTATGGGAAATGCAGATTTGACCTGAGAACTTTTTGACTTGAGAACCGCTTTCCAATACGGATTAAGTTCTCAAGTCAAGACCCCACTGTATGGTCTGTTAGTGTCATCCAAGGGCTGTTACTGTCATCCACTAAATGAAAAGCTGATCTGCTCTTACATAGGATAGTACTTGGGAAAAAAATAAGAGTCTTGCTCCTTTTGTTGCCTTTGGAGTGCCTGCTCCACCATTACAGAGGACCTTCCTTCCTTGGGCTACGCCAGGGAGACACAGGCAACTTAAAAAGAGCATTCTAAAATGGATGTGCTATGTTTATTAAACTCCCATATAACATACTGTACCTACTGCAATCTTTCATCTCACACTCTGGAGGTTGGGAGGTTTGGGAGCTTTTTGACAGAAATAAAATAGGTGAAGACAGAGACTTTGGTAAAAATCCAAATTGCATAGTGGAATACAAACAGAGGTTAAATTATGCATGTAGTAAGGGGTTCGTTTACTATTTTCACTTCAGCTGAATGGGTTACACAGCAAAGTAGCAACAGCTGCTAAAATGGAAGTTAATTTGGCATGCAGACTATTTCTCATTGATTATTCTGACTGAAGGCTGATGCTGCGCTGCATCCAAACCAATATTTAAGGCTTTCCAACCCACAAACTCTTCTCCCTCCTGCGCTCCTTCCCTCTTATTTTACAATGGATGATCAGCAGAACAAACTATAGTTTTCACCTCTCCTTACATGGCCAAAGTACTCTAACTTTCTGTACTCTATGTATTACATAATTTTTCAGGACAGAATTTTGTGGGCTCACACAATTATACAAGGGCAATTGTACAAGCAAACTGTACTATATTCTGGGCAGTCTACTGCATGCCCTGTCATCCGCTGATTGTGCAATCAACTGCACCATGGCCAGCTGGAAAAGAACAGAAATTACTTCTGCAACTGTGCTTACATAAATGGATGTCTCCCGCAGGATTCTGTCCTTGGTCTCTACTCTTCAGCCTTAATTTAGAAAATGATACTAAATGTTACAATTAAGTGCAAAGAAAGAATCAGAACATATACAATGAAACCTGTATGAGGCAAATACAAACCTGAACAATATCTAGAACCATCCCGGCTGATACTGTTCCAAATCCTGCGAGCAAAAATGGAACAAGTATCTGCAGCGCCATAACGCTACTAGATTCTTTGGGTTGTTTTCTGGTCCCTTCCACAACAATATCTTCGTCAACATCACTAGATGCATTGTTGTCCTGCAGCATAGCATCCGTTTCTGACGAGTCTATTCGATCTGAATAATTATAGCTTGTAAAGTTATCATACTTTGGACTACAGCTTGATGAATTATGTCCATTACTGCCATGATGAAAAGCTGATTCTGAAAACGGATGATAATCAATGTGCTGGTCAGTCCTAACACTGAAATTATGTGCTGATGGTTGTAATCCATCTTGCCAGACACTGTTCACTTTCTTGTGCCTCTCTTCCTGGTTCTTGTGATAAACAATTGGGACCATACTCAACAGCAGGTTCAAGAACTTGTCAGACTGAATGGTATTCAGATTTATGGTCCAATTCACCAACCCTTCTCTGTGACAGGCTTTCTCATTTATTTTCTTACTGACAGATCTTCCTTTGCAATTAGTCATGCTGTTTCAGAAATTTTGTTCTGACAATTACTTTAGATCCCAAAGAAGAGGTTTTGCAGCTGCATCAAATCTTCGATCTGATATGTTTGCTCTTTCAGCTAGGTTGTCTGTTATGTAGACAATTTTCTTTTCGATAAGTTTCCATCTTGAGTCATCCCACAACAAAGTTTGGATCTGAAAAACATTGTAAAAGTATTTTGAAATGACTTTTTTTGGGGGGGTACCATTACACTAATAGGATAATTGTATGCTTAAGTTCAGTTGCCACTAAATCCCTTCTATAGGTATAGCTTGTTACGGTTTATTGATATGATTATTCTGTTGTAGATTTGGGGGTTAGCACAGAGGTTCAGGGTTCCTAGTGTAGTGTAGTGGGTAGAGTGATGGACAATGACTCTGGAGAACATGGTTCGAATCCCCACTCAGTCATGGAAACTAACTGGGGGAGTGGAACTTGTAAAACCACCCCTTAATTATCCCACTTACCTTGGAAACCCTGTTAGGCTGTTAAGACAGGACCTAACAATAACAACAACTAAGATGTTTAAACTCTATCCTTTCTAGGCATGACCCTGATTCCCTTCTGAATGGAGATGGCAGAGTAACTGATGTAAATTTTACATCCACTAAAATTAATGGCTCCCTTTGTTTCCCTCCTGCAAATACAAAGGAGAACTAATTCTGTAGTCCATTATAGCAAACCAGCAGCAGTATGGAAAAGCCAGCAGGGGTACATATACTCCAAGTATGTATGGGACTAAATAACATGTGATATTCCTGAATCTAGAAAAGTTTCATCAAAATCTGTCCCTGTTACAAAGATTACTTTACAACTGTTTATGCTTATACTTAACCCCAGTCTGAAGAAACCTTAAGAGTTTCTGGCTCTCAGCACAACTGCTTCCACTAACCCAGTGAGCTGTGACATTTGGCATACATCTGGAAGGAGGCAACGTAAGTGCTTTCTAGTGGCATGTTTATGCCATTTGTGAGAGGGTGTGTGATCTGAAATCATATTATCCTAGTCTTTCCTGCCATTGTAACTTGCTTATTAATACCATCCATATATTGGCAATGCAGGTAAACTGTCACAAGTGATAATGATCAATGGATGATGAAAGGTGCTACTGGGCTATCTGGCAGAATGACAATTTTCTTTGCTATACTCTTTTCTATTGTTGTGGTACTGTTGTCACTGTTAAAGTATTAAGCCCTGTTACACATTATATTTTGGGGCTCTGGGGTACCGGCAACAAGGCTTGCAAAACTATGAAATTGAATGGAACAGGGCTTTTTGTTGTTGTTGATTCATAAATGGAATAACAGACAATTTCCTGTTGGAAGTGGAAGCTTACGATCATTTTTAGTCTGGATCCTTGGATCACAGAATGAGTTTAATGAAGGCTGAAGGGTTCCTCTGCTGTCAAGACCTTGGCCAAGTTAAGCAGAACAATATGGAGAAGAGACAAAGCTGAATGCTTTCAGTGGCTACATGCCCAGAGCAAATCATGATAATATTTGCAGGATTGTGTTATTTCCCCTAAGACAAAAAAGTGTTGTTTCTGCTCAGTTAAAAAAAAGGGGGTACAAGGTACATTTCCTTCTAATTTTCCATCTACCACTATTGAACTGAATTTAATTTCATGGGTAAAGATGCTAATGAAAAAGCAAGGCAATTGGGAGCATCACTAAATCAAAAAGAAACTGCACCTCAAGAGAAGAACTCACTTCCTTTTACTAGTTCTCATTTTTCTTTTCTTATGTAATTTTACTTATTTTCAGTTTTTTTCCTGGAGCCTATGGGCCTTGGGGCGGGGGGGGAACTACATTGGCAAATTATGTGGGAAAAGCATCAGAATTTGGATGGCCAAATTCACATTATTTTCCTTGAGGACACAACATACGAGACAATGTGAATCAGCAGTTTAAATTCCCTGCCTGTTCCCCCGCCTTTTTTCCAGTCGTAACTCAAAGCTCCGGTCACAAGTCAAGCAAAATTTTGCAGCCAGAGCTGCTCGTAACTTGAATTGATCTCAAGTCAAGACATTCGTAAGTCGAGGCACCGCTGTATCAGGTTTTGATCAGTAAAGTGATGCATAATAATAGCCATTTTAAGCTGGATCAAAGAAAGCTCTACTTAAAACTTGGCTTCTTAAAACACGTAGGTCAATATCCTTTTTCCTGAATCGTATTTATCTGTTTGTTAAACTTCTACCACACCTTTCACCCTGTATAAGAACTCAGGAATACTTATAAATTATTTAATGCAAACTGGAAAGACTAATCTAAGGACTGTCCCACTTAAACTGGATCTTGATGTATAACCGTTTTCACACTGGTTACAAGGTCTGTGCTATAACTGGTTGTGCAATGGCAACCTTGCAACTACCCTTCTGTTCTGCCATTAGGCAATAGGATACTGGCCATAGAAGAAATAAAAACAGTGGGCAGTATCCTGTTGCACAGCTCTGCCTGTGCAACAGGAGTAAAGTCACCAACCATGGCAGATTTCCATTGATTTCAGGGTGGATGCAACCATATATTGTTGCATACAAGTTGCACCCACCTTGAAATCCAAAGTGATTTGGCTGGTGACAACTCCCACTGCACAGGTAGAATTACTCATCTGGATACTGGCCAGCGCTAACAGTGTAAATTAATTTTGGGAAAAGTTAAAACACTAGTGTTAAGATGCATAAGTGAATGGCATGATTGAAATTATCCTTAAATGTTTTCTGAATGAACTGAGTTACAAAGAACACCACACATTGAGGTTTAGTTACATATCTTAGACATATTTGCCATAAATAATAATGTGAAAGAACAGCCTGGCCCATTAAAATTATTCATGCTGAAGCGCAGTTGAACAGTTCTGTGGATGAAGGAATTTTTGAATTTAAGTTATTTTTTAAGCTATGTATTTTAATGCATGTTGAAATAATTTCCTTACCCAAGCCACGTAATATCTGATAGACATATATGTTCATAATTCACTAATATAATCCTAAACAAATACATTTAAGATCAAAGCTTCACAGTCTAATCCTTTGGCCACTGATTATACACAAAAGGACATACTGTAGCTTAAGAATCCCATTCGCTCACTGTTAAAACCCAATGCTCATAAGCAACACAGCAGCAGCTAGTAATGCTGTCAGCCCTGATACAGCACTGTCTGAGCACACAATGACACACAGAAAGTAAAAGAATCTGAATTGCCTTCTTAGTCCATTTCACCACACAATCTTCTGTCACCTAACACTGTGAGTAAAATTGCAATACCCATCCAAACAGTGCACCTTTCTTTTTAATCATCATCATCTTAGAACTGCAGAGCTGGAAGGGACCCTATGGATCATTGAGTCCAGCCCCTGTCAAGGAGGCACAGTGGGGAACTGAACTCCCAACCTTTGGCTCCACAGCCAGATGCCTAAAGCACTGAGCGATCCAGCAGTTCTTTATTGCTGGTTGCATGCTTTTATGCAATTGGCACACTGATGGACTCATTTACTATCTCCCTGTTTCCTCCAGGTGTGCCCTCCAAGCAAGCTCTCATCTCTCTCTTTTACCCCACCTGTCCCTTTTCCTAAACAATGGACCACTTTGGTGGGACGCGCGTGCAACATATTCAATATGAATCACTTATTGCTTTGTGTGACAGTGAGGGCAGGGACTCTGCTTGGCAGAGGGGAAGAGAACAGTTCTTATATGTTACCCAGTTGCCTGTCCTTGTTGGTGTTGCTGGAAGGGATGTTTTATCAAAAGAGACAGAGCAGGTGAAGAGAAACAGGGAGCAGCCATTACAGTTATAGAGGGGAGGGGAAATGTAGATTAGAGACACAAGTATGTTATTATGAGAGACAGAAAACAATAGGGTTTTTGGTTACCCCCAAATTTTCTCCCAACTCAGGCAGTCTGGATAGGCTTAATAACAGTCTCCTAGGCTGAAAGGGTTGGCTTTGAATACCAGGGCAGTCTAATGGTACCAAGACAACATGTTGTTCATTTTCTTGCCCCTTTAATGCTGCAATAACAACCAGGTAAACCACAAAAGATCATGGTTTCCATATTGGGTGGTAGGATGCATCATTTGAATCATAGTAAGAGAAATGAGACATTGTTTTAGTAGCAGGAAAAGGTGTCTATTTCCCATATGAATTCTTTCATTAAGATACATGTCAATATCAAGCGTAATGGAATTTGACAAGAATGCAGATCTGGGTGTATCTTTAAAGAATGTAATGCATTGCTGCCATATGACTATTGATATTTTCTCACTTAAAAATTTGAAAAACTAGTGAATCAAAAACTCAGCAGGATTTTGCAAGTTAAGCATTGTAACTTTTCATATTGATTTCGTAACTGAAGCTGAAATCCTTTAATTTTTTTGTAAAATCCATGCCTATTTAAACAATATTTTAAAAATCTCTCCAGAGCACAGTATTCTGCAGAGAATCTGTCTACATTTACTTCCATACAAGATATATTGGTGAATTCTGGAAGAGGCTGTGAACTCACAGAACCACTTTGAAAACCTGTTCGTTGGAATGTTGTGTAAATGCCAAAAAAGTCTGTCTTTTGGGTTTGAAAAAAATCCCAACCTATTAAATAATTATGGTTATACAGTTAAAAATCACTTTAAACCTCATCGTTTTTAGCAAATGGAGTCAGTTGTACCAAACCCATAAATTAAGGGAGTTTCATGGCTTTGTTTTAAAAAAAACATACACTGCAAATCTTTTCTGAGTCTATATTTGAACAGTAGTTCAAATTATTTCACACTGGCCATAACTTGGATTATGTGACTAACACAGCCTGTTAATTCTTTCCTCTTTCTAAAGCCAAATTGGATTAGCAATAATTACATTGTCCTCATTAAATATAAGTCATGCTTTAAAGACCTTAACTGTTTTGCCTAGCCAGAGATGGCCAGCCTGTTCTCACACTTGCAAAATCAGCAAATAACTGTTTAGTATGGGGCATAAAGGTTTCTACATGTGTGCACTATTACAAAAACCTTGTGGGAAATCTGTTAAGGCAATTTTTCAGCAGAATTACTTGCTCAAATGTTAAGAGGAGGTAAGTAATCATACAAATCATCTGTGTAACATTGTTTCAGTTTGTTGTAACTCTGGTTCTTCTTGTTTACAGTTTTTTCTTTTACGTATTCATCTACCATACCACCATGTGCTAGCCACAATGTTAGCTCAAAAACTCAACTGTGGGAAATTTTAGGATAGATGGGCCCATGCCTCTAGGCCAACATCTGAACATAATTCAAAGGTCTGTACAGGCACTGGTCACATGATCTCTGCCCCACATTTTTGTATTATAAAACTCCACTGAAAACTCAATAGATCTGTGTAATAGCTACGGTTGAGTTGGAGCAAACCTTCTCCTGAAGACAAATGGATCAGGTACAATGTCACACTGAACCATGGTTTAGAAACCAAATTACAAATTGAGCTTCCAAATGTAGAAACATATCATGGTTTTGCGTGGGTTTTATTGTCTATTTTCATTTCCAATCTGTTCCTCAAATTGTGCTATCAGTTTGCTTTCATCTTCTGTCTTCTCAGTTCTCCCATTTATTTGGTGCAAATGCAACAACCATAGCTATAGTTTGTAAAATCAGACATCACAAAAAAACATTAGCACAAAGTATACTTTGCATACCTACAGTACTTTAAGTAATAGTGTCTAGGTTGTCAGTTGATACCTAATGATGGTTTTTAGTTCAGACATTACAGCAAACCACAGTGAAGTGTTGTCTTGGCAGTAATTTTGCCTAATGTCTAGACGGAGTTGGTTAATACAATTCTATACAATCTTGTACTGCTAATTTATGTTTACATAAGAGAATTTAAAAAGCATATCTATTTGAGATTCAGCCATAGATGTTCTATTAATAATCCATAAATGGAACAGCACTGAACATCTACTCCTCTATATAAGTAAACTTGTCCTCCAATATATAAATTATGTAACCTGATGAAGTGTGCATGTCTGCATATTTTATAGCTAGCTCATTTCTAAAGTTATTGGCTCACAGTAACTCAGCACAAGGTAATTATTTGTCTCAAAGTTCAGTATCTAATCTGATTTACTGAATGTTCAAGATGCACATGCACAGGAATGAGACACACCTTATTTTAATATATTCAAATGATATTGATTAGAAACCATAAAATCATATATATTAAAAGTAAAATCCTCCAAGTGCTTATTCTTACAAAGCCCCAACAGCAACATACAGCAAGGGTGGAAAGAACTTGAGATTTGTGGAAATGCAAACAATATTCACTGGAGAAGAACCTTTGCCTTGTTCTCCACTACCCCAACATCTGAGCTGCCCAGTGTGATGATGAAGTTTGAAAGCTAGCTTGACATCTGTGATTTTTTTTTTTTAAACTAATCATCTTTCCTATGAACCATTATCTTTAGACTGCTCACAGGAAAGATCAAATGTAACTGTATGTTGTAATCACAACATACAAAAAATTATAAAGATATTATCACATTTAGATAAATCAGAAAACATACTTTCAAGCTTAGATAAATAACATGTTAAAAGAGTTTAGGTATTTATTAGTTGTAGTTCTGCAACAGAAAATACTTTGAACTGACATAAACATAGTGGCATCCTATATTTGAAAACCAGTAAACCATAGCAGACAGAGTGACAAACTAGAACTCAGAAGACCTGCGTTCAAATCCCTGCTCAGACATGGAAATTCACTGGGGGAGGTACAGTATATGAAAAAAACAGTCCTTAAACTATTACTATTATTCTTTAGTGGACTTATATCCTGCTCATCTAGTGGCAAACTGCTACTCTAGGCAGCTTACAAAGGAAGATATGAGGAACATATAAGACAACACTGAGTACAAAATAATGCATAAAAATAAATATAATAATAACAAAATAATAATAAATCAAAGTGACAACAGCGACCAAGGAAGAAGCAAGGGGGTGGCAAACAGATGAGTGGAGAAGGAACAGGCAGACAACTGGTGAAGGGAAGGGGCAGTCCTACATTGCTTGTATTTGCAATATATCTGTAAAATCCAAAGCAGAAAAGAATTGAATTGGGCATCATTTTGAACTGCAGCAGGGCTTGGCATTATGTGCTCTGACAGGAGCCACTGCAGATTCTGTCCAATTTTTCTGCCGCGTGCCTTGTCTATTGTAATAACTGGGGGGCTTTCCACTTTCAGAATAAAGTGGTTCCATGGCTCAGCCATGGCAAAAAAAAGTACTGGACATACTCACAGCTGCATGGAAATAGAAATATTTAATTTAGATGAGAGCTATCAAGACCATTAATATGTTATCCAGCATAAGATCATTTTAGCTGCCTTGGTCATAGAGTAAAAACATTCTATGACCTGCCTCCTTTCCATCTTCTTATGGTCTTCTCCTTGGACAGTTCCAACAGTGTTGTGTAATGCAGTTAATGCCATTCAGAATGTGCACACTGATGATGCATACACAAAATATATTGGGATCGCTCATGATCTAGCTGCATCAATGTGATTAATGTACCAACTGTCATTTCTCACATGACAAACACACAATTTCCAGCAGTGTACAGAACAATAAAAATGAATGTTCTAACAACCTATGTCCTCTCTGTGTGAGTTTTTACAGTTAGGTGTTTTTTCTTTTTAGCTTGTGGCTTTTAAAGTTAAACATCGGCAACTGTTTGTATGTCTGCTTCATTTCAACACAAGCTTTTCAGAAATCAACCTCAGTAAAGTTTCTCCATCTCATACTGTCGTGAGGAACATTAAAAATAGACAACACGTAGCATCAGACAACATACCCATTTCCCCCACATGCTGGGAAAAACACACATTTTCAAACTCTACTATCTAAACTGGGAATTTTGTGGAGATATTCAACTAGATTTCAAAATAAATATAGGCATGATTCTTGAACACCTGCTGGATGAGAGTTCTGCATTCCAAACAGTTTGGCATCCTTGATACACAGCTATATGTACACTAAGTACGCATATTAACTTCATTATGTAGATGTTTATCCACAGTTTTTTAGCCTACAAATGAAAAGTGAAAACAAACATTAATGGATATTGTCATGCTGCTTGTTTCTGCTGTTTTCTGACCTTTCCTCCATGCTGCATGGTTTACTTCTGTTTTGAATGAGTTGTTTAATGCCTACTGTTTCATATAAGCAACTGCCAAATTATTTGTTTCTTTTACTTTCATGAATTTTCCAAGCATTAGCAATTCTATAAATAATAATTCTTCAAGAGTACAGGGTGGTAAAAATTAGAAATGCTATACTGAAAAGAGTTCTCTACAGCTACATGCATTATCATTCTGTTGTATTCTAATATATTTCAAGTGTCCATGGGTGGCAAAAGTGATGTATTTTACTGTAGAAATGCACAGTTAAGGAATGGGTATTTGCTAATGCCTGGAAAATATATGAAAGTCAAAGAAACCAATAATTCTTAGCAGTTGAAACAGTAGGTGTTAAACAACTCTTTCATGGAAATAAACAGCAAAAGGATTTCATTTTTTTGCATTTGCATTTCCCCCCACAATTAGCCAAGTTTACATCACCAGTTCATTCTTCAGCAACACCCTTCTAGGTATGATTTCAAAAAATGATAATACTGTACATCATGAATACATCTGTGGTGGCCCCATCACTCTGGAATCCTCTCCTACTGGAGGTGTGCCCAGCCGCTTCCCTCTGTACTTTTAGAAAACTTTGAGAGGTGGAACTCAACAAAGAAGTTTTTAAAAACATACCAGCCCTGAGGTAATGATTTTAGTACCCACATATATCAGGAAGTCGCTGTTATGTGGTCTTTGCATGGAGAAACAGAAGGCCAAATGGGAAGGTACGTGTCTACATGGCCTGTGCCTCTTCGTTCGAAGAACTGGAGTGTGAGATCCAGCGCACAGCTGCCTCAGCTGAAACTTTTAGATAACAACTCAAATGATGCCTGAATCTTTCCTGATTTATGTCGAAGAAAGACGTGCCTGGCGAAATCCATCCTACCAAGAACTTTTGGACTTTACATCTAAGAGTAACGTTCCTGGCAAGATCCGTCTTGCCATGAACTTTTGGACTTTATGTTCTTCATCATGGTAGAAGCCTGACAAAGTGGTCTTGATCCACAAAAGCTTGTGTACTGTATGATGATTTTTTTTTAGTGGTCTATAAAGGTATTGCCTACTCTTGCATTTGTATTTATTTTGTATTGATCAGAGGGCTCCCTTTTATGTCAATGTTCTCTTTTGTTTCTTGTATTGTGTGATTAATTTTTACTGGATTGAGGTTTTATGCTTTCTTTTCTGTGCTCACCCGCCAGAGTAGTGGCCTGCCACTAAGTGGATAGGTATATAAATTGCATCAATCAATCAATCAATACAATCATAAAGTGGTTTGGCATAATACTAACAATTGTAACATACATGCTGAAGTACAGAATGTATTCTAAATGAGGGCACAAAATGTGAATTAAGCACAAAATGAAAAAGAAAACGCATAGCGACTGGCACGGGAAGAGCATCAACAGAGTAATAATGCTACATGTAGGTGATTGAGGGTGGGTTTGTTTGTTGGCTTGTGTTGGCTTGCTTTCAGGCACCCCAAGTCCTGAGGTTTGGGGCGGGCTAGAAATGGCAAGCAAATAAATATTGCCGATTGCCTAGAGAAGGGGGCAATTAATTAACTTGCAAGGGATGGGGAGAGAAAGGAAGGAAGAGAGATGCTGTATGGGGTGCAGGAGAAACTATTACCCAGTGGTTTCTAATGTTTTTTTTTTATAAGGTAGGCGGAGTGGGGAGGGAAGGTGGCCACCTCGGCCAGAGAGAGAGAGAGGATGGAGGGCAGGAAGGATTCATCAGCCGGGCCCGGGGGTGGGACGGGACGGGACGGGACGGGCTTTCCCTCCGGGCAACGCCACCCACTGGCTTTCCTGCGGGGATTCCCTTGCCCATCGCGTGGGGGGAAAGCCCTCTCTCCTTCCCGCCCCCCTCCTTTCCCCCTCCGGCTTCCTTCCCGCTCCTTACCTGGGCAATGGCGACGGCGGGGCGGGCACCAGCCTCCCGCAGCCGCGGCTCGCCATCCTCGGGGTTGGGTACTTCCAGCCGCTCGCCCGCCCGCTCCCTGACACAGGAAGGAACCTGCCGGGCGGCCGCCGCCGAGGCGCGAGTGACAGCTCCTCCGGGGAGAAGAAATGCCGCCTCCGCCCCCACTGAGCAGGCGCGGCGAAAGTCGGCGGAGGCGGGGGGGGGGGATAGAGGGAAGAGGGCGGGCTGGAGGGCTGGGCCCGGAGCCCCCGGCCGGGGTGATGATGTGGCCGTCGTCACCGATGCTTAGCGGCCCAGACTCCCGAAAGGGCAGGGGCGGAGGTGGAAGGGGAGCGCCGCCGCTCTGCCTCTCCCCTCCGGGGCGAGGAAAGGCTGGCCTAGAAACCTCAAAATGGTCACCTCGCTCGTCTTCCTCAAGAAATAAGAGCTGCCTTCGGAGGCTCGTTGAGGAGCGGGCGAGGGGGCAGAATGAGGGGCGCCACCGCTTAGACACGGTGGGGATGGCCTGAGGGTGGCAAAGGTGGAGAGCAGGCAGGCTTGCCAGGGCGTTGGCCCCGCGAGGCCACAGGCTCAGGCAGCCGATGTGCCCTGAGGTGAAGGAAGCCACAGCCCACCTTTGGCCGTTCCCCACACCACTGCAGGACTCAGGTGTGTCCGGCCAGGTTGCAGGTTCTAGATGGACCATCTAGAAGTCACTTAATAGACTTGCAAGCGAAGTAGGAAGATCAAAGGATAATTAAGTAAAATGAGACTGCTTGGATAGGGGGCAAATTTTCTGGGACTGTTGAGAAATTCAATCAATGCAGCACTTATGTGCATGAAATTTTTGCCCCACCACAGGTACAAAAGAAGACCTAGGAAATGACTGAGATAACTATTGGAGTAGCCACATCTGGTCAAAAATAGGCTAATTATCTTCACATTTCAATTTGCTTTTAATTTTGCTTACAGTTCATACATGTCCATATTTCACATTGTGCAACACTCTGATATGACTAAATAAAGACATGTTGATTTCTGATAAGGTGGAAAATGCTGTGCCATCAACTGTGAGTTGAAGATTCAAGAACTTTCAGTTTCTGGGATGGGGCAGAAGTATGTAATAGGATCCACTATCTTGGATCAGTTGGTCTCGAATGCTTTAGTTTTGCTCACTCATCTGTGTTTGGATGAGCTGGCTGAGGTACACACAGCCAACATATAAGGTGTGGAAACACACACCTTGTGTGTGTGTGTGTGTGTGTGTGTGTGTGTGTGTGTGTGTGTGTGTGTGTGTGTGTGTGTGTGTGTGTGTGTGTGTGTGTGTTTATATATACACGCATACGTACATAAGGTGTGTGTTTCCACACCTTATATGTTGACTGTGTGTACCTCAGCCAGCTCATCCAAACACAGATGAGTGAATATTTCAACAATGGTTGTATGTGTGACAGGGAAGCTTGGTACAAGTGCTTTTTCATATAGGCAAATTATAAATCTGTAAATACATAACCATAAACTCTTAAAACCAATTGTAGACATTAATATTAATATTCAGATATAGAACTTTTAAGCCACTCTCTCTTCTGTTTTGCTGACTTTCAGGGGTGTGGTGGGGATTATGGGTTTACAACTTGCAGAAGTTAGTGTGTGGGCATGGTATATGCTTCCTATGGAAGGGGTACGTGTCTTTCACAGGCAAAATATGAGGTTTCATTGCAGGCTTCTTGACAATGTAACCATGAGACCAAAAAAAAACCAGAAAGGGATAGTAGGAAGCATAATATGCATCCAGCAAAGAATGGGCAAAGAATTACTGTGGAGTGGGGAGGCAAGAATATGAAGTTTCACATTTTGTCTTCACCATAAACATCATCCATTTATGTACATACGTTTATCAGAAAATCGTGCCCAAACCGCTTACATCATATTGAATGACCACTAATAAATATAACTGTTGAACAAGATGTTGAGCAACTACATTAGCAAATTTGCTATGCTGACCATGGGTAACCATATAATGCAAGTTAATTCATACATTTACATAGAGAGGGGGGAAAAATGACAGAGAAAAAAGCACAGCACAGAAATAAAGTTGGATTAAGCACAACCCCAAATGAATCTCAGAGGCAGGATGGCGTTCTCTACAATTAACTCATATAAATGAGTTGGCAACCACAGTCTTCATTAGAAACAATTGCATCCAAGGTCTCTCCTGGGTCTTTCACCACACCCTTTCCTCATATTCCACTGCAAATTTTATAAATTTACAATTTCTCCTTCAAACCTAATTTATACTCACAATTTTTACGTTAGTCTGTTCTCCACACTTAATGCCACTCTGTAAAATAACTTTTCTATCTATGTTGTCAAGGTAGATAGAATTATCAGGCTGCAGGGTGATGCTGGTGGGCAGGTGGAAAATGCTTAGCAGCTTAACAACAGTATTGTCCCCACCAAGCAACCCATCAGCAAACAACAGCTTCAAAAAAGAACTGGGCATCTTTCCCTTAAACACACACACCACTCAAAAGCTACAGCACTCAGGCAGTTAAGCATAGATGTTCAGGTGATGTGTTCTCATTGCAATTCCTTTAAACATTCCTAATGTTGTTACAGAACCTTGAGAACCTCCACTTTATTTTCTCTTCAATTATTAGGTATTCTTGCTGCTATAGAGAAGCACAGGAAGATCCACAACTTGCCCTAGATACTGTACTTAAAAGACAAACCAGAAAGCTCATATTTTACAACCTTAGAAAATAGATTTAATTATTTGCAGCTCTACCTCAGAGTTCTTACAACATTAGGAACACAATTTAAGTGTTAGAAAAAAAGGAAGCAGTAAGCCTAATATATCTCAAATCACTAGGAAATCCACTTGTTGTTGTTTAGTCATTAAGTCGTGTCTGAGTCTTCATGACCCCATGGACCAGAGCACGCCAGGCCCTCCTGTCTTCCAGTGCCTCCCCGAGTTGTGTCAAATTCATGTTGGTCGCTTTGATGACACTGTCCAACCATCTCATCGTCTGTCATCCCCTTCTCCTCTCGCCTTCATACTTTCCCAACATCAGGGTCTTTTCCAGGGAGTCTTCTCTTCTCATGAGATGGCCAAAGTATTGGAGCCTCAGCTTCAGGATCTGTCCTTCCAGTGAGCATTCAGGGTTGATTTCCTTTAGAATTGATAGGTTTGTTCTGCTTGCAGTCCAGGGGACTCTCAAGAGCCTCCTCCAGCACCACAATTCAAAAGTGTCAATTCTTCTGTGGTCAGCCTTCTTTATGGTCCAGCTCTCACTTCCATACAGCGCTACTGGAAATACCATAGCTTTGACTATGCGGACCTTTGTCGGCAAGGTGATGTCTCTGCTTTTTAAGATGCTATCTAGGTTTGTCATCGCTTTCCTCCCAAGAAACAGTCTTCCCCTTGTATTTGCCAGGAGGAAATCTACTACTGAGAGACATGGAAGAGAAACAAGTGAATATGTTTAAAAGAAGTAGAAATGATGAAATAATGATAAAATCAGAATGCAGAAATAAAATAAATTAGCTTTCTTCAGGTCCTGAGGAATGAGCCCATGAGGTAAGCACAACCATTATACCTGTTTACCTGTTTCTCAAGTAGCAGGGGGGAAACAGCTAATTATAAACAATCTCTTGAATATCTGTTTAAAATTATATGAAATTACTTGAAGTTCTAGAAATAACATCTTAAAATGTCTGCTGTGCTGTCCATTGTATCATTTTTTTCATCTTTTAGCGAGATGGAGTAAATTACTTTAATAAGTAATAATTATTGTATGTTTGTCTTTGAGAGGAGAAAGAACAAGGAAAGAGTTTAAGAATGACACACTCATCTAAAACGAGACTAAAATCTTTCTCATTTGGCCAATTTGCAAATACTTCTGCTTGCTTCTTTGTTCTGTGTCATATCCTTTCTGTACTAGTTACTTCTCATTCATTAGAAAGTTCAGTGAATACAGGCAAAGGGCTTCCCCCCTCTGTTTTGTAACAAGCATCAAAACAGGACAAATGCTGGAAAACCAAACAAGAATTAAGTTTAGGACCTTGGCAAGTGAAGATGATGGATTTGCTTGCCCTTGTGAAAGCTTTCTTGGCAACAAATGACAAGAGTCAACAATTTTGTACTTATTTGATATTTGATGTGAAATAAATGTCCTTTGGAAATACTAGCAACGGTTGAAAATAATATTGCTACAGTGGGGTTTTTTTGGCAGCATTAATTGGATCTAGTCCAGAAACTGAGCTGCAATATGCTATGCACCTTTGGCTATTTATGAAAACATGGTTTTTATTAATGGCTCAGTACTGATTATGTGGGTTGGAGATTGGAGCTACCTGTAACTATCACTTTTCCAATACAGTTGATCAGGATTGACAATTTGGTTGGTCTCCATTTTCTGACTGGCAATGTGAATGCAGCAGTAGAATGTGTGTGTGTGTGTGTGTGTATGTGTTCTGTGCTGTCAAGACAGAACCGACTTACAACAATCCTAATAGGGCATTCAGGGCAAATGTGTTATTCTTTCAGTAACCCTCATTACTAAAAATAACAATAATTATATATAACTAGTTACTTCCCAGCTTAATTCTATTAACCCCAGTAATTCTCTTGAAAGCTCTTCTCTGCAGTCCCATGTATCTTTAAGTAAGTTATACCCAGTGGGACTTACTGCTCTGTAAACTATGTAGGATAATGTCGCATGTATTTTGATGACATTTCCAAATATCATTATATTTACAAATTAATGGCAAAGTCAAGTGTTTTGCGAGAAATTATGTAAATGTCATTAAAATAAAAAAGAAACAAAGAAATCTATTTCAACAAAGGCCTTCTGATTTTAATGGACCTTTTCCTAATCTGAATTTGTGTGAGAGAGACATCTCTGCAACCCGTAGTACATGATTCATCAAGGCATCCACAGTGAGTACACAATGTGTAATATTTCCACAACTGAACTGGACTTTGCAATGTAGGCATATCATATTCACCTATCATCTTTTCAAACTATCTGATTGCAAGGTCTCCTTCCTAATACTGTACACGTATACAGTAATAAAAAGCACAGAGCAAATTCTGTCTAGTTAGCCTGAGTCAGCAATAGGTGTTGGGATAATATTATCAAAAGCTAATTTGAGTGCCCTTAGGGAAATTGTTTTTAATCTCAGTAGAATCTGCCAAACTCTGGCAAAACAAGAAAGGTTTCAAAATGGCAGCTAGTCATTGTTTGCACGTATTGAAGACCTTATATACTGCATTTCCTCAATTTAATTTATTATTATCATTCTTTAAAGTGCAATGTGTTCCCCATGTCAAAAGGATCGAATTGCTGTACCAAAAAAGACCAATCTCCTCCCCCCCCCCCAACTGTGTATGTCTTTTCCTCAACTGGGCTAATTGTAGGAGCCTTTGGGAATCAGCAAGAACATTCTGCACAATTTTTGTAATTTAGTATTTATCATTCCCAGTGGTGGGGAAACTCTACCTGACCACTTCAACATGGCTATAACCTTAAAACACATATATTGTTTGATGTGGCCCAAAGGAAAATGTAAAGTGAAGTTATATGTTCTGGAGATTAGATCTGTGTTCTGCTGCTAGCATCTAAAAGCTTTGCAACATAAAATGAACAATTCCAATGCAATTTTATACATGTCTGTTCAGGAGCAAGTCACATTAAGATTAATGAAATGTCTTCTCAGCTTGTCTGGGAATGAGTCCCATTGAACCAAATGGGACTTACTTTTGAGCAGACACAAATGAGATCCTTCTGTTAGACTGCATACAGTGGCAACATTATGGAAGTGGGAAGGTGTGCTCACCACATTCTGTTCAAATACTGTACTTTTATCTCTTCAGCTGAACAGAGGAAATACTGGTTCTGTGAGTTTACAACAAAAAACACTTGTGTGCCTGCTGACACAGCAGTAACCAAAAATGCCCACCCCTCTCTCACCCTGAATCTGTTTTTCCGTGATAAAATTAGGCTGAAGAAAGCTTTAAAATACAAATGAAATTTATAATAAAATTCAAAACATTTGTAGGGACAGAAAAAGCTAAACAATAAAAGCGTCATAATAAAAAGTCATATCATGAGTACACTGGAACTACATCTCCAAGAACCGTGGCAGAGGTCAAAGTTGTTGGAGATACAGTATAGTTCCTGTACAGTAGTAACATTGCTAACATGGCCTCAATCCACTCTTGGTGATGGAACAGCTAGGGGGGAATGACCTTCCCTGTGGGTATGTCTTTCAAGATTCCCTTCTAGTGGTAGAATTCTTTATACAGTCAGGTTCTGAAAAATTGTAGACCATTGTTCTAGTATGTTTTTCATGTTTCAATTATACTGTTTTTGGGTGTCTGTGTCTGTTCGTTTATTCAGTTTGCATCCCGCTCCCATTAGTGTCCAGGCACTACTCAGGGCAGGTTACAACACATGTAAGAGAAAACAAAAATAAAAATAGAAACATTAAAAGCAGCAACAATTGCCCTAAAAAACAGATGACACTCACTAATCGTAATCATATGGGGTAACCGTGACATCAGTGATCATCAGCTCACAAGCAAGTAATGAGCAACACGCAAGTTCCTTTTAGAAACTAGCATTGAAAGCACCAAGAATGTGACTTTATCAATCTGCCAGTGTAGTAGGGGGGAATGCACCTCTTATTTCCTTGTATAAAGTAAATTTACAATAGTGTAATGTGTATGTTACTGTGGTCCACAGCAAACTATGGCAACTTCTTAAACAAATGGGAGTGCCTGATCACCTTATCTACCTTCTGAGAAACCTATATGTGGGACAGGAAGCAACAGTTAGAACTGGATATGGAACAACGGATTGGTTCAAAATTGGGAAAGGAGTACGACAAGGCTGTATATTGTCCCCCTCTTTATTTAACTTATATGCAGAATACATCATGCAAAAGGCAGGACTGGATGAATCCCAAACTGGAATTAGGATTGCCAGAAGAAATATCAACAACCTCAGATATGCAGATGATACCACTCTGATGGTAGAAAGTGAGGAGGAATTAAAGAACCTTGTAATGAGGGTTAAAGAGGAGAGTGCAAAAAACGGTCTGAAGCTCAGCATCCAAAAAATGAAGATCATGGCCACTGGGCCCATCACCTCCTGGCAAATAGAAGGCGAAGATATGGAGGCAGTGACAGAGTTTACCTTCTTGGGCTCCATGATGATTGCAGATGGTGACAGCAGCCATGAAATTAAAAGACACCTGCTTCTTGGGAGGAAAGTGAGGACAAGCCTAGACAGCATCTTAAAAAGCAGAGATATCACCTTGCCAACCAAAGTCCGCATAGTCAAAGCTTATGGTATTTCTAATAGCGTTGTACGAAAGCTAGAGATGGACCATAAAGAAAGCTGACCACCGAAGAACTGATGCTTCTGAATTGACACTGTCCAGCCATCTCATCCTCTGTCGTCACCGTCTCCTCTTGCCTGGAGGAAACTTTTGAGAGTCTCCTGGACTGCAAGGACAACAAACCTATCCATTCTGAAGGAAATCAACCCTGAGTGCTCACTGGAAGGACAGATCCTGAAGCTGAGGCTCCAATACTTTGGCCATCTCATGAGAAGAGAAGACTCCTTGGAAAAGACCCTGATGTGTGGAAAGTGTGAAGGCAAGAAGAGAAGGGGACGACAGAGGATGAGATGGTTGGACAGTGTCATCGACGCTACCAACATGAATTTGACCAAACATTGGTCCATGGATTCACGAAGAGTCGGACACGACTTAACAACTAAACAACAGCAATGTGTATATTTGCCTCTGCCGAGGCACTTGGGTTTGAGACAGATAATACGCCTCAAGGGTACGGACAACTCCATCAAGACGGGATTTCTCAAGGAGCTCAGAAAGTACAGTATTCAACCCAACAGTCGCTCGAGGAACACTTTTATGTGAGACCGCCTGCGCTGTTGGTGGCGCTGTTGCGCCCTCGAGTGGTCGCTCTGCCCTTCGTCTTTCTCCCCTTCTCCTGCCCGTTCCGATTTCCCTTCGAGGAGACAGGCGTGGCTTTTGCACGCCGGAGAGAGAGAGATCGATGGCGTTGAATCAGGGAGTTTCGTGCTCGGCTGTATCCCGGGAACTCCTGTCGGTGGGAAATGGAGGAGGTAACGGACGGTGGGGCGAGGGAGGGGGGCCACTAAATCCCATGCAAGGACGGGAGCAGAGCGCCCTTCTGTTGCCCTTTCCCTCCCGCTGGAGCTGCAACATTATTAGGTTCATTACTTGGCTGCCTGATTTAGCATGTGAGCTCTGAATGCTGGGAAGAAAATCAGACGTTTTAAGAACAAGATATTGGTTAGATTTCCCGCAAAGCTTTAAAACAAAATGAAGTGATGTATAGTAGTTTTACTAGAAGTAATGGAAAATGTCGCAGAGGAGTGAATAAATTTCCAGCTTCAGCGGATCTTAGCGTCGAAGTGGATGCTGCGCACACTTTTACGAAGAAAAGTATTACTGCAAATTATTATTTTTTTAAATTGATGCCTTTCATGATTATTTTGCTAGTTTTGGATTTTCCGCCTCACCGACAAGCATAGGTATCACTAGTAATTTGTCTGCTTCTGAAATTTATTTATTTATTTGATTTTTATACTGCCCATTTGGGTAGGTTACAACATGAAAACAACAACAATCAGTGCATACACATACGTGTGCCTGCACACATGTAGGTTCTGTGCCCTCAAGTTGATACTGATTTATAGTGACTCGTAATAGGGCTTTCAAGGTAAGTGGGATATTTAAGGAGTGAGTTTACGAGTTCCATTCTCTCAATGAGTTCCCATGGCTAAGTGGAGACTTGAACCCTGTTCTCCAGAGTCCTATGCCATCACTCTATCCACTACCCCACAATGGCATGTGGTGTAGATCAGACCTGGGCATAGTGCGGCTGAGGGCCACAGACAGGCCTGCGGACAGTTTTGAACATCAAAACCATTTATAGCTTTTTGTCTAAAGTTGATCAGTTGCTTATCTTTAACATACCGCAAAAAACCTCTTTAGTATTTGTGAAGATTAACAAGTTTAAAATAAAAACAATCATAACATCACTGTTTCATTTTATTTTCAAGTAAAGTTGGTTCAGCCCCCGAACACAGTTCAGATTTTTCATGTGGCCCCCCTATAGAAATTAATTGCCCACCCCTGGTGTAGATTTATGTACATATAATCTTCTAAAAAGCTGTTCTGTAAAAATTAGTTGTAAGTAATGTTTGATGATGGAAGCAAATGGTCAGATCTTTGTGGAAGAGGTTTCCTTGTGACACACCATGCAATGTATGGTTCTTTGAGGATTAGATGTGCATTGATTTATATGTTGTAGATTAAGAGGTGTACCATTTTGGAGCATTTGAAGGAAGTATTAGTTTATTCCACTGAACTTTAACTTTTATATCTCTTTTCCCTGTAGTGTGTAAATTATCTGAAATAGGGGCAGATATATGTTTTGCAGAGTACAGGGAATGCACTGAGCCAATGTGTACTGCATGAAATAGAAAAAGCGATGTTTTAAAACTAAGAAACTACAGGTAAAACTCAGCTGATACAGAGCTTCTGACTTGTAGGTGTTCATGAGACGCTGCTGCTTAATTCCAAACATGCTAAGAAAAAAGCCACAGGCTTACAAACAACCAGGCTGCCAAGAAGCAATCGTAAGTATTTACCTTCCTTAAAGAGACTTTGCGTAGGACTGCATATCACAAACTTAAATAATGGATTAGATCATTTCTGTTGCTTTAGAGCAGCCATTCTCAACATTTTTTTGGCCACTGCCATAAACACAAATATGAACAGAATATAGGCTGGATCAGGATTGTATAAGTTGCATAATGAACCTTATAAGGTGGTATGTGAAGAATTTTTTGCAACCTGCGCCCCCTCTTCAAATTTGCCAAGGCCCCCCTAGGGGCCATATGGCCCTTGTTGAGCATGGCTGCTCTAAATAGCCTGAGCATTTTTTCTTCTTGCCTTTTTTTTGGGGGGGGGGGTTATATTTGTGTACCACATCTCCTCCAGTAAACCTGAGGCTACATGCGTGGCTCTTCTCATCACTTCATCCTCAAAACTTGGTGAGGCAGGCTGGGCCAACAGAGTATAGGAGCAGGAAAGAAATATGACGATGATCTAAAATATTATTGAAGATAAACAGGCCACTTAGATTCTGCAGTTGTTTACACTGTAGATCCTAGTTATAAATATGAGCACATCAGCCCTTTTGAAAGGCAGGTAACAGTCTTGTATCTGAAAGAAAAATGTATGTCCTTGTGGTGTTTACATTTTAAATCAGGAGTGGATAAAGTACAGTCCTTCAGATTTTATCAGAGTGCAGCTCCTGACATTGTTGGAGGTAGCAAGGTATGGTCTAGCAACTTCTGGATTTTTGCATTTTGCCTACTCCTGTTGTAAATGTACATAATTATCCATAGGAACTGCTCAGTGAAGAGAGAACATTAAATACTTCCCCCATATATTCAACAATGCCAAACTGGTTGGTGTCCAAGGTCTGTTACATGCAGGCTTCTCTATAGGTAGAATACACCCATATATTCATATTTTTCTAGCATTTCAGATTTAGAACTCTTTTGGAATAACCATTCCTTATTGCAGTAGAAGAGTTCATTAACATATTTACAACAGCTGCTATGTGTATTTTAGGGGTTTGTTTGCTTGGCTCATTTCTCTCAGCTTGTTGCCGCCAGCTCCCTTTCTAACTATTGTTCCTTAGAAGTGCACTAATACCACACAAATATTTTTCCCTGTGTTAGTTTTGGATAGAGTGCAGAATTTTTTGCCACAGATGGCCAGCGCAAATGACCAGCTAAGAGAGGAAATGGACAACACACCTGTTCAAGAGTTTGATATTGAACACATAGATCCTTCAATTGAAAACGTCATTGAAATGGTGAATATTTTGTTTCTAATTTTATTCTTTACAGTATACAAAAATGTTTTCTTTGCTTCTTTCAATAGCCACAGGTTTCAAAAACAATTTGTTATGTAATTGTTTTATGCAGGCTTTGTTATGTAAAGCAGTGGCCACCTGGCATTAAAAGATGTCATATCTTACTGAAACGACGTTGTTTTAAAACAGGGGTCAGGGAACTTTTTTACCTTTTACCCCGCAAAAAATTTATATACGCCGACATTACCCCCTTGATTCGAAAGGAAGGAAATCATACATTATTTGAATTAAAAATATTATTGAATCTACACAGGCTGTGTACCGAACTAGCAGGATGCACCCTCCCCTCCTTAATTCAGTTTCACTTTTGCTTGCCTGCCTGTTCATTTTCAGTTCTGAGTATCTCTCTCACACACTCACACACACATACTCACACACCCCTCTGCCTCCCTCCATTTTGTACATTTAAATAAGCTTGACGAAGTCCTAGGTCTCTCCCACCTTTCTTTCTTCCCTCCTTCCCTTGCTTGCTCCTTTCCCTCCTGCTGCTTCTTTGCAGTCATTTCCGGAGGAAGCAGTCATTCAGAAGCCCCGCATTGGCTGATTGCCCGGGGCTAATCCCCAGCTGCATCCAATTAGCCTTATCTCTCCGATCTCTCTAACAGAACGGAGCATTTAGGAGCTCCCTGCTGCAAAGAAGGAAGTAACAGAGCCAGGTGGTTTACAATTAAAGCTTTGGCTGCAGAGGGTGGGGTGGGTGGGAGGGAGGGGGGTAGTAGCCAGCTCATTACCCCCAGGATTTTCACTTTTACCCCATTTGGGGTAATTTACCCCTGTTCCCCGACCCATGTTTTAAAATAACCCTGCAGTTAAAAGTATATGACATTCTACAGGTTGTGCCAGACATCTTAGCACAACATATCATTTCTTTTCTCTCAGTAGTTTGTTTGATGCTTCTAGGAAGTAAAACATAAAGGCAACATTTTTATTGGTTTGTCCTTTCAGTCAATTGTGTGGGTGTTTAATGACTCTGAATGTGGAAGGGCCATTTAACCGTCATGGCTGTTAGCTATTGATAGCATCATCCTCAGTGAGTTTTCAGTTTGTAAGCCACCAGCAGCAGATTTTGTAAGAATCCTGTATGGATCTGGCTGCTGAGATTAGTTTATGGCTATGGTGGTGGCTGCTTAAGGTGGCACTACCCAGTTTTGGACTTGGCTGTTATAGCCTTTAAATTGGCCCAGAGTTCCCTGACACCAGGTTTGGGGAACCTTGGGCCAAATACTTACTCCCAGAATCTGCTACAAGTGAAAAGAATGGCTGTGGGGCAACCCCTCAGCCAGAAGTGGCTGAATGACCATTTTTGAGTGTTCTTTTTAAATTTTATTTTATTTTATTTGCATTAAATGGGCATCCAGGCATTCTGTGGTGACCTATCCCCTTTCCATCCTGGTTCTGCATGTCATTGGGTATTCTAATAATACATTGTTCTTATTTTGCAGAATGTGGCTTTGGTTGAATTGAGTGGCTCTGATACAGAGGAAGATGACTCGCCCTCCGAAGGTGACTCGGAAAGTGAGGATAGCTCAGTGTCTGAAGAAGTGACTGTAGACAACATTAAGCTCCCAAAATCAAAAGGACAAGGCAGAATAGAAGTCTTGAACAGTAAAAGCAGTTAATAAATCAATAATCACAGTTCCAGTTTTCCATTCCTGCTGTTGTGACACAACCCTCTCAAGATGCTCTTGTGAAGCTCTTTGGTCTTCCAATTGTCTTGCCTACACAATGACTTACTGCCTGAGCCTCATATTGCTTAAAAGCATGCAAGCTCTCTTGCAAGATAGAAGATGTTAAGTTGGTACTCTGTTTTCTTTGAGGAGGTCAGTGTGGAGAGAAGAACAGAAGAAAACCTTTGATTGAACAGAGACGGGAGACCATGCATTTTTAAGTTGTGTTTCTGTTTCCTCTGTAGTAGATGCAGATGGTTAGGAGACTGAAACCAAATGGTATAACATATCCAACATACATTTATTTAATAATATAATTGGCACCCACAGCTTTATGAAGATTACACATTTCTGGTTGGCAAATACATTTATAAAATAGTTGCTATGATTATTTTTATATGTATCATTGAACACAGTTGATGAATTCAATTTCATATAAAACCATAGTAAGTGCACTTCCTTGATTTTTTTTTACAATGTTTATAGCAAACTGGTTTTCTTTGTCACCTAAAACCGGCTGAATCTGAATCAGGAGAACCACTATGCTGGCGTGAAGCACATTTTTTAGAAACAAAATCCCACATGATTACTTCGGACTAACAAAGAGCATTTAACAATTTGCTTCTCACGTAGATAAAATATCATCTATAAATTCAGGAAGCTGGATAGTTTAGTCATCTAGGTTTGTCTCCCACTCCGTAGCATTAGATGTAAGCATTCAGGCTAAATGTAGATGGTGCAGCCCAGATAGTTCACAGTCAAGTGTGGCACTTGAGACTTGAGTCACTTTTATCCAGTACAGATCTCTGCTTCTAGATGCAGATCATAATGGGAACAAACTGCATACCTTTAAAAAGAATGTCTTGTTCCTACTGTGAACAAAAGTATTGTCCATTTGCTCCATAATACATAAGGAGGTCTCTACTTAATATTTATTCTACTTGTAATTCTGCAGTCCTGCCCTGCATTTCAGGAAGTTTTTACAGTTTATTGGCAACAAAACTGCTTTACCACCAAAGTGGAACTGCTTAATATTCCACAGTTACAGCTTTTGTTCTGAGATATTCATGGAGGGCTTCTTCCCCTAAAGGAAATAAGAGAATCTAAATAAAAATCAAATAAGAACAATATAGAATAATTATTTTTCTTTCTTGCTGGCCAGGATGGAAATGGATAAAAGCTGTACCAACACCAGAAGGGCAATAGGTTGGGAAAGGTTGTATTAGATATACTGTGTTTTGAACTCTAGAGCAGAAATAGATACCAAGTACCTTCCAGATGTTTGGGGCTACAAATCTCACAGTTCAGATCACACTAGTTGGAGCACCAGATAATTATGGAGAGAACTGGCTCAACTGGTTCTTTTCCAAAGAACCTCACATGCATCATCAGCTGGGGCATCTTCTAGGATGCATGTTCACTTCATATACAGTAATGCCCAGATTTGGGGGTTCTTGCTGATGCTCTACATTCAAAAGCATAGTTTAGATCATGTCCAGCAGATCATTAGTGGTGCTGAAGCTGATGTTGTACTTTGTACTATCCCTCTACACTCTGTGTGTGTGTGTGTACATATATATATATAGCAACACACACACATATATGTATGTATAGCAAGACATATGTGTGTGTGCGTGTGTGTGTGTCTTGCTATATAAAGCTCAGTTTTATATTTAAATACATATTAAGTTAAAAAATAACTTACCTAAATCTTTCCCAAAGCCAGACTGCTTGAATCCACCAAATGGGGCTGCCACATCAGTTTTGTTATAGGTATTGATAAAGACTGTTCCAGCTTCCAGTTTGTCACTGATATACAAAGCTTTGCTTATGTCTTTGGTGAAGACCCCTGAAGCCAAGCCGTATTCTGTCCTGTTGGCTCGTTCTAGCACCCCATCAACATCCCTACAATACAAGAGAAAAATCTGCTAACAGGCAAAATGCACCAGAAATTAATCTTGTCTGTTCACATTGGTTTTCATAAACACTCTGTTACAGCACTATTTCTGGTGTTCCTTTATTGCATGCCTTAAATGCCTTTTGTAGAATGCATTCACTGCTGTTAAGGTATCAAAAAGATTATGTCGTGAGGCTTCGTTCCAAACTAATGTTAACCAAAAAAATCTGCTGGTTCTCTGTCTTTGTGGATTCTTGCCCCTATTGCTTGTACAACCAGTTGCTCAACTAGAAACTGTTAGATCACTGCATCATCTGAAATTTGTCACGAGTACAAATTTACACTAGCAGAATTATATCATGGGATGCTAATCATATGACCAGAATTCAAGTAGTAACCCTGACTAGTGGTGATCTGTTAGAGGGGTTCATATAGGTGTGGACTCATCATCCAGTACTTCATTCGGTTATCTGCTGTAGTTGGGACTACAGTTTTTTAAGCCTATGGAGTCAGTAGTGACTCATCCTCACTTTGTATGACAGTAGCAAATTGACATTACACAGTGTTAACACCTACCTGGCGACTCTAAGCAAACCTTGGGCAGATGATTGTAAAACTATTTCAAAAAATCATGGACTCAAGTTTGTTGGAGGGTTTTCATCAGAAATCAGATTGCCATTTATCTGTGTGGGAGGTCTGGTGTTGAGCTAGAAGACCCTTGAAAAAACCTTTTGAATACTACAGTTCAAAGACTCTTATGTCCCTAAACCCAATATTGACATTCAGTCTGTATAATAACCTTTGAACTGGAAGAGCTGGAAGGGACCCTGTAGATCATCAAGTCCAGCGCCTCTCAAGGAAGCAGACTGGGGAATTGAACGCCCAACTCCTGGCTCTGCAGGCAGAGAACTAAACCACTGAGTTGTCCAGCAGTTCTGATTGATAGCTGTTCAGAGTGAAATTGCATCTATTCTATTCAAACATTTAATGGGGAATGTTTTTAGCAGGGCACTTCCTGTACACATGTGGGCTAGCTGTGCAAAAGCCTTGATTGGGTTGGAGTCTGAATCACAAGCAGAGCTTACGTGGGTGCAGCAGGTTTCTGTCCTTAGGCCTTTTCCTCTCCCTTGTATGGACATGAAAATGAATGTACACAGCCCTGTTCTCCCCCAACATGGTTGTTAATTGTATGGCGAGAACCCCTGAAAGAGGCTGTCACTGGGAAAAGATAACAGCATTCATGAGGTAACTACACCAATACATACCCATCTTTGAATTTGGAAATTACCATTACAGGACCAAAAGATTCTTCGCGTGCAATGTACATATGGTCTTCAACATCTGTGATTATGGTAGGTTCCATGAAGAAGCCTAGTCAAAGAGAAAGTAGACGGAGCATTGTGTTGTGATACAGTATATCCATCTTTTTTGATATATTTATATGGTGGCACAATATGTTAATAACTTGCCTAGGGTAGGGTTGCAGCATTTACTTGATCGTAAACATTTACTTGATCGTCAGCATTTACTTGATCTACTACTGAAGAAAGGAAAAACCACTGGGCTAGTCAGGTATAATCTAAACCAAATCCCTTATGAATACACAATTGAAGTGAAGAACAGATTTAAGGAACTAGATTTGGTGGACAGAGTGCCTGAACTCTCATAACATTGTACAGGAGGCAACAACAAAAACCATTCCAAAGAAAAGGAAATGCAAGAAAGCAAAAGTGGCTGTCCAACGAGGCTTTACAAACAGCAGAGAAGAAAAAGGAAACAAAATGCAAGGGAGATAGGTAACGTTACAGAAAATTGAATGCTGACTCCCAAAGAATAGCAAGGAAACCTTAAATGAACAGTACAAATATACAGAGGAAAATAATAGAAAGGAAAAAAACCAGAGATCTGTTCAAGAAAAATGGAGATATTAAAGGAACATTTTGTGCAAAGATGGACATGATAAAGGACTGTATATTGCCTCCCTGCTTATTTAATTTACATGCAGAATACATCATGCAGAAGGCAATAATACCCATAGAAGTACAATTCTCCTTTAAAACGGCATGTTCTCCCTGTGAGCCTTTTTTGAAGGCTGAAACGCAAATGTTTTAAATCAGGGGTGGCTCTTTTACACTTCAAACACTAAAATGCATTGGTACCCAGTGGCAGCAGGGTGTGTGTGGCACATGGCAGGTTCCAGAATAAATCTGGATCTGCTAAGAACATAATGCCATCTTGCTGAATTAGACCAAAGATCTAGTTGATCCTACATTGTGTTCTGAGTTATTGCACTGGCTTTCATGATGGATGAACAGGGTCCTTCAGTAATGTGCAATCTTGGCAGACATAAATCTGTTTGTACAAATATATATATACATCCCAATTTCTGTGGTAGAGAGAAACAAAATTTTTGTTCAACAAATAGGGTAGAAGAAGGAGGAAGAGGGTTAAGAACATTTCCAACAGGCCAAAATAAATTTGCTTTCTTTGTTCTCCACAGTATTCTTTTCCAAATAAGTAGCTATGTTAGTCAATCTCAATGTATTGGCAAAAAATAAAGAGGGGTGGAGAGAAGAGGAAAGAGTCGTGTACACTGCCTTGGACTTATTGAAGGAAAAGTGGAATGTAGATGGAACAAATAAACAAACAGTCCCTTTCAGCTTTCTGGAGAAGTTTTTCCAAGGATATGAGGGAGAAGGTCAACAGGAAAAAAAATCTATTGCCTTCTGCTTGCACATCATTGACTATAACATAGCAAAAAAATGCATCCTATGGTAGGTCACCTGGCCTTTGGAGAGGCTTCTTCCTGGCTATGAAAAAATGCAGGGGAGGGAAAACCTGTGCGGAGCTCCCTGCTTACATAGATCACAGCAAGTAACTACCTAGAAGAAGTTAAGTTTCTAAGGTGTCTCCTAGTACTGGAAGTGTTTACAAATATATAAATATCAATAATTTTTCTTTAAAATTTGGTGGGACATTTTTAATGGATCCAAAACCTTCTGGCCTGCAATCTAATGATCCTACTGTTCAAATACCAAACATTTGAGAGTAGCCTGAGAGGACTACTCTCGGAGGATGAGATGTGACCTCAGTTTCTCCTTTCCAGCACCTGTGAAAAAGTTTCTTCTGAACACTGAAACTCCACTGACTGGAAAATATAGGGCGGATTAGAGGCGTGGTATGGGGTGGATCAGAGGTGAGTGTGGACCTGGAGATTCCAAAGCCCTCACAGTTCCTGGAGCTGACATCTCTCCCCTGGACTTGCAATGGAAATAATTAAAAGAGAAATAATTAAAACAAACTAACTCTGACATGAACATTAAAAAGAACAGATATCAGCGGGGCTTTAAAAGCCTCAGAAGCTTTAAGTCAAGGCTTTTCACGGTAGTAGGTAGGCTGTGCTGTTAATCAGTTCGTCTAAGTGATAAATTGTATTTCAAATTTTAGTTACCTGGTCTAGATACTTGTCTTCCTCCATATACTAGTGTTGCTCCTTCTTTTACTCCAGTTTCACAGTACTCCAGCAGCTTTTCCAAATGTGCTTTATGGTTTTGTGGACCATGATCTGTAGATCTGTCAAGTGGATCACCAATTTTCATCTTTTTAGTTTCTTCCACCTATGGATTACGAAAGCATTGGGGGGGGGGAGGAATCAGAGAATGATAACAAGTTAATCGTTGAGATTTCCCTTTTGTAAGTAATAATGTCTCCTACCTCATGTGGCTTGTACAGATAGCTTGTAAGATGAACCAGCCATTAAGAGATAAATGTCCTTTTTAAATCCACCTTTCTATAGAATTCACAAAAAACGGAGTACCAGCACATACTCCTAACACGTCAAGCCAAAGGTCAGCTCTCTACATGGGATAGTGCGGAGTGCACCCATTCCCACAACTTCTAGATTATTCTCTTGCATGTTCCATTCATGCCACACTGGGGCTGGGCAGTGACTGAATTTAGCACACCAGTTCTCCCCTTGTATCAACACAGGACAAACCGCAGAAGCTGCAGCGTCAGGAAGGACTCACAGAAGTGTGCTGGAAAGGTGCCTAAGATGAATGAGGCCAGCACACTGTTACAAAGTATGGTATCATGGAATCCCTTTGACAGCATGTAATAATAAATTTTATCACTGCAAATCATGGGAGTTTTACAATGCTAAGAGTTCTTTCAAAAGTTTCATACACAACATTTCTTACCACTTTTCTAACAAATTCATCATGGATCGATTCTTCTACAAAGAGTCTTCCAGCAGCAATGCAGTTCTCTCCTTTGTTGAAGAAAACTGCTCCCATGCCCTATATGATAAAGAAAGAACGGGGAAAAGTATCTTATGTTATGAAATCTTCTTTCCTTTTCAGTATTTCAGCCATGAACCCTGTCTTTCTATTATTAACATATTTTTTCCCCAAGAAAAATCCATTTGTCTGGAGCAAATGTAGGCCTTCCTCCGCATAGAGGTTTAAAGGGATCCTGAAGTTCTTGGATGCAATGGAATTTGGATGATATGGTCAGGTCTTCCAACAGGCAGGGTAAAAAAGCTGTTTCACATGCAGACCTTGGATAATATGAAAGGCTATCAAAGGGATAGTTAAATAACTGTTTATTATTGGTTGGTTTTTTGTTTTTTTTTACTGTCAGAGACAGGAGGAAGTGCTTGTGATGTTTTTCTGCTTCAGGTACCAAAATAAATTGGCCAGCCTTGGTTACATACTTGGGATTGGTTTGTACTATTTCTCCTTTCTCTCAGACGGAAACCCATTTTGATGTTGTTGTTTAGTCGTTTAGTCATGTCTGACTCTTCGTGACCCCATGGACCAGAGCACGCCAGGCCCTCCTGTCTTCCACTGCCTCCCAGCGTTTGGTCAAATTCATGCTGGTCGCTTCGATGACACTGTCCAACCATCTCATCCTCTTCTCTTCTTGCCTTCACACTTTCCCAACATCAGTGTCTTTTCCAGGGAGTCTTCTCTTCTCATGAGATGGCCAAAGTATTGGAGCCTCAGCTTCAGGATCTGTTCTTCCAGTGAGCACTCAGGCTTGATTTCCTTCAAAACTGATAAGTTTTGATACACCTGTATCATTTTGATACACCTGATTAAAGATATTTTGCTGACCTAAGCAAAAGAACAAAATGGTATCAATTGCTCCACTCAAGTCAAGTTAGATGAGGCAGGAAATGCCAATTCTCCCTTTTCCGAGCAGTAAAAATTCAATAGTAAGAAAGTAAATAAATGGTAATGTGCTGGCCTTTCACAACATCCAAATTTGCTGCCTCAAACTCACCCTGCCAATCAGCAGGACCAGTAGCACATCTTAGGGTGAGCAAAATGGATTGCAGGAAAGATTGGCTAAACATCTCAGATGCAATTTGTCTTGCTGCTTTGAGGCTCTCCCTAACTGTATGGCAGAGGTGGACAAAATGTAGTCCTTCAGACACTGTCACACGGCAGCTCCCAGTGTTCCTTGCTGCACTGGGCTGGCTGAGTGGGAATAGCAGTTCAATCACATTTAAAAAATCACAGCGCACCAATTACTGTGAATCTTAAGTGTTCCTTGTACATCACAGCAAGGTATCCCCACCATGGCATCTTAGAGGTGCTTTCTCTAAGATGTTTCTCAAAAGAGGGCTTCAAGTGGTACCAATCAAACGATACTGCCCAGCTTCCCTCCTTAACTTATTGTATTTTATTTTTGTGTGCATGCTTGTGGTAAGAAAAAAGATTGTCCCTCACCAGGATAAGTCTCTTGATGGACTATCTGGAAGCCACTTAATAGACTTTGAAGCAAGATAGGAAGATCAAAGAATAATCAAAGTACAACGGGGCTTCTTGGATACAGGACACATTTTCTGGGACTGTGCAGAAATTCAATCAATGCAGTACATACAGTAAGTGCATGCAATTTATGCCGCCCTCCATATGTCCCCCCCCCAAAAAAAAGAACTACCAAATAGCTGAGAATGCTATTGAAGTGGCCCAGTTCTGGTCAAAAATAGTCTAATTGTTTTAACATTTTAATTTCTTTTAACATTATCTATATTTCTTACAAGTCCATACATTTAAATTGTGCAGTGCTCTGATATAAATAAAGAGAAGAAAAAATTTTAAAAAATGGAAAAATTGGTGGATTTATATACAGATAAGTGTATAATTGCTCCCTCCACCACTGTCATTAAATTCCTCAATGAATCAGGATAATTGCCTAATAAACATTTTGTTTGATAGCAGCCCAAAGCAGTGAGAAAGAAAAATGTCTCTTTATTCCCACAGGCTTATCCCTGGAAAAAATATTATATATATTATATAAAAATCAGACTTAAAATCAGACTTACCATTCTCACAGCTTTGTCAAGTTCACAGTCATTGAATATGATCAGTGGGGATTTCCCACCCAACTCCAGAGAAACTTTCTTCAGGTTACTCACAGCACAGCTAGCATTATGATAGGAAGGAAGGAAGGAAGGAAGGAAGGAAGGAAGAGGTTATCTTACAGCATTTGGTACTATTTCTCCCCAGGGGAAATTCTATAAATAAATATAGGCTGGAAGGGCTGGGATTAGGGAAGCTTTGAGATGTTAGAAAGAGCAATGCAATTTGGGCAGTCATGAAAGCATTTCGTACAGAAGTACAGATGAGCACAAATTGGAAAACTGGTGGTTCATGATGCTTCCTGGCTACCCGTGAACTATGAATCATCACAAACCCCCTGAAAAATGAACTGGTGTGTGGTTTGCTTTTTGGGTTCCTGCCCACCCACTGCCCCCTTTCTACTGCCCCCATGGCTTCCCTACCTGGTCCTGCCACTGCCGCCGCCACCTCCTCCACCGCTGCCACCATCCTCAAGAGACAGCAGGCCAGCTTCCCCTCCAGGAGCCAGGCCTGCTGCCTCTGCGCATGTGCTTGCCTATAAGCTGGGCGACGAGCACGTGTTCAGAAGCAGTGGGGCCTTCTCCAGAAAGGAAAGCTGGGTCTGCCATTTCTGAGGATGGTGGTGGCAACAGCCGGACCAGACAGAGGCAATGGAGGCAGTGAGAAGGGAGTAAGCCAGCCTCCATGTTGCAGATGCAAAACAAAGTGCCCAACGGAAAACAAGTTTGTCCCCAAACCAGGTTGTAAACCAGTCCACGGCTCAGCCCGATTCATCAGTTTTTCTGGTCTGTGGTTCGGTTCCTGCCCATCTGTATAAAGAACCCATGCACCTAAAAATGCTGTGACAAATGTACAACCTGTGGAGGAGGGTGTGTGTAATAAAAATGCAAGGAGTGCAATTACCTTTTCATGATCTGTTTCCCAATTGGTGTTGAGCCAGTGAAACCCAGTTTACGAATATCTGGGTGTTCAGATAAGCGCTGTCCTGCTAAACCACCTGTGGAAATGCAGGTAGGATTAAATACCGTAAGCTTTGGTGTAATTGTGAGTTGACATTTTTGATTACTACTTGCCAGAGCTTGGAAAAATTATTTTTGGGACTGTTAACCCCCAGAATCCTCCCCCAACCACTATAGCAAGCAGTCATGCAGGCTAAGGAATTCTAGAAGTACCAAAACATAATTTTTTTTTCAAGTTCTTCTACTGCCCTGCCCTCCAATCTATTATTGGGATGTGAAAAAAGAACATATACATCAGTACTTTACCTGAACCAGCGATAATATTGATAACACCTTTGGGAAATCCTGCTTTTACAGAGAGCTCTGCAAACTTTAAGGCAGTCAATGGAGTGACCTATGTAAAAACACACAGTTTAAGTAGACAACCTACAATTTTAGATATTCATGTGGTTTCAGAGAATTCATTTGAATTTGATTCTAACATGCATTTTAGTGATTACCACAACTTGTAACATATTTTTTAAACTCACAAAATAATTTTTTTTAAAAGTAACTTTATCCTGCAATGTGATTAGTCACTTCCTTATTTTCGAATGACATCAAAACATTTTTGCCATATTGGCATTATTTTATCTTGAGGCTGAAATCAAACATGTCACTGACTTACTGACCTACTCAGAGTATTATTACATATGATTTCTGCTGATGAAATACAGCTCTGTTCACCGGCTAACACATAGGAACTATAGCAGGTCCCTACGGGTTAGCTGGCGAACAGAGCTGGATTTCGTCAGCAGAAATCCTATGTAATAATATTCTGAGTAGGTCAGTGAGTCAATCAGCAGACAGCAACCACAGAAATGCTGGACCAGAGGTTGGAGAATGTGGGACCTCCCATATATTGTTAGATACAAAGCCCACCATTTCTCTTCATTGGCTGTGTCAGCTAGGACTGATGGGAAGTGCAGACCAACATCTGAAGAAACTTTCTACATCCCTGCTACAGAATGCATATCCCAAGCTATTAGTTCCTGCTGCGTTACCTGTGCTGGTTTCAGGACTAAGGTATTGCCAGCAGCCAAACATGCCGCGCTCTTCCATGCAAGCATCATCAGGGGATAATTCCAGGGAATGACAATTGCACAAACACTGCAGATTTGGAAGCAGTAAAGGTTGGGGGGGGGGGGAGAGACCGAGAAACAGAACTGGATTGTCAAAATGTAGATCTATGAAAACTAGTATTATTAGAAGTAATTAGAAGAAGCAGAAGTTCCATTAGTAGAAGTAGAAATTCCATTAGCAAAGAGAATAACACTTACCCTAATGGTTCTTTCTTGGTGAAAGTTAAATTATGGTTTGGTCGTGCGTGGTTAATTGGGATGGTAGAACCCTAAATGGAAAAAAAATTAAATAAAAATGGCAGTGTCAAAAGAGTAATCAATTATATGATCAGATTTGTTCAAATAAATTATTTGCTCTTATACTACATCTTCTGAAAAGCATCTTGACACAAAGCTGAGAAAAGTTACTATGCTGACTGGGGTATTCTAGGTGCTATCTACCAAAAGGGTAACTGCTCCAAGTTGGAATATTGATCATGAATGTTTGTAAAGATCCACCATCATCACTACAGTATAGTCTTTTCTTACAAATAGGCTAAAATCCTGTTGCTTAGCATAGTAAGTCACAAGCAGATTGAATCCATTTGAATCCATGGAACTTATGGAGGAGTTGACTCAACAAACTCACACTGATCCAATGGGTCTGCTCGAGTGCAGCTTACTACACTGAGCAACAGGATTTCAGCCATACATCTGTTATAACTGAACTTTTTTTCCCTTTCAAGTTTTTAAAAAAACATATTTAAATGTGTATGTTGGGAATGTATGGGGACACCACTTGGGTGGGCTTTCACAGGAATGCATACACTTTGCAATGTGGCTATGGATGATTCTGATCAAATTACACCCATTAAAAATTGCTTCCATCGGAAATTCAGGCAAAAGTCCTACAGTTGCTGCACTCTTTGGTGTCCCCTTTCTTTGGGATTAGAATGTTATATTGAATGTTCTCATGGAGTCACTCCTAGCATGAATGTAAGTGTCTGTAAATAATAATAATAATAATAATAATAATAATAATAATAATAATAATAATAATAATAATAATAATAATAATAATAATAATAATAATAATAATAATAATAATAATAATAATAATATAATTTATTGTCATTGTAAGTATATACACAGAGACTATACCCAATGCATCTGATGGAGTGGACAATGGACCATAAAAAATCTGCTGGTCTTTTAGATGCCTCAGGATTCTTCATTGTTTTTTTCCCCCACACCAGACTAAAATGACTACATCCCTGGAAATGATATGCATAAGTCTTCCAATCCACTCCTCTCTGTGCATTGCAGTGTAAACATCCCGTTCCTCTGGGAGCTGACTTCTCTATTCATTCACTGTGCATCCCTCTGCACAAATACAGCTGCTGTTTCTCTTACAAGGGGAAGCAGATGCCAAACTTGCCGGAACTTCCCTGCCCCCCAACCAGGAATTCTGGGGTTCACCAGTCAGAGTCTGACACAAAATTGGCACTCCTCTAGAAAGGGTTGAAGTGTGGAAAAGCACAATTCCTGTATTGTGTTCCTAGAATATCAGCGTCAAGTCAAATATTGGCTTACCTGTATTTTGTCACACCATCCTGCAAAGTATCGAAATGTTTGCACTGACATTCCTATGTGGGTTTTCAAAGCCAGTGTGTAAACAGCTCCTGAGTCAATTGCCTCGATGGTTGCCAGCTCCTCTTGATGTTCTTCCATCAGGTCTGCAAGTCTTTCAAAAAGAAGAGAACCACACACATATGATGCATGAAATGACAGCAGAGCAACATGCATTCCCCAAAGCAGTTTTGCTGAAAGCAAAAAAAACACACCAACTTCAATATCATGGTAAGAAGGTGTGATTTTGTCCCTTGTTCTGCAAAAGCACAGAACTTTTTTTAAAAATCGTACTGTCTATACATGCTTTCAGAAAATCCTATTTGGAGGCAAGACACCTGTGCCATATCAGGATGGGGAGAGGCAGTTTTAAAAGGCATTTAATCATAAAAATCATTGGGTGACCTTGGATCAATCACTCCCTCATCGATCATTAATTATTACAAAAAGATTTTTGGAAAAGTTACGAATTTGGATGACCACTCCCAAAATCTCCCAACCAGCATGACGTTTGGGAGCTCCATCTTTTTTCTTAAAAAAGGAACTTTTCCAAACTCCTGTTGTAAGGATAGGCACTAAACCATGCATGCTACCTTGAACTCTTTGAAGAAAAGCTTACATAGAAACAAATTAAAAAATATTCCTAACATTGTTTGTCACCTTTTCTTGAGAAAGGTCCCCATAAGGCAAGGTAAATATTAAACATAAGAAACAATTCTATAATCAACAAATATTATTTTGTTGTTGTCATTTTGACTTACATACTACCCCATAGTGCTCTGGGCACTTTTGCACTATTAAAGAGCAGGCCAGGTAGGTGGGGCTCATCAGCCATGGAAGGCAGCCCATCTAGGAGAAGGAAAACTCCAATTTCAAACCTCCACTGCCTTGTGGCTATATCCACTCATGGAAAAGGCTTCAGGAGTTAACCTCGAGGCAAAATCCGGAGCTGGAGTCCTGAAGGCAGCATGTGTCATTCTGCCAACTCCTGCGACGTTGCTGGAACCAGTTGTCTTGGCTCTTGCCTTTCCATTGGACCATTTCAGCAATGTGGAGAGGAGGGATCTGCTGCTTGGGTAACAGCCTATCCTCCATATTACCTTACCCGGGCTTCATGCTCTGGAGAGGACACTCCTCGATTCAGAGCATGTTACCATAGACTGAAGGATGCCTATGCCTAGTGCTCTGGGCAGTTTACAACATAATTATGCAAGCAACACTTTGCCCCCCAGAGAACTGGGTATTCATATTACTGACCTCGAAAGGATGGAAGGTTGAGTCAACCATGAGCCAAATACCTGAACCCCTCAGGATCAAACTCAGGTTGTGAGAAGAATCTTGACTGCAGGACTACAGTTTAACCACTGCAACACGGGGTCCATACTAAACCAAGTGCTAAACAAATGGCCACCTCCCCAGTTCACGTGAGCCCTACCCAACGTCAAGCTATGCAAAAGAGTAAGAAGCATGCTAACATAGCCACTTCTGTGGCTGCCTTGGCCCTGGAAGTATGGTTAGTATCGCACTGCGGATGTGCACAAACAGAACAGGCTTTGTTAATTTGCCCTATGGTTGTAGAAGCAGAACAAACATGACCATACATGCACACTTCCTTCATTTGCATGAAGTAGGCATGATCTGGAACTCTCTCTTTTGTCTGGACAGCGCACAGGATCTGAGTTTACAGCAGCTGTTTTTATTCCTTCTTGAAACCAGACTTTCAGAAAAGACCATCCTACATAGGACACATCATGATTTTTTTTTTTTAGACAGGACTTGCAAGACAGAAGGAACACTATACCTGTACATTAGTCTCCCTCTTTCTCTTGCATTCATCTTCCCCCATTCACCGTGTTCAAAGGCATCTTTTGCTGCTGCAACTGCTTTGTCAACATCGGCCAATGAGGCGAGGGAAACTTTGGCAATCACCTGTCATAGAGACGGGAGACATGCTAGCCTAGGTTTTTTTAAAAAAATGAGGCTGATTTTTTAACAAGTTCAACCACTGGTTTATTTTATTTATTATTTATTTATTTATTTGATTTTTATCCCGCCAATCTGGACCAACAGTCCACTCTGGGAGCTGGGAGAACATGGTTCCCCATGTTTTCCCAGCAACCAGTGACAGAGACTGCCCATTATCGCCCGGTTTTACAATTTCATTTTGTACTGTTCTCTTGTGTTTTCACTTAAGGCAAACATATGAGAAAGGAAAAAAGAGACAGAGAAGGGAGGGGGAAGGGAAAGAGAGAGTGAAGAAAGAAAGAACAGGCCAGAAAGGAAATAAAAGAGAAGAAAAACAGCAAAGAAGGGAAAGGAGATACATAGCAGGGCAGGGATACTGACTTGTTGATTTCCTTGTTCCAGTTGATACTATCATAATTCTTTTACTCCACTAAATGTTCTAAAAACTACACTACCCAGTCTGAAATTTATCATCTTTGTGTAGATTATAATGTAGAACAGCCAATGGTCATGCTTGCTGAGGATGATGAGAGTTATGTCCAAACATAGCTCGAAGGCACCAGGAAGCAGAAACTTGAGGGAAAACATCTGTTTCTGGGCTGCAAGTCTGAGGAGGTCCTGAACCCAAGTGACTCGCCTCTGTTCTTAAAATCCACTCCGAGACAAAATATTAATAAAGGAAAGATAGACCTTTAAGCATTGCTTCTAGAGGCCATGCTTTACTAGATTTTCAGCTAAATGCTTCAAAACAAGCTTTGCTGCCACTCCTTGTGTATTAACTACTACTAATTCGGTATAAAGGAGTCAGTCAAAGACAAGATACGTCTCAAAATATTTACTACTCACTGATCCATCTGTTGGATTTATAGAATCATATGTTTTTCCATCTTCAGCATCCATAAACTGCCCATTGATGAAACACTGATATGGCATCTTCACTGTCATATTGTTTACTTCTTTGGTAACCTAACAGCGAGACAAAGCATAGACTTCTGTTTGTCCTACAAATTAATGTAAACAGTATTTTCCTGTAGAAAATGTTAAGTATACACTAGAACCCCCATATCTGCCCCACCGTGGATACAGAAAACCATGGATAATAGTGAACATTACAGGTAGGTAGGTAGGTAGGTAGGTAGGTAGGTAGGTAGGTAGGTAGGTAGGTAGGTAGGTAGGTAGGTAGGTAGGTAGGTAGGTAGGTAGGTAGGTAGGTAGGTAGGTAGGTAGGTAGGTAGGTAGCATGGTAAAAGAAAAAAACAGAAAAAATTATTTCACTAACAAGTAGACATGGAGACGAATATAAAAATGAATCAGAATATTTGTTAAATATCCCTGATTTGTCAGATGTTCATTGCTTCTTATTCTTGGGGGCCAGAGATTCCCACGAATATGAAGCAATGAATATAACCCTTTTATATTCGTCCCTTCATTCCCTATCTGCTTATGCCCTTGCGGATCAGCTTTCCTCGGGGGCATAGGCAGAAAGGGGTTTTCCCTTCTGGCAGTTTACTGTTTTATTTATTTATTTATTGGATTTCTATCCCGCCCACCTAGACCAAAGGTCTACTCTACTAAAAGGTCTACTCTACTAAAGCCTGGCCGAAGGGAATCCTACCCCCAGGGCTGGAGGATGGCTTGGTTCCTCTTTCCTCCTCTTCCTATGACTATGTGGCAGAGGAAGAGGAGGAAAGAGACCAGAGAGGGAACAAACAGATCTCCCAGCCACTGTGGGATCGCATTGATTCCTGTTTTCCCTCCTTTTGCTATGCAAGAGGAAAAAGGGATCAAAACGCTGCAGGATGGTTTTGATTCCTGCTTTCCCTCTTCTTGCTAAGCTCCATGAGGCTTAGCAAGAGGAGGCGAAAGGGGATCAAAATGCTGCAGGATCGTTTTGACCCCTGCTTTCCCTCCTCTTGCTATGCCCTGGGGCATAGCAAGGGGTGGGGGAAATGACATGATGAATGACAAATTGATTTGTTGTTCGTCGGGTCACAGGGGGGGGCAATTCGTCATTTGTGGGTCATCAAGTATTTATAGCACAGTCTCTGATTCCCTCTAGAGGCTAGTTCAGGCAATACATGTGAAAATAAGTTTTTTCTGTATTTTTTTCTTTTAGTATTTTTTATATTTTTAGACCATGGATAAATGAAACCACAGATACTGATCCCACGGATACAGGGGTCCTTTTGTAACAAGCGCATTTTGTGCACACATAAAATAGCCCGGGTATTAACATGTATATGAGATTTTAGATCCCATTAGCAAATCAAAGTTACATTTACTTTCAACAAAGTTATCGAAGTATTGCTTGATCCTACAACTGCCTCCAAGTGTCGAATATGACATTCAAAACATCATTATTTTACAGGTGTTGCTCAAATATAAAGTTGATCAATTTTTGCCAGTCCGTCCATATGACAAACCAAAATGCTCCATTAGACTAAGAAAGGATTCGGCATTATGTACTTTCAGGGATGGTACCTGGAACTCTAACACTACCACCCACCACAGAAAATAGACTACCCAGCACCACTCTGATGGGCACCTAGTGAATTCCTTAGGAGGCAGAGAGACGGACACGGGCATTATAGTGCACAAATATGGAGATGGATATCAGTGCATAGCCTAGCATGAAAGGAGCCACCACCATCTGAATTTCCTCCCTCGTTTTCCTTATTTGCCTCTGGGCTCCAGTACCAATCAACATGACACTGGGAATTTAACTTGGCAGCAGCTGCAGCACAAGTCAAACATAGATAGTCCTTTGGAAACGAACCATGAGAGCTACAATTAACTCTTGTACACTTCTGTAGCTTGGTATAAATCTACTTCTAAATTTACCCAGTGGTAGAATCCCTGCTTTGGAAACAGAAGATTCTAGCTTGAATCCCTAATATGTTCATGTAGGGATCAAAAAGTTCCTGCCTGAAACCTCAGAGAGCTGCTACCAGTCAGAGGTGGAAATAGTGGACTAGATGGACTCATGATCTGCCTCAGGATAAGGCAAATTCTGAGGTTTTTAAAGAAGAATTAAATTTCAGAAAGTAGCTTACATAATCTACCACTAATTCTTCCTTTGTGTCTTCTCCCCGGTATTTTCGGACAACTGTTTGGATAAAATCTCCAAACTTGGGGGCCATGTAGACATCTTCATTCTGTAGCTCTAGTGTACTGCATATTTGCTTGATCTCTTCAATCATCCTGGAGACAGAAAGAAATGCAAAATGGTTAAAAGTGGATCAAAAACATGAGAAAACTGTGTGGGCCTCAGCTTGTGTCTGGAACTCTTCCATTTTGGAACTGTGCTCTTTTAAATGGAAGTATCTGAGCTCGCAGTTTGGAGGTATACGGTCATTCATAGGGCCAGGTCTACCATTAGGCAGTTTGAGGAGGTGCCTCAGGCAGCATATTTGGTGTGTCATCAAAAAGCAGTAATTGTTCATTGTCCTGTGTTCTTTCTCCATTTTTGCTGCTACAAAAATGGAAGAGATAATTGAGAGATTTTTTTGTGCCAAAATATGTGGGGGGTTTTTGGGAGGGGTTATGCAGCTGGTCTTGACAAGGATGGGGCACCATGTGATACTCTGACTCAAGCAAGAGATTGTTTCAGGATAGCCCCACTCACTAGAGGTAGAGACTAATGATTCACATAGGGTTTCAACAGCTTAGCATCACACAAGTGATAAACTGCTTACAGTGAGGAGAAACAGGCCCAAGGTGGCAATGATATAAGACCAGACAGAACCCTATTGGCTCTTCCAAATCACCTGCTATCCTGCTGGACCTAACATGGCAGCCTATCTTCTGCCGACAGTGATGCTACAGTTCATAAACCGTTAGGGCAGCATGTTTCCTCTAAAGTTCAAGAAAGTTACTATTTTCAACCAATTGTTAAGACACCCCTTACCCTTCAAGTGGCCATGCTGGCTGGGAGAGTCTGGGAGTTGTTCTGAGCTGTGATTTTGCCTAGTTCCACTCTGCCACAGAAGCACAAGGAGCATGCACGCATGCATGCATGCATGCATGCATGCGTGCGTGCGTGCGTGCGTGCGTGCGTGTATGTGTGTATGTATGTATGTATGTATGTATGTATGTATGTATGTATGTATGTATGTATGTATGTATGTATGTATGTATGTATGTATGTATGTATGTGTCTTTCTACCAAGAAAGTTGCTTAAGATGGTCAACAACAGAATTATACGCAAATTCCTTACAAAAATATATCACAACGTACATTAAAACATATCAGAAGAACCAATCAGTTGAAAACACAAGAATAATAAAGCAATGACCAATTACTTAACCTTCTTCAACAACTGATGAAGTTTAATGCCAAAGACCTATATGAATAAAAAGATCACCTGTTGGCAGAAGGACAATAGGGAGGGAACCAATACCGCTTTCTAAAACAGAGCCTGGAAGCAGCCAACAAGAAGGCTCTCTTTTGTGCTTCCTACTTGTGTTTTCAAGAGTGTGGTGCTAGGACAAATAGAATGCCCCGCGAGACTTTTTTTCAGAGTTCTTATGAGAAATTCACACTACCAGTGCATTCAGCAAAGACAAAAATCCTCACTTACCTTGTTCTCATGCATGAGAACAAGAAATGGCAAAATGTTCTCATTGCCTACAAGATGGCAATGACAAGATATTTTCTGCTAGTACTGGTTTCTTACACCTGCATGACCAAATTTTGCACAAATTATGTAGGTGGACTTTCAAGAAGTAGACATATCAGACAGGCTGTTCACATCTTTATGATCTATCAGCCAGTCCTGTGCTTGTGCATTCTCTCTTTCTCTCTTTGTGTGTATCTATATGTGTTCAGTATGCTCTACTTCAATGGTCCCCAACCTTGGGCCTCCAGATGTTCTTGGACTTCAACTCCCAAAAATCCTGGCCAGCAGAAGTGGGGGTGAAGACTTCTGGGAGTTATAGTCCAAGAACATCTGGAGGCCTAAGGTTGGGGACCAATGCTCTACTTCACATTAGGAAATGACACTAGTTTTACCTAGAGAGATCTTGAACAAATTGTGAAATTTAAAATTTTTTAAAAAGACGTTTCTTTTCATTTCTCATGCGAGAGACAAGAAATCTCATAGGGATCAGTAACATGTCAAGAACAAGTAATTGTGCAAGAATTCTTCAAGTCCCTTCAGAGATGTTGACTTACCTAACAACATCCATAGACGAGGCTCCAGACTTAAAGAAGTCAGTAGTGTCGTCAATTACAGCCACGTTGCTCAAAATTCCCTTCCAAATGGACTGTAAGAGGCAAGCAATATCTGAAACAATGATACTAAAAAATCCATCTACCAACAAGGCATGTTGGCGCAAAATGGCACATTGATTAAACAGTGGCCAGAGTGTAACTCCATCCCCTCCAAAGAATTTGCTTGAGGGTCCCTCAAATCCAGCAGTGGATTTGCAAAAAACCTGTTCATTCTACATGGCCTGATGATGTCAGGAGTGTAATCTTAAAAATATCACTCAAAGGAAATGACTATTTATTTGCAAGTAAGAACATCTGCATTGTTTCTTGCACATACATAAGATTATATATTGCTAGCTGCTAGTCAAGTAGCACTCAAAGTTTTCAGTTTTTTGGGGTGCTGTCTCCCGGAAATCCTCATTCATATGAAGATATGAACAAAACATGTTTAAAATACAGGAACGAAATGCTATATATATATGCATAATTATATCTATAGCATACGTATGTATATTACAGTCATGTTGCATTTTCTATTGTGCTTTTTTTACAGACTTTCTGTTCCCTTCCTTCTTTCCTTCCTCCTTATATTCTTATTTAGAAACCAACAGACAGTGTAGTATAGCCAATAGACTGCTTAAGTAGGACTCAAGACAGCTTGGTTAAAATCCATGTGAGGCCATGTAGACTCCCTGGGCTGCGACAATTATAAAACCACTCATCAAATATCTTACATACCTTGAAACTCTATTAGGGTCATCATAAGTTGGATGCAACTTGATGACACACAATAACAATATTTTTAAAATATTTGACATTTTCCCAACTACTTCAAAAGTTTTGAAAAATTGTGCACACAATTCCTGCCTATGGGCTTAAAAAAAGCCCTGTCAGATTAAATTCCAGCCTCTGCCCAACTACTGTGGAAATTTCTCCTCTCAGATATAGCAATAATTTACCTTGATATCTTCTGCCATCTTCTTCTCCTCTTCAGTAAGTTCTACAGAAGACATCTCATCCATGGAGAAATATTTAGAAGCTGGAATCATTCTTCCGTCTTCAAACTGCAAATTTCTGACCAACAACTAAAGGAAAAAAAACAGGTACAGGCAGCTGGTAGAGTAAGAAAAACTGCTGGAAATAGGTGTTTATCTATTTTTATTTCTATCTTTCTCCCAAAGAGGGACTTCATGTGGCTCAGACACTATTCTAAACATTTGTACCACAATTTTTCCCTTATAATGATATCATAAGAGTAGTATCAGTTGCACCAATATTATTCTCATGAAATAATATTTATAATTCTTATAAAAGAACATTTACTGGTGTCATTGTGGTTGCTATTATTTTCTCTGATGGTGTCTGGCATGTATTATTCTTGACATGTAGGAGCGAGTTTCTTAAATGCTTACCATCTTTCCATCATTGCCAAACAGAACTAGGCCATTTTTAGTCACAAGACCAGGTTTTGCAGTGCCTTTAATTGGCAGCTCTTTGCCAGGAGGAACTGAACCATCAAGTAAGGATGACCCGTAGAAGGTAGTCCTCTGTAAAAAGATGAAGATTTTTTCTTCTTCTTAAAGCAAATGTACTCAGCAAACAGTACCATTCAGTTCAGCAAAACAGAAGAAACCACAGCTCAGCAGTAGAGGGCATGTTTTCCATGTAGATAAATCAAATTCTATCCCCATCATCTTCAAGTACAGCTGGAAAATTCCCATCTCAAACGCTGAATAGCAGCGGCCAGTCAGTAACAACGCTGAGCAAGATGAACCAATCATTACAACGCAGCTTCCTATGTTTGTATAACTGTGTTAGAATAACAGGCAAGTGTAGATCAAGGCAATCGTTCCTTCCTTTTAGCAACATTTTGAGGGGCAAATCCTGTTGTAGATTATGTCACAAAAGAGAAATATTTCAAGGCAGTATTTGACATGAGAGAACCGCTTCAAGGCTGTATGTCAGATATTTGTTTCCTTCACACAAAGTATGACTCAAGAGAGAAATTCAAAATGTTAAAAATGTGGAGTAATCAATATAATCCAGATATGTAAATGGACTACATGCCATGCTATGCCCTGCCCCCCCTTCCTCCCTTCCTTTAGCTGGCATCCTCGTTTTTCATAAAACGGTAACCTACGTTGACGTTGCTATCAAGGCAAGACAGCACTCCCTCAGTGCTTACCTGACCATCAATCATTGTCCAAGCACCAGGTACTTTATCATGCCCTCGAATCCAATTGTGCAAAGCTGCTGCTGGTTGATCCCATGAAATCTAGGAATCCAGAAAGCATAAGCAGACTTGTTTCTACTGACACATGATTTAATATCATCAGACAGTGAGTAGGGTGCCGATAGTAATCATAATCATCATGGTATGACACAGAACGAGGAAAGGGAGGTGCATGTTCATCAAACTATTACCACATAAAACAAAAGATGGATGGGTTTAAAATTACAGAAGAAATAAACATTCAGAAAGTGAGAACTTGTATCTATTATATAATACCAGTAAATGTTTTTATAATTTTGATTGACTGAGCCTGATAGTTTTTAATCATCATCATCATCATCATCATCTTGTGCTGTTAAGTAATTTCTGACTTATGGCAATCTTTTCCAGGGTTTTCCAGATAGAGAATATTCAGAAATGATTTACCATTCCCTTCTTCTGGGGGCATCCTGGGACTGTGCAGCTTGCCCAAGGCTACACAGGTTGGCTCTTCTGAGATGCCCAGTGGGGGATGGAACTCAATGTCTGGCTCCCCAGCCAGATACCTAAATCACTGAGCTATTGATAGTGAAAGGGAAACTTTGGCTGTCCAGATATTTGTACCTGCTACTTTTGACAGCCCTGACATTATGGTCAACAGCAGGGAACTCTGGGAATGGTAGTCCAAAACACACGGAGGGGGTCTCCCACTTTTGCCAAATGCTAATGAATGAGAGAAGTCGGCTTAACCGCCCTTTGAGGGGTGTTTGTGTGTTCAAAGAAAAAATATGATCACATCCCATCAGCTCCACATGTTTACATTTTCAGACAGCAAATAGATTTTGAGAGATCGATGTGGATGGAGGCAATAGATAGCAAGGATGCAGGCAGGGATCCTGCAGAGCAAAAACTCTTCTTTTTCACAGTGGTCGTAGGAAAGTGTCATGATGTTCTGGTCTCAAGATGACATCTGGGATTGCTTAGAGGACAAGGACAGAAGGAAGCTTCAGGGGCACAAACCTCACCTTCTTTGTGCAAACAGTCAATTAATTCCTGTGCCAGTTTGGAAGCATCGCAAAGGCATTCTCTGCACATTAGCAGAGAAATCAAAGAAAACAAACCAAGAATGAACAAAACAAGCTGCTGACCGGCAAGACTGGTCCCAGTTTGCATATCATGGTTAACTGAAACCATGGCTCAGCAGTTATGTGTGGCTGCTGCTCTCTCTCTCTCTCTCTCTCTCTCTTTGAAACAAGCCAACTTCAAGCCATGGATGATGAAGGTGGCTTGTTTCAACAAACCAAAGTTAAGAGTAACACTGTATAAGATTCTGATGACACACTAACCTGTGGTTCATCTAGTTCAAGCAGAAGCTTTCTACCACCTCTTTGTAGCTACCCCAGAAGATGAAACAGAAACATATACATACCCTTCGTCCAACACCTTGCTATTTTTTGCCTGCATGCTGTGCCCCCAGAGGCAAGGGGTGCTCTATGGTGTTTGTGTATTGGGGGGGTATGGTTTGTTACTTAACCACAGTTTTTCTCCAGGGCTGCTTCTGGCCTTAAAATGCCTTTTAAAAAACAGAAGCAAATGGGAAGTGGTGAGGAGTAGAGGAGATCTAGAGAGGCATAGGGCCCAAGGCTGCACTTTGCTCATTTGTGTACTAAGAAAACGATACTGATGACAGTCAATGATAGTTTAAATATGACCACTAATATGCTGGCAACAAATGTGTTATAATTTTGCAAAACACAGATCTGTTATTTTTTTTTCTCCAGATGAGATATTCTGCACAGAAGAACTCATCATTTTGCCTTTCAGTAGCAGAGTTTGAGGAAAGAGTACCTGTTCCATATACACTGGGATCACACTGAAAATGCTATACAAGTTATTCCATTTCTATTTATAAGCTCTGGGGACATGACTCTGTTTTCTTGGAAGTCATTCAATGCCTGCATTGGTTAAAAGTTCAGGCATTATATGCCATTGACCACTGCAACCTCCAACAATTAAAAATAAAGACATAAATCTAGCCAATAATCCTAACGAGAGAAAGCTTACTGAGTCCATTGCAGAACTGTGAGTCTATCCTATATCTATATGGGAACCCTACAGATTTAATGAGTCTTCTCTAGTAGGGGCTACCCACTAGATTCAAGCCTAAGTAATGTATCTGGGTCAAAAATGAGACATGATAGCTGCATGGACTATTAAGAAGCAAAATGTCACTGTAACAGAATATGAAGACAAACAAGGTCTCCTGGCGGTATTGATTTGTGGCGTTCATATACCATATTAATCACAGCATTCAATATGTTGCTGCACAAATGCCTGATATGCTATAAATCAGGGTTAACAACTTGTAGCTTTCTAGGTCTTGCTGGACTCCAACTCGTATCATCCTTAACTAGCATAGCCAGGGATGGGAGACTTGCTGTCCATCTTCCCTTTTATAAACGAGTAAATTGGTTATGGAACCAATTGCAGAAAAAACATATTATTAGTGAAAAATACTGAAACACATGGAGATTCTTGGACTTGATGGATGAGGCAGAGGAAGGTCCAGGAAGTTCTTTTTGTTCCTAAAAGTTTGGGACCTCGTAGATATTTAAGAAATATCACCAAGCTGCTGTTTGATTGGTATATGAAAACATACGATGGAACAGTAACTTGTATGCTATACAAGCAAATATATGATGAGCAAGCCTCTGTGTTAGCCATGTGTAGAGAAGTTGACTTTGAAAATCCCAAACCCTGGCCTGACGATATGGAAGAGAGGAAGTAATGACATCTATTCATCTTTCTTTTCGTATTCTGGATTTCTTGTGTTTTCATTTTCATTCCTCTATTTCTTGCTCATAAGAACTAATGGGAGGAAGATTGTGTGTGTCAAAGCCAGGGCTGATGTCCATTCCTCCCTATATCAAAAGTACATTTGAAAACAAGCCAGGCAGATACAAAGCCTCCTACAATATGGCCAAGACATGCCTCTGATCTACTCCCTTTATTAATTACCTCTATTAATTAGCAGCACACTGATGGCAGGGAAGTAAAGATCCTGGAGTTTTCTGAACAGGAATGGGCCACCTCGGAGGCAGGCCTTTCTTTTTGATCTTAAAGGCAAAGTTGCCAACTACCTTGTGATCCTTGAGGTGCCATTCAAAGGACTGGACTCTGCATGGCATAATGTTAGTAGCCAAAGTATAATTGATCCCAGCATCCTTTGAGATTATTAGGAAGTACAGCTGCATAATATGGCCACACATACCTCCGCATTTTCTTTCTTCTGGATGCCTTCGTATGTTGCCCCCTCCTCAGGTTGAGGGATACGAGGGGCTTTACCATCAGCAATGAGCTGTACAGCTTCTACCTAAGGAGAAAAGCAAACCAATTGGTTTGACTGTCATAGCAAACTAAATAGCTCAGTTTTTCGCCAGCATGGACAGCACTGGCCATAGTGGCTGGGTGGATTCTGGGAATTGTAGTCTGAAAAAGCAATGTTGCCAAAGTCCTGCTACTAATTCATATTCTCACTGGCCATACAGCAATACCCAGTTATTCTAGTTCAATATACTATACTTCTTCAATACCCAGTTATTCTGGGCCCAGCATAACCAATTGTTTCATAAGGGTATGAAAACAGGCTCAAAGTTCAGCCTCCAGGTCAAGCTTCATTGAATTGCCTAGCAATCAATTGCCTCCCAAATAGGCAAGCAGTTACTGTCCTACTTTACAGGACTGTTGTGAAGTTCATTAAGAGAATGGCTGAAATCTTTTTGATTAGCATAGTAAGTCACTAATGCAGTAGGCCCAACAAATCAATAGAACTAGGAACGTGTTGACTCATAATGGACCTGCTTTAGCTGTGATTTATGCAACAAGGCTACAGCCAGTGTATTGTATGTGAAATAGTGCTTTTTAGACTAGAATGCCCAGTAGCTCCCAGTCAGAATGGCCTTTAGCTATCCTAACTGGTGAATTCTGGGACTGGACAGAATTCCATTTCCAAACCTCTTGCCTTTCAACTTGTGATGATCCACTGTAAAACTGGTGATGCTTTTGAGACACATATTGGGCTACAATGCATCACCAGTTAACATGCTGGACCCTTCTGGGAATTGTAGCATGACTCATCTAGAAAGCACCAGATTGAAGAAACTGACCCAGACAGACTTAAGGTAAAGGCTCCCCTTGACATTTAGACCAGTCATGTCCGACTCTAGGGCATGGTACTCATCCCCGTTTCCAAGCCATAGAGCCTGTGTTATCTGAAGACAGTGTCCATGGTCACGTGGCCAGTGTGACTAGACACAGAACGCTGTTACCTTCCCACCGAGGTGGTCCCTATCTATCTACTCACATTTTTACATGCTTTCGAACTGCTAGGTTGGCAGGAGCTGGGACAAGCGACGGGAGCTCACTCCGTCGCATGGATTTGATCTTACGACTGCTGGTCTTCTGACCTTGCAGCATAGAGGCTTCTGCAGTTTAACCCGCAGCGCCACTACATCCCTCTAATAGACTTACCATAGCTTTTATTCCTTCTGGGAAAAGGAATCGATTGTAAAGATCATCCACAGTATCATTTGGTTGAACATCACATTCCCTTTGCAAAAGAATGGGTCCAGTGTCCAGACCATCATCTGCCCAGAAAATTGTAAAGCCAGCTTTTTTGTCACCATGAATTAAAGTCCTGAAAATAAGTAAAAATGAAAAAGATTAGTGTGACTGAAAAAAACAATATTTGATTTCAACCCCCCCTCCAATATTTAATGTTAAGGCAGATAAATGGATAGTCCTGCAAACTTAGGAACAGACTTAGGTCGAAACAAGGTCTGAGATCCAGTGGCTCTCAATATATTGTTGGTCCACAACTCCCCACACCTCTCTGCTGGCTACATTGATGGGTGGTGGAGTCCAATAACATCCAGAAGGCCACATATTCCCTAGTCCTGAAAAGTGGGCTGCAAATACAAGGGTTGAATTCAATTCTAACATGAATTGATCGACCCAGTAACTCCTACAGTGTTATATGGAGAACCGTAACTTTGGAACATTGAGTGATTCCATAGTGATGGCTCTTAGCATTAATAGCCAAAAGATATCAAGGAAGTGTTCCATTCTCCCCCTTTCAGCAGATTTTCTGGTGAAAATGTAAGTAGTGAGGAGGATTCCAGAGGGAAGATTGCATCACTCAGACTTCATATAAAATTCCAAAAAATGAGAAGTAAAATTACCCAGGTAACTTGTCTCCTGCTGCATCAGGCCATTGGTCCATCTACCCTGCTGCCACCAACATAGACAGTAGCAGCTTTCCAGGCAGAATTCCTTTGTAACCCTACTGAGATATGTTGGGAACCTCTGTAAACAAAACATGTTGGTTGTTGTGGGTTTTTCAGGCTCTTTGGCCGTGTTCTGAAGGTTGTTCTTCCTAATGTTTCGCCAGTCTCTGTGGCCAGCATCTTCAGAGGACAGGAGTCAGAACTCTGTCTGTACAATTCTGACTCCTGTCCTCTGAAGACACCAGCCACAGAGAATGGCGAAATGTTAGGAAGAACAACCATGAGAACATGGCCAAAGAGCCCAAAAAAACCCACAACAACCATCAGATCCCGGCCACGAAAGCCTTTGAGAATACATAAAACATAAGTTCTCCAACAGCTCATTTCAAAAGCTTCATCCGGACACACACTGAGCTGTACTGAATTCAGTGGGACTTACCTCCACCTGAGTGACAAAGCCGCCCTACTATTAGAGTGAAGTGGGTTGTCTTAGATCCACCCTTAGACTTCCATAGGCCATCCCCTCCTGGCAAAGTGATCACCAACTCCATTCCTAGCTGGTCTTCCCACTTCCTCAGCTGGTATTCCAGCAGCAAGAATACTTGTCCAGGATGGCTGGGCTGTCTACTTTCCTCCCACTCCATAACTGCATCCAAAACAGCACTACTGGGAAAGGGGCTCCATGTCACTCTACTCACATGAGGCCTCCTGGCATTCACACTTCTACATGGGGGCATTTATTTGGGCGAGCTGTAAACAGACACAAGGCTGACATGCTAGAGAACAGAGCTATGTGTACTATGCAGCCAATCTTGCAACCCTAGAACTAGCTTTCTGGTCTCAGGGGTAGAACTTAGAAAAATTGCTTTTTTGGATTACAACTCTCAGAACAGCTTTTTTTAGACTGTTAAACTGCCCCAGCCAGTGGCTGTACTAACTATGGGATTTGAAGAAGACCTGGAGTAAAAATTGTGAAATTTCCAGTGTCTGCTCAGGTATCATGGAGAACACTGGTCTGTAGCCAGTTGATTAAAATAAATAAATAAATTATACCCCAACTTTCCTCTAAACAATAGCATTTAGGGCAGCTTACAGATTTTTAAAAAGAATAAATCCAGACAAAACCACATTAAGCTAACAAAATTTTAAAAACAACATCCGTAAAATCATATAAATCATCTCCACCATTAATCAAGCAAATATGTTAAAAACTATTAAAACCAGCAAGGATGCAGATTAAAAACAATTAAGACTGAACTGCCAGTCTAGTCAGCTACTGCATAGAAAATGGGAGAGGAAGGAGATTTGTGTCCTTCAATTCAAGCAAAATGTCTTAGGCAGAGCTTGGTTCCACTATTATGTGTGATATACAGGAACAGAGGAAGTTGCCTTGAATGTAAGTCAGAGCATGGGCAAGCCTAGCCCTGTGGTATCAAACTACTGTAAGTCTTAGGACCTCACCAGGATTTCAGGCTGAACCGGGGCCACTCCTCACGCAACACCACTGAGATATGGAGAAGTACAAAGGTCAGAACTCATGACCTCTAATACAGTTTTCAGATGTTGCACCTCTCTAATTGCCATCTTAGAAGTGTAAGATAGCTGTGGAAGGAGGAGAAAAACCCATAATGTAAGCAAACCATGGTGAGAAGGGAAAGGAATCTCATAGCAATTCCAAGCCCACAGCTACCGAAGTAATGATTTTGCCTTCACACAAAACCAACTACTAACGCTTCTCCCTGCACTGTGTTGCTATTGTGTCAGCCTACCTGTTCCTATTCAGACATGGAATAATTTACATTTTGGAAGACAGTTCCCAGAATCCCTCACTCAGTACCCAAAGTACTGTAGCTTTTTATGCCTCTGCCTTTATTCCTAGAAAGTGAATGGCAGAAACATTCCCTCATAGCGGGCTGACTTTCTGGCTCCCAGTCTCTCCACCGAGATGCGATGCTACTACTTCATCAAGGCTACTTACCAATTGATGGCTGATGCTCCTCTATGACGGGGAAGGATAGATGGATGGTAAATAATGGAACCATGCTTTGGGCTGTCAATAACATCCATGGGAATAAACTGTGTACAGAATGGGAGGACATTCAGCTCTGCTCCAACTGATTTATAGGCATCAAGAACTTCTTGGATAGGCTTCCCCTTAACTCTCCACTTTGGGAACTTAAATACAGGGGTTCCATCTTTTTCTGCAGCCGATGCTAGAAAATAAGAAATATTGAATGTTTGCAAACAGGTTGTTGGCTGAAAAACTGATATGTACCATTGATGTAAAATGTGTTTTTTTAAAAAAAATCATGACCCCAGAGGTTACTTTGGCACTGAGTAGAGTACACGATATATGAACAAAGGAAGTGGCCTTTCATGGTGCCAAATCAATGGTCTGTTAATCCCAGTACTGCTGAAACTGCCTCGTAACAGCATGCCAAGGTTTTAAACATGACTTTTGTCCGAAACCTACCTGGAATTCTACTTTTTTCACAAAACGATTTGATAACTCCAGGACTATTTGCCTTTCCAGGTATTTCTGGCTACAGCTCCCACAGTATTTTTTCACTGTTCATAGTAGCTAGGACTGCCAGGATGCTGGGGAGCCAAAACCTACTTACATGTGATCTAAGGGTGCATATGCTAACCTCTGGCCATTTGGACAGATTTCAACTGCCAGTTTCCTAGCTATTCTGGCTGGCAGTCAAGGTTTCTGGGTACTGAAGTCCAAAACAGGCAAAATTTGAGAACTGTTATTGAGAGCAAAATCTGATAACAGCTAATTTAGGTGGTGGGGAAGAAGGCTCTCTGATCTGCCTCCTTCCATTCCAGATGATGGTTTTGGCAGAATTGATCAACTCCTGAAAGGCTACAAAGAGAGTCTGGTAAAGCAGTGGTCCACAACCTTGGGCCTCCAGATGTTCTTGGACTTCAACTCCAAGAAATCCTGGCCAGAAGAAGCAGTGGTGAAGGCTTCTGGGAGTTGTAGTCCAAGAACATCTGGAGGCTCAAGGTTGGGGACCACTGTGGTAAAGCAATCTGTTGGCAACATTATGACATACTGAGGTGTAACATATAACTGCATCGTAGACAAAGTTTGGAAAAGTTATTTGTTTGAACTACAGCTACCATGATTCCCCAGCAGTATTGGCCATGCTGGCTGGGTGATTCTATGATGTGTAACTCAAAACTAGCATTTCCAATCTCTGATCCCAACACATGGACAAAAACATCACCACTGGGCATGCTATGATTGTACAGCACGGATGGACTGCTTGCAGCTCCCCAGATATTCTTACATTGCATCATTCTTGACCATTGGCCATGCTGTCTGCAGCTGAAGGGAAGCAGAGGCCAAAAACTTCCAGAGGGCCTGAGACTCCCAACCCTGCTGCACAAAAATTGCCCCACGACAAGTACTGACATTACTACAGAATAAAAATATTTACCTAAAGGGTCAGCCTTTCCATTTTTGTCCGGTATTGTGAAGACTCCTACAACTTTATGCCCTTCTTTCTGTAAGTGCTGATAAACTTCTTGTCCAAAAAGACTCTGGCCTATCAAAGCTAACTTCAATTTATTTTGGTAATACGCCTGTGAGCAAGAGAAAAAAAAAAGCAAGATATAGTTCAGAAAACTGACATTCTGTTTTGTTCCACTGATGTATCTGACCAATGTAGGCAGCTATTCCTCATAAGAAGATATATAAACCTGTACTCAGTGGACACAACTGTTGTATTTTTTGCTGAATGTTGCACTTACTCTGGCAAGACATTGGCCAATCAGAAGTTTGCATGCTCAACACAAAGCAGTTACTTCCCTCCTACAGAAGTGGTATCCATTTATCAAGAATGTTGCACATACTATCCTTCATCAACTCAGATTCCTGTAATATCTGTCGGGAACAAATCATTCAGAAGCTACAAGGAAACATTGGCTGAAATCCAGTACAGTAGTAAGGTGCAACTAGCGCAGACCCATTGAATCAATAGCCATTTGGTGAGTCAACACATCTGTAGCTTTCATTGAATTCAATACACCTACACTATTTGTGATTTACTATTGGATTTCTGCTACTACAAGATTTCTTATTGAACTCACCAAGAGGGGATTTAAAACCTGACAAATAAAAATCTGCCAAGTAAATGGCCAAGGGGTGTGCATGTGTATCTTTGAGCAGACACAGTTAAAAATACGAATATTGTTTGTCCAAACTGGATGCCAATAAACAAATTAAATCTATAGGTGTACATAAGGCATTTGACATGAAAGTTGCTTTTAATTCTTTTCAATGGATATTCTTTTGTCCCAGTCAACGCAAGTCATATGCTATTTCTTGGCAAAGCATGATGTAACAAAGAAGAGTTGCTTGTACTCTGGTTATTACTAAGCTGGCCCACCCAGGGAAATGTATAATACTTCTGTTGTGGGAACAACAGCCAGGACATGTATTACAATCAAAGATGTGCAAATGCTATGTGTGTATTATGCATTTATGTTATGTCAGGAGGACGACAGTGGCACAGGTGCCTCCACGGACAGGGCGTCTTCCTTTGGCTCTGGGGAATCCTAGACATTGAGCTCAGAAGATCTGGAGGACACCCTGTGGGATGAAAGGGTGCCAGGAGAACCTGTATCTGCAGAACCTGGGGCGCTTGAGCAGGAAACCCAGTCAGAGGACCTGGAGGTGGAGGCACAGCTTAGCTGATAACTCCTAGGAGGAAAGGGGGAGGAGGGCCACTGAGTGCTTAAATACTGTACTCTGTCTTTTAATGGTTGTAAGCCACCTTGGCTTCTTTTGAAGGAAAAAGGTGGGTTGAAAATAGTTTAGATAAATATATAAATAAAGGAGGCATTGGAGGCAAAAGGGAAGAAGGCAATGGGAGGTCAGAAGGGAAGAGTGGAACAGGAATTCCAGACAGGGGACCTCTTACAAGGCACATCTCAACCCTCAACCCACCTCCCCAACCACATTAATGGGGAGGAGTGGAAATATCAAGTGGAAAAGGATTGGCCCCATGAACACAGGCCTGGAGAGCCAATTGCCACCCAGTTCCTATGCTGGAGGAATTAGAGGCAGCAGGAGCATCAATGACAGGTGTCAGATGGGCAGCAAGTGTAGAGAAGCTGGGACTGTCATCATTGCCTCAGTGCAAGTATTAAAATCCTCCTTGCAGGCCCCAGAGTGCTGGTCAGCACAGAGAACCCCACTAGGGATAAACGGACTTGAGCCCCGCCCAGTGATGCCAACCAGAGGGTCTTGGGACTTTAACTTGGACCTGAGGGAAGTGCAGGGAAAGACCCCAAAGGCTTCTGTGAGCAGTTTGTTTGCGTTCCCCTTGACAACTCTAATAAACCCTGTCTGTGTTGAACTATCTTTGGTATTGTCTATGTGTTTAGTCGTTTAGTCGTGTCCGACTCTTCGTGACCCCATGGACCAGAGCACGCCAGGCCCTCCTGTCTTCCACTGCCTCCCGGAGTTGTGTCAGGTTCATGTTGGTTGCTTCGCAGACACTGTCCAGCCATCTCATCCTCGGTCGTCCCCTTCTCCTCTTGCCATCACACTTTCCCAACATCAGGGTCTTTTCCAGGGAGTCTTTTCTTCTCATTAGATGGCCAAAGTACTGGAGCCTCAGCTTCAGGATCTGTCCTTCCAGTGAGCACTCAGGGTTGATTTCCTTTAGAACTGATAGGTTTGTTCTCCTTGCAGTCCAGGGGATTCTCAAGAGCCTCCTCCAGCACCACAATTCAAAGGCATCAATTCTTCGGCGGTCTGCTTTCTTTATGGTCCAGCTCTCACTTCCATACATCACGACAGGAAAAACCATAGCTTTGACTATTCGGACTTTTGTTGGCAAGGTGATGTCTCTGCTTTTCAAGATGCTGTCCAGATTTGTCATCGCTTTCCTCCCAAGAAGAAGGCGCCTTTTAATTTCAGGGCTGCTGTCTCCATCTGCAGTGATCATGGAGCCCAGGAAGATAAAATTTGACACTGCCTCCATATCTTCCCCTTCTATTTGCCAGGAGGTGATGGGACCAGTGGCCATGATCTTAGTTTTTTTGATGTTGAGTTTCAGACCGTTTTTTGCACTCTCCTCTTTCACTCTCATTACAAGGTTCTTTAATTCCTCCTCACTTTCTGCCATCAGAGTGGTATCATCTGCATATCGGAGGTTGTTGATATTTCTTCCGGCAATCTTAATTCCGGCTTGGGTTTCTTCCAGTCCAGCCTTCCGCATGATGTATTCTGCATATAAGTTAAATAAGCTGGGGGACAATATACAGCCTTGCCGTACTCCTTTCCCAATTTTGAACCACTCAGTTGTTCCATGACCAGTTCTAACTGTTGCTTCCTGTCCCACATATAGGTTTCTCAGGAGACAGATAAAGTGGTCAGGCACTCCCATTTCTTTAAGAACTTGCCATAGTTTGCTGTGGTCCACACAGTCAAAGGCTTTCGCATAGTCAATGAAGCAGAAGTAGATATTTTTCTGGAACTCTCTGGCTTTCTCCATAATCCAGCGCAAGTTAGCAATTTGGTCTCGAGTTCCTCTGCCTCTTCGGAATCCAGCTTGTACTTCTGGGAGTTCTCGGTCCACATACTGCTGAAGCCTACCTTGTAGGATTTTGAGCATAACCTTGCTAGCGTGCGAAATGAGTGCAATTGTACGGTAGTTGGAGCATTCTTTGGCACTGCCTTTCTTTGGGATTGGGATGTAGACTGATCTTTTCCAATCCTCTGGCCACTGTTGAGTTTTCCAAACTTGCTGGCATATTGAATGTAGCACCTTAACAGCATCATCTTTCAAGATTTTAAATAGTTCAACTGGAATGCCATCACCTCCACTGGCCTTGTTGTTAGCCAGGCTTTCTAAGGCCCACTTGACTTCGCTCTCCAGGATGTCTGGCTCAAGGTCAGCAACTACATTGTCTGGGTTGTCCGGGATATCCACATCTTTCTGATATAATTCCTCCGTGTATTCTTGCCACCTCTTCTTGACGTCTTCTGCTTCTGTTAGGTCCCTCCCATTTTTGTCTTTTATCATGTTCATCTTTGCGCAAAATGTTCCTCTAATATGTCCAATTTTCCTGAACAGATCTCTGGTCTTTCCTTTTCTGTTATCTTCCTCTATTTCTTTGCATTGTTCATTTAAGAAGGCCCTCTTGTCTCTCCTTGCTATTCTTTGGAAGTCTGCATTCAAGTTTCTGTAACTTTCCCTATCTCCCTTGCATTTTGCTTCCCTTCTCCTCTCTGCTATTCCTAAGGCCTCGTTGGACAGCCACTTTGCTTTCTTGCATTTCCTTTTCTTTGGGATGGTTTTCGTTGCTGCCTCCTGGACAATGTTACGAGCCTCTATCCAAAGTTCTTCAGGCACTCTGTCCACCAAATCTAGTTCCTTAAATCTGTTCTTTACTTCCACTGTGTATTCATAAGGGATTTGGTTTAGATTATACCTGAGTGGCCCAGTGGTTTTTCCTAATCTCTTCAGTCTAAGCTTGAATTTTGCTATGAGAAGCTGATGATCAGAACCGCAGTCAGCTCCAGGTCTTGTTTTTGCTGACTGTATAGAGCTTCTCCATCTTTGGCTGCAGAGAATATAATCAATCTGATTTCGATATTGCCCATCTGGTGATTTCCATGTATAGAGTCGCCTCTTGTGTTGTTGGAAAAGAGTGTTTGTGATGACCAGCTTATTCTCTTGACAAAACTCTATTAGCCTTTGTCCTGCTTCGTTCTGAACTCCAAGGCCAAACTTCCCTGTTGTTCCTTTTATCTCTTGGCTCCCTACTTTAGCATTCCAGTCCCCTAGAATGAGAAGAACATCTTTCTTTGGTGTCAGTTCTAGAAGGTGTTGTAAATCTTCATAGAATTGTTCAATTTCAGTCTCCTCAGCAATGCTGGTTGGTGCATAAACTTGGATTATTGTGATGTTGAATGGTCTGCCTTGGATTCGTATTGACATCATTCTATCATTTTTGAGATTGTATCCCATTACAGCTTTTCCCACTCTTTTGTTGACTATGACGGCTACTCCATTCCTTCTACGGGATTCTTGTCCACAATAGTAGATATGATAATCATCTGAGCTGAATTCGCCCATTCCTGTCCATTTTAGTTCACTGATGCCCAGGATGTCGATGTTTATTCTTGCCATCTCCTGTTTGACCACCTCCAGCTTCCCAATGTTCATAGATCTTACATTCCAGGTTCCTATGCAGTATTTTTCTTTGCAGCATTGGATTTTCCTTTCACTTCCAGGCACGTCCACAGCTGAGCGTCCTTTCGGCTTTGGCCCAACCACTTCATTAGCTCTGGAGCTACTTGTACTTGTCCTCCGCTCTTCCTCAGTAGCATGTTGGACGCCTTCCGACCTGAGGGGCCCATCTTCCAGCGTCATATCTTTTAGCCTTTTGTTTCTGATCATGGGGCGTTCTTGGCAAAGATACTGGAGTGGCTTGCCATTTCCTACTCCAGGTGGATTGCGTTTAGTCGGAACTCTCCACTATGTCCTGTCCGTCTTGGGTGTCCCTGCACGGCATAGCCCATAGTTTCTCTGAGTTACTCAAGCCCCTTCGCCACGACAAGGCAGCAATCCATGAAGAAGGTATTGTCTATGGCAAAAGTCAAAATGTACAAAACAATGCACGAGTTAAAAAGACTTGTGGCAACTTCAAGATTAAGGCATTTGTTTCAGCCTGAGCTTTCATGAGTTACAATCCACTTCTTCAGACACAAGCGAACCATAATCCACAGAAGCTCACTCTAAAATAAAACTGTTTTAAGGCACCACAACACTTGTTTTTATTTCCATTATATATTATGAACAGACTAACATGGCCTCCTTGTTGGAAAAACCCTTCAAAGAATGATCTTGCTGAATTGGGGAGGGGTAGTAAAGTGACTTAGTGACTTCGCTGAAAGCTTCCACCCCAAGACGGTCTTGCTGCTTGAACTCCATACCAGCACAAAGGGATTGGGGGGGGGGAAGAAACTTCCTTTGGTATAGGTAAAGGTAAAGGTTCCCCTTGATAATTTTTGTCCAGTCGTGTTCGACTCTAGGGGGCGGTGCTCATCCCCGTTTCCAAGCCATAGAGCCAGCGTTTTGTCCGAAGACAATCTTCCATGGTCACATGGCTAGTGCGACTTAGACATGGAACGCTGTTACCTTCCCACCGAGGTGGTCCCTATTAATCTACTCGCATTTGCATGCTTTCAAACCGCTAGGTTGGTAGGAGCTGGGACAAGTGATGGGCGCTAACTCAGTCACGTGGATTCAATCTTACGACTGCTTGGTCTTCTGACCCTGCAGCACAGGCTTCTGTGGTTTGGCCCACAGCACCACCACGTCCCTTCCTTCAGTATAAGGGTGGTTAAAAAGCCAAGATTTTATCATCCTTTGTTACTGCTGTAGCAAGTTAAGACTTGTGTTTTCTGGAGGGGTGTGTGGCATTCACTCTTACGCATTATTCATAAGTTGTATGTTCATGTGGTTGTGAGGCAGGGCCAATGGGGTGCTGAAGAGGTGGAGCCTGGGAGAGAAGTTAGTTCAGTCAGAGACAGAGAGAGAAGAAGGAGTTCTGGGGGTTTGAGGCAGAGAGAGTGTGTTGAAAGAGTGATTAGTCAGAGTGTAACCTGTATTAATTAAAACAGAAAAGATTAAAGTAAAATATTGAAGCTTTGTGTAACTTTTAAAATGTGCTTAGGAATTATTTCTGAAACCACGTGTAATCAATAAACCTGTTTCTGTTAAAAAGTCACTACTGGATGGACCTCAGTCTTTCATAGGACATATATGTTGATAAGGAGATTGACTGATGGCAGTGTGTCAAAGGGATACTCGTGTGAGCCCTGTGTTTGATGAAACAAGCAGGGGCCACGGGGTAAATGCCACAGGGGGCAAATACCTATGCGGTCTGCTCACCACTGGGAACAAATGGGGCGGGGGAATGCTCTGTCAGGATGAACCTTGGTATCACAGTGCAAACATCGAAAGAAGTAAGGTGATTGCCAGTGGGGGCTTCGTAGCTTAAAACGATCACTCAGTGGAAGCAATCTAAAGCAAGGCCCCTCGCCTTCCATATGCAATATGCTAACATCAGTCATTCATTCTCATATTTAGCATTGCTGATGCAGTCCAAGGAGCTCAGATTAAACCTTCCTAGAATACCAATCTCCTGACATGGATTTTCCACTTCATCTGCTGATAGAATACTGGACAGTGTTGTCAAACACAGCATGTAAGGTATCCTGCGGTACAGCAACAGCTAGTTGACAAGAGATTGTACATTTCATTGCCTGGATGTCTTTCCTACTTGAACAGAAATTCTGAATGAAATTGTTAAGCACTAAAGGTAGACGTGGTGCGCTGCGGGCTAAACCGCAGAAGCCTTTGTGTGCTGCAGGGTCAGAAGACCAGCAGTCGTAAGATCGAATCCATGCAACGGAGTGAGCGCCCGTCGCTTGTCCCAGCTCCTGCCAACCTAGTGGTTCGAAAGCATGCAAATGCGAGTAGATAAATAGGTACCACCACGGTGGGAAGGTAAACAGCGTTCCGGGTCTAAGTCGCGCTGGCCACGTGACAACAGAAACTGTCTTCAGACAAACGCTGGCTCTACGGCTTGGAAACGGGGATGAGCACCGGCCCCTAGAGTCGAACAGGACTGACTAAAATGTCAAGGGGAACCTTTACCTTTAAAGGTAGACCCAAAATGCATTTTAATCTGGCTTCCATAGTCACAACAGCAATCTCACACACATGCAATACTCTTACAGTCATATGGAGTTTCTAAATCATAATAGTGGGAAAAATAATGTAGTGTGAGATTTAGAAGCCTGGATTTTCTGACAAACCTGAGTTCAGATCTGACACCAGCAATGAAGCTAGCTGGCTGAGGTATCCTGAGCCAATCATGCTCTCTCTTAATCTCTGCTAAATCTAATGTGCATGGTTGTTGTAGAAACAATGTGAAGGAATTAAGTAATGAATTTTTTTAATTTTTACGGTTGGGTGACCAGCTCAGAAAACATATTTATGGCTAAAATATACAAAATGTAGTTTTAAAATGTGTAGTACTGTATCTGTTCTTATCGGTTTAATGTGAGGGAACAGTATCAGCTCTGTCCTGGTCTTGGGGGGGGGAGCATAGGTACCACATATGCCACTGAACACCTGGGCAGTTGATACTTAAAAGAAGGCATGCTGGGAAAGTGTCACAGGTTTAAAACAAAATAGGAATTCCTAAACAAAAGAAAAACTCCCCCCTTATTCTTTTTTTAAAATGTGTTTTTTTTATTGTGGAAAGCAAAATATGAGAAAACACTGTGGGAAAAGATGTTATCAAGACTAACAACAACCCCTTCTTGGTAAAAACTACAAAGGGTGACTGACTGCAATTAAAAAACTCCCATCAGATAATGATTTTAAACACATCTGCACATGTAACCCCTATGCACCTCATGCATACACATGCACACACATAAAATCACAGCAAAAACTGTCAAAACATAACCATCTCACATGACAGATTAATGCAGTTAAATGCAAAACTGGTTTAGGCAGTCCTGTTCATTTTGAAAATGGAAATGTATTGTGCAAAACGACTCCTTTGGCGTCGCCAGACCGGAGAAAGCTTAGGATCAAAGTTGATACACAACCTATGCACCTTATGCATCCAACTTCACTCTGATTCCCACACTCGCAACCATGTAGACTGCACAATAAATCCAAGGCTATTACACACCAGGGATCTAAAGAAATGGATCACAAGCCAAACACACAAAAATCATGCCATAATGAATCTTTTCGTCTTAAAAGACTGATTCCCCCCCTTCCCCCCCCCGGTATTCTACAACCTTTGGTGCTGAGATTGAGGAAGAAGAAACACTACACGCACGGTCTTTAAAACTATGTACATGGCATCCTCTACAGAAAGCCACATCTGGAATTCTAGGAGTCGGGGGGCAGGAAAAGTCCAGCCCTTGAATAATCGCGGCGCCCCGTCTTTGCGAGGAGCAGAAAAAATACAGAGGATCCTGGGAAGGGGCTGGCCCGCACATCTGCTCCCTTCGTGGAGGGGGAGGGCGGCCAAGACCCTTCATACTCACGGCGGCGGTGGTGGAGAATCTCCTTAGCCATTGGTTGGCTTTGAAAATCATTCTGGATGGTTGCTGGGGGAAGCGAGAGAGAGATCGGTGGAGATCGGGCGAGACCTGCTGCCGCAGGAACGATCGGCCGCCTTGAAGGGCGCAAGTGGCAACCCGAAGGTGTCTCCGGTGCAGCGGCCGCGCACCTGGCCAGACGCGCAGAAGCTGGAAAGCTGAAGGCAGGAGCAGCGCCGCGTCTGACGCAACCCGGGCCGGCGGCCTTGGCGGCTGGCCAGGGATGAGCAACGTCCGCGGGGGCGCGCACCGGGGACGCGACCACCCCCTTCTGCTCCGCCGCGGCGGCGGCGCGCAGGGCAGGCCTTTTTCCCCCCCAAGCCCGTCTGCGATTGAAACGAAAAGGCACCAAGCGGACGAATACACTCATAAACAGGGTCTGAGAGCTGCATCATTGAGAATTGCGGGGGTGGGTGGGCTATCCTTGAGCCCTAATTTTTAAAAGCCAACTAAAAACATGGATGTATATTCAGGCCTCCCCTCCTTTTCTTTTATTCTTCCTTTATTTATTACTTTACTTTACTTTTGTAATATAATTTGTTCTGGTTGTCTTATGTAATATTTTTGTTTTATTGTATTGTATTTATGTCACACTGGAAGCCGCCTAGAGTGGTCGTATAGACCAGATGGGCGGGATAAAAATCAAATAAATAAATAAAATAAAATAAAAAAATTCAGATAGCTTCGCCTACGGCCCAGCCTTACTTTTAGACAGAATAAAACAGCCGACGCAGGTAGAAATTCCAGGGTCGTCCCGAAGCCAGGTGTATATTGTGTTCCTAAGCTCCGGCTATGTAATATCCGCTCATTTCCCCTTCCCTGGTTTCTACAGCCTACCCTTTCCTAAGCTATTGTGGGGACAACCGGCAGTCAGATCCTTTCTGGATCTACCCAGGAATCTACCAGTATATCCCTGTGTATATTTGGTCTGGTCATGGTGGTGTGCGCAAGAATCGGTGCCATGGTTGGGCTTAGGCAAGCCATTCAATTTCATCCTCAGTCTTTCTCCCCCCAACCACTGTAATGGAAATACACAACATCAGCAGTGATGTGGCCTATGACAATTGTTGGTTGATATACTGGTTTCCTTTGTACCATGCTTTTGTTCTCAGCGGGGACTCAAGGTGGCTAACAATGTTGTTTATAAAACAAATAAAAATTAAATAGGGGAGTTTTAAGTATTTTAATTTTTTTTTTTTAAGTACATAATGCATGGAAAGTGGGTTGAATACCTGAAAATGTTGTGCCAGGAAGAATAAGAATAGGACAACAACAACAACAACAACAGCAACAACAACAGCAACATTTTTGCCAAGACTGGCGCTAAGATGCCAGCTTAGGACTTAATATAATATGATAACCCTGGGACTGCCTCAAGTTGTCATTGGCTCAATACAAGGAACAAATTTACCCTTGATTTAGTTTTTGCCTTAGCTGACCACTTTGGAAACAAGGGTTTCCAACCTGATCGGTCATGGTCACTTGTGGTGAAGGCTGGTCTGCAGTTTCCTGTTTACTTCAACACAGATTGAGGTGGTACACCTGTAGAATTCCTGAATACTCTGGGATGCTTTGAAGCACAAGGAACTGGTAATCCTGCCAAATTCTCAGTATCATTCTGGAATGTAATTGATTGTTTCTCATTACCTTCACTGGCATCATGGAACTCATTCAACTCCTTGGTATGCAGAGAGATGAGGAAGATGAATCTGACTGGATGCTGGCTAGAGTTAAAAAGACAGAAATCTGTCTCCAAAGTCAACCAAGCATAACTAAAGCTATGTAACTATGACTGCTGTATGGAAATGAGGGCAGCAAAGGGGGCTTATTTGGATGCTCTGTTGCAGCCTTGGGTAGAGGATTTCCAGTATGGAACCAAAAGCACTGCAACTAAAACTGTGTTTTCTGAAATGCTTCCTGCTGAATAAAGTGTTTTCTATCATTCAACTGGAAATATTATGCTTTCCCATTAAAAAAATTCCCAAACCAACCATTTGTGATTAAAGTTATCTTTTCTATCACAGAGGTTTAGAGATGATACAACTAGTTTTACATTATATTTCTCTTATGACAGTGAAAAGATACCATCTTTTGATTCAATGATTGCATGTTTTATGTCTCATTTATCCATAGTATCTCCAAGGCAAAGCTTTCCTTGGTTGTTGCAGTTTTGCATTTTCATTGTGTAATTATATTTTTGTGTACTGCCCAGTATGTGTAGATAAACAAACAATCTTAAAACCGGAGAGCTTGGAGGAACCCTATAGATCAGTGATGGCAAACCTTTTTTAGCCTGCGTGACCAAACTGCAACACAAAACCAACTTACGTATTTCAAAGTGCCAACACTGCAATTAAACTTGAATACTGAGGTTTTAGTTTAGAAAAAAACAACTGCTTCTGCAGTGCAAGGGTTAAATGCTACAGTATGTGTTTTTTCTAGGTGTGGTATCAACAAAGAAATACTTACCCATCCTCCAATTCCCCCTAGACTAGCAGAGGGAAGTGCAGAAACCCCAGCGAAACCATATATCTCTTTGGATTGATGGAAGCATTCTGAAAAACTTTATGTTTAAACACTTTACGAATTTGAAACTGCCAATCTCTCTCTCTCTCTTTCTCTGTTAGTGTGTGTATGTGTGTGTATGTATGCACATGCCTTCAGGAAAGGAGGAGAGAAATAACCCCCCATTCCAGCTTTTTAAAAAAACCAAAACAGGACCCCTCCAAGTAATTACAGCTTGTTCTTCATTCACCTCTACCATCTTTGAAAACGTTTTTGACAGAGGTCCTTTCCCTTTTTTTGCATATGTTACCTTTTTTCTTGCATATGTAACGGGAATATATATTTACACTGTATGAAGCTATATATAGACACACACACTGACATACAATATCTTGAACAGCCTCCGTCACTGCCAATTTCTCAGTGATATGAGAGAGTAGAATGGACTACACTGTTTCAAAACACGTGTGCTATTTTTTAATGTTCCTTTCAATGTTTTAATTTTGGTTTTTAACAGTTCCTGTTTAGTCCTGCTCCTTGCCTTGTCCATTTTTTCACACTGTTTTATAAATGAGCTTTTCCCCACTCACTGTGGTAGGAGTAGTAGAATCAAAAGTCCAACACACACGTAGAACCTATGGCATAAGAACAAGGCAACAGCATCCATTTAGTTAAGGTTTCAAAACCAGCAAGTGTAGATCCATTTGGACTTATCCTCATTTCCTGACAGGTTGAAGTATCCTTAGAAAGCAATTCAACAGTTGCTACATTATAGACATACAGTGGGGTCTTGACTTGAGAACTTAATCTGTATTGGAAGGCGGTTCTCAAGTCAAAAAGTCTGTAGGTCAAGTCTCCATTGACCTACAGTGCATTGAAAACCGATTAATCCCGTAACAGGCTGTTTTTGTTCCATTTTGGTTTTTTTCTGGTCTGTAAGTCAATTCTCAGGCTGCAAGTCAAACCTAAATTTTGTGGCCAGAGAAGTCTGTAACTCAAAAAGTCTGCAAGTCTGTAAGTCAAGGGTCCACTGTATGGCCTAAGGAGACGATTTATGCTTGCTCAAGAATAAATAGCCCCCAAATCCAGGCAGGACTTCTTTATTTGGTTTGGAATCTTTGCAGACACCGATGAGGTTCTGTCTGCATAAATAAAGAGCATAAACCTCAGTAATTTCTCTCTTTCTGGTTGAATGGGTTTTCATTGTTGAAGATATAATGATGCCACAGTGAAAAACAGTCAACACAGCTTATGTAAGGAGGAGTCATGCTTCTGCCTTTTGGAATGGCTGAGAGGCTGCCGGTAAGTGTGTAGGCATCAGTGGCCCATGAAATCAAGTGCCAATGGCTTTTAAAGAACACTTTGGCTCCAGTTTCTTACTAAAAGACCTTTGTGGAGATTTAGTAGGAGAGCATCCATGGAAGGAAAAGTCAAATCTTCTGAATACTTTGGAAACAGCAGTGAGTAAAAAGGTAAAAAAGAGCGGCCCATTTTCACTGTGAAAAGTGAAGCAGTATCCATTCTCCACGCAGTATTCATTCTCTTTTACCCACAGAGGCATGGTAGCCGTATGCAAAGCATGTAAGACAAAGATAGGGTAGGAAAATCAGGTTTGCAAATGATATCATCAGTTTTGAAGACAGCAGAAAACTGAAGCAGTTAATGAACTGCTCCACAAAGAAATCTTAGAATCATGAAATAGAATCACAGAATAATTGAGTTGAATAGGGCCTGTAAAGGCCATTGAGTCCAAACCCCTTCCCAATGCAGGAATCCAAATCAAAGCAGATCTGACAGATGGTTCTCCAATCTTCTGCACTGGGTGCCTGATAAAGAGTATCATCATCATCATCATCATCATCATCATCATCATCATCATCATCATCATCTTAAAACAGCAAAGGTGGAAGGGATTGTATGGACTGAATCCAGCCCGTCAAGGAAGCACAGTGGGAAATCAAACTCCCATACTCGCTCTAAATCATTGAGCTAACCAGCAGTTTGGTAGACATGATTCTACATCACCATCATGATCATATTTTAAAGCCTCCTTTTAAATGTTGTGCTCGGGTGATATCAAATTAACCCTCGTAAAATGGGAAGGGCTTCTAGGCCAGCGCACACATCAAGTACAAAGCCGAACGCTATGTGCAGAGCAGGGCTTGACATCTAAAAGCAGGAATGTTTACAAATATCAAGCAGATCACTGTCCAATTTCAGCAGGCTTTTCTTCTGCTTCTGGACACATTTCAAGTTCTGAATATTAAATGAGGAGACACTAGGCTAAACCTATGGAGAAAAAAACAACACTTTGCTAAATGAATGAATGCTGAAGAGTGTCTCCCACCAGGACAAGACTCTAGCTCAGTATTTCCTATCCTGGGGGTCATGACCTCCAAGAGAGTTGCATGATGTTTTCTGGGGAGTGGGTGTCACTGGTTGCCTTATACATGTTGTAGCCCTTTGTCAAAAAGTTTCTTCCTTGACCTTTTCGAGTGGGATATTAAAGTCAGCATGTATATGTGTGAGGTGTGTGATGTATGTTTGGCCTGGATCAGGTGAAGAGCCAGAGAGAGAGAGTTAGGACAAAAAAGATAGAGACCAACAGACCCAGAGAAACTATGGGATTTTGTATTTCTAGCTAGAAGCCCTCATTGTGAGAAATTCGACTTTTGAACTGTGAATGTTTTGAACTAAGTTGACAGAACACATCTGCTGCTGAGGGAGTGGAGCCGAGGGGATTATGAAGACCCTGGCAGGAGGATTCTCTTGAGCAAAGCAGATTCCACACCTGTCCACTAAGTGATGGAAGACACATTAAACATCCCATACTTCATAATAAGGGATAAGGACCATATATCTAGGGGGAGACAAAGAAACATCTAATGCGCATCCCCAGCTAGCAACCTGCCTAAAAAGAATATAAAAAGAGGGGTCTGGGCAACCATAATTTGTCTGCTGAGACTAAAAGGCTTTTGGAACTACTTTCTTTGGAACTTGGACAATGCAAATAAAGAATTCTTCTCTCTTTGGTGAATATGTATGTGGTGTGAATGTGCTGAATGCAGGAAACCCCTTTATTTAGAATTGTAATCAATAGGTAATAAAGTATATTCATTTTGTATTTATTAATGTGTCTCGTGAGGCCCTTTGCTGTTTAATATTGTTCTTCTTGGGATACAAAAGATCCAGTAGTCACCCTTTTGTGACATACGTATGTATAAGAAACAGTCCTTACGGGAGAGAAAGATGCCTCTACTGTCTGAGAAGAGGTGACCGGGACTATTTTTTACAACAAACCCAAGCAATGCCAGTGTAAAGAGATCATTGCTGCTGCTTCCACAAGAAAGGGATTTCAACTATGATGAGTCACTTTGAGAGAGCCTAGGAAGGAAAAGGAAAAAGTAGAACCACCCCCACACAACAGACCCCTGGGACAGGGCAGAGAAACAAACAGCCTGCATCTTCTGCAAGGCGTGCAAGGAAAGCTTTGTGCTGGTTTCTGCATGTTTTGCCCCTTCCTTGGTTATCATAATGTTCTTCCTCCCCCCCCCCCGGCCATCTTTGAAGTTATTTCTCTTCCCTTCTCCCTACTTCAACCTCCTCCAGCCTCTTCCCTCCCCAGTTTTGAAGTGGTGGTGGATGAGTTAGAAGCAGGAGGAGCAGGAGGATAAGCAGCAGCATCATTGACGGTACTGCTATGGGGGGAACTTTTTATGCAAATATGGTGGGGGAAGGGTCACAGATTTCTTGGCTCTTATAAAAAGGGATTTAAAAAAGGATGAGAATCACTCCTCTAGCTGGAGGATCACTCCAGCTAGTCATTTAATACACTTCATAGGAAGCTCAAAGAATGATCAATTAAAGTGGGGCTGCTTGAATACAGGACACATTTTCTGTGACTGGAGAAATTCAATTGATGCAGCACTTACGTGCATGCAGTTAATACCCCACCACATGTACAAAAAAAGGTCTAGCAAATGGCTGAGATAACACTATTGAAGTAGCCTGCTTCTGGTTAAAAATAGTCTAATTATCTTAACATTTTAATTTGTTTTTAATTTTTCCTGTATTTCACATAAATCCATCATTTTAATTATGCAATGCTCTGATACGACTCGAGTAAGAAACAGCAGGCAGTTTGATTATCATCTCTAAACTTTATATGTATGTCACTTAGCAGTTGCTTTTCTCTGCACCCATAGGAAAATCAGCCAGCTGGTCATGAGAGTATCAATTTGATAAAAATCCAAACTACTCAGGTATCTTTATTTCCCCCCAAGGGAAACATTCACAATGCACTCACTACCAATGTGGTCTGCTAGCCCCATCTACTGTGCAGTACAGCAAACATGGGGATCGAGGATCGTGTTAGCCATCTGAATCTATGTATGTTTACTTTGTCTGAAATTGTCATGAGCTCAAAAGGCCTTCAATTCTAAATAATAATTAGGAAATAATTCCCATTAATCATACCGAGATTTACTTCCAAATTCACATAAACAGAATTTTGCTGTGCATCATATTCTCCCATTTCTAGAATGGCAGTTTTCAATTATAAAGGAGGTCTGGAAGGCAAGCATGCTCTTCCATACCAATGTAGAAGTTGCGGGGGGGGGGGATTGCTTTATTAAGTTACAACTCTCAGAATACCCAGCAAGCATGGTCAGAAACTTTCCAAGATTTGTCCCACCTCCTGGGAAATGCTGGAAAAGACAAGATGGGGCCCTATTCTATGGAAAGCAAATTTGGGGATTTAGTTGTCAAAAACACACACATAGGATCCGGTTGTATATCTTACTGAAATCAAGTGGCCAACCTAGTCATGAGTTAAGCCCTATGAAAGCAGCATTTGAACCATTTCTTATTCTGATCTTTTCCACACTCTAAATAGTAAGCGTATTGAAGAGTCTGAAGCACATTCACCTGAAAGAAAGACCTGCTGAATCCAATGGGACTAACTTTAAAATAGTCTAACTTTAAAATAGATATTTGGGCATTCGATTGCAGTATAGATTTTATTTCAAGGACATCTATTTTCTCCAGCCACATTTTAAAAAGGAAACTTCTGTACTGTCAGGTCTTAGAAATACCTGTAAGAATTGTTAATCAAGTTTGTAAGAAAGGAGTTGTAAAGCACTGCAGCTGTGCTAGGAGCAAGCTGACAGATCAACTTGATTTAGCTGTGGAAACAAGATGCACGAGGAGAATGCTGCAGGAGATGTTATCCGATTGGCCACAAGGGGCAATAAAGCCAACAGCTTCAACACACTTAGTTTTGTGGGTCGAATGGAGAGAGAAGGAGAAACACTGCCAAATTGATTTACAAGCAGGAAATACCAAGGACTCTGATTTATGGTATGGTAAATGGACTATTACGTGTATGACCAAGGACTGAAAGAAAGACTATGCTGTGTATGTATATACTGCTACAAAAATTGATACAATACAATCATTTTATTTAGAATAAATAAATAAATAAATAAATATTATCAATAGTGACTGCCTGTTTACTGAACAGGATTAAGTCTTGCTGAAGCGCCTATTATCTTCTGCATAATTCGCACCTGTCATGTACAACTGAGGAATAATAAAATCTGCTTTCTTGAGAAGCTACATTTTCCAGATGTTCACTAAAAAAACTGTGTGGAGATGTGGAGAAGATGTACAGATCTCTTCTAATGAATCTCATGCTGTCATGCTGCGGTTTGTACTGCTGAACTTCTGTATATACTGTAAATACACTTGGTATTGGAAGAAGCTGCCTTTGTCTGTGTGAATCAACTGGACAATGTAACAATGTTTGCATCCTTCATGTCCTGTGGTACTCCACCTTCCTTCCAGCAAAGACGAAAGACTTCATACAAATTGGTGGTGATGATCTCTTTACATCAGTTCAGCAGGGATGTTATCCTTCCCAGGTGCCTTGCCAGAGACAAGGGAACCCAAAGCCACATAGATTTCTGCTAAGGTTGGTTCGCAGTCCAACTCTTCCAAGACAGCTAGGCACTCGATTTATTTGATGCCTCTTTGGTTCTTACACTCTCTCTGAAATATAGCTCAGAGTAATGCTGCACCCAGCGTTCCATCTGATGTGAACGGTCCTGGAGCAGACTTCAAGGGAGCAGATTTCTTCTGTATTGGACCTAAAACCTGCTTGATCCCGTCATACATTCCCTTGATGTTACCTGTGTCCGCTGATACTTGTATCTGAGAGCAGAGCTGAAGCCAATAATTGTTGGAACATCTCCTGGGAGCCCATTGGACTTTGCTATGAGCAGCTCGAAGAGCCTGCAAGTTATGCTCACTAGGACAGGCTTTGTATGCTGCCAGAGCTCTCCTCTCATCCTCGATGGCTGGCAGCAACTCCTCCGAAGTTGAACCAGTCTGCCATCTTTTTTGTCTTCTTGCCAAATATGGACACGGTGGTGTTATAAACAGCGTTCTTGAAATGTTCCCATCGTTCAGTTGCATTTGCATCAGTTGAGCCTGGAAGGGTTTCCTCAAGCTGTTGGGCAAATTCCTCCACTTTTCTTTGATCGCAGGTCTTGCTGATGTCCACATGTAGTCTTCTTTCCTTTTTCATATGATACAATCTCTTTGTTCTTAGTTTTACTCTATTACATATCAGGGAGTGATCAGTATTGCAATCAGAATTGTGATCACCAACATTGTAAGAACACCAACATCATGCTAATCATAAAGTTGTCAGGGGCTTTCAGGTATTTTGGTTACATCTTCGGAAGCCCTCTAGAATGAAAAGAAGAGAAAATAAAAACAGCAAAGTCAGCAACTCATCACAAATTACTCACTTCACCAGCATCAGGAGCTGGGCAAAATCATATGCAGAAAATGTGATAAAGTCATTGTGGCATCTGCTCAGGTCATGAATATTAATATGCCATATGCATGGACCAATGAGAGTGCTGGACAGGCGGGGCCATGAAATATAAGAGTCTCTGCAGCAGGAGGAGGGGGAGATTGGGTAGACTGAGAGATTGGGAGTTTGGAGATCGAGAGTTCTTGGATTTGAGGATTGGTGGTTTTGGAGTTTGGGGTAAAGAAAAAGGGTTGGTGGTTGAGGGTGGATGAAGTGAGATGTTTGGTTAAGAGTTAAAGACATTGATTGTGCCTTCATCACCTGTAATAATAAACAACTATTTGATTCTATTTAAAATGACACATTGCCTGGACCTCTGTTATTAATACAGTGGTGCCTCGACTTACATACATCCCTACTTACGACCATTTTGACTTACAGCCAGCTCTGGCCCTCAAATTTTACTTCAACATGCAGTCGGAGCTTCCACTTACGATAAAAAAAGGCAGGGGAAAATTGCGTGAAATTCAAATTACTAGCTATTTGTGGCAAATAGCCTGCTTCTTTGTACAGTAGCTCTTTTGCCCCAATGATTACAGCAGGAGTCCCCTAGCCAGTGCAGACCCCTGTAGGCTGGGGGCATCTGGCACAGTTGTCCAGAGGGCAAGGACAGAGCACCCCGGCCAGGCTCAACCTCCCAGCCCCAGGACGCCGCTGCCACCGCACACCATGTCCCTGTAGGAGCCCTTCAGGCAGCAGTGGTGCTTTCCCAGGCTTCCTTCAGTGCCGCCTCCCCCCAGCACAAAGTTCTGGCAGGATGGGGTCTCATAAAGCTGAAATAAAGTGCCCCCCCACCACCCCTTTAAGCAATCCCTTGCTAAAGTGGCCCCAACAGATCGGAGTGGGGCAGAGATCTCTTCGGCCCCCTTTACCACTTAGCCCCACAGCAGGCAACTTGCAGTTCCCCCTCCTAACTTTCTGTTCAAATTACAACCACATTCTAGGTTGACTGCATTTTCTTCAAAATAGAATATAACACTTCTGTAAGTTTATTCTAGTGATTAATTGCATCCCTCATACAGATCAAGGGAAACCTTGACAGAAGTCCTGTTTTTTGTTCTGAACATGGAACTCTCTGTCCATTATACTCACCTGAAAGTCTGAGACAAAAGTTAAGAAGAACATCTCAAAACTAAAGGCTACGATCCATTCGCAGACTGCGCTCACCAAATGATACACATACTCCTAAAAGAAACAAGAAACAGAAACAACACTACATAGTAAATTTAGTTTGACACCAAAGGTCCCATAGTAAAATCGAAACAAGTAAAAATAAAATCCAGTACAGCATTTCTCTCTCTCTTTTTTTTAAATGAAGAGTTCATGTTCTCCTTTTAATACATGAAGATCCAGGTTTTTAAATTAAAAACATCACTTATTTTTAAATAAATGAAAACAATATACTAAATTTAATGCTTCCATTCCAATCCTTGCTGTTTGAAATGCTTCTCAGACGGGCATAGCATTTTAAACTTTTTAGCCATCTTACAATTCAAGTTACTTTTCAAGACATTTAGTTAGCTTTTTCAAAAAAAGAAAAAATGAAGTTTAACAAACAGGCCTCCTCGTTCTGTCACCTGCTGAGCTGAACTCAGTCTGTCAACCACGATGGCCTGACTAGAAAAGCTTGAGAGTTTCCAACTGTTGTTGCCTGACTGGAGCCAAACAGGAACCCCAAAAGCCTACCATAATCATAACTCCATACAGACCCTAACAGGTTTTCAAAAGGGGGGGGGTAGATGAAAAAACTATTGCTTCAATACATTTTGGCCTCTTTGCTTATAATAAGGTTAGTAAGAAAAAATGCTGAACAAAGAAGCTACCCCATATGCCAGCCCAAGATAACTGAGTGTCCTACTAGCTTGTAATGAGCTAGTACTGGCTATCTGAAACAAGATGCTGCCTTTAAACCATATGCCTTTAAACATAATTATGTTACAGCTATTCCGATACAACAGAACTAGACCCCAAAGTAAAAAGGGTACTCTTCCATTTAAATAGTTTGTGGGTTGTTATAAGGAGCCTTGTGGTGCAGTGGTTGAACTGCAGTACTGCAGCCAAAACTCTGCTCATCAAACAGGTCTTGTGGCAACCTGAAAGACTAAGATGTTTTAATTCACGTAAGCTTTTGGAGACTGTAGGCTATTTGATTCAACACAACTAGAATTATTGCTTTACCGCTGGGTTCAGTCTGGTTAGTAGTTGAACAGGAGATCACCAGAGAATAATTCGGACTGCGAAAGATCCTGTCTGAAAACCTAACAAGCATTTGCAAGCCAAAATTTAACAAATTGGGGCTAGATGGACTAATGGTTTGGCCCACAATAAGGCAGCTTCCTATATGCAATCCATAAAAGCTCACACCAAATTAAATCTAGCTGTCTTTAAGGTGCAACAACACTCTGTTCTTGTTGCTCGTACAGAACATTCTAATAGAGCTACCCCTTGAAAAGTCTACTGAAAGAACTCTGCATAGCTTCAAACTGACCAGCAAAGTCATCTATTCCCTACTTTAAACAGCATTGAGCAGCTGGCAGAAATAAGAAATGTTTTATCTAGTGAAGTTTTACCTTTTCCCCTGGATTCCAGTCTATTTTTGTGATGGAAATTAGTGAATCACATGTAATCACTGGAGAAAGAGGAGTTAAAAGGAAACAACGGATTTAAAAAGGAATACTTCAAACATACTATCCTCTGTCTGCTGCTGCTTAACTGGACTTCACTGGAAGCAATGAAATCAATATATAGATTTGATCCGATTAAAAAAAATGTTTTTATATTTCTTTAAGATGATCTGTATCGTGCAGTATCACCCAGGAACTTTGTCTCCTATCTTGTCCACAAGCCAGACATGAAATTCAAACACAGAAAAATGTTCTCAGTTTTGCTGCCGAAAAAAAGAGAAAAAATCTCTGTGGATAAAGAGTTTAATCTAATAGCTTAAAAGAAAAAATGATAACAGGAAGGAATCAAGAATAGAAGCAGAATTATGAGGCTCTCAACATGGCAGTTGAAAGAAAACTGAAAGGGGATGCTTGGCGCCAAGGTACTTATACAGGTGGGAAGGGGCATATTCTAATGTGTTTATTGCCACCACAGAAGCTCTAGGATCTTCCGATGTGGCTTCGCATAGCTGCGAATCACCCAGGGTGTGATTCACAGAGGCCACGAAGAAGAATTGGCTTTTGATCTGTGCTAAGAACCGTGCTCAGTTTCATGTTCACACAATGAATTCCAAGGTGCGTACTTATTTTCCCCCGACTCATTCCATTTTCTTAGGAAGTGAGTTAAAATAAATGGCCACCAGAGAGCAGTTTATTTTAGCACATTGCTTTCTTAATCAATTTAGCCAGGTGTGATCTTAGAAGTCAATTTTAAAAGGGAACCTTTCCGTGCATACTCGGTTTAAGAACACCAGGTGGAGCTTTTTTCTCTCTGTGTCTCTCTCTTTTGTATAGCTGCCCCAATCTGTGCATTAAAAGAAGAAGCAGGATTGAAGAAAACAGCTCAAGAAACCACTTGATTTAAGTTGGCTTAAAATTAAAATGCTACATATTAGTGGGGTTTTTTTAAAAAAAATATGGGAAGGCTATAAGGCACATGCCTCTATTTAACATGTTTTCTCAATCCTTCCTTGAAAAAAAAGGAGGAAGAGGAGATACTTCAAATGACCTTTGTTTATATTACCAAAGTATTTCTGAGGTTATAAACAATGTAGTAAATCAAAATCCACATTTTGACTGTATTAGGTGACAGTGATTTTCAACACTGTAATTTTCTGACCTGATTGGTAACTTATCATGAGTTGCATAATTCCGTCCACCCTTAATTAATGACTGAGGCTTCTCTACACAGTCTGGAAGGAGTGGGATGGACTGCACTAAATAGGTAAGAACTCTGATATGCCATTTGATATGACCCTCACATCCAAATGGTAACTGGCCTCAAGCAACCGCATTTGATCCTCAAATGCCAACTCTCAATTTGCCCCTCTTGGTGAAGTCTAAATAGGGTTGCTTGAGGATGTGGGGGAAGAATTATATACCATTTGGCATGATCCTCACGTCCCAATAGCATATTGGCCACAAGGGACCTTCTAGCCACTTCTGTTGCCAATTGAACACTTCCCCTGGTCGTCTGCAGAGGTGCAGAGGAAATGAAATTATTATTTTTGCCTGTGATTCAACACTGATGCACTGAATCACTTAGATTATTATTTTTTATTCTTTGCCTTCTGTGTAGTATTGATTGGGAAACTGCACACAGCCGGAGCTTCCATTGGCACTTCACACAAAGACTAATAAATGTTTGCTATTTAATCTAAGTGATTCAGTTCAATGGCGATGATCTAACAGAGGAGCAGAAGAAATGTTCAATCTGCTGATACCCTGAAGTAGTTCATTTATTAAGCTACTTCATGATACCAGAAACTGACAGAGTGAGGAGCTTTGGTAGCTTTCTGAATAATTGCACACTCTGGGAGTGGACTAAACTAGAGTGCACCAACCCACACCCAAAAAAAGTATAAGCCCCTGATAGGGGCTCAAAAAAGTACAGGTTAGATTGCTCTGGAGGCAATTTGGTCCAATCTAGAAATTATATTATGTGGTAACTGGAAAAAAAGCGCAAGCCGATCTGCACTCACAACAACACGAAACAATGGGACAAATACCCATCTGAATGACTTACTAAACATAAAGAGTTTCCCTTACTCATTATAGTGTTTAAACAGTAATTCATTGCCCATAATCGGTGCTATCTGAGTTGCTTTTCCACTCCTTTTTGTTACTTTAAAACAGGGGTGAGTGACTTCAGCAGGACAGAGAGCCATTTTCAGATTCCCTGTCAGTTGGATGGTACACATATGTGTTTATTTGTTTGCTTGCTTGCTGGTTGAATGAAGTTAATAAATAGTTTTTACTATTGTCAATACATTGTTTTTTTAAAAAACTGAAAAAAAAACCCTCCATGTTCTGTAGGCATCAATGAAAACAGCTTTTGGGAGGGGAGGTTAATTTGGGGAAGAGCCCAAAACATCCCCATTGGATTGCATTTTGCCCACAACAATCTTGAGATTGATAAGAGAATGATATAAGACTAGAATAAACCCTGACAAAATGCCTGATAATCTAAAGATGCACTTTAAAATTAAGATTTCATCTTCTTCTTTTTCAAAAGGGACCCTTGCAATCTCATTATTTGAAAAAAAAAAAGGTAACTCATTGCACATCATTATATCATTAGTAACATAGCATTTCCAAATTCCACCTTAACCTAAAAGAAAATTAAATAACTTCAAGGTGGTAAAGTTTAGTGATACAGTAGAAGTATTAAAATAACTGAAAATAAGATACAGTCTGTCAGCTGTCTTATGCACAGTTGGGTGCCTAGACTACACTAGAAAGGATACTGGGAACAAGAGCCATTATGGTCATGATGGAGAGGACCAGCCTTGTGTGCCACATACGTGGAGTGCACCACTGTGGACATTGCTTGCATAACTTATACGAGATGGCTGTCTGAAGTACAATGTAGATCGTGCCAGACACAAATGCCACGAGAGCCCCTGCATCATGGATAGCAGGATATGTCAGCTCCTGAGAAGACAGATGGGGAAAAATTTGCAGTTACACTAATGCACACAGAAAGAGACAATCATGCAAAGTCAGGTTGGCTTTGTGAAACATGGCGCTTCATGGTGCAGCAGGCATTTGAAAGCAGGGTTCTTTAAAACAAGTGACCCTTTCAATCATCATCATCATCATCTCAGAACTGCACAGGTAAAGATGTTTCATTGCACAGGCAGGTCACTTCATTCCATGGATTTTGGATCTCTCCAGCAATCCTCTGCACTCTCAGAAAACTCTGATTATAAGAGCCTTGGGTAAAACGGTGAAGAATAAATGCATATATAAATACTGTGTGTCTCTGTGTGTCTGCGAGAGTGAGATAACTTTCAGATAGTGCTTAAATATGGCCATCATAGCAGGTTGCTGGCATGTAGCTGTATCCTTTCATCTTAATTTTATTAACTAAAACTATAAACTATTTACACCATCATTTGCAAAAGAGTAAACACAACAGTTCCTACTTTTCAATTGGAGATAGCCCAGGATGGGGAAAAATCTGGACATTTTATTAATTTCTACCCCACATAAAGGTCAACCCAATCCAATGTTATCTAGCATGGGACATTAGGAATGGTTTCCCCCACTCAAATAAACAACACTTGTGTAGTCAGAAGGGCAGAGATATGCTATATATCTCATCATGTGCGTAATCTATTGGAACAAGAAGCTGCACTTTGGTCATGTTGCTTTGGTCCCTATCCCCAAGGCACTATATGGATACAAATAATACCATATGCTATTACTTTAAAAGCTGTTGGAATACCTAACTGTTAAGGGGAGAAGCAGGCACAGAACATCTTTTGTTCTAGTAAAATGGACAGCTCTTTAACTCATTTGAAGTTCTATTGGTAGAAATAAATTTAAGCTGGTAATATCATGTCAGCATAGTTGCATGGAGTAACACAAATCACTTAAACACAGTATCTAGCTGTTTGGACAAATTATTTCACAACTGCAGAATTCTGCATGACATTGTAAGAACTTCAGCAATAAGAACTTCTTTCTTAGGAAATAAATTTCTTACAGCAATTTTAAAGAAACAATCACGAGGAATAGGGAAGTGTAATCGATTTGGTTGTTCTGCTTATCTTCACACTGGGATTTATGATGGACTTATAGCAAATCTATAAGCAGATCGGGGAGGACGAGGCCATTCCCTTATTGGAAGGAGAGGACATTGAGAATCTGAAAGTCGATCCCATCCATGGTTGGCTGGGACCCTGGAACCCAGAAGAGACAACCCCTTTTTGGTTGAATCGAAAGAACCCTTGTTGGGCCCGTTGGCGACAAGAGAAATGTTATGGGACAATTTTGTTGACAAAGAGTTCTTGTTGAATGCTCCAATAAACCTCCCCCCTGTTGCAAAGTTATCTAAGCCTAAGGATGTTTTTGTGGAGACCCAGTTTCAAAAAATTGAACCCTCATGGGAGGAAAAAGAATGTAGAAATTTATTTTTTGTTGAATGACTATATTAAGATATATTGCTAGCAACTTTGGACTTTCATCTATATAGGTAATAGATAAGCATATACAACTCTTAAACTAGAATGTTTCATGCTAAATACAATAATAGAAATTGTTGAGTGGAAGATGAATATATGTCTAAGATTTTACTTCAGATAATGTATGTATGTTAATCACTATAAATCAGGAAGGGCTGTAGATCACTGATGATATGTATGAGTGGCTTCTGTTTGGAACAGTCCATTTGCTAATGGTCCATGTGCTAATTCCACATACCGACTACAACATAAATGCATTCAGTGGTCTAGACTTGTTATTTTTCTGTTTAATTGCTTAAATTAGTACTGTGCATGTTTACTTTGGCAAAACACTTGCAAGGCTTTCATGTTCTAGTTTCATGAAACATGAAAGTAAAAGCATTACTGTATATGTGAAGATGTTCTCTGTGTGTATCTGCCTCCTTCAAAATCACTCTTACAGCTTTCACATTAATTTAATTATTTTCATATCTATTCCATTTTTTACATTAGCAGAATTGTAATCTACTAACAGCACTTTCCTCTAGAAAACAAGTTAAGAATATATTTACTTGCAAAACTTTTCATGTCCATATACAGCCCAGCAGGTCTGACTGCCTCAGCCATTCCTTTTACAGTGACCTTTTCCAAGGTTTTCTAGGTATAGATTACTCAAAAGTGATTTACTTTTTCCTCCTTCTGGTGGGCAGCTGAAGACTGTGCAGTTTGCCCAAGTCCACACAGATGGCTCTTCTGGCACTCAAGGCGGGGAACTGAACTCCCAACCTCTACCTAACTCTCTGAGCTACTCATCCAGCTTATAATACAGTGGGGAACCGAGTTCCCAATCTCTGGCTCTATAGCCAGATGCTCCAACAGTGTTTTAAAAATTAATTTCTAGAGGAGAGGCTCATCATGTGATATAATTGCTCCCTAAATCCACTTAGAAGGTGCAAGATTTTCTGAGCCCCTCTTAAAAAAAGAAAAAAACTGAGATGGGGGCAGTGCTGTTGGGGACAGCATTTGGCCCCTGGGAGCCACACACAACTTCATATTTTCCATCCCTGGAAAAAAAGGGATGGAAAATACAGTATTTTTAATTATTTTATTATGATATTTTTAATTATTTCTATGCCACTTGGAGGAGAAATGGGAAATAATTGTACTAAATAGAGCAACCATAGACTAGTTTAGACCTACCGGAAACCTGGCAACGATCCATATTCCAGTACAGCCCAGGATTCCAAAACATAGTGCCAGTAAATTCAAAGAAGAGGAAATAAAATGTATAATTTCATTTTGCCTCCTCAAAATCAAATATCTAATGATCATTGTAATTGCACCTGGAAAAGAGAGTTTGAGGGAGAAACAAAAATGAAAATTAATCACAAACTACTGGGCACAGAATACAATTTATACTCCCTCCCTCCCTCCCTCCCTCCCTCTCTCTCTCTCTCTCTCTCTCTCTCAAGTAATGAACATGCTGTATAATGAGAGAGAGATGTTCCTTTAGATTTCCCTATTAATGGCCTGCAGGGTAATTCAAAATAGATCACTCCAGGGCCTTCCAGATATAGTCAGATTGCAACTCTAACATGACTTAGTCAGGAGAGTCAAAACTGATGAATGGTAAGAGTTGCAGTCCAACATCTCTCCATCCCATTTTTTCTAGCCCATGAAGCTTCAGGTGGCATGGCAACGTACCTCTGTGACTGACCTAGGCACGAGGTGTGTGTTGGGGGGGGGGGGAAAGAGAGATTAAACTGAAATAAACAAGGCCTGTTTGGTGAGTTCTAAAATATCTTCTAGTATCAACTAAACAAGAGATAATGGCCAGCAGGTAGTGGGTGGTGTATTCTTTTTTCAGTGTCTTTCTAGACATGCTTTATTCATCTACATATCACACCTAATCCCAGGAACTTTTAAAACAAAATTGGACCTTTGTTTAATATATGTTTAAAACTATTTCATAGTTTTAAACTCTCACTCTGATAAAACAGTATTTCAGAAAAAGGTATTGATTGATCATAATCCTTCCCCACCACATCTCCTCTTCAGAGAGTACATCTCCTACGCCCTACAGGCTTCATTGTGAACAGCTCTTGGAGATTCCTTACAGAAAGCCTGCTCACTTCCGCTTTTAAGTTTCTCTAGTGATACCAGAAACATCCCTGAATGAAAATGAATCATATGTAGTCAGTGTAACATCAGATTGAGGGTGGAAGAATTCTTAACTGTTCTTAACTGTTTCAAAATACATGCCAGTTTTGTACGCAACCATTTTTACCCAACTTGAGCTGGACTAGAAAATTCAATCAATAAAAGCATCTGAAGAAATAGATACATACCTAGGACTGCAGAAATGGCAATCATAATTCCAAAGATAATACTTTCTGGAGGATTTGCTCCTGTATCACTGAAATAAATAAAAATAAAAATATATTTTGAGTATTAAAAGAATAAATTTAATAATTACAATTCAATTTGCTGTATTCTCAGTGGAAAGGCTGATGTACATTGTACTATGTAAAAATCATACCCCTTTTTTAAAAAAAGCAGCAGGATCTTGTTATGCAGGTCAACAGAAACATTAGCAACCCATATGAAGTAGCAAATACCACTAAAATCAATGAAAAATTGTCCAAAGAATAAAAATGTATGAGTTATTCTGGACCAGAACAAAAGTACAGCAGCCAACCTCCTGCCTACAGAAAATCCGCCAGAAAGATATGTGCGCAACTGTGTCCTCTGGCTGAAATCCTGTTGTACTGTTACACAGCCAGAAAATGAAATGGGTAGCATCCACGTATTCCTAGCTGATAATTCAGGGAGTCTCCTTTGAGATTCTCAAGAGTGCACCAAACCAAAGGTGCGCACACACTCAAGAATCCCAGCAGTGACTGCTGGCTAGAAATGAGTGAATGCTATGCCTGCCTTCCACTTGTGTAACAAAGCAACAAGATTTCAGCCTCTGACTCATATTTACAAGAATGTGGACCAATTACGCCCATGATAAATGTCATGATGGACTGAAAATTTGGAAGACGCCAAAGAAGAAAATAATTTAACAAAATTTTAGACTTCTGAACATACTTCAAATATCCAGGTATATATTAGAACTACAAAACAAAGCGACAGAGAGCTGTCCTCTGAAGATGCCGGCCACAGAGACTGGCGAAATGTTAGGAAGAACAACCTTTAGAACATTGCCAAAGAGCCCGGAAAACCCACAACAACCGTTTCTATGGCTGCTGGGGGTCAAAAATGCATTTTAGTCTTTTGCTTTTAAGATCAGAAATGGTTTTCCAAAGGTTTCTTCTGGTTGCTGCTGGGGGTCTAAAATGTATTTTAGTCTTTTGCTTTTAAAATCAGAAATCGTTTTCCAAAGGTTTATTTGGCTGCTGGGGGTCTAAAACGTGCACAAAACTTTTCCTATATATTTTCCCAGCTAAGAAAATAGCACATGTTTTGCAGAAAATGGGTCCTGGGGCAGGGAAACCTCTCCTTCAAAACATTGTAAAGAGATTGAAAATATAACATTACTGTATCTTCGCACATCCAGTTTGCATTTGGATGTTAAGTAGTAAACAAGTCAGTAACTCTAACAGTATCAGATTTCGTTTTGTTAATAACAATGGAGCATATTTTCTTTTGTATTATGTCCAAGCAGTACTCTGTACATCATCTGCTAAGACGCATGAGCACAAAGGTGCTGTTGCATTCACATTCTATTTGTGAGCATGATATATGCAACTGGTTGGCTGGTAGGCCAACTGAACACTAGAATTCATAGGCCCTTTTTCTAATCTAACAGAACTCTTCTTATATTGTTCATTTTCTTAATTATGCATAACCACACCTTTTAATAGATACCAATATAGATATATGTTCATTCATTCATTTATCCAATATCTACACTGTTAATTATTATTATTTTATTTTGGCTAAAATATCCAGAATTATCTCTGGGGGAATTGTTGCAGATTTTCAGAAACTTTACTCCTACATAAAAGTCCCATGGCTGCTGAGTTTTGAAGCAGGTTCATTGAATGGGACAGCAGATGAGAGAAATGCTAACACCTCTGCACACATTAATGGTGTTTTCAAAAAACATCCCCCAAAGGTTAGATATGACCAAAACAAGGAGAAAGCAGTTTTTAGGGGTAATTCATTTATTACCCCTGATAAATACTGAAAGTTGAAATATGGGGGATTGCTGACAAGTTTGTTTTGAGATCTTGGGAACTGGAAACATTAAAATAATTCCAAAACAAATATAACATATTTACCATAAAAATTTTTTCAATAAATAGGAGTTGTTTCTAAATGAAGTAAACTTGGACTGGGCTACGAAACTGAAGTTCTGTATGCATTTAAGATGACAAAAAGTGGAAGAGAGATTGCTTTTCATGAGACTCCTGTATAACCCACACCATCATTGGTATATGAAACCCAGAGGTAAAAAGCATCCATTAGAGTCCAGCTTGCAGATATTCAGCAACAAAAAAGGCCGCTGTTCAGCTAGATAGCTGATTCTATTATTAAACTTCTCTCACTTAACCGGGAATAAATATCACTCTAATCAATGGGAATTCGGAAAACACACACATAAAAAACAGGCTATTAACATTTGGCTACAGTGTGCAATACTTCCTAGATACACATGGAATGTATACACTTCTTTTCTGAAGTTATCTCCGATTAAGCTTAATGTGACTTATTCTCCCATAAACAGCTGTAGGATTGCAGTCTCAGTGCTTAACCGATTTTGAGAAGACTGCAGTATTCATCCTGGCTAGCCTTTCCATTGATTAGAAGGGCAATCCTAAACCTACTTAATCAAAAGTCTAAATCCCACTGAAACTCCAAGTCAAGAATTAAAATATCCAGGAAGAAAGAGTCTAACTTTGTCCTTTCAATGCTGTGCTACTTAATCTGCTTAGGTCCTTCCACCCACGCCTTCACCAGGCTCACCTTATATATGGGAAGAAAGGCTCTACATGGCCATCAAGGACTGCAATGACGTATGAAATTATGAAGGCTGCCAAAGTCCAGAAGACCAGCAACGCCGGCACCAAGGCCTCTCCTCGCAGGGAGCAAGCCATCCTGTGCCACCAGGGCCTCTGCCTCTGGATCAACAACAGCTGCATGGAGGCAACAGGGACCAGGGGGGCTGGGTGAGCACCCACTGCAGTGAAGTCACAAAGCTCCTGAGGTCACAAACCTTGACTTTCAGGGGGGGAGGCTGGCAGCACCCTCACAGGTAGCCCTCAAACCCTCGTCAACAGTGAGCGGAGGAAACGCACACCGTGGCTTTCACCCCCTTTGCCTCCCCACGGCTCAGTTGACTCGCTTAGGGAAAGGGTTTGGGGAGCGTGGGAGAGAAGCCGTCTAGTTCTCGCGTTATCCCTCCCACGTGCATCTGTGAAAAGTTTTCACCTCTCTTCGCCTCATAGTGTTTATTTTTGTTTTTAAGGCCTTTTCTGCCTTTCAGTTGGAAAAGTTCAGCCTTTTTTCTGTGGCTGGCTATGATTTCCAGATAGGGACCGCAACAGTTGTGGGAGAAAGTGAAGATTCATTTTGCTTCTCTCTAATCTCACTTGCATACATTGCTCATTAGAAATGTGGATACCATTCTTCTTCCATACACACCACACCCTGTTAAAGCTGTAAATACTGTACAGTATCACCGTTTGCTTCAAAGGGAGGAAAGGCAGAATGAGCAAACTTGAGCAGAAATGGACTCGTCCAGGAATATATTGCTTCTGAGCAAAACTGAGTATTCCGTGTATTTTCTTCTTTATTTGGGGAAATAAATACAGTAATTCCATAGCTTCACAGTAGTGCCTAGAAAACATTGCAGCCCATAAAGATTAACAGAATTGTTTACAGTGTGAGCTTTCATGGGTCAGAATCCACTCCAGAAGTCAAGAAACATTAACTGGAATACAATCCATTTTGGAACAATATTTTACTGTAGAATCATTTTACATGCTTAGTGAGTGTGATTTTTGTGCCTCCTCTGTTTCCGTGGGAAATAAAAAAGGAGACATCTTGATAACTTTTAAACTATTGCTTTTATTAAGACTTTCTTCCTCCAGCACATTACTTATAGGGTCAAACAATCTTAACTCAGGCAACAAGACGCAACTCACAGAAGCAAAACTTTCCCCATAGTCTCATGCACTTAATGGTGAATTCTCCCATGCCATTCCCTGTAATCTGACTTCTGGAGAGGAGTGTTTCTCAGGGCGCAGATAGTCCCACAGCAAGCGTGGTGAATCCAGCCTCTTTCGTACGGATGGTCGTAAAATCTGTTGTGGGCAATCTCAGCTTCTCTTTGGAGTTCAAGCTCTCGAGGTGCTACTGTCCGTTTGTTTGTCACATACTGAGTCGGTTTCGCTCTCTCATGTTCAGGTTCTGGTAGCAATTCCCCTACCTTTAGATTGGGGAAATCCCTCAAAAGTCCCTGGGTTCTTATATTCTCAAATGCCTTCTTTCGTGCTTCTATTCTCTTTCTTTCGTACTCCACCACCACTGAGCTAAACCAACGTACGCCCTCCTCATTTATATCCTCCTCCCATACTGCCAATTCTTTCTCTTCCCCCTTTCCACATTTACCTTCCTCCACCAAGCTAAACTCTATCTTTCCTGCCTTCTCCCCTGATTCAACGTCTCCCGCCTTCATTGTAACTGTCAGTCCTTCACCCTCTGACTTCTCTTTTCTCATACTTTCTATCTTCTTCTACAGCCTCGAACACTATGGATGGCTCACTAATACTCCTCAATCACACCTACACTTGGATTTCACATTTTTCATTTTGGAAAGTTTGTTCACAGACGTATGTCGTGCCAAAGACTGTCAACATGCCTGCAGGAACTTTCTTTAGGTTGATAAAGATATCAGGTAGACCACAACAGAAACCTAACAGACTATTTTCTTTGAAAATGTCTCTGAGGTGATCACTGGCTTGCAAATCAATTAGTTCAATCACAAAAAAAGTTACTTGAATCTTCTGGTGTGACTTCAGATGGATTCTGAAACATTCTTATTTCCTTTCGATCCCTATGGCAATCAGTGAATCTGTTTTGGAATTCCACCCGCAAGAGGGTCAGTGCTTTGACATGTCTTTCAGCATTGAATTGGAAATTCCCCATCCTTTTCAAATTTTAGTCTATTGCAGCATAAGGTCTGAAAAGTTACTTTCACAGACTTGCTTCTCAAAAATGTTTAGATTTGCTTCAAAAGCTTTCAGTTCAAAATACAGTGGCGCCTCGCATAACGAGCGCACCGTATAACGACGAATCCGCATAGTGATCCCTTCTCCCGGATCGCTAATGCAGAGGCATAGCGTCGGTCCCTATGCAAAAAACTCGCTTACCGAAGACGGGCCGAAGATGGGTGCCAGGAAGGACCCGCCGCCGCCGCCGCGAGAGTGATGCGGGGCCGCACTGGCCGGGGAGAGGAAGGCAGGTGGTGAGGCAGGCAGGCAAAGGGAGGGAAGCCGCGCGCTCGCGCGTCCTCCCCCCCCCCACTTTCCCTCTTCTCCTCGTCTTGCTGCCGCCCCCCCAAGCCTCCCACAGAGTCAGGCGATCAGCTGTTCGGCAGTTCTAAAATGGCCGCCGGATGCCCGAAATGGCCACGCGCAGCATTTTCGCGCCCTCCCCTTGCTTACCGAGGGGGCGAAAATGGCTGCCGCTATGGAAGAAACTTCGCAGAACGGTAAGTTTAGGGCCTATTGGAACGCATTAAACGATGTTTAATTCGTTCCAATGGGCTTTTACATTCCGTTTAGGGACGATTTCACATAGCGAGGGTTAATCCGGAACAGATTAACCTCGTATGTGGGGCACCACTGTATATGTCACACACAAGCTTTCCTTTCCCCTACAACCTTAGATTCAATTATGTTCAGATGCTCTGTGGTATCAGTTACAAAAGCCAAATGAAAAATCCACCTAGGGTTAGAAAGTACCGTGGTACCTCTACTTAGGAACTTAATCCGTTCCGGAACGGTGGCTGTAAATTGAAACGTTCATAAGTAGAAGCACCATTTCCCATAGGAATGCATTGAAAACTGATTAATTTGTTCCGGCTGAAGAAAAAAATACCAAAAAATAAAGATAAAAAATAAAACACTGCAAGTCCATGGAGCTGCAAAAAAAATCCTCTCCCTTCTACCTAAAGTTTATGGCTTTTAATCTGCATTTCCAATGTTTTTTCCATCCTTTCATACAGCATTCTATATAAATATCATCAGCAGTACTAAGCTAAATATTCGCTCATTCATCCATTCACTAAATGCCTTCAAATTCTCCCAACATATAAGATTCAAAGTGATGAACAATTAAATGAATAAAAAAATAAAATTGTACTAGTTGAAAGCATTTTAAATATGAATATTTAAAAGTAGTCAAAAACAAATAAAAAGAATAAAAGACAGCACTTACAGGGTTAAAAGCTGCTTTTACAACATTTCAGCCTAAATGCTAAAGGCACTAACAGGTTTGTCTGTGGGAACATGGGCCTAGACCCCAGCTGTATAGGGCTCAAACCAATACTGTTTTTCACTGTGCCCAGAAACAGACCAATACCCAGAGTAAATGTCCAATTCTACTAACTGTAGAAAAGTTATAATGGTTCCGAGCCTTATTATCTCCCTCCCTATGACTTATAAACCACTACAGAGTGATTTTCAAGCAAAGATCTGCAGGATACTAGACAGGCCAGCAGAGAAGCTTTAGAATTATCCACTCATTGAGCTGGAAGAGATGGGCATAAATCACAGTAAAAAGTTTGACACTGAATTGCTTTTTCAGAACGGATACATCTGTATTCCATGACAAGAGCGTGAGGCAAAGCTGGATTTATGTCCTAGCTCATTCTTATTTGGCTCTGTTATTTTCTGTACACTGCAGTTGCAAGAGCATTTCTTGAGGATAACATGCAACGTGTGGGCTTAGTGCATAACTTGTTGCACAGCAGTCTGTCAAGAAACTTGACTCAAGCAAGTAGGTCAACATCCCCACTGAGAAATACTTAGGAAAAATCATGGTCCCTGCTTTTAATCATGAACTAAAAAAATCATTCCTGTTATTCATTGTGGTATTTAAAAATTATTTGCTTGTGTAGTAATTGAAACTGTATTATATCAAAACTAATTATATTATTTTTGTACTTCTCTTACTTTTTCACTACTTTCCATTACTTTTTATTAAAAAGAAACGCTAGAACTGAAAATTATTTATTTATGTATTTATTTAAACTATTTTTAATCCACGTTTCTCCTTAAAAAGGAATGACTCAAGTTTGGAGTCATTCTCCTATCAGTTCATTTATTTATTTACTTTATTAATATCTCACATTTCTTCCAATAAAAGAACATAAACAGCTTAAAACAATTAAAAGACAGTATTTAAGGTAATAACAGTGAGCATACAATACTAAAAGGAGCAATAAATGAGTACCAGAAAACATAAGTAACATCAAGACACACTTGGTGTAGTAAGGTACAAAAATCTATTTTAAAAGACCCAATCAGTCAGTCACTCAGGGAAAGCTTGCCTGAAGAGAAAGGTCTTTGCCTGCTTGCAGAGGGACAATAAAGATGGGCCCGTCTAGCCTCCTGTGGGAGCACTTTTTCTCAGCCTTCTCTTGGCCCCACCACTATTATGGGAACATTTGCTGGGACCTAAAAGGGCATTTTCAGTGGCAGATCCCAATCTGTGGAATTCCCTGCTTCCCAAAGATAGATTGGGCCCTTTTAGGGAGGTTTTATGATTCTAAATATTCTATTTTTTCTACTTTATCCGAAGTGGGTTGTATCTTCCCTTTATGAATCTGATATCCTAAAAAATTCACCTCTTCCCTAGCTATCTTACACTTAGTGGGATTGACTGTCAAACCTGCTTTTCTCAATTCATTCAACACTGCAGCCAAATGTTTAAGATGTTCTTCCCATGTTGGACTGAAAACCAATATGTCATCAATGTATTCTCCAGCAAAGTCTTTAACTGGTTCTAGGACTTTGTCCATTAATCTCTGGAAGGTTGCCACTGCACAATGCAACCCAAATGGCATTTTTAAGAAATGGAATAACCCTTTGGGCATCACAAAAGCTGTTTTTTTCTCTATCCGCCTCTCTTAGGGGAATTTGCCAATAACTTTTCGTTAAATCTAAGAATGTCAAGAACTATGTGCCCCCTAGCCTTTCTAACAAATCTTCTACTTTAGGCATAGGGTACGCATCAAATTTAGAAACATCATTTAATTTTCTAAAATCTATACAGTCTCACTTTTCTGTGAGGTTTGGGCACTACTACTGGATAACTCTTCCAGCAGCTATAGGATGGTTCTATTATCCCTAAGGCCAACATTTCATCTACTTCTTGGTTTATGACATCCTTCAGATGGTAAGGCCAATTCCTTCCTCCACTCCTCACTACCACATTAGTTGTTGTATTAATCTGATGTTCCACCCCTTGTGTAGATCCTGGTCTATTAGAGAAAAGATCTTTGAACTCTCTCTTAAGTTTGTGAATCTGTTCTCTCTGTGTTTTGCTTAAATCTTCCTTTAATAGTACAGTATCTCCTGATTCTCTTGTATGCATAACATGGCTTCTGGCCCTAACTCCTCCTCCTCTATCGTGCCCCATAGGACTTCTCTCTCTCTCCATTTCTTTAGTAAATTAACATGGTAAATCCCTGTTTTCTTCTTTTTGTCTGGGGTCTTGATCTTATAATCGACTTTCCCTATCTGTCTAATGACTTCATAAGGTCCCTGCCACTTTGCAAACAACTTCACAATGTCAGTGGGTAATAAAAGCAAATTTTTTTGCCTGGGAGTAAATTGTCTAGGTGGACGTGGTGGCGCTGCGGGCTAAACCGCAGAAGCCTTTGTGTGCTGCAGGGTCAGAAGACCAGCAGTTGTAAGATCGAATCCACATGACAGAGTGAGCTCCCGTCGCTTTGTCCCAGGCCCTCACCAACCTAGAAGTTTGAAAGCATGTAAATGCGAGTAGATAAATAGGTATCATCTCGGTGGGAAGGTAAACAGTGTTCCAGGTCTAAGTTGCGCTGGCCACGTGACAACAGAAACTGTCTTTGGACAAACGCTGGCTCTACAGCTTGGAAACAGGGATGAGCACCGCCCCCTAGAGTCGAACATGACTGACTAAAAAAAAATGTCAAGGGGAACCTTTACCTAAACTGTCTAGGCACCACACACGAATCATATCTCCTTTTCTGGCCCTGCTGCGCTCTGCTCAGGTTTGTTTGTGCCAGCTCAGTCACTTTTTTTCAAATGTTCTCTCATTTCTATCACTTGTTGGATTGTTATCTGTGCTTCATCTTTTCCACTTTCCCATTTTTCTTTGTTCAAATCTAATATCCCTCAAGAGTTCCATCCATAAATCATTTCAAAGGGGGAAAACCCTGTGGATGCATGTGGTACTTCTCCTACTGAACATCAAAGGAGCCACTAGCAAGTGCCATCTCCTGGGTTTGTCCATTACTAATTTCCGGAGCATCCCCTTCAAGGTCTTGTTAAACCTTTCTCCAAGGCCGTTAGTCTGCGGATGATACACAGTGGTATGGACTGGTCTAACGTCTAATAGTTGCCACATTTCTTTTAATGTTTGACTGATAAAATTAGTTCCTTGGTCCATTAATATCTCTTTTGGAAAACCTAACCTTGTAAATACTTGCATCAATTCTCTGGCTATGACTTTAGTGGTTCTGAATCTTAATGGAATTGCCTCTGGGTATCTAGTTGCGTAATCTATAATCACCAGAATGGGGGTATGTACTCCTGATGATTTGGTCAACGGGCCTACCATATCTATATCTATTCTTTCAAATCAACAGGCCAACCTAGTCATGAGTTAAGGCCTATGAAAGCACCATTTGAACCATTTCTTGTTCTAAACTTTCCACACTCTAAATGGTAGGCATATTGAAGAGCAGTCTGAAGCACATTCACCTGAAAGAAAGACCTGCTGAAACCAATGGGACTAACTTGAAAGTAACTGGGCATTTGATTGTGTTAAGGTATATAATTTTTATATAGCCTGAACATAATATGTGTGTGTGCAGAACAAGATTGAGATGACGTCATTCCTTCATCCCTGGCTGATGCAATTCAATGCAATATGAAGATTGCCACACCTGTGTGCATGAAGTCACCTTAGACGGGATTGGACTAGACTGATGCCAGAACTGTATTTAAGAAATGAACTCTGTACAGTCATTCTCTTCTCCTGTGCACTGATGTCTGCATGTCATGCTGCCGGTTTGAATACTGAATACTGAAGTGCTGTATGTATGTATATCCTGTATATATTTTGTAAATACACTGCTGAAAAGAAGAAGCTGTTGTGTGCGTTTATCTGCTCTTTACTCTGCGAGAGACAAGATAAAGTCACAGACGCACACTCCCTTAACAGAGGTTATGCGCCCAGCAACGTTCCGCTGCGCTGCAAACGTGAGTAAATGAGTAAATGAAAGAGGAGGAGAGCCTAAGCAGCAGTGATAGTGAAACCAGTTCGTCTGTAAACCCGGGGAAGGGAAGGATACAGAGAGCTGCAAGGATGGCATACAGCACGGGAGGAAATATAGGTGGCCTGGCCATAAATAGACTGAATGAAAATAATTATAGAACGTGGGCAATTAAAGCGGAGATGTTGTTGAGAAAGGAGGGTTTGTTTCGTTACGTTTCAGCCCCCCCAGTGCAGCCCAGTGAGGAGGAAGAGGCAGAGCATGAGAGAGCTCTAGCCACGATCATTTTGGCCATTGAAGATTCGCTTCTAACCCACATTCAAGGACTGACAACAGCAAAAGCAGTCTGGGATAAACTAAAAGGCATTTATCAGAGGGAGACGACAGGCACAAAGATTTCTCTTACCAGGAGGTTGTTCCAGTGCAGGATGAAACAGGATGAATGCGCTTCGGAACACTTAAAAAATATGAAGGACATGTTTAATCAACTGCAATTAATGAATGTTGTCTTCCCTCAGGAACAGCGCGTTTATATTTTGCTAAGTTCTCTGAATGACGATTACTCCATGCTAGTAACAAGTTTGGAAAGCATGCCAGAAACTGAGCTTTCAGAAGAATATGTGACAAACAGAATTCTCCAGGAGGAACAGCATTTAAAACAGAGAATGCTGAACAAAAAGGCAAGCCACGTGCGCGCTGACCATGAGAGACAGAGATACGCTGATGGCAGCGTGCCCAGGAGGCGGGCAGACGGAGAACAAAGAGGAAGAGTGATGATGACGAAAGCCTGTTTCCTCTGCGGATCCACCAATCACCTGCAACGGAACTGTGACAAAAGCGGAAGTCCTCCAAGCAACAAAGAAGGAAGGAAGAAGGTCTCCAAAAGGTTTCAACAAAGAAACGACATGAGGCCGGTCTCCTTGGTTACCAGAGGAACGAGGGACAAGGTTCCGGGCAGCCACACAGAGGCGTGGCTCATAGACTCGGGCGCTGTCGTACATTTGACAAATAATAAGGATCTCTTTTGTCTTTTAGATGAAACCAGCCTCAGAAGTGTGATGATGGCAAATTCACAAGAGACGGCCGTTGAAGGACAAGGAACTGTTTACATTCCTTCGTTGAATACTGAGATAAGTGGGGTATTTTACGCTCCTGAATTGTCGTTTAATATAATAAGTGTATCAGCGTTGGCTGAGCAAGGGTTCACTGTCACTTTTGAGAAACAGGAGTGTATAATTAAGAAAAATGGTAAAATAGTTGCAAAAGTGAAGCAAGAAAACAATCTGTACATGTTAAAGAGCCAGACACATGAAAGTGCACATGTGATACATACAAACAAACCACAACATGATAACTGTATACATTTATTGCATAGGAGGCTGGGTCATGTAAATTTTAGATCATTACAGAAAATGGAACATTTTGCCAGGGATATAAACATAAAGGAATGCAAAAATTACTTGGACTGTAATGTCTGTAAAAGTAGCAAGACAAATGTGGCCCCAAAAGGGAGGAAAAGTGACAGAGTCACAACCAGGCCATTTGAATTAGTTCATGCAGATTTAATGGGACCATTTCCTCCATCATTAGGAGGAGCGAAATATGCAATGGTTCTAGTGGATGATTTTACAAGGTTTTCTTTTTGTTATACACTAAGATCTAAAACAGAAGTGTTTGATACATTTAGAAAATGGTTATTTTCAGTAGAGAGAAGATTTGACCACAAGGTGGCGCAGTTGCAAACGGATAGAGGTACAGAGTTTACAAACACAAGGTTTCAAAGATGGTTAGAAAGTCTGGGAATTAGACATAGAAAAACGAGCCCATATAGCCCATTTCAGAATGGTGTTGCTGAGAGACGCAACAGAGTGTTACAAGAGATGAAAAATGCATTGTTGGCAGACTCTGGGTTGCGTCATGGTCTGTGGAGTGAAGCGATACTAACCTCTAACTTTTTGGTTAACAGAATTTATTCTTCCTCGATAGATGACACACCATATTTCTTGTTATACGGTAAGAAACCATGTTTAAAATATTTGAGGGTGTTTGGATGCACAGCTTGGGTGCATATCCCGAAACAACTCAGAAGAAAAGGTAAAAATAAAACAAGAAAAATGACATTTGTAGGGTATGAACCCAATTCAAAGGCATACCGGTTTTTTGATGGGGATAGAAATGTGATAATCTCTAGGTCAGCCAGTTTTAATGAAGGGGAAAACTGGGACCAAGTACATGCAAACTCACAGTTATACATCCCTCTACACGAAAGAAAAAGTCAATTAAGACAGACAGGAACACTTAAGCATGGCGTGGAGTCCTGTGCTGATGATGAAGAAGGAGGAGCTACTACAGATGAAGAAGAAGAAGAAGAAAAAGAAGGTAGTGATGAGGAAGAGGAGGAAGCACACACTAGTAGTCAGATAGAAACACACACAAATTCACATGGTCCCAGGAGGTCCCAGAGAGCAAATAAGGGTGTGCCACCCAGTAGATTTGAAGTGAATGGAATTACAGTGTGTAATGTTTATATTGAGCCCAGAAACTATAAAGATGTTTTGAAGCTTCCTGATTATGAGAAGAATAAGTGGTTAGAGGCCATGGAGGAGGAGATGAATTCCATGAAGGAACATCACGTGTTCACTGAAACCAAACTACCACCAGAGCATAAGGTAATAGGTAGTAAGTGGGTGTTCAAAAGAAAATTGCAAAATAACGGAAACTACAGATATAAAGCAAGGTTGGTTGCACAAGGTTTTACACAGAAAAGGTTTCTACATTATGATGAAATATTTTCCCCGACAGTTAAATCTGAGACATTGAGAACAACGCTTGCCTTTGCTGTCAGTAAAAATTATGTAATTTACCACTACGATATAACAACTGCATACTTAAACGCAGACTTAAAGGAAGAGTTATATATGGCAAAAGCACCAGGTTTTGAGGGTACTAAACCAGAACTAGTGTACAGGCTAAACAAGGCAATTTATGGTTTGAAACAATCTGCTAAAAATTGGAATGATTGTTTACACCAAGTTTTGATGAAACTAGGATACAAGAACGGTCTAGCAGACCCTTGTTTATATACCAAGAAAGTTGGGAATGATTTAAATATACTTCTGGCGTATGTTGATGACCTATGTTTTGTAGCAAAAGATCAGAGCCAAGTAGAGTTGTTTGAAAAACAATTAAAAAAGGAATTCAAATTTAAAAATCTAGGGCCAATACAAAATTATCTGGGTGTACAAATAAAGAAAACAGAACATGGACTTGAATTAAGTCAAGAACACAAAATAAAACAAATGTTAGAAAAATATTGTATGGGAGAGTGCAAGAATGTGAGTACTCCCATGACAGTGGATTTTCAAAAGGAAGATGAAATAAGTAAAGATTTTGAAAATAAAGATTTATATCACTCAGCAATAGGGAGCCTAATGTATCTAGCGAACTGGACGCGCCCGGACATAGCGGCGTCAGTAAACATACTCAGTAGATATATAGAAAAACCTAGTGAAAAACACTGGCAAGGATTAAAAAGGATTTTTAGATACCTAAAGGGAACATATAATTATCGTTTAACTTTGCAACCATCAAAAAATTTAAAACTATCAGCTTATGTGGATAGTGACTGGGCTAACGATGAAAAAGACAGAAAATCTATGACTGGATTTGTCATAAAATTTGGAAGTAATATAGTTGGTTGGAAATCACGAAAGCAAAATTCTGTAGCAATCTCAACTTCTGAAGCAGAGTTTGCTGCTTTGTCAGATTTATGCTCTGAATTAATCTGGTATAAACAATTAACAAAAGACTTAAAGTGTAATACAGATAATGCAATAAAAGTAATGGAAGACAATACCACCTGTATACAAATGGCCAAAACAGATAGAGTAAAAAACAGGAGCAAACATGTTGATATAAAATATCATAATGTAAGGGAAGCTGTAAAAGGAAAACTAATTGAATTAGAATATTGTAAGACTGAAGAAAATATTGCAGACATTTTGACTAAACCGTTGTGTGCTCAAAAGCATGAAAAGTGTATAGATGCATTGGGAATGTGTAATGGGTTCAGGCAATTTAAAAATTAGGAGGAGTGTTAAGGTATATAATTTTTATATAGCCTGAACATAATATGTGTGTGTGCAGAACAAGATTGAGATGACGTCATTCCTTCATCCCTGGCTGATGCAATTCAATGCAATATGAAGATTGCCACACCTGTGTGCATGAAGTCACCTTAGACGGGATTGGACTAGACTGATGCCAGAACTGTATTTAAGAAATGAACTCTGTACAGTCATTCTCTTCTCCTGTGCACTGATGTCTGCATGTCATGCTGCCGGTTTGAATACTGAATACTGAAGTGCTGTATGTATGTATATCCTGTATATATTTTGTAAATACACTGCTGAAAAGAAGAAGCTGTTGTGTGCGTTTATCTGCTCTTTACTCTGCGAGAGACAAGATAAAGTCACAGACGCACACTCCCTTAACAGATTGCAATATAAATTTTATTTCAATGACATCTATTTTCTCCTGCCATATTTTTAAAAGGAAACTTCAGTACAAAGAAGGAATAATACATCTTCTGCTTTCTTGAGAAGCTGCATTTTCCAGATATTCATTTTAAAATAACAAACAAACATGAAGAAAATGTATATATACAGTTTTTAGAATGTGGCTCAATAGTCAAAACGATACATGTGAAGGAGGAATAAGTGAGAGTGAGCCATCCGTGATAATAGAATCTGTGATAGAAGGGATGGATGATGATAAAAAGGATATAGTAGGCGAAGAGATGGAGATTGTGGAGGAAAACAAGGAAATTGTGTCAGAGGAAAAGAAAGGGAATGTGGAGATCTGTCTGGTGGAAGAAGGAGCAAAGGGAAAAGCGGAGGAGCAGGAGCTGTCAATCTGGGGGGAGAGTATAAGTGGACAGGGGGAGCAGTGGTTTGAGGCAGTATCGGAGGAAGACATGAAGAGAAGAAGGGATGAAAGACGGTGAGAAGTTGATTATGTAAAGACTCAAGAACTGTTAAGGGATTTTCTCAACCTGAGAGTGGGAGAGCTGCTGCCTGATCCACTCCTAAGACCAAGAGACCAGCCAGGATTGCTTCACATAAGTGGACCGTTATCGTATTTCCACGAGGATCCAGAGGCGGAAGAGATGTGATTAGACCTGACAGCAGCTTTAACACACTGCCAGAGGAAGGAGACTGGGCCAGACATCCATGTTGTGGGACGATCTGTGCTGTGAGGAGCGCTCCTCTCCTGAGACCTACCGACTGACAGCGGTTTGGCCGAGCACCCCTGTGAGTTCCTCAGACTTTGGAAGAGATGTCTGTTCTCCTAATTATGGCCAGTTGCCTGAGTTGACGTGTTTTGATCCAATGAACAATATGTTAGAAATAAGTGAAACAAATAAAGACAACAATCTGAACACTGTTAAAACGTCTCCAGTTTTATTTCCCGCCAAAATGGAAGAATTGCACAAAAAAGATACAGAACCCGATTACAATACATTAGGGAATGTTGATAGACTTTTAAGAGAGTCTCTTCCTTGATTGTGATTATCCAGATCACAGCACTGATGCCACAGCCTGCAGTCACATCAGTTCTGACTGGTCTTGTCGCTCCACAGCAGTTTTTTTTAATAAGAACACCAATATCTAAATACTAATCATAACATAAAGTTGTCAGGGGCTTCAATGTATTTCCATTGTTACATGCATGGTAATCCTCTAGAATGAAAAGAAGAAAAAACAAAAACAACAAAGTCAGCAACTCATCACAAATTATTCACTTCACAAGCATCAGGAGCTGGGCAAAATCACATGCAGAAAATGTGATAAATTGATTGTGCCTTCTGCCCAGGTCATGAATATGAATATGCCATATGCATGGACCAATGAGAGTGCTGGAGAGGCGGGCCCACGAAATATAAGTCTCTGCAGCAGGAGGAGGGAGAGATTGGGAGTTTGGAGATCGAGAGTTTTTGGATTTGAGGATTGGTGGTTTTGGAGTTTGGGGTACAGAGAAAGGGTTGGTGGTTGAGGGTGGATGAAATGAGATGTTTCGTTAAGAATTAAAGATATTGATTGTACCTTCATCACCTGTAATAATAAACAACTATTTGGTTCTATTTAAACTGACACATTGCCTGGACCTCTATTATTAATAATACATAATGTTGATGTAATCAACCGGTGGCAACGACACAACACATAGCTTGTGCCCTTTGATTGGTGAAGCAACCAGGGGACAGGAGGGAATGTGACAGTCATTGTCTAGTTTCACTCCAAACTGTGTAGCCATTATAGAATATCCTGCCCCCCCCCACACACTTTTTGGTCTCCAAACTATATAGTTTATGCAACTAAAGCCTTCTCTTTACTGGAGTTGGTGTTTTGGCAAAGACCCACACTTTTCAAATAGGCTAACAAAAAACAATCTTGGGGCCAACAGCAGAAGGGTGGTACCAGTAAACTGGCAGCTTGCAGTTCCCCCTCCTAACTTTCTGTCCAAATTACAACCTCATTCTAGGCTGACTGCATTTTCTTCAAAACAGAATAAAACACTTCTGTAAGTTTATTCTAGTGATTAATTGCATCCCTCATACAGATCAAGAAAAATCTTGACTTAAGTGCTGTTTTTTGTTCTGAACATGGAGCTCTCTGTCCATTATACTCACCTGAAAGTCTGAGACAAAAGTTAAGAAGAACATCTCAAAACTAAAGGCTATGGTCCATTCGCAGACTGCGCTCACCAAATGATACACATAATCCTAAAATAAACAGAAACAACACTATCTACATACTAAATTTAGCTTGACACCAAAGGTCCCATAGTAGAATAGAAACAAGTAAAAACAAAGTCCAATACAACAGTAATTGCTATTTCTCTTTTTTTTAAATGAAGAATTTCTGTTTTTCTTTTAAAACATGGATTCAGGTTTTTAAATTAAAAACATCACTTATTTTTAAATAAATAAAACAATATACTAAATTGAATGCTTCCATGACAATCCTTGCTGTTTGAAATGCTTCTCAGATTTTAAACCTTTTAGCCATCTTACAATAAGATGGTCCCCAACCTTGGGCCTCCAGATGTTCTTGGACTTCAACTCCCAGAAATCCTGGCCAGCAGAAGTGGTGGTGAAGGCTTCTGGGAGTTGTAGTCCAAGAACATCTGGAGGCCCAAGGTTGGGGAACACTGCAATAAACCACCCAGACTTTAAGCAACTATGGGGCAGTATACTGTTGCTGCTTATATACTGCCCCCAAATGCTTCAAGCACTCTCTAGGCAGTTAACAAGTTAATTATGCAGACTACACATTGCCGCGACACACACACACACCCAAGCAAGCTGGATACTCATTTTACTGACCTTGGAAGGATAGAAAGCTGAGTCAACCTTGAGCCGGCTACCTGGGATTGAACCCCAGGTTGTGAGCACAGTTTTGGCTGCAGTACAGCAGTTTAACCACTGTGCCATGAGGCTCTTTAAGTTAAGTTGGATCAAAGGGCTGCACCAGGGACAGTTACAAAAGATCTAATGCATGGATGGACAACTTCTGAGAGTATCTAAGTCATTTCTTTAACCACATATACCTACTGTGCATTACCAGCACTCTGAATAAATAAAACCAGGAAGTATCTGCTTCTTTTTGCTCTTGTTTTTAAACATTTATTATTATTATTATTATTATTATTATTATTATTATTATTATTATTATTATTATTATTATTATTATTATTATTATTATTATTATTATTATTATTGAAATAAAGATGCTGAATGCTTTGTTTTGAAGGTGGATGGTGCTTCCTCGGGATGTCTGGAAATGTAGTTCTTCATCTTTTATATTTTTTATCATGGGGGTTCCAAGGCCTACAAAAACGAATTAAAATGCAAATGACATCCATGCTGCCTAATATTAACCCCAGGTCTAATAGGGCACAGAGCTGGCAACATTTAAATGTAGATTCCTAAAATGCTACTTTTGCAGCACTCTTTACACCTTATTGAGTATTTACACTGTCACAAGACTGCTGCAGCCAGATGCAGCCCCCCCCCCCAGTTATATTCTGGATTTATAGGGCAAGTGCTCCCTCTTGTGGTATAAGCATGTCCCATGAACAAGGTATTTTTAGCAGATTTTAGAGAGGGGATGTGGTGGCGCTGTGGGCTAAACTGCAGAAGCCTGTGCTGCAGGGTCAGAAGACCAGCAGTCGTAAGATCGAATCCACGCGACGGAGTGAGCTCCCATCACTTTGTCCCAGCTCATTGCCAACCTAGCAGTTCGAAAGCATGTAAATGCGAGTAGATAAATAGGTACCATCTCAGTGCTGTTCCCTAGTCATGCTGGCCACATGACAATGGAAACTGTATTCGGACAAGTGCTGGCTCTACGGCTTGAAAACGGGATGAGCACCGCCCCCTAGAGTCGGACACGACTGGACTAAAAATGTCAAGGGGTACCTTTACCTTTTAGAGAGGGGAAGCACCTGTAAAGAGGCAGATTGCAATCCATGAAAGCTCCCACAGAAATAAACCCATTAACCTTAAAAATACCATAGGTACTCTTTTGTTTTTGTTGTACATCTGAACTCCAGCCAAAAACAAAAAGTCTGAAGGTATCTTAAAAATAAAGTCCATTTATTGCAGCACAAGCTTTCACAGATTGAGAATCTCACCATCAGAGATATAGCATATTCTATTAAATCAGTGCATATAATGGATGAATGTGGTGGAGATTAACAGTCACTATCACCACAAGGAGGCTTCTGCAATCTCATTTTCCTCCTACATTTATCCCACATCCCTCCTCATCCTCCAACTCTATGCTCAGCTTCTAAACATTCACAAAGCAATTTCCCATCTCTGAATCCTGTACAGTTGTTTTTTCATGGAACTATTTCACCCTTTTATCAAAGGAGATGAAAGGAGAAAGAGTCTTGTGGCTCCTTTAAGCCAAGCAAATTTTCTTTGACATAAACTTTTGTGGATTGCCGCCACTCTTTAACAGTTGCATCTGATAAAACAGGACACAGCCCATGGACAGTGATGTGAAATTAGACTGGCCAGATGAAAAAGAGGGCAAGGTTCCTGCACCTTGAACAGTTGCGTGGAGGAGGAAATTTCAGCAGGTGTAAACTTGCACCAAAAGCAGAACCTGCTGAACATTTTCCTTCTAAACAATTATCGAAGACACAGGAATTCTATCCTCTTTCATCTGGTCACTCTATGTGAAATCAAATTGGTTAGGCTTTCAGGTGCCACAGGACTCTTAGTTACAGATTGACAGGGCTAACCTCCTCCAAAACAAGGGAATGACAAGCTCACTTTGGGGCCCACCATGCCTTGGGAAACCTTAAATATAAAACTGCACTGGAGGTGGAGAAGTGCAGAATGTGCTTCAGCCACAGTTATCCCAGGAAGCTTACTTGTGACCAAAGAAGGAACAATAGCATGTGTGATCCCTGGGATCAACCCAAAGCAGATGGCTGGCTGTCCCTTGGCAGGCACTACTTAAGTGAAAACGTCCTCTGAGCTCTCCTTTGGTGGGCAGGGAATGGGTGACATTTTGTATTTCTTTTTAATGTTTACTAAAGTATCGGCAATGTTTGGAAAGGGTTTCGCCCCATGCCTCAATTGAGCAATGGGAAACTTTTCCTTTAAATCTTCCTTCCCTCTGGAGTGGAAGGGAGACAAAAAGATGTCTCACTTGTTTTTAATGGTTGCTAAACACAGCATTAAATCAGTAATTGCTTCTATAGCACTACAGAAAAAAAAACTTTCAAAGTACTGTTGATGCCTTAAAAAGAAATACAAAACATCACCCCTCCCCTGTCCTCCAAAGGAGAGGTCAATCTTAAGAACAATCTTAAGAAATCTGAAAATCTGAAAAAAAAAACAGGTCTTGTGGCAACCTGAAAGACTAAGATGTTTTAATTCGTATAAGCTTTTGGAGACTGTAGGCTATTTGATTCAATACAACTAGAGTTATCGCTTTACCACTGGGTTCAGAGCTTGGTTCAGTCTGGTTAGTACTTGAACAGGAGATCACCAGAGAATAAAACGGACTGCGAGAGATCCTGTCTGAAAACCTAACAAGCATTTGCAAGCCAAAATTTAACAAATTGGGGCTAGATGGACTAACGGTTTGGCCCACAATAAGGCAGCTTCCTATATGCAATCCATAAAAGCTCACACCGAATTAAATTTAGCTGTCTTTAAGGTGCAACAACACTCTGTTCTTGTTGCTGGTATAGAACATTCTAATACAGCTACCCCCTGAAAAGTCTACTGAAAGAACTCTGCATAGCTTCAAACTGACCAGCAAAGTCATCTATTCCCTACTTTAAACATCATTGAGCAGCTGGCAGAAATAAGAAATGTTTTATCTAGTGAAGTTTTACCTTTTCCCCTGGATTCCAGTCTATTTTTGTGACGGAAATTAGTGAAGCACATGCAATCACTGGAGAAAGAGGAGTTAAAAGGAAACAATGGATTTAAAAAGGAATACTTCAAACATACTATCCTCTGTCTGCTGCTGCTTAACTAGGCTTCACTGGAACCAATGAAAGCAATATATAGGTCTGATCCAATTTTTTAAAATGTTTTTGTTTTTTTAAGATGATCTATATCGTGCAGTATCACCCAGGAACTTTGTCTATCTTGTCCACAAGCCAGACATGAAATTCAAACACAGAAAAATGTTCTTAGTTTTGCTGCAGAACAAACCTCTGGTTCATAGAATCATAGAACAATGGAGTTGGAAGGGGCCTCTAAGGCCATTTGAGTCCAGCCACCTGCACAATGCAGGCATCAGAGGTTGGGGGCGGGGGGGAGGAGTCTCTGCATTTGGAAATGATCAATCTTTTATGGAGAAAAAAATTGTGAACCAGAAAACAACATTAAGCATTATTGGTTTAGTAGAACTTTAGATGAAAAGTACTACATCATAGCACACTAAGGCCCTGGTCACAAAGCAAAAAAACTGACAGGTTACCCACCTGTAATTGTAGTTCTTTGAGTGGACCTCTGTGATTCACACCGTGGGTGATTTGCGCCTGCACGGAGCCTCATTGGAAGATTCTTCTGCAGTCGCAATAAAAGCAATAGAATATGGCCCTCCCCACTCGTATAAGTTCCTTGGTGCCAAGCGTCCCCTTTCAGTTGTGTCAACCGCCACTTAATAGTAAGCAAACAATGGCGTGACAGAGGGGAGGACAGGCGGGATGTGTGAATCACGGAGGTCCACTGGAAGATCTACAATTACAGGTGGATAACCTGTCGTTCTTCTTTGTGGCCTCTCTGAATCACACCCTGGGTGACAATAAGCTGTCTTACCCAGAGGCAGGGTGTCAGGCCAAGGTAGAGGCTAGAACAGCATCTCCAAATGCCGCATCAGACTTTGTCGGAGGTCGAGTCTATAATGAGGGATAAACGTGGCCGGCTGTGCCCAAGTGGCAGAGGCTCAGACGTCCGGAAGAGTTACGCCACAGAGAAAGGCTGTAGAGGCTGCCAATGCTCTGGTGGAGTGAGGGTGAACCATTCTAGGGGCTGGTTGTCGAGCAAGCTGATAAGCCAAATGAATGGTAGAGGTGCCCCATCTGGAGATAGATTGGGAAGTTAGTTCAATGGCAATGATCTAACAGAGGAGCAGAAGAAGTGTTCAATCTGCTGATACCCTGAAGTAGTTCATTTTATTAAGCTACTTCATGATACTAGAAACTGACAGAGTAAGGAACTTTGGTAGCTTTCTGAATAACTGCACACTCTGGGAATGGACTAAACTAGAGTGTACCAACCCACACCCAAAAAAAGTATAAGCCCCTGATAGGGGCTCAAAAAAGTACAGGTTAGATTGCTCTGGGGGCAATTTGGTCCAATCTAGCAAGAGCAACGTTCCTGTCTTCGGGGGAGTTGCTGGAAACATCTGCCGTCCCCAGGCACTGGGTGAGAGACAGTGCCTGGGAGTATTTCTGGCCTGCACTCCCCTACCCTTCAGGACCGGGACCCTGCTGCTGCTGCTGCTGCTGCTGCTGCTGCTGCTTTGGGCAAACCCACCCCTTCCTCAACACCAGCCACCTGGCTGGGAGGGGAGGGAAGCTTTAAAAGCAAGAAGCCGGTGCCAGGGCCCTCTGAGAGCAACGTTCCTGTCTTCGGGGGAGTTGCTGGTAACATCTGCCGTCCCCAGGCACTGGGTGAGAGACAGTGCCTGGGAGTATTTCTGGCCTGCACTCCCCTACCCTTCAGGACCGGGACCCTGCTGCTGCTGCTGCTGCTGCTTTGGGCAAACCCACCCCTTCCTCAACACCAGCCACCTGGCTGGGAGGGGAGGGAAGCTTTAAAAGCAAGAAGCCGGTGCCAGGGCCCTCTGAGAGCAACGTTCTTGTCTTCGGGGGAGTTGCTGGTAACATCTGCCGTCCCCAGGCACTGGGTGAGAGACAGTGCCTGGGAGTATTTTTGGCCTGCACTCCCCTACCCTTCAGGACCGGGACCCTGCTGCTGCTGCTGCTGCTGCTGCTGCTTTGGGCAAACCCACCCCTTCCTCAACACCAGCCACCTGGCTGGGAGGGGAGAAGGGGCATTAGAAGGGGTGTGGGTTTGTTCTTGTTTGTTTTAACTGTTAGTATTATTAATTGCCATCAGGTTGTATAAAGACCCACAGTGGACCTGATGGAACAGGAAGGGGGGAGGGCGTTGGAGGGGGCAGCCATTGAGGTGGTGCTGGGTAGGGGAAGGAATGGCGGTGGGGGTAGAACACGCCCGCGTGGGAGAAGAGAGGTTAGATATCTTACATCTATCCCCTCTTCTAGTCCTACCTCCAACCAAATGGTATCAGGCGACCATATCAGCAAACCCTCGAGCCACACGGTGCTGTTGATGAACGCCAGGTCAGTACAAAATAAAACTGCCCTCATCCATGATGTAATTCTGGATGAGGGTGCTGACCTGGCGTGCATTACTGAGACCTGGGTGGGAGAGGAAGGTGGTGTCCCCCTCTCCCAGCTGTGTCCTCCTGGGTACTCAGTCCAGCACCAGTGTCGCTCGGAGGGTCGGGGAGGGGGAGTTGCTATAGTCTATAGGAGTTCTATCTCCTTGACCAGGCTTCCTGTCCCTTTGAGAGGAGGTCTTGAGGGCCTGTATTGTGTGTTGGGCTCACGAGACAGATTAGGGATTCTGTTGGTGTACCGCCCACCCTGCTGCGTACCAACGGTCTCCCTACCTGAGCTGACGGAGGTTGTCTCGGACCTGGTGTTGAGGACTCCCAGGCTGTTGGTGCTGGGAGACTTCAACATCCATGCCGAGGCTGCCTTGACTGGGGCGGCTCAGGACTTCATGGCCGCCATGACAACCATGGGGCTGTCTCAATGTGTCATCGGCCCGACACATGAGAAGGGCCATACCTTGGACCTGGTTTTCTCAACGGGACTGGAAGGTGGTGATTTGGATGTGGAGGGGCTGGTTGTGACCCCATTGTCATGGTCAGACCACTTCCTGGTCAAGTTCAGTCTATTAGCTTCTTCTTCCCTCTGCAAGGGTGGGGGATCGATTAAGATGATCCGCCCCCGGAGACTAATGGATCCGGATGGTTTCCTGAATGCTCTGGGGGATTATCCGTCTGATATGGTCAGCGCTCCCGTCGAAGCTCAGGTCACCCTATGGAATAGGGAGATGACCCGGGCGGTTGACACGATTGCGCCTAAGCGCCCTCTCCCTGCTCGCCGAGCCCAGACAGCTCCTTGGTATACTTCTGAACTGCGGGCGATGAAGCGAGAGGGGAGACGGCTAGAGCGCAGGTGGAGGAAGTCCCGCTGGGAATCCGATCGAACACGACTTAGAGCCCATTATCGGGCCTATTTCGTGGCCATACGGCTGGCGAAACGGCAATATTTCTCCAGCCGCATTGCTTCCTCAGAATATCGTCCAGCAGAGCTGTTTCGGGTGGTCCGGGATCTTCTTCAACCGGGAAACCTGGTGGAGGTCCTGGACTGCTCATCAGCTCGCTGTGATGAGTTTGCTATTCATTTTGAGGAAAAAATCGCTCAGATTCGCAGTGGGCTGGACTCCACTGTTACTGCAAAATCGGAAGATGTGTCCAGTGTGCCGTGCTTAGGTCAAACTTTAATGGATGAGTTTCAATTGTTGAGACCCGAGGATGTGGACAGGGTGCTTGGATCTGTCCGTTCTACCACCACGCCGCTCGACCCTTGCCCATCTTGGCTAATTGGAAGATCTGCCAGGGGGGTTTGCACTTGGGTCCAGGAGGCCGTGAACGCCTCTCTGAGAGAGGGAGTGGTCCCTACCGCCTTGAAAGAGGCGGTAATTCGACCACTCCTTAAAAAGCCTAACCTGGACCCAAGGCTGGTGGTCAACTACCGACCAGTGGCGAACCTCCCTTATTTGGGCAAGGTGTTGGAGCGGGTTGTGGCCGGGCAACTCCAGGCGCTGCTGGATGAAACGGATTTTCTGGATCCATTTCAATCGGGTTTCAGGCCGGGTTTTGGTACAGAGACAGCCTTGGTCGCCCTGTATGATGACCTTTGCCGGGAGAGAGACAGGGGGAGTGTGACCCTGTTGATACTCCTGGACCTCTCAGCGGCTTTCGACACCATCGACCATGGTGTCCTTCTGGATAGGCTGGCTGGGTTAGGAGTTGGGGGCACTGTTTTACGGTGGTTCCGCTCCTTCCTAGCTGACCGTGTCCAGAGGGTGGTGCTGGGGGACAGTTGCTCTGCCCCATGGCATTTATGTCATGGGGTTCCTCAGGGCTCGATACTGTCCCCCATGCTGTTTAACATCTACATGAAACCGCTGGGAAAGGTCATCAGGAGGTTTGGGCTGAGGAGTCAGCAATATGCTGACGACACTCAGCTCTACCTCTCGTTTTCCACCAATCCAGGTGAGGCGGTTTCTGTGCTGAACTCGTGTCTGGACCTGATAATGGACTGGATGAGGGTTAATAAATTGAAACTCAATCCAGACAAGACGGAAGTGCTGTTAGTGGGTGCTTCGCCGGACAGGTTGGAGGGCCATTTCCCTGCCCTGAATGGGGTTACACTCCCCCTAAGGGACAGGGTCCGCAGCCTGGGGGTGCTCCTGGACCCCAGTCTAACTTTGGAAGCCCAGGTGGACTCGGTGGCCAGAGGCGCCTTCCTTCAGCTGCGGAAATTATACCAGCTGCGGCCCTACCTGGACGAGCAGAGTCTCATGACAGTTACACACGCACTGGTAACATCTCGTATAGATTATTGCAATGCGCTCTACGTGGGGCTGCCTTTGAAGACGGTCCGGTGACTGCAACTGGTCCAGAATCGAGCTGCGCGGCTGGTGAGTGGTGGAGCCGCTAGAGATCACATCAAGCCAATTCTGTTCAATTTACATTGGTTACCAGTTGCTGCCCGAGCCCAATTCAAAGTGCTTGTTTTGACATATAAAGCCCTAAACGGCTTGGGCCCTGGATACTTGAAGGAACGCCTCCTTCCATATGAGCCTACCCGGCAGTTAAGATCTAGCCAGGGGGCCCTTTTGAAAGAGCCATCCCTCAAAGAGGTAAGAGGGATGGCTTGTAGACAAAGGGCCTTTTCGGCAGCTGCCCCCAGACTATGGAACGCCCTCCCAACTGAAATCCGTCTGGCGCCGACGTTGATGACATTTCGGCGCCAGGTCAAAACCTTCCTGTTCCAGAAGGCTTTTAATTGAAATAACAACTGTGGGTCCTGATGATGGCAATTTTAATTGTATTTTAATTGTATTATAATTGTATTTTAATCATCTTATTGTATTGAATTTTAATTATTGTAAGCCGCCCAGAGACCTCTGGGTAGAGTGGGCGGCATATAAATAAATAAATAAATAAATAAATAAAATAAAATAAATAAATAAAATAAATAAGTATATTATGCGGTAACTGGAAAAAAGAGCAAACCGATCTGTACCCACAACACACCAAACAGTGGGACAAATATCCATATGTATGAGTTACTAAACATAAAGAGTTTCCTTTACTCATTATAGTGTAATTCATTGTAATTCGTTGCCAATAATCGGTGCTATCTGAGTTGCTTTTCCACTCCTTTTTGTTATTTTAAAACAGGGGTGAGTGACTTCAGCAGGACAGAGAGCCATTTTCAGATTCCCTGTCAGCTGGATGGTACACATATTTGTTTGTTTGTTTTCTTGCTTGCTGGTTGCATGAAGCTGATAAATAGTTTTAACTACTGTATTGTCAAGACATTGTTTTTTAAAAAACTGAAAAAACCCTCCATGTTCTGTAGGAACCAATGAAAACAGCTTTTGGGAGGGGAGGTTAATTTGGGGAAGAGCCCAAAATGTCCCCATTGGATTGCATTTTGCCCACAACAATCTTGAGATTGATAAGAGAATGATATAAGACTAGAATAAACCCTGACAAAATGCCTGAAAATCTAAAGATGCACTTTAAAATTAAGATTTCATCTTCCTCTTTTTCAAAAGGGATCCTTGCAATCTCATTGTTTAAAAAAAATAACTCATTGCACATCATTATATCATTAGTAAAATAGCATTTCCAAATTCCACCTTAACCTAAAAGAAGATTAAATAACTTTAAGGCACTAAAGTTTAGTGATACAGTAAAAGTATTACAATAACTGAAAATAAGATACAGTCTGTCAGCTGTCTTATTCACAGTAGGGTGCCTAGACCACACTAGAAAGGATACTGGGAAAAAGAGCCATTATGGTCATGACAGAGAGGACCAGCCTTGTGTGCCATATACATGGAGTGCACCACTGTGGATATTCCTTGTACAACTTATACGAGATGGCTGTCTGAAGTACAATGTACATCGTGCCAGACACAAATGCCACGAGAGCCCCTCCATCATGGACAGCAGGATATGTCAGCTCCTGCGAAGACAAATGGGGAAAAATTTGCAGTTACACTAATGCACACAGAAAGAGACAATCATGCAAAGTCAGATTGGCTTTGTGAAACATGGCGCTTCATGGTGCAGCAGGCATTTGAAAGCAGGGTTCTTTAAAACAAATGGTCCTTTCAGTCGTCATCATCTTAGAACTGCACAGCTGAAAAGGACCCTGTAGATCATCAAGTCAAGCCCCTCTCAAAGAGGCACAGTGGCTACTCAAACTCCCAGCTCCAGTAGGTTTTTTAAGAAAGCTGTTCTAGCAAATCATTAGATTTTCCTCCACTCCACTGTGGCTTGATTTGTTGTAGAGTTTGAAGTCCTCAAGCCACTGGAAGTGTTATTTCAAATGACAGAACTCTCTGCCCTACAGAGGTAAAGATGTTTCATTGCACAGGCAGGTCAATTCATTCCATGGATTTTGGATCTCTCCAGCAATCCTCTGCACTCTGATTACAAGAGCCTTGGGTAAAACGGTGAAGAATAAATGCATATATAAATACTGTGTGTCTCTGTGTGTCTGCGAGAGTGAGATAACTTTCAAATAGTGCTTAAATATGACCATCATAGCAGGTTGCTGGCATGTAGTTGTATCCTTTTATCTTAATTTTATTAACAAAAACAATAAACTATTTACACCATCATTTGCAAAAGAGTAAACACAACAGTTCCTACTTTTCAACTGGAGATAGCCCAGGAGGGGGGGGGAGAATCTTGACATTTTACTAATTCCTACCCCACATAAAGGTCAACCCAATCCAATGCTATCTAGCATGGCACATTAGGAATGGTTTACCCCATTCAAATAAAGAACACTTCTGTAGTCAGAGGGGCAGAGATATGCTATGTATCTCTTCATGTGTGTAATCTATTGGAAAAAGAAGCTGCACTTTGGTCATGTTGCTTTGGTCCCTATCCCCAAGGCACTATATGGATACAAGTAATACCATATGCTATTACTTTAAAAGCTATTGGAATACCTAACTGTTAAGGGAAGAAGCAGGCACAGAACATCTTTTGTTCTAGTAATATCTGGCTGCTTTGGGCAAATTATTTCACAAGTACAGAATTCTCCATGTCATTGCAAAAACTTCAGCAATAAGAACTTCTTTCTTAGGAAATAAATTTCTTACAACAATTTTAAAGAAACCGTCACGAGGAATAGGGAAGTGTAATCGATTTGGTTGTTCTGCTTATCTTCATACTGGGATTCATGATGGACTTATAGCATATCTTTCCAGGCAGAAATTATGAAACTTGTATAGTTTAAGAATTATTTTGTGCAAACTAAGCATATCTTTGTGATTAAGATTCAAGCTTAAGAATCAGAAGATTTTCTTGTTCCTCTTGTTGGTACTGTATACCTCTCTGTTTCCATAGAAAAGTTTGTTTTGACATGTATATATAAACCCCAAAAAAAGACTCTTAACACTGTATTTGAATACACTTCCTCAAGTCTGTGAAATCAATTTTGTTTAGTACATGCAAATTACACTTACAGGAGATGTAATCAAGATTTAATCACACTTAGAATAAACTTATCAAAACCAATAATAGGTAATATCATCCCATTAATTTTATTGGGTCTGCTCTAGCTACAAAAATATTCAGATTCAACCCATTCAATTGAATTCTTTTTACAAGTATTTCCATTTGCTTCTTTTAAAAAATTCCTCATTGATATCTTAGCAATCTGTATGCCTACAAATGTGCTTAAAAATAAAACTGCTTGTGATTATTTACTTTCTGCCTATGTAACAAAGCCAAAGAGAAAAATAAAAACAAGTGTATTAAGGTACATTACAGACTAAGATTTATTTTGGTGCCAGATTTCATGGATTAGAACCCACTTCCTCAGACATATGGAGCAAAACACTTAGAATATAGTTTTATATACACACTGTTCATGGTATTTCAGGAAAGACAAAGTGGGATGGAAAAATGAGGGTGACAAGTTCACTACTGAGGAACTTCCCAAGTGGCAACAGCATTATTTAATCTAAAGAAATTGTTCTCTTTGCCCTGTGCAGAATGCAGTGGGGCATTGTACAGATCACGTTGAAAGATTAAAAAGTAAATGAGCCCAGTGTTGTGCATAACAGTGTTGAGACCCATAATGATACTTCAGGAATAGATATGAGGCTGAAGTTTAGCATCTAGGTATACAGCAGAGTTGTTCCTGTGAGCATATTGCATGGTTTGTGTGTTACATGTGCTTAAAACTGATGGAGCTATCTGTAAGCAAGTACAGGTCGGCTGGCCAGAGCTTGGGAGAGGAAAAGATTATTGTTCAGAATGGGCTGTACTGTGGATCACTGATGATATGAGTGGTTTCTGTTTGGAACAGTCCATTTGCTAGTGGTCCATGTGCTAATTCCACATAGCCATGAACCGACTACAACATAAATGCATTCAGCAGTCTAGACTTTTTATTTTTTTCTGCTTAATTGATTAAATTAGTACTGTGCATGTTTACTTCGTTTATCATGGCAATACACTTGCAAGGCATTCATGTTCTAGTTTCATGAAACATGAAAGTAAAAGCATTACTGTATATGTGAAGAGGTTCTGTGTGTATATCTGCCTCTTTCAAAATCACTCTTACAGCTTTCACATTAATTTAATTATTTTTCACATCTATTCCATTTTTTACATTAGCAGAATTGTAATCTACTAACAGCACTTTCCTCTAGAAAACAAGTTAAGAATATATTTACAGTACTTGCAAAACGTTTCATGTCCATATACAGCCCAGCAGGTCTGACTGCCTCAGCCATTCCTTTTACAGTGACCTTTTCCAAGGTTTTCTAGGTATATGTTACTCAAAAATGATTTACTTTTTCTTCCTTCTGGTGGGCAGCTGAAGACTGTGCAGCTTGCTCAAGTTCATACAGATGGCTCTTCTGGCACTCAAGGCAGGGAATTGAACTCCCAACCTCTATCTAACTCTCTGAGCTTATAATACAGTGGGGAACTGGGTTCCCAATCTCCGACTTTATAGCCAGATGCTCCAACAGTGTTTTAAAAATTAATTTGTAGGGGAGAGGCTCATCATGTGATAAAATTGCTCCCTAAATCCACGTAGAAGGTGCAAGATTTTCTGTGCTGTTTGGAACAGCATTTGGCCCCTGGGAGCCACATGGAGCTTCATATTTTCCACCCCTGGGAAAAATTGATGGAAAATACAGTATTTTTCATTATTTTATTATGATAGTTTTATTTGTTTGTTTGTTTGTTTATTTGTTTGTTTGTTTGTTTGTTTTATTTAGCTTATATGCCGCCCAAACTACCCAAAGGTCTTTGGGCAGCTTACAACATTTAAAATACAATAAAAAGTCAAAACAATTAAAATGCAATTAAAACATATACTCTAAAATTGTTTTGATTATTTCTAAAATTGTTTTAATTATTTCTATGCCACTTGAAGGAGAAATGGGAAATCATTAAAGCAACCATACACTGGTTTAGACCTACCTGAACGCTAGCAATGATACTCATTCCTATACAACCCAGGATTCCAAAACATAGTGCCAGTAAATTGAAACAAGAGGAATTAAAATGTGTCATTTCATTTTGCTTCTTTAACATCAAATATTTCATGATCATTGTAATTGCACCTGGAAAAGAGAGTGTGAGGGAGAAAGAAAAATGAAAAATAATCACAAACCATTGGGCACAGAATAGAGTACACACACACACACACACACACACACACACACACACACACACACACACACACACACACACACACACACACACACACACACACACACACACACACACACACACACACACACACACACACACAAGTAATGAATATGCTGTATAATGAGAGAGAGATGTTCCTTTAGATTTCCCTATTAATGGCCTGCAGGGTAATTCAAAATAGATCACCCCAGGGCTTTCCAGATATAGTCAGATTGCAACTCTAACATGACTTAGTCAGGAGAGTCAAAACTGATGAACCGTAAGAGTTGCAGTCCAACATCCCTCCATCCCATTTTTTCTACCCCAGGAAGCTTCAGGTGGCATGGCAACGTACCTCTGTGACTGACCTAGGCAGGAGGTTTGTGTTGGGGGGGGGGAGAGATTAAACTGAAATAAACAAGGCCTGTTTGGTGAGTTCTAAAATATCTTCTAGTATCAACTAAACAAGAGATAATGGCCAGCAGGTAGTGGGTGGTGTATTCTTTTTTCAGTGTCTTTCTAGACATGCTTTATTCATCTACATATCACACCTAATCCCAGGAACTTTTAAAACAAAATTGGACCTTTGTTTAATATATGTTTAAAACTATTTCATAGTTTTAAACTCTCACTCTGATAAAACAGTATTTCAGAAAAAGGTATTGATTGATCATAATCCTTCCCCACCACATCTCCTCTTCAGAGAGTACATCTCCTACGCCCTACAGGCTTCATTGTGAACAGCTCTTGGAGATTTCTTACAGAAAGCCTGCTCACTTCCCTTTTTAAGTTTCTCTAGTGATACCAGAAACATCTCTGAATGAAAATAAAACATATGTAGTCAGTGTGACATCAGATTGAGGATGGAAGAAATCATAGTATACCTCCTGTTCTTAACTGTTTCAAAATACATGCCAGTTTTGTACACAACCATTTTTACCCAATTTAGAATGAGCTGGAGTAGAAAATTCAATCAATAAAAGCATCTGAACAAACAGATACATACCTAGGACTGCAGAAATGGTAATCATAATTCCAAAGATAACACTTTCTGGAGGCTTTGCTCCTGTATCACTGAAACAAATAAAAACAAAAACGTATTTGAGTATTAAAGGAATAAATTCAATAATTACAATTCAATTTGCTGTATTCTCAATGGGAAGGCTGATGTACATTGTATTATGTAAAAATCATAGCCTTTTTTTTAAAAAAAAAGGAGCAGGATCTTGTTATGCAGCTCAACAGAAATATTAGCAACCCAGTTGAAGTGGCAAATTCCACTAAAATCAATGAAAAAATAAAAACGTAAAAGTCATTCTCGACCAGAACAAAAGCACAGCAGCCAACCTCCTGCCTACAGAAAATCCACCAGAAAGATATGAGCGCAACTGTTACACAGCCAGAAAATGAAATCGGTAGCATCCACGTATTCCTAGCTGATAATTCAGGGAGTCTCCTTTGAGATTCCCAAGAGTGCACCAAACCAATGGGCACACACACACACACACACACACACAAGAATCCCAGCAGTGACTGCCGGCTAGAAATGAGTGAATGCTATGGCTGCCTTCCCCTTGTGTAACAAAGCAACAAGATTTCAGCCTCTGACTCATATTTACAAGAATGTGGACCAATTACGCCCATGATAAATGTCATGATGGAATGAAAATTTGGAAGACGCCAAAGAAAGAAAATAATTTAACAAAATTCTAGACTTCTGAACATACTTCAAATATCCACATTCTTTCTTGGAGAAAATGAAATGCACATTGTACAAAATTACTTATAGAAAAAGATTCCCTAAAGCGGGTGGGCAGTCAACTGAAACATTAATCTGCTTCACTATTTGCATACTCAACTATTCCATATTCAGTTCTTACACTCAGTTTATCACCAATACTAATACAAACTACTATACTGACATAATATCTACATTTCTGTCACCATGACTAATGGCTGGAGTTGGGAAAGATTCTTTAAAAATGTAATCAGTGGTACTGTTCTAGAACTTGGCTAGTCACCGCATGTAAAAAGTTTAATTAGTTGCTGCTATGGTAACAATGTTTAAAAATCATTCTCTTCTTTATCATTTTTCAGAAATAACTAAACTTGTTACTTATGGCTGTAAAAAATAAATTAAATGCCACAAGCCATTGGATTGTCCTACAAAACACTCTCTTCTCTCATCCACTATGCTGTCTGCTTATGTTAAGCCACTAGGGTCATACATTGTTTGGATATGAAGAAGAACACTTAAACTGGGTGTGTGTCAAACAGTGCAGTGTTTGGTGTACAATCTTTTATTGCTTACAAAATACCATTCTGATTTAGGCATTTTCAAGAAGTATTCTTATCTGTTTTTTTAAAGAACAGTCTTATATTTACGCTTTCATTAAACTCCAAGCAGAAAATTCATGTCCCAAGTGAGCCACTTGTAACAGAGCTGAAGTACTTCTGCAACTAAATGCTGGCCTCTGTTACCTCAAAACTATATTAAATGGCAATCACTTCAAAGTCTTTGAAGAATACTATGAAAGAGGAGAATGGCGCCTAGGTGTGACCAACACACAATCTGAACTTACTGTAAAGAACACTTAGTGTTTTAAGAGCATTCCGAGCAATTGAAATTGTACTGAATATCATTCATCTTTATTTAAATCTTCTATACTTTGGAAGGATTAAGATGACATTTAAACCTCACTCTTGAATTGTCCACTACACTTATTTGTATATGTGTGAGAGTATGTTTGTGTGCACATGCATAGATAATAGGAACTAACAACACCTTTCAAGGATTTTCTAGATAAACACACACACACACACACACACACACACACACAGAGAGAGAGAGAGAGAGAGAGAGAGAGATCTTACATAGATCAAAAAAATTATCTACTTCTAGATCTTGCACTATATAAATTCAGAACTATATAAATGTTTGCCTGTAACTACTTGGGCTTCTAAACAGCCACTTGCCTGATAACGTCTGACAATTAAAAACTGTCTCCAGCCAACTGGACAAAGATATTTCAGGCTTTTTCCTTCTTTAAACTATAGACAACAAATACAGGTGTATTAGCCAGATTACTGAAGAGTATTTGTAGGCTCTTGTTTCATAAGGTTGACCAATACCCATAAGAAAGGATACTATTCAGACAAACATAAAAATATTACCCGTGGATTGTTTCATGGAAAGGAGTTAAACATATACTTAACATTCTAATTTTGAATTAAAAGGTCCAGATCATTTCTTTCTTTTCTAAGAGTTCTGAAAAACAAGTATAAAATATAAAAATCTTATTAACTCATGCACCAGCTCAAATGAACATTCTCTAATGTGCTAAGTTCTATTTTTACAGTTTAACATGTGCCATCCACCTGACTCTCTTCCTACTCTCGTTGCCACTAGAAGTGGGGGTAACCAAAATTTAACATGCAAACATTTTTGAACGGAAGCCACATGATCTTGTTCAAGTCACAGGATTTCCATCCAGGGAAAGGCATAGGCTGCTGCAGAGATGGGAAAGATATTGCTGAAGCAGCGGCTGGAGACATGGGATGGTTTGTGTAACAAGTATGGGATATATTTCTATGAGGAACAAAGTAAGCATATTCTGGTCAAAAGATGTTACACCCAAGAACCCCTGTCAAGAACTTCATACGTCTCTAATACTTCAACTAGCTTTATGGACCCAAGGATTGTAGATAAGGGAATTTGAAGAAACAAATATTTTAAATACTAGTTTAAAATTGAAAAGGGCAAGTTGCAGACTACTCATTGGCCACAGTCACATGTCAGATCAAGCCAAGGTTTACGTTGGTCATGTTTTCTGCTTTAGCTACAAACTATCTTCCACACCACAAAAACATATAAACAAACCCTAGTTTACTATCTCCATTTCTGGCTTGTTTCTCCTACACGTTTTTGGTCAACTTCCATTTCATAGTTGCCAGTGTAAGAAACAAGTGAGGGACAAGCCACAATTCTGAGTTCAGGTGTAAAACACACTCATAGTTTTTTAAATACCAAAGTTTAAAAGCAAACCATGTCTTTTTCTCAATGTGTTTTTGACTAATAATCTCTGATTTGATTTCAGAGAAAGGTATGGATGTAGCAAGCCAGAATTCAACACATTGCAATCTGGTTTACTGCTATGTGCAAGGCCAGCCTTAGTGAAGATACAAATGAATGCATCGCTTTCTTTTTGTCCAAATAAGAGCAACGATCAGTTAAATCAAGATCTGGACTTCTTAACTCCAACACAATTACTTCCCCCTACACTCAAGCAGTTACATATGCGCACAAAGGCTTTTCCTATATATTTTTCCAGCTAAGAAAATTGCATATGTTTTACAGGAAATGGGTGTTGGGGTGGGGAATTAACCAGATAAACTCCTTGCAACTTCTGCTTCAAAACATTGTAAAGAGATTGAAAGTATAACATTATCTTCACACATCCAGTTTGCATTTGGATGTTAAGTAGCAAACAGGTCAGTAACTCTAACTGTATCAGATTTCGTTTTGTTAATAACAATGAGCATATTTTCTTTTGTATTATGTCCAAGCAGTACTCTGTACATCAGTTACTAAGACGCATGAGCACAAAAGTGCTGTTGCATTCACATTCTATTTGTGGGCATTGTTACATACAGCACTGATGTTACCTGTCTGTCATGGGTTTGGAGGGAAAGTTCCATCCTATGGGGAGTGGAAGGCGGGACATCAGGAGGAGGGGCTGTACTGTATAAATATGTGAAGCGTGTGTGGAGTTGAGACGCTGAGAGACACTGGGTTGTGACGAAGCAGCAGCTGGGAAGAAGAAGCTGTTGTGGGAGTCTGTGTGTCAGACAGGGTACTACTGTGTGTCAGAGTACCAACCTGATAGGTTCAGGTGTCTGTTGGTTAGCCAGAACTGATAGGTTCAGGGTCTGTGCTTCAAGTTAAGGTTCTGTGTGAACCAAACTGTATGCATGAATGAGTGAAACTAAGCCACGTTACTTTATCTGATTCACCTGATTGTTTTATTTTCCCTGTGTGTATTTAAAATAAACCTTATTCTTTTTATTGTTTAAAAATCCATCCCTGGTCTGTGTGACTTCTTATAGGGAATGGTTGGTGGCAGCTTAGTGTAACTGTGTGACATATCCCAGTAGGTCTGGGTTTGTCACATTGATTGGTGTCCAGCGTGTGGGATACGACTGGTCCAGTTGTCCAGTGGTCCAGCAAAGCCTTGGCAAGTGTGCCCAGAGCAAGGGGGGTCTAGTCAGGGACAGTCTGAGGCGCGTAGGTAATCTTCTAGGTGTACCTCACGGGGAGGTGCGCTAGTAGAAGAACGTGCCAACTGGGGAGACTTAGATTAAGGTGCTCTGAGGTAGCCTAGTTTTGGCGGGAAAAAGCTGAGGCAAAACTGCGTAGTAACAGTGAGCTAGCTTGCCAGCTGAGAGGCCCAGCAGAGGGGGGTAGGCTCTGACTCGATACTGTTGCAAGCTAAGTGCTGAAGAACAGCAGCAATCTCTAGGGAGAGCTGGTTCTGAGGCAAAAGGAAAAAAGTGGTCGTTTTATTTTGAGGCTTGACTTTTAAAGCAGCCTGTTCTGAGGGGGGATTATGCCCTTGACTCGAAGCCAGATGGCCGAAATGAGTGAAGTGAAAGACCCCCAGATTGACCAAGGTTCTGAGGATGAATTTGGCTCAGTGCAGGGTGACAGCACAGGAGAGCAGAACCCAGAACTCAGAAAAATACTCATAGCCCAACAGCATGAACTGAGGATGAGGCAATTTGAAGTGGAGGAAAGATTAGAGAGAGAAAGAAGGGAGGAAAGGGAAAGGCAAATTGAAATGGAGGAAAGGGAAAGAGAGAAACAAAGGCAATTTGAATTAGAGAGAGAGAGAATGGAGAGGGAAGAAAGAATGGAGAGAGAGAAAATTGCTCTGGAAAAAGAAAGGATGGCGTATGAATTAAGAAAACTGGAAATGATGAACCAGAACAATAATAACAATAGGGATTCTGAGGGAGGCCAATTGTCTAAGGCTGACCTGAAGAAATTCCCTGTGTACCACAAGGGAGATTGTCCTGAGGTGTTCTTTTCCTTAGTGGAAAGAGCGTTTGTGGACTTCTCAGTGAGGGAAACTGAGAAGATGACCATCATGCGATCTTTAATCAGTGGTAGCCTGGCTGAGGTTTATGCCGAGATGCCTGAGGAACTGATGAAAGATTTTGCAGAGTTTAAAAAACTGGTGTTTGCCAGACATGGGATAAATGCAGAACAGCTGAGACAAAGATTCAGGTCCCTAACCAAGAAGCCAGAGCAGACTTTTACCCAAGTGGGGGCCCAATTGGTGAGGCTGCTTGAGAAATGGCTATCTCAGGAGGGGACAGAGACCTATGAACAGCTTAAAGACTTGATAGCCCTGGAACAGTTCTATTCAGTCCTGCATGGGGAATTGAAATTCCAGGTGAGGGAAAGGAAACCAAAATCTGTGGCACAAGCCGCAGAGATCGCAGATTTTATTTCCCAAATAAGAAAGCCCTTGGGTGAGGGGAAATCTGTAGGTAAACCCAAAGAAACCTACAGCAAGTACTCTCAGGGACCAGGGAAAAGCCAGCAAGGGGGAGGGGCCCATGGTGAAGGGAAGCCCTCAGACATGAAACTAAGACCTCAGATTTTGGAGGGAAAACCAAGACAAGATGAGAGAGAATCAAAATACACCAGAAAATGTTATTTCTGTCAGGGAAAGGGTCATCTAATCTCAGAGTGTCAGAAATTAAAGCAGCTAAAAGGAATGGTGCCTCAGGAGTCTAGTGGGACCAAGCCAAAAGCTGTGTTCTGTGTCCAGAAAGAGCAAAGCTCAGTGTCACTGAGGGAGCCTGTTGCCATGGCTACTCAGTCTGGAACAGCTACCTCTGCTGATCAGGCTGAGGAAAATGGTCCTCTTGTGGAGGTAAAGCGCTGCTTGCTGGTGAAAACAGATTCTCAATTGTTTGAGACAGCCGGGGTGGACGTAGGAATATTTGACCGTCAGTATAGGGGGCTGCGGGACACTTGTTCCCAGGTAACCCTGTGCCATCCAGATATTATTCCTAGGGAGTTTATAATCCCAAATGAGAGCATGAAGGTGGCAGGGATTGAGGGGCAGGTAATCTCTCTGCCAGTAGCAGAGGTGCCTGTCAACTTTCAAGGCTGGAGGGGAGATTGGCGGCTAGCGATTTCATCGACTCTGCCAGCAGCCGTGCTCGTGGGAAATGACCTGGCTGAACATGTGAAACGGGTGCTAGTGATTACACGCTCACAAGCCACCACAGGGACAGTTCAGGGGGGTAATGATGAGCCAGAGACGGAAGCAGAGGGGAGTTCAGAAGCTGTGGTGGAAACCTTAACCACAGACAGCAGATTTGGACAGGAGCAAAAGGCAGACGCCACTCTCCAAAAGTGTTTTGAACAGGTGACTGACGCCCAGCTAACACCTGAAACCCCAGTGAGATTTCTGGAGAAAAAGGGGATTTTATATAGAGAAACCCTGAGGAATATCTCAAAAGGGGGAGATGGGATCAGAAGTCAGCTGGTGGTACCTGAAAAGTATCGCCCCATGATCTTACAAAGGGGTCACTCTGACATGTTTGCTGCACACTTAGGGGTGAACAAAACACAGCAGAGAATCACACAGAATTTCTACTGGCCTGACATAGGGAAGCAGATCAGGGAATTCTGTAAACAATGTGATGTGTGTCAAAGGCAGGGGAATAACCGCGATAGGACCAAAGCAAAGTTGTGCCCTTTGCCTGTGATTGACACTCCGTTCAGATGCATAGGGGTGGATATTGTGGGACCTTTGCCCAAGGCCACAAAGAGGGGGAACAGGTTCATTCTAACAATTGTGGACCATGCCACAAGGTATCCTGAAGCCATACCCTTGACTAACATTGAAACTAACACAGTGGCCGATGCTTTGGTGGGGTATATGTCCAGGATGGGATTTGCCTCAGAGATAATCACAGATTTGGGCGCATCGTTCACATCAAAGCTCATGAAACGCTTATGGCAGATCTGTGGAATTAAGCACAAGGAAACCACTGCCTATCATCCTGAAAGTAATGGGTTAACTGAGAAGTTCAATGGGACTCTAATGCGCATGATTAGGGCTTACTTGGCAGAGAATCCAAACAATTGGGACCAGAAGCTGCAATCCCTTTTGTTTGCTTATCGATCAGTGCCACAAGCCAGTACCGGGTTCAGTCCGTTTGAACTTTTATTTGGGAGAAGGGTGAAAGGGCCCCTTGATTTGATCAAACAAAATTGGGAGCAGATTACCCAGGATGACCCACAAGACGTTGTGACTTACATAGACACCTTGATGAATGACCTAAAGAGGAATCTAGAGCTGGCAGCAGAAAACCTGCAAGCTCAGAAGGTCAGACAGAAAACATGGTATGACCACAAAGCTAGAGAGAGGCACTTTGACCCAGGGGAGGAAGTGCTTTGGCTTAGGCCCTGCAGAGAGAATAAACTGCAGCTCAAATGGGCAGGACCATATAGGGTCATTTCCAAGATGTCAGACCTGAACTACCTAATAGAGCAGGAGGAGAACCAAGCAAGGAGGGTGGTTCATGTGAATGCCCTAAAACCCTACTACAGAGGGGAACAGAGGGTTTTATTCGCGATAAAAGCAGCTGAGAGTGAGGAAGCTGAATTACCCTTCTGGGAGGGTAGAGGGGAAGTAAAATACAACCCAGAGGAGGTAAAGATCAGTCCTGCACTCACCCAAGACCAGCAGCAAGAACTAAAAATGCTGCTTAGTAAATATCAACAGGTGTTTTCCAACAAGCCGGGGATAGTGAAGGGAGTGATGCATCGGATCCACACAGGGGATGCACCCCCGCAGGCAGTATCCCCATACCGAGTAACGGGACCCTATAGGGACAAGGTGCGGAAGGAGCTGGACGAGATGCTGAGGGAGAACATAATCGTCCCCTCTTCTAGTCCTTGGTCCTCTCCGATAGTCCTTGTGGACAAGCCTGATGGGAGCATTAGGTTTTGTGTTGATTACAGGAAATTAAACCGTGTAACCACTCCTGATGCCTACCCAATGCCCAGGCTAGACAACCTGATTGAAACCATAGGGGGTTGTCGGTTCATCTCATCATTGGACCTGGTAAAGGGATATTGGCAATTAAGAATTGATCCCAGGGATCAAGAAAAGACTGCCTTTTGCAGCCCTTTTGGTCTCTATGAGTTTCGAGTCCTGAGCTTTGGTCTCAGAAATGCACCAGCCACATTCCAAAGGCTGATGGACCAGACCTTGGCAGGGCTCAGTGACTTTACAGTGGCCTACATTGACGACATAGGGATCTTCAGTAATACCTGGGAAGATCACCTGATACACCTGGAGTTAGTGCTGCAGAGGTTAAGTGCAGCAGGGCTAACAGTAAAGGCCAGCAAGTGTCAGCTGGGTAGCCCAGAAATAAAATACTTGGGTCACATGGTAGGGGGAGGAATGATAAAACCCCTGGAGGCCAAAATAGAAGCTGTTCGTGATTGGCCTAGACCCAACACCAAGAAAAAAGTCAAATCATTTCTTGGGTTGGTGGGCTACTACAGAAAGTTCATCCCGAGGTTTAGCGAGATTGCGGCTCCGCTGACCGATCTGACGAAGAAGACGGCTGATGACCGCATCCCGTGGACCAGCGACTGTGAGGCGGCGTTCCAGAGGTTGAAGGAGGCGTTAATCAACTATCCTGTCCTGCGTGCTCCAGACTTCGACCGGGAGTTCATCATCTACACTGATGCGTCTAACAGCGGCGTAGGAGCAGTTCTGTGCCAGGAGGATGAGAATGGTGACCAGCATCCAGTGTCCTACCTGAGTAGGAAACTTCAAAAAGGTGAGAGACATTTGGCAACCGTGGAGAAGGAGTGTTTGGCCATAGTCTACGCGATCCAGAAGGCCAAGCCTTACATCTGGGGAAGACATTTTATTCTGTGTACTGACCATTCACCATTGCAATGGTTAAAGACAATGAAAACCCACAATAGCAAACTTATGAGGTGGGCTTTAAACCTACAGGACTATGACTTTGAAGTGAAGGTGGTCAGAGGGTCAGTGAACTGTGTTGCTGACGCCTTATCAAGAAGACCTGAAGAATGAAGACGGCGAAAGAACATGGACTATGTGTATATAATGATGACTAAAAAAGTTAAATGTACCTGGTTTTGAATTTGGTTTGTATGAATAAAGGTAAATTGATGTAATGTATATGGTAAAATGTTTAAATGCCTAATTGCTATGGTTAACTTAGAGTGTAAGGATAAGTAAGTATTATATGGTATGTATAACTGTTGTTGTATATTTTATTCAGGTTGTTTTTTTGGTGAAAAGCACGTTAGCTTTCCCCCCTACAAAACAACTTATAAAGAGGGGAGGTGTTACATACAGCACTGATGTTACCTGTCTGTCATGGGTTTGGAGGGAAAGTTCCATCCTATGGGGAGTGGAAGGCGGGACATCAGGAGGAGGGGCTGTACTGTATAAATATGTGAAGCGTGTGTGGAGTTGAGACGCTGAGAGACACTGGGTTGTGACGAAGCAGCAGCTGGGAAGAAGAAGCTGTTGTGGGAGTCTGTGTGTCAGACAGGGTACTACTGTGTGTCAGAGTACCAACCTGATAGGTTCAGGTGTCTGTTGGTTAGCCAGAACTGATAGGTTCAGGGTCTGTGCTTCAAGTTAAGGTTCTGTGTGAACCAAACTGTATGCATGAATGAGTGAAACTAAGCCACGTTACTTTATCTGATTCACCTGATTGTTTTATTTTCCCTGTGTGTATTTAAAATAAACCTTATTCTTTTTATTGTTTAAAAATCCATCCCTGGTCTGTGTGACTTCTTATAGGGAATGGTTGGTGGCAGCTTAGTGTAACTGTGTGACATATCCCAGTAGGTCTGGGTTTGTCACAGGCATGATATATGCAACTGGTTGGCTTATAGGCCAACTGAACACTAGAATTCATAGGCCTTTTTTCTAATCTAACAGAACTCTTATATTGTTCATTTTCTTAATTATGCACAATCAAACTTTTTAATAGATATCGATATAGATGTATGTTCATTCATTCATTTATTCAGTATCTATACCACCATCTGGCTACAAGGCCACTCTGAGTAGTTCACAAGATGATAAAACAACTAATAATACTTCATATAAATCACAACCTAATAGTACAAAAATTCAGATTAAATGTATCAATCAACATCAACTAAGAAAAAGAGAGACTAAAAAAAGGCAACATGAAAAAATTAATAAGACAGAGTGGGAGAACAGATAACTTAAGCACTGAAAACACCTCTGCACTTTGATATTTGGGAAAGCCTGTCTGAACAGCCAAGTTTTCAAAGATCTCTTGAACATTTCTATTGAAGAGGCGAGGAGTATTTTAGGTGGGGGATTATTCCACAGGTGAGGAGCAACTGCCAAGAAGGTCCGATTTCTGATCTTCTCTTTCTGGGCCTCTCTCTGGGTCAATGCTCTCAAATGCCTAGCCTGGAAAGATACAGTTAAGTCGGGCAGATCTCTCTGGAAGAAGGCCAGGTATCGAGGTCTCAAATCATTGTAATAGTGGCATCATCACTACTACCACTGTGTCTTGCTGAAAGCTCTTAATGGCCCCCTATATCCTGTATTCATTTAGGAAGCATAGGAACATAGCAAGTCACTTATTCATGTAGCTCAGTCCTACCTGAACTGCCTGGTAGCAACACTCCCCAGGATTTCTTTCCTAGATTTGTGTTGGTAGTAGTACTGAGGACTGAACTCAAAACACTGATTTTTAGCTGCAAGGCATTACTGGTGTGGTAGTCTCCCTGACCATTATGCTCCATACAGGTGGCTTTCAGGAAACCACCAGACCCCTAATACCTTGCAGCCCCCACTGTGCTTAGCTCCATCTAGCCACTTCTCCCACCTTCATAAAGACTCATGTCTAAGGTGGAATTTGCAATTCAAAACATCTGAGAGGGCTTTGATGATGATGATGATGATGATGATGATGATGATGATGATGATTATTATTATTATTATTATTATTATTATTATTATTTTGGCTACAATATCCAGAATTATCTCTGGGAGAATTGCTGCAAATTTTCAGAAACTTTAATCCAATACAAAAGTCCCATGGCTGCTGAGTTTTGAAGCAGGTTCATTAAATGGGACAACAGATGAGAGAGATGCTAACACTTCTGCACACATTAATGGTGTTTTCAAAAAGCATCCCCCAAAGGTTAGATATGACCAAAACAAGGAGAAAGCAATTTTAGGGGTAATTTATTTATTATCCCTGATAAATACTAAAAGTTGAAACATGGGGGATTGCTGACATGTTTGTTTTGAGATCTTAAGAACTTGAAACATTACAATAATTCCAAAACATACTCTATAACATATTTATCATAAAGGTTTTTGCAATCAATAGTTGTTTCTAAATGAAGTAGACTTGGACTGGGCTACAAAATTGCACTTCTGTATACATTTAAGATCATAAAAAGTGGAGGAGATCTTGCTTTTCATCCTTCATAAGAATCCTGTATAACCCACACCATCACTGGTGTATGAAACCCAGAGGTAAAAAGCATCCATTAGAATCCAGCTTGCAGATATTCAGCAAGAAAGAAAGGCCGCTGTTCAGATAGATAGCTGATTCTATTCTTAAACTTCTCTCACTTAGCTGAGAATAAATATCACTCTAATCAATGGGAATTCGGAAAACACACACATAAAAAATCAGGCTACAGTATTAACATTTAGCTACAATGCAGTGTGCATTCTTTCTAGATACACACGGAATGTATACATTTCTATTCTGATGTTATGTCCGATTAAGCTTAATGTGACTTATTCTCCCATAAACAGCTATAGGATTGCAGTCTCAGTGCTTAACCGATTTTGAGAAGACAGCAGTATTCATCCTGGCTAGCCTTTCCATTGATTAGAAGGGCAATCCTAAACCCACTTAATGAAAAGTCTAAATCCCACTGAAACTCCAAGTCAAAAATTAAAATATCCAGGAAGAAAGAGTCTAACTTTGTCCTTTCAATGCTGTGCTACTTAATCTGCTAAGGTTCTTCCAGACAGGCCAAATTCCCATGAGCATGTCCTGTTTGGAGAACTGCCCCCCCTTCCTTTCTCTTGGGATAGCCTTCGGCTATCACAAATGACCTCCTTTACCCCTTGATTGTTTTTATCTGGATTCCCCAGCGTTAGGGCCACAGAGCAAGCAAGGTTTCCCCAAGGGATCATTCTTGCCCCAGTTCTCCCAGTCGGGGAGTTCCAGTCCTTCCAGCCCCGCCTTCGCCAGTCTCACCTGATATAGGGGAAAAGCGGCTCTATGTGGCCATCGAGGACTGCGATGGTGTATGAGATGATGAAGGCTGCCGAAGTCCAGGAGACCAGTAGCACGGGCACCAAGGGCTCTCCTCGCACGGAGCAGGCCATCCTGTGCCACCAGCGCCTCCGCCTCTGGATCAACAACAGCTGCCTCTCCTCCTCGCACGGCATGGAGGCAACAGGGACCAGGGGGGCTGTGTGAATACCCACCGCAGTGAAGACACAAACCTTGACTTTCAGGGAAGCGCCGGGGGAGGCTGGCAGCGCCCTCACAGGTAGCCCTCAAACGCTCGCCAGCCGCAAGCCGAGGGAACGCGCGCCCCGGCTTTCCCCCTTTGCCTCCCCAGGGCTCGGTTGACCCGCTTGGGGAAAGGGTTTGGGGATGCGTGGGAGAGAAGCCGTCCAGGTCTTGCCTTATCGCTCCCACGTGCACCTGAGGAAAGTTTTCGCCTCTCTTCCCCTCATAGTGTTTTGTTTGTGTTTTTAAGGTCTTTTCCGCCTTTCCGTTGGAAGTAAACAAAGCGCGGCTTCGACGGCGCGCGCGGCTCACCAAGGCGCCCTTCCGCTCCTCTCCCTCGCGCTTCCTCTTCGACAAAAAAGTGCCAGCGGGCGAGTGGACGGCGGGGGCAAACGCCAAAGCTAGCCCCGTGAGCTCTGCTTGCTGCCTGCGACCGTGTGGGCGCTTTTTCCTGTCAGAAAGCGCTCCCTCCAAAGCGGGCACAACCTGCCATCTCTGTGGCGGCACAGCGGGGGGGGGGGGGGAGAGCAAAGCGGAACCTTCCAGGCAAAAGCTGAGGAAATGAATTTCCCCCACCCTCCACTGACCCGCTCTGAGAGGGTTGCGAAATTCTCGGAAAGCCCCAGGACTCCCCTCGCCTCGCCTCTCCCTTCAAAAGCATCGAGCCAGAGCCAGCCTGAGAGAAACAAGGTGTCTCTCGCAAGCGAGGCTTTCGCTTTCGCTTCTGAACTTTTCATTACAACTTGTCTTCGGCTTCTTCCCACCCCACCCCACCCCCGCCTTTCTCCCCGTTCTTCGGATGTGGATGACCTTTATGAAAAGAGGGAAATGAAAACATAGCTTTGCCAAACAGGCCCATGACAGGACCCTAAGTCATGACTCACAACAACCCTTTCAGAAGATAGTGAGGGAGAAAGTTCAGCCTTTTTTTCTGTGGCTGGCAGTGATTTCCAGATAAGGATCACAAGGGCAACAGTTGTGGGAGAAAGGGAAGATTCATTCTGCTTCTCTCTAATCTCACTTGCATACATTGCTCATTAGAAATGTGTATACCATTCTCCTTCCATACACACCACACCTTGTTTGTTAAGCTGTAAATACTGTACTGTATCACCATTTGCTTCAAAGGGAGGAAAGGCAGAATGAGCAAACTTGAGCAGAAATGGACTAGTCCAGGAATATGCTGCTTCTGAGCAAAACTGAGTATGTATTCCATGTATTTTCTTCTTTCTTTGGGGAAATAAATAATTTCATAGCTTCACAGCAGTCTCTAGAAAATATTGCAGCCCATAAAGACTAACAGAATTGTTTACAGTGTGAGCTTTCATGGGTCAAAATCCACTCCAGAAGTCAAGAAATGTTAACTGGAATACAATCCATTTTGGAACAATATTTTATTGTGGAATCATTTTACATGCTTAGTGAGTGTGATTTTTGTGTCTGTGTTAGCCAAGGCATTAATGACCAAGTCAAGGTCTATGACAGATATCCTTAAAATATAATGTAAATGTCCATCTGTAGGTCTTGACCTACACTAGGATTTCACAGTTTTCATTTTGGAAAAAGTTTGTTCACAGATGTATGTCGTGCCAAAGACTGTCAACATGCCTGCAGGAACTTTCTTTAGGCTGATAAAGATATAATGTAGACCAGAACAGAAACCTAACAGACTACATATTTTCTTTGAAAATGTCTCTGAGGTGATCACTGGCTTGCAATTCAATTAGTTCAATCACAAAAAAGTTACTTGAATCTTCTGGTGTGACTTCAAATGGATTCTGAAACATTCTTATTTCCTTTCGATCCCTATGGCAATCAGTGAATCTGTTCTGGAATTCCACCCGCAATAGGTTCAGTGCTTTGACATGTCTTTCAGCATTGAATTGGAAATTCCCCATCCTTTTCAAATTTTAGTCCATTGCAGCATAAGGTCTGAAAAGTTACTTTCCCTAACTTGCTTCTCAAAAATGTTTAGATTTGCTTCAAAAGCTTTCAGTTCAAAATACATGTCACACACAAGCTTTCCTTTTCCCTACAACCTTAGATTCAATATGTTCAGATGCTCTGTGGTATCAGTTACACAAGCCAAATCAAAAATCCACCCAGGGTCAGAAAGTACTTCTTGACCTTTTCCTTTTGCTTTGAGAAAGACATCAACTTTGTGACAAAGACTGAAAAAATGTTTGAGGACTTTGCCTCTTCTAAGCCCCCTGACTTCTGTATATTACAATTAGACATGGGGATGAATTAAAAAAATGAATTGTAACAGTCATTTAAAATTGCTGATTCATTAAATACTCAACCCTTTGCATTTGTGAGCTCCAGAGACCCTGACAAATATGAAGGGATGAATATTGTCCCATTTTTATTCATTCCCCATCAGCTTTTTGTCCTTTTCAGGAGATTCCTGAAACTACATCAGTTTTACTTGCTACCATATTTCTTGTTCCATCAGTTGTGATGCTTTCCAATTTATCCCAACTCAGACCAAGATTTTGTACTAATTCACACACCTTAAAGAATATGTTTTCTGCAGTTGTAGTGCCTTGTTAAACTCCACAATTCTGAAGCTGGAATCTATCGCTCTGATAAATATTAGTAGTTGAGTAGTGTCTGTGACGTCATTGCTCTAATCTAATGCCAAAGGGGGGGTGGAGCAAAACTTTTTGCCTTGACATTAGTGGTATATGCAGCTCTTCTCCTACTTCTTCAACACACCTAGTGATTGTAGAGGCAGATAGATTGACACAACTAACACAAGATACTGTACTTTAGCAAGGCACATTTCATCTATTTAACTACGGATTTTTAACAAATTCATCATCACTTACCACTCTCAGCAAGACATTTAGCAGCATGATAGCTGACCTTCACAGATGGCAGATCCTCCTCAATATCCTTTTTAAAACTATTTTGCTGCAAAAACTGATTTTTTTAAAAAGAATTTATCTTGTTCACTTTTACATCACCTTGATATATTGAGTAGCTCTTGTGACAGGATTCGAAGTGCCTTTTAACATTGTAGTCCTTTAATACTGAAACCATTTCAAGACATATCAGGCAAACTACTTTATCTTTCACTTTGACCATAAAAAAGAAGAGACCCCTGCCTCTACAGTTCTCAGGAATATTGGACCATATGCACAGGCTAGGAAGAATTATAAATCTGACCTACCAGGTAGCAGAATTACAGTCCTAAGTACATTGAATACTATGAGATTTACTTCTTAATAAACACACTGCCTTGAAATTTAAATCTACACATGCTAATATTTCTAAAATTGTGGACTGTCCAGAAAAGGTAGACAAGGATTGCAAAGAGTCCCTTGGATTGCAAAGAGAACAAACCTATCCATTTTGAAGGAAATCAACCCCGAGTGCTCACTGGAAGGACAGATCCTGAAGCTGAGGCTCCAATACTTTGACCATCTCATGAGAAAAGAAGACTCCCTGGGAAAGACCCTGATGGGAAAGTGTGAAAGCAAGAGGAGAAGGGGACGGCAGAGGATGAGATGGTTGGACAGTGTCACCGAAGGTACCAACATGAATTTGACCAAATTCTGGGAGGCAGTGGAAGACAGGAGGGCCTGGCGTGCTCTGGTCCATGGGGGTCATGAAGAGTTGGACACAACTTAACGATGAAAACAACAAAGACAAGAAGAGTGAATGAAAGGGCAGCATACAGAGTGTGCATGCACATCACCGCCTATCAACCAAGCCTCAGTCATGAGAAGCAAAATAGCAACCAGGAGGAAGGGAATTAGGCTGGAGGAAGATGTGGGAAGGGGAATCCCATAAGCTTCCCTAGTAAAAAGATATACCTTCCCTCTCAACTCAAGGGGTCACTCGCCAGTTCCTGCAATCACAGCTGCCTGAGAAGACTCCTAGCTGGAGTGGGTGGGGGAGGAGAGGCAAGGGGCTTAAAAAGTTATAGGTTCCGGGTGCTCTAGGGGCAAATCTGTCTGTTGTAGCAATTGTATCATGTGGTCACTGGAAAAAAGAGTAAACCAAACCATTCCCGCAATGCATCAAACAACACGACAAATGACTGTCTGAATGAGTCCACAGTCATCTAGTTTAATCCTCTATATGAGAATGTTGTGCAGCTGCCCTACATAATTCGCTGAATTGTAAATTATAAACATGACAAAATCTCCTTCTAAGGACAAGAGGATGCTGAGTGCATTTTCCCAGCACTACTTCTGCCTTTTAATTTCTCCTTGTTCTTCTCCTATCAGAGGCTGAGGGTCATCACAGTCACAATGACTTTGACCTCAGCAGCTCCAAGCCGTGATGTTGTGCTAAATTCAGCCCAGTCAACTAGATTTCTTCAGCCCCATCTTATCTCACTTATTTTATCTCAGATGATCATTTGTAACAATCTGTTATTCTCATTTCTCATTACATGACCAAAATATTCTAGCTATCTAGCTTATGTGCTTAGTGATTTCTTAGGCTTTAGCCAACTCCTGTGTTGTCACCCTTTAGATCCAAGAAATCTCCCCCCCCCCCCCAAGCACACACAAAAATATATATTGATAACGGAAATACAGAAGAGCTCCACTGATTGTGAGATGGCTGGCTGTCTTATTGAAACATTCATAGTGTCAATGTATTAACGAAGACCCTTTTGGAGGCTCAAGAGCTACATATCTCATGAGATGGGAACATATCTTGACATCTACATTAATAAAAGTTCCTCACATTGTGTTTGTTGATTATTGTGATTCTTCAATTTGTTTAATTTGTTCTTAGCTGTGTTTGCTACCTACCTTAAATGCTATAATTTTAGAACAGCGGAGCTGGAAGGGACCTTATGGATCATCAGGTCCAGCCCCTGTCAAGGAGGCACCATGGGGGGGGGGTATCCAACTCCCAACCTCTGGCTGCACAGCCAGAGACCTTTGCCACTGACTCAGCCAGAAGTTCTATTTTGTTGTTGCTGAAAAATGCAGTAAAGAATATAAGATATGTATTGGGAGCTAAGTAATAAATCCTTCTTCACAGGTGCACAATTGACACTTTTGCTTTAAATCCATGGCTTTCAAATTCCACAACTTCATTAAGAATGGGATAGTACATGAGGGACCATATCAAATTCAATCTGTGAAGAGTTATTAATGTATAGGATGATAAGTCAAAAGTCAATGAAGAATAAAAGCTTACTGGAGCTACATCTGATTTTTCACTGATATTCTTTATTTTTATATAACATACTGCTCTGCTTGATTGGGCAATTCAAATGGCAGGTTGAGGCTATGATTAGATACTCACTCACTGAGGGAAAATCTCATTAAACTTAATGGGACTTACTTCTAAGTACATACCCATAATATTGCAATGCAAGATTTCTGTTCAAACATCCCATATTCATGCATATTTAGTACTAAAACGTACAGTTTATTTTAGTCCATCTTACAGTAAGCGCTGGTTGAACCATATTGGTAGTCCTTTAACAAACACATCACTCCATGAGATTTTATTACCCTTGGTTGCTAACTACAACATATTGTGCAACAGTCAGAACTCTGTACTTTGTACAGTTGTAAAATAAAAACCTGTGCAAATATGATTCTGGTAAGTTTTATTTGGGGATGGAGCTGATTTACCTTTGGGCTGTAAAGTCTCTTCTTCCAAATAAAATGTGAAAAAAATGGTTGCATGCACAGTGTAGTAACTAATTTCTTCTTCTGTATTCTATTGTATAGGTAATCTAGAAATCCTCCAAAATAGATATGTATATAAATCCTCTCCCTAAATTTTAGGGCTTTTAATCTGCATTTCCAATGTATTTTTCATCCATTCATACAGCATTCCACATAAATATCAGCATCACTACTAAGCTAAACAAAACAGAATTAAAGGCAAGTTTAAAAAATGTTGTTGCTGTTGTGGTGGTGCATGTTGAAGTCGCTTCTGACATGGCAACCCTATGAATGAGGGATATGCAAAATGTCCTGGCCTCAAAAACCCTGCTCAGGTCTTGTAGACTCAAGCCTGTGACTTCCTTTAGGGAGTCAGTTCATCTCATATTTGGTCTTCCTCTTTTCCTGCTGCCTTCCACCTCTCTCAGCATTATTGTCTTTTCTAGAGAACTCTGCCTTCTCATTATGTGCTCAGTTTAAACATTTTTGCCTCCAGAGATAGTTTAGGCTTGATTTGGTCTAGGACCCACTTCTTTGTCTTTCTGGCAGTCCAGGGCATCTGCAAAGGTCTTCTCCAGCACCACATTTTGAGCAAATCAACTTCTTTCCTGTTCAAGTTACACTCCCATATATGGTGATCAGGAATGCACGAGTGGATGTTCTTGGTCTTGGTCTCCAGTGACAAGTCTTTATATTTGAGGATCTTTTCTAGTTCCTTCCTTGCTTCATAGTCTCCTAATTTGTTGGCTACCGTCTCCATTTGGATCGATGACTGAACCAAGGCATACAACATCCCTATTTTAATTTCTATATTGTGATACATTATTGTTCTTCACAGCCTTAAAGTTGTGTCAATTCTTCCATAGTCAAGTGCAATCCTACTTTGGCACTTTTTTTCACTTTCCCTAAAAGTTATTTTAAGTAATTCCTGCTTTCCACAAGTAAGATTATGTTATCTGCATATCTTAAATTATTGATTTTTCTTCCACCATAGTTATAGAATTCATTCATTCATTCACTCATTCACTCATTCATCCATTCACTAAATGCCTTCAAATTCTCCCAACATATAAGATTCAAAGTGACAAACAATTAAATAAATAAATAATTAAATTGTACTAGTTGAAAACATTTGTTGTTGTTGTTGTTGTTGTTGTTGTTATTGTTGTTGTTTAGTCATTAAGTCGTGTGCAACTCTTCATGACCCTATGGACCAGAGCATGCTAGGCCCTCCTGTCTTCCATTGCCTCCCAGAGTTGGAGGAAAGGCTTGCTTGAACAGCCAGGTTTTCAGTTAGCATTTGAAGATGCCCAGGGAAGAGGCCATGCAAACTCAGGAGGGAGGCTATTCCAAAGACGAGGAGCCACCGCTGAGAAGGCCCAGTTTCTTGTTTTTTTCTTCCGGGCCTCCCTCGGCGTCAGGCTCCTCAGTCTCACCTCCTGACTACATCGGGTGGTATGGGTAGACCTAGGTGGGAAAAGCTGTTGGTAGCGTTGATGACATTGTGCAACCATCTCATCTTCTGTCGTCCCCTTCTCCTCTTGCTTTCACACTTTCCCATCAGGGGCTCTTCCAGGGAGTCTTCTCTTCTCATGAGATGGCCAAAGTATTGGAGCCTAAGCTTCAGGATCTGTCCTTCCAGTGAACACTCGGGGTTGATTTCCTTTAGAATTGATAGGTTTGTTCTCCTTGCAGTCCAGGGGACTCTCAAGAGTATCCTCCAGCACCACAATTCAAAAGCATCAATTCTTTGGCAGTCAGCTTTTTTTATCGTCCAGCTCTCACTTCCATACATTGCTACTGGAAAAATCATAGCTTTGACTACGCGGACCTTTGTCAGCAAGGTGATATCTCTGCTTTTTCAGATGCTGTCTAGGTTTGTCATCGCTTTCCTCCGAAGAACTAGGCGTCTTTGAATTTTGTGCCTGCTGTCACCATCTGCAGTGATCATGGAGCCCAAGAAAGTAAAATCTGTCACTACCTCCATATCTTCCCCTTCTATTTGCCAGGAGGTGATGGGACCAGTGGCCATTATCTTAGTTTTTTTATGTTGAGCTTCAGACCGTTTTTGTGCTCTCCTCTTTCACCCTCATTAAGAGGTTCTTTAATTCCTCCTCACTTTCTGCCATCAGAGTGGTATCATCTACATATCTGAGGTTGTTGATATTTCTTCCGGAAGTCTTAATTCTGGCTTGTAATTCCTCCAGTCCAGCCTTTTGCATGATGTATTCTGCACAGAAGTTAAATAAGCAGGGAGACAGTATACAACCTTGTCGTACTCCTTTCCCAATTTTGAACCAATCAGTGTTTCCATATCCAGTTCTAAGTGTTGCTTCCTGTCCTACATATAGATTTCTCAAGAGACAGATAAGGTGGCCAGGCACTCCCATTTCTTTAAGAACTTGCCATAGTTTGCTGTGGTCCACACAGTCAAAGGCTTCTGCGTAGTCAATGAAGCAGAAGTAGATATTTTTCTGGAACTCTCTGGGCATGTTAGCAATTTGGTCTCTTTAAATGAAATTTTAAATGAAAACATTTAAAATATGAATATTTAAAAGTATTTAAAAACAAATAAAATGAATCAATGACAGCATTTATAGGATTAAAAGCTGCTTTTACGACATTTCAGCCTAAATGCTAAAGGCGCTAACAGATTTATCTGCAGAAACATGGGCCTAGACCCCTGCTGTATAGGGCTCAAACCAATCCTATTTTGCACTGTGCTCAGAAACAGACCAATACCCAGAGTAAATGTCCAATTCTACTAACTGCAGAAAAGTTATTGTGGTTCTGTGCTTTATTATTATCACTCTGACTTATAAACCACTACAGAGTGATTTTTCAAGCAAAGAATCGCAGGGAAGCTTTAGAATTATCCACTCATTGAGCTCATTGGAAGGGATGGGCATAAATCACAGTAAAAAGGTTGACACTGAATTGCTTTTTCAGAACGGATAAAGGTAAAGATAAAGGTTCCCCTTGACAATTTTTGTCCAGTTGTGTTCAACTCTAGGGGGCGGTGCTCATCCCCGTTTCCAAGCCATAGAGCCAGCGTTTGCCCGAAGACAATCTTTCCGTGGTCACATGGCCAGTGCGACTTAGACACGGAACGCTGTTACCATCCCAGCGAGGTGGTCCCTATTTATCTACTCGCATTTGCATGCTTTCGAAACGCTAGGTTGGCAGGAGCTGGGACAAGTGACGGGCACATGGATTCGATCTTACGACTGCTGGTCTTCTGACCCTGCAGCACAGGCTTCTGCGGTTTAGCCTGCAGCGCCACCAAGTCCCAGCGCCACCATGTCCCCGCAGCGACACCACGTCCCGTTCAGAACGGATACATCTGATTAATCTGTATTCCATGACAAGAGTGTGAGACAAAGCTGAAATTATGTCCTAGCTCATCCTTATTTGGCTCTGTTATTTTCTGGACACTGCAGTTGCAAGAGCATTTCTTGAGGATAACATGCAACGCGTGGGCTTAGTGCATAACTTGTTGCACAGCCCTACTGAGTTTTCTGGAGCAAATTTTATTATATTATATATAAAATTTATATATAAATGTCTTATTTTCGGGAAAACACAGTAGTTTGTGCTCTTCCTCCTTCTAGTTTTCTGCTTGTGCTTCAGTGAAGTGTGGTGTAATGTTTGTGGAGTTGTGGCCTAGGACTCAGGAGACCTGGGCTCAGCCATGGAAACTTGCAGGGGGGGGGGGAGGCACTGATAAAACAACCCATTAAATATCACATACCAGTTCTGGATGAACTACAGATGTTGAATCAACTCCAGGGGTGGATGTTCTGAAAGCACTTGCTCAGACCGACTCTCTTTAAATAACTGATTGTTGCTTAGCAAGATATTTCAACAAAATTACAGTGAACTGTTTATTGTGTTCTGCATATATTAATTTTCAGTAAGCTTCATAATATACAAAGCACAAGGCATTTCAGAGATTTAGGATTCAACTACGTTGAAAAAAATGCAGAAAATATTACAGCTTTGGGACAGGCCGATTTGCATTTTCCCCCTTGACTGCATGGTACAAAGGGAAATGTGAATCAATCTGAAGGCCCCCCTCCCAATCCATAGTTCCTCCCTTCACCAGCACAGTATCTAGGGTTTTGTTGTCTGTTTTTTAAAGAACCATTTGAATCAGTTCCGGCATGTGACCGCATGAAATGATACAGAAAAGGTAGGATGAGCTGCATACACACATGCACACCTCCCACCTCAGCTTTTTTCCGAGAGGCGCCCCTACCTCCCTCCCTCTTGCCTGGCCCGAGAGGCGCGAGGCGCGTGAGAAAGAGAGCGAAGCCCCGCCCACGGGCAAGCCAAACCTCTCGGGCTCTCGCAAGACGCGTCGGTCCCCGCCGGGTTGGCTGGCTGCCTGGCCGGTGGCCACTAGGGGGCGCCCGGGCTCCGCCGGCGGCCTCCCGGAAGCAGCCGGCTCCGCGGCTTCTGCCAGGCGAGCGGCAGCAGCAGCAGCAGCAGCAGCGGAAGAGCGAGGAAGAGGCGACTATTAGGATTGGCCCGTGGCCGCTGGCGAGGAGAGAAAAGCGGCGGCGTCCCTGGCCCTCTTGCCGTTCCCACCGGCGGGCTGCGGGGTGATGGTGGCCGGCGGGCCATGCTGCTGAAGCTCCTGCAGAGACAGACCTATACCTGCCTGTCGCACCGGTATGGGCCCTGCCTTTGCCTTGGGGGCCTCGTCCTCATGATCGTCTCCGCCCTGCAGTTCGGAGAGGTGAGCCGCCTTGCTTTGCATGGCCTGGCCTGGCTCTCGGGCCGGGAGCCGGCTAGCGGTCACATGCCTGGGCGCGGGGTCAACATGCCTCCCCCCCCTTGGGCTTTTGCTTCCCTCCTGCCGGCTGTCAGGGCTTCGGGATCCTTAACAGCTGCGTTATAGGCTGGGGAGGCCCGACAGCCTCCTAAACAAACCTTGAAGCTGCCTCCGTGAGGCATGAGGGCCACTTTATTCCCTGCGGGTGCTGGGCCTTTTTTTCCCCTGGGTTCCTTCCATTATGCCTGTGGCCTAAATAATCACCATGATTTGCTGTCATTGCCGTTTCCCTTGTCTCCTCAGCACCCACTTCGTTACGCACCGTGGGGTGGGGTATCCACCCCTTGCCTCTGTGGTCCTTCCCTTTCGCAATTAGCCACCTTTTCTCTTTGCGTGTTTCCTTTCCCCAGGGCCTTCGTCTACACTTGCCTTCCTTCCATTACAGAAAAGCAGTTTTTCTTGCCTTCATGAGGGCTGTATTTGTTTTTCATGGCCGCTAAAAAAGGACACCCAATGTGCTTAGGGGTCCCCAACCTTGGGCCTCCAGATGTTCTTGGACTACAACTCCCAGAAGCCTTCACCACCACCTCTGCTGGCCAGGATTTCTGGGAGTTGAAGTCCATGAACATCTGGAGGCCCAAGGTTGGGGACCATCTTCATATTCCTTGTTTTGCCATTAAAACAGGGTGATTTGTGAGTTATTTCATAATTTGTATGTTACAGAACCGTTTGGTTTAGTAGCACAGCAGACTGTATTTATAAAAGGGAAAAGCAAGAGAAAACAGATTTGGGATGCTGACAACGTTGTGTTCTTTAGGTCTTATGAAGGCTGAGCAAAAAAAGATGGCAGTTTATTATTTTGGCGAGGGAGATCCCTATGGGTTGCTGCTAATTTCCCTCAAAAATTTATGACCTTTACCAGTCCAACAAGCTTATTTTCAGCTAGGTACCAGTGGGTTGATGCTTTGAAACAGATGGATTGTACACCTTTTCTATAAATTTCATCTTCACAGATACTTGCCATAATGTATACTTCTTATCCAAGTTCCTGCTGTGGTGTTAAAACTGACCTGCCTTTAAAGGCTGTTGTAAGAAATATACAGTACATAGTTGCTGTTGTGTATGTGTGTGTAGCCATGTCCTGCCAAAAGTGTTGCAATAAAGTTTGAACCATTGCTAGGCCGTATGGCCGGTGGTTTTGAGTATGGTGGCTAGGAGTGATGGGAATTGACTGCCCAACAGATTTGATGATGTCCAGGTTTTGGAAGCCTGTTCTTAAATGTTACAGAAATGTTGAGTAGTGTTTTCATTGCTGCATGATGCTGCCACCAAGGGGTTTTGATCCAGGCACAGAGTCTACCCTTGCTGTACAAAACCCTCCTGATAATAACTTGGTAACTGTTTACTAAGATTGTGACTGTTAGATCAGGTCAGAATCATGTGAGCTACTTATTCAGATGTGTGACAGCTTTGATCTGTTGGCCACTCTATTGATACCCCGTTTTCCCAAAAATAAAACATACCCTGAAATTAAGCCCTAATACATTTTTTTGGAGCAAAAAATAATATAAGACCCTGTCTTATTTTCGGGGAAACATGGTAGAAACATTGGGTTTTCTTCCTGTTTCTCTGTATCATTTTTTGCCTTATTGTGTGTTCCTCTTACTATATTCAGTATGGATCAGCATCCTTTCTCTTTCTGAATCCAGTAATACGCTTTCAAATTGTAGTGACTGATAAATTCTCATGAATTGCAAAGTGGATTGAAATTCTGGAACCGTGGTGTCTGAAATAACTTGCTGTTCTGGAGTACTATGAGATAAGATATTTTTACATCACAGTGGCAGATATGTGGTTTGGTTTTTAATTAAATAATTTGTTATCCTTCAGAGTGATGTCTTTGTACATTTCTGCCAGGAAAAAAGAGAACTGAGTAGAGAAATTTAGAATAGTTTTGTAAACTTTGGACAAATTTGGCACAGCAAGTATGCACCTGATAGGGAACTTGTAACAATTTGCTACTATAATGTACAGTATATGATTTGCTTTATCTTGGGCATAACTAATTTGATTTTGGCCATTAAAGCAATGACATTCTTTCAAAATGAATTCAGAACCAGGCGTCCTAACATTAACAATCAGGGAGACGACAAGGAAAATGTTTGGGACTCCATTTTCCTGTTTTGCTTTGTGGCTTGGAATCACAAGGGTTAACACGGGCTGATATAAAAATGTCTAAGCATTTGAAATTTAGATTTGTTTCAGAATGCTCTCAATGGTTGACCAACAAAAGGTTAAAGCAGATTAATAAACAGGACATTTTAAAAATCTGCATTAAATGTGTAGAGTTAGAATGATAGACTCACTGAATAACAAGCAAAACTACAGGTCATTACAGCTGATAATTTAGGATAAAATAAAAGGGAAAAGAAGTATAGGAAAGAGAAGAACATGTGAACTAAAGAACCTAGGGGAGTGGCTTGGATGGAATGCAACATCACTGTTTGGAGCAATGGTTCCAAACCTTGAGTCCTCAAATGTTCTCGGACTGCAACTCCCAGAAGCCTTCACCACTACTAGCTCTGCTGAGCAAGATTTCTGGGAGTTGTAGTCCAAAAACTTCTGGGTTACCGAAGGCTGGAGACCACTGGTTTAGAGCTTTTGACATCTAAAGTCAGAATAGCAATGACATTGCCCAACCTCTACTAGAAGGTAAGTAAGAAGAGGAGGAAACTAAACTATAAACAAAACTGAGCTAAATTAAAATTAATGCTAGGGCAAACAAAGGCAAAAGTCTGTAGCTGACAGAAGAAACACCAGCACTGGAAACTGTTTTCAGTGAGAAGATGATTCCATAAGGTTGGTGTTACAGCAGAGAAGGTCATCCAGTGCAACACAACCAAAGAAAACTCACTTGGCTGCCACAGTAGTAAGGAGAGCCACTCAGAGCATATACTATAAACTGGGGTATTCTTTGATGTCAACCCTGTTCCCCCGCTTTTTAGAATACACTCTTAAATATTCCTCTTCCATAGGTTGTTCTAGAGTGGAGCCGGGATCAGTACCATGTTTTGTTTGATTCTTACAGAGACAACGTTGCTGGGAAATCTTTTCAGAACAGGTATGTCATGGAACGTAGAACAACTGTGTTGTTTTAAAAAAATAGGTTTCGGCAAGTGTGGTTTAAAACTGTTTGTGCAACGAACACTTTTCCTGCCTTCAGATATGTCACTTGCTTGAGCCAAATTGGCTGAAACCATGTGGAATATGAGTAAATCTTCCTGGCTACTTTGCCTGTATGGTAACACCATATTTCCTTTTGTCTGACCTTCTCCTGATCCTTGTGAGGTGAATTTCTGCTGCTGTGGGAACCATCCTGAAGGAACACTGTGGCTGCATTTTCCCTTGAGCCGTTCATCAGGGAAAGGGTGAAAACCCTTTTCCATAACTTTGTCTACAAGATTGACAACTTGGTTAATATATTCTGTGGAACTCCTTATGAATGTAGCTGACTGGATCACTTTGTGAGTGGGAGCATCTGTCTGACCAGTCAGTAGATTGGAGTTTTGATTTCCCCAATATGTGTTGTATGAGAAAAGCCCATCTGTTTGGTCTCAGGCAAGCTGCAGGGTCTCAGAGCACCTCCAAAAGAAGGGAATATTGAATCCCTTCTGAGTATATGTAGAAAACACTAGAAAGGGTCACTCGTGGCCTAGTGATTAAACTGTGTGTGTGTGTGTGTGTGCGCGCGCGCACGCACGCACGCGCGCACACACACACAGAGTGGTGCCTCGCTTAACGGGCGCTCCGTTTAACAACGAAACCACATAGTGATTAAGTTTTTGCGATCGCATTGCGATGTTCCCTATGGGAAAAAATTGCTTTGCGATGGTCGGTTCGCTGTTTCGCTTACCAATTATCGCATAGCAATGATTTTCCAACAGCTGATCAGTGGTTCCAAAATGGCCGCCGGGTTAAAAGAATGGCCGCCCACTGTGTTTAGGGACGGATTCCTTGCTTACCGGGCAGCGAAAATGGCCGCCGTATGGAGGATTTTCGCTTAAAGGTGAGTTTTTAGCCCATAGGAATGCATTGAAGGGGTTTCAATGCATTCCTATGGACTTTTTTAAATTGCATAGCGATGAAATCGCTTTGCAGCGATTTTTGCTGCACGGATTAGCGTCGCTATGCAAGGCACCACTCTGTGTGTGTGTGTGTGTGTGTGTGTGTGTGTGTGTGTATGTGTATGTGTATGTGTATATATGTGTGTGTGTGTGTGTGTGTCTGTGTGTGTGTGTATATATGTATATGTATATGTGTGTGTGTGTATATATATATATAAATATATATATATACACACACACACATATATATATACATATACATATACATATATATACATACATATATATATATATACACATACATATACATATATATACATATATACATATATATACATATATATATATACATATACATATACACACACACACAGAGCACACTTTTTAAATGTTGGAATAGACTTGATGGCATGTAATTGTTGAACCATTTCTGATACTGTCTAGCTAGGAAACCTTGAAAGGGATTGCCATAAGTCAGAATTGACTTGATGGCACACAATTATTATAATTATTATTGCATCTATGGGTGCAATATTTGGATTGCTTTTATAACCATCAGGAGCCACTGGAAGTGTGGTTTGCAGTACCTGCTTCAGAAGTGAAATATTCCATGACCTTGTCTTAGCCCAACCCAGCCAGGGTGACATTTGGGTCTTCTGAAAAAAAGAAAGCTAGTGTTGGGAATATGTGGTTCTCCAGATGTCAGATTGGAGCTTGGAGTAGTTACCTTTTGCATTGTAACTCCCAGAATGCACCACTGACAATTCTGGTGAGGAGATTCTGAGGGCTGTAGGCCAAAACATGTTGGGATAGCATTTGTTAGAGGAAAATACCTAAGATCAGTAGCTGGTGAATTAGGAATGAATGAATGATATGGATATGCTGAACACTGTTATTGTTGTGCTTCAGATTTATGGCAGTCCTGCTACAGTTTTCAAAGTGTGTGAAATGTTCGAAGAGTAGTTTGCCACTGCCAATCTACCAGTATGTTTCCTTGGTGACGTGGTCATTTAGACCCAGTCCTCTTGAATCCTAGTCTGACACTCTCTCCATTACACCACACTGGCTTTTATTGTGTTACACTGAACAAAACAGACCAGTTTTTTAATCATAATCCCATTTGTTTGATCATACATTTTGTGGTAAAACACAATCTTTGTTGCTGAAAAATGTTTCTTAGTTTAAACCTGGACAGGATAAACACGGTTGTCTCCCTTCTTCTCCATTTGACTTTTGTAGACTTTGTTTACCCATGCCCATTGATGTGGTTTACACCTGGGTGAATGGCACAGATGTTGAGCTGATCAGAGAACTGCAGCAGGTGAGGAAACAGATGGAGGAAGAACAGAGGATAATAAGGTAAGAATCTCTCCCTGGAGATACTTTCTATTTCAATCCCTTTCCATGACTTCCAGCACTAACACCTTATTCTTCTTAACCAGGGTTAGTGGGAACTAGCTAGTTTCAAAGGTGATTTTAAAGCTGTCTTGTTTCCACAAACTAGGGTCAATTTCAGGTTAGGGTGAAGATGACACAGTGAACCATGAAAATCTAAAATGGAAACAGAAGCTTTTGTCACCCTGCAGGGAGGAAAGGGGTGGAGTGGCTCATGAGACTAAGGTGTGCTGCTTAATTACAACTCAGCGTAGGTATAGGCAACCTAATGCCCTTCCAATATGTTGATTTATAATTCCTAACAGCCTCAGCCAACATGGCTGCTGGTGGGGCAATATGGGAACTGTAGTTAAAAACATCTAGTGGCCATTAGGTTGTATGGTCCACATTTAGAGTCCTGACTAAACTTGATGTCTGTCCCCTTTGCATATTGTGCTGTACCTGCTGTGCTGTCGTGGTTTAAGAAATGTTACAAACTAATGTTCTTCATGCTTTTTGAGCAGAAACCCTTTCCAGGTCTCCTAGAATCAGAACTATGAGCACAAACAAACTGAACCGAGGGAATGCTACCTGGTTTTTCTTTTCCTTGTCTTTGGAACATTCACTGGGACCCATTTTGAGAAGTTTACTAAAGAATTGTGTCTTAATAAATGTTTGAGAAAGTGTTCATTGCAAAGTATATCAAGAAATTCAAATACGAGAAAATCACTTCAGCGGGATTAGAAACAGAATGAATTCAGTACTGTAATGGGAAAATGTATACATAGAAGGAGCAGATAAATTTATCAGTTAATAGGCCAGGAAATAAATTGTCAAAACAGTGATTCTGATCCATATGACTAGTTCTGGACTAACCCCACACATCCAGACTAGTAAACATAGTTAAAGGAGTGAGGGATCTTCACAGTAGGTTAGGTGGTTCAAAGCTCTTCCTATATGTAAAGGCTGGTAACAGTAAAAAGGAAGTGCTGTGAAATGGCCAAAGCTTTGAAAAGTTCCTATAGCCCCCCGTGTTGCTGAGAGATTCTGGTCCAAAAACCCAAGTTTTCTAACAGTGAATGTAAGACTGGTCCTATTGCTCCCCAGGTATTGTGGCTGCTAGTGTAATGGTTACACTTCATCCCATAGGCCAGAGAAGAAGAGTCGGGTTGAGCTACAGCTCCCATCATTCCTTATACATGCTGGTCAGGAAGGCCTAATAGGAGTGGTCGTCCAACGGCATTTGGAAGACCTTTGCTATGGATTGGACAAGACTCTTAAATTCTTTCAGGCTACAGTCTTGTACTTACCTTGAACTTAATAGATCTTACCTCAGAGGAGATATGTCTGGGATTTCACTGTGTGTGAGGTAACTGGTAGGCATACTTCTGTGTCCTGCCACAATAGGACCAGATTTTGTTATCTGCCAGCTTTTGTCACTGTGGCGGCGTGAGTGGGAAGGCTCCCGAGCTTCTGTTGAAAAAAGTCTGGAACACTTGTGCACCTATGTACACACACACACACACACCTATCTGTCTGGCTATCAACTTAGCAAGTACAGTATGTGTATAGTTCAAGAAGATGTCATTGTTCTTTGTCATACTTGTTTATTGTTCTTTAGGGAAATGCTTGGAAAGAACACTACGGAACCAACTAAGAAAAGGTAAAAAAAAATGAGTAGAAGTGTTTTGAGGAAAGGTTAGGTTTTCTACCACAGATGTTATTGAGTGCTAAGGTGGACAATTTGTAATTTTGGGCAAGTTGAGTGTCACAGAATCTCTAATTATTCAATTAAAAAAGAGAGAGAAAAAACTGCTATAATTCTGTTTGTCCAAAAGAAAATGTTCCATAAATTAAAATACTTGTCAAGCCACTCTAAATCAGAATATGGTTATTGTCTCCTAAAATCCATTGTGTTCTAAAGGAGTATGAGTAATGTTCTCTATGTGTAGATGACCTTTCGAGCTTTGTTTTGCTTTATATTTACCTCTACATGTAAGGAGAAGGTAAATGAGGTGAACAAAAAAGCACAAATAAATCTAGTCAGTTGTTTCCTTGTGGCAGCCATTTTGAAACGATTTATCAGCACTGTGGTGCAGTTGGAGATAACGTGTGAGGTAAGCAACATCCCACATAATAGCAGAACAAAATATATTTATTTGTTTCATTTTGATTCTGCCTTTTCTCTAGCCAACTCAAGATAGTGTAGATGACTTCCCTCTTCTCTGTGCTTAACAACTCTGTAAAGTAGATCAGAGTATGAGAGAGTGACTGGCTTGAAGTCACCTGTAAGTTTCATTAGTCTGCATGACAACTTTGATCTCCTATTCCAACCTCTAATCACTGTTCAACACTTGTGCTTCTCTACCTGGGTGCATATTTGAGTAGAGCTGGGTCAAGTTATGTTGGAACTGAGCAGTCAGTCTGGGAGAATACCACAGTCATTTAATGCTACCAAGATGCTACCTAATTGTGAGCCCTGATTCTCATAATTTGCCTTTCCACATAAACTCTGTGAAAGCATAAAAATAATTTAGAGCGCAGGATGTTGAATTGTGATACTTGTCCAAATGTAACATTTTTAAGTTTAGCAAAGGAACCAGTGAAAACAAGTGTCTTTCTTTCCTTGACTGTACTCAATACGATTTCCTAAATAATGTGCTCAGTATGACAGCTGAGTTACTACCTGTGCTACATTTCCCAAAATCTCAAAGCCAGCTTGGCCAGTGTTTATGGTTGCTGGAGGATTCTGGGAGTTTTAGTCGAAACAAGTAACTTTCTCAATCTCTGCACATTGCAGAATACATTGTCTGGCGTCTAGTTTATTTATTTAAATTTATTAATTTAAAATATTTTTACCCTACCATTCTCCTCAAAAGAACTTCTGCATTTGGACAAGCTGTGCAACATCTGTAAACAGGATATGCCATAGAGTGCGATGTCCAGTTTGAAATGAGAACTTAGGTCCGAATTTAATATGGAGCTTATTTTGGCCAAAGGTGACTGAGATACTAAATAAGTATTTTTAAAGGAGTGGTAACATATCGTAATCAGACCCTGACCCCATATATGCAGTCACATGCAACTTTGAACCTAAGAGTTATACGTATTCATTCCTTTGCTTACTTGGTCCTAGTGAGAAACAACTGGAGTGTTTACTGACACACTGTATCAAAGTGCCAATGCTTGTCTTGGACCCGGGGCTGCCAAACAACATAACTCTCAAGGACCTCCCATTGATCCATCCTTCACTGCGGTCTGCCAACAACCTCTTCTCAGTCGCAAAGCCAAAAAATCCTTCTACCAATGTCACTGTTATTGTTTTTTACAATTCTAAAGAAGGTAAGGAGTTGCCTTAGTCATCTTCTGTAGGCTGAGAACATTTGGCTGTAGGCTTATTGCTTTTTCAGATTTTTTTAGGGGGATACAGTGGTACCTCGACTTCCGAACTTAATCCGTATTGGAACGGTGTTCTTAACTTGAAACGTTCATAAGTCGAAGCACCATTTCCCATAGGAACGCATTGAAAACCGATTAATCTGTTCCAGCCGAAGGAAAAAATCACACACACAAAAAGAGAACACAGCAAGCCCAGTCGGAAGGTGCTCCGTTGCTCAGGCTTTAAGAAGAAGAAAACTCAAAAAAACAAACAAACACTAGAGCCACCTCCGTTGCTGAGGTTTAAGAAGGAAAAAAAACTCCAAAAATAAACAGCAGAGCCCTGCAGAACACACACACACACACACACACACACACACACACACACACACACACACACACACACACACACACACACACACACACACACACACACACACACACACACACACACACACACACACACACACACACACACACACACACACACACTCCGAAGCAGAGCACAGAAACATACCCTCCCTGCAGAGACACACACACACGCTCACTCCAAAGCAGAGCCACCAACAGCACAGCACAGGAACACCAAAACCCACCCAGAACAGTTTTTTAAAAGGAGAAACAGCAGCTTACCTCCCTGCAGACATACACACTCTCACTCCGAAGCAGAAGGAGGCCCTCCCAAGCAAGCCTCCAACACAACACACCCTCTGACTGCGAAAGTGAAACAACTACAGTACAAAGAAGCAGCCTCGTCGCTACCTACAGTTAGAAATTTGAATTTCCTGCCTTTTACCCTGCCTGTTTCTGTTCATAATTGGAAGCTCCGGCCACAAGTCGAAGCAAATTTTTGCGGCCGGAGCTGTCCATAAGTCGAAATGTTTGTAAGTAGGGGCGTTCGTAAGTCGAGGCACCACTGTATTTCTTTTCTTCCTCTTCTTGCAGTGATTAAGGGATATCATTGCATAATTGTAGTAGACAGAGACAGATGCATCCCAAAGATAAGTCCTCCTTAAGTGTTTTAATTTTATTTATTTTATTGATTTGGTTTGTATACCAGCCATCTAGCCTAAGGTTACTCTGGGCGGTTCACAACATGATCAAAAAGTAAAACAGTACTATAAACATAAAGTAAAATCAACATATAAGCATCTTCAAATAAAATAATCAAACACTTAAAAATTACACATAAGCATTAAGTATTTAAAAGGTGGTAGAATTGACTCAGTGTCTGAAATCTTCAGTGGATTCCCATTGATGGAAATGTGAGTCTAAACAAATGTTTAAAGATTTTTTAAAAAGTCATCAGTGAGGGGGCCAGGAAGATGTCTGGGGGTAGTTGGTTACAAATTCTAGGTGCAACCGCCGATAAGGCCCAACTCCTAGTCCTCTCTCTTTGGGCTTCTCTCAGGGCCAGCACCCTCAAACATCCCACCTGGGATGAACAGTAAGACTGGCAGTTCTTGCCAGAAGGAGGCATTTTGTCAAGTACCCAGGTCCCAAACTGTTTGGGGCATTATATGTTAAAATAATCACCTTGAGGTCAGCACAGAAGCAGGCAGGTAACCAGTGTAATACTGGTTGGGGATGTGTGTTGGTACAGTGGTGCCTCACATAGCGAGGTTAATCCGTTCCGGATTAACCTTCGCTATGGCGAAACATCACTGTACGGAACGTAAAAGCCCATTGGAATGCATTAAACTTAGTTTAATGCGTTCCAATAGGCTGCAAAACTCACCGTTCAGCGAGGTTGCTCCATTGTGGCAGCCATTTTCACGCCCTCGGTAAGCGAGGGGAGGGCGTGAAAACGCTGCACGCGGCCATTTCGGGGCTTCCTGCAACCATTTTGGAGCCGCCGAACAGCTGATCCGTTGCATTGCTTTGCGAAGATCGGTAAGCGAAACGCTTACCGATCTTCGCAAAGCGATTTTTGCCCATAGGGGCCATCGGTATGTGATCGCATTTGCGATCGCTAAAACCTAATCGCTATGCGATTTCGCCGTTCTGCGGTGCGCTCGTTAAGCGAGGCACCACTGTATTTACTGACTCTACCCACCAGGAACTCTGTAATATTCTGGACCTGCTGGAACTTCTGTGTCAGGCTCAAGGGAAGCCCCACATAAAGAACTTTATCATAGTTTATTCTTGAGACTACCAGTGCATGGACCAACATGGTGAGTGACTGGGTGTCCAAGTAAGGGTACAATTGTGCAGTCCATCTAAGGTGGAAATAGGAGGATTGGAGTACAGACTGTGCCTGGTTCTCCATTAATAGCACTGGCTCCAGAAGAATGCCTAGGCTGCACACTCTGATGGAGAGAGAACCCCCATCAAAGGAGAGGGAGCCACCCAAACCACACTGGGGACACCCACCCACTACGTCTTGTCTGGGTACAGCCTCAAGTCTGTTTTCTCTCATCCAGTCCAGCACAGCAGCTGGGCAGTGCCTATGGGATGGGACAGCATCTACTGCAGAAGGGTGGGAGAAGATACAGAATTGCGTGGCACCTGCATGTTGATGACACATTACTCCAAATCTCTGGATGACCTTTCTCAGCAATCTTAAATAGATTTTAAACAGAGAAATGGCCACTGGGGCATTCTACAATTGAAAATCCAAGGGGATTCAGAACCAGGTCACCGATCCCTAACTCAATGAACCTCCCCAGGAAGGTACCATGGTTGATGTTATCAAAGGCCACTATTGAGGAGGACCACCACGAACACCTTGCACCTGTCAGCCTCCTTCAAAAGGTCATTGTGCAGGGTTACCAATGATGTCTCAATGTGGCATAAACCCAGACTGGAATGGATCAAGGTTATTGGTTTACTCCAGAAGTGCCTCCACTGGCTTTCTCATAAAGGGAACATTGGTGACAGGCCTGTAATTATTACAGTCATCTGCCACCAAGTTAGTTTTTTTTCCAAATGTGCCTAATGCATATCTCCTTGAGGGCTTGGGGAACATGGCTCTCAAGGAAAGATGCATTGAGTTGTTATTGGTCTGGCAACTTTTAAAATCTAGGTCAGGCAAGGATCTAGGGAGGCTGCAGTGGCCCAACAGCAGTCAAGCACCCTCTCGATTTCAGATGACATCACAGGCTGAAATTGGTCTAAAATATCCAGACAAGCCAGTGCAGTGGACATCTCAATTCAAATCTACTGACAAAGTATGGTGGTTAAGTTCCCTGCAGATGGCCTCCACTTAATTTTTTTAAAATGCCACAAACTGGTCACAGGTGATGCTAGTGGAAGGCCAATCACTGTGGCTAGTTCCGGATAAATCACACACAATAGAAAATAATTAGCCCAGTGATTTTGTGCATCACTGATTTGGTCAGTGTAATAGGCTCTTCTGGCAGTCTTTATTGCTGCCAGGTAGATGTTTGATGTGATTTTTGTGGCTGTTGAATTAGGTTCTGTCTGGCCCACTTCCAGGTATACTTCAGCTTTCTCCTATGTTGCTTCATCACCCATAGTTCCTGGGTTTATCAGGGAACAGAATGGTCTCGGCAATGTAGAGGGCATTGGAGTTTTAATAACTTTGCTTAATCATGTATGGAAAAATATGTATCTGGAGAAATATGTATCTTTGAACTTTTGAAGTTTTATGATGAAATTCTGCAGTGTATGGAAGGGGTGACTTATGATTTGAATTCCTAACTCTTCCAGCTGAAGATGCCAATTCTGAAATGCTGAAAGAGAGCAGCAGGCAAGCTGTATGGAGGGGCTATTTGGTATGTTTCTTTTTTGTTCATTTGTTTGTTTGTTTTGAACTCCTTCAATGTGCTTACTTTGGTTGGTTGAATGAAAGAATCTATGGCTACTAAATAGAAAAGACTTTGTGTACTGTAATGTTTTCTATTAGTGCTATGGTACCTTAGCAGGTTTTTTTTTAAAAAAAAAAAGAAACTCAGTGGTGTATTTAAAATAGATTTATGTAACATCAGAAAGAATATTTTAGAATTCTGGGACAGAATGGGAAATCAGTGTTAAAATTAGTATCCTTTAAAGAATAGTGATGAGAAATTTCCGTTTTTGCAGACTACAGACAAAGAAGTTCCTGGGTTAGTGATAATGCAAGACTTGGTTTTCCTTAAAGGTTTCCCACTTACATTCAAAGAAACAAATCAACTAAAAACAAAATTGCCAGAAAACCTTGCTTCCAAGATAAAACAGGTAAGCTTATTGAAGCTTGTGTGAAAAGATCAACGATTTAGACAGGCAACGAAATCTACAAGAGAATTGTAACAAATGAAATAGGACTTATGCAAAATAAATCACTTCTTTAGTTTTCCATTTTAGTTCTTGAGCCAGTATCAAGTTGATTTTATGCCAGCCATAAAATCAACTTGATGCCACTTCCAAATGACCCTTTTTGAGCTGCATTTAGCTCGATTCAAGGGAGAACAATTTCCCTTTATAGACACACTTTTCATTTTGCATTCAAATCTATTTCCCAAGAACCTTGGGACAGTAAGTTCTCCTTCCTATAGTTCTTTCTCCATCTTTTTACTTAGAACAACTGGCTGTAAAAATCTGTACATCTTTTTCTGCATTGTGTGATTATTTTAGCATTCTGCATTTTGCCTTCCCCCCCTTTTTTTTTTACTTTGTTGCTTACCTTCTCTGCTCAAGAAATTTTTAGCATACCTTGATGAGCCTGCATTTCACATCTTTTTTAAAAAGCAGGCAATTTTTGGGTCCACAATTACATGCCATACAGTAGAACTGAGAATGCATAGCACCATACTATGTGCATTCTTGAAGCCAATTATAAAGTTGCCTATTATATTCTTCCTGTTCAGCAAGAATTGGCTGCTCTGAGCCATCTCTGTTCTGACATTTATTGCATGGTTGTGATGCACTATAATCAAATTCCTAGGTACTTCTGTTTGCCTAACAATATACAGAGAACCACATATTCCTCATCCTTATGTAGCATTGTTGAAACTTCTTATTGCTCCAATTTGAATTTTTCTTGCTATAATAAAATGTTCTTTTATGTTTTCTTTGGTTTTATAAAATGCACAAGTTTCCTGATCAGGAGAAAGGCAGCCCATATATAAGACAAACAAACAAATAAATAAATATTAAACTGCATGGTTTTTTGTTCTTGAATAGCTTTGTTTTTCTAAAGAGAAAAATATTTTCCTGAAGAAAGGTGCAGAGGTGGGCTGGAAGTAAAGGTTCAAAGTTCATCCTGTTCCCCTCCCAGTGCTACCTATTTCTTACTGTGGTCTACTTCAGTGGATCCCAGCCTTGAGTGACCCAGATATTCTTGGACTGCAATTCCCAGAAACCTTTACCACCAGGTATGCTGGCCCAGGTTTCTGGGAGTGCCAGTCCAAGAATATCTGGGTTACCAAGATCAGGAACCACTGGTCTACTTCATACAGTGGACCTTCTACTTACGAAATTAATCCATATTGGAACGGTGTATATGAATTAGCTTTAGCCACTAGGTGTCAGTCTACCCAAACAGATGGAGATAACTTGAGTCCAAGGTTTTGTAAAAGTGGTCTATAAATAAGTTTTCCAAAAAGTTGTGCTTTTATTGGGCCAGAAGCTTTATGCCTGACATTTGTTCCAAGCCTAATTTTAAGTCTGTTCGAATAACTTGTGATGCCTCTTCCTGAAATCACATTTTGCCTATCTCTGTTCCATGGGGACATGGAAATCAGATTGCCCAACTGTCCTGCCTTGAGATTTGGGGAATGTCTGTGTTGCATAGAGTGTCCGTGGGTGGGTCTGAACTGCACTGTTAAGTCAGTGGATGTAAAATACAGAAAGCACCATTGCATGGGCTATGGGTGGGAAGGCGTCTGACTTCAGCTTTGTGCCCCTGATCCACCAATCACAGCCAGGTTCAAAAGACATCGACTTGAAATTAAAGAACTGACCATAACAGTGTTTTTTGGGGGATTAGAAGGGAAGGAGGAGAGTCATTTGCTAAATTTTGCCCCTCGTTATTGTTATAACCCTTTGTTATAGATTTTTTTTCTCATCTTTGTTGAATCATTTCTTTGACATACATCTTGGGGTGTAGAAGCCTCCTACTCCAGAACTTGGAACCTTTGTGAAAACCAGGACAAAAGTTGACCTTTATTCCATTTGGGGAAATGCCATAATCTGTCTGTTTCCTTAGCAGCTGAAATGGGGAACATGAGACAGATGGAAATCCCATGTCTTTAATACCATGTTCCTGGGTGGAATGGAAAGTTCTGCCCGTCAGCGAATAAATATATATTTGATGACAGACCGTAGAAGGGAGAGCGTGACACTGTTTGTACTCCTAAATAAACACGAGGCTGCTGATGGCAGCTCTGTAATCATCAGTATTTCCACAGCATTATTTTTGGAGAGTGCTTACTGCTCTTCATAAACCTACCTCAGTCTTAACAACTGCCATATTTCATCCGTATGTCCAGATATGATTCTCTGGAAGGGCTGAGATTTATCAGATTTTTCTAATGATAGACTGCATGAGTCAGATCTGGAGCTATCAGGTAGCCCATGAATTCAAACTATCAACAACCTTAAAATGTCACAAGTGGGACAGCTGGTTTAATGTTCAACTAATGTGGGATGGGAGAAGGTAAAATGAATAATTGTCTGAAAGGAGAGGAGGAAAGATCAGTCCTAAACTTAATAGGTTTTGTTTGCAGCTAATATTACTTTAAGATTAACTTAGTTGGCTACCGTGTTTCCCTGAAAATAAGACAGGGTCTTATATTAATTTTTGCTCCAAAAATGCATTAGGGCTTATTTTCATGGGATGTTTTATTTTACAGTCATGTCATCTTCTGGTTGCTGCACAATGGTGGAGGGCGGGATTTCATTTAACTGGGGCTTATTTTAGGGGGTAGGGCTTATATTACGAGCATCCTGAAAAATCATACCAGGGCTTATTTTCAGGTTAGGTCTTATTTTCGGGGAAACAGGGTAGTTAGTTTGTTGTTGTTTGCTTGTTTGTTTTTTATGATATACTGCTAAGAAGCATTAAATGGTTTTAGTAATAACAGAGCCAAAACAACCCTTTTTGTTTCTATGGGAAAAAAACCCTCTTTGGGAACTATAAATGTACTGCCTAAATTGACCACAAGTGACATTTTGAACAGTACTGCAAAAACAAAAGGAATAAACCCAGAAAATGAGGGGACAAAAGTGATGTGCCAGTTCTGTGGTGGTGGGGAAGGAAGTTAGGTCTCCACTGCTGAAGCCTCCAGGGGTAATGCTGCTTATTTCACCATGCTGGCAAGCAGTGAAGCCACTAATACAGCACAGGTACTTTGGCTCATTTACTACATCAATTGGGATGCAGTCGCTTTTTCACCCATCCCCCATTAGTTCTGACTGAAGTTCTTACTGAACTTTTATTGCTTTTCATTGGTACAACCATGTAGCCAAATCTGATTGACTCCACTTGGAGAACCTTTATTGATTGGGTTCCCAGGGACAGAAGAAATGTTGTGAACAACTGTGAAAAAAGGTACTTAGGATAGTTATGTTTTAATCCCCAAGGTGAATTTCAAGTCTTTGGAATGTGGTATACTGTATTTATGTCAGGCACATAACAATGAGACCCCTTCGGCGTAAAACTAGTTTTTAATATGTTATTATTTGTACATGTAATCATTCTTGTCCTTTGCAGACCATGTTTCCTGTTGGATTTAGTGCCTAGCATAAAGTTTTTTCATCTTGCTTATTATGAAAGCTGATCTCTAGAATAACTAATGGCAAATGATAAAAATAGCATGCAGATCAAACGGTTCCCCAGTAACAAATGACCTTAGCAGTGGACTGGTGATCTTGGCTGAAGATGTGGAGAAGATCCACAAATGGATTCGGTCTGGAGCCTTTTTGTGTCTCAGATTTCTAGTTCCTTTAAGCTGTCTTTAAAATGTACCTTGGTGAATGCAGACCTAAACAAGCAACCATTGATTTTAGGATATGCTGTAGTGTCAAGGATAATCAGTTTACATTTTATTCTCATGTTGAAAGACTAGATATAAAACAACTATGAAGTTCATTAGTTTAAAAAGAGGAAATAAACAAATAGGACCAAATCCACAATCCGAGGAATGCAGTGAAAAAAAGTCTGGGAATCTAGCTGCATTTAGGAGTAGCGTTCTTGGTCTTGCAAAGTGTGTTTTGGAAAAATGTGAACAACCCTGATTATTATGGTAAAATACTGCAAAACCAATGAATTACACTGGAGGAAAAAAAAAAGAGGAATGTTTAATTTGAAATTACATGCCAGGCTTAAAATACTTTGTCTCAATGTAGTTGCAGCTTTATTCAGAAGCCGGTGTAGCTCTCTTGCAATTGAATAATCCAAAGGGCTTCCAAGAACTGAATCAGCAAGCTAAGAAGAACATGACTATAGAAGGGAAAGAACTGACTCTTAGTCCTGCTTATTTATTATGGGATCTCAGTTCTATCAGCCAGGTAGGCATCAGTTTCTAATTTATCAAATTACAATTGTGATGAGGCTTAATATTATTTAAATAATTATTTAATGCGGGGAACTTTTTATGCTAATATAGAGATTATTGGGGACAGTTTGAAAAATGTTTTCTGTATGTTGTAAAAGTAATCTGGCTCAGAGAAAGAGATCCAGGATACATTGGTTCATTATATTAGCTGTGGTTTGTTACTTAAGTCCACAGTTCATTTTGTCTGTTTCTGGTCTAATTCTTTTTTGTCCCTTTTAAAGCTTGTATTTAAGCATGGGATTGGTGAAGAGATGAGCCAAGGACAAGCTATAGTTATAGATCCAGACATAACAGCAAGCCATGGTTTAATCCAGTGTAAATTTGTAAACTAACAATAAAACGTGGCTTTCAATTGTAGTTTGTATCTGGATGTCAATCTGTGGTTTCTTTTCACTGATGGGTTTGGACAAAATAGCAAACCAGAATTTAACTAACTACAACCTGGCTTATTGTTATATGAAAAAAAGCCCCTCATGTGTTTGGGCACTCATTTTAACATGAGACTAGGTTGAGTTGGTGCTGATCACAATTCTTGGCCCACTTGTCTAGGCCGTTTTGGCATTGGAAAGATGAACGAAAATGGCCAACGCTTACTGGAGTTTTGCTGTTACTATGGTCTCTGTGTCAGCAACACATTCTTTAATACGAAGCTGCAACACAGAGTTTCCTGGAGACATCCAAGATCCAAGCATTGGCATCAGCTCGATTTGATCCTCACTAGACGTTCTAGCCTTCCTAGTGTTACGATCACACGCAGCTACCAGAGTGCTGATTGCGATACTGATCACTCCCTGGTGTGTAGTAGAGTAAAACTGCGAACAAAGAAATTGTATCACATGAAAAAGGAAGGAAGACCACGTATTGACATCAACAAGACTCGCGATCAAAGAAAAGTGAAGGAATTTGCCCAAGCACTCGAGGAAACCCTTCCAGGTCCAGCAAATGTAAATGCACCTGAACGATGGGAACACTTCAAGAACACTGTCTACAACACCGCCTTGTCCACCTTCGGCAAAAAGACCAGAAAGATGGCTGACTGGTTCGAAGCCCATTCGGAGGAGTTAATGCCAGCCATTGAAGATAAGAGAAGAGCTCTAGCAGCATACAAAGCCTGTCCTAGCGAGTACAACCTGCAAGCTCTTCGAGCCGCTCGTAGCCAAGTCCAACAGGCTGCCAGGAGATGCTCCAATGACTACTGGCTTCAGCTTTCCTCTCAGATACAGATAGCAGCGGACACAGGTAACATCAAAGGAATGTATGATGGTATCAAGCAGGCCTTAGGTCCATTACAGAAGAAATCTGCTCCCTTGAAGTCTACTACAGGTGTGATCATCCAGGACCGAGCACAGCAGATGGAACGCTGGGTGCAGCACTACTCCGAGCTATATTCCAGAAAGAATGTAGTAACCGAAGAAGCATTAAATAACATTGAGTGCCTGCCTGTCTTGGAAGAGCTGGACAGCGAACCAACCCTAGCAGAAATAAATGCGGCCTTGGATTCCCTCACCTCTGGCAAGGCACCTGGAAGGGACAACATCCCTGTTGAAGTGCTGAAATGCGGTAAGGAGATCATCATCACCGAACTGTATGAAATCTTTTGTCTCTGCTGGAGGGAAGGTGGAGTACCACAGGACATGAAGGATGCAAACATTGTCACGTTGTACAAGAACAAAGGTGACAGGGGTGACTGCAATAACTACCGTGGTATCTCTCTTCTTAGCGTTGTAGGGAAGCTGCTTGCCCGTGTTGTGCTGAAGAGGCTCCAGGTGCTTGCAGACAGAGTCTATCCGGAATCACAGTGTGGATTTCGAGCAAATAGATCCACCACTGACATGGTATTCTCCCTCCGACAGTTGCAGGAGAAATGCAGGGAACAACAACAGCCACTCTTAGTGGCCTTCATAGACCTTACAAAAGCATTTGACTTGGTTAGCAGGGATGGCCTTTTCAAAATACTTCCCAAGATTGGATGTCCACCTCGTCTCCTTAACATCATCAGGTCCTTCCACGATGGAATGAAAGGCACTGTAGTTTTTGACGGCTCAACATCAGATCCCTTTGACATCCGAAGCGGAGTGAAACAGGGCTGTGTCCTCGCACCAACACTTTTTGGGATCTTTTTTGCTGTCATGCTGAAGCATGCCTTTGGAACTGCAACAGAAGGTGTCTATCTCCGGACTAGATCAGATGGAAAGCTCTTTAATCTCTCTAGATTGAGAGCAAAGACCAAAGTCCAGCTGAAATGCATGAGGGACTTCCTCTTTGCAGACGATGCAGCCATTGTTGCCCACTCTGCTGAAGACCTCCAACAACTCATGAACCGTTTCAGCAAGGCCTGCCAAGACTTTGGACTAACAATCAGCCTGAAGAAAACACAAGTCATGGGCCAGGGTGTGGACTCACCTCCCTCTATTACCATCTCCACACAAGAATTGGAGGTTGTTCATGACTTTGTGTACCTTGGCTCAACCATCTCTGACACCCTCTCTCTAGATGTCGAGCTGGATAAACGCATTGGGAAAGCAGCCACCATGTTCTCTAGACTCACAAAGAGAGTATGGCTCAATAAGAAACTGACAACACATACCAAGATCCAGGTCTATAGAGCCTGTGTCCTGAGCACACTCCTGTACTGCAGCGAGTCCTGGACCCTTTGTGCCCGGCAGGAGAGGAAGCTGAACACCTTCCATATGCGTTGCCTACGACGGATTTTTGGTATCACCTGGCAGGACAGAGTTCCAAATAGAGTAGTCCTAGAACGAGCTGGAATTTTCAGCATGCATACATTACTGAAACAGCGACGTCTACGCTGGCTTGGGCACGTTGTGAGAATGGCTGATGGTCGGATTCCAAAGGATCTCCTATATGGAGAATTAGTGCAGGGAAATCGCCCCAGAGGGAGACCACAGCTGCGATACAAGGATATCTGCAAGCGGGATCTGAAGGCCTTAGGAATAGACCTCAACAGATGGGAAACTCTGACATCTGATCGTTCAGCCTGGAGGCAGGCAGTGCATCACGGCCTCTCCCAATTTGAAGAGACCCTTGTCCAGCAGGCTGAGGCAAAGAGGAAGTCACAAAGGAAGCAAAACCAGGGAGCTGGACAGGGGACAGATTGGATTTGTCTCCAGTGTGGAAGGGATTGTCACTCTCGAATTGGCCTCCTCAGCCACACTAGACGCTGTTCCAAGTCCTCCATACAGAGCACGATACCATAGTCTTTCGAGACTGAAGGATGCCTACTAGGTTGAGTACTGGCCTAACTGGATTTTTAAGATTTCCATCAGTGGAAGAATTGGGGGCTGAAGATTTGATAACTTATCAGGTATTAAAGGAACTCTTTTCTGCTGAACTGAACTTTGCTCAAAACAGGAGCCGTTGTTATATTCTTTTGTTTCCTAAAAGAGGACCAATTATACAACACATTGTCTGTGATAGCTCCTCTTAACAGTTATCCCCATGAAAATGTGTTGTAGGGATGGTGCAAACCAGGGAACTAGAAAATGTAATTCTTGAAAGGTTGTTCTATATTCAGGGAACTGCTGTGCCTGGAAATGTTTCCATGAACTTCCCATGAATGCACCAGCTCACTAGAATGCTATGAAGGGAACTGGTTGCAGGAATGACTTATGGAATGATACCTTTAGTCTATTGATAGCTAGATGCATCAACATGAGAGATAGGATTGGTTGTAACTGGATGCTTATAACTACCAAAACTTCTCCTCACTCTTCTTTCCCACTTTTTTCCCCATTTTTTTTCTATGTGTACTTTCCAAATATATTCCTGGGTTGTCACTCTCCTTTGTTTCCCAACCCGGAAAAAAAAGAAAGAAAGATTGTATACTTTATCTTTCCCTATTCCCAAATTGTCTCTCTGGAAGAACAGTATCAAAAGTAATTGAATAATGATAGTTCTCAAATGAGTCCACTCTCCTTATTTTCATATAATGTGTGCAATCCCATTTTTAATAGTCCAAACAGGATGAAGATATTTCTGCCAGCCGGTTTGAAGATAATGAGGAGCTACGATATTCATTGCGATCAATAGAGAGGCATGCGCCATGGGTGCGACACATCTTCATAGTCACAAATGGGCAGATTCCTTCCTGGCTTAATTTGGATAACCCTCGGATAACTATAGTAACACATCAGGTAAAAAAAAGTCAGATCCTCATCATTTTGTAAATGATTTTTAAAAAACCCTACAACATCAATGTATCTGATTAGAACAGACAGTGGCAGCATTTGCATATAGTCTAATGTGAACTCAGGCCTTTGAGCTCCTTCATTGCAAAAGAAAGAAGTTTCAAAGCAGTTCATTTAACACTTTTGTTTCAGCCTGGTATTCTGTGTCATCCATGTCAATAATGAGTGGTTAACTATGGTTAGATTTTGAAAGCTGGGTTCCATATCTATATTTAGTACCTTGCAAATTGGTAGACTATGGTTGGTACTCATTGTCCATATAAAACTGGAGGATTACTTTAGATTATGTTTATTAACTATGATTTGAAGTATTGTTCTGATCCAGATATTGCAGCAGTCCTGTGGTTAACCATAAATTACTAACTGAAATATAATTCACCTATGGAGCAAGAAGAGATTGCATACACTTGCAGCTCATTTGAGGGTGACACTGAGTTGTCATGGAAGAACCAATGTGATTTCCTTCATTTTATTAGAAAGGACTTGACTCTTAGTTGAGAGCAGTTCTGAATTGCCATGTTGACATCCACATATCTTTTTTTCATGCTGAAACATTGTTTTGAAAATCAGACAAAGGAGCATGTGAGAGAGTGACATATGTATTTTGTAGAGGCAAAGCTTTTTCATAGAATCATAGAATATGAAGTTTGAAGGGTCCAATGAGGCCATCAAGTCCAACCCCCTGCTCAATGCAAGAATAGAAATCAAAGGATATCTGCCAGGTGGTTGTCTAAGTTTCTCTTGAATGCCTCCAGTGTTGGAGCACTCACCACCTCTCAAGGTAATTGGTTCCACTATCTTACTGCTTTAACAGTTAGGAAGTTTTTCCTGATATGCAACCAAAATCTGGCTTCCTTAACTTGAGCCCATCGTTGCATGTCCTGCACTCTGGGATGATTGAGAATAGATCCTGCCACTATAGTAGTTTTGTCGAACATGGAATACAAAATTACATGGTGTGGCGGATAGCCCACATGTCACTCCTGTCAGTCATTTTAGAGCTCTAGTGCAGGAGCCTATGACAGGACAGGAGGGATCTTGAGTAAAGTAAATGAATACAATCAGGCATACAAGTAATCAAATCCACGTTTATTGAATGAAAGATAATAGAACTTCCATGATTTTCCTTCTGTGATTTACTTACTACTCCATAAATAAACCGTGTTATATTTGGCAGCAGGAGTGTGAGATTCATAATTGATATAGTAAGGGTAATATCCTCTGGCGGCAGCGAAAAGGGGGAAAGAACAAGTCGTGTCCAAAGATTGGCCTGTGTGAGTGGGAAAACATACAGGGGTCACTGGGGGTGCACAACACATGGTAATTTCTGGATAATATTTGGAAAGTGCTTGCTCCCATGTGTAAGATTCCTCACTATTCCCACAGCTTGTAACATTTGTTTTTCATGTTCTAGGATATATTTCAGAATTTGAGTCACCTGCCCACCTTTAGCTCCCCTGCCATTGAAAGCCATATTCATCGCATTGCAGGTCTGTCCCAGAAGTTCATTTATTTAAATGATGATGTGATGTTTGGGAAGGACGTGTGGCCTGATGATTTCTATAGCCACTCCAAAGGTCAAAAGGTAAACCACCACAAAATAATTTGATGCATACAACTGGAGAGAGAGATCAAATACAGCTTGTTACCTAGGAGTACTTCCCAGTAAGGATCTAGCAAATCTGAGAAAGGACATAGCTTTATGTAGATCTGGGTTAGTGTTAAGTTATTTGCAAATGAAAAGCAATTTGCTTCGCAAAATGGGAGTTTAAATTTGCTTACTGAAAAGGCATGAATGCTTTCATAAGAACAGTTTTTCTCTTTTTTCTCCCATTTCCAGGTTTATTTGACATGGCCTGTGCCAAATTGTGCTGAAGGATGTCCTGGTTCATGGATTAAAGATGGTTACTGTGATAAAGCTTGTAACAATTCTGCTTGTGACTGGGATGGTGGGGACTGCATTGGTAAGAAGCAAGGTTTCTGTTAAACAGGGGGGGCGTGCACTCACACAACTCTGCTTCCCTTCGCGCGGCTGTCTTTTCCCTCTGCTCAGCGATCACATTAGGTTCTGGTCACGATAGAACCCAGTGCACAGGGGGGCAGAGTCCTGCATGCACGCATGCAGGGGCAAAGCCGAGAGAGAGAGAGAGAGAGAGAGAGAGAGAGGTGGAGCCCCGCGGGGCTGAAAATTAGAGTACATTGGTAAGAAGGCATTACTCTTGAACTGTGCTAAATTAGTATATGGATATGAAGAATTTTGTATTTTAAGGGTCTTTCAAAACTCTTGGATGGTTGTCTATGTGAACTTACTGGGACCTTTTATAGGCCTTAAACAATTTTGCCTAAGCATCACTGTGTCACTGTGAGTGTCTACTCTGTGGATGTGTCTTAAGGAAAAGGAGGCCTTCATATCTAACAGGGGTTTTCCTGGATAGAGTGCTGTAGGCAAGAAAAGAAAGTCTCCTGTCATATCAGTGATGGCTCATGATTGGGGCAAAGGGATGCTCCAGCCTGAAATTTTGCAGTAAGGTGCTCCCTCGCTGTCCACTCCAGAAGCCACCACATCTCATGTGTGTAGGATCTGTATGTATCACTGCAGGCTGGGCAGCTCATGCTCAGCTTTCTTTGTAAGGATGTAGTAACTACAGTGCAACAGATGCAAATTGTTGTGTGCTCTGATACTTGTATGGGAGTGAAAGTTCAGGTGCCAGTATCCACATAATAATGCTCCAGTACAGAGCAGGAAAACTACTGAAAGAAACAGTACAGAGCAAGAACATCACTAAGAAATGGTATTATTGGGAATGGGCTGAGGAACCCCAACAGGCCAGCTTGGGATCCCATTGGGGACACATTGAAGCCCAAGGCCTGAACTTAGGCCAGGCCTGTATATTGAAGAGGTAAGTTGACATTTTGTCTTGGTCCTGGTATATAAGGATGCGCATTTTGGATTTTTTAATCTTTATTTTTAATTAATTTTATCTTATAATTCTCATCCTCCTTTCTGGCAGACACCTAAACATTGATTACCTGTAAAGAAAGCCCAGCTAGCAGGCTTCATGCCTTAGATAGGCCTAACTTTCTGTTTCTGACAACAGTTGGGGTAGCTGGGCCTTGCCTCCGGGTGAGCAAAATTTAGGTGTCTGTGTGGTTTGGATCCTGCAGGAAGGGCTCTCAAAAAGGAAAATTATGGGATTTGTAATCCAAAAAATCTGAAACGCACATCCCAATCAATAGTCACCACACACATATATGCACACTGACCTGGAAAGTGGATAAATGTTCTGAAAGCTTAAGAACATTCATTTTTATTAGGTAAAGTATCTCTTGGTTTTAAAATTTGCAAAAACATACTGTGAGTTAAGAACTATGTTAGAATCAGATTTAAGAGCAAATTTTTAGTCAGCTAACCAACTTTTGTCTAACCTTGCACAGTTGTGACGTTAAGAAATGTCAGTTAGCATTTTGGTACACTGCTTTTCTTTTCTTTTGTAGGTAACACTGCAGGTAGCCGTTATGGTGCTGCTGGTGGAGCTGGTGTAGGAGTCGGGAATGTTCCACCCTGGCAGTTTGGTGCTGGTATAAGTGGAGTTTCTTACTGCAACCAAGGCTGTGCAAATTCATGGCTGGCTGATAAATTTTGTGATCAGGCATGTAATGTCCTTTCTTGTGGATTCGATGCTGGTGACTGTGGACAAGGTATGTTAACACATATATTGTCAGCATGGCCTTTGGTTTAGAATTCTTCAGTACTGTTTCTCATGTATCTAGAGTATTCATTTGATTGGTACAGCTTGTTTGAGTCCCCTATAATGTGACCACTTTTGATTGAAAATCAGAGCTGTGATAAATCAGTGACTTAATGTACAGGATATGTTAAGACCTACATTCAGTTTTTAGTTCCACTCAGAATAGACAAATAGAATCAGTGGGATTTAAATAAGTGTTGAATTACCATTAGCAGATGATTCAGTGGCTATATTCTGGTTGGGGCTAGTAGTAAGAGTATGTGCTTTCAGAAAAAGAGCCAAAACACTAGAGAGCCATAGTATTTCTATAGAAAGAGACTGACTCCTCTAAACCTCTCTCTTCATCTTTCTTAATCCCAAACCTGTTTAGGACTCTGTTGCTTGACAGGGCATAATGTGAAAAATGAGAGCAAGATGAACCCAAACTTTGAAAGATTTTAGGTTTGGGGCATTTTTGTTGCTTAGTTGCCCATGTCTATATTTTTGTAGAGGTGGGATATAACAGAATTCAGATAGAGTAGGCCACAGATTTAATATGTGTTAGAATAGGACAAGAAAATATGAACAAGTAATTGAAGATGGGGCCTTTTTTTGCATGCAAAATTACACAATTTCCCCCCAGATTGTTTTGTATTCTTTCATTATATTTCTTACATATAATCTTCTATGCAAGTTCTTCAAGGAACATAATTCTATCACCCTCTGTGTCAGGCTATACTATAAGCTAAGAGGGTTAGATATGGGCAAACTTTCTTATGTGTGATGTGAAAAGCTGCCTAATAAGGTATGTATCAATGCATACTAATTAGGGTGATTGTACATTTCCTGTAGTATCAGGACAGTATCTCTCCATATACCTCTTACTGAGAAACAGCAGCAGGCGGGTGCTGTTATACTTATGTCTTGCTTGTGTGTTCTTGTAAGCATCTGGTTGGGCATTGTAGGAAGGTGAGCCTTTGGTCTGATCCAGCAAGACTGTGTGTCATTGATTAACTTTTGATGGATAAAAGGAATTGGAAAATAAAACCATATTATTTATTTATTTTATTTATTTAAAATATTTTATTCTGCCTTTCTCTTTAAAAAGAACCCAGGTAGTTTTAAAACAAAAGGTGTGTTGGTATGGAATTCAATTCAGATTTCACTCAGTGAAAGAATTCAGTGTGACTATGGCCATTCTCAGTCTGTTGGGGTAACCTGTTTCACAGGACAGTTGTGAAAAAATAATGGTGCAAGGAGGAAACCCCGTGAATCTCCCAGAGCTTCTTGGAGGGAGGGACCAATAAGGTGATGATGTAATATGATATAATGATGTGTATGATTCTTTTTTGTCCCAGAGCATTTCAATGAGCTTTACAAAGTGACACTTCAAAAGAACCAGACTCACTATGTCATTCCGAAAGGTGAATATCTGCCTTATTTCAGCTTTGCTGAAATAGCTAAGAAAGGACTTGAAGGTGCATATAGCGATAACCCAATAATACGCCATGCTTCCATTGCAAACAAATGGAAGACGATCCACCTGATAATGCACAATGGAATGAATACAACTGTGATTTTTTTCAACCTTACATTTCAAAGTAAAGATGATGAAGAGTTTAAGATGCAAATAACCCTTGAGGTTGATACAAGAGAGGAGCCAAAAACAAATGCAACTTCCACCCAGAAACCAGAGGAAGATGTGAAAGCTACAACTTCAGTGCCAGAGGCCGAAATGATATTCGAGGATGTTCCGGAAGAAGATCGTTTTCCAAGAATTAAAAAACACCCAAATGGCACGACTGAGAACTTGGATGAAGACATAGTGATTCCGTCAGTAAACATCTCTTCCCTTCCAGAAGATGTGAAGCTAGCTTTGCAAGACCTAGATTTGCAGCTAATAATAGGTGACATCACTCAGAAGGGGTACAATCTATCTAAGGCTGCTCTTCTAAAGCCTTTCCAAGGGTTCCCTGCATCAGCAAAGGCAGTAGAAAACAGTTCCCAGAAGAAAAAAGAAAAGGATGTGCATAATGGCTTGATAAACGGGACAGTGTCTTTGAACTGGCAGAAGCCTTTCAAAAATGATAATAATGGCAAAGCTGCAGCTGAAGAAAAATTACACAAAATATTTCCATTGGAACCTATTGCTGTAGGTAGTACTCTTGTGCCAATGAATGTGAACAGTAATTTCCCGCTGAGACCTGGCTCTTTAGTAAAATCTGAATTTGCACCTGCAATACAAGATGTAGGCAGCAAGCCTGAATCTTTGGAGAAAGCCTTCATGAAGAAGGAAACCTTGAAATCCAAAGAAATTAGGGAAAAGAAAACTTCAGGAAAAAAGGAAAAAGAAGCCAATGTCAATCCAGTACTTTCCAAAGAAGATATTGCAGAAGGTCGAGCCTTACCAAGAAGGAAATTGCAGCATTACACAGGAAATTATCAAGGTTTTTTGCCATGGGAGAAGCACAAATATTTCCAAGACCTTCTTGATGTGAGTATCCATATAACATGAAACTTGTCAAAACTTGAGGATTTTGTGCTGGGTAGATTTTTGTGGCTTATTGATTTGAGTGCCAGTTTGGTTGGAGCTTTTGTATTTGTTTTACTGTTTGCTGCTGTGAGGATGTTTTGTTATCAAATGAATAGAAATATATCTATGAAGTTTAAAAATGCCAGCCAGTGCCCACTCAGAGAGAATGCCCCAGCTTCCCTGGCCCTCCTTCGAGTGTTGCTTCTGAGTGGCCAGTGGAGGCAGGACAGGGAATCACCAGTAAATTAACTGGTACCAACCACTAAACCGGTGGTTGGTGCCCATCTCTACTGTATACTCAGATGATCAAGAAGCCTTGAGAACAAAGAAACGTTGGGTCTTTTTATTGAGAAAAAGCTGAGATGTAAATTTTTAAAGAATAAATTAATAAACTATGTCATATATTCTACATAACAATCAGCATCAGTTTGGAAGACTCTGTAAAAAATAAGCCCAGTTCAGGTTCAGAATGTAAATGTCAGCTTTCTAAATGAAAGAAATATATATTTTATCCATTAATTGGACCATGACATGGATGTAAGCCAGGGATGTGGATTATATCCAGAAGCCTTATTGTCTCACATCATTGGCAGTGTAAAGGACGGCTGCAGGGAGCTGCAGTGCAACTGCATTAGAATAGCTGCTCTTTCCCCACGACTGATGTACAACTTCAAAGTTATGAGGCACATTAGAGCGAATGAAATGTTTACATTCCTGTGGCATCCAGAACTTGCTATGATCTGTGCTTGGCCATTGTGATTTACATTTGGGTGTTAGTTTATACAGTACATGATAAAAGAAGTTAAAAGTTCTGTTGTTTTCATATGTGATTTGGTGTTTTAACACGATCACACTAGTAAGGATGGGGGCAGGGTGTTTTTTATGACCAACACGCTACTTTTCTGTTATTAAGTAGAAAAGAGTCCCAAGTTCTAACTAGGAACAATTCTAGACTTTAGGGATCCCTATTTGACTTAGGAGGGACGTGGTGGCACTGCGGGCTAAACTGCAGAAGCCTTTGTGTGCTGCAGGGTCAGAAGACCAGCAATTGTAAGATCGAATCCACGCGATGGAGTGAGCTCCCGTCGCTTTGTCCCAGCTCCTTGCCAACCTAGCGGTTCGAAAGCATGTAAATGCGAGTAGATAAATAGGTACCACCTCGGTGGGAAGGTAAACAGCGTTCCGGGTCTAAGTCGCGCTGGCCACGTGACAGCGGAAACTGTCTTCAGACAAACGCTGGCTCTACGGCTTGGAAACGGGGATGAGCACCGCCCCCTAGAGTCGAACACGACTGACTAAAATGTCAAGGGGAACCTTTACCTTTACCTATTTGACTTAGGAACGTGAAATGCTACTTTCACAATGCTGAGCCTGGCATTCCATCAAGCATGTGCATGTAACTTAATCGATTTAATGAGTGACTTTTTATTGATTGTTTACTAATATATGTATGGATACATCTTCTTGTTTTCTAGGAAGAAGAGGCATTAAGGAAAGAGATGGCTTACTTTACAGATAGTAAACAGATTGGAAGGCAACTGAAAGATACATTTGCTGATTCTCTCAGATATGTGAATAAACTGCTGAACAGCAAATTTGGATTTACATCTCGGAAAGTACCTGCTCATATGCCTCACATGATTGATCGAAAAGTCATGCAAGAATTACAGGATCTGTGAGTCTGTTTTTAAAATCAATATCCTTTTTCCTTGAAATATTTACGTACAATTCGTATTTCACAAATGTACACACACACGTCTCTGTGTGTTTATGTATATGTATATAGTCATCAAGAATCTCTATACAGTGGTGCCTCGCACAACGATGTTAATTGGTTCCAAAAAATTCATCGCTGTGTGAAACATCGTTCTGCGAAACACCATTTCCCATAGAGATGCATTGAAAACCGGTTAATCTGTTCCAATTGGAACGGATTGCCATCGTTCAGTGAAAATCCCCATAGGAAATATCGTTGAGTGAAACAACGTTTCCTATATTGGAATGTATTGAAGCCGACTCAATACATTTCAATGGCATTCCGATGTCTCTTTTCCCTCATTTAAAAGTGCCTTAAACTGTTTGAAACCTGTTTTAAATGCTTGGCATCGATAGTCCAGCTTGTGAAAGGTATGCAAACTTAATTTGGTGTTGTTCTGAGTCTTCGTTCATTTTTGCTGATTTTTTTATTTTTCCTCATTGAAATGTATTGGACAGTCCGTCCAATACATTGCAATGGAGAAAACATTCTCCACTCAGCAGTAGAAGATATTTACCTGTACAGCCCATTTTCCTGCACTTACTAACTAATGCATCCTGATTATATCAGCCCTATTTCCGCTGAAGACAGGCACAACAACCAACAATGTTCTATATTTTGTACACCACGCTTTTGTACACCATGCTGTTTGGACAAGTTATTTAAATTATTGTGAGTTTGATTAAGTTTACTTCCATTCCTTTTGGACAGATTTCCTGAGGAATTTGACAAGACTTCTTTTCATAAAGTACGGCACTCTGAAGATATGCAGTTTGCTTTTTCATATTTCTATTATCTCATGAGTGCAGTTCAGCCGCTGAACGTCTCCCAGGTTTTTGATGAAGTTGATACAGATCAGTCTGGAATTCTTTCTGATCGCGAGATTCGTACATTGGCCACAAGAATCCATGAACTTCCTCTAAGTTTGCAGGTACTTAAAAAAATCCTCTGGAATACCACATAACAGGAGGGGGAGGAGAGCCAATGAAAAATGGATATTAAAATGTTGTTTTTTTCACTTGTGCATGAATACTTCTCAGTGGTGTATTACTGCTTCTGAATTTTTATGAAGTTAATTTTCTTTTTGTCTGCAAGTGAAAAAGGCAATAGATTACATTTACATTTCTGGTCCCCTCACCTCAAAAAAGACATAGTGGAACTGGAAAAGGTACAGAAGAGAGTGACTAAAATGATGCCTGGGCTGTGGCACCTCCCTTAAGAGGAAAGGTTACAGCGTTTTGGTCTCTTTAGTCTAGAGAGAAGGCGCCTGAGGGGGGACATGATTGAGACGTATAAAATTATGCAGGGGGTGGATAAAGTGGATACAGGGAAGCTCTTTTCTCTCTCACGCGATACCAGAACCAGAGGACATCCACTCCAATTGAGTGTTGGGAGAGGAACACAGACAAAAGAAAATAATTCTTTACCCAGCATGTTGTACCCACTCCTTGTCACAGGATGGCCTAGATGCCTTTAAAAGGGGATTGGACAGATTGCTGGAGGAAAAGTCCATCGCAGGTTACAAGCCATGTTGGGGATGTATAATCTCCAGGCTTAAAAGGAAGGTACTTCAAAATGCCAGATGCAGGGGAGGGGTATCAGGAGACAGGTATCTAGTTGTCTCATGTGCTCCCAAGAGGCATCTGGTGGGGCCACTGTGAGATACAGAAAGTTGGACTAGATGGGCCTTTGGGCTGATCCAGCAGGGCTCATCTCATGTTCTTACGTTCTTATTTCTGTTTTCCTTATTGTTCTTATCCCCACCCCCCTTTTAAACAACACAAAATAAAAGCAGTGAAGCAGGAAATGGTGGGAGGAGAAAACCGAAAGGGTCATGGCAGAAAGGGTAGCTGAAGAGAATATCACCTTTTGATAATGGATCTATTAAGGTCCATTTTGGTAGGAAAGAGAAAATGTTCGGTTTACAGGTGTGAAGTCCAGAGGTCTAAATAAAGTGTTCAAATATCTTTAATATTAGAGGTTCTTAATTTGTTTTGCATGCTTTAAATTTGTTATTGATTATTTAAATTCATGGCAATATACTGAGGAAGCCTTACATGCTTAATTTTTGAAGAACACATTACTTATGATACAGAAGAAGAAAATGCGTAAACATTTCCCTCTTTCTTTCCAACTAGGATTTGACAGGTCTGGAACAAATGTTAATAAATTGTTCTAAATCCCTACCACTCAATATTACTCAGATTAATATTATACCACCAACTCAGGAAGCATATTATGATCCCAATCTGGTAAGAAATTGTTTATAAATACATTTTAATTTCCTTTCTAATACTATTTCAAAATTAAGTTTTAATATATGTGCTGCATGTTTGAACATTTCAGCTTTTTAGAGAGTATTTTTAACTGAATTTAGTGTGCCTGGATGTCTTGCCAATAAAATTTACCTATAAAGAGCTACAGTTTACGAAGAAACCTTCCCTAAGTCAGATATGTTCATAGCTTGAACGTGCTTAATGATTTTATTCATTAATTGAAGAGCAGTCCTCTCCTTTTTCCTAATAATATGTGAAAAATCAAAACTGACTTCCCTTCCAGTTTCAGTTTTTTGGCCATGTAGTAAGTATGTGGAGTAGCTATACTTCAAGAAATACGTTCTCATATACCTCCAGGTACATATAGAGCTAATTCTTGGGATTTGGGCCATAAACAATAATTCCATCTCCTTAATTCTTCATGCTAAATCAGTATCACTTTAAGTGTCTGATGATGTAATTTGCAGTCTACTCATAAGTAAGCCCCACTGCATTCCAAGTGTGGGTATAGAATTGGAGGGTGATTCTCACAAAGGCATCTCCACTACATGTTCTTCCATTTCTAAAATTATGTTGTTTTTGGTGATGATGGTGATGATGCTTTATGAAGAACCAAGAGGACATGTCCCTGTCCAATGGAAATTACTATCTAAAATTTAAGACAAGAAGACAACAGAGCAAGGAGAAGGAAGTAGAAAATAAGTTATATGGGAAAATTACAAATCATCCATTACAAGTATAATTCAGTAACCTGGTGCTTTGTAAAGTGTTTGACTACAACTCCCATCATGTCCAGCCATGCTGGCTGTTGTTGATAGGAACTATTGTTCCAGATAACTGGAAGGCACCAGGTCGAGGAATGGTGTTACATGTTAAGGCTTAACTTTACAGTAAAGTATGAGGCATCCCTGATAGATAAGCTCAATATTGTTGTATTTCCAATATCTCTTGTGGATACTAGACCTTTGGAAAAAGATCCTTGAGTATTTTTTTAAATTATGTTGTTGTTTAATGCAAAACTGACTTAAAATAGCAGCGCAGTGTCTTGTGTTTCTCGGATCACAACTTAATTTGTTTTCAAACTGTTTCAGTTACTGGATTTCCAGGAACAGAACTAAACCTATAAAATACGTCTCTTGAGAATAGGGACGTTGTTTCTTAGAACTGTTTGTGGTTTTGCCTGCAGGGCTTATGTTAAGTTAGGAATAATAAGACTAATGTATATCAGCTGTTCAGGACTTGCTTGATGTGTTTTTGTGGTTGTCATCAACTGACTTGCAAAGCATTTTCCTGCCTAGCTACAGAGTACTAAATTATTTATCTTTATCCATACAAAATGTGGTGTTGGCTAACAGAGTTTTGTTTTGGTTTTTTTTAACAAAAGTGTTGTTTTCCATAAAATCAGTGTTGTGTGTCAAAGGTTCTGTTCATCAGTATCAGTAAATCTTTGAGAACACAAAGCTGAGAGTGTTCTACAGAATATTTTGTTTCAAAATGCAAACAAGGATGTGTTCATAAATAAGACAGCCTCTGTTACTGTTCCTACTGTTCTCAGCCTCCAGTGACTAAAAATCTGCTAACCAATTGTAAGCTTGTGACTGATCGAATTCGCAAAGCATATAAGGACAAAAACAAATACAGGTATGCTCTATTATTTTAAGATTTAAACAAACAACAAAAATAGACAAGACAAGAACTGTTTATATTATTCAATGTGCTGCATATTTTCAGCAGTTGTCCGGTAATTAGGATGTAGCACTGACAGAAGAATGATTTTTGCTTAAAATATGTTTGTAGGTCATTCTTTATTCATCATTCTTGTGAGTCATGCTGAACATCTTCATACTAGTGACTGTAATATTATTGGTTGCATTTGATGCAGAGATGTTTGATAAGACAACTTGAGTCATGCAGTAAGTCTAAGGGAATACCAATTTAGTTTTGAAGAAGTGACAAGAAAGAGAATTTTACCAATAGCAGGAAAGGTACAAGAAACATGATTAGGAAGGTGCCATGTCCAGAGCTCAAAGCAAAGCAAAAAGCAAAGTGTGCTGCTTATATACCGCCCCATAGTGCTTCAAGCACTCTCTGGACGGTTTACAAGTTAATTATGCAAGCTACACATTCTCTCCCCCCCCCCCCGTGAGCTGGGTACTCATTTTACCGACCTGACCTTGGAAGGATAGAAGGCTGAGTCAACTTTGAGCCAGCTACCTGGGATTGAACCCCAGGTTGTGAACACAGTTTTAGTTGCAGTACAGCAGTTTAACCACTGCGTCACGAGGCTCATGAAGATAGCACAGCATTATGGGGAACTGAGTGATTTTTGCCTCCTCCTGTGGCCTAATGATCTTCATTTATCTGTACTGTGCAAGTTATTAAGATTTTAGAATTCTATCATGGAATAGAGGAGTCGGAACATGGACAGGGTGGACTTCCCAATTTTCCATAATGTTATGCATTCTACAGGTATTCCAAGGAACATATAGGGGTACAAGAAAAGACCTTGGGGAACTGCTCCATTTATAGTTGAGTTTAATATTTGTTTGTTTGTTTGTTTGTTTGTTTGTTTGTTTGTTTGTTTATTTATTTATTTATTTATTTATTTATTTATTTATTTATTTATTTATTTATTTAACTTATATGCTTCTCACACTACCCAAAGGACTCTGGGCGGCTTACAGCAGGTTGAATGCAATAAATAGATGAAACAATTCAAATACAATTAAAAATACAGTGCTCTAAAAATTGCCATCAGGACCCACAATTGATATTATTTCAATTAAAACCACCTGGAACAGGAAGGTTTTGACCTGGTGCTGAAATGTTATCAACATTGGTGGCAGGCAAATCTCACTCGGGATGGCGTTCCATAATCTGGGAGCAGCTGCCGAAAAGGCCTTTTGTCTAAAAGCCATCCCTCTTACTTCCTTAAGGGATGTTTCTTTCAGGACGGCCCCCTGGCTACATCGTAATTGCCGGGTAGGTTCATATGGAATATCTGTTATTGTAAACAGGAATGTGAAGACTCACCACCATTGCTACAAGTGCTGGTGCTAGTACTATTCTGAAACACGAGTTTTGTAGAGGACATATGGTCGTAAAGCTGTGCTTTCTTGACTGGTGAACAGACAGAAGAAATAACCAATATGGAAACAGGATAGAGAGGAATAGCATTAGTTACAAATTAAATTTGTTGTAATGCATGCAGTGCTATTGCACATTCACCTTTCAAACTGCTATGCTTATGTATTGTTTTCATTCTAACACCAAGATTTGAAATTATGGGAGAGGAAGAAGTTGCTTTCAAAATGATCCGTACCAATGTTTCTCATGTTGTTGGACAACTTGATGACATACGGAAAAATCCCAGGTTTGTACTTCTTATGTTCATTTTGAGAATACTGAAGATAGAAGACTTTATTTTCTTGTACAGTTCTATAGTTAAAAATACATGGACAAAATAAATACTCTGAACACTCTTGAATATGAGAGAGTGAGTTTGCTGATTTTTATAAAAGAGCAATTAAGATATGAGCAGTATGTGATTTACAGACAAGAGCTGCATAGAAGGGCAGCTGACTATAAATATGTTTGTCATCTCAATTAATTTCCTCCTTTTCTCCAGAAAATTTGTTTGCCTTAATGACAACATTGACCACAATCACAAGGATGCACAGACAGTAAAGGCAGTGCTTAGGGATTTTTATGAATCAGTGTTTCCCATCCCATCTCAATTTGAACTGCCAAGAGAGTATCGAAACCGGTTTCTTCATACACAGGAGCTTCAGGAATGGTAGGTATTCCAAGACAATTGCTATAGTATACAAGTAGACCTGTTGAGTTTACCAAGGACTCATTAAAATGAATCGGACTTGGTAGTTACTGTTACCATAAACCCCCCTGATTTAACAGAGTATTTTCTAGTTGGGACCAATATTGGGTTTAGTCCTATAGTGCTGTATCAGCATTTCACAAAAAAACTTGTCCTTATAGGATATTCTGAATTTAGTTTTAAAGGTAATTGTGAATTTGTAAAGAAATGCTATTCTCATTCAAAGCATTGCTGCGTGAGTGCTTTCAAATGTTTGAATATTGATAGAAGTAAATTTGCTTTATTAAAAAATGCAGAATGTCTGTCAATACAATCCTTCTTTGTTCAGTTAAGCAAAAAATGACTTTACAACAAAAAATTCATTCACTTGCTACCATTTCTACCATCACTCCCTTAAATGTCTATGAAAAAAAATGTATATAAAGATATTATTAACCCCAGTAATCTAGTTGCCTTCTCCTTTCTCTCTATTTCCCTTTTTATTTTGCTTATTGGTGTATTTTTGTCACCCAAGTTGACTTGTGGAGTGTGAGCACTTTGTGTAGATGTAAAACTTGAGAGGTGCGTCCTGTGACACATTCCATTTCACTTCACTACAATCGTAAACATATTGTGGCCATGAAAGTGTTCAGTCCTCTTTTGGCTGTTTGGGTTCCTTCCACCAGCATCCCTACTTCTGCTTACACGCAAAACTTGTATTTCCCAGATATCTGATACCTCCTTCCCTCTTATGTTTGAATGGTGCTGTTTTGGGAAGAAAGATAAGGGAAAATTTACTACAGTGTGTAGGATTATATATTTTATTCATAAATTCTGTGTTTTAATCCTGCTGTTCTTAGGAGAGCCTACAGAGACAAACTGAAATTTTGGACACATTGTGTGCTAGTGACATTGATTGTCTTCACCATCACTTCATTTTTTGCTGAGCAGGTAAGAACTCAATAACTTAATACTAGTGTACAACGTTTCTTGAGGGATCAAGTTTGAAAAAAACAATAACAGGATAGGACATTCTAGTAAAGCGTTCTGGAAAACTATGTTGTCTATTTGCCCTAACTAATTATGTGGCTATTGCAAAGCTTGGAAGCAAGTAGTTACAAATAGAATTGTTACCTGTAGCTACTTACTTTTTAGGTAACGTATCAGGAAACTAGTGGCACAGATTTAGTTTTTGGATGTGACATGTAACACCTACAGTATTACTGTCAAAAGTTACTTTTGATTACCTTTAATAGATAATTTAAAATTACCCTTTGGAGACCTTTTTGACACGAGTTTTCCCATTTTTGTGCCATCCTCTTATCATTTCTAAGTGAGAAGGAAAGTACACCTTTGGTTTTTGTCTTTGGTATTTTATAGTTAAAGATGCAGTATCAGAATTTGCCAATAGAGAGTACCAGAAAGCATTTCCCTCAGTTTTTCTGGCCTGTTGAAAAGGACAGTGTAACATTTTAACACCACACAACAAATTATGTATATAATTGGATCAAATGTAACAATAATAGCATTCTGGCTGCACAGAAATGAGTAATGCAATGTAATGTCATGATTTGAGCTGTGGATTACTAGAAAATTAAGTAATTAAAATGTTGAATAAAAGTAATGAAGAATAGTGGGAGGCAGTACTCATGGTTGTGAGGAGCATGGGGTTGGAGTAGATGGCCTAAAACAAGGTGGGGAAGATGCTTTGGACTTTTACTTCTAAAAGACCCAGGCAGCATGATCAGTAGCAAGGAACAGGAGAGTTGTGGTCAAACATTTGAAGGCTCAAAAGTCCAATTCTGTGCAATTGCATTCATGTAAATAAATATGCACAAGAGATATTAGGATGACAATACTTGCATTTGAGCAAAAAAGGTAATAGACTTGGATGCTTCAGCCTAGCTAAATCCAGCTAATTCGGACTGCTGATTCCCAGAACACACCATGTTTCCCCGAAAATAAGACAGGGTCTTATATTAATTTTTCCTCCAAAAAAACATATTAGGGCTTATTTTCAGGGGATGTTTTATTTTTTTCATGTATAGCCATCTACATTTATTCACATCTAGTCATGTCAACTTCTGGTTGAGGCACAATGGTGGAGGGCAGGGTTTCACTTAACTAGGGCTTATTTTTGGGGTAGGGCTTATATTACAAGCACCCAGAAAAATCATACTAGGGTTTATTTTCAAGTTAGGGCTTATTTTGGGGGGAACACGGTACCACAGGCAGTTGAGTAAACTTCCATATTACTTTATGGGCAGTTTTCCCTGCCACCTCTGACAATAGCTGGATTGCCTTGTCTGTGTGGCACACTCAGCTCTGTCTTCCAGAATCTTTCTGGCTCCCAGTATCTGTTGCTTGAGGCAGCTTTTCTTACTTGGTCTCATGGTAGGCGTGACCCTGTCTCATAATAGAGAGAATATATCAGCTTAAGGAAAGATCTACAGAAGGATACTTGAAAATTGTATATTCCTGTATACTAGATGGTTGTATTCTTCACACTACTACTCAACAGTGTAACTCTGTTTTAAAATCTGCTCTGATTTTTGAAGGAGAAATGGATCATCCAAGAGATAGCTCAGTTGGGCAAAGGCACCCTGGGAGGTTCCTTTGCCCAACACAGCAGAATGGAACATTGTGACTGTACATACAGACAAGTTCATGAGAAAAATCAAAACAATCTATTCTTTAATTTTCAGTTAATAGCCCTCAAACGGAAAATTTTTCCAAGAAGAAGAATCCAAAAAGAAGTCTGCCATGAACGAATGAAGGTTTAGAAGAATTTGGGTTTTGTACATTAGTCTACCTCAACATGTGATGAGCATGTACATTTTTTATTTCAGAAATGTCTTGATATGTTCTGTCCCGGACATGAACAGAAGTGCTCCCATTACATCTTTTGTAACTCTGTATGAATCATGCTACTGAGCTTAGAGAGGAGAGTGAGGAAAAGATGTAGCTCGCAAGAATTATCTCCTGATTGCATTATCCTTTTTATAAAAAGGGTTGCTGAATGAAACTTAGCTGCATTTGTTGCAGTAGTGTTGTCCATTAAATCTAATTTTGAAAAGTTACATTTCTATTATGCATTTGTTTGAGCTTGCATCCCAAGGTGTTTGGTGGGTTACTTCCTATTCATTGAATAGCTATTCAGTGAATAGCTTACTCCTTGTATCCTACTCTTTGAACAATAAAGCATATGTATTTGAACTGCAATCTTGCACCCTCAAAACGTGGATGTGGACCAGCCTTCATAGCCATACACTGTAACTCTTCTGGCTCTTCTTTTCACCGTTGCTTGTGATATGTTAACTGCTTCACAATGTTTCCCCCCTTGCAGTATGTCAATTTGTATCTGTAGGAATTTGGGGAATGAGGGAGGGGTAGACAGCTGGATAAAAGAGAATGAATTTCTGGAAGATTCCTATATCATTACATTTGTCGCAAATTGCCTTGCAGCACGGGAACACAACTGGAATTATAGTGTGATGGGATGGGTCATGATCTAGAGGTACTACTGTCTATATTGCTCTTTAGGCTCATACGGGCAAGATTATAGGATTTTCCCCCATTTAGACCATATAGACTTTGCAAGCATGTATGGACAACTAGAACCCCCCAGATATTTTGGCTTGCAACTCCCATCAGCCCTAACCAGCATAGCCAGTGGTGAGAGATAGGAATTCAGATTAGGAAAATTTGTTATGACTAGTGTTGTCTGTCCCTCTGGTGAAATATTTGTAATTTGAATATAGTATGGATTTGACTTTGGCATGTTTTCTGGATAAGGGATGGATGGAACTGATAATGTGTTATTGCTGTATTTTTCTGTTAATAGATAAGGAAAGTAAGTTTTTAAAAAATGAGTCCAACTTTTATGCCAATGTAATGCCTTTTGTTGCTGAAAATGTTAATTGCAGCCTAATCACTGTAAGTCTAATTTAAAATATCAGACTATAATCAAGTAAAAGGGGCTTGGATGTAACTTATTTGTACAAGTGTTGTATATTTCACAGCAGAAGTGCCTCACTAAATAAGTTGTCAGTATATTGTATTGTTTTAAATGTATCAGTATATTAGCATGCTATATAGAGTAATTTCTTATATCATGCATTAATTTTTTAAAAATCAATACATGATCTCTCCTGATTTACTAAGATGTATCCCAAACCAGGGAAAGGGGGGGAGGATACTGTATGTTGATTCTTCTTCTTTTTAAATAAACATCTTCAATCATGATATTAGCAAACTGAACAGACTCAAAGCACATACACATAAATAATTACTTTATAATGAAGTTATGGGATTTTCAGTGTAATTGTATTGGAAAATTTATGCTTTTAATAGATAATGTTATTGATTTCAGAATGTTACACTGTGAATGTGTTGGAGAAGGAAAAAATGCCAGCTCTTTAATGTTCTGAAAAGTGTAAAATATTTTGAAATAGAAAGAGCACCTTATTCTTTATCCAGTACACATAACTAATTTTAAATGAAATAAATCCAGTTTGACCTCTTTAACATACCACTTGCTTTTCTTGTTTTGTAAAAAAAATGTTTATATTATAACTAATTTTAAAGCACAAGTTGGTTACGCTGTGGCTCATTTCAAACATGTTAAAGTAATTTGAAATCATGCTGTGGGGCTCCATGATCCCTCCACATGCATGCGCTTAATGGATGGGTTCCCATGGTATGACAAAGACAAGGATCTGCGGGAAGCCTGGGTTTTTACAAACAAGCAGCTAGTGCATACTGCTTAATTGCTTCCACTTGCACAGGAAGTGGCTAAACAAGCTCCCAGTTGGTTTTTTATGTTATTTGGTAGTGGCAGCTCCCATTCTTTGGTTTTTTTTTCTTTTATAACAAACCAGAGAAAAATGAAGAACAAAACCAGGATGTATTCCCTCAATTCCTAACTTACTGTGTCATTTGGGTAGTTGTTACTACTTATCAGCATTCTTCCAGACTGAAATCAGAACTAACTGCAGCAAATATAATTGTCATAAGAAGCAGCTCTTTCATTTACAATTGGGGAATATTATACCTGGTGTAAATTCACCTGTATTTTAAGAGCTAGGCTAATTAACCCACTGTTTGGAGGAGCATTGCAAGGATGAGCTGGTGCACTCTTAAAAGACAGTGATCAGATTATGGCTTTTCTAGAGTGTACCAGTGTGTCCCCAGAGTGTTCCTAGCTGCACCTTTCTGGTTCCTGCTTTCCTTATGCAGGCACGATTGTTCTTGTTTGGATTAGTTCCAGCATGTGTTATTGCTGAAATTATCCAAAACAAGCAAATTAATCACTTTCCCTGCTTGACAGACAGCAGGGGAAGTGAAAAATATTTTTGACTGTATCAAAAATATGTGATACATCTGTTATAATTTTTTAAAAAAATATGTTCTTGAAGGGCCATCTAGAAACTACTTATACTGTACTTGAATCCATTGCTGTGGCTTCAGCTGCAGGCAGTTTGTTGGCCAGCCCTTTAAGTCAAATAATTTGTTTTTATTATTTTTATAATTGATGCAGTGCATCAGTGATAGTTATATGCAGTTTAATTTTTTTTCACTTCCCCACCTTCTGCCAATCAGGGGAAGTGATTAATTTGCAATATCCTGAAGTGGCTCAATTATTAAGGCACTTCATAATATTGGCAGGAGCCATTTTGGTGTGAATAGTCATACTTGATTAGACTGTTCTCATCTAATTAGATTGTTCTAATCAAGCACAGTTGTTCCCAAGCAGCCCTCACTAATGTGCTCCCTGCTGCCAGTGTAGCTGTACCCTAAATGTTTCCCACAGTCACAATGGCACCTCAGTCCTAGATTCACACACCCACCCCTTGTTTTAAGACCAAGTTCTTTTCAAGAGGGCACAGCAGGGGCAAAATCTTCACATGGTACAGTATCATTTTTGCCCCCAATGCATTCTTCAGTGTATGTGTGTTGAATGCTATGTGGTATATTCTGTAAGTAATTAGGACTGAAGACTAAACCTCTAAATATATTCCTGATTATATTTTAAGTAAAATAGAAATATTGGAACTAAAGATAATTCCCTGTACTGTATGAATAAACTGGCCTAACCTTCTAAAAAAAGTGGTGCAAGAGGGTTTACAATTATAATGAATAAAAACAAAAACTGGGGGCTGTGGAACCAGTATGGCCGCATATCCAGAAGAAAAATGTAGGGAAAAAGCGGAAAGAGTGCTGATACAGACCTCAGATGTAATGAGAGCTTTGAACTAGTACTGTAAAATGGATTGTGCTACACTGGGTGTTTATGTAGGAAGAGAGAGGTTTGGTTTTGTTTTTTTTTTTCCTTTATCATTCTTTTAACCCAAACAACCTCAGGTGGTATTGAACCAAATTAGCTCAGTAGGAAGCAGGATCTGCATATCTGAAAGTTGTTGTTGATGAGCCTAGAGTGGTCTTTTAGGCCAGATGGGTGGGTTATAAATCAAATAAATATCCAGGAATTATTTAATTTTGTTTTTTAATTAAATGCTTTGGCTGGTTTTGAATGGCATCTCAGGTTGCCTCTTCTACCTGGGGATTCTTCTCTCCTCTAACACTGCCATTGGGAAGGATTTGGCTCCTTTTCAGAGTATTATGCTTACCCTCGTTCCTCTTACAGTTTCCACTTGCAGGAGGGGGAGGAGGAATGTTGTATTAGCATCACTGCAAGGAAAAAAAATGGCAAAGCGGTTGTGGAGGAGGGAACTGGGAAGGGAAGCTGAAGGAGCGCTCTCTCCTAAACCAAAGGGGCTCTGAGTTCCAGACAGAGTCAGGTGGGGCAAGGCAGAATGCAGCTGTTGGGGTCGAATTAAATGTTCGAAAGGAACAGTGTGCAGCATTGACCTGCTGTGTAGTGAAGGCGGGTCTAGGAGCCTGAGGTGGAAACCTGTTTGAGGGGATAGAATGGACTGTTCCAATGATGAGGGAAACACATTTTTGAAAGTTCCCTTGTGTTAAGAGAAAGAGTGTGTGTGTGTGTACTGAGCTTGGGAAGGGGGTAGTGAAAGCAAAGGAAGAAAGTGATGCGTGTAGAGTTAGGTGTGCCCGTGCTCGCATACAGACGACCCATTTCATGTCTTTCAGCTGTGACATCCTTGTCAGCCCAAGGCTACCTCACGCTCTTTCCCTTCAGGGCGTCTCTGGAGACGGAGGAGGCATAGGTGTTTGGGGAAGGCAGGGTAGAAAGTAGCGTTCGTGAGGGAGAAAAGGGGGGGGACACCAAACCTGGTGGCCCGGAATTTCGGGAAGCAAGCCTTGGCCATAAGGCGGGAAAGGACGAGGGGAATCCATATCGAAACGGGTAACTTGCGCCTCAGGTGATTTAGGCGGGAAATGAGCAGATGTAAAGTGGTCGGCGTTACACAGAAAGCAGAAACCTAGGCTGGGGGATAACTGTTGACGCGAGACCTGAAGGGAGAGGGAGATACTTTTTTGAGGGCGTAAGGAGGCATGAAAGCTCAAGGAAGCTTAATACGTGTCGGAAATAGAAAGGCACCTAGTTGGTTACAGACACGGACACGATTTGCTTCGGCAAAGGCGCGGTTGGCGGGAGAATTCCGTATAATCTCTATATGCGCATCATAATACAGTACTTAAGGCTTTATCCCCCTCTATTTAATGTTCCTCATTATAACAAATTAAAAATCATTAAACAAATACATGATTAATATAAACCCCTGACACTCTAAATATTCTGGTTTCACTCCCCCCCCCCTTGTAATCTGTATTCTCTCTTCACTCTTCCTATATATCAGGCACGAAACAAATTGGGACTTGTCCATTAAAGCTCGTATTAAAATATAGTTGTTAGTCTTTCACGTGCCACAAGGTTTTTGTTTTCATTTTTGTTTTGTTTTGTTTCCGTTTTGTTTCTTGCCTGATATGCTTGCACTAACTGAGCTACCTTTTCTAGAACTCTTCTATACTTTGTTATATTATTAATGTCATGTTTTTCCAGCACAAATGAGACATTCACAGTGACTAACCATCAACAACAATAAATTAATCACATGTGAAATACTCTCAGGAGCTCCCTACTGAAATAGGCGCCTAAACTGGGTTGTTATAAACTGATATCCCAAAACACAAAAAGTGCAAAGCCTGACGGGTTTCCCTATCGTTTGTTTCCACCAGTGACTCTTCAAGTGGTGCTCATAGGGGAGGTTCCTCTGAAGACTTATTGTACAGGCAGGTCCATGTGGAGGAAGGGAATAATTTCAGTTTCAAAATTAGAGGATTAAATGACAAAGGTAGTATTCTGAATTAGGCCTGAAAACAACTGAGAAGCTGATGAGGATTTAATAGCATTGGTAGTATTTCATACCAGTACCAATTTTACATTTTAAAAGAATTGGGATTTGACATTTGTAAAACTGTATTTTCAACTGAGGAGTAACTTGTCATATGGAACAAATACGCTCAGACTACAGTGTGATTTAAAAAACACATAAAATTACTTCGTAAAAGTGCTTATACAAAGGATGTATTAAGTTGAACTCTTACTAAACTCTCAGAGAGAGAGAAAGAGAAACAAAATTGGAGTACAGTACTGTACATTATTATCCTTACTTTACACTTTTAGTTATCCAAACAAGCTTCATGTGATGGGTTACTTATAGAAACCGTATTAAATATGTTTTAGGACAAAATATGGCACCAGCAGGAAGAAAATCTGCAGGGAAAACAGCTAAATCAGTGCAAGAGGATCCAGTAGTGCATGCTTACGAGTTTGAGGAAGATCCTAAAAAACATCTGAGTGGATCTGAAGAGGACATTAGAGAAGGTGAAGTGACAGTACAAAACTTTGAGTTTTTTTCCCTCCTCTTTCCTCCCACAATAATGCAGAGCTGGGCAGGGGGGAGGTTAAATAATTTAATCAAGCACAAAAAGCTTAGGAACTCCAGATAATCTTGAAGAAGATACATAAGATTTCTGATTTTTCCTTGGCTGGGCATATTCTTGTGGAAGTATTTAATTACAAATAAGTCATCTACAGGCAGGCAGATCTATTAAAGTGAATCATGTCTGCTGCTTTATTTGGCTGGCTGAAAATCTTTCTTAGTTTGCACATAATGGATAGGAAAGGATATACTCTAATTCTCAGCAGCTATAAAGAAAGGGATTTCATAGGCACAAATGTGGTGGGATGTTAGTACTCTTAGGGCTTGCTTGTGTGTTTCCCACCTGATAGCCATAATTTAATAAAAGGGTAACACACATTTGTAAGCATAAACTAAGGATGTCAGTTTGAGTATAAACTCTCAAAGGAGAGGCTAAAACTGATGTTGTTATGTACCATCAAGTCACCTCCAACATACAGCAACCTTATGAATTAGCAATCTCCAAAATGTCCTATCCTCAACAGTCCTGCCCAGTTTGTGTAAACCCAAGCCTGTGGGTTTTCTGATGGAGTCAATCCATCTCCTGTTTAGTCTTCCTCTTTTCCTGCTGTCTTCCACATTTCCCAGCATTATTTTCCACAGAATCTTGCCTTCTCATGATGTGTCTAAAGTAGGACAGCCTCAGTTTTGACATTTTTGTCTCCAGAGATAGCTCAGGTTTAATTTGACATCCACGAGTAAATTAACAGATTATACAAGATTGCAGAGGAAGAGACGGAAAAGGTAATCAAGGGTTGACTGGAGGGAAGGCCTGTACAAACATCCATGTTGTTTTTTGAAAATACCCAGCGAAGGGGCCACGCAGATCACCGGAGGGAGATTGTTCCAGAGACAAGGAGCCACCGCCGAGAAAGCCCGGTTTCTAGTTCTTTCCTTCCAGGCCTCTCTTGTTGTCAGGCTCCTCAGCCTCACCTCCTGACTTGCGCAGGTGATACGAGTAGACCTTGGTGGGAGTAGGCGTTCCGCCAAATATCGAGGTCCTAAACCGTTTAGGGCTTTATAAGTAAGCATTAATACTTTGAAGTCAATGTGGAACCGAATGGGCAGCCAGTGCAGCGTGGCCAGAATAGGAGAAATATGTTGGTACTTTCTCGCTCCGCTAAGGAGTCTGGCCGCCGCATTCTGCACCACTTGGAGTTTCCGCATCAACCTCAAAGGCAGCCCCACGTAGAGCGTGTTACAGTGGTCTAACCTTGAGATTACGAGCGCATGTACCAAGGTAGTGAGTGCCCCCATGTCGAAGTCGGGCCGCAGCCGGGCAATCTGCCATAGGTGGAAAAAGGCAGTGCGGACTACCGACGCCACCTGTGTTTCCATGGTGAGCGTTGGGTCCAGATGTACCCCCAGGCTGCGGACCCCACTCTTTGGAGCCAGGATCACCCCCCCAAATGTGAGGGTGTCACCGAAGCCACCGGCCACAGGGCCACCCACCCTCAGAACTTCTGTCTTGTCTGGATTTTCTTTTCTATTTACTATAGTAATTATCTTTTTGCATTCTTCCATAATAACATCTCTGGTTTCAATCCACAGTTCTTCTGGTTCATGGTCACTTAAGTTTAATAATATAAATCTATTCTTTATGTGGACTTTAAATTCACCAAGAATGTTGTTTAAATTATATTTCGATACTAGAGTTCTTTTTCAGTTTTAATGTTCATGATCAGTATCACAATCTGCTCCTGGTCTTGTTTTGTCAGAGAATATAGCTTCTCCATCTCCAGCTTTTAATTACCGTACATAATATATTTGGTTTCTATATTGACCATCTGGTGATATCCATGTGTACAGGTCATCTGTTAGTTTGCTCAAAGCATGTACAGTGGTGCCTTGCTTAACAATTGCTTTGTTAAACGACGAAACCACTATACGATGACTGTTTTGCGATCGCAAAACGACGTTTTGATAGGGAAAATCTGCTTTGCGACAATCGGTTCCCTGCTCCAGGAACCAATTCTTCACATTACGTTTTTAAAACAGCTGATTGGTGGCTTCAAAATGGCCACCCGCTGTGTAAAATGGCTCTCCACTGTGTTTTTGGATGGATTCCTCGCTATACAGGCACCGAAAATGGCCGTCCCTATGGAGGATCTTCGCTGGACGGTGAGTTTTTAGCCCATTGGAATGCACTGAACGGGTTTTCAATGCGTTTCAATGGGATTTTTTATTTCGCTTAACGAAGATTTCACTCTACAGCGATTTCATTGGAACGGATTATCCTCGTTAAGCGAGGCACCACTGTATTTGCAATAAACAGATAGCTGGCTTCTCAGAACGCTACGACTCATTCTCCTGCTTTGTTTCTGTGTTGTAGACCAGATTTTCCAATGTTTAGTTCTCTTTTCTTTCCTACCTTTGTGTTCTTGTCACCTATTATTATAAGCATGTCTTGTTTCACTGCATGATCAATTTCCTCCCAGATGCTTACATAAAAACTTTGGATTTCATCTTCTTCAGCAGCTCTAGAGCACAGATTCCAAGAAGTGGTTCAGATTTATTCTTGATTTTCTGTTATCCAAAGTGTTAATTTGTTATTTTTTTTCCTTCCAATAAAGATGAAACTCCAGTGATTGATAAACATGGGAAAAAAAGACCTTCAGTAACTCCTCATACAGTTGTTGAAGATGATGTTGGGTAAATTGCTTAATATTTATTTTCATTCCATGGCTAATGTATTCTAATTTAATTTTTAACAACTATGTATCATCTGTTAGGTTTCCAGTACATTCTTTGATATTATCATATCCAGGTATTTAATTTTAATACATTGGTACAATCTGTCCAGAATGCAAACCTATCCATGCCTTCTTGGTGGTAAATTTTATAGGGTTTATATGAACATATATCCTAAGTAAATGTGCATGAAATGTATAGATATATTTTAAAAGAGAAACACCTTCTGTATTTTATGTATCTAAATTTTTTCACACAAAAAATGGATTGGATCCAACAGTTATCTCCATCCATTATAAGGACCATTCTCAGATGAAAAATATTTTTAGCAAAGGATTTTTTTTTCTACTGTAGCAAAACCCTTTCTGTAGGAAGAAATGTTTTGGATCCTATCAACACAGGTTAATAAATGAAAGAGAAAATTACCAGCATATCAGAATTTATTATAAAATGATAAGTTGTAAGAAAATTCCCAAGTCAAATAATATAACATTACAAATGAAGATAGCATTTTTGAATGATATATTAAAAAATATATCATTTTGAATATAAGCTACCTGTATCAGATAATGCAGGTAGCTTATATTTCCTTCAGAGGAAATGCTAAGAACACATAGAAATGGAAGATGTTGAGATCTGACCCATTTTATATTTTGTTTGAATTAAGCTGATTACTAATAAATGTCTTGTTTGAAAAGTGCCTAGCTTAAATTTTCCACTGCATTTATCACCATAATTCCTCTGTAGTAAGTGTGCTTAGTACTGCAATCTTGTAGGAGTTATGGCTCATAGCCAAGAAAGAATAAATTATTGCTTTCAGTATGAAAGGGCAAAAGGAGGGTACAGGATCTGCTATATAGCTTACAGAATACATTGTTAAAACTGCAAATTTTACATTATAGTTCTTAAAGCAATCTAGGGTAATTCCAAAGTACTGCTTAATTTTCATTTAAACTGATATGTAATGCAAATATGCATTTAATTCTAAAGATGTCTATGCAACATTAATAACATGCCCACATAGAGTAGCAAAAGCTGGTTGTAGGTTATTGTTTTAGCTAAGCTATATGCTTTGCCCTGGGGAATTTGAATCTGATATAAGTGGTTACACAGGGAGACAAGATAAAAGTTTTGTTTTCTTCTTGTTTGCAGTTCAATTGAAGCCCTGGCCCTTAAGGGGCATGGTTAAAAGAAAAAATTGCCTAACAAGCTGTAACAAGGCCTTCCTCCTCTATTTCCTCATCTCATAAGGTTTTTTTTTTGTTTTTTTTTTTTTGTTTTGTTTTGTTTTGCTGTGGGGTGTTGTGTTAAGGTGCCCTAGTGCAAGAGTGCTGGCAAGGTTTATTAAATCAAGGTTTATTAAAAAAATTTGCAATTCATTTCTAAACTGTAAAAAAGGTCTTCCTTTGTTTGCAATTAGCTATAAAAAGGGAGGGAGAAATTCTTGCCAAGATTTTCCAAGAGAGCCTTTGCTTTGGCCTTAGCTGTAAGAAAAGAAAGAAAAAGAAGTGCTGCCAATTGGCTTTGCTTGTTGTTCTTGAATGTGCACTTGAGGTGATGCTTCTCTGCATTGATTGAAGTTATTACACGTCTGAACTGATGCAAACTGATCCTTAAGTAGAAGCTGAAGCAGTGGAGGTAAAACTATGATTTAGGAGGAAAAGAGTTAATTTGCATTTTCCCTTTGCATTGCGTAGTCAATGGAGGGGGGGAAGAATCAGCCTGCCCAAACCTGTGGCATTTTCCAGATTATTTTCCAGTATAGTCACACTCCTATTTCAAAGAAACAGCTTTAATTATTTGAACCTGGAGTGCCCCCCTCATCTTGTGGCTGCTACTTGTCCAGGAAGGAAAACTGCAGTTAGTACTGGTCTCAGCTTTACTCCCAGAGCAGATAATAATAAAGTCTGATCTGTATTTGGACTGTATCGAGGCAAAGGATTGTCCCCTCTTGTCTATGCTATGGTCCTGATCTGGATCATGTCCTATCATAGCTCCTATTTAGTAAGGAAGATCTGAGTATACAAGAAACTAGTACATGTTTAACATCATATGGGTTTGGCTTTATTTATTTATTTTTGGTCATTAATATTACAGATAAATATGTTTCTTTATCCGGAATTGAGTATGGGTTCACTAAAGGTAGCAACATGTTCAGAACTAATTTCAATAACTACATCAAAATATTGCTACTGCCAATACTTAATACTTTTTGCATTCTGTATTCTGAATTAAATATCAACCTGAATTAGCCAACTCAGAGCAGTCTTAAAGATGTTTGGTTTACGTTTTGTTACTGCTTGTTGCTGTTACAAATACTGTACAATAATCTCCACTTCAAATCAGATTGTAGGTCTCATAATATATAAAATAGTTGTTCCTCAAGTACTATTATTATTTTTTAAATAGGGGAGAAGTTCAAAATATGCTGGAACGATTTGGAGGTACGTTTGTTAAAATATTTATATCATGTCTGCTAATATTCCAGTATAGCTGTGGTTGGTGAGAAGGATGGCATGGCACTAGCGGACAGTTTGGGATGACAGAAAGAGCCATGGCAAGTGTCTACAGATAGACATACTCATATGCAAGTATCTACACAGTAGAAGATGCAGAAACAGAACCTTTAACAACTAAAATATATTCCATACTACATGTTAGTCTTTAAGATGTCACAAAATTAATGTAAAAATGGTAAAATGTTCTGTCAATAGGGAGTTTTTTCCAGCCCAAGGGGACCATCCGTCCTCTAAACCTATTTTCACCTGATGTTTGCAGATGCCAGCCGAGTCTTGCCACCTGCAACCACCATGTGAGAATATTCACTGCAGCTTCTTCCCAACAGCAAGTACCCGTAAAATACTCTGGAGAGAGAATTATTATGGCTACTGCTGAGAGATACAAGCTAGAAATTCTGTTGCTTAAAGCCTAATAGGACAACATGTAGGGTGAATTAACTGTAACCTTTGCTTTTATTTGGCATTATAAATGAAAATCACATTTTGGCATAAACTTCCTGATGGCATCTGTTGAAAATTTTAAATAGCCACATATCTTATTTTTTACTTAATAAGCCAAAAGATAAATAATACCTTACTACCGTGTTTCCCAGAAGGCAAGACAGGGTCTTTTATTAATTTTTGCTCCAAAAACGCATTGGGGCTTATTTTCAAGGGATGTTTTATTTTATAGTTATGTCATCTTCTGGTTGCTGCACAATGGTGAAGAGTGGGGTTTCACTTAACTAGGGCTTATTTTTGGGGTAGGGCTTATATTACGAGCATCCTGAAAAATCATACTAGGGCTTATTTTCAGGTTAGGTCTTAATTTTGGGGAAACAGGGTACCTATGTCCCTGCCCAAAGTCACATTGTTCTTCCCTTTCCATGAACCAGTAAATACATGAGTTTCCTAGTTTAATTCAAACAGTAAACTGATTAACAATTAATCCCTACATTACCTTGTTACATGCTTTCTTTAAAAGAGTTTCTCATGGCCAAATTGGTAAGGATATCCCATCTATTTTTGACAATAGGATCACCAGTTTTATTTTGTGTTACTGTTGTGTGCCATCAGGTTGGAACCAACTCCTTGCCACAAGATGTGATGATGGCATCTGGCCTAGATGTCTTTAAAAGGGGATTGGACAGATCCCTGGAGTAAAATTCCATCGCAGGTTACAAGCCATGATAGGGATGTATAATCTCCAGGCTTAAAAGGAAGGTACCTCAAAATGCCAGATGCAGGGGAGGAGTATCAGGAGACAGGTATCTCGTGTGTACCCAAGAGGCATCTGGTGGGGCCATTGTGAGATAGAGAAAGCTGAACTATATGGGGCCTGCTGATCAAGCAGGTCTCTTCTTATGTTCTAATAACAAACCTAATAGGGCTTTCAAGATAAGTGCACTATTTAAGAAGTAGATTTATCAGTTCCAAACCCCCAGTGAGCTTCCATGGCTGAGTGGCGATTTAAACCCATGACTCCTGAATTCTAGTCCATCACTTTACCTACTATGTCACAATGGGTATCTTAGTTTTACTAGATTTTTATATTGGGGTGCTACAATGGCCATTACTCAGTGATGGCAAATATAGGAGCAGCACTTGCTATCAGGTCAGCAGGCTGGATGGGGCTGAATAGGGCCGCTTAAGGTCACTGTAAGGTGCAGTATGCCATTTGGTGTGATTAGATGGTTTCAGGTCAGGAAACCACACTGCACCTTGAAGGGAAAGGGGAGGCTAAAGATAGAAAACAAAAAAGGTCTCTTTCCCCCCCTCCTCCTTCCAGAAGGAAGTTTCCAATTTTTTTTTCTTAAAAGGTATTGTGCATCTGTGCTGCCCTAACTGGGCTTTTAAATAACAACAACCAACCAACCTTTGCTTCCTCTCTCTCACCCTTTGCAGAGAAGCAGAAGTTTAAATTTCCCAACATCATTAAGTGGCTTAAGCAGATACTTAACAATATTGGGAATTTGAAAGAAGCCAGCCCCTTTTGTTCACTCCCAGTTATTTCACATGCTGGAACCAAAACAGAGTAATCCTACCTGCACATTTTAAAAAAAGGGAAGCCCCTGTCAGAAAGCCAAAAAGGTGTAGGTAGGAACACTCTGAGGATGAACCAGTTCATGCTTGCACCTACATACTGTGGTCACCGGGAAAAGGAGTGAAACAAGCCACAGTGGATCAGTGTGATAAATCCCCATCTAGTTTACCCTATGTGACTCACTTATATTTTACAGGAGTTTTTAGAAGTTCACCATAAATACAGTGGCTAATAATTATCTTACTCTAGCTGACATCAATAAAGCTCTTCTGGCTAAAAGGAAAAGATTAGAAATGTACACAAAGGCTTCTCTCAAAACAAGCAATCAGAAAATAGAACACGTTTGGAAAACACAACAAGAGCAAAGGTAAGCCATTAGTTTTAACAGTATGGTACATCTCACAGTAATGAATAGCCAGAATTGTATTATTTTTGCCAGCATAAATCAATCAGCATACATCTCAGTGAACTGCTGCTAGTTCAGTCTGCATTTGCATTTGATGTTGCATACCTCTCATGTAACTTGATGTACGGTAACAAATGGAAACATTTACCTCTTAGCTAATGGGAATACAGTCATTTTTATTCTGATGGATTTATATTAGCATAATTCTTCACCTACATTCGGGCGACTGCCAACAGTTTAGACTGTATTTTGATAGTCTTCTGTAAACGTGATTTTGTTTTTGTCCATTAAATTACCAATAAATGCATTATTCAAAGTCCTGATAAAAAGCAAATGCTTTAAAATAAAATCACGTAGGTTGCAATTTTATAAACACTTACCTGGAACCAAGTCCTACTGAAAATAGTTTGGACATATAATGTCAGTTCAAAGAGCATTCCGTGGGAGAAAAATGCATTTTCAACTGCAACAAGGCCCCACTTCTGGTGCTCTTCATATGGATCTTGGACCCACGTGGAACCAACTGAAGTGCTTCTTCATAAAATGTCAGTGATCAGGCAGAAGTGTCAACATGTTTTTAGTTATGCCATTAATCTACCTCAGAACAAATGTCAAAATGTCACTGTCAAAGCTGATTTCTTACCATGTCATGCTTTCCTTTCAATTTTGTGGGGGAAAATGTACACCTTATACACAACTCTTCATTTTTAAAGTGTTCTGTATGACTTCTCCATTGCATGTAAGGTTCTCCATTTAGTAGTGGTGTACCATGCCACATTGCTTCAGATTATCAAAATATTTATTTTAGGCAGAAGGTCAATCAAGAGTATTCTCAACAGTTCCTGCATGTATTTCAACAATGGGATGCTGATATACAGAAAGCAGAGGAACAGGAAGAAAAACTAGCGGTATATTTTTCTTACTCTTATTTTTAAATATACGAAGTGTCAAAGCAAAATATCACATTCTATTTTTATTATTCTTTGATAACCTGGCAATGTGATGCATCTATTTCCAGTCATTGGTAAAAAACAGAAGAGTGACCAGTCTGTGCTCCTGAATAAAGCTGATGCATTACACTGAAATGTTTTACCATTGTTTTTTCATATCTTACTAAACTATATCCATATTTGTTGGCCATTGATTTTCTGTTCTTATTTACAGTGAAACATTGTAATTTATCATTTATAAATCAGAGATGAGAGAGGAAAACTGATTAAAACTGCTGTGTGTATTCCCAGGGGCTTAGTAAAAGCAAGCCCAGGGGTATACCAGAACTAAAATTGTGAACTCTATATGAACTCTATATGAGCCAGAGCTTGTGTCAGATTTTTTTGTGATCCAGTTTTCCTCAGAATCAAAGGTTATTCCATTCAGTATAGTCCTCTGACTATCTGTAGCACCTTGGAGGGAAGGACCTTTCTTGAAGGAGGAAAGTAAATGCATCACAATAACCACAGGATCCAATCCACTGCTGTATTAAAAATGATTGTTGTGAATGTTCTATAAATATTGGTGCTACAGATAGTCAGAGGACTATGCTGAATGGAATAATCTTTGATTCTGGGGAAAACTGGGAGGATCACAAAAAATCTGACACAAGCTCTGACAATGGGAAATGCCTTAATTTAATCATCTTTCCATGGCTCATAGCCTACTTTGTTCAGCAAGGACTACTGACCCTTGCTGAACATTTTCTCAGGGGTGGAAGGCCAGCCATAGGGAGAAGAAAGCAAGGATATCTTCTACTGATCTGGACATTACTGTATCCCTATATGACTATGTAACCTACCCTGATAATTTGTAATATATGGAGGGCTGTTTTAAATAAGTAAATAATTATTTGGATCTGCCCCAATGTAATTGAGTGATACTAGTTCTATATTTATTATGGCCTCTCTTCTTTCTTTGCTTTAGAACATGTTTCGGCAACAACAAAAAGTTTTCCAACAAGCAAGAATAGTTCAGAGTCAGAGACTGAAAACAATTAAGCAGCTATATGAGCAGTTTCTAAAGGTCAAGTATATGCTTTTAAAATTCAAATTTAAGAATCTGTACATATGAACATGTTGTGCAGGTTGGCTTTATCAATACTTTTACGATCCTGTCATCTTTCTCTCCTTGTAGAACAATTTACATCTTTTTATAGTGAAGAATTAAACAATGTATCTAGATAATGTTTTACTAAAGGCAAAGTTATAATTGCTTCCCACTTCTTAGAAAAATGCATCCCAAAATGTTGATTTGTGTTCAAGATGTTAGCTTTGCCCTAAAGCTATTGCATTAATTCACGGGCATCACTCAACTTCTGAAATCTAGCAGATTTTCATGAGACTCATTTCTTTTTCTAGAGTATGGAAGACATGGAGAAAAATAATGAAAATCTTCTGGCAGGAGCACAAATCGAGCTTCGCAAAGAAATGGCTATGTTGCAAAAAAAAATCATGATGGACACTGTAAGTATTAAGATTGATTTATGAAAACTTCAGTAACATTTTAAAATAGAACATTTAAATAGAAAAATTAAATATTCACCATTTATAATTCAAGTCAGAATACTATAATACAAAATGTTACAATTGATCAGTATTTTTCTCTTTTTTTCTAACAGCAACAGCAAGAGATGGCAACTGTTCGCAAATCTCTTCAGTCGATGTTATTCTGATGGCTCAGCGGAGAAACAACTTGTACCTAAGTAACATGATACAATGTATATATTAGTCATGAGGGGGAAAGAGCCAACATTTTGCATTCGATGTTAAAAATTATATGTCTTGTTTGAATACTTTCATGTTGAACTTTGAAAAGACTAATAAGCCACAACTGCAAACAAATGAATTCGTACACTGATTCTTTTGATTTGGCTTTCTCAAAGTACTGTTATATTTCTTTAACATCAAAACAACATAAGCATCAACCTTCCTTCATCTCATAAGTTACAAATCGACACAATGAGGCTAAGAAACCCATTTGAAAGACAGCCACCATTGCCTATTAACCAATTAAGTGCACATCATTAGCAAATTCATTTTAAATGATATGCTACATCTGAAAGTCACAAACGTTCACAAAAACTAGGATCATACTAAAAAATTTTACAGGTTTCAGGATGTAGCCCAGAAGGGGGAGGGAGAACAACCTCACTCCTTAAGGGTCTGAAGAAACAAGTAAAGGTAATTTATTTTAACGTGAGAGGTAAACAGCAATGCATTAAAACTTCCGTAATGCCACAATGCACATTTGCTAGTTTAGAGATTTCCTTCACTGTAAGGCACTGTACTAATTTGTTATTTCATAGTCTTCCTATAATATATTCTATGCTTTTATAGAAGAAGAGAGCTGATAGACAAATCAGAGTTTACTGGTAGTATTAAATAAGGAATTTCATGGATAGTTACTACAGTTCAGATAATTAAATTAAAAATTGAAATGAAATGCTAGCAGCAGCGTAGAAGAGTTTGTTTCTATTGACAAATGAAATGTTACCTTCCCACTCCCAAAGAGTAAAAGTTTCATTCAATAAGCTTTGCTTGTCTGTCGTTTTTTAAAAAACATTTTCATATTGTAACATGCAAGTAATCCAAACACTACAAATGCAACAGTGCCTGTATAGTTATAAAATACTGGAAATTCTGTGACAGCAACTTGGAATTGCTGATATGTTTGCTGAATTTTCACAAAAACACATTTGGTCTCTTAAGTCTGATATCAGTAGAAAATAACAATTTTAGGACAATAACTATATCCTTAAAAAGTAACAGCAGCAAACAAGAAAAAATGAGCCATTCTTTTTCCTCTCTCTAGTTTTTCTACTAATCTCCTGAAATGTTTCAATTTATTTATATACCAAAATTTACTATTTTGGTTACCAATTTAGAGGAAAATGTAAGATACAGGTCAATCTTACATCTACAGGTTGGTTCACAGTCAATTGAAGTCTATCCTCAATTTTTAGCATGCTTTCACATCTACAAAATTAAGACATATTAAACATGTCATTAAAGTTGATAGGAGTTATTAAGTTAATGGAAAGACTTTTCTCAGTCAACATGGCCATAAAAAAGTCCACAATCACATGGTTGTGATTGTGGCCGTATTCTGAAGGTTTTTCTTCCTGACGTTTCACCAGTCTCTGTGGCTGGCATCTTCAGAGGACAGGAGTCAGAACTCTGTCCATGCTCTGTTCTGTTTGTTGAATAGTTGCGTATTTATAGCTGTGGGAACAGCTTTAATCCTTTTCCGGAGATAGGGTGATGATGGTGATCAGTGTGTTTTTGTTGTGGATGTATTGTTGTGATAAAGGACAGATATTATCTGTCACTGTGATTGATGGGTGTCTTTAGCTGGTCTTTTTTGTGCAATGATCCCTGGTCCTTGTGGCTGGGTAGAGTTTGTTGACGTTTGCAGGCTGTATTTTGACAACACCAGTAATCATTATGTTAGACTGCACAGGGAAGCCATTGAAATTCATAAACACCAGCAGAGCTTCAACAAAAAATAGGAAAATCTAAAACTGAACAAGGACTGGCTCCCAGCACTGAAAAATATGACAAACAACAACAGAGCATGGACAGAGTTCCTACTCCAGTCTTCTGAAGATGCCGGCCACAGAGACTGGCGAAACGTCAAGAAGAACAACCTTCCAGCCCGAAAAACCCACAACAACCATCAGATCCCGGCTGTGAAAGCCTTCAAGAATACATTCCACAATCACAGTTTACAATTTGTTGTCCATTAAAATACATAGCCAGAAGCCACTTGGGAATGCTTCCATAATGAAAACACTTTGTATGAACCAACTCTAAACATCCAAAAATTTAACACTGAAGAGTACTCAACCAAGCTTATTAGGTGCCACTACCAGCAACTGTGTTTTTGTTGTTGTTGCAAGCCATTAATAATAAAGACAGTTTAGAACACTGTAACAGGAACCAAACTTTAAAAACATTAACACTTATGAAAATAAAGTTTGTTGCCTATAGAATAAGATCGGTTTCAGTCATTAAATCTACTCACATGTCCTTAAGGTGCTTAAAACATATTGGTAAAACATGTAACTTTGCATAAACTAAGCATAGTATTTAAAGCCATAAGTTAATGCCTTTTTTGCTGCATGGAAGAAAAGCCGTAGCTGATGGTGCAACTAGTGGTAAACAGTTGCATTTCTCACTAAGTTGGGATGGAGAAGACATGCAGTCCAACAATTATTTGGAAGGTAATATATTACCCATTACTGCAGTGATGTACAGAAGGTCAAGAGAAAAGAGCAAAGGAATGATACATTAATCTCTTAGCAAGGACAATCTTTGTGCAAACTGCTAATTTTAAGATAAACATTTTCTAGATGGAATGGTAGAATGCCTTCAAAAAGTCCTATTCATCACCAACAATTTTCAGAAATAAAAACGTTGTTTTGCTACTTAAATATGGAAGACCCTCTTCTAGAATATTTTATATTTGTTGACCTTACATTCTAATTTATAAGCCTAATGAGATGGAAGTTTAAACGAAAAACAAAAGATCTTATTATACTTCCCCCCTTCAATATCTATTTGTGGCTAAGCATCAATTGACACTTAATTGCCATGGGTTTTCTTATTAGCAAAATGCAGCCACAGAAACTGTGATTGAGCAACATTAGACAAGTTCTTGGTGAGTGGTTCTTTCCAACATTTTTTGGATTTAGCAGTTTTGTTTCCCACTGTGTTTCAAGAAAAACAGTGCTATGTTTGGGCTGTGCTTCTTAACCAGGAAGACTATAAAGAAGAAACTAGTTAAAGGTTCCTCTCCACCCAGCCTCCTTCTGCAGTTGTATTTCATAGAACAGAAACTGTCAAGGAAAAATGAAAACATTCTGTAGTTTGGCCTACCAGAATGTGAAATCCTCAGAATGGCAACAAGCGGCCTCAGAAGGCTGGGATGGGGGCATTTTCCACGTGATACCAGGAGTGACTTAAGATCACTTTGGGTTTCTCAAAAACAAACAAGCAAGCAAGCAATCAAAAAACACTATTCTGGGAACCTGTGTTCCTTGTTTCAGAGAACTATGCCTAGAGACTTCAGATGTGAAATTCTCCCTTTCCTTTCTTTTTTTTTAAAATTGTGATTAAGGCTCTGGAAGTCACAAAAATGATTACCCCTGCCTTTAAAAAGTAACATCCTGATGAACTTATTTCTTTAAATCTACAGGCTGACTGTTTAGTAGGAATTCACAAACACAGTTTCTTGTATGCCCAGGAAATTGTTAGGCATTAAGTATGGAAATCACTTTGCTGTAAATTCTAAAGAATTATAACAAAGTTCTGGTTAAATTCTTTAGCCTTCTTCCTTGATACCAAATCTGTCAAATTCATACAGATATAAAGGAACGTGGGAGAAAACCTCTTCACACTGATATAAGAATAATGGTTTAGTTGTTTTAGTTCTTAAATTCAAGAAACATCCATTATATCTCCGAAGTCCATTGACCATATTTCAACAAAAACAGGCAGCTGCATAATGAACAATTTTAACTGCAGTTATTATACCTATATCAGTGTAAAGTTACTCTAAAAAACCACACCATTTTTCTCTCGTCTACAGTTCAGTTAGCTGCCAAATATGTTAGATTTTCAAGCATCTCTGCCTGAAAATGTTAGAAAGATTTTTAAACAAGAACTAGATGCTCTGTAACAAAAATGTCCTTTAATATTTCACTCACAACCAAAGTCAGTATAAATATCAGTAGAACTTGCTGGAACTTTATATTATGTAGTTAAATAATCTCTGAAACTGAGAGCAAATTTAACTAACTCTTTTGAGCACTTGGGTCTCTTTACAAGCTTCCACATCTGTTCTCCTTAAAATGGTATTTTCCATAATTCAACACTTCCCCCTGACTCCTCTTCTCCTTTAGCTATAAGTCACTCATTATGGTTTTGAACCTGTTCCGGAGCTTGAGGAGATGAGATTTTGAAGACCTGTATGTGAAGGTGGTCAGCAATCTGTTTGCATACCCCAGTGGAGTATCTCAGCAAATCAAGCAAGGATATGAACTAAAGGGAAGGAAAAAAGTTCAGAAGTTAATATCAGTACATTTTGTGTACTACAATTAATAATTCTTGCCTTAGAGATAAGATTATAACTTCAGACTTTACAAATTATTTCCTCTTAAAAAATAATAATATTGCAGCCAGGCAATTTCACTCTATATTACCTTAAAAACAGCTGCTTAATTAAGAGATTAAACAATTGTCACCCCCTACCCCTGTCCTTTCATCTACTGCCCCACTTATAAAATTCCCTGTGCCTCACGTGGGGGACCCCTCAAGGCCAATGCCATTAGAAGAGTCCCTAGCAGATTGTATAGCAATCTGAATGAGTTGCTTTGGGAAGAAAAGGGCAAGTCTGCTTCCAGCAGCACAGCTCCATGTGCCTAAATCTTGGCCCAGCCCACGAATACAACACCTCAGCATTTGTTCGTTTGCAATACAACAGCAACAACAGCATTTGTATGTAGTGCTTTTCAAAGCACTTCATATGCATTATCTTATTATAATCCTTTTACCCACCAGCTTTAAGGTAGACAAGCTATTGACATTGCAGATGTAGGACAGAGCCCAAAATCAAGCTGCTTTTTTTCCTATGAGCACTTAGGAAGCTCATGAACAAGGGATAATTTTAATTTAGTATTAATTGCTCCCTGCAGCATCTCTATATCTAGGACACTGTCTGACAAGAAACTGTGGATTCTGCATTGTGGCTTTAATCTATTTGAGATGCAAAGCTAGGCAGACCCATTCAGAATACACTCATCCAATCCCTAATGGAAAAAAAAATCCACTTTCCACCATTTATAATGCTAATACAAATTATGCAGAGTTAACTGAAAATTGCTTACCAGTGCTATCCACAGAACAATATATTCATCAATAAAACTATTGAAGTACTGATCTAGAAATAATAGGCCTGGTCCAATAAATGCAGTATCTTGCAGGAAGATTTCACTTTTTGTCATGTGTGCTATCTGCCAACAAACAATGGATCAATCTTTCAAATTAAGATCTTATGCACGTGGTTTAATCCTTTACAATTCAAATATTCTACCAATTGTAAGGATTACTATTTGTATGCAACTATACCACAATAAAGATATTCAAAGAAACAAATTTTGGATTAACTTCAACTGTGAATCTCAAATAGCATAGGTCCACTGAAGCAATGAGCATTACCTATTTATTACCTAAATAGCATGGACCTATGCTATTTAATCATTCACATTCATTCAGTGAGTCAAATTTATTTGGGATTAACAACTCAATTTGGCCTATAGAGTTTCCAGTCATTAACAAAAGGGCTGCAAGTTTTGTTTTGATAACCAATATGTTTTCTTGTTACATTAATATGTCATAATACTGTATTCTCTTTTGTATAAAAAGTTTTTTTTTTCAACAAGATGACTGAGAGTACAAGAAAGTATTTGCGAAGGCTTTCACGGCCCGGATCTAATGGTTGTTGTGGGTTTTTCGGGCTCTTTGGTTGTTCTGAAGGTTGTTCTTCCTAACATTTCGCCAGAGTGCTGTCCTCTGAAGATGCCGGCTACAGAGACTGGCGAAACATTAGGAAGAACAACCTTCAGAACATGGCCAAAGAGCCCGAAAAACCCACAACAACCAGTACAAGAAAGATTAAGCTGATGGCTATACTTTTATTTCTCAATAACAAATATTTACAAATAAGATGTAGGAAATGTGCAAGACAAAATATTAATTATATGTAAGGCAGAATATTTCTTGTGATATAAAATATCTATGCAACAAAGTTTTCTTGGGTTATCAAAAGAAATTGTAGCATAATGCTGTGTTTACTGCAGTAGATTATTGTATGCTGTGCTGCTTACTGCAAACTAAACACACAGAGACCAAGCCTTGTGAAAACATTTACTTTTTATGTGTATTAATATGTGATCTTACAATAAACTAAAGTTTTTAAATCACACAGAACAAAATGCCACTTTTTAATCCACAAGATATTCAAGCTATTTATAAGAGATTTGCTTGACCCTTGGGCCCACTTTACACTAAAATCCTATATATACATGCTTGAACTCAATGATTCAATGGGACCTTCTTCCATGTAAGTATAGGATTGTACTAGTAGTCTTTTGAATTAACCAAACTCATTTTAAATACGTACCACTTTTGAGTTTTCACAGTGACACACACATATGTAAGACAGTTCTCCATGATTTTAAATTTTATCCACTTCAGTGGGACATTTTAGTTCTCCCCACTATGTGGTTTTGTAGAATTTACACTAAACTAAACCTACCAGACAGGCATTTTATGACACTGTCACCCGAGGAGCCTTAAACCATGTCCCCAAGTATAAATTTAAAAAACAAAACAAAATGGACAAAATACAGCAGCGACACAAATTGTCTGAACACATTTTGCCACCATGGTATTTTTTGCTTTATTCAATGAATGAATTAATGAAATTTGGGGATGAGGTGTCAGGAAATACCAGACGTTTAAACTTAACTGTTCTGGTATTAATTCTACTGCTGGATCTCAATATATTAGAATTCCCAGGGAGTCAGAATATAATCCAGAAATCACTCAAGACAATTTAAAAAATATCATCTGAATAAGGGCTAATATATGCATATGAAATATATAAATTCCTTACCACCAATTTTTGTGTAATCTTTGCACTCACAAATCCAAATGTTAAGGCATAAAGACAAGGATGTTTTTCAAACAGGTGAGTTGTAGACTTTTTATAGATCATTACTGCTAATGTAATAATTAATCCTATATGGAGGCCTGGTGACAGAACACTTGTTCCCTGGAAGATTAAAAAGAGAGATTTATTTATTTAATAATTTATTTCTAAGAGGAGGAACATATTCCCCCAAAAAAGCAAATTCAAAACATATCTCATCATAAAGAATTAAAAGGAAAAGTTCAACAGCAAAAAATGTCGACCACAGAGGTCACATCACTATAAATAATAGAACCTAAGCAAACTAGCCAATCAGAGGCCTTCTGGAACTGGTAAATATTTGACAAAAGTGAAAATTGAAAATGAAATTTAAGTACCTCCGTTAAGGATCCTATTATATCTTATTTGTTAGCGATACTTGGAGCAGGATTTTGGATGTTAAAGCACATGGCAAAGAATATTTGAAGAATCTATCCCAAAGTTATCCATGTCTCAAACCATCTGGGGATTTCAAAGACAGAACTAACACCTTGAAATGAGCCCAGAAATGAACAGGTAATGAGTGCAAATGGATAAAGATGAAAGTGATTCAACCTTTTTCTTTGTTTTTAAATGTTGAATACATAATTAAACCATCCATTAACCCAACCACCATTCAAAGCACCACAGCTGTTAATACAACAACTGAGGAAGGGAATGAAAGATATGTCTACACCTAATCTCAGCAACTTCCTACACCACTTGAAATGTTCAAAAGCTTTCTAAGGGCAGTCCCAGGCAGAACACATTAGAGTAGTTTAACCTGGCAATTCCTGGGCATGTATAATTTAGAAGCTGTCATTTGCATGACAAAGTACATTTTCTGAAACGCATTCTTCTGTGCAATCATTAAAGGTGTAGAAGCCCTATCCAATTTTACATATGGCCAATTTGGAGCATCTCTGTCCACCTGGGCTATAGCCAGGAGACAATTCAATGGAAGATATTTCTGAAGAAACATTTGCAGGATTGTGCTATTAATCTTACATATCAAACAATATTTTAAAAGAACTTACTGCTATTGTAGATCCATTCTTCCCTACTCCTCCGCCAAAGATAACTCTGAAATAATTGTAACTGGAAAACATCGCACCACACACTATACCAGCAACAGGAATCATCTTCAATCTTAGGTCTAACACAGGAATCTTGCAGAGGAAAAGTACATTTACAATGTTTTAATACTTTCCATCATAATTTTTTTTAAAAATTAACTAATTTGAACTATCCATTTTTCCTCCTAAAATAAAATACTGATGATTGTCATGCTGTTAACATCATACAAAGAACACAGCAATTTAATTCAGTTAGAGACCCGAAGGTTACATACGTTTTTTAAAATTCAAAGTCAAGGTCTAGTATTTATAAACAATATGTATCCGATTTCCAGCCATGTTATGAAAAATGGATAGTTTCTCCAAATGTACTGATCAAAACAGCAGTAGCACCACAGGAAATGCAAACACCATCTGCCTGTTTTATTTAGAGTATATCATGCTATGAAACAGCATTATCCATACGCTTCAGATAGTAGACCTTTAACACAAGTATTTACCTTTCTTATTCAATGGTTGTTTCAAGGAAACTTCCAAGAGGCAGCAGAATTAAAAAGGAAAGTAAAAAAAAAAATGAATTTCCTGTAACCTATTAGGTTACATTTTAGAAGATAAAACTTGTCAAAGGATGTTATTGAGATGTATCTCAAACAATCCATTAGCTCATGCAAAACAAAATAATTACTTCAGCATTTCAATTAACTGCATTAGTTTCATAACATAGGCATTTTGAGAAGAAAATATAGTAAATAGTAGTACTGTATCCAGACCCATTAGAACACTCTGATTCAATTTAAGGAGTGAATTCAGATTAGAGGAAATTACACTGCAGCTGCTATGCTTACAGCCTGATGCTTTTCCTACAATACCTCACTTTGTCATTTATTGTGTGGTATAGTCATTGAAGTATTAAACTGGAGTCCTAGGGACCCATAAGTTGGGCTCTCTCTCAACCTGACCTGCTTCATGGGGGGACCTAGAGGAGCTCATTGAAGGGATACAAATGAAACAAAAAAATAAATAAATCCACCACTCCAATGAATCCAAATTCCTGGCAACACTAAACATAACTACATTGGGCAAAATCCTCTTTCATAACTATATGTGCATAACTTGATGTCATGAGTGTGGTAGCTACAGTATTGGTTAGGCAGAAGCACTATCTAGAAGGCACTTCCACCAGCACATCGCAGAACAGCTGCAATGGGAACTATGTGACTAATGGCGTCATTAAATTGTGCAATGCCCTGTTGCCAGGAGTGATGTCCAGCACGTTTATGTGGGCATAACTTTACATTACACCTCCACGAACAGGATTCTGCTGAGTAGTAAATCAGGAGATTTTGCAAGCTGGTTTATCTTTTATAGAATAAAAAAAAAATACAAAGTTGAAAGTATTACAGGATTAAAATTTCTAAGCAGATCACTCCTATGTATCTAAATGATTGGACAATTTAATACAAAAATTACTTATGGCAGATGGGGTCTTTTTCCTATGTGTTGTTCTATACTCATGCACAGGATGGCACATCACAACACTGAGGAGCCACAGTACTGGAACTACATGGAAAAAGGCATCCTACGGTCAACATATAACCACACCTTATATTTAAAAGGGCAATAGAAAAAGCAATAAAAGGCATTTTATAGTCAACATATAACCAGGTCTAATTTTTTACAAGGTTAATAAAAATGTTTAGCAAAAGAGCAATATCGGCAAAATGCAAAGCATAAGAAGAAACTACCAAATAGGCACACATCCACACAAGACTAATAAATATATATAATTCAAGATTGACCATTGTATTCAGTTACCTTTGTGTCCCACATAGTTGTTCCACCAAAGGCAGATAACAAAAACAGGATCATTATGGCTATCTGTACTTCAGTTACATCAACTCTAGAATGGAGGGAAAATAAAATTGACCATATCAATGATCTGGTGTGCGTAGAGGATAGAGATCATTTAGGAAACATTACTCAAATATATAACCTAGAATAAATGCAAACAATAACAACAAGATAATTCAGCAACAAAGTTACCTTTTATAATAATATTTTTATAATTTTATAATAATACATATTGCATTACATTACTTTATATAAGTATTTAGTATAGTCAGAAATACAGAAGTCAAGTATTGGGGAAATTCTCCCAAGTATTGTGCAAATTACAAAAAGTACACTTGTTAAAATATTTTTGGAAAATATAATTTCTAAAAGGCCTGAAGATAATTACCTAACATGACAGAATAGAAATAGCAATACTATTTTTTAACCATAGAGAAGTCTGAATTTCTACATCACAAAACATATTTACCATTGAAAGAACTAATGACTCTGTAGAAATGAAAATCTTTTATTAGTACCTGCAATCTGAAACTAGCAGCTAAAGCAGGGTGGATAAAAATCTGTGCTTTTTTTAAACATCAATTTAAACCACGATTTAAATCACAAAGACATTTTTAAAATTTAAATTATAAAAAAAAACTGATTTAGATTCATTTGATTTAAATGAAATCCACCCTGAGCTAAAGTAAAATATAACACAGTAGAACAGTGCTAGACTGGTAGCATTTGACTTTTTTCTTCTGAGCATCTCAGCCTTATGCCATATAAAGGATTACTTCTGAAACAAGTCCAGGATTTTAAAGTTTCTGATTTATCATGTGGCACAGCAGGGTTCCAGATCTAAGCTTATCTAATGGATGTTCAGTCATTGTTTGTTTTATGTTTATTTCTATTGTAAACTGCCCAGAGTTGTGGCTTGATGGGCAGGGCAGAAGTTCAATGGATGGATGGATAAATAGCCAGTACTCCTACTAGACATCATCCCTTGATATTTCAGACTTTTATGGGGTGGGGGGAAACTGTAAAGTTTGTTGGAGTTAAAGAATGATTGATTTTAAACAGATCTGTAACCAGCAGGTAGTGGGATATAATGGTTGCTATGGATTGGCAATTCACAAACCTAAAGATAAAAAGAGCTGCATTTTATAAAGAGAATATATTTTTTTTTCTGCATGCAGAAGAATGCACCTACATGTACAGATGTGCCCCGCTTAACAATTACCCCACATTAAGACAAATCCGCTTCACGACGATGTTTTTGCGATCACAATTGTTTCAAATGGGGGAATTTCGCTGCATGATGACCGGTTCCCTGTTTCGGGAACCGATTCTTCGCATTACGATGATCAAAACAGCTGATTGTTGGGGTTTCAAAATGGCCACGGGGTGCTCAAAATGGCTCCCCACTGTGCTTAGGGACAGATTCCTCGCTATACAGGCACCGAAATGGCCACCATATGGAGGATCTTCGCTGGATGGTGAGTTTTTAGCCCACTGAAATGCATTAACCGGGTTTTAATGTGTTTCAATGGGTTTTTTATTTTCATTTTGCGACGTTTTTGTTCTACAGCGATTTCGCTGGAACGAATTAACGTCATTAAGCAAGGCACCACTGTACACTGGACCCTTACCTGCAGTGTGATAGATATAGGTGTAAACCACTATAATTTTAATGGAACCACAGTATATCTCACAAGAGAAGTCAGCAACTAGCTGACCCATCTCTCTCTCTCTCTCTCTCTCTCTCTCTGTCTGTGTGTGTGTGTGTGTGTGTGTGTGTGTGTGCACGCGCGCATTTCCCCTACTGGAATGAGGTTAAATCTAATATCCCTAGTTGAAAGATCACAGCAAATGCATCTCAAAAATCCATCATAGAGCAAAGTATCCAAGAATTCACTTACTTGCCAAACTTTAGCATGCCTGATACATAGGTTTGCCAGTGAGCACAATAAAAGAGGAACATCCCAATAAAGGAACAGAAAAACAGCCAGTCTGGATTAGTTCCAAGTCGAACTGCTATGCAGGCTCCAATACCAACAAAGACTGAAAAGGCCAATTAGATTCAGTTAGTCATCACTGCTATTCTAAAAATTGTTTCCAAATATTTTGATAAATTAAACATTTTGTGGGACTATAGCACAATATCAAACACAGGCCACCCTTATGGTGTAATAACGCTAACTTGTTCGCAATTTTGATTGTTGAATGACTTAACTCCAGCTGATTTCTAAACCTTAGTTATAGCATTTTATATTTTAAAAATGTTTTCACTTTTGTGCTAATTGCCTGCTCTACCAGATTTTGTAAACTGTATCTTAAATGGAAACCATTATTTTAGTTTCCTCACAAAGGTTTGCTTTCAGAATATTAAGTCATGAATGAATGAATGAATGAATGAATGAATGAATGAATACTTTATTATGGTCAAAGACCAGTAAAAAGTCACAAATATTTCCCTCCTTTGAATAAAGGAGGGGAACAGCTTGGAAATAAAAAGTTACAAATAACTGGTGACTTGAAAGTAATTTATTTATTTTATTTATTGGATTTTTATACTGCCTGTCTCCCGATGAAGGGACTCAAGGAAGCTCATAGCATTGTTAAAATAAAGAGAAATTGAAACAAAATACCTCAACCATTAAAAGCTCTTGAACATTAAAACATTCATCTAAAAACATCTGAAAAACTGAAAACATTAAAAAGCCATTAGAAAGGAAGTAAAACATCATGCACTATGTTGAAATTGGACATTGAAAACAAGTCTGAAAAGTTTCTACTTGTTGCCAATAGGACAGGACAGGGTGATATTAACTTCAGAGGGGGGCATTCTACAACCTCAGGGAAGCCACCAAGGAGGTCTTCTCTTGGGTCCTTGTCAAACATCTATGGAAAAGGTGATGAGACCAAGAGGAGGGCCTTCTCCAAAGACTTAAGGAGAATTACATGGGGAGATACGATCGACCAGAGAGCTTGGATCAAGGTTTTAGGGTTTGATAGGTCACTACCAGCATTTTAAATTAGGTGCAGAAATGGACTGGGAGCCAGTGGAACTGCTGTAACATCGGAGTTATCATTCCTTTCTCCAACAATGAAAGCATAACCGTATGACATTATGACTGCCAATTAGCAAAGAAGTAACTTCACTCATTTGGTACGGTAACTAATATTTTAACTATTACAGAGTATGACCTCACTAAACGGCAGAGAAGGAATAGAATGGAGTTCAGATGCTGGCTAGAATCCCATTGTGGGGCAACAGTAAGGACAGTACACCTTGTACCACACACCAGGAGCTCGTAATATTCCTATTTTTACAGGCAACACAAAGTAACTATTTGGGTAACTTTGAAGAAACATGAATCAGTTTTAAAAAGTATAACTTCTAAAGGGGCTTAGAACAAAAAAAAAGTAAGTAATTATTCTAAAGTATTCTCAGCTGGGAATGCAACCCATTAAGTTTAGTAGGCCTTATCACTGCACTGATTAAACTGAGTTTGCAATCTTGAACTTCCACAAAACATCTCTACTGCTGCATACTGCAGAGGAAAATCACTGGCAAGTAAACTATATTTTTAAGGCAGCTCACATGTGCTTTGCCAAGAAAAACAAGGATGCCTAAATCACTCTTTAAAAGCACCTAGTAGACAGATGATTCTATATTACAAATAGTTGGTTTAACATTAGCTTAATTGAATTGAATTAAGATTACACTGAGGGATAAAATGACAACTATTCGACAAAAGTAATTCAACTCTTTCTATTTTAATATTTTCAAACAGCTTGATTACAGAGATTTTGTTCCAAAGGTAGTAGAAATAGATTTAATTCACTCCAATTTTTCTCTTTCCTTCCCCTCTTAATTTCTAAGGCCTCTCAACCTGTCTGGTGCATATGTCAGAAAAACAAATAAAACTGTTCACTTCATGTACTTGGTTCTAAGTATCTGAATATTAACAAGCTGACTAGAAGCAAATTCCAGGCACATTGATGTGCACACTAAGTGTTTGGACATGGAAAAACATTACTCAAAGATTTTGTAGAAATAACAGGCAGAACTCTCTTAAGGATGCACAGATTTGAGAAGACATTAGAAGCTTTGCAAGTTTACCTTTTACATGTAATTTATAAAAAATGAGTTTTTCTATGGGAAGAATTTCATAGAAGAGAAGGTGCACAGTCATATAACTAATTATCAGATTTGGTAAAGGAACATATCTGATATCTGAGTAATACCTGTGTAAGACTGAACTTAAAGTATCCCTGAAGCAGTTTAAGATACAATTCATTTACAGGGCAACCTTATTTGCAAGGTATCATTTGTGGTAAATCTGCTTGCCAGTCTTCAGTGGGAACATAAAAACAAATGTGGACTTTTAAAAAAATATTACCTGTGGAAACAGAATCACAGCCATGATCAAAAAGTTCTCCCAAAGGGGAGCTGCTGTTTGTTCTTCTGGCTTGCTTCCCATCAATAGCATCCAGTGACTGGTAAAGGAAGAGTCCAAGTGCGCACAAGAGGAACACCCAGGAAGGAGCCTGAAACAAACATACAGAAAGAATCCATTTTGCCACTATTAGCCAATTTCTGTCACATGCAGATTATGCAATAGCTGACTGTTCTCACTGACTATTGTCAAGTGTTCATTTGCACTTTTTGACTAGTTTCAACATACTTTTTAAAATGTTCCCACACTATCATTAAAAAGTGCTCTTTCCCTCTTGTTCTCTGATACACGCACAGAGAGACACATGATTTGCTAGCCTAGTCAGTTGAACACTCCAAATATGAACCTTGGGCCAGGCAGAACAGGAAGGTTGTCAAGAACATTCGTTATTGCACAGTCAGTCCAACAGATGGACCTTGTTGATTCTCCTATCTGGATTGTGTAACATTTGTAGCAACAACTTTCAATCCAGAACATAACATCTGGACTTTACTTAAGAGATTTGTTTCTTTACTTGGCATTTTTGTATTCAACACACTAACTACCGTGTTTCCTCAAAAATAAGACAGCGTCTTATATTAATTTCTGCTCCAAAAAATGCATTAGGGCTTATTTTCAGGGGGTGTTTGATTTTTTTAATGGAGAACCATCTACATTTATTCAAATGCAACCATGTTATCTTCTTCTGGTTGCTGCACAATAGTGGACGGCAGGGTTTAACTGAACTGGGGCTTATTTTTGTGGTAGGGCTTATATTATGAGCATTCTGAAAAATCATACTAGGGCTTATTTTCAGGTTAGGTCTTATTTTCAGGAAAACAGGGTAAACGCCATAATTGATCTGGGACAAGGCACCATTTACTTACTCTAGTGTTACAAGTGTAAAACTGGATACCAAAAATGACTGGCATGAGAGCCTTCTTCCTGTTTGAAGAGGTACACATTGATTTTCATGTCATCTAAGAAGTCACAGAGAAATTAAATCTGTGGATTGTTAAAGGCTTGTGGAAAACCTCTCTCTGCCGTGTACCCACCTGCGCTTACAAGGGCCCCACCTGCAGAAACAGAGAGGTTGGCAACAGGAATTTTTTTAGTTGTGGCTCTGGGTGGGGAATTCTCTCCCTGATATAAACTGTGACATCTTTCCAGCCTCATGTAAATACCTTTTTCTTTACTTATGTTTTGTAACATTTTAACACTATCTATCTAGGTTTTATTTTACATTGATAAATGATTATTTCAGTGACAACGTCCAATTATTCCACGTGTATTATACAGTGGACCCTTGACTTACAGACGGCTTGACTTACAGACTTTTTGAGTTACAGACTTCTCTGGCCACAAAATTTAGGTTTGACTTGCAGACTGAGATTTGACTTACAAACCAGAAAAAAACCAAAATGGAACAAAAACGGCCTGCTACAGGATTAATCGGTTTTCAATGCACTGTAGGTCAATGGAGACTTGACTTACAGACTTTTTGACTTGAGAACCGCCTTCCAATACGGATTAAGTTCTCAAGTCAAGACCCCACTGTACGGTATTGGCAGCATTTTCTATATATTTACAATATTATTCCAGTACATATGTTTTAATTAATTGTTTGGGTTATGTATTCGCAAAGGCTTTCACGGCCGGGATCTAATGGTTGTTGTGGGTTTTTCGGGCTTCTTGGCTGTGTTCTGGGTTATGTTTCAATTTATCTTTAAAAATACAATTTTTTAAAAAAATTGGATATAACTATGCTGTTGTTACAATCCCGATGCCACTTTTCTACCTCCACATCTAACTGCATGCTTCTTTCTGATACTCATTTTCTTATCAAACATAAACTTATTATACTATATAAATGAGGAAGGGCTGTTTGTCAGGAAGAAAGCATGCACTTTACTCAGACAGAGGAAAGTCTGCAGCATAAAAAACATTAACAAGTATTTTCGAGGAATAACATAGGAAATATTTAGTACCTAGATTGTATCTCTGTTGCAACAAAAGAAGTGTAATCAAAGGTTACAAGCTTCTACCACGTTTCTCCAAAAATAAGAGAGGGTCTTATATTAATTTTGGATCAAAAAAAAAAAGCAGTAGGGCTTATTTTCAGGGGATGTTTTATTTTTTTCATGTACAACAATCTACATTTATTTAAATACAGTCATGTCATCTTCTTCTGGTTGCTGCACAATGGTGGAGGGCGGAGTTTCACTTAACTGGGGCTTATTTTTTGGATAGGGCTTATATTACAAGCATCCTGAAAAATCATACTAGGGCTTATTTTCAGGTTAGGTCTTATTTTTGGGGAAACAGGGTACTAGCTTATTATACTTTGATCTTAATCATATCCTTAGCAAGCAATTAAGCGCCACACTATAATTAAGTATGGTTAAGCTCAAGAGATTTGATAGTGTGAAGAGGAGTATAAAAGACTCAAGGTGTTCCTGGCTTTTCCTGACAAGACATTTCACTCTGTATTTTTTTTTTCACCATTTTTCCTGAATTCCTAGCCACTCTGCTTTCCAATCTACCTATATTTTACATGTCTCCAAAATGGGAAACTTTGCTGGATATCCTTTTATTACAAATCCCTGGTGCCAATTCCCCTTCCCTGTCTCCACATATAAATTCACATTTCTTTATCCCAAAGTAACTCATTTTTACAAGCAAAGAAACTTGAAACCTCTTTAAAGTCAATTCCATGTTTTAGGAATAACCAAGACCTGTCATATACCAAGCCAGATCTTTAGACCATGTAGCTCAGCTTTGCTACATGGACAGGCAGCAGCCTTCCAATGATTTAAGTAGGTATATCAGCACCAGGAACTGAATATGAGACCTTCTGCATGCAAAGAACGTCCTCCTCCACTGAGCCATGGACAGAGATTTGAAAATTTATTATTATTTATCTCAACTTCCACAGTGTCACATAGCATGGACACTATTAACTACTCTGGCTAAAACCTTCACTATTTACAATCCAATTACCATTAAAACATGTCCAACGGATCAACAGGAGTATGTGTTGACTCCATCCGTGCATAATAAATAGGTAACGCAGATTAAATAATATTTAGAGCAGTGGCAGACAAAATAGAACAGATGAAGGCCAAATGTAGCAACATTTCTATCTCTGAATCAGGATCACTAAATGTTGGTTTTGGTGTAGCTGTTAGTCAACGCGACATGTACTGATTAAGCCGCCTCTATCTGTGTTGACTATGACAGGAAAGGTAATAACTGAATAGAGCTCTGGGAAATCCATTCTAATCCTACTGAGTCACAAAACTCACTGGGTTGATCTTAGGACAGCCACTGTCTCTCAGCCTGACTTACCTCACAGGTTTGTTATCAGTATAAATCAGGAGGCAAAGCAGGAAGACAGCAATGAGCTTACCAAAGACTAGTCTTACCAAAGGCAAGTCAGGATGTAAATGTAATTAATTAATTAACAAACTCAAGAAAGATCAAAAAGAGGGCTCAGAAGTGTGTGCATAAAAATAGAATGATCAAGAAAAAAGCAAGAAAAGAGAATAGTTCAAGCAAAAAGGGGAAAGGACATTTTAAATGTTTGCTGAACAAATCAACCCCAATAACCAAAGAAGAACATTCTTGAAAAAGAAAAGTCAAGAGTTGGCTAACCCAACTGTAAAACTCTACCGTTACAATGCGAGTCTGATGTGTACAAATTGTCACTTCCCCAGAAAGGCTTGCAACAGTTATTTAATACAAGACTATGGGAAGTAAAAGTGACTGCAAAGCAAAATTGCTGGAAGACTTTCCTCTCAGCATAAACCAGAATCTCATCACAGCCCAGCCAACATTAAATAATGTTTAATTAATCACAAGCTTAGTACTCTCCTACAGAAATCTGTGGAACATGCAGTAACTCTTTGTGTAAATATTTGCTTAGAAGTAAGTCTTAGTCCCACTGAAAGCATGAGTGAACTAAGTGCGGCCTTTCAGATGTTGCTGGACTCCAATTCCCAGCATTCCTCATCACAGCCCATGCTGGCTAGTGCTAATGGGCCAACAACCACTACTAAAGGATCCACATTTTGCCCATGTGCCAAATAAAGGCTGCAGTCCTTATATACACCTTCAAGACCCATTCACTTTACTATGGTTTATTTCCAAGCAGACATCCTTAGATTGACACTTCAGGAGAAATGTAGGGAACAATGACAATAAATTATTATTATTATTATTATTATTATTATTATTATTATTATTATTATTATTATTATTATTATTATTATTATTATTATTATTATTATTATTATTATTATTAACAACAACAGCCACTCTTTGTGGCCTTCATAGATCTCACAAAGGCCTTTGATTTGGTTAGCAGGGATGGCCTTTTAAAAATACTTCCCAAGATTAGATGTCCTCCTCAACTCCTTAACATCATCAGGTCCTTTCATGAGGAAATGAAAGGCACTGTAATTTTCGATGACTCAATATCAGATCTCTTTGACATCCGAAGCGGAGTGAAACAGGGCTGTGTCCTCACACCAATGCTTTTTGGGATCTTTTTTGCTGTCATACAAAGGTGTCTATCTCCGGACTAGATCAGATGGAAAGCTCTTTAATCTCTCTAGATTGAGAGTGAGGACCAAAGTCCAACTGAAATGCATACTGGACTTCCTTTTCGCAGATGATGCAGCCATTGTTGCCCGCTCTGCTGAAAACCTACAACATGATGTTTTAGCAAGGTTGCCATACAGAGCACGTTACCATAGTCTTAGCAAGCCTGCCAAGACTTTGGACTAACAATCAGTCTGAAGAAAGCACAAGTCTTGGGCCAGGGCGTGGATTCCCCTCCCTCTATTACTATCTCCACACAAGAATTGGAGGTTGTTCATGAATTTGTGTACCTTGGCTCAACGATCTCTGGCACTCTCACTCTAGATGTCAAGCTGGATAAACGCATTGGCAAAGCAGCTACCATGTTCTCTAGACTCACAAAGAGAATATGGCTCAATAAGAAGCTGATGACATATACCAAGATCCAGGTCTATAGAGCCTGTGTCCTGAGCACACTCCTGTACTGCAGTGAGTCCTGGACCCTTTGTGCATGGCAGGAGAGGAAGCTGAACACGTTCCATATGCGTTGTCTCCAACACATTTTTGGTATCACCTGTCAGGACAAAGTTCCAAATAGAGTAGTCCCAGAACAAGCTGGAATTTTTAGCATATATACATTACTGAAACAGCAATGTCTACGTTGGCTTGGGCATGTTGTGAGAATGGCTGACGGTCGGATTCCAAAAGATCTCCTGTATGGAGAATTAGTGCAGGGAAATCGCCGCAGAGGGTGACCACAGCTGCGATACAAGGACATTTGCAAGCGGGATCTGAAGGCCTTAGGAATGGAACTCAGCAGATGGGAAACCCTGATATCGGACCGTTCAGCCTGGAAGCAGGCAGTACATCACAGCCTCTCCCGATTTGAAGAGACCCTTGTCCAGCAGGCCGAGGCAAAGAGGCAGTCCCGAAAGCAGCAAAATCAGGGAGCTGGACAGGGGATAGACTGGATTTGTCTTCAGTGTGGAAGGGATTGTCACTCTTGAATTGGCCTCCTCAGCCACACTAGACACTGTTCCAATTCCTCCATACAGAGCATGTTACCATAGTCTTTCGAGACTGAAGGGTGCCTAATGAATATTCTCTAGAGATAAACTCTGGTGAACTAGAGCCTGCTTTGCAAACTTACGCCACAACAAATCTCCTAGTCTTTACGGGAGGCTCTTCGGCTGCTTCAGTCACAATCCTGTGTTGCTTTACAAACATTGAAGTTAAACCACATCTAACTTATTGAGAACTACTCTACACAACAGTAAGCAATCTATATTAATGCATGATCCACAGTTCAATCTTCTATTATCTGCCATCAAGTCAGAACTGACTTGTAATGACCTTAATAGGATTTTCCTGGTAAGTCAGGTATTCAAGATGTGGTTTTATCAGTTTCATCCCCGCCCCAGTGAGTCCCCATGGCCGAATGGGGATTCTAACCCAGGTTCCATGAGTCATAATCCAATACTCTATATACTACACTTCACTAGACAATCTTCTACTCCCCTACAAAATTTAAGGATTAGGTGTGCTTAGCAAAAGAAAGGAAAAAAAAGAAAAATCCAGATGCAATTTAAAGAGTTGTGGGTTTGTTCTTTGGGGGTAAAAAGAGAATGATCAGAGGAATATTTGTTATCAAATAAGGGGAATTTCTGTAATTAAGGAAAGGGTAGGGGGATTAAAAAAAAAAGAGGAAATTCATCTTTGAATAAGCACCCCTAATACAGCAAGAGTATTTCCATAAAGGTTCTCTCTCTCTAAACAGGAAATGTAGATAAAAACTTCAGAGTGATGGAATAAGTTCTGCCACTTGGCTCTTGCAACATCACAGTAACACAGGTCAAAAGAGGCAAGGATCAACTGGAGTAGGAGTAAATACTCCACCTATCTCTTCAGTGAATTAGAAGAGCTAGAAAAACACTACGGTGTTTCCCCAAAAATAAGACAGGATCTTATATTAATTTTTGCTCCAAAAACACATTAGGGCTTATTTTCAGGGGATGTTTTATTTTTGTCATGTACAACAATCTACATTTATTCAGATACAGTCATGTCATCTTTTGGTTGCTGCACAAGGGTGGAGAATGGGGTTTAACTTCTTTTTGGGGTAGGGCTTATATTTCAAGCATCCTGAAAAATCATTTGTTGTTGTTTAGTCGTTAAGTCATGTCTGACTCTTCGTGACCCCATGGACCAGAGCACGCCAGGCCCCCCTGTCTTCCACTGCCTCCCAGAACTGGGTGAAATTCATGTTGGTTGCTTCGATGACACTGTCCAACCATCTCGTCCTCTGTTGTCCCCTTTTTCTCTTGCCTTCACACTTTCCCAACATCAGGGTCTTTTACAGGGAGCCTTCTCTTCTCATGAGATGACTAAAATATTGGAGACTCAGCTTCAACATGAAAACTTATACTAGGGCTTATTTTCAGGTTACGTCTTATTTTCAGGGAAACAGGGGAGGAAGGAAAAGGCTTTATTTTCGTCACCAATGGATACTATCCAGCAATATGTATATTCTCTACCTGGAATACTCTGACAGGAGTCACTGTAAGTCAGCATTAACTTGATGGCACATAACAAAATTGTGCTTCCACCCAACAGCAAAACAACAGTGGCTATGGGACCACACTCCCCTTGCACACCATGACAGGGGAAAGCTCAAAACCTGGGCAATGAGTCTATGGCCTCCAATTGTTGCTGGATTCTGGTTCTTGTCCTCCTTTAGCTCTGGCTGTGGTGACCAGGGACAATAGGTGTTGGGAGTCCAGCAACATCTGGAAGGCCATGAATCCTCTCCCTTATGTTATCAACTAACTTCTCTGCTTCAAGCCTCTCACAATTTTAAGGCAACAACTCAACCAGAGCCATCTCCGATGGTAATCCTAGCCATGTTTTTTTCTGCGTTCGCTACAGCCAGAGCAACATACATTGACTACTACTTTAGTCTCTCTTAATCCAATCCTATGCTTTTACGCAGCATCTCAAGCAGGTTTTTTTCATTTTAAGCACACCTAACCTGTTTACCTGGGAGCAACCAAAGCTTCCCTCAACCTACTTTCGACTGCCTTAATAAAAAAAAATAAATTACAAAGGACGCCACCCACAGTTAGGAATGAAGTTCCCTCGTCCAGCCCAACGCTTGGGAGGACCTGAAAGACGGACCCGTGGCGTCACTCGCGGGAAAAGGGCTCCAAGAGCGGCGAGAGCGAGCCCAGCTGGGCTTCCCCCTTCCCCGCCCGCTCAGCCCCCTTCTCCCGGGCTGTTGTTCCACCGGAGTGGCTCCCGTGGACGCGGCAGGCCACCCTCCTCCCTAACCCGGCTCGCTACGCGGCTGGAAACGAGGAACGCGTGGCCCTCCCTCCCTCTACGCCAAGGAGGAGCTCCCCGGAGGCCGCTCGGCTCCTCCTCGACGTCGCGGGCTCGCCTCCCCTCACCAACACGGCAACAAGGCGGCGGCTAAGGACCGGGGGGGGGCGCGGACGCCTGGAGCCCCAGCGGCGCCTCTGCGAGGAGGAGGACGAGGAGGCGGCGGCGGCGAGAGGCAGCCGCGAGCTCCCTTACCTCCTCGGCGGCGCTGGGGCAGTAGGCGATGAGCACGAGGGTGGGGAGGAGGTTGAGGACGAGGCCGCCCAGGGTGAGGGCGTTGGGGGCCAGCCAGGTCGGCGTGCGCTCCACCAGCCAGGCCCAGTAGCGCTGCAGGGGGGGCTCCAGCAAGGAGCGCCCGGAGGCGTTGTAGCGGTGCTGCTCCAGGCGCTTCAGCTGCGCGGCGCTCAGCGGCTCCGGCAGCGCCATGGCGGCTTCCCAGCCGCTCTCTGAACGCCGCCTAGTCAGTCAGTCAGTCAGCAGCCCGGGCTGCCCAGCCCTCAAGCGCTTCCGTGACGGCGGAGGCGGGCCCCCCTCGGCTCGGTGGGGCGGGCAAGAGGCAGGCGAGGGAAGGTCAGGACGGTCGCCGCAGCGGCTGGAGGCGGGCAGGCAAGCAAGCTCGGGCCGCCCCGTCCCGCCTGAGGGAGAACAGCTGGGCCCCCGAGGGGCCCTTTAACCGGCCTTCCGGAGCGCCGAGTCTTGGCTGCGCCGCGCAGGGAGGCCTGGCGGGCGCTTTTTACGAGCTCCTCCTTTTCCCCCCACACGGCCTTCGCCCTTCCGTCTCGAGCGCAAACACAGAGCCCTGAGAGCAGTAGTCAGCGGGTAGTGCTTTGTAGCAGGCGGCCAGGGACCCACTGTCCTCGGAGTAGCCCGAAGACTACACGCCCAGCGTGCCTGCAAACGTCCTGGCGATTGGAAGGAAGGGCAATATTTGTTATTTGGACTCTTATATTGCCCCTGTAGTGCAAGTATTTGTGCACTTAGACATCTGTTGATGACTCTTGCAAGCACAGTATCACAAAATGAATCTTCCTATTCACAGTTAGATGAGGGACAGCATGGCAATTATAGCAACAGTGGGACAATTTGTGCATCCAAGACCTCTGCAACAGCATCAGTACATAAATTACAGTGGCAAAGGTCAAGTGTCCTTTTGAATTCAGCTTCAGACAAAAATCCAAATTATCTTCCTCAACTGGGTTGGGTACCCATAACAGAGAATAATCAGTTCCACATGCAGGATTGTCAAAATCCTAGACTAAGTTGGCAAGAGCCTTAGCAAACTTTTAAGTGCTCTGCAGCAGCACTGTTACTTTCAGCTCTCCCATTCCTTGATTCAAATCTCTTACTCACAGCCCTGCACTTACTTAGTCCCACCCCTTTGGGCCAAACCTGTATTTTATAGGGGTTACACAAGCAATTCTCTGGGTGGTTTATAGATAAATGCTTAAAACCCCAAGGGACTCCACATGACAATACATTCTATAATAACGGACATTTACATATAGAAAATAATTTTCTTCTCCTTCATGGCTATTTGAAGCAAGTGATACACATGTTACTAGTTTAAAATAATAATAATTGCATGCCCTGGAGTCCATTCTGACTTAGGGCAAACATTTGCAGGATTTTCTAAGTAGAGAGTACAGTGGGGTCTTGACTTAAGTGCGGCTCGAGTTAAGAACATGTTGACTTAAGAACCACTCTCATAGGAAAATATTGACTTGACTTACATACTTAGATTTGAGTTAAGAACTGAAAAAAACCACGTGGGAGGCAGGGAAAGTGCAAAATTTGAACTTTCAGTTAACTGTTGGCCAGTGAAGAGGGTGCCTGTCTGCTTCCTCACTCCTCCCAGCGTTTAGAGAGTGGATTGGGAGTCTTCAGACTGCCTGGTACTGTATTGCCTGGACTGTATTTTCCCTGCCTTCCCTGAACCTTTCTTGACCTAAGAAAAAAAGAAACAAAATATCCCCCTCTAGTGGCCGAAGGCAGAATAGCAGCTTCCCATTAGTTTATGGACAGAAAAGAGCAGATACGGATCCAATGGTTTTCAATGCATTCCTATGGGAAATGCAGATTTGACCTGAGAACTTTTTGACTTGAGAACCGCCTTCCAATACGGATTAAGTTCTCAAGTCAAGACCCCACTGTACAGTACTTAGAAGTGCCTTACCGTTCCTCTCTTCTGGCAGCACCATGGGACTGTGTACCTCATCCCAAGATTTACACAGACTGGCTCTTTTCTCTAGAGGCACAGTGAGGAATTGAACTTTTAACCTCCGAAACTGTAGCCAGATACCTAAACCACTGAGCGATCCAGCCAGCTAGTTTCTTTAAGAAAACCTAATTATTTGAAGAATACAAAAATATGATTTCAATGAGCTAACTGTATCATAGACTGCCCTCTAAAGATGCCGGCCACAGAGACTGGCGAAACATTAGGAAGAACAACCTTCAGAACACGGCCAAAGAGCCCGAAAAACCAAGAAAAGCCATTATATCATAGGCTGTCAGAGGCATTAAAAAGGCATATTTTTAATATATGATGTGCATGCTTGTTGACAAATTACATCTCAGACTGATGGAAGTTGTAGTTCAGTAACAGTGGGAGGTCTACTCTTACTCACCTTGGCAACCTAAGGTTGTAGCCTAATTACATATGCCTAGGATTAAGTTCTGGGATGTGGTGGTGCTGCAGGTTAAACTGCAGGAGCCTCTGTGCTGCAAAGTCAGAAGACCAGCTGTCGTAAGATCGAATCCACGCAACGGAGTGAGCTCCCATCGCTTGTCCCAGCTCCTGCCAACCTAGCAGTTTGAAAGCATGTAAATGTGAGTAGATAAATAGGTACCACCATGGTGGGAAGGTCATGGCATTCCGTGTCTAGCCGCGCTGGCCACATGACCATGGAAACTGTCTACAGACAAACGCTGGCTCTATGGCTTGGAGATGGGGATGAGCACCACACCCTAGAGTTGGACACGACTGGACTAAATGTCAAGGGGAACCTTTAACTTACCTTAGGATTAAGTTCTGTTTCCTTACAAACACACATGTAGAGGAGTTGCCCACGCCATCCTGATGTCTTCTGGATACCTTGGATGACAACTCACACCATCACTGATGACCATAGTTTGCAATGATGGGGCTTATGGCACACAAACAGTATAGTGTTAGGTAGAACAATCCAGTGCCAGGTAGAACAGATAGTATTCATGGTGGAGGAGCCATCACAAATGCTGAACTCAAATGGAGCAGGAAAGCCTGAGTGGTGTCCTAGTCCCTGATAGTGAAGAATCCTAGGATTTGGGCCCTGCAAGTCCTGGTTCCACTACGATACTCTATGTGACAGGTAGATATTTAGCATAAGTGTTTCACCCAGCTAGAGAATGCTGCTTCACTTGTGTTTTGCATACCATGTTGCTGCTAAAGTTGTAAAAGACAGGATAGACCGGGAGCAAGTGTCTTCAGTTTCTCCCCATCATTAATATAATATCTGCCTGTCCTTATGTTCTCTGTAATGTTTAAGTTTGAAAGGAGAGAGGCACAACTTGGGTTGGTGACTGAGTGGCCAGGTAGCATTCTTCAGAACTTGACTCAGGGTGCGACCACATCAGATTTGATTCACAACCTCTATTGTTTGAAATCACAGCCAGTGCTCACACAAGAGTGGACTAATTTGAGAGTTCACTGTTCATACTGGATGCAATGAAATTCACATTCTAGCCCATCCCATTCCCTTCCTCTGGTGTTGCCTTTGCTGATCCTTCTTTACTTCTCTGGGCCCACCTCTGCTGATCTTTTATGGGGCGCAAATGCCTTTGCCTCATGTGGTCTGTAAAAAAATACTTCAAATTCACACATTTTATAAGGGGAGCAAATCCTGCAATATTTGACCATGTGGTCACAACCTTAGGTGAGATCTACCACTTGCATGTCCTCATTTTGTGCTTTATTAAATTGTGGAAATTTTATTTGCTTAGCATACTTGCTGAAAGTTCACTGGAATACTCATCCTGCCAGTTGCCATATTGCATTCAGAACAACTTATGTATGTTGTTCAATGGTGATGATATTTCATACAGTTTTTTCATATCAACAATTGCCTTTTGTAGGAAGACAGTTGTCACACAGGTATTAGAAGGGAGTTGTTTCATCTGCATAATTCATTACAGCAACGTGTTTTAATCATCTATTGGTGATGACCTACTGGGTGAGAGCGTTAATTTATGTCCAGATGTCCTTCATGCAAGTAACTTGTTGCACTAGCATGGATGAATAACCAATCAAACGTGTCCATCAATTTCACCATCTTGCCTGGCAAGGGTGACCTGTGAGAGGCAAATAACTGGGTTTGAAGGCAACAGATAAGGCAGATAAATAGGTTTGGAAGCATTGGACCTCTCACGCAGCTGTTCACTCACAACCTGGATTCAGTGGTATACTGCTACTCCATAAGGAAGCTCCATTGCCTTCCTTATCAAGGTTGATGACTAGCCAGTAATACTAGATTTATTCTCTATGGATATCTCCAATTGACTTTATGTCCTCAAAGTTATTGGCCATCACTACATCTTGCCGAGTGTGCAAGGAAAAACTTTCCAATTCATGAGGTTTGTACTGGAGTCATATTAGAATAATATATTCTGATTTTATATTTCTTAGCTGATATCACAGCACTAGAAGAGGATTTGCATAAAACATTTAAAGGATTGTTCTTGGGTGCATTTATACACCAAATAGAGCTTTTTTCCAACTGGTGCTTCAGCCAGGAATCAGGATTCATTCCCCTGCACCTGCCTCAGGGTGCAATTATACTGGCAAGCCAAATCAGAGCAGTACTTGAGAAAACAGTACATAGTGGTAGCCAGAACAAATACAAACTACCCAAATACTTCACTTGGTTTTAAACACTGCAGTTTATTGTACATGACATAAAATTGTAATGGAGAGAAATGGGATTCACAAGTGAATAAAGGAAAGAACGCCCTTTTAACTGAGGATATGTTCAGCTGAAACAACTCAAATGCTGCAAATGATATGTACCAAACAGTCCATTTTTAGCAGCCTATGTCAGATTCATTGGACAGTATCTTCCTGCCTAAATGGGGAGTGGAACGGCAATCACATAAGTGCAACTCCTGCTCTAACAGATTTCCCATCCTGTGCTTAGTTGTGTGACTGATCTCACAACCAGTGTGAGAATGGGTACACAATGCAATTGCCTTCTGCTCCATGTTAAAGCAATGGGATACTGGTTATTATTTATCAAAAGAGGTATATATTTCAAGACCTGACCGCATTGCCATTGGGTTAAGCACTAACTGCTTTCCACAAAAAGAATATATTTAGCCATAGAAAGTACAAAGATTAGCTCCCATGCGATTTTGCTTAGATTTTGTTCTTTATGGCAAAGAGAGAGAGAGAGAGAGAACAAAACACACAACAATGTGGAACATTACAGAATGCAGGTAAGCTTTAACTTATTTCATTTCAACCCCAAAAAGGCAATCCATGCGTGAATTTTCTTTCCACCAGCAGATGGAGGAGGAAGAAGAAGAAGAAGGGGGAAGGGCTGATATTTCAGATCCATGCTGTAGAAGTGCCATAGGAGGAGTTAAAATGTGCTGCCATGCTGGCTACCAGATTCCAGTGCAGCGGCGGAGAAGCACTCTGGCCAGGCTTTACTTTTTCCCCTCAGGGTTGCTTGCTTGAATTTCTTTTATATAAGAATCAATGATATGTGGGGGCACCCCTTGCATTAGTAGTCTGAAGAATGAGACCCCACCTAGGGATAAGGAATGAGACGATGGTTAAAGAAACCAAAAGAACAGACATTTGTTAAAACCAAGCCCTGCCAATCGTAACCAACTTATAACGCGTCTTCAAATGAGATGGAGAGGGGGGGGGGTCGTAACTTCAGTAGGACAACCTTCAGTTTAAAGTGATTTAAAATAGGTGTGAATTGAAATTAATGCTTTAGTAAGAGGTTGATTGAGAGCTCTGGATTCATTCCATTTGCTAACAGCATTGCCCAATAGATAGAGACTGGAAGCATCATTACACACATTATAGTGTATGACCACTGCCAACTGAGCCTCATCATGGTGAGTGACTCTTGCTTTGTTGTAAAGTTTGCAAGCACTTGTCAGATTAGTTTGTGCCATCATGCTGGCTGTTCCCCAACAGAATGTAGAGAGAGGCTTTCCAACATTTAGTTGACTTACATGGTGCCTACACAGCAGTAAGAAGGGTCAGGAGATGTTGCTGATCCAGATGGTGAGGTCAGAACATATACTTGCCAAGGGAAAAGAAAAGCAGGTTCCCCAAGCCAGTTCTTCTTCCTCTCTACTCTAACTTTCAAGAGTGTGATCATCAGCCAAACTGGACATTAATAAGACCCATGGTGTTAAGACATGTGGCCACTTCCAATAACTGAAGTAGATGCATGGCAAGACAGCATTGCCTTCAGTGTGTTGACTACATTTGGCAGGGGAGAAATGCTGAATGGCAGAATGTCAAGTCATGTCACCTGCTTCAATTAGATAACATGGCACACATTATAAGCTCAACATTTTATATAGCATCCAGTTCTGCTCTTGAGGATTGAGCAAATTGCAAGACACTCCTATAATTGTGTTAAAACTAGGACCATTTCCAACCCAATTCCAATGTATTGCACCATGACTCAACCCATTTTCAGCAGTTGTGTGATTGCACATTAAATGCGACAGTAGCAAGTACATCAAGTTGTTTTCAGGAGAAGGGTATTTTTTTATTATTATTATAGGTGTTGTTGTTGTTTAGTCGTTTAGTCGTGTCCGACTCTTCATGACCCCATGGACCAGAGCACGCCAGGCCCTCCTATCTTCCACTGCCTCCCGGAGTTCTGTCAATTTCATGTTGGTTGCTTCGCAGACACTGTCCAGCCATCTCATCCTCAGTCATCCCCTTCTCCTCTTGCCGTCACACTTTCCCAACATCAAGGTATTTTCCAAGAAGTCTTCTGTTCTCATGAGATGGCCAAAGTACTAAAGCCTCAGCTTCAGGATCTGTCCTTCCAGTGAGCAGTCAGGGTTGATTTCCTTTAGAATTGATAGGTTTGTTCTCCTTGCAGTCCAGGGGACTCTCAAGAGCCTCCTCCAGCACCATAGGTGACAGTAATGCATAGGTGACAGTAATGCATTCTACAATGACCTTTCCAAAGTCTGGCCATGATCTTTCTGAACTCATTAGTCAATATTTGCCAAGACTGTAGTCACACAAAGCCAGGCACTTGACTACAGACCTCTCTGATGTTGACTGCTACAAATCATACAAAGGCACTCTGACAGCCATATCTTTGCCCAGCTTTCTTAGATGTTCTAAATCAATGCTTGTCAAAATGTGAGCTTAGCGTCCCTAGAAGAGGATTATGGAAGCTTGCAGGTGTCCAATTTCTCCTTCATTGAACAATTAGAGAAGAGATAGGGACCTGATCTTGTTGTTGACAAAGTTGTTAGGTTCATATTATTCCATCCTGTTTCACTTCAGCAATGCTTGAGTTTCTTAAAAAGAGGGAAGCTATAATCATGTTTTTAATTCCTGTGCCAGCTCCACCTGTTACTAGGAAAAGTACTGTATTTTTTGCACCATAAGACTCACTTTTTCCCCACAAAACAGGGGTGTGGAAAGTCTGTGCGTCTTATGGAGCAAAGAAAACAGATTATATTTTCCTGTTTTCTTCTCCTAAAAAATTGGTGCGTCTTATGGAAAGGTGCGTCTTATGGAGCGAAAAATACGGGTAATTTCATCTGCTTATTTAGTACAGTTTCCTAATTAAAATAACTGTGTGCCTCAAGTCAATTCTGACTTATGGTGACCCCTTTCAGGGTTTCCTAGGTAGAAAGTACTCTGAAGTGGTTTACCATTCCCTTCTTCTGTGAGCATCCTGGGACCGTGCCACTTGATCAAGGCCCACACAAGCTTGCTGTTCTGGGAATTAAATTCCCAGCGTCTGGTTCCACAGACAGATACCTAACTCTATGTACAGATAAATACCAAAATGGAATGGAATAAAACAATAGGGAACCAGTAACCGTTAGCATTTGTCATATTGGTTCCCTCAAGTAGTTTAACAGTGCTCAGGTCAATGATTCGTATAGCTTTCTGACTGCCCAGGGTGTCTTGTGGAGACAGTGAAGCATACTGAAGTTGCATTACTTGACATCAAAACTTGAGCAGTGTTTCCTTTAGCTTGCTGAGGCTGCTGATCAGGGGCAGGTGGGAATGAGGCAGTAAATCACTGTTCTAGTATAGTCACCATTTTTTTGCAGAATGTCTGGAGCAATTATGCCCATTGTGAACCAAAACTTACCTTCTCTTTGTTACTGATTTGTACCATAAATATAAAACATTGAGGACCTTTTGAAAGTTTCCGACATATCCTGGCTGTATTCAGGCATGTGCTGCCACTGACCATCTAAGTGGTAGCTTTTCACATATTCAACACAATGAAAAGCCAAGTAGCATTTCTGTAGAATCTTACCATATTCAGGTAAAACCACATTATTTGATTTTAATTCAAAGACATGTCACTGAAGATTTTTTTTAACCATTCTTTTGAGGATATGCTTTTCTCATCTTCAGTGAACGCTAAAGACAGACAAAAATGTGGCATGCTTTTAAAGCATTCCTTAAAGTTGCTGTAGTGTAAAAATGTCAAGTAAAATTAGATAATAGTTGGGTATAAATACAGTAATTTCTTCAGGCATCTGAACCTTGAGGCAAATAACTAGCTGGAGATGCTAGAAAGCTCTTGTTTGCTTATTTATGTGTAGTAAGCTGTTAACCTGGCTCATGCTTTGTCCCATCCTGCTGAGGCATTATTTACATATACTGTTAGTAAGTGGTTGCATTGCCACAAAGAACTGCCATCACAAGCAATTATCAGGCAGATCTGGTAAGAATTGTTAATCGAGAGCACAATATTATTTTCAAAAGTCTGTCTATTTCAATATTAATTTGACTACCCCATTTTCATTAAATGACATAATGAAAATTATGCCATACTCTGGTAGCCATGTATGATGTGAACAACAAGACATAAGCTTCATATGCACGGACCATATGAAAGCTTACCTTAGATGACACTATACATTCAAAAATCCTTACTGTGCAACTAAGGGAGAGAGAGAGAAAGAAGTTGTGAGCACTTAACTTGCTAAACACAAAACTACAGAACTCGCGGAGTGAAATTATGTTCACAACTATGATAAGATGGTGATTTAATCCTTAGTCATGTAAAACATGTAAGAGAGAAAGAAGGAGAGAGAAGCAAATGTAAAGTCAAAGTAGGCAAGAGTCTAGTACTAATTCAACACTACAATTAATAAATTAAGCTATATTAATTATGCACAAACACACGATTTTGGCTCCAGCAGCTAATCTAGAAGACATAAAAGAGCCAATCAGATTGTACTACTAACCTAAGACCAAAAGCACGTCACTAAACTAAAACATATATATATATTATTTATTTATTTTTATCCAAGGTGTTTCTCAGAGGAGGAAAAAGCCACGCGCACACACACATATATATATATATGTCAAACTTCTAGTAGGCAAAATTATCAAGTACAGTACGTAATATAAAAGTAACGAAATCTATTCTCTGCTATATAGCTTTGCAAACAGTATTATATTAATCAAGAAATAGTATTTATTCTGCATGAGCCTTTCTAATTATATGTTTTGGTAGCAGATGGAATGGAATAGTCCTTAGAACAGTGGTCCCCAGCTTGGGCCACCAGATGTTCTTGGATTACAACTCCCAGAAGCCTTCATCACCTCTGCTGGCTAGGATTTCTGGGAGTTGGAGTCCAAGAACATCTGGAGGCGCGATGTTGGGGACCACTGCCTTAGAAGACATGTCCAAGTCCAGGTAAAATGATTAGTATATGTTGTAAGTTGTTATTTACTTTATAAGATTAACAGTGTAAGTGTAATCATATATTTCTCAAAAGTAAGTTCAATGGAATTTACTCCACAATTAAGTGTGTACTAATATACCACTAATTTGTGCAAGATTATTTTGGTCCTATTTGATAATGTGAATATTGATAATATGTTTATTAATTGCTTCACATCTGCAAAGAGTCAATAGAATTAAGGACAGCTCTTTGAGTCCTTGTAAAGATTAAAATTAACCACATTGTAAAGATTAAAAGGAATACTTCTATATTTCTTTGATGGATGTTACTAACAAATGCAGTGGAACAAAAAGAAGAACATGAATATAGAATTCTATATAGAGATGAAATGGAAGTTCAAACTGAATGTTTCCATAAACCAGACATTAGTTCCTAAATTCTTGATTAATTTGGCCTTCTCTGCCCATGCCATAACTATTATGTCATGGAACAACCATATAATTTTAAGAACTACAAAGTACACACTTCTCATGCAAGCATGATTTATATGAGAAGAAAGGAATGAAATGGAAAGTAATGCCCAGTGGAATATTAGTTTAGAAACCTGTTTCTGCCCCGCCAAGAAGATTGGTTCTCCTGGGGTCACTACTCCATGATATATCACTGCAGAATTAGAATATTTGTACCAATATTTATTTTCATTCAACATTTTTTTTGCAAAGTTGTTCAACAATGTTAATCACTCACCCCCCAGGTTGTTGTTATTCTTACCAATAGTTGTAATTTTCTCAGTAGCTTTCTACTGATAAAGTACAATACATTCTGCTTTCACATATGAGAATGCAACCGGTAGCATTGCAACAGAAACATGATAGGAACATTTCTTATTTACAGTTCTTGGATCCCTTAATTGGAGTAGTTTTGCTGATATCACTATGACTCCTTGAGAGTTAATGGCCAATTTCAGTTTTCACTAATGATCCAAAGCTCCTTGGTCAATATATTCAATTCAGTCTACCTTCCTTGATTATTTTCAAGTTGCTCTGGGTTTAATCCAACTTTAGCCCCAACTAAAGTAGATTTGTTCCCAACAAAAGAAATTGCTTCAGATGACTCCCTTTTGCATTGCAGATAGGGAAAATTGCAGTGCCAGTACAGCGTACTAAACCATAGGCAGGGAACAATAGTGATTCTGTCCTGGTTTAAAGCTGAGACATTTTTTTTGTGCTACTCCTAAGGTGGCTGGCTGCATAGTGGTAGGGAATCGCAAAAAGGAGCAGCTGAAGATGGGCATCAAAAATAACAGGTCCTTAAGGAGTGTTTGGAAGATACACTAGGGGCATAACCAGATGAGGGAAGCTGAAGTGATCCAGTTTGTACTAAAAATATTCTTATCACTGATGTGATCGATCCTTCCATTCACATGGGAGACATTTCTTCCCCTGTGAGAAGGATCCAGACAGCTCTTCAGATCACTCCAGTTTGTCCCCCTTTTAATTATTGATTTTAATTAAGATGGCCCCCATCTGTTTTTGAGGCCTTCATTTTTTGGGCTGCAGTGACTTTTGGGCTGCAGTGACTTTCCTTTTTTTTTTTTTGCTAAATAAAGTGATATAGTGCTACAGTAGTACATCAATCTAGTATGGTATACATATTATACATATTGTACTGAAAGTCACCTCCAGTGGACTACAATTATGCTATGTCAGAGAAATATTTTTTAAAAAATAAGACAAAAATAGAGGAGGTTTCTCCATCCAGCCTTTTAATGTCTCAACCCACTGAATATATCACAGGGTTGTCACCTCAGATAACACTGCCCACAGATCTGTTTGGGTGTGAATTATCCAATTGCCCAGACTACAAAATAGAATACAGTGGTGCCCTGCTAGACAATGACCTCACAAAACAACGAATCCGCATGACGATGACTTTTTGCAATCGCTATAGCGCTTCGCAAAACAGTCTTTCCTATGGGCGATTTTTGCTGGACGATGTTTCGGTCCATGCTTCGCAAGACGGTTTTTTTCTGGGACCAATGCTTCGCAAGACGATGATTTTCACAGATAGGTCCGCAACTTGCAAAACGGGTGTTTTCAGGACCGATGCTTCGCAAGACAGCGATTCTAACAGCTGATCAGCGCTTCGCAAAATGGCTTCCCTATGGGCGATTTTCACAAAATGATGACTATTTTCCCCATTGGAACACATTAAACGGATTTCAATGCATTCCAATGGGGAAATGCTTTTCGCAAGACGATGTTTTCACAAGACAGCAATTTCAATGGAACAGATTAACATTGTCTTGCGGGGCACCACTGTAATCAAGAGTGCTCCCAGTTGCACCAAATAAACTGCAGCCCTAGCACTCTGCAGAAAGGAGTTCACAAAACAGCTCACAAAAGGGGCACAATGGATCACTCTCCTTGAAGACACATGTAATTGCTGGAAAATAGGGTGAACCAGACGGCGGTGAAAGCAAACTAAATAACAAGTTATATGCCTGTCTGATCGCTCTCTCTGTGGCAGCAGAAACAATTAAATAAGCAGTGACCTAGCAGTTACTGCTGTCCTAGTGCGCAGGCACAGTTATGTACCGGAGTAGAGAAAAAAAGCATCAGTTAGTTGGCATTCCCCTCCCCACCATTCATATTTGGCTTTTTAAATTTTGCTTTTAAAATCAGTTGTGAAATTACGTCTAGCTTCAAGCAATATTGCTTGACTTTGTTAGCCTCAAGGACCAAACTAGATATGATATAAGGGATCAATGCTTAAAATCTCATAGTATGTTTGCTAAACATTTTGAGATGAGTGGGCAGTGGTTGAAAGACTAGCAGCACACTGCTTTGACAGTCTTTCCCATCATGGTGCCCTTGAGATACCTTGTGGTATAAATCATTACATTCATTCTTACCCAGTGTGGGACATGGAAACTCAAGCATAAGATATCTTGAAATCACCAAGCTGGGGAATGTTGCTCTGGGTCCTTTTCTGTATTAATACAGCCTGATAGCAGCTTTGAAGGGGAGGGAGAGGTATTAAATATTCCCCACAACACCATGGTCACAATCAAAACTGAATGCCCCTTGTAGTTGCTAGTATGACTTGACACGCAGGTATAAACAGACAGGCCTAAATCTAACTGCTAGCAAAACGAAAATAGGTCAATTGAATCTGCTAAGACAACACTTAATGTTGTCCCACTGATTCCATGGACTTATTCTAGAGCTGAGTTTGGTGCTGCTTATTGGACTTAGTCCATAAAATCCCATTCTAATATCTCACATGCCACATCTCATTTAGCTGTGGGGCAGTGGTATCAAGGACTATATAGGACCTGTGAAATTCATCTGAATTAGCATGTGAGTTGAGGTCCCCTTCTTGGGAGAAAGGGGGCCTATAAATAAAACAAATAAAACAAAAGTGTTTTATTGGCTCTTATGAAGCAAAGCATAAGCAGAAATACAAAACTGATACGCCAGAAACTGTTTTATTTCCTGAACATTTCTTCATTATGATATAGTAAGAAGGTCCCAATGATGTAGCAGTAGCAATTTTATTTATTCATTCATTTAAAATATTTACACTGCTTTTCTCCTTAAAAGGGCCTAAGGCAATAGTTCTACTAAGGGGGTAGAAATGTGGGGTGGGGAGAAGATGACTTTGGAAAGGAATTGGATCAAAATACTAGGACGCAGGACTTCCTAGTATTAATAAGGACTACTCCCGTTTACTCACTTGGTGGGGGAAGAGCCTATTCAATCACTTGCCCAACTGAAATGCAAAAGGCCTGGAGTCCTGCTATCCTTAAAATAAACAGAGCTACTCGGCTGGAAAATGAAACCACATGGCTATGGCCTCATTGTACCTTTTTCGTAGGAAGATGAATGCAGACCTTGGGAAAGTTACAGTATATCACAGAAGTAAGTACTGTACACCCCCTCACATTTCATAAATATTTTAGTATATCTTTTCATGTGGCCACACTGAAGAAATGACACTTGGCTACAATGTAAAGCAGTGAGTATACAGCTTGCATAACAGTGTAAATGTGCTGTCCCTTCAAAATAATGCAACACACAGCCATTAATGTCTAAACCGTTGGCATATTTATGAAATGTGAGAGGGTGTACTCAATTCTGTGATATACCGTATCTTTTTGGACTGCAGCTACCCCAAATCACGAGAAATTCTTATGATTTTTGCCTGAAAACAATAAATTTTCCAAGTTCTGCAGACTGAAACGGCAATCTTTTATGTAATAAGCCCCAGAAATAAGCCCCACTTAGTTCAGTGCGCCTTTCTACTACGTAATTGGGTACAAGAGTGCACCCTTGATTTGGTATTTTGGACTACAGATCCCAGAATTCCCTCAGAACTCCCCAGGCAGAACATTCTGGGAGCTCCCAAACACATACTTCCAGACATCATTGTTCCACAAGGGTGCAACATGGACAAGGGTAAAACCTCATTCTAGTCTTCTTCTAGGCCTTCATTTCCTACTGAAATGCTTTCTGGGAACTGTAGTTTTATATTCTATATAGTGCATCTCCTGAATAACCATCGTCCCCCCCCCCCCCCCCAGAAAGCGCTGCAGCAGGAAATGAAGGCTTAGGAGGAGGCCTCAGCTTTTCTCCATGTGAATAAAATGAAGATGCTTGCGGGTTGCAATCCAGAATTCTGCCTGGGAAATTCTTAGAGAATTTTGGGATTTGATGACACACAAAAATAAACGACACAGCCTTAGAATCAAATATCACAATGGTAGTGTGGTGGAAGGAAGCAACAGTAGAAAGGGAGGGAAACTGGAACTTTGTGATAACATTCATAAGACAAGGAAATTATTTTTGTGCTACTGAAGCAAAACGAAATTTATACTTTTGAAGTCACCATTTTTAACCTTTCCATTTTAAAATGTTGAAACAGAATACAGTAGCATGAAAAGAAAACTCAATGCACATGAAAATGCTACACATATGTAGATTTTAGAGCCCTGTCCCCTTTTTTTTAACCATAAAGCATAAACTATACTACAGATGTAGAGCTCTTTATTCTTTTCCATGGCCAGGTTTCTCAGCAGTACAATTAGAGATTGGATTTCTGACGAACTTGTGAGTTATCACAACAGGTTAGTCTAGCTGACCTTTAAAGGCTGAATGTAAAAGAAATGGCTTCTGTGCAGCTAATCATTTCACATGTGGTGTGGAAGAGTAAGTTGGCCTGGAATTATGGTACCACTTCTGGGCAGAGAAATGGATAACAAGCGGGTCAATATAGAAGTATGGCTGCCCAAATAGATAACTGTATCCCTGGACGGACAGTTTATATCCATCTAAGTTGTTGCATAAGATATGCAAGATGTTATAAACAGTGGAATTGATACAGTATATTAACACATTTCATACACTGGATTTGTTACATAAACAAAGAATGCTACCTTTAATTTTTAATAGAATAGATACTTCTTACACTATCACTAAAGGCATCAATGAGCTGTTGAATAAATGCCTTCAGAGTGACTTATTCCCTTGAATTACCAGATGCTATAAATCTTTGGTTCTTGTCCACACAATTAACAAAACAATGGCATAAAACAAAGGCACCATGAGATTATGTATAGGGTTTGGAAATGAGCGGAAAATAGGGTAGATAACATTAAATTTGAAGTTTTGCAAAGTTTTTTTTAAAAAAAATCTGACTAACACCTATACACACTTTTCATCTAGTTGTGCTTTTCCTTTATGGCCAGGTTGTTTGGCTAAGCTGGGAGGACAAACAAAGAACAGAGTCTTTTTGTACTCAGACATCCAGGAGCTTCCTGTTGCACTCAAATATGTTGAAGCATGGCAAGGCGCTCAGAAGTTCGCTTGCTACATGGTGCTAAAAGGCAGGGATAATGGGAACCTAGAGCCTGTACAGGTGTCTCTCTGGCCAGATAATCTGCTTTAAACTCCATGTAATCCTAATGAGGCTGCAGAAAGTGCTTTGTCTTTTAAATCAGATCAGGCTGCTTCTTTGCCCAGACTGCTGTTATGTCAAAAATAGAATCCCCGGGAGATCCAGTCACAGTTCTTCCACATATCATATTGCTTACTCTTAATATCACCTTTTCGTCTACAGCAGCTGTGTGTTACTAACAACAAGCACTCTCTTTAAAACCTAAACATTTAACCAACATTTTGCTATCATAACCAATAATCTCTTCTCTAAATAATATTTTATTGCCATTTAACTCATTGATTTTCTTCTTCTTCCCCAAATAAGTTGAAAAAGAAAGCAAACATAGTTCTGTGATCAAAACACAAAGGAAGTCATAAACCATCTTCCCCTGATCTGTGTTATTAAGCTAGCTCATTTAACAGAGACAAGCTTACCTTTTACTTCCAATTTGCAATCAACCTCAGCTTCACCAAGACTGTTGACTGCCCTGCAAGTGTATGTGCCTCCATCATAAGGGCTGGGCTTGCGGATCTCCAGGGTGCAAACACCCTGATTACTAAACATTCTGTAGCGCGGGTCATTTATTATAACTATTTTGTTCTTCATCCATGTTATCTTAGGCTGTGATTTAAAAAAGCATACACAGAGGTGGTATGAAATGAAATGCAGTCAAAGCCATCCTAATACAAAGTCAGAGAGCTTTGACATGTCCTAAGCCCTTCCTAGAAAGGCAGAAAATGAAGGACAAAAGGTAGTCACTCCAAGAGTCCTCCCCCCCCGCTTGTTTTACTGTACCCTTCAAATTGTAAACCATCATTTAAAGAGGCCCAAAGCATTGTTCCATTTGAACATACTCTTGCACTATTTGGTAGGATTCTTACCAGATGTATAGCTTACCTTGGGATTTCCTCTAACACTGCAGTTCAGAGTTGCATTGTAACCAGCTACAGCATAGGTGTTAGCTAAAGGCTGAGTGAACAATGGTGGTTCATTGAAATCAAAATCCTCATAAACTGGGTTTTTGTAGACTTTGCCTGCAAAACAGAAGTTGAGGAATTGCTAGGGGGGAAAGGCAGAGTTTCAAATCTATCAGTAACGTTGTTCCCTATAGAGTAGAATAGTAAAATAAGGACACAGCTCATCTTGAGATTACAGATGGGCAAAGAACCTCTGGTTCAGCACAGTTCGTTTCCTGGGCAAACCGCTGACCTGCGGTTTGGCACCCTGCCCCCTCCAGCAGGCAGCCATTTGGTGATAGCACTCAGAGGAGGTGGGGTGGGGGGCTGCTGCTCAGTGGCCACCGCCTGGAGGCGTTCTTGCCCATCTCTGCTTGAGATGTTTATTGCATGTCCCTTCATTATGTTCATATGTTATTACTTTCAAATCGAGTCTTACTTCACAAAGTGAGGTATGTGAAACACTTCTTGCTAAAACTGGGAGATCACTCTTATTTTAGAGCAAAATTCCTAGTTCACTTTTCAAATAATCATTTGTTATTCTACAAACGTCTTTTGCAATCTAGTGCTGTCTGCATGCTCCTGACTTCAATTTCCATCCACCCTAGGGATCATGGCCAATGATAATCCTGTGAGCCATAGCCCAAAATATCTATAGAGCAGCAAGATGCAGAATAACATTCTGTTCTGGAATATAAAATTTATAGGGAACATAACCAGCGCCCATAGTTTCATTGCCTAATTTGATATTCTGTTGGGCTAATATTTGCTCTTCTTCTTCATCTTGATGGGTTCACATTCTGAATCCTTGTTTTGCTACATGCAGAATACCTTTAATGGAAAAGATAGGGCATATTGGCTGTATATAAAGCAAGGGCAGCTTATTGAATTGTGCACTAAAGGAAGCACCTACTACTATCCAGGTTCCCAGAATGCCTACATGCAACAAGAATCTCCCATGTGCATAAGGCATGGATTAAACCTTCTATATCTTCTCAAAATAGAATGCTAAGTAGTTTAGAAGCTTTAAACTACAAGATTTGTTTGGCATAATATCTACTGATGGGAAGTAGTCTAGACACTCATCTCACTATTCTTCTAAGATTTTTTTTAAAAAGAGAAAATCATATGTTTTTACTTGTTATTCTTTGTAATGCATGTATGAATTTGAAATTGGAAAGCTGCATTGTACTATTCAGAGAAGTGCAAATGCTAAATGCAAACTCTCCTTCAATCATATATTGGTTCAGAAATGTGAATTAGATAAGTTCACAATTAAAATACAAACCAAATACATTTCTGTTGCATCTTTCAGACATATTACCCCAAAACAAACAATATAAATTGTCCCAATTTATTTTATCTTTCTTCCTTTGTCAAGTATCAGAGTTTTAGAGTTAAGATAAGCTTACCATCTTTGGCAATCACAGCACTTTCAGTTGTTCTTGTTGCATCTTCGCTGAGGCCACACATGTTTTCAGAAAAGACCCGGAAGTAATACTCATTCCCAATGACAAGTTCAGTAATGGTAGCACTGGTTCGGTGATAGTGTTCAATAACAGTGAACCATTCCTGCAGAATACAAGCCAACATTCAGTTGCTCTAACAGCTCCATCAAATGATGGTCTCTACTTAGAAGAAAGGCCCACTGAGTTTAATTGGGCTTATAACTGGGAAAGTATGCAAGAGGACTATAAGAGTGCAATCTGCCACCCAAGCAATTGACTTTTTATGGAATATCTGCCATGTGAAAATAACCAAGAGATCATATATTAAGATACGTAAGAGAATTTTTTGATAATGTCAGCCTTAGCCATATGTAACAGTAATGTCAATAAAGCATGACTTTTTAAAAGTAAATAAGTATGCTGCTCTTCAATAAAAATATGTTACTGTAAGAGGCTTAAATAAATAAAAGAAAGATAACATTAGAACAATAAATTATATTAGCAATGAAAAGCTTGCAACAGTTACAAAACTGAGAGACTGTAAAGTCTTCTGTCCAGCACAGAAAAGACAACAAAATACATGCCATATTTTGAGAGGCAAAATGTTGCCTGAGGAATAAAACGAGATGCTTTCACTTTGGAGCAGAAGCTGGTAAAAGCAGCTGGACTCTGCCTCATCCGCTCCAAAGCCAGGACAATTCTGAGCCTATTTCAGATTGGGTTTTTTTAAAATAGTGAATGTTGCTCTGTATTGGAGAAGTTTTTAATGATCAAATAGTTGAACAAATGCCTAATATCCTAGCAAAAGTTAATTCTTGGCAAAAAAAATACAAATAATAAAAAAGGAAATCTAGTAACTTTGAGGATTGTTCTTGGAAAAGCATTTTTTTTTTAAAAAAAATGGATTTTGAAGAAAATAGGGGTGGGGAGGAGGTGAACGATCCCCTTTCCATTGATTTCTGAATATGTACTGCAAAGAAGAAAGTCATAGACTGTGGAGAAAATTTACAAACCCCTTCCAGTGCATCTAATTCCAAAAAAACACTTGTTCCTAAGCTTCTTAGGACACCACGTTAGAACTGAAATGCTGTCCATGAAAATAAGTTTAAAGGACCAATTTAATCAAATGTGGTAATTCAAGGTTAATTTATGGAGTACAGTGTATAAAGTGTAAAGCACACTCTGAAAGAATGCTTGGTCAGCTTGACTGACTGAAAGAGTGTAATTTTTACACTAGTCAATGCAGAGGGGTCGAGGAGGAAAGTGGAAGACAGGTTATTTCTGAAAAACAAATAGATTTCCTAGTCCTATGAACAGAACTGGAGGTCTTGCTGCATACCTACTTCAGTGTGAAAATGATTTTGCACAAGTTTCAGTTCTTGCAGTGAAAATGTCATCACAAAGAAGGGGTCTCTGAACATGTGCTGATTGCTCTTCCTTCCCTTTTGAGTCACTGCAACTGCACCCATTTGGAGTGAACAAATGTTCTTCTAAAACAAGACACTCTGGCTGGCTTCCAAGGAGGAAGTAATGTTACGAAGCAAGTCTTCTTGCTTTGAAAAATGAAACACTTCTAGCCTAGGGCAACCGGAGTAGACCTTTGGTCTGGATGGGTGGGATAGAAATCCAATAAAAAAAAAATTAATTAACCCTACCGGTTTCTCATCCGAACAGGGTATCCTTTACTTTAAGAGCTGCAGAGCAGAAAGACGTTATGCTAATCAGGTGATGCTTCTTCCCTCACTGCTTTGTTCTGAGGCAGCCATCCCTGGGTCAACAAACTCCAGATGTGCTAAATTACAAATCCCATAATCCTCAGCCCCAAAGCCCAAGTTGGCTGTAGTTATGGGACTTGTAGTCCAAAATATTTGGGGAGCACAAAGTTTGGAAAGGTTAGCTTGAATCATGCCAGCTGGAAGAGCATGACTGTTCATTTTAATGCTTAGGGTTGCCTTATTCCCCAAAAGTTCCCTGGAAAATGAAAACAACAAATCATACAAATCAGGAATGGGGAACCCTTTTACTGTTTGGGGAACCCTTTTACTGTTAAGAGCCTTACTGTCAGGGAGGGTAATAATTTCTTGAGGAACACATGACAACACAATGGTACGTAGAGAGCTGGAGCCAGCAGTGGCTAGAATCAAAAGTGGGCAGAGTTTGATTCTAGGAGTTTGTCACACCAATAACAGAGCTATGAGATCATATTTCAGACTCATAACTAGACACTATCAATCAAAGTTGCCAAAGGTCCTGTCTGTACACTACAGGGCACCAAACTGAGGTTTGCACTGAACTCACGCTCAGGAGGCAACTACCACCAAACCCCCAGTCTCAGGATACATATCAACCACATTCCTCTCACCATGTTAGGTGTCTTCTTGAACTGTAATGTGTGAACTGACCTGGAGGACAGTACAATTATTTGCTGTGCTGATGATGTGACAGCTGCTTTGAATTCTTGCTGTTTCTGCCCTAGCACCCATATCTCTTGGGAAATCTTACTGCTTTAATACTGACTGCCTTGAGTTGTTTTTTCTAGTCTGCACAATCATCAGGGGACCCATATTTAGATGAAAGACATATTTATAAATACCAGAGTTGATCTTGCTGTAGAACGTAATGCTTGTCATCTGTTAAAAACGTTGCTGAGAGAAATTGATTCTCACATCAGACCTCTCAGATTTCTCCTCCTCTCTCTTGCTACACAAATGTGTATCTCATATCCAAATGTGACCCCCCAATATTATGAATGTAATTTGCTACTTCAGAGTTCAGAGTAAGATTCAAAGGATAATCTGGATTCACATTACATCCATTACCACTATTAAAAAAATAGTAGTAATGGATGTAATGTAACAAATACTGCTACCTTGCAAAAAGTGTGCAAATGAAATGATCTCTGTAATTGAAAATTTCCAGGGACATTGTGAACCTACTAAGAAATAGAAGGGAATATGTAGTGCTCCTACAGATGCAGTGAATTTTTGTAGTTACAAAGACAACATACTGCCAAGGGTGGTCATCTTCATTTGGAACTTGTAAAAGTTGATTTTGGAGGGCAACAGCTGTTAGAATCTCCCGGTGGAGTCTTCGAGTTGCAGTCCAAGAAAGTAACTTTTCCAAGGTCTGAATTCATTCTGAGAGCCTTTGTATTAGTTGAAAAGGCTTTTCAATGAGACATGGCTTTTATTGCAAAAGCATGTGGTTGCAAATAGTAGCAGCATTTCCAGTCAACTGTGCACATGACAACTAGTAGTCCTGCCCACTGATGTTCCACCTCCAAAAATACACTTACCATACTTTTTTTGTCAGCTTTTTGAATGGTATAACCAGTAATGTTCGCATTGCCATCATCCTTTGGTGGCTTCCATTCCAGAGCAACATTCTCTCCCCAGACATCAGCAATGGTTACAGATTGAGGTGGGCCTGGACGATCTGTGGCAAAATATTAGTACTGTTAATATTTCTTTACATTGCATCTTGCTTGGTTTCCATAATTCATGTTGTTCACAGACTTCAGCTTTTCTTGACAGAGAAGTTTATTTTATTTTATTGAAGGTTATGACAAGATTATGTCTTCCCGATAACAAAAGACCTTTAAGATGGCTTCTGCACTCCCTTATACCATCATTGACCTTACTCTCTATTGGTGCATTGCAAAATGGGACTGTGCTGCATTTATTCCTTCCTTCATTTGATTTATTGCAAGACAAGTGCATTTCCTACACCACAAATGGGTAATATTAAAGGATCTAAGGGCCATCTGACATTGTTATTGACCATTGGTATACCTTATTCCTATTCTAAAAAAATGGTTAACATGAATTGTAATGGTATCATGTATTGATGTACAGTATTATGATGTATTAATGTAACGGTATGTTACAGCTGTAGCAATTGAATTTTTTTTAATGAATACTGTGAGCAAAATGTGTTGTGGAAGATGTGGTATATATTGACATAGAATGAGGGATCTTGATCTTGGACAGATAGACTACTACCCCAATTTAGTGCCCTTCCGATCCAGCACAGGAATACAAGATGCTGTTACAGACTTTGCACAGAAAGAAGTTCAGTAGCAAAATAAGATGGTTTCTGTGCCTCTGTAATTGTGCTCTCCTTCCCCTGAGCCCTTTTGGGCATCAGACACAATACCTACCTACCTACCTACCTACCTACCTACCTACCTACCTACCTACCTACCTACCTACTTACCTACCTACCTGCCTGCCTGCCTGCCTGCCTGCCTGCCTGCCTGCCTGCCTGCCTGCCTGCCTGCCTGCCTGCCTGCCTACCTACCTACCTACCTACCTACCTACCTACCTACCTACGAGATAAAATTAGATTTCCAAGGCATCTTGCAACATGACAATACAGAACAATATAATTAATGGTGGGGGGGGGGAGGCAAAAGACCTGGACAGGGGGGTTGGCAGAAACCCATCTGGTTTTCCTACTGCTGCTGTTGTTGCTGCTTTCATAAGGTTCACAGCAGGAGGTTCATCTGTAAGAGAAGTAACCATTCTGGCATGGAAAGCAACTCAGGCATCCATTTAAACCAAGTGGTCTTGGGTTCTAGGGTTTATTGTTGGACTCTAGATCTCATTGAAGTGACTTAGGTTGCCAATTTTTATACATATGTATTGGCCATATCCAAGGTTTCTTCTAAGCTGGGCGTGCCCGTGCGCGTATCTCTGCCTCCCTGCGTGCAAGCTGTCTTCCTCCTCTGTGCAGCGATCGCATTAGGTTCCAGTCATGACAGAACCCTGTGCGCAGCTGGCAGAGTCGCACACGCATGGAGGGGTGAATTCACAACGGGGCGGAGCACCGTGTAGTGGAACTGAAAGTTGGAGGGTATGTTGGCCATATCATTTGTTCTCATAGCAAACTCAAGTGGAGGGCAAACTCAAGGGAGGACAAATCAAGCCAAAACAGAGCTACTGAAAAATAAGAGGGCAGAATTAGCATCCTGACAAGAAACCTAGGATTTGCAGAAGGAAAAAAAAATTAAAAAATAAAAAAGAAGAAGAAAGAAAGAAAGAAAGAAAGAAAGAAAGAAAGAAAGAAAGAAAGAAAGAAAGAAAGAAAGAAAGAAAGAAACTGCCGTTGTTACAACACATGGATAATTTGTTTAGTTCATATATATATTTGTTGTTGTTTAGTCATTTAGTCTGTTAGGAAAGTGTGACGGCAAGAGGAGAAGGGGACGACCGAGGATGAGATAGTTGGACAGTGTCTGTGAAGCAACCAACATGAATTTGACACAACTCTGGGAGGCGGTGGAAGATAGGAAGGCCTGGCATGCTCTGGTCCATGGGGTCACGAAGAGTCGGACACGACTAAACGACTAAACGAAACGAAATGAGTCATTTAGTCATGTCCGACCAGAGCACGCCAGGCCCTCCTGTCTTCCATTGCCTGCCAGAGTTGGGTCAAATTCATGTTAGTAGCTTCAATGATAGTGTCCATCCATCTCATCCTCTATCGTCCCCTTCTCCTCCTGCCTTCACACTTTCCTAACATCAGTGTCTTTTCCAGAGGATCTTCTCATGAGGTGGCCAAAGTATTGGAGCCTCAGCTTCAGGATCTGTCCTTCCAGTGAGCACTCATGTTGGCAGCTTTGATGACACTGTCCAACCATCTCATACTCTGACGTCCCCCTCTCCTCTTGCCTTCACACTTTCATCTTCACACTTCTCGTGAGGTGGCCAAATTATTGGAGCCTCAGCTTCAGGATCTGTCCAGTGAGCACTCAGGGTTGACTGATATATGATTTTCACCATGGACAAAATTGTTGAGAGCTGGGCCATACCATGGGTGACAGGTAGTGGGAGGTACATTATTAGGTGGAGGAAAGGCCATTATAGGGGAAATACACCCCACATGTGTGATATCTGTCCCATGCTCTCAATCGAGGTAATGTTATCTGTCGACCTTCTGATTTACCCATGTTGCTATTAAATATTATGTCATTCCAAAATAAATCTGAACTAATATTAGATATGATAGATGAAAGGGGGAGTGTAACCTTGCTTGTCCTCCTGAATCTTTTCACTGCCTTTGTTGACCACATTATCCTTTTGGGACAGTGATTGAAATTTGGCACTAGGGGCTCCATTCTTTGGTGGTTCCAGTCCTTCCTTGAAGATTTATCCCAGGTGGTAGAGTTTGGGGATGCATTGTCCACCCCTTGAGATCTTGATTACAGGGTTCCCCAGGTATCAGCCATTTCCTCCATGATTTTTTAATATCTATATGAAGCCATTGGGAGAAGTCATACGGCGATGTGGAGCTTGTTGCCATCAATACAAGGATGACACACAACTCTCTCTCTCCTTCTCTTCATCTGCAAGTTCAACTGTGTGGGTCCTTGAGCACCACCTGGTATCAAAAATGCACTGGGTGAGGTCAACAAACTGAACATCTAGATAAGACAGAGATTCTACTGTTGGGAAGATCATCGGACCAGTTATAGGGATATTTACCTAACCTCAAAGGGGTTGCCATGATTTTACAGTAAGAGAATATATTCTTATGTGTCTCAAATTTGTGGACATACCAACTATTTGAATCTCTATTGAGGCTTTGTCTACCAAGTTGTCTACTTTGACTTTCATATCATATTTCCCAGAATGGATGCGTTCTGCTTTTCGGATGAAGATGATAGTGTCATTTTCACTGTTCCGGATGTTAATTTGGTTCTTGTCTACATGGGCACCATTTTTCTTCCAGGACACTTTAGCTCTTGGTCTTCCCTGCATGAGAAGAAAAAGCCATGTCACTCATTATACTGAACCAAAACAGAAGGAAAATAAAAAAGAAAGACAAAGACATAGTATCTTAAAAACTAACTGCTATATTTCGATATGAGCTTTCATGGACATGTCCACTTCATCAGATGTAAGAGACACATTATATTGAGTTACTATTATTATACTTCAAGAAGTTGTTTAAATATGAATATACATATGAGAAGAGAATTGCAGATTGAATTCAACAAGCTGCTTACTGAACTATAACTATAAATGCAACACATTCAGACTTATGATATTAGTTATTTTCAAGCCAGATTGTTTTGAAAACAAGCCCTTATGATTTAAACTGCATTTTAAAGCTTTTTTGATCTCACATTTATTCTGACAGGACAGGAAACATACGTCCAGCATTCCCATTCTTGTGATGCCTCTGAAATGAAATTCGAATATTCTGCATAGTTTCTTCAACATTTTTGCGATTATGTGCACCATGTTCACTCATCATAATTCCTTTCTCATTCAGGTTTTCAGTGAGAACTGAGGAACATTACAAAGGCCAAAATCCTGTTGCATTGGTATGCCTGTGTACCTGGATGTTGCACAAGCCATTGTGCAGTTCACACCAAGATAGACATCATATCTAGCAAGCAGTTCTGAAAGCATGTTGTGCAGCTCATTTCAGTCAGTTGTGCAATCAAGCATAAAGTGCAAGACAGCCTAGGTGTAACTCCCTGGAAACTCCCTGGAAATGTCTGCAGGCATAACTTTACACTAGATAAATGCAATAGGATTTCAGCCAAAATATTATGGAGGAAGCATGTTCACTGTTGTATGCTGGGAACTGTAGTGTAAAAAAGTAACAGTCATTCAGATAATCACTTTTCCAAACATTGCACAATGAAAGTGTGAACATCTAAATGACCACCAGGGCAGCACAGGACCAGGAGGTGTTTATAAAGCTAAAATGAAAGCATTCATAATTTGTCAACAAAATGGCATGCCTTCAGAAGGCCTTACTAGGTCACCGTCATCAAAATATGAGAGCTTTTAACAGCTTTAGTTTTTTTTTTCTGGGTACATTTTTAACATGCCATTTATTATATTTCTTCTCTCTGCCCCCCCCCCCGGCCAAGGGTTCATTATGATAGTATAATTAGTGATATTGGTCTTGGGCATTTGGTTACCTGTAGATATTAAATTATACATAGAATCTAGGCATATAGGAAAAGGAAAATTAGACCAAGGAGCAGCTTAATGGCATGATTGGATGCACATATAGAAATTTTAGGTTCAGGGTTATGGCTGATCCAGTTCATAGTGACTTAAACTTATTTAGTCCTGTTCATTTGACTGACAGGCCTGGTCAACGATTTACTATAAACAGACTAGTCATGTACAGTATGTTCTCTCTGAGAGTTCCAGTTCCACAGTTTTCCCCCATGAACGGTTCGACATGTACCACATACATCGATTTGAATCCCGAACAAGTTATAACACAATTCTTTGTAGAACTGGAATATTGTAGTGGTATGTAGACAAGTCCTCATGAAACCCAGTGGATGATCTTGGATCAGTGACCAGCTCTCAACCTGACCTACTTAACTGAATACAATGGGGGCCTCTGCTCTAAACTCCAGGTTCCGGCTCTGTCATTTCTAGGCCTCATTAAAATCAATATAAAGATGTAGTTATGACAAACATATGTTCCACTGATCTCAAGGGTGCCTAAATGTGATTAATTTGATTGTCATACAAACTGTTATCTGAGTAATCCTTACAACAGCATAATAACATATGTGAGTGCTGCCACACTCATACTATTTAACATAGACAGAGTCTGAAAAAATCTAGTAATAGATGCTGCTTTTTAGAAGACCTTATGGGATGTCCACATGTCTTTTATTTAATTCCTGTTCATTGTTGTATGTTACAGCAGTTGTACAAACAACTGTTAAACTATTAAAATATTTTTTTTTCCTTACCTGGAAGGGAATAACCAAATTCACAGCTTCTCCAACTCTCCGAACATAGGTTTGCTTTAAGTGCCTTGGCAAGCGGATCTTCGGAGGTTCTTAGGGTTATTTTTAAAAAAGAAATTGTTTTTTATTATCTCTAATTAAACAGATCCAATCCCAATTTCATATACTGATTGATAAACTGCCATTGAAAGAAGTTAGGGGGTGGTGAGGCAATTATACAGGCTTAAAATAAACCTTGGTCTGTTAAACTGAGATTGCTACATCTGAATGGGCCCCTTTAAATTTTCTAAAAAGTATTTTCATAGTTGAATTTGAGGAACAATGTTTGAAAAACCTCAAAGATTTGAACTACTCAAATGTGAATTCACTCTAGGTTTTAGTCTATGCCTTGAAGGAATTATCTAAGGTACTGAACCTATTCTGGGGATAGGGTCCAGCATCTTGAAAAGCTCCTGTAAAGCACACACTAGAACCCAAAGTGGATTTACAGCCCCCCAAACTGGAGTCATCAGTTGCCACTGATGCCATCAATTCCAATCTGCATCACTGCTTTGGCTGCCATGTCTGATGTGTGAGGTTGCCCCTTCAAGTCCAATCACTAGGTTGCTAAGTCAAGTATTTCTCCCAAAGCAAATCTTTATTTAAACCAGAGCTATGGAATCTTTGTTGCTCCAGATGTTTTGACCTACTGGTCATAACATCTAGGTCTTATGGGAGTTTAAGTTTAAAACATCTGGAGGGACAACGTGTAAACACAATAATCCACTCAAATCTTATCCACAAGTACACATTTAAAATAAGGAAGTATAGACTGGTATTTAAATAGCTGGAGGGGCTTCCTTGCAGATGCATGCATGCATTAATTAAAGAAGGTTCAGATACAGTAATTTCTGTGCTGCTCAGATGAGTTGCAGGCGAATGACAGTCTCACCTATAACTTCCTTGACTAAAATGGGTTGTGGATGCAACCGAGGTTCACTGGCACCAGCAGCATTCACAGCTTTTACTCGGACAAAGATTTTTGCTCCCGTTGGAAGTCCAGTGATGGTGAATTTGGTTTTGTCTGTAAGATTGTCTGGATTGGCTACAATCCATTCTTCCGCTACAACAGGATAAAAGCAAATAGAGAAAAAGAACATTGGGAATTATATATTTGATATGGAATTATGTTTATTTTTTATTCAAGTGTAGGAAGCTGAATTGATTTCATTTCCTTCAAATGTGTTTGCATCTTGATAGTCAAGGTACAAATAGTTGCGGTCACTAGTTCTTACTATAATGCATATTACAAGAACCAAGCATTTCTAAGGATGAGATAGGTTCTCAACTTTAAAGCCTCACTTGTGGATACAGTACTGTTAATTTAAAAGAACACACAGTAAAGTAGATTGACTAGGATTATAATCCTATAGAAGAGTCCATTTCCCACATTACTGAATTGCTCTATTTGCAGTGTAAACTTTATGCATAATTATAAGATTGAGTACTGCTGCGTGCAAATGGAATTTCCAGCACGTAAATGTCCCTCTCAAAAAATATATGCATAAAACGTCTGCCAAACATAGTTCACAAAACAGTATGTATGCTAAATGGATTTATGCAGATTCTTAAGCAAAATAATTTGAATAAATATATTATTTAAACAACTGACAGAACAGAGTTTGCTTTTTTTAAAATATATAAAAAAATTAATTCAGTTCTGTGCATATACTGTAAAGATATACTACTGGGTACTAAAATCAAGATGGTTTATTTATCACTAGTGGTTTGTTTTTCACTATTAATTTATAGGGCAAAAATCTTCAACCCAACAATACAAGTGGAAACTTATTTATCAGTTGTATGCCATATAAATGTAGCCTGATCTTTTCCTGCTGAAGTACTGTACTCTGAATTTACAAGAATGAATGCAACAAGTGGGAAAGCACCAGTGGGAAAATTCATTGGGATTCAAGCAGCTTTCCACACTGATGTGCAAATGGCAAGCGGACATAGGTGAACATTTCATATTTGGCCATTCTTGTTTCCGGATTGGCCTGTAATAATGCTTCTGTGACCAAAAAGTATAACAGATTATGAGCAGGCTGGTTGACAGAAGGTACTTGAAGATGAATGGATTTCTCACCAGCATAAGTCTTTGGAAGATCACAGCAACATTACATAGAAAGAAGATGAACTGCTTCAGTCTACTTCCAGCAGAGATGAAATGCCTGCTGTTTTACAGTGAGATTTGCTTAAAGTCTCTAGCTGTAAGGATGGGCAACTTCTGGAGAGTGATAGGACATCACACTGGCCTTTCCAGACAGCGCAATCATCCTTCCTGACAGCCATCATGCTGTCTGATCTGTGGCAGTGGCCATTGTTTTTGAAAGTGATCATGCTACTGCAAGGCTTCCAGAAGTCCGATCTGGCTTAAAAACAAGATCCTCGTCCCTTTACCATGTTTTAAAGCCAAATTTTGCCGGCACTACAATAGCAAATCCGGTAGCAAAGGAACTTGAAAAATTTACAGGCAGCTCATGTGGGTCACATGATAATCCCTTGCTCTAACATAGTAGCCCAAAATCCCATTATTAATTTGCGTTTTGCATGATAAAAATTGTATCAATATTGGTGGGAAATTTCCACTCATTAACGAGGTGCTGGTTGAATTCCTAGGCACGTGCCTGATACTGCAATCAAGTGAACACCCTGGAACTCAAACAACAACTTGTTAATGAGAGGCAACATGTTACTATGACCTATGGTTTTTGCATTTGATGATGATGATGATAGTGGTGGTGGTGGTGGTGTGCTGTCAAGTCCATCCCAATATATAGCAACTCTTGCCATAAGTCCTGTATTCTAGTAGTGCTTGAGGAGTGTGCAACTTACACAGCCATAAACTCACAACAGGATTTTGGCCAATAAAGAAGAGGAGATATTTAAACTTGAGCGCCAGTGATCCAACTGCACAACACACATACTGTGCGGTAAAAATGCTTTGATGTGGATGCCTGGCCTCACTGATACACACTAGTGTTCTGTACAGTTTGGATTACTATAATCTCTGTGTAACACTGATTTCAGAAATGAGCTTGGGAACATCACATGCTTATGCAGGTGAATGGTCAGAACACATTATAGTAATTCTGTGTTAGTTACCCTGGCTATATGTTTCTTTTTCAGCTCAGAAGTGCTAATTTGCAATTTTAAAGCCTTCAGTGATTTAGAACAAGGCCTTCGGTGAGCCTTGTTCTACTGCCCAAACTCTTTAAGATCAGCTTCAGCTTCTTTGGCCCCACTTTCTGGCTCATACATAGATGATACCAGATTTATGTGTATTAGAGGTAGGATTTTGGAAGTGGCTCTGCTTGTGCAGAATATCATCCTAAAAAGACATATTGTCTAATCACTGCCATTTGTAAAGACAATTACTGAGGTTTTTTGTGTTTTGCATTTTAATGCATGTCTCTTAAAGCATTTTTACTAATCATTTTAACAACAACAAACCCACCCACCCCAAATAAACATACTGAGGCACACTTAAGTGTGAGCTTTTATGTTTTAATTTACTTTTTCAGATAAAAGTTTGGATATATCCATAAAAATCACACTGAAATAAATGTGTTATCTTCAGGATAACACAATACTTTGTATTTGTTTTGGTTTTGTCATTGCTAAAACAGAAGATAACACATCTATTTCTTCGAAAACTGCTAGGCATTTTAAGGAAAGAGTAGTCAAAATGTGTTGTGCTCCCTGGCCCTTTTTCAGAGACTTGTTTTGTCTGGCAAAAAAAGAAAGAAGAAATAGCAAATTGACATTTCTGGAAACCTCCAAAAGTGGCAATTCATAATATAAACAGATTACCGGCAGGGGGCAGCTGTACAATTAACACCAAAAATACTCATATTTGAAAAAGAGAAGCAACCTGTGTGTGTGTGTGTGTGTGTGTGTGTGTGTGTGTGTGTGTGTGTGTGTGTGTGTGTGTGTGTGTGTGTGTGTGTGTGTGTGTGTGTGTGTGTGTGTGTGTGTGTGTGTGTGCGCGCGCGCGCGTACACACCCCTCTTTAAAGGAAATAGAAGCTGTATTTAGCTGTGTGGTATGTAAAGCATGTAACCTTCAGTCAGACAGTCACCAAAAAAATAAGTCAGTTCTTAATCATGCATTTTCTACAGATATAAACATAGAGATCTCAATCAGTTCTTCAAAAAGTGTATTTCCATATACAAATGATGTCTAATTGTTTCTTCTGCGCTTAGTAGAAGAAACAAACTATGTTCCTTACCACCCAGAGAATGGCAGCACTAATGGGGCAGTGTAAAAATTGAAACAAACAAATCAATAAATTCCTATTGTTGTAGTAGAAAGCCCATGTGCTTTGGTAGGTAAAGCACCAGATTTGGGCACATCTATGACTTGGGTTCCAAACCTATTCAGCTATAAACAACTTTTTCTAAGATGGTTTCTTATTCAGGAATTAATAGCAATAATGACCTACCTCACAGGGTTGCTTTTTTTAAAGCGCAAAATAGTACCTATAAAGTGTTTCATTAATTAAAATTTAAATATTGGCCAAAATCCTCTTGCATATCTACAAAAATGGCATAACGTTTGGTGGTAAATTGCCATCATATACATTAGTCCTGTACTGAGTCATACAACTCAGTACAGAACTAATAATGGCTATAGTGATTTCTTAGGCTGGTGCAATTCACCTCCAAAAGTTGCACCATTTGTGCTATACCAATGTAACTAAGTAACATAACTTGGGCCATTGTATAATAAATTCAGTTGCCTGAAGGCTTCCAAAGTTAACTCAATTTTATGGCACGTTTGCGGAAATATATAGCAGTCAGTGCTCCCTAGAAACTTCATTATTCTATTATTGGTGGAGGTGGGGAAAGAGTTCATTAAGAATGTTTAAATAGCTATATTGTATACTTTACCTTCCCAATCATAAGTTGCCTCCAGAAATTCACCATCATATAGGTCTGCTGGAATACCTTATGAGAGTCCATCATTATAATTAATTCAAAGACACCCACTTTCACACAGCCAATAAATATGTGAGTAGTTAGTACTCACTGTTAGTAAGTATAATACAACAGAAATATGTACTGCACCTTGAAAAGGAGCTTTGGGAAGATGAAGGAAAAGGTAAAAATAACAAAACCAAAATTTGGTATAAGCATGTGCTTATGTGTTTGTTTGAGATTCCCACAGATGTTTGGTGTTCTCTTTTGCTTCTGTCAAACTGACACTCCAAGCAAAGAGAAACAGCACAAGGAAACGAGGGGAAAGTAAAGAAAGAAAAAGGAGGTGCTGAACACTCACAGGGTTTGGGTGTCTTCTCTTCAGCCTGCGTCTGGCCCCCGTCTGCCTCCTCACTATTAATTTTCTCTGAACCACCACCACTGTCACCCATGCCCTCTGTAGTGGGTGCCTGGGGACCTAAATGATTTGGAAAGCATACATGGGGATTTACAGTCACAGGCAAAAGAGCCTTTCTGACTGATATAATGAGCACCTAGACAGAAAGAAAAAAGAGAAAGAAAGCGAGCGAGAGAGAGAGAGAGAGAAAGGAAAAGAGGAAAAGAGAGAGAGAAAGAAACTGAGACAGATGAGAATTTTGGAAAAAGATAGAAGAAATCCAAAGAGAAGATTTAACAGAAAGAAAAGATTAAAGTGTAGTCCAGAATAAGAGAAAGCTAGAAGAAATAGAAAAGAGCTGATCCGGAGATTACTGGCATAACTAACTGCTAACAAAGGCTTGGGCTATTAAGTAGGCAGAAAATGGAAAATTAGAACACGGGAGCAGTCAGCTGGCAATCTCAGCTCACGACAACCCAGTGCAAATTTGTTTCATGTTCCGTTAAAACGCTGATACTGAATTTCCTGTATCTGTTCTTAATAGGTATATCTGCAGTTTGAATTCACACTAGAAAAATAATGTGTTTGGAGAACGAACATTACTTGGCAAAGGGCTCTTGACTTTGCTTGGATTGAGCAAACCATATTTTACCTCACTCTTTGGCTCAATACATGGGATAAAAACTTGGTCATTTTGTGCCATCTTATCCCCCCCCCTTTTTTTTTTCCATGTTGGGCCCAGAGAAAAAGAAATACAAAACAGGTAATGAGCTCTCTTTATGATGACTAGCTAAAGAAGACCTCTGTGTCCTTTGCACACTTCAAATATCTGTGCATGCATGCACATTTGTGTAAAATGAATCTACAGTAACCTATTTTGTATTTACAGTAACTGGGATCCAACAGGATACATCCACTGAGGGAACTACGTACTTTTATCAGTAGAATCAATGTGCATAATCCCTTTTTGATACTACAGTTCCTCTCGCAGGCCCAAAATTTGCTCTGTAGGGCTGGGAAACCATTCCAGCCAGTATAGAGGAATGCAAAGGGAGGAGAAGGGGAAAATTTCCTTCAGGCTGCTGGCTAAGAGTTGGTATGATGAAGGGCACAAACCAATGTTTTCACAGAGAAGGATAGGGAGCCACAAATTATGTAGGTGTTTGTTTCCCTACCTTCTGTTGTCAAAACCTTAAGTTCTTGACACTGTAAATGAAAAAGGAACTGAATGAATTAAAACAATCAATAAATCTGATTGTGCCACCAAATCAAAGCTTTATCCTTCAGGCCTATCTACGTATATCTAGACAGGATGCAATGTTGGTTCCCCTGAAAACTGACCATCTTCTTCACTTACATTAAGGATCCATGGTAACTACCTGTCTTGCCAAAGTCACCCTGTATATTTTTTTTCTATCGTAAATGTTGCATGTGAATAAAGCAGGCCTAAAAAATACCCCATTCAAGGGCAATAGACAGGAGGGAAAGAAAAAACTGAGAAATAGAAAACAATTGATAGGATAAGGAAGTTGAAGAGAATAAAGGTAGAACTGAAGAACTGATAGCCGAAAGACTGACAGTCAAAGAAGGTATACCTGGAGATCCAGGCAAAATATTATTTTGTAGCAAAATTAGTTGAGGGAAAGAGATTGGAAAGAAAGATGAAGAACAGAGATATTCAGATAATGAAAGAGTAAAGAAAGGAGACAAGGCAGAGCATGAGATACAGTAAACATGAAGTATTTTTCCCAAGAAAGTTTCATTCCAAAACGTTACCATATATACATGAGTTGCATTAATTGTATATATACAAATATATAATTGTATATCTAGATATGCAAAGCATAAGTAGAATATACAGAATGCACACATCTGTTTGTAAAATACACCACTACTGTATTTTATCTAAGGTGGGTAACATCAAAATGGCAGGCTGTCATTTTGAGATATCTTCTTAATGCTTTTAAACCTATCTGAAAGACAAAAGTAAAGGATTGGCTCTGTTCGACAGGTACACAAGGACATTTGATCCACTAAATCCTTAGGTGTTCCACAGGAGACTTATTATTCCCTCCCACAACTTTTATCTTTACTGTCCAGCAGGCTTATCACATTCTAACTGGATTCAGACTTCTTTCTGTGATTGTTCCCTGAAAAGCAGCCAACATCCAATGCATACAACCTTGACTATTTATGCAGTGGTTGTGTGTCACTATTACCAGAAGCTAAGTTGCTTTCATTAGGGTGTAGATTATTCATGAAAGCTCCTCCTTACATGTCTTGAGATTATGAATCAACACTGCTTTTCATAAGTCATACTGTATTTCTAATGGCAGCCGAAAACCATCATGTTAATTAATATCAGGACTTTTACAACATCAGTTTATGATGACCAGAATCAACCTGTGATGTTGCCCTCCTCACAACATCAGTATCTACCTACTTATCTCCCTCCCTCCCTCCCTCTATGATGTGAATCAGCTTTGATTCGCCAAAGCACAATCTTTAGGTCACTTTGAATGAATGAATGAATTTATTTATTACAGTTGGGTGACCAGCTCATAAAACATATTATATGGCTAAAATATGTCACTTTGGCGATTGTTGCTCAGAACTCCTTAGATTTCCCTTAATATTTGGCAAGTTTACTTTTCCAGCAAGCTAAAGTCTGCCAGTTTCAAAAATAGACAAAATACAGCCCACTGATAACCATAAAACACCAATTTATTCTTGCATTTTATTCACTGCACGAAGAACAACCTGCTGTCTATTTGGTCTGCTACAAAGAGTAATATATTCAAAGTGCATTGGGTAGACTTCAATAATGCACCTCTGAATGTGTTCATCCTCATTTTTCCAGTGCTTAAGCTCTTATTTCTGGAAATATTTATGCAGCTTAGTGAAAGTTTGTTAATGTAGCTGGTTTGGGGGATTCTGGTTTAATAAAAATAGCAGTCAGACTTGTGACATCTTAAAGACCAACCTCTTTTACTTGGCAAAGGCACTTCATTGGTACTACCATTGTAGTTTCTCAGATGCAGATAGAATGCCATTTATGAAAACTGATTCCAAATAAAACTTGTGAGTCTTTAAGTGCCATATGATTCTTGGTTTATTTTCAGTATATAGAAATGATCCTGCATGGCAATAGATGTTTAACAGGGAGAGGATTTTGAATCCCATTAAGTGAAAACTTTCTGCAGAGCCTATGATGTGCAAATATTGCATTAAATATATATATATATATATATATTGCTAGCTGGAGTATTCTGAGAGTTGCAGTCCCACGAAGTAACTTTTCCAAGCTTTGCAAAGTTGGAACCGTAGACTATAACCTGTTTCCTAGACATGTCTGTCATTCCTGTGCAGATCATAATGTGTTCCATTTACTAACTCTGGAAAGAGATACTTTTCAAACAACTTGCCAAGTCTTCATGGAATGTGAACTACACTGTCTTGCCAAGCCTTCATGGAGTGTAAACTACATATATAGGGTTGTATCAAGTAAAATTAACTTTATGACTGGAATTCTTTTATGGTTTTATGCCTGGCATAATGCAGTTGGTATAAATCTCGGTAGCAAACTGCCACAAATTAAGAAGTCAGCATCGGCATTTTCAACTGCATGCTGAGTTCTGTGATTTGGCACATAACAACAAATGCCTATGCTGATGTCTTAATTTGAGGTAATTTGCTGCTAAGATTTAAACTGGAGCATTTAACTAATAGGATTTTGGAGGTTGTAGCACAATTATTTTCTGCTCTTGTACTTTTCCTAGAAGAGCTGTTTTCTAGGTATCACAAAATGGGTAAAAATACTTCCCCAAATAAACTGGATTTTGCATCTCACACAGTGGCTGAAATCCTGTTGTTTAAAAGTAAATCACACTAGAGTTAGGCCCATTGAATAAATTGTGAATTAACTTCTCCATACAATCCATTGGTTTAAATGGGCCTACTCTAGTGCAATTTATTGTGCTAAGTTATAGAATTTCAGAAATGAAAATATATCCAGTTTCCTCACTCATTCTAGGTTATGCCAACGTCTGCTGTTCTTTTCCTCAAGTCAGTAGCTGTTCCTACTTAAAAAGGGCTCTTGAGTGGTATGTTCAGTATGTGCAAATGATCAAGGTTTTTTAGATCTCATCAACATTTACACACTGACAATTTCAATGTATAATATAGGCAGCTTCGTTCCTTTAAGTAGTCCAGTCCACATTCAGCCAGTTCTGAAATAAATACTTATTCAGGCAGGCTCTGTAGATGATGGCTCTGTCATCAGCTCAGCTTCTGCCTGTCAGTACACAAAAATTACATTTTCTATTCCAGATAAGCTGTTATGTAAACAAAGACTATGGGTATGTATACAGAACAATACTATACTTGTTTATGCAGGTCTGCTTAAAACTAAGGGTGCGATCAGAGGGCAAGAAGGATCACATCTGATTTTACTAAAAAGGATTGCTTTGCTGGGAACGATCTCCCTAAACACTTCTGTCTGTGCAGGAATTGCTGTGGCTTGCCCTTCCCCAAAGAGTAACCCTGCTGCTGGACCATAATACCCCAGCTTGGGGATGGATCAGAGTCAAGTTGGTTCGCAGTTTCCTGTATGTCATGTGATCACCAGGAAATAGCTCTCACCAGACAATACCACAAGCAATCCAAAATGTGAGCTATATGTAAGCCACACTGAATTTGATAGGATTGATTTCTAGATGTATGTATACCAGGTTATTGACCTAAGGTTTATGAACGGAGAGGCTTTCATTAATCAGACAAATATTGTCAAACACAGTTTATAATTGTTTTCATTTCTTGGTGCCTGATGGCAGCTACTTTTGGACATTCACCAATATTGTCTTTGAATACTAAGGATCTTAAAAACACTCAAATGAACTGGTGCTCAAAAAGACTAGTTAAAGATGGTTCTTGAAAAATATAAGCTACTGTTGTTACCCATGAGATTTGCCTTTGGAGCAAGTCATGAAATAACTACTCCTTAACCTAGTGAAAGGAACATATTAACAGTGTTCTAAGATGTTTTTGAACTGGTCTTTGAAATGTTTTGCTTTTTGTTCTGATCACAACTCTCACAGAATCTGGAACCAGGATATGTTGCTGCTTGTTTCAATGAAGCATTCACAAGACTAGTTGGACACATCAATATTCAACAGGTCAGCTTCAAATGTTGTGTTGACCTCATGCATATAGAAGGATTGATTACATAAAATAGCACTGTGTGGGGATTCATGTTTCTACACTGAACATATTTACAGTGGGCCCTCAACGTAGGAATTAATCCATATTGGAACGGTGGCTGCAGGTCGAAAAGTCTTTAGATCGAGGCTCCATTGACCCACAATGCATTGAAAACCGATTAGTCCTGTAACCGGCCATTTTTATTCCATTTTTGTTCCATTTTGGGTTTTTTCTGGTCTGTACATCGATTCTCTGGCTGCAAGTCGAACCTAAATTTTGCGACCAGAGAAGTCTGTAACTTGAAAAGTCTGCAAGTGGAGCCGTCTGTAAGTCGAGGGTCCACTGTAACAAATACCTAACTTTCCTTTTATTTTTTTCTCTTTCCATTATTTTTCAGTTACAGAAGAGTCATGTCACTGCAGGCAGACCTAACATTTTAGTAGCAATACAATACATACTCTCTAGAGTTTCAGGATGAACCACTGATCTAGAAGGAGAGCTAAAGATGGAAGACCAGTATTTTTATAATCAGAGTGAACAACAGTTTAGAAACTAAATCCAACAGAACCTCAAAACTTTGCTTCAGAGAATCTTCACTTATTTTGTATCTGATTCTTTCTCAGTTAGAAAAGGCCATATCTCATCTAGTTGAAGCAGCACAAAATGACTGCTACTTACTTCCTTCAAAGCAATACTCTATAATATAGCCATCTAAACCTGCAGCTCCAATTTGGTCTGGTGGCCGCCACTTCATGGTAACTGTAGTATCTGTTACAGAATCAACTGCCAGGCAGGTGGGCGGACTGGTGACAGCTAAAAAACAATGAAAGGCAACATCTGTGGTTAGTGATACAACCTTAGGGTCTGACTGCATCGCTGCCCACTTGTTGAAGTACTTTACATATTGTTTGGTTCATCCCTTCTTCTGGATCTTAGTATAACTGATTTAGGGATTCACATCATTGCCATTCTTGGAACTAGCCACCTATATTTCTGAGACTTATTGGGATGAAGAAGAACTTTACATACACCTGTTGGAAGATATTCAGTCTGACTTGTGCACAATGTTTAGCAACCATAAAAAGTGATTACTTGTTGTTTGAAAATATTTCATAGAACACTGGCAGTACAACCCAGACTCAAATATGAGCTGGCTGTAATGGGTTTGGAATGGGCAGAAACTTTGTGTGCTAAAATAACTGCCCTTGTGTCAGCACAACCTCCTTCTACTGACTGATCTCAGATCTACTAGTATAACTGGATCTGCCAACACAACTGTTGTGCTGACTGATATCAGATGGCAGATTTTAAAATGGGGGTGGAGAAGGACCTGCATTATGCCAGATCCATACCCTTCCCAGCCCAGACTCAGCCATTATGCTAGCAGAAATTTAAGACAGGGATAAAGGAAGTGATGATATCCAACATCCTCAAACTAGGAAGGGTTTGGATTTAGCATAACCTCATCGGATTAAGCATCAATGCAGCAGACCTGAGCCATCTTGACTAGTTAGGGTTGTACCCTTATTCTCTGGAGTCTCAGGGTGGTATACACATGAATTAAAAAATCATAAACATAGGTTAAACATAAAAATAAGCAGCATGAGTGCAATAAAGGGCATTGTATGGATGTTTGCCCTTAAAAAAGGAGATGGACCATATAAAGGTCAGCACACATTTAATTCAGTAACAATGTTTTTACACCATGAAATTCTAAAACAGATTGCTGTCATACAGGATATGGGATGTAATGGTATCCCTTATCCATCATAAACTATTCTTTCATTATCACCATAATCTACAGTGTATAATCTGAACAAGAGATTATTTTTGGTACTGTATCAGTCCAATCTGTTGGTAAAAGCAACATTTCTTTGGTTGAATCCAAAATGTAGGAAAGTTGTTGTGTCTGTTGCACCTCCAAGGTGACATGACCTAACTTTGTCTCATAGCTTCCTGATTCCATGGAGCCTTGATGTGCCATTTTAATTTAAATATGGTGTGTTTCTTCTTCAGTTCTGAATCTATGTAAACGTCTTCCATAGGACAATAAACTCACAATATATAATACTATTGAACTAAATAGATTTCAGAAATTGTCTGTTTTTTAATTGATATAAACTATCATTTTTTTATTTTCTCCTCACCTGTGAGGTAGACAGCCTTGTATAATCTCAAAAACAGAGGTCACATTTCTAAGAATATTTTTTTGTGAAAATTACATAAATTGTACAACTGGTACAAATCTATACTAGCTCCTGCTAGCATATACTAGTTCCATTTTTTCATAAATTGAAAAGAAAATATTTTGAAAATAGTTGTAGGTTTTTCGGGCTGTTTGGCCATGTTCTGGAGGTTTGAAAATAGTTTTGCACAAAGAAATGTTGTGCAAACTATAGAAAATTTAATTTTAAAAAACGACTACTCTTAATCTCATGATGGAAGAGTATTGCAAGTATTCTTCAAATAATTAGTTTATTTAAACACATGTATATCAGTTACTCACCCAATGGCACAAAAGGCTTTGAGGGCATGCTTGGTTTGGAGGTACCAATGGCATTGACGGCAAACACACGGACTTCATAGGCAACTCCCTCAATCATCTTTTTAGGCTCAAATGTTGTTTCTTTAATAAGATCAAAATTTAGCCTCATCCACCTAGAGCTTTGCTTCTTTTTCCTTTCAATGTAGTATCCTAAAGAAAAATGTGCAGAGATATATTTCCTCAAATTTGTGACATATCAGGAGTAAGGAAATTGAAAAAAACTGAAATTATTTGATTGACTTGGGCAACATAGTGATATTTGAATTTTTAAAACACCACTTACATTCTGCAGAAAAAGGAAAGTCATCATGGCTTGCAACCTGCAATGGACTTTTCTTCCAGGAATCTGTCCAATGCCCTTTTAAAGGCATCTAGGCCAGATGCCATCACCATATCCTGTGGCACGGAGTTCCACAGACTAACAGCACGCTGGGTAAAGAAATGTTTTCTTTTGTCTCTTCTCACTCTTTCAACACTCAATTGGAGTGGATGTCCCCTGGTTCTAGTATTGCATGAGAGGTAAAAGGGCTTCCTTCTATCCACTTTATTCATCCCCTGAATAATTTTATATGTCTCAATTAGGTCCCCACCAGACCCCTTTTCTCTAAAGAGCCCCAAACACTGTAGCCTTTCCTCATAAGGGAGGTGCGCCAGACCAGTCATCATTTTAGTCACTCTCTTCTGCTCCTTTTCCAGTTCCACTATGTCTTTTTTGAGAGGTGGGGACCAGAAATGTAAATGTAATTTATTGCCTTTTTCACTTACAGACTAAAAGAAAATTAACTGCATAACAATTGAGAAGTATTCACACACATCTGAAAAAAACATTTTAATATCCACCTTTCATTGGCTCTCCTCTCCCTCTTGTTATTATGTGGTATTCCAGGGGATCTTTTTAAAAGTACATGCAAACTTAAGAGAGATGACCAGAACTGTATGCAATACTCCAGGTGCAGCCTTACCAGCCTTTTTTACAATGGCATTATAATGCTGGCTGTTTTATTTTCAACCCCCTTTTTAATGAGACCTAGCATGAAATTGGCCTTCTTCACTGCCACTGTACACTGGGTTGACTCTTTCATTGAGCTGTCCACCAGCACACCAAGATCTCTTTCCTGATCCATCACAGACAGCTCAGAACCCATCAGCTGATAAATAAAGTTTTGATTTTCTTTTGCCCCAATGTTCATTGCTTTACATCTTCTTATATTGAAACACATTTGCCATTTTGCTGCCTATTCTCCCAGTTTGGAGAGATCCTTCTGGAGCTCTTCACAATCCTTTCTGGTCTTCACCACCTGGTAAAGTTTTGTGTAATCTGCAAACTGGGCCACTGTCTCCAGGTCATTTATGAACAGGTTGAAAAGCACCGGTCCCAGGATAGATCCCTGGGGCACACCACTTTTCACCTCTCCTCCATTGCAAAAAATTGCCCATTGACACCTACACTCTCTTTGCTGGTTCTCAACCAATTCTCAGTCTGGAAGAGGTACTCAATTTACTGACCTTGGAAGGATGGACAACTGAGTGAATCTTGAGCTGGCTACCTGAGACTGAACCTTGGGTCATGAGCACAGTTTTGGCTACAATACACCAGTTTCACCACTGCACCATTATCTTAAGGTTTCTTAACACATCTTTCCTAACATTTAAACTACAGGCAAAATAGGTTTAGCCTCCCTTGGTGATTCTCAACAAGCACAGAAGGTCCCATTCTATTGCTTCTACTGATTCTACTAATTATCAAAATATCCATATGAATGCTAAATGTACCTAAAATAGGGGATCCACCATCATATGCTGGAGGTTCCCAGTTCATTATGCACCAATCTTCACCTACATCAACCACATTGGGTGCCACCGGAGGATCAGGAATATCTGTTGAAATAAAAAAAAAGAGTACATTTGTTTTGTCTGAATCTTTATACTTCTTGCTCAGAAAACTGCTCATCTATCTGTACAGCAAGACTATTATGGTACGGTAGACAGAGTGTTGGACTAGGAAGGAGGAGACCTGGGTTCAAAGCCCTGCTTGGCCCTAGCAACTCATTGGAGGTGACCACACTCCTTGAACATCTCACATGCCTTGATAACTATTTTAGGGTCACCATAAGGTAAAAATGACTTTTCAGTACAGTACTTAACAACATTAACGACATCTATAAAGCAGAGAGGTTTTTATATACTCCTGTGCTTGAGGAAAAACTAGACTTTCACTGAACTATGGTGAGATTCTGAACACTAAAATGAAGTTGAAATTAGGCTAAATAATCCCTATTCAAAAGGAGTTCTCTTGGGAAAAATCACTGTTTCTCAATTGTTTAGCCTAATTCAAAAAATCAGTGTAAAGCTAAGAACTTTGAAATATGTTGTGTATTGAGAGGATGAAGAAAAATTATAAGTAATAGAGCAAGGATTAAGCATATAAAAGACTCATACTAATATCACTTACCAACCACTTTGATGTTGACGTGAGCTGTGTCTTCTCCAGCCTCATTCTTTAGCATTATTCGGTAGACACCAGAGTCATCTCTTTCAGCTGAATCAATCACCAAACAACTGCTGTCTGGATAATTCTCTGCCCGTATTCTGCTTGAAGGATCCATAAGCCACTAAGAATTATTTTTAAGAAGGAGTGAGGGTGTGGGGGAGAGAGATTTGATATTAGGGATACTGACAGATCACAGTTAAATTAGGATAATAAAGAATTTGCACAGGTAGCTTTAAGATACATACAGAATCCTAAGTAATACACACTAATAAGTGATTTTGGAATAAGAGATTACATAGTGCTACAATCATTAAGCTAACTGTCAGTATCTTTAACTTTTCAAACATATGTTTTGCATGCAAAATGTGGTTGAAAAATCCCAGGCATCTTCAGATAAGGCTGGAGAAGAGAGAGAAAGTCACTGCCAAGCATTGCAAGATAGATACCGTAATTAGTATAAAACTAACCCATATAGACAGTACTGAGCAAGATGGACCACAATTATAAAAGTGTTTTCTATTTCATGTAGGCCAGAAGATACATATTTCCATCTTCAAAGCTATGCTATGATTTCTGTTGGCAAAAATCACTCTGTGCTCTGCCTTGGCCACACACATTTGCTTATAAAATATAACAGAACACATTATTTTTTAAAAGGCGATACCAAACTACAGATGCGATGCTAAATCACGGTTGTACCTTGTCCCCTCTGCTCCACATAATCTTTGGAGCAGGTTCTCCAGAAACAGGAATTTCAAGACGTAACTTGGTTCCTGCAACAACTGTCACTGTATTGTCTTCACCAAGCCCATCAAGATGGATTTTAGGAGGATCTGAGGAATTGCCATGATAAAAGGAACATCAGAAAGTGCACTGATCTCCTAATATTTTTATTTTTATTTTTTTTTAAAAAAAATGTATAGGCTGCTTTTCAGCAAAAGCTTCCTTGAAACAGTGCAGAAAATTAAAACTAAAAACCTATAAACCCTGATAAACCAAGATTCAGAATAAAAATAACAAATGTTAACATCTGCAGCCAGCAAGTACTATCTGCAGAAATAAATACATTATGAAAGCAAATAGCAGTTGTGACAGCCCTGAACTAGAACACTGGAAAAAGATAAATATTTGGATGGTGGGGGCTACAGCTGCTGTTTGCTTAACCAAACATGTGTGCAATTACTAACTTGGTACTTCCCAACATTGGGAAATGCCAAGTGGTCCAGTGGAACCTCAAAGACTGTGATTATACCTGTGATCTGTGCAGGCCTGCTTCTGAATATTAAAGACTACATCCTACAAATCAAACAAAAGAGGCACAAAGAAATTACCTATAACATGGACTTTGCAAGGGATGTTAACATTATAGGCATCTGGAACAAACATGTATTCACCATCATCATCAACAAGGGCACTATCGATAATCAGTCGATGGATTCTGTGGAAAGATTATTCTTTTTTAACCTAGTACAAAATTTTAACATAGGTACAAGAAAACCAACATTTGGATTGCAAGGCATTGTGAGGGTCTGGTATGGTACCTAGACAACACAGAGTAGGTGAAACTCTTAATATCTACAGAAAAGGACATTAAGCTGTATAGAATTTGGCAGTTTCCTGGGACAAACAATGGATGAAATATGAAAGAAGAAAGTGAACAAGAATCAGAAATGATGAAAAGCTCATCCTATGGCAATGAGACACCTTTGTCCACTTGAGGAAGAACTAATTCTAAATAAAAGCTAAAATATCTTCTTGTCCTAGAGCTGTTTTATTCACCAATAAATAATCTGTTTTCATTTCAGCTATATTTTGACAGTAGCGCAAAAATTGGGGAGGGGAGGGGGGGAGGAGAACAGCTCCCCTTTCCTTTTCCCCAGAAAGCTCTGTAATGAGTGCTTGTTGAAATTTGGGAATTTCAGAATAGGTTGTCTTTATTTTAAAAAGAATGGCTCTGGGAAATGGAATTATAATGCACTGTAAAGAAAATGCATGTTCACAAAGTAGGCAAATTGTTCTTCCAGAAGCATCATTTGCTAGACAGATACCCTTCCAAAGAAAATACAATGACAGAAACACACTTGTTGAGAATATCAAATTAAGTATGTTGTCCATGAAACCCTATTTGAAGTCTGAACGGCAAAATGTTTGTTTAAAATATTTTTACCCTGCCGTTCTTCTCAAAAGGACCCAGGGCGGCTCGCATCATTAAAAGGACAATATACAAAAGTTAAAAACAGTAATTGTACAAATATTTAAAAAGAATTAAACAGGTATCATATTTAAAATGGAAAATAAAATCAATACAAAAAACACATTAAAAAGCAGCAGAGCACAAAACCTCTCTCAGACTGCCAGTCACTAAGGAAAAGCCTGCCGGAAAAGAAAGGTCTTTGCCTGCTTGCGGGAAGACAGCAAAGATGGAGCCAGCCTGGCTTCCTATGGGAGGGAATTCCAGAGTCTGGGAGCAGCAACAGAGAAGTCCCTTTCCCACATCCCCACAAAATGCTCCTGTGAGGGTGGTGGGACCGAGAGAAAGGCCTCCTCTGAATATCTTAATGCCCAGGCAGGCTCATAAAGGAAGACGTGATCTTTTAGATAGCTTGGACCATTAAGGGCTTTATAGGTCAAAAACAGGAGTTTGAATTGTGCCCGGAAACGGATGTGGAGCTGTGGTAAAAGGGCTGTTACATGTTGCCTGTAACCAGCTCCAGTGAACAATCTGGCTGCAGCATTTTGGACTCACTCAAGTTTCTGAACACTTTCCAAAGGCAACCCCACACAGAGCGTGTTACAGTAATCCCGCTGAAATGTAACCAGGGCATGTGTCAACCTGGCCAGATCAGACCTCACAAGAAACTGGTGCCCTAGTTTTAACTGTGCAAAAGCCCTCCTGGCCACTGCCATAACCTAGGCACCCAGGCTTAGAAACAATCCAGGAACATCCCCAAGGTGTGCACTTGTGGTTTCAGAGGGAGTGTAACCCCATCCAGCACAGACTGAATCCCTATTCCTTGATCTGCCTTTCGACTGACCAGAAGTACCTCTCTGTCTTGTCTGGATTACGTTTCAGTTTATCCAGCCCTATTTGGGTGCCTACCTTCCTTTGTGATGCATCTTGATACGGTCACTGGGCTGAAGCAGCTGCCCGTTTTTGTACCATTTGCCTTCCACATTCTCAGAGATCTCGCACTTCAACGACAGCTCTTTGCCAAGCCTCACAGTTTGGTTTTCCAGCGGATGCAGGATCTTCAACGGTCTCACTTCAGAAATAAAACATGAGACAAAATTTGTGGTGCCAGTTTATCACAAGTTGATGGTGATGAACTGAAATGCATATTGGCAGGCCTGGACCCAAGCTTAAAGAGGTTACTGCTTTGGGCTATGTTTGCCAGATGTCCCCAGCCAACAATACCAGTGGGCTTTTACAGTACATGCTGGAGCCTCTAGAGATGCAGAGCCTTGGGAAAGTCTCATGTAGGTTCACCCAGTAATTCTTTAGGGCAATAATTCTCAAACAGTAATATATATTCCTACAAATCCCACAAATTCCAGATACTTCAATGTCTCTCTTTATTCAGTGTTTCTCCTACCACCCAACTTACCATAAATGATAGAGCTTGAAAACAACCCGTTAGATTTGACATATTAGTAACTTCCTCATTAAAAAAGGAGAACAAGTAACTGATGCATCTGATCTTTTGCACATGAAAATCATAGACTATAATCCTGTCGTAGAGCTATGCATACACACCACTAAGCTGTAAAACTGGAAGAAAAATTGCAGCAGGGCAGAAAAAGTATCCACAAAGCATTTTTACAGGCATGTCACCCAGCATTTGTGATGTGAGCAGCACAATCAATTATGTAATCAAATTGTGTGACACTGTGTATCTGGACGTAACGGCCAGCACACTTATGTAGATTTAACTTTATATTGTGCCAACCTGAATGAGATTTCAGTTACTATCTTTTAAGATTTTTTAAAAAAAAAATAGATGCAAGAGTTGCTTGTCTTCCTGTTCGGTACAAAATATCCCAACTTTAAAACATTAAATATAACATACTTTTATAAGTTCTATGGATAAATATAGCAAGAAAATGCCTCTAAATCTATACACGTCCTTCTTAGAAAATGGGGGCTTTTTGTTGATAACAACGTAAGACTCACGCTCTTAACAGAGTTGATAGACAGGACAGAAAACACAAAAGGCCGACCACTACTGACAGGAAGAGTGGCATCCCCTTGCTTCTTTCTTATATGTGTAATGAGTAAAGTTTACAGGTATATCATGTGCACAATTTCCAGCACAAATAGAGAACCATTCTTTACTCACAGTCAACGTTTAGTTTAGCAGCTGACTGTCCCCCAGTTGTCATCACCGAATAAGTTGCTCTGTCAGCTTTAGTTGCTTCCTCAATTATCAGAGTATGCTTTTTACCCTCAACCTTCACTTTGTATCGAGACTTTCCATCCAGGGGCAGCTCCACACCATTTTTAAACCTAATCAAGGATTTAAAGAGAAGAAGAATTAGTAGTGACTTGATAATTCTACACCAAAAGGAAGATGGTAAGGGAGGTGGCTAAGATAAGTGAAAACATTCCCATAAAGAGGGAATTCAAACAAGTTACTGTATTTCTGCCACAATAATTTCTTATACTGTATTCATATTCACATTTCACATTTAGATTTGAATATCTGGGATGTTTAGAATTTCACATACCAGTGAAGAGCTGGTACTGACACATCACTTGAAGTGGCTACCACATGTATCATCTCCTTCAGATCGAAAACTAAATTATACAATAACAAGAAAAACCAAAATATTTTAGCACCTTTCAGACTAACATATTTATTTTAGTTTTAGCCTTCCTGGGATACAAACCACTTTCTTTGGCAAACTCCATTAAAGATCACCTAAAATAAATCTGTAAATCTTAAAGGTGCCACTATACTTCTGTTTTTCTTTTGTTTTTGTTATACATGCTGAAACATAATAAGAAGGCTATCTCTGTGAAAACTAGACTGTATGATTGCCACTTGTTTTTCCAAAGATACTCCTTGAACCTCATAGCCAGTGCAGTGTTCCACACTGTTCATGTCTCACCACACACCAGACTTTTTGAATCGCATTATCTCAAAATACTTAAGGCCAGGATAGGTTTTATCTGCTCTGATACTAGGCTAGAACTTGGCTGCCAGCATCACATTGTGACAAATGCATGAGCTTCACAGATATTTGCTGCTTCAACTATTGCTTAAGCATGGCTTTGCAGCTATTTAGACATAAATGCAACACTAACCACCCAAGAAAGTAAGACAGCACTGTCCCCTCACTCTGCTGGGTACTTTTTTGGCTTTTTGTTTTGCTTTTGTTTTGTTTTATTTTGGGCGAATAAGAGTTCAGTGAACAGAAGGTTAGACATGACCAAAATCCAAATAAAAGTAACGTAATTGAAATTGTATGTGACTAACTTGGCAATTCATCCCAATGGATCTTATCTGGGCCATGTCAAAATTATTTAAAACATAAGGATGTAAATGACATACCATTTCACATTTGCATCGTCTTCAGACACTTCAACTGATAACTCTATTTTGTCACCAATATAAGCATTGGTATCTTCCAGGCCTTTTGTCACCATCACTGGTGGTTCTGGGGAGAGAGGAAGTCACAGTAATATCAGAGTCGCCGTTCTAGTTGCAACCTTCTTTGAATCAGTAAGACTATATTTCTATACACTGACTATATTTCTACTTTGTAAGGTAATTGAGACTGAAAGGCTGTCTAATATCAAACTTGATGGCTTTTGTAGTGGAGTTGTCAGATAACTCAAGACACATCATTCTTATTTCCTGTGTGAAAACACACCTAGTTGGAATAAGCTGACCTCTTCCAGAGTCATTCAATCAGGAAACAAACAGTCATAACTAAATTGACATTTACTTGTCCCATGTCATTCTCAAAACTGATTTATAATTTAAATTAAATAGATGCTAAGTCACAACAGGTACAAATGGCATATTGGATCTGTTTTTACACTTGAATTGCTCTCTTCAGTGTTAGAAAACAAAATAAATAAAATGTGATTATAATTTATATGATTCAATAATTATAAATACATACTCAAATTATGAAGTGGCTAATGTCAAGCTTGACATTTCAGTGGAGAAACTTTTGAGGATAAAACACAATATTCCTTACCTCTTACAAACAGTTCTGTGGAGCATTTCTCATCACCAGCGATCACATGATAACGAGCATCATCTGTCAGCATGCAGTTATTGATAAATAAGATTCTCTCATTTCCTTTGTGCTCAAAAATATATCTGTTAAAAATAAAAAAATTAACAAAAAATGAAATTATGAACAGACCTATAGGTATTAGAAGCTAGAAAGTATCTTAGATGTTTTAAAGAAGCCTAGCTACTTATGTCCTTGATTTTAACATTCAGAATTCAAAAATGCAAATAATTGGAAAGGGTCAAGAGACCTTGAATCATACCAGGTGAGGAAGTGGACATTTGATCTTTCCTCTCCTCCTGAGGAAAATGACTTATGTGTTGCCCATGGTGGATTACATACTGCACCTCTCTCATCAGCAAATACCACCTTCAGTGATGTCATTTACCTCATGTTTATTTCAATTATGATAATTATCAGCACTTTATGAATCTTTTATTATTTTGTTATTTTAAAAGTTATGTTATTGCTTATAATCATATTTGTCAATGTATATTTTAATTATTTAATAATTTTACATAATTTTATTTCTTTAATGTTTGCACTAAAATGTTTGATATAAATGATTCACAAATCCTGGCAAATAAAGAGATAGGATCTCTCAACTGATGTAATACATAACAGCTTCTGTATGTTAAATGCAAATATATGTTTAACATCTTATCAGATTTGATCATAAAGGTGAAAGAATACATTATCACTACATGTGGATGAAAAACCCCATGAATTTACAATGCACATCTCTGGAGATCCAAATAGAACAGGTTCTGAAACCCTAGATCAGTGAAGATAGAAATAACCCGTCATGAGAGCCTAGGTTTCATCCCCACACTCCTGACATTTTTTTAAATGTACAATAATAGTTGGAGTAAAGGAGCCAACATTACTGGTAGGCCAGATGGCTCAAGGGATAGGTAACAGGATATGGCACCTTTCACCTTGAGGTCTCTGGATCACATTTGTTTCAGGTCAGGAATGACCAAAGCTTGTTAGCATCTAACAGCTGCTCAGGGCCCTGAAAGACACAAGGTGGTGGTGCCTTCTTGAGAGAAAACACATGAGGTTTGGCAAGGTAGGCAGTGGTCAGAGTCATGATCCATATTCCTGACTGTGGTTCTAGGATACAGTACTGTCAAAAGCCATCACTGGGATATCATTCTGTTCTAGGACAAACTTCTCCCAAAGTGCTGCTCTTGTTTCTTCTCCTTCTCCTTCTCCTCCTTCTCCTTCTCCTTCTCCTTCTTCTTGAGCTAGGTTTTGGACCTTTTCAGAAACAGACAGTTCCTCTCTTTGCCATTTCTCCTCTAGGTTGCTTTGCAAAGCTCTTTGAAAAGTTTTTCTGCCTTTTCATTAAGGGATTTGCTTTCCTTAAGTGCTTATTTGCCTATATTTTACAGCTTAATATAATGGAAACAAAGAATGAATTGAAAGTACCAGTCCGTGAAATAAATCATCCCGTATCCCAGCACATTCTGTATGATTAAGATAGAGTTGAATTGGGGGAAGGGATAAAGATGGCCTTAGCAGCATTAAAGTTTAGGAATTAGAAGAAACCTTGAAGGTCTGTCAGTAGGACCCAGTCCATGTTATTTTGCTCTCTAAGGCAAAGATGACACTCCAATTCCCCTTGGTGACTGGGAGTGATTTCTTACTTCACTACATGACAGGCCAACCTCCTATCATACTGCATATGATGGAAATAGGCTAGCTTCTGGCTGCCCAATAGTAGGGCTAGCAACCTTCTAGTCAATGCTGACAACTACAGGGCACTTACAACTACAGAACTCCTGATGTAGTAGCTAGCCACTGTAGTCTTGTGGGAATGGGAGTAGGGTGTTCTGTGTTATAGTTCTCATTGAGTCAGGAAGCTCACTGGCTGAAATCTGGTTGCTTGAAGTAGTGAGTCACAACTAGAGTAGACCCTTGGAAGGAATGCAACTTATGGAGGAGCTGAATCACTGAATCCCTAGTAATTCAATTGGCTACTCTAGTTGTTGGTAATTACTCTGAGCAATTTTTTTTCAGCCAGTCACTCTCTCTCTCTCAGCCTGATCTCCCTCATAGGAGAATTATGAGGATATCACGAAGAAGAAGGAAGAAACCCGCATATGTCATTTTATACTGAAGAAACTGTAAGATGTAAATAGAATAGGTAGGTTGGTAGGTTCTAGTTGCCATGCTTAACAGTATCAGTCCGAATCAATCTTCTTGAATTAATCTGGTTTTTTTCAAGTATATTCTAAGAATTCAAACTTCATTTAAATTTGAAACTGCTTACTTTCCACTTGGTCGTATTTCTTGGCCGTTTTTATACCACTTTAGTTCAACTGTGGGATCAGCCAGCTCTACTACAAATCTGACTCTACCTCCTTTATCCACTTGATAAGCAGGATCCAGAATCTTTGCAAAAGCTGTTGGATGAGAAAGATATTGGGGAAGAGAAAGCAGAGTCAGACAACATTGAGTGGGGGAAAGTGCTACTCAAAAATTTACAGTGCTTAAAAAATGATCCAGGATAATTTGCATTTTCCTTCAATCACATTAAAGATGTTTCAAATGTTATATTGCTGTTTAAAACATGTCCTCAAATGCTGGGGTTAAATATAAAAATAATTAAGAGGCAAAAATACTTTAAAAAGGAGATTATTTCTATGTACAGTATCTTGTTTAAAAGAGCAACTGTTGGAGGGAAGGATGTGTTTACATGGACTTTGAAGCTAGTCTGGTACAGAGGGAAAGGGTCTAGTTTATCCCTCATGGCCATCCATATTTTCCAACCCTACTTCTCTGCCTACATTTCCCATCTGTCACTTATGCCAGTCATGGGTGAAACATGAGCTAAAGCTGGGGCTATTTTTCCAAATTTGGCTTTGCCTGCCTGTTTCCTTGAGGACTTTTCTACATGGAGGATAAAGTGCCTGCTTCAATGCTGTTGCTTCCATTTATTTTTTTCTTGCCAATATGGGACAATATAAGGCTGACTTCAATTAGATCTGTTTCCTCCCCTTGCCTTCTATGTTTTTTTGATCTCTGTGGGAAGTTTGTACTATTTTGAACTTGCTCTACAGCTCTTCCTGTGCAAAGTACATTTCTATGTCAGAGGCTCACAGCTAGAAGCCTTCTGAAAAGACTCTACGATTGTTTTTTTTTTAAGGGTTCTTTTGGAATATTTGAATTCTGCTTTTAAATGTACAGTATTTAATTGCTTTTTGAATGTTTCTCATTTGCTCTGACTGTTTTAAACTTTTTTATTATTACTTTAATGTTAATGGAAAAGTAAGAGTTAAGTGTTTTAAATAAGTGTCTTTAAGCATATGTGAGAGATCACATATGGCAAAGAAGGTCCTGGAGATCAAAGGTAGTTCAGGAAGCCAAAGAGATCTCTGCATTTGGGAAGAGCTTGCTGGAGGAGGCTTGAGCAACTGTGGCCTTCCAGATGTTTGGACTGCAACTCTGAGAATCACTCGCCACTAATTAGGGTTCATATGAGAGAAAAGCCAAAAATATCTAGAAGGACAGAGTTGTCCATTCCTGCACTACAGAACTTGATCTGGAAGACAAGATAACAAAGACAGAGGCCTGGTTTGGGGCACAAACCTGCTGTTTTGCTAATTGGATCACTCTTGTATTAGGGAAAAAAAACGTGTCTGGCTCAACTGCTAGAATTAACCACAACACTGTACAAAGAATAACAACACAAACATGCTTTTCCTTATTGGTCATACCTGCGCTCTTCTTTTCTTCTCTGCGAGTACGCTTCAGACGTTTCAGCATGCCTCTCAAGTCAGTAATTCCATACTGAAATGCAATTTTTTCATAATCATTGGGATTTGCATTCTTCAGAAGTTCCCATACATCTATCTCAGGTTCTTCAGGCTCTTGTTTAATCTCCCTAAATAATAGGTGATAAGGTGTTGTGGGGGGAAGGAAAGAAGAAGAAGAAGAAGAAGAAGAAGAAGAAGAAGAAGAAGAAGAAGAAGAAGAAGAAAACAAGATGCAGTCCAAGTTAATAATGTCCTTCTACTTGACAAAACATGCAAGTGGAAATTAGATTTAAGGACACCTGAGTACACAATCTTTTAGTCTAAACTTCTATGAAAAGCATAAGTTTAGCTGTCAGTTAATGTGTTGGTTTGCAATAGAAAGAGAAAGAAGGAGCAGAATACATACTTACCCCATGTCTTCCTTTTTACATATCTTGATTTAGCCTTTTGAATTCAAACCTGTGAGATTTCATATGAAGAAAATGGGAGGTCTGCACCAATCTTGTGTGTGTGTGTGTGTGTGTGTGTGTGTGTGTGTGTGTGTGTGTGTGTGTGTGTGTGTGTGTGTGTGTGTGTGTGTGTGTGTGTGTGTGTGTGTGTGTGTGTGTGTGTATTTCCACATGGAAGAGTCAGCTGATGGAAAGAAAACTGTGAAATGTTTTTAAAACACATAGGCCAGAATCCTACTGGTATTTATGTATGTTTTGTGTAACTTGTTGCAATTAATGGTAGCTAATTGACAAAGTACTGGGGCATGTCTCAGTCAAAAGCATATTCAGGGACCAACCGTGCAAATAAGATGTGTCCCCAACACCTCATCAAGTATCTGCAATTAGCCACAGCAAGTTACTCAAACTTTATGAAAACAGCATTTCAGTGAGCCAAGGGTTGGTCCCTAACCATGGGAACCTATTGGATCTGATCCTAAACATAGGAGTCATCTGGAGGAGCTGATTGATAAAAGCTAGGTCGAATTTTTAAAGGAGACTCTCTGTCTAAAAACAGAGAGTTGCAATAAATTTATATGTTAGTTTAGACAAGAAGTTGTAAAGACATCAATCTTTCATAAAGGAATAACTGCATTGCTTTCCCCAAAGACTAATGCAATTTTTGCAAATTAATGGTGACTTCCACATAGAAGGTAGCTGGATTCAGTACGAGTCCTCTTTGCAGCTGACTGGACAGGTTTCTTTAGTGTTGCATGAAATTTGGTGATAAAGATAAGAGCTTCTTTTTTATTCTTCAAGATAGACTTTTGGATCTGACTACATTGTGGTACAGATGTACTGAGGTAATGATAAAGTGCCTGGATGAACTCAACCTGAGGTGAGGTGTTCTTACCAACTTTCATTCTGGCAAGGTCGCCATGATGTTTTGCCTGTTTTTTTTTTTCCACATGAGCAGTTCTCCTGGATATATATACAAAAATACTGTTTCCAAATAAATAATTATCCCAGATCTCTCCAAAAGAGACACACTCAATTAATTTTAAGAAATGTGAAAATTTACCATGCAAAGGTAAATGCTGAATCTGAGTCAAGGCTCTTCTATTTAATTTGAACTCTATTCCAGAGGAAGACACATTACAAGTAATAAGATGAGGTTTGTGTTTTAATAGTTCTGGGAAGTCTCTTTTACATTTAAAGAGAAGAACAGAATGTACAAATATATGGCCAAATTTAGATGTTGATTTAATGTACTGATATTTCGTTATTACAAATGTAGTGACTAGGCTTTCTTGCATTGTCCTTATTATTTTAAGGGCAAATAAATAAACATCTATGAGAGATAAAGACTACTAATATGTATGAGTGTGACATTATTATACAGTACAGTATTTCGTTTTGCTTACAGATTACAAATGGCTACTTACGAGAAAAAAATACTGCCCTGCCAGTGAGATTCCACCTTCCGACAAATCACGTCAAAATGCAAATGTTTTTGAAAGCTGTCATGCAGTAAGGGGATCGATTCTCATTTCAAGACACTGGCCATTCCACCACTGGCAAATCCTCTCATTGTCAGTGAGAGAGATGTACATGCATCAACAGGAGGCAAAGATGAGAAAGTGCCCCTTAACATTAGGCAGTTGTTGAGAATGAGGATGGGTGTCTCCTGATTTTCAACCTATTGTAAGAAATTATCTTCCAGGTTCTTCATTTACCTTGTTCAGCTGAAGAAAAAAAATCCTTGAGCAGAGAAAACCTTTCATCCTGAAGATGAAATTGTTGTTCTTGTGTGGATAATGGGCATGGAACTGTGATTTGTTATAGACTAATATATACCAAAAGTGATGGGTCTTTTATCCCAGGCTAGTGAATGTCTTGTTAAATGTGATTTCACTTTCTTTTTTTTTAAGCGTAATGCTTGAGTTGTTTTGTTTCCATTTGGAATTTTGCACTTCTTAATTTTTTTTTGCAGAAATAGATCATTGGATTATATCTGACATTTAAAAGCCATTCTGGCTGTCAATTGTAACTCATTACATTCATTATATTAATGTAGTTAAATCAATCCAATCTCTACAATCTGTTTTTTCAAGGAGCAATGGAGATTGGTTTGGGGCCTCTTACCTTTGAGATCCTAGGGATTATATCCCCATTGCTAATTTAGACAGATAGCTTCTGGTTGTCAGATACAAGACAAACTCTCAGCCTTTAGGAATGCACTTGTGTGAGCTTCTAACACCAGCTGGCCACCCCGACTAAAACTGCAATGTAAACCTGATAGCAATGCATCTAAACAGCTTTCAGTCTTATTGAAGTTAGTAACACAGAAAAAAGTTAACTGATTCGTTTATTCTACTTTTCCTGACCTAAAATCAGTCAGAAGACATGGTATACTTGTTTGGCGCTAACTAGAATAGACCCATTGAAGTGAATGTAATTTGTTATTTACAAGTAACATAGATTTGATCATCAGAGTTGGTTGACAGAGGAATGGAATACTTCAAAAGGTGGCAGATGCTGCTTCAGTAAAATTGGATGGCCATCCTTTAGGGATATTTCATTTATGGATTTCTACATGAGCTGGATCACCCTCAGGATAATGTCCAGTTCTAGAATTCCATGATTTTATCATGGAGTTTATTTCAGTGGGTCTACTGTAGTTGGGACCAACATTGATTTTCTTCTTCACGTTTTTCCTAAAGTGAATCTTGGTGGCAAAGTGGTGTGTGTGAGAGTTGGGGGTGGGTGTCTTGAACAATCCAGTGAAATAAAAATGAAATTATACAAGTAAATTTTCTATTATTGGAAGCACCAGAACAGTTGAAGAATTCTTACAGCACAGAGGGGGCAAATGAAGCTATTAACTGTATTTAAGGCCGGGTAATTGATATAAATGTTTGCAAGCAGTCTTATCTTGTTGATAAACCTCAGAGATCTTTGACAACCAAAGGAAGGTGTCAGATTGAAAGTCTGATTTACCCATTATCCACACAAGATTTATACCTCTATAGATCTATATGTATACATTTATATATATTCATATCCAACAAATTAATGTAACACTTATAGTTATAATTGCACACTATCACAAAACTCACTAAAATGTTCCTACTCACATGCTGTAAATTATTATGAAATAACAATAGAAAACCAAGCCAACCAAATGCACTTTCAATTGGGTTTTAATATAAACATTACACAAGCACACATCAAATTGAGTCCTAGTTAGGGATGAGAAGGTGAAGGCCTGGAAAAAATGAAAGGGACCAAAATCAGTTTGGGGTATATAGAAGGAACCAAGGGAGGAAACACATGTATATTGGGTTTGAAAATGTTACTTTTCGAAGCTCTGGATCAAGGTTGTGTTGGACACAAGTTAAGATGGCTGTCAACTCCCCGAGAAGCAAATTCACATTGGGACTCCTTTTATAGGCATAAAATGGTTACTTCATAGGCGTCAATTAAGCTACCAAAGAAGTAACATCTAGGGTTTGGTGCCCCAGCAAAAAGCAAGATATGTATGTCTGACTATAAAGATTAACATGTTGAACTAAGGCTTGGGAAACTTAGGTACAGATCCAACTGCAGCCACAAAACTCATTAGCTTACCATAAGCCAGTGGCTTTCTTTCAGCCTAACCTATGGCACAAGGGTAAGATGAAGTGGAAGCGAGAAGAACTATACTGTACATATATGGGACTTCTTAAGACAAGTGTCAGTAAAGACAGGCATTCTCTTTGTGTCATGGAGAAAGAGTTATATTTCTTCCTTTTTACTGCATACTCCTTATGACACCAGAATGTGCACAGACAAGCTTATTTTTGCACTGTGCATGTAACAGAGACAGCAAGGCTGGTGTCATACGGCTGTGCAGCTCTCAGATCATACGTGTGGCATGTGTGCTGTTTTTTCTGTCATGCAAAGTTAACTTGGCTCAGTAAACCTGAACCAAGCCTCAGCCTTGCAACTTAAAATGGGCATACTCCTTCTTGCAATCTTGTGAGCAGAACAGATTGTTGAAAAGTGAAACCACATGTAAGGAACAAACAAGTGTCTGAACACTTGCTTGTATTGTTATTCATATCTGAGGGTTTACAGTGCAGCTGACCGGTCGTTGGATTATCCTGAATTTGTGGGGGGGAGGGGAAAGCTCCCGTGTCTCTTTCAAAATGTTGCTAGTTTTATAATACATCATCAGCTTCCAGGGAGTTGTTTAGCCCTATATGCCTTCTTTTTTCACAGCTGATGCATAGATGTTTCAGTGATAAAATGAATGATAAAACAAATACATTGCTCAAAGTCTACAAATGCCCCCATAGCTCAGTGATTTAGGTATCTGGCCGCAGAACCAGAAACTGAGAGTTTGATTCCCCGTTGTGCCTCTTTGGCAGGGGTTGGATGATTCATAGGGGCCCTTCCAGTTCTGTAGGTCTAAAATTATTTCATTACTATTATTATTGTCTAGCAAGGATGGGGTGAACAGAAGAAACAGAAAGCTGCACTCTGTCTCTAATCCTCAGAGTCTGAAAATAAATGCTATATTTTGTTTTTGATTTTTTTAAAAAAATTCATCACCAGGACTGTCAGAATTTCTCATCCCTATATAGGAAAAAGAGAAAAAAAAGCATGCAGGCACAAAACAAACACCAATAATAGTACTGGCAACTCTCAGTAAGAGTTCATTCCCATATTATAATTTTGAGACACAAGAATGCTTCTGTGACACATTCCAATGTTGTTAAATCATAATATGGGTCAACGGCCCTATGAAAGTATGTTCTATCCTAAGACTTTTGTGGCTTCTAATCACCATAGTGATAGTGTTGATTTAAATCTCAGCAAATTTTATCCCTTAAGAATTAAGAGTTTAGAATACTGAAAAGGAACGGATGTCATGGTACCATTTTTGGAGGAATTAATTCTACACCTGGTGCTTTCCCTGGGCAATTTCCAATCCACACCTGCTCACTTCATCACTTGGTTCTCACCTACGTTTCAGGAGACCACTAAAGTCAAGTTCTCCTGCATCGTCTTGTCCTTCACCGCTGTTATTGATATAAAAAAAAGAGATCAAGTCTTTGTTTAATACCTAGAGAGCCGGACAACACACAATGCGTACACTTTGATGACCTACATATGCAATACTATGTAGACACACAAAAGAGTATACTATGTCAACACAAACATGTGTTCTTTTTCACAGAATTTACAACTCTTGCTAACAAGCATTTGTGAAAAATGAACACAAGAGGTTTGTGTTGCTCCAAGTTACACTTCTTAAGGCAAATTCTTGTAATTCTATGAAGATAAATTTGCCTGAATTTGTGTTAGACGTCTAAATGTTGTGTTAGACGTTTCTGTAACACAAATGAGTTTCAAGGGGAGTCAGCACAAAGGGCTTTGTTTTTTACCTTCTATCACTGTGCCTGCTTAAAAAAGAAAAACAAAAACAAAGAGCTTGTGCTGATCTCAGTTGTAAAATGTAAAACAATTCCAATTGCATTGTTGCTTATACTGTACAGAACAATCCATGGCCATATAAAATATAAACCACTAACACTGAGTTTCTTTTGAGTTGTCAAGAAGGAAAACCTTAGCCATCAGAAACCTATTCCTTATACACAGAAATAATTGTGCTATATGGTTTTAAAAGATGGGACAGAGTTATGGTGAGTTGGGTGATGAGTTAAAAGGAGGTTAAATGATTTCTAAATGCATTGAATCATAATACCCTGTTTCCCCAAAACCTAACCTGAAAATACTCCCTAGTATGATTTTTCACGATGCTTGTAATATAAGCCCTACCCCAAAAATAAGCCCCAGTTAAATGAAACGCTGCCCTCCACCATTGTGCAGCAACCAGAAGATGATGACATGACTGCATTTGAATAAAGGTAGATTGTTGTACATGAATAAAATGAAGCATCCCCTGAAAATAAGTTCTAATGCATTTTTCGGAGCAAAAATTAATATAAGACACTGTCTTATTTTTGGGGAAACACGGTAGTTATATAGCAATATTTATAGACAGGGCTTAGTGTATTTTGTACATGTAAAGAATCACCAAACTCCATAAATTTTCCATCCTGATGGAAATGCAGTATTTGTGCAGATGAGGAATTGGTAATGTAATAGGTGCTTAGTCCTCATGTTTTGCATAGTATGTTTTTTTTTTAAAAAAATTAATATATAGTCTGTTTCTGATGAAAAAGAGAAGATAAGAACAGGGAAGAGTCCTATATCATCAGGGAATAGGACAGAAGTGCTCTGAACAGTTTTCTCCCATTACTCTTGTTTTTCTCCTGAACGCTGCTGTGCATCCAATCACCATCCAATTAAGTTCATTACTTTTAAAAGCAGTTGCTCTATCTTTTACAAAATGATGATGATGATGATGATGATAACAACAACAACAACAACAACCATCATCATCACCAGAAATGATCTTAGAAGGAAAACAGATTCGATGAAGCGACTTGTCTAATTTATTTTGAAAACAGGATTTGGATATATTTTTTCTGGGACAGAATATGCACTTTTTGGGGGGACAGAAGCTTCACTCTGTAGCAAAAGAATACCCAAAGCCCGATTTACAAAAAGAAGAGGTTATGGAAGTTAAAGTGAAGGTGATGGTGCCATTAACCATTGCTTTCCCCCACAGGGCAGCCCGGCTTCTGTGTCTTCAGAAGATCCCGTCCTATTTCCATCACTCATGGAAAGAGTGCTTTTCTTCACAAAGAGTGTCGTCCAAGTAAAATGAGGATGTCCCTGGTCTAGAAGATCGGGGAGGGAACTGGGGGAACTGAGGAAGCTGTTATTACTGCATCTTCCTACAGAACCAAATACTTGACCAAGAGTACATCAAAGGCATATGCTATGTTAGAACAGAAGGAAGAGGCAGGATCACCTGTGGATATTAATTGGACCAGCAAAGTATTCATGATCCCAGAAGGTTCAGATTTTGAAATGGTTTTCATCACAGAGGAATGATACTGTATTATTGTAGTATTAATATATTAGTAATGTGGAAGATTCTTAACACAAAGAAATTTTAACCAGGATCTTTTTTAAAAAAAAACATTAATACATTCAGCAAATCATAAATCAGATTTCATCTTTCCTTTTTTTAGAGTAACTGTTCTCCACTGGCTGCCTCTGTGAACTGGTCTAATGGGTCAGAGTACTGTAATTTTAAGAACTGGGCACCCAGGATACTGTCTTGTACCTGCCCATCTATTGTGGACTCTGGCTCATTATCCATAATAAATAAAGGCATACTACTTTTTTCCCCTTTTTGCTAGAGCTGGAAAAGTTGCCTTTTTGGACTACAACTCCCAGAATCCCCAAACAAGAGTCAGCGGCCATATCAGCATAAGGATTCTGGGAAAATAAGCATTTCTAATCTCTGTTGTTGTTTTTTTTGCCTTGTTTCTTATAGAGTAAAGATGTCACTGGCCTGCCGTAGATCAACAGATTTAGTGCAACTCCAATTAAGTTCTAATGAAAAGTAGTGGTTTTCCCCAGAAATTTCTGTATCTTGAGAAGATCTCCACCAAATCCTTCAGGAATCTTTCCTAAAACCCATAGGTGCTTCCAGTGGCAAACCCAGATACCTTGTGTTCACATTTAAACATTCATCACCTGCTGCAGTACTAACATATTTGGTGCACTGAGTGAACAAGAGAATAAGAGAAGTAGGGAAAAACAGAAAGAAGGAGGTCTGTTAACATCATGCCAGATGGTAGAATTGGTAGGGAAGGTTATACTATTAAGAAATGTGTGGATAGAAATGTGTGAGATGATGAAACAAAACTTTAGAAGATCCATATTGCAAAAATCTCATGACATCTGTAACATTCAAAGTCTAGACAAATAAAGTTTTACCAAGTACCGTATTTTTCGCTCCATAAGACACACCTTTCCATAAGACGCACCAATTTTTTAGGAGAAGAAAACAGGAAAATATAATCTGTTTTCTTCACTCCATAAGACGCACAGACTTTCCACCCCCCTGTTTTGTGGGGGAAAAGTGCGTCTTATGGTGCGAAAAATACGGTATTTTTTAAAAATCCATATGTGGATACCTGACATTTCAAAATATTCCTAACTGTCAAATTTGGGGTAGTTTTTCAGGTGTATTTTGGGGAAATCTTACTCATCTTCCCCACACACACACACATATGCAGAGATTATGGGACTTTCTTCTTGTAGGACAAGAGTGGGCTACTTATGATTCTCCAGATGCTTTTAGACTGGAGCTCCCACCAGCCTTGGCTAGCATAGCCAATTATGATACATGATGGGAGCTGCAGACAAGCAATGGGTGGAGGGCCACAGGTTGCTCACCACTGATATAAGGTATTTAAGACGCAAGAATGCCAGCATTTGTAAACACAATAGGAAAGGCCTAAGGTGTCTACAGTTTATGCAGATATTCACATCTGCCAAGAAAATGGTACTATGAGCACGGATGGTACAGCACAAATAATAAAGGGATGTCATCCTATAGATTGTAGATATTCACTGGTGTTACATCTGAGTTTTCAGCTGTTCCTCAGATCTGTCTGAAATTATCAGTATTTACATGTTAATTTGACATATTTCAACATTTTTCCCATTCACTGTAATATACATTCGGACAACTACAGGGACTGTGTTTTATTTATTTATTTATTTATTTATTTTATTTATATCCCGCCTATCTAATCAATTAAGATTACTCTAGCTTATGTGTGGCATAAGCTAACTCATGGTGAGCAATTTGTACACAGCAAATCATGCAGTGCCTTCAGGGTTTTTGCTGCCAACTTTCTCAGTACATGTCTGTGGTAAGATGGCAACAACCTGCATACGATTGCACTTGCTGCATACAAACAGCTGAGCTCCACTTCTGGAAATGGTGTGATGTAATTAACCACACATCCACAGGGCAAATATAGGTGACATCCAACAGCTCACTTCTGCTAATGGAAGCTGCTTCCACCAGCAGAAGCATGATGGGGCAACCCCCTCCTCTCTACTATGGTCTTCTGTGCACCTAAAATCTACTACACAGAACTGGGAAATCCTCTGCAGAGGTTTTTGTGCTGTGGGAGAATGCATGCCATTGGAAAAGGGAAGACATTATCCACTAACATTAGTGTCATATTGAATTTAACCCATAAACTGTACACCAGTTACAAGAAACAGTGGGGATCTTTCAGAAACACAGTCTAGAACTGTTAGCACTGATATCTTCCTTTGTGACATTTATTCTGGCCTCAATTTGCTGAGCTGTTCTACAGGCTTGACACAGGCTTTTCTTTCTATTGCTTTCCACTTTGTTTCAATCTCCTTGCTCTAATCGGTCTTCAAAAACATTGCAGGGTTTATGATTGTTTCAACAGCCACTACTGAAGGACTTTCTGAGACTACTACTTTAGTTACCTTCTCTTGAATGCAGATCGGATATCTATGGATGGCGCAGAGGATGTTTCTACAAATAAAAGCAAAATGTAAAGTTAGTATTTGTAACTTGCAAAGTGCAATGCACCTATTCTTTTTAATTCCATTTCCCCTTCTACTTTAGTTCACGTTCAGTTTTGAAGAAACAGTAGAAAACCAACATGGTTCCTATCGGTCTTACACAAAATGCTAGCAATATATGACACTGAATATACAGTGTGGAGTTCAGCCTTATTTCTTTCTTCATTCTAGAGTTAACATGCAGATCATAAATAAATAAATAAATAAGATCAGCATTATTATACATGAGTAAAGTTGAAACCTCCAACGCAAAGCCATCCCTCTGCCCCCATAAATGCAACCCTTCCCAGGCTTAAAAAAGGGGGAAAAAGAACTTGCTGAAATTCTTGGGGCCAATAAGAAAAGGGAAGTTAAGGAAAGTTGTAGAAACCATGCTGAGAATTGGTTAAAGGTTGGAATACAGATGGCCAAGATAAATAAAACACATCTGTAAAATCTGTGCATAGTAGTGAAACATCGCCAGGCAATAATAAAACAGTGACTCATTCTGTGAATTAGTATAAACCATCCATACTCTACTTGTGCAGAATCAATACTCAAGGAAAGGCATGCCCATAGTACGATCACTATTGTAAAGGTATGTGATTCTTTTATAGGTGTATGCTTAGAGATGCTGAACCTCAGTTCCCCTTAGCCCTCGGTGACCTTGTCAATTATGAGACATGAGTTGTAAGTCCCCCACTCCTAGTTTAGAGATGTGACCACAACAGGTTGTTGATGGTCTATAATGAGCTCTACTTTACCATATACCGTATTTCTCCAAAAGTAAGACAGGGTCTTATATTAATTTTTGCTTGAATTAGGGCTCATTTTCAGGGGATGTTTTATTTTTTTTTTCATGTACAACAATCTACAACAATCAAATATAGTCATGTCATCTTCTGGTTGCTGCACAATGTTGGAGGGCGGGGATTCACTTAACTAGGGCTTAATTTGGGGGGTAGGTCTTGTTTTCAGGGAAACAGGGTAGTTGTATGATTCTCCCTGCAGAAGGATTCTCCCTCCCTCAGTGTTAAAGAAAAAGTAACAGCCATTTTAGAAGTATTGATAGGCTGAAGTGGTAAAATGCTCCATTCTCCTTACCTTTCATTTCAGCATGATTTGTTTTGTAATTGGTCTTTGAAAGGTAAACACAGATTTAAGATGCAAGGTTGATTGCTCTGAGGAAATCATGGTGTAGTAGGAAGAACAGGCTAACAGCAAAGAATACATGTTTCTTTCAATGTCTGATTTGACCCCCAATTTACACAGATATTGTTCTGGATGGCAACTAGATCTTTGAAGTTACTTTAATCTGGAGCTCTGTTTTGCCAGCACCTATGTCCAGTGCCCATGCACCAGCTGAGAGTAGCAGTGCAGTCCTGGCAGAAAGCATCATCTATTCTACAGCATCAAAAGTGAAGGCTGTGTTTAGATTCCTTATTACAGAAAAGTGGAGGAAATGTCTTCTGTGCATGTGGTTAGATATTAGAACACTGAAGAATTTTATGAAGGTTCTCATTCACTTATCCTAGCATCCAATTATTCTTTCACTATGCAGCTTGAAAAAGTTGATTTTGGACTACAACTGCCAAAACCTAGGGTCATGCTGGCTTGGAAATTCTGGGAACTGTGATCCAAAGAAAACAACTCTTTTAAGATCTGCTCTTTTCAAAAGGAACTTCCAATGGGATATCAGTTGATATGAACTTTTGTTTGTTACGGATAAATATAACACCGGAATAAAGGAGAAACAATAGGGTGGTATGATCACAAAATCTATATAAATAAGATTTTAAACATCTGTTCTGGACTTCTCTTCATAGATGAAAATGCAACTTCTGGCAACAGTCAGTAAGAGATCTGAATGTGGAGTCAAATTTCAGCCAGTGTAAATTAGCCATGTAATCAGATAAAAACAACTCACTCCTATAGAAAGTTTATGCATGCAGACAGACTGGCACCTTGCCTGCATGCTACTGAATGCACACAGACTGTGAGGCTTGTCTAGTTAATTGGCAGTCAGCTGCTGGACATTCCGTTAATTGTGTCCTGCCTTCCTGGCTGATTAATGAGCACTCTGACCTTGGTAATTTGGTAGCCTTGTTTTGCTAGGATGAACATATATTGGGTTAGCTGCCAGGCGGCTCAGATATTTGGGAAAGCTTGCCTAGAAGTGTCTGGTGTTTGAAACACAGGGCCAGGTGACCAGGATAAAGGACCCAACAGCAGTGTTCTGAGGGGCAGACAAGGCCCTTTGCTCTTGGACAATCTTTATCCCTTTCACTGCCCTTGATCCATAAAAAAAAGAGCTATTCATGTATCAAGTCTTGTAAGAATCTACGAGGCTTGATGTACTATGAGGTCTTACTCTTACAATTATTCTATAATCTTCCAGAGTGGAAATTTGGTATTTCCAAAGCTTCCAAGTTAGGACAAGCTTTCAATGTAGCTTTAGAAATCCCACTAAATTGTAGAACTGGATTTACTGTGAAGGTGACATCTCCATCCCTCATCTAGAACAAGCAGCTGACAAATCTGGAGCCAAATAACTATCAGAGACAGTGTTACAGAGCCAGTTTGGACGAGGCAGTCCGAAATATTTTGAGGTGAGGAACGAGGTCACTGGACACCATTTCATGCTCAGAAGACTTATGGGAATGTTGGTTAAATTCAGAGCAAGAAGCATGACACACACAGAGCTCTGTTTTCCAATAACTACTTTTTTCATAACTACTGCTTAACCTCTAAGTACTGCCACCAATTCGCTCTGTCTAGGGGTAGGGCCAGGTTATTCTGGAGAAATTTAGTGAGGGATATACTACAGCAGAGATATCGACTGTATAACCAAATGTATTCCTATAATAAATAAGTTTAATATGCTTTGGTGAAATCTTCCTCACTCTTTCTCTTGTTAAGATATAGACGTTGGCTTCCAACAGGAAAAGGGCTGTGATACTCCAGGATCTTGATAAACATTTTCTCTTGGGGAGTCATGAAGGACATGTAAGAGCAAAAAAAAAAATCTTCCCTGGAGCTGGGATGAAGCAAGGGAAAACCTTTCCTATGACCTACAATCAGAGATACTGTACATTGTAAGAGTTTGGAACTGTCAACACTGCCATCTAACATGAATTTTATTCCAGATATAAACTATAGCTTTCAACAAGCTTCTCAAATAATTGCTTCAGGAATTTTATATGATTTCACTGACTGAAAAGTATGTTCTGCGATATTTCCAGCCTATTGGAACCATGTGAAAGAACCAACTCACTTTAAAAGAGGATTACACAAATCTGCAACAGGGAGGGGTCTTAACTCATAATGCCATATGATCCTTCACATGTGGAGGCAGGATGCTACTGAAGGACAGGTGCTGGGGAAAACAGGAACAGGAGAGGAGGGCTATTTCTCCTGCTTCTGGACTTCCTTGAGGTGTCTTGTTTGTCATGGTGGGAAAAAGAATGCTCTGATGGGGGGGTCTATTATGTACTTGGGTAGAGGGGTTCCCCTCAGAGGGCTCTTCCTCTTGTCCCTTACAGAGCAATAGTTTCCAGGATTTCCAGGGAGAAGGGGGCTAAATTAACGTGGTTTTTTTCTCTCTTGCAACTTTAGCCCTCATCTCTAACTCTTCTCTTTTACCATTTATTTTCTGTTTCTTACCCTCTCCTGAGTCATTATACATTATTTATGTATAATGCCTAGTATGTTAATACTGTACTAATACCAATACTAAGTTGTAGATATGGTCTACCACGGATGTGTTTCTCTGGCTTATACTACATATAAGCCTGAGAAATCACCATAACACAATGTCTGCCATTGCTAGTGCTAAAACCATGGGCTACAGACCAGCACTTTGTTAAAGACATTCTTCAGTCAATGCCTGATGTGGAACCCAAGGCCAGTCCAGGGAGGTGTGCTGCCTGAGGCAAGCAACGAACAGTGTACCCTTCACCCAAGTCAAGATAGATAGTACCCATTTCAGCACTTGTGGTGAAAATCATATAGCTGCTTCTCCCATTCCTTAGCAGTAAAAGGAAAATAATTGGTTAATATTTAACCAGCATTGCCCCATCAGCTGCCTGAGGCAACTGTCTCACACTGCCTAATAAGAAGGCCGACACCAGTCACAGGCCTCATGCTGTTGGCAGGTCCAGCCCCAATTCATCTTAAGTTCTTTGTGGCCAAATTTGGTATAGGGAAAGAGACCAGAAGGACACTACTTGTGCCCGCTTCTCACTAGCACATTCTGGGCTCCATATTGTCTTTCCAAACAAGATCCAAGAAAATCTCATTGGTTTCTAAGGTCTGTAATAGCAATTTTAAAAAAAGACAGTCTTTAACAGAAATATGTTAAGGGGAACATTAAACCCATATACATATCCTGGTGAATATATGAAAGTGCCTTAGAAGTAAGTATAGTAAGAAAAAGGTGAGTAGATCTGATAATGAGTCCCAATAAGGAAATGTTTGTATTAAAGAAATAAAACATAAAATAGACCCTTACCATGGACTTCCAGATCAAAAGAGCAGCTATCAACTTTATCTTTATATGTGACTTCACACCTATAATTTCCTGCATAGTTTTCTTTTGCTTTAATGATTTGCATCTCAAATGTATACATCTGAAATCCAAACATACAGTGCTCTCGTTATTATAAATATAGGGAAATAATAAGGGGTTAAACATACACATACATGTATGCAAAGAACATATCTCACAATAATTTACTATTCTCAGAGATGGATGCATATGTCTACTAAGTCAGTGGTTCTTAACCTTTGTTACTCGGATGCTTTTGAACTGCAACTCCCAGAAACCCCAGTCAGGACAGCTGGTGGTGAAGGCTTCTGGGAGTTGCAGTCCAAAACTCATGAGTAACCCAAGGTTAAGAACCAGTCTACATTAACCCATAACTTTAACAAAAGAGAAAGTCCTCCTATAACACATTTTCTCACTCCAAATTATTTAAACACATTTTATATGTTTAAACTGTTGGATCACAACACGCCATACATGTGTTAAAAATTAGGAGTCTCTTGGGAAAAAATCAGGTGGAAATCCTTCATTTGGTGCTCATTGTTAAATACGCAAGGTTTCAAACCCAAAATGTTCTGGAAGCCCAAGTGGACTCGGTGGTCAGGGGCGCCTTCCTTCATCTGCAGAAATTGTACCAGCTACGGCCCTACGTACGAGTGGAGTCTCATGACAGTTACACACACACTGGTAACATCTTGTATAGAGTACTGTGATGCACTCTACGTGGGGCTGCCTTTGAAGACGGTCCAGTGATTGCAACTGGTCCAGAATTGAGCTGCGCGGCTGGTGAGTGGTGGGGCCACTAGAGAACACATCAAGCTGATTCTTTTTAAGTTACATTGGTTACCAGTTGCTGCCCGGGCCCAATTCAAAGTGCTTGTTTTGACATATAAAGCCCTAAACGGCTTGGGCCCTGGATACCTGAAGGACCACCTCCTTCCATATGAGCCTACCCAGCAGTTAAGATCTAGCCAGGGGTCCCTTTTGAAAGAGCCGTCCCTCAAGGAGGTAAGAGGGACGGCTTGTGGACAAAGGGCCTTTTCGGCAGATGCCCCCAGACTATGGAATACCCTCCCGACTGAAATTCGTCTGGCGCTGACGTTGATGACATTTCAGCGCCAGGTCAAAACCTTCCTGTTCCAGAAGGCTTTTAATTGAAATAACATCAACTATAGGTCCTGATGGCAATTTTAATTGTATTTTAATCATTTTATCTTTTATTTATTGTAATTGAATTTTAATTGTTTTAAGCCGCCCAGAGACCTTTGGGTAGAGTGGGCGGCATATAAGTTAAATAAATAAAAATGTTAAGGGTTATGTACTCAAAAGCCTTAGGGCTAGATGGACAGATGAATCTGTACATTTGGGTTTTCCCACAGAACTTTAATGTCAGACTTTATCTATTCTGAAATATTCTTTCCAGATTCTTTCCACTTGTGAATTTCAAAAGATATCTCTAAAAAGTGAACTGAAACAAAATTCTCACCAATCACATCCTAAGCAGGCTATATATAATACTTTAAAACAAATACATTTTAAAAATGAGGCTAACTGAGGCCAAGTTCATGTACCTGTTATGCAGAAAACCAGCATTTCCATGAAAGAGAAGGAACATTCCTCTCTATGACTACTTCAGATATATAATTTGTGAAAATATCTATGACAGCCTTCCCAAATGCCTTCAGCCTTCCCAACAGCCTTCTGCTATCTAGACCACATTTCTTATTATTCTTAACTACTGGCCCTGCTTGTAGGGACTGATGAGAGTTACAGACACAAAGATCTGAAGGACATCACTTTGAGAGGCTATGATCTACGAATTTCAGTGCTTACCCTATATTTTCCTTCTCAAGAAATGCAAAATGACAACTAACTGTTGGTTGTGAATGGACTAAGTGAGAGATCAGTAGGGGATGCTATTGGAAAAGGGTTAAGGAGGCCCTCCTCTGCTCAGTCTATGAGCTGCCTTGGAATTAACTGCTGAATCCCATGTCTTTCAACTACCAATTCTAAACCACAAAAAAGTAAAAGTAATCCATAGGTACCTTCGTTTGGCGCTCAAATGTCTCTTTTAGCTGAAGGTGCTTCCCTACTTTGCTTGCCAAGTCCATCCATTTCCCTTTGAACCACTTCACTGTTGGCTTTCTGAGAAGATCCTGGGCTTCTACTTTGGCTATAAATGTGATATTTTGCCCTTGAGGAGAAAAAGATTAAAATGGTTTAACATGTGGCTTCCTGTCATACATATATTTAGTAACTGGTGACAGCATGCACACAAATATTCTAAAGACCAATTCAGTCCATCAGCCACATTGGCCACAATCCAGCTCTCATAATTCCATCAGCATAAATTTTCAGCAGTGAATTACCACAAGTTAATAAATTTGCATAAGCATTTGCTATTGGACATCATGGTACAATATGGTGATTTCTTAACTTCTGGCAATTTACTGTGAAATTTATGCTGAGAGAATTATATCAGCACAAATGTGGAATAGGATTCCAGTCATTGTATAGTTAGAAACGGACCTGTCACACTTGACAAAAACTGAGCGGTGGCCACCAGTTGCTGCATGACTCCATTATCAGCATGGCAAGCATTTTCTCCCTAACCTCGTTTGCCTAAAATGAATGTAACCTATCAACTAGACTAGATAACGACATCTGCAGCTAGAAATAGTGCTCCCTGATGTGATTAAAAATCATCTAATTACTCTAGTAATCAGCGTTTCTCGCTCTGAATGTTGCAGATTAGCTTATGTTTTATGACCAACTTTCCAGAGCAAAACATTGGGTTCATTTACAAGTTTGATTGCTCAGCCACATGGCTCTCAGGAAATAATGTAACTGAAGATCAACTGTCCCATCAGTTATTAATTACAAGCCCAGTGTCCCATGTAGGTTGACCCTACATGCTGGAAGTACAGTTCTCCTCCTCGATCCAGCAGTTGTGATGGGCACATGAAGCAACCTCTTTTTGAAAAACTACAATCCCATAAATTCTCTATTTAGAAGGGGTAGTAGAAAAGCTGAGCACAATTCCTTCCCTTCCCTTTTCTCTTTCAAATACTTTGCTACCTTTTATTATCTAAAATTGGATTCTATTGCTTCATATATCTCCTTTAGATCAGTGGTCCTCAACCTTGGGCCTCCAGATGTTCTTGAACTACAACTCCCAGAAGCTTTCACAACTACCTCTGCTGGCCAGGATTTCTGGGAGTTGAAGTCCAAGAACATCTGGAGGCTCGAGGTTGAGGACCACTGCTTTAGATCATCCTTTAGATGAGGACTCTGAATACACATCTCAGTACATTAAAAGCTCAAGAACTTTATAGGATATACCCTAATCAACACATTTTCTCAGATGTAAGGCCAACTGGGCTAATTAGGTGTTATCTATAGGCAAATGCATACAGGACAGTCTTTAAAGAAAGAATCTATATTTTATTCATTGATACAGAATTTGGAAAAATGAATTCCTGGGCTTTGTTTGTTCAGTCGTTTAGTCGTGTCCGACTCTTCGTGACCCCATGGACCAGAACACGCCAGGCCCTCCTATCTTCCACCGCCTCCCGGAGTTGTGTCAAATTCATGTTGGTTGCTTCGATGACACTGTCCAACCATCTCATCCTCGGTTGTCCCCTTCTCCTCTTGCCTTCACACTTTCCCAACATCAAAGTCTTTTCCTGGGCTACATCTCTTCAATAACACAATTAGCATGGTCACTGTTTCGTAATCCAAACAAGTAATGTTTTCTAAGCTCTGTATTTTTATTTATAAAATAATGGACATCCCATGCTTCTGGTGCTTACACACCACTGAGGACGGCTAAGTAATAATTAAAACCACATAAAATACAGTAGCATTCTAAAACCAAAACCAAACAGAATAAAGTTAGATAGTGCAGATAAAAGATTATTTGATGGGTATTTATTTATACTTATTTATTTAGAGACACTTACCAACGCTAATTGAGCCACCCTTTGGTTTTTCAACGAATAAGATGGACTTCTGAGAGTTGTCCTGCTTTTCTGTTTCTTCCTGCGTACCTTCTCCAGTAGACGATACAAGGGGGAGAGGAGAAATATTACTTTATTAAATGCTTTTAAAAACTCTTACCCCTAATTTGTCCTTCCCTTCACAGCTATTTAGAAATTCTTATATTGCCTTCCTAATTTGCCAGTTAATGCTACATGTATTTGGCTCCTGCACTGTTGCATACATTTGACTATAGGAACCCTCAGACAAGAACTGAGAGAAATTTAAGATATACCAGAATACAACTTAATACAGCTTTTATTTCAAGTGCTTGTAATTAATGTTTTGTTCCTCCAATACCCAGTTTGGACCACGTATATTCATCTATGAGAGTATTAGTCCCGTAAAGAAGGAGTGGGCAAAGTGTAGCTTTGTGGCCCCTAAGCTATTTTTGTACCACACCAAAAAAAAAAAAAACAAGGAAAAGTAGAAAAGTAGCCCTAAGCTCTGTTATAAAAAGTAGCAAACTGGAAAAGGTACTATTTGGGGAACTAATCTTCCCAGAATCCTCCTGTCAGCATTGCCACTAGCACTATGTCTAACTTTGGTAAAAGATTGTGGCTTGAGCTTAATGGCACATAGAAAGCTTTCTTTCCGGCCTGTATTTCATTAATTACATTATTCCTAGTTGGTTTACAATTTAATCCTGGGGAAAAACAATACCCTGAAAATAACATGAAGATATAACCTTGTGAGTAGATGGTATGTAAAACACCACATAAAATATCATGATGGTTCTGATTTATAAGGAATTGTGGACAGGATCTTATTGGTAGCCCCAACCAGATGAGACCCACTTAAGTACCTCTCATGAATTCAGTGGGTTGAGACTGCCAGTAGGATTTGGGCCTGCACATTTTGTAAAAGAATAAAATAAAAGTTGGGTGTACATATCCAAGTGTGTCAAAATAAGATGTGACTTTCTGTTCTTGTGAGGGTTTCTTTCTTTCTTTTTCATTCCCACTGTAAAGATTAGCAGCTATATATAATAAACAGAGGTCTATGACTTGATTTTCCTCATCTATCCTCTATAACAGTGGTTCCCCAACCTTGGGCCTCCAGATGTTCTTAGACTTCAGCTCCCAGAAATCCTGGCCAGCAGAGGTGGCAGTGAAGGCTTCTGGGAGTTGTAATCCAAGCACATCTGGAGGCCTAAGGTTAGGGACCACTGCCTATAACATAGCTCTGATTTGGAGTACCAATACACATTTTTGTACAGCAGAGCTTTTTGTACAGCAGAGCTTTATGTGATCACAGGCATCTGTTTTCACTCCAGTGAAGTGAAGCCCTTGCTCATTGAGAGCTCTGTCTGTCAACTTAAACTTAAGTAACCTTTGAAGCAGGAACATTACCTATAACGGAAACAAATATAAAATAAAATATAAAAGGTTAGCATGAGATAGCATATAAAACTAGAAACCACAACGATCAATGCTAAAGAAAGGTAAGCTATGAGAAATCAATTGTTAATGGTTATCTTTATTAAGGGAAAAAATGGAATGTTTTGATATTTCCATTCTTCTGTTCTCTTTTAGAAACTCTCACCTGAGTCCTTTCTGTCTCCAGGTTTTGTCACATCTGAAAGGTAAGAGTAAACTAGATAATATGACTTCAAAACTTATATTTGATTATTTTGTTGGTTGTAGATTGTCATCACATGTCAGAAGGGAAACTTTTAGAACATAACTGGCTCAACGAAATGAACAGCAGAAGTGCAGGAGTGAAGGGTGTTTTTTTTGGCACAGTCTGAACGTCAGAGATGGGAAATGTTATAAGCCAAATCCAATTGTTAGTCCCAAGAGTAGATCTGTTGAATCAATCAAATTTTGGTAAGTTCTGTTCATTCATGAAGTCTACTTTCACTGGGACTAATAACTGGATCTAGTCCTTGCATTACAACTTGCATTAGAATCATGCTGTCTGTAGAATTCTGGTAGCTATAGTCCAAAACGGTAACATTTCCCATCCCTGTGAAGGCCCATGACTGTAGGAACTTTGCCGAAGTTAATCAGCTCTGGATATGATCAGCGCTTAGATAAGGTAATGGGGAAAGCTATGAAATGTTCCTATCAGGACTATGTGGACCTCTGAAGCCAGAGACCCTGGTAAGTCTTAAGTTGGGCTCATGCACGAAGAGCAGAAAAGAGGAAGAAGTATAATTTTATTTTCTTTGTCTGTACTAAGCAGTTTTCCTGACGCTTATTCCAATGAGATGAAAAGCAACCACATCAGCTCTGGAGCTGAAATAGTTCTTCCTCTATTACAGTGGATATTGGGAGCACTTTCTGAAGAATGCAGGATTTAGCTTTCCACACTTAGAAGGTAAGAACTGAAAAATACAGTGGTCCCTGGAATAGAGACTCCAGATAGGATTGAAACATGCCCCACAAGCTAAAATCTGACAGGGCTCCTTCTGTTCACATGAAATGAACTGTGGATCCCATGTTTGTATGATGCACTGAATTCCACCATGTCAGAAAGTCTTCATCTAATTGAAATAAATAAATAACTTTTTGAAAAATATTGTCTTCCTCTTTTCAGATCAGGTATGCCTGTAAACACCTTCATCAAGGCCTCCTGAAGCTCACATTGAAGCCAAACTTTCTACTTTCTTAGGGCACATTTTTGATAGAAATCAAATTGTAATTGCTCATGAATAGAACATATTTATTCTGGTATCAAGTAAGATTTTTTTGAAGTTCTTCTTTGCTGCATGGAATTCTGTATGGCTAACGATAGGAGACCAGCGTTTGACAATTTATCCTCCATGCATCAGCAAAATTAAACAAAAAAAATTGAGAAGTCCTCCTAACCTGCAGCTGGAGTATCATCTTCATCTGTAAAAAGAAATATATAATGAATAAAATAAAGCAAGCAAAGAAAAGGAACAGTGTAGGTTATCCATTTTTTTTAGTACAAACCAATATAAACAAGGAACCTGTAACAGAATAGGAAGGATGGGTTGCAGGAACGATGATAGCTGGAAAACTGGTAATGAAAACAGCAAACTGATGGATAAAGCTTTATGGTGACTGAGCGGATGAAATGTCCATTCATATTTTTCACACAGGTACAGAAAGGAGATGTGGGATGTGATCTTTTATTAACATGGATTTGAATGAAAGCTTTTGAAGTGATTGTGTTTGTTAGAAATGTCACCCACAAAATACAAAAAAACTAAAGGGGAGGAAAAGGGAGTACAAAAAAACAGCAGAAACACCACAATGAAAATTATGGTCAATCGTAGACCTGACCTTCTGAAGAGGATGTCGTTTCACTGGTGGTCTCGTCTGCAAGTGAAATGTGTACCATGTATACATTCATCACAATTGTTTGTTGTTGTTTTTAAGAAAAGACAATAGGAGCGCTGTAATTAGGAGAGAGAGAAATGGACGCCCACACTAACGAAGACAACGTGTCAACATTAATTCTTAGATCTCATTCCTTTCAACAGCGTAGTTAACCCAATGGCTTTCAACTTTTGATCCTCCAACTCTTTTACACAACTCCCAGAATCCTTGACCTTTGGACATGCTAAATAGGGCTTCTGGGAGTTCAGAACAACTGGAAGGTTGAAAATAATACAGTAACCATTCTGTCAAAAAGTTTTGTAAGTCAATACAGCAACAACAACATCCACTTATATTAATCAATCATCTACTATTGCAGAATATACTGCGCAAACAGAGAGCAGCATTGATGAACATATTACTTTCTCTTGAATATTTTGGGCTACAAGCAATGATGACAGAAATGCTGTTCTGTTACCTGCTGGTTGTATTATGGCACTTGGAGGAAAGCAACTAGCCCTTTTACTCTCAATTTATCACTATATCCACTAGTCAAGTAATATACAGTGGGGTCTTGACTTGAGAACTTAATCCGTATTGGAAGGCGGTTCTCAAGTCAAAAAGTCTGTAGGTCAAGTCTCCATTGACCTACAGTGCATTGAAAACTGATTAATCCCGTAACAGGCCGTTTTTGTTCCATTTTGGCTTTTTTCTGGTCTGTAAGTCAAATCTCAGTCTGCAAGTCAAACCTAAATTTTGCGGCCAGAGAAGTCTGTAACTCAAAAAGTCTGTAAGTCAAGCCGTCTGTAAGTCAAGGGTCCACTGTATCTGAGCAGAAAAAAACTTCTGCTCGCATGTAGGCAGTACATGCCAGCAAGAACCTCATTTTTCAGGTTTGTTGCCTGTATGTAGCATCTGTACTTAAGCAGGAGTTTCAAACATGACATGAAGAGAAAGTGAGAAAGACTTTTGGCTGTGCTGATCAAAATTGGGAAGGTTAACATACGGCGTGGTTTCACTGACAATAAGAACTACTTTTGAACTGGGTTTTGCATACTGTATTTTTTTTTTCATTTATAAGATGCCCCCATTTATAAGACACTCTCCCCACTTTTCTAACCCCAAAATTAAGAAAATGTAGCTTGGAGTATTCATCCTCTGGGCTCAGAACACTCGGACATTAGGAGTCCCTGTTGAATCTGAGCACTGCCTACAGGCTCCGCCTCCAACCAGGTGTTGTTCCAGTTGGTTTGTTCAGCATCAGCTGATGTCAGTTCCACAGGTCTGGTGACTGGAGGAAGTTAAGTATCCTGATTGGAGGCAGCTGAGCCTTGTGAGTGAAGGAAGCCTGTTTATGAAGGCAAGGTATGGGCCGTTTTGTTCTCTCTGTGGTCTCTGCTTACTTCTGTGTAAAAGATGCCCCTAATTTTTCGTGTAATGATTTTAGAAAAAAGTAGCTTCCCAACTACACAACACATGGTGAAGCCCATTTTTGTTTTGGCTGCAAGGAAGAGAGTTTGGCTGGATTTTTATTGGTTAGTGTTTTGGGTTTCCAGAGTAATGTCACTATATAGCCATGTCACTGAAAACTTATTTTTATGAGAGAGAGAAATGCCTGCATTCCAGAGGATGCCTGAAAGCTGAGGAAATACTGCACAACTTTGAAAACAAATGGGAAAAAGAAGGTTGCAATCATTGGTGATGTCAAAGTCAGCAACAACTGTGAGGTCTGAAAACATGGTGGTTAATGAAACGATTTAAAATCTCATCTGTAGTGTTCTGAAGTGGGTTTAAGCCCCTAATTTATACTGGAAGACGACTACTACTACTACTACTACTACTACTACTACTACTACTACTACTACTACTACTACTAATAATAATAATAATAATAATAATAATAATAATAATAATAATAATAATAATAATAATAATAATAATAATAATAATAATAATAATAATAATAATAATAATAAAAACATGAATCAAAATCAATTTAAAATACAATATAAATCAGCAGTGTAACCATGCCCATAGGTAGGTAGGTATGTGTCCTAGTTCAAAAAATAAAACCTGCATCCTGAAATACTTTTTTATTTTGATTAGCTTAACATGCAGATGAATGAAATGTTTAAATGTTAAAGGTCACAGACACAATTAAGATTGCAATCCTATATTCATTTTCTTGAGAATAAGCTCAATAGAACTCAGTGAAGCTTATATAGGAATTAAAAAAAGATTTAAAAAAAAGAAAAATGAGAGGTCGGGCTAGTTGTTTCCTTCTATGTGGTTTGGAAACATTGGTACTGTATCTGAAATGTCACCATTATTTCTATCATGTTTTAAAACGCCTGTCAGTCTATCTTCGCTGTCTTCATGGTGATTTGAATAGAACACATTTATGGAGAGGTTTACATAGTTACATTTAAATAATTTAGGGACGTTCTTGGTGTAGAGAAAACTCAAGCCATTTTAAGAAAAGCAACCTACAGTGAAGGACAAAGCTCCTTTCTGTTCAGGATATCAGAACAGCTTATGTCTCTAACAAAAACACATTAAAGTAAAATAATTTGGAGGGAAAAACTGGCATACTGGCCCTGTTATAACCAACAGAGTGACTCTAGTTTATTTACTGAGAGACAGGATGTTACATTTTCAATAGCCCAGTTTTTAGGCCCACAGACAGCTTTGCCTTGGAAGTGACAACATGTATTGCACTACATCCAACTTTAGAATTTTCTTGAGCAGACCCACTGAAATAATTAGGACTGAAATGCTTTGTGACTAAAAAGTTCTGTTCCTTCCAACAGATCTACGCCAGGTAGATATGATGTCAGCTTTAGCCCACTATTTTCCCTCCAAAACGGAAGATATATTCAAGAAAAGATTAGACATGTTGTGAGTGAGCAAACTGCATTTCAATTAATAAATCAAAAAAGTAGATCAATCACAGATCTTGAGTATCACCTTTGGTCAGCATTTTTTATACAAATCTGTATTTTGAGATACTACAGTCCCAAATTTCAGTGCTTAAAATTACATTTTTGCTCAAACACAAGAAATGGAAACACTGATACAAGTGCAAAAACAAGGATTCTTTGTGAAGAAAATCCCTACAGGAAGAGATGCTATAAATGCCCTGAGCCTTTTATAAAATGTAAAAAACTGTCCCACATTAAACTGTCCACCGTGGGGACCTTTTGTTCATAGGAAAATAAGCTAATATACCAACAAATACTTTCCTGTGAACAAGAATAAACACATACAGAACAGCTGCAGATTCCATGAACTGCAAGACAGGAATTCTTCAAAATTATGTACATGATAAATGGCAGCTAAATCCTTGAACCATATAGATATTGTGCTGGCTGTTCAGTAGGCAATAACCAATTCAAAGACTGGCAACGAGAGCTGAGTATATTCACACCCTTCAATCGTCATAATAGTGTATTTGTTGCCTATGAGTGTATGAAGAAAATAAATAATTCATTTTGCTTAGTCAGCACAGTATTCGCAATGTCATGCATGTTATACAAATGAAAGATGTCAATCACATAAAAGAAAGATCTGGTTTGTTACTGTCTTGTTGAAGGATGATAAACTAGATGAACAAAAAAGCTATTACTTGGTGTGTAAGATGACAACTTCAGTTTCAGTGCAACCTAGGCAGAAAGAGTTAATGTGCCAGTCACTCAATACATGTCCAGGATATTAAGATGTGATATGCAACTTCTATGGACATTGAGGTTACAAATGGAAATGGAAATGCTTTGAAAGATGCAATGGAGGAAAAAAAACTGGTAACAAACCATCTTTCATAATTCTTTAGTCTCTAGGACTGAATGAAGCGGCTGCTTCATCAAGATGGAGGAAAGACTCAACCACACTGATGCAGTTGAAATTAGAGAATGATAATCTAATCTATGTTAGCCACGTCATCTGTTCAAAAGATAACAAATACCCAAAGAATATCAGACCTGATGGTGGATTTGCGATCATTATTTCACTCTCCTTTTCTTCTGGAAGTAAAATTGTAATGGAAGAAATAACTTTCACAATGCAACTCATGGAAAAAGCCAGACAAACACAAATGATGACACCCTGGTGCTAACAGATTTCTTTACTGTAAAGAATACGCATACCTGCTAGGTAGATTAAGTAATTGATAAAAACAGTTTCCCATTAGTTAAGAAAACTGACCTTACTTTCATTATGTTCTTGCTAATCTATTTCTAGGCTTTCAGCCTAGTGTAGCTCTAGTGACTGGCAGTGTTACCACACGGATCGTGGATTAGGCAGAGGTAGTTCAGGAAACTGGCCAAAGTCCACTTAGGATTCCATTTCAGTAACCTTGGTTGCAAAAATAAGATTTTAATCCTTTGTTCAGTTACACAAAATGCTTCCACTATGGATGGAAATATTGTCACACCTACATGATCACAGCAATGTGGAGAATAAATAGCCCTATTTGTAAAAAGAGAAACTAGTTCCAATTAGTTAGTTTAATTATTGTTTTTTGAAATGATTACAGAAAGATGTAAGGCAATGAAAGATGGCCATTGTCTGACATATAGTGCTGCTCCTCCATTTCACTGCCGAGAAGTTTTTAAATTTTGAGATAAGCTTTCTAACAATGAATTGAGCAGATATTTTCTTAGACTGAAATAGGAGTTTGTGAAAGCCTTCACCTTTTGGTTATACATTTTATTCTTCTTTGGAATAGATAACGGTGTTCAAGTAATTCTAGGCTAAATCCACTTATTAGACTCAACTGGATTAGATAGAAGGTGTAGCCCTACCACATTTGGTGGGCCACCAGTTCCCCCCCACCCCACCCTTGGCTTTAACCTAATTCCTCTTGCACACATTATCAGGAAGTTTTCCTGCAGGAAGTACAGTAAAATGCAGTGCCTACTTTACACCTGGGTGTTACACCTGGAAATGTGGGACATACATTTAACAGGCAAATAAATGAAATGCGTGGAATCAATACAAGAACCTTACATTTCCCCAGAAATCTGTTTTCCAACAATAGTTACATTTAAGAAGACTATTTAACCAATATATTCTTTAAAAAAAGGAGGAGAAGTGTCTTAGTATTTATCCCTGGTGGGTGGGATCAGATGGCTTGGACCTCCACCAGTCCTAGTGAAATGTTATATATGCCCTTGCTCCAGCTCTGTCATTGCTGCTTGTAAGCTTTAAAGATAATCCACATGCTCTAAAAAAGACAGCTGAGATTTTATATAGAGATTATGTGGAGACATCAGTCAAAGATGAAACATGCAAAAGTTTTAATAGATGACAACATGGAACCTAGAGAGAGAAGGTTAAAATGAAACACTCAGACAATTCATTAGAAGGTTGCCTGCATGGAACCTGAAGGGGGAAACAACCACATTAACTTCATGATATTATGCCAGGAAATGAACAAATTGTAGTAGCTATATTGCCTGCACAAAAAAGGAAAGGAATAAAAGGATAGTGTGGAATAAAATACATGTGATCACAGTGCAACACGAAACAGTCATGAAGCATGGAGCCAAAAAAGATGACATGGTGCATTTGGTGACACAGCCGCTGTTGATTAAATTTTTCTGCGAATACAAGAAATGTGGTACAGAAATAGATGGCCGAGCTATTAAGAAGAAAATCCACTTAATTCAATTCACTTTGCTTCCAAATAGACCTGTCTTGGACTGTACTGTAAGTTTCCTAGCATTCCATAACTCCTAATTAATCCCGTGATTCAAAACCAGAATTTGGAGATGTTGTGGAATGTAACTCCCCAAATCCCCCAGCCTTTCTAGACCAAAAAAGTTACATCTCCAAGTTCTTTCAAACACGATTATCAAGTAAACACCATAGACTTCACTAAGGATTCTATCCCTTTCTTCCGTTGGAACTAGATAGGTTTGTTGGACAAACACCTTCAAGGTTGTAAACAGTGGGATATTAGCAGTGCATTAAGAAGGGTACTTCTAGACAGTGGGGGGAACAACTGCAGGAGGTCTGTGGGCTATTTTCCACTACCCTGGACATTTATCCACTTCGGTAAAACTGGAAATAACAGAATATTACTTATGCTTTTCCACAAAGGGGTTTTTAGTTTTTGTTTTGTTTTTTGGCTGAAATAAGGTGTGAAAAACCCCTTGTTTTATAGGACAATTGCAACCCTTGGTGGTTCTTGGAGGCATTATTCCCTCGCCCTCTCCAGCTGGTTAAGTCCAGAACAGCCTGTATACAGTCCACAAGTCATGCACTTTCCACTTATGTTCTAGACAGACAATTTCTAGAGCTTCCATCTGCAGTCTTAGATTAGATGGTCTCTTCCAACTCTGCAATTCTGTGATTGAGTCTAGTGGCATCGTGCAGCCATTCCATCTTTCCTTCCTCTGTACTAAGAAAAAAGGTGGATGAAACAGTAGGAAAGCTTGGATGGTGTGTGGGGGGGATGCAATGTTGCCTGGCCACCCCATAAAATGAAATTCCATTCATCAGGTAAGGCAGTTTCGCAGCGAAAGACTCTGGAAACGCCATAATAAATAGCCATAAAAAAACTCCTCTGATTCTGGCCAAAGTGGCTAGTAAGGGAATTTGTAGAGACCATGACGGCCGCTTCCAAATTAGTCAATTAGCATGGCCTTCTGGGTACTCTTCTCTTTTAAGAGGCTAACTTGTCAAAATACTGTACTTGAAGCAGAATCTCAAACTGTGAGAATTAGATTCTTGATCAGAGAAGGTACTCCCTCACTAGCCATAACCTAACACTGACAATGAAAATGAATAAACAAAACGTAGAACCGAAAGGGTAGGTTCAAGATGTTGTGCTGCAGCCTGGCAGCAAGCACTTTAGACCAGTTGAAATGTCAATCTTTCAAAGGTAATTATTGTCTTGCAATAATCCAGTCTCAGAGTTACTAAACAGGAATGATTGAGCATAAACTCAAGAGCCCTCAAAGCTAGTCAAGAAGAAGCAAACATGACATAATATAACAAAACATAACAAAACAAAACATAACGTAACATATAACAGGGAGAGATTGAGCAATAGAACTCTCATGTCATATGCAGCTTGGCCTCGGGATATTTAAAGTGAAGAAGAAGGAGGAGAAGGAGAAGGAGAAGGAGAAGGAGAAGGAGAAGGAGAAATCACATACCGTAGTTAAAAAAAGAAACTACATTATGGCTTGGAAAAGAAGAATGAGAAAAAGAGCATCAATAATCTACTTTTGCTTTCTCCTGGTTTCTAGCTGCCAGAGAATAAGCACACTCACCTTTTCCAGGTGCAGTTCCATCTTCCTGAGGTTTACTTTGTTCTGTGTAGGAAGTAGAAGCACACTTGTGAGAGAAAACACCCTGATCATAAATGTTTGTACTAGCCTGCTCACCTGCAATGCTGGCATAACATGAGCACTTTTAGATATTATGCAAGCACCACAGTTGGTATGAACCATTCCACAGTATTAACTGCATAGCTGCAAGAGTCTGGTGATTAATTTATGCATAACTTATATTAATTAAAGCAAACTGTTAGATTATTTTAGCATCCCCATATTTTTGGTGGGGCAGTTGGTTAGGAATGAAGCCATCGCTGGATAATGGAGCATATACTTTCCATGTGCTTATTTTATCTACTCTGCTTTGATCAGTCGTCAAAAGGACCCATTACTATGTGATGGAAAAGACCTCTGCATGATAGTTATGGCTTCTACTTTTTTGGGTGTGGGTAGGTGCATCCAAATTTGGTTCACATCCAGAATGTGCAATTGCTGGGAACAGACCAAAAGCGAGCCTTTCAACTATTAGCGCTGCCAAAGCTCCTTTCACTGTCAATTTTTCAGATTAGTAGTGCCAATGGAAACCATACTTGGAGACAGGTTCTCTATTGGTGCTATGCACAAGACAAAGAAAAACATTTTTAAACTTAGTCTAAGTAATTCAGTGCATTAGCAATGGTCTACCAGAGGCAAATAATAATACAGTAATTTTTTTCACTTCCCCCACCCCTCTGCTGAGGAACAGAGGAAGTGATCACTTTGTCAATATCCTGAAATACCTCATTTATTAAATACTTTTACAGTACCAGAAAATGCCAGTGGAGGGAACTGGATTAAATACGGTCAATTGAGGTCATTATGCAATTTAGATATGAGGATCTCACCAAATGGCATATCACTCCTCCCACTGACCTCAAGCAACCCTATTTAGACCACACAGGTTAGTCCACTAGAATTATTACAATAATTTCATGTAGTTTCATTAATTTACCTAACAGGATAAAAATGGAGAGGAGTAATATGTACTCTGCCTTGAACACTTGAACTTTTGGAAACTAAGCAAACTCACCTTTTCCTGGTGCAGTTCCATCTTCTTGAGGTTTAGTTTGTTCTGTGTAAGAAACAGAAGCATATTTTTAGGAGAAAATACTCTGAACACTCATAAATGTCCATGGTACAGTTACTTGTAATGTTGGCATAACAGCAGCATTTTAGATATTGCAAAAGAACCACAGTTGATATGTTTCACAGCATTATAAGCAAAAAGATGCAAAAATTAGACCATTCATTTAATATGGAATAGTCAATGAGTCTACAGTGTGATGCAGCAGCAAAACAAAACAAAACAAAACTGAAAACCCACCAAAAAAAAAAAAAACCCTAACATGAAAGTCACAGTAGAGATGGGTGTATTCATATATAAATTATGCCCCTACCTGGATAGGAAGTCTCTGACAACACCAGTTCATGCGCTAGTAATCTCAAAAACTGATTATTGCAATGCTCTCTACATGGGGCTGCCCTTGAAGATGATAGGGAAGCTTCAGCAGGGCCAGAATGTGGCAGCCCAGTTAGTTTCTGTGGGCAAATATGATCATGTTTAACAAATCCTGGCCTGCCTGCATTGGCTCCTTGTAGGCTTTCATGCCAAATTCAAAGTGTTGGTGTCAACAGCGATGACACCATGTGGTGGCCACTGAAATACATGATACAAGTGAGGACCAAAGTGGAAGAATGTTACTAAAGGCTTCTTCAAAAAGCTCTCATTTGCAAAAGGCCTGGAGAGATAAGGCCTGGTGAACCACAAATGTGACTGAATTCCACAAAGACAAAGCCACCACTGAGAAGGCCCAGTTCCTAGCTAAAACCTTCTGAGCCTCCGTCAGTGTAGACACCTGTAGCATCAAGACTAGAGAGGAACACTCTTTGCTGTTGTGACCGGAATAAGTTCGCAGAGCTCCATTTGGTTCTGAGCACACAAACTTTTTTTAGAAGTTGTGGTATCCTTTAACACAGTGATCTCCAACCTTGGGCCTCCAGATGTTCTTGGACTACAGCTCCCAGAAGCCTTCACCACCACCTCTGTTGACCAGGATTTCTGGGAGTTGAAGTCCAAGAACACCTGGAGGCCCAAGGTTGGGAACCACTGCTTTAACACATAAAGTGTTAATGTGGCTTCAATTGGGTCTTCTTCTGAGGACTTCCCTTGTCCTTACTAGAGGGTGTTTCCAGGGTTATGTGTTAAAGGAGACATAAACTCCTGAAAGGGTTTTCTTTCTGAATTCTGCTTGGTCTTTGGGAAGGAGCAATAAGAGCCTGTTGGTCATTCTGTTATTCATCCCTGGCATCCCATCTGGATATTTGAACATATGCGCACCAACACAGTGCAGCACACATTAATACTTGCTGGAAGCCACCTAGGTTTTTCTTCCTAACGTTTTGCCAGTCTCTGTGAATGGCATCTTCAGAGGACAGGAGTTAGAACTATGTCTGTGTTCTGGTGTAGTGTGTGGGATAGTTGAGTATTTGTAGCTGTGGGATCAGCTCTTTGTCCTTTTCAGGAGACTGGGTGATTTTGGTGATCAGGGTGTTTTTTGTTATGGATGTATTGTTTGTTTGTTTGTTTGTTTATTAAATGTACACCCCGCCCATCTATACCGAAATCTACTCTGGGTGGCTAACAATTTAAAAATGGAATAAAAACAATATAGTAAAATAAAAAACAACAAGATGGGGAAAAAATAAAAATATTCAAGTGATGGCAGGAGGGAAAGCCTGCCTAAAGAGCCAGGTCTTAAGTTGGCTCTTAAAAACACCCAGTGAGGGAGCCAGACAGATCTCCGGGGCAGTCTGTTCCAAAGGCAAGGGGCCACTGCCAAGAAGGCCTGGTTTCTTGTTCTTTCTCTCCAGGCCTCCCTTGGTGTTAGGCCTCTCAGCCGCCCTTCCTGGCTAGAATTAGTGGTTCAGGTAGATCTAGGTGATAGGAGGCGTTCCGCTAGATATCAAGGTCCTAAACAGTTTAGGGCTTTATATGTCATCATTAACACTTTGAAAACAATGCGGAAACAAACAGGCAGCCAATGGAAATATGCTGATATTTTCTCGTCCCACTGAGAAGTCTGGCCACCGCATTATGCACCATTTGAAGATTTCGCATCAATCTCAAAGGTAGTCCCACGTAGAGCGCATTGCAGTGGTCTAATCTCGAGATTACGAGCGCATAGACCAGAGTCGTCAGTGCCCCAACATCAAGATAGAGATGCAGCTGGGCAACCCACCACAGATGGAAATAGGGGAGCGGACCACTGATGCCACCTGGGTTTCCATGGTAAGCACTGGTTCCAGATGGGCCCCCAAGCTGTGAACCTCACTCTTTGAGGTGAGGGTTGACCCCCCAAAAGAGAGGGAGTCACCCACGCCACTGATGGAAGGACCACCCACCCTCAAGACCTCTGTCTTGTCCGGGTTCTTGCTGTGATATTCATGTTTACTTGGAACTAAAAGAGATTTGATGAGATTACGATTGCAGACCCCCCCAAAAAAGAGAGGGAGTTTCCCAAACCACCAATGGAGGAGCGACCCACCCTCAGTACCTCCATCTTGTCTGGGTTCAGCCTCAATCCATTCTCTGGCATCCATTGCAGCACAGCCTCCAGGCAGCACTGAAGGGATGGAACGGCACCCACTGTGGTTGGAGAAAAGGAGATCTAGAGCTGGGTGTCATCAGCATACTGATGGCACGAAACCCCACACCCCCTGATGACCCCACCCAGTGGCTTCATGTAGATATTAAACAGCATTGGGGAGATAATCGAGCCCTGTGGAACCCCACAATTGAGGCTCCACGGGGCCGAGACACTCTCCCCAAGCTGTACTCTGTGAAGATGGTCCTCCAAGAACGATTGGAGCCAAGCAAGCGCCAGATCACCGATTCCCAGCTCGGAGAGCCTCCTCAGGAGGATGCCGTAGTTGACGGTATCGAAGGTGGCTGAGATATTGAGGAGGACCAACAAAGACATTTTGCCCCTGTCAGCCTCCCTCAGCACGTCATCAAACCAGGCGACCAATGCTGTTTCCATACTGTGGCGTGGCCTAAGGCCTGACTGGAATGTTGTGATAAGGGGGGAGAAGATCCGTCACTGTGATTGATGGGTGTTGTTAGCTAGTCTTTTGTGTGCAGTGATCCTTGTGGCTGGGTAGAGTTCGTTGACCTTTTTGCAGGCTGTATTTTTCAGTGCTGGGAGCCAGGCTTTGTTGAGTTTTAGACCTCCTTCTTTCTTCTTCTTCTTTTTTGTTGAAGCTTCACAAATGTCATATGTCCCATAATGCCCTGCATCATCCAGTGCAGTATCATCCAGAGGCACTGTCAGAAATTTAAAAGGTGGGTGCTGCAACTAAACCCACAGTGGGAGGGAAGTACTGCTCATGAATCCCCCTGTGAGGTAGTTTGTTGGAAGCCATTCATCCACAGAGTTGCCCCTGTTGGAATGTCCCCTGGCTGTTCCCATAAGACGACACTTCCGCCAGGATGGCGAAGCAAGGCTGAATATCTGTCTCTTCACCCGATATCTAAAAAATGAAGATAAATGCCTTTCTTCCTGCGGGTCCTGTGAGTAAATAACTTTTAAACTCCTTATGAAAACTTCTGGCAAATATAGAAGGACTTTTGAAGCGTAGCTGCATTGTCTTTAATCTAAAAGAAAACACTTTCACTTTTGACCGGAAAGCCGGAGGCTGAAAAGAGAAACAATGTGGGCTCTTGAACACGGCTTGGCTTCCTAAGTTATAAATCTCTGCCTTGTTTATACATGAGGAGAGGTAGAGATAAGAGTAAAAGCTGGGTGCGTGTGCCATCACAAAAACCTTCAGATCGCAGCCTCGATAGAGTTGCCCGGTTACAAAGAACAGAGGAGGGGGGGGAGTCGAACTTTGCAACCACTATGGAGAAAACAGTTTCAGATTTGGTCTCCTCCATGAAAGGAATGCAAAGCCAGTTTGCACAGCTTCTCTCTAAAATGGATTTGATGTTAGAAGGGCACCAACAGATGAGTCAAGATTTAAAGAAATTTCAGGGAGAAATGACAGATATCAAGACTAGTCTAAATAAGACAGAGGGCAGGTTACAACAACTGGAAGATTTTCAGGGCAGCCTTGGCCAAGGTTTTCAGAGCAAAGTTGAAAAACAAGAGGAATCTATTAATGACCTAAAGAGAAAGCTCATCTATTTTGAAGACAATGCGAGACGTAACAACATTAAAATAATGAACTTTAATCACAAGAAAGAAGTGAATTTAAAACAAGAGGTAATAGACTGGATTAACACAGTGATGAACTCTCAACATGTGTCTGAGGAAGATATTGAGAGGGTTCATTTTGTTGGAAAACCTCAAAGAGACAGAAGACCTATAATAGTGAAATTTTTCAATTATAACAAGAAAAATCAGTTCCTCAAGGTCATTAAAGAAAAACCTGAAGTGTTAGTTTACAGATCAGACCCAGTTCAGATCTATCAGGATTTAAGCTCTGAAACTATTCAATGGAGGAAAACAATGAAACCTATTACTTCAATCCTAATTAAGAATGGCAAGAGATACAACTGGGGTTATCCTGTTTTTTTGAAAATATGGAAGGATGGAACCCTACACAAAATACACTCTTTTGACGAGGGAAAACATTTGTTATTGGCTTGGGGAATTTGGGACCAGAGTGTGCAAGAGACAAGCAAGCAAGTGGCTCTGTAAGGACAGCTGATTTGGAAGATACCCTCAGAAGATTTTTTTTTTTTTGAAACAATTTTTTTGATTGGAAGAGATTAAGAGAACCATTGGATATTGATATAATCTGGTTTTTTTTTTTCCCCTCCTATTTTCTTTCTTTTTTCCCCTGCCTATTGTCCCCTTTTCCCTTTTTTTTTTAAGACAGTTAATTTGAAAAAGAAGATACTATTAGAATTTTTTTTTTTTTTTGGATTTTTGAATTTTTTTTTTTGATTGGAAGAGACTAAGAGACATTATAGGATGCTGGAATAATCTGGTTTTTTTTTCTCTCCCTAATCACCCTACTTTTTTTTCCCTCCTGCCCATTGCCCTTTTTTTCCTTTCCCCTCCCAATTCCCCTCCTTTTTTCTTCTTTTTTCTCTTCTCCTCTCTTTTTTCTTCTTTTTTTTTCTTTTTTTTTTTTTCTTTTTGGTAAGGGGGGAAATTTTGGGGAAAACTCTGTTTTTTTGTTTGTTTGTTTGTTTGCTTGTTTGTTTAATTTCTCTTCCTTTTTTATTTTCTTTTTTTTTAATAAACAAAGAACTTGTGTGTTTGTTTTGGGTTTTTTTTTCTTTCTTTCTTCCCCTTTTCTAATTATAAGCATGTGTTTTACAAGTATGTGCACATATATATGGGTCAAAAGGGGGGAAGGAGGGAAAAAAAAAAGAGAAAGGGGGGAAAGTTTTGGTTATTGTTATTGGTTTGTTTTGTTTTGTTATTGCTCTGGATTGTCCGATTAAGATGGGATTGAACAAATAAAAAAAAGGAAGGTATTTGGATATATATATGTGAATAAATATATGATGTGGGGTGAAGGGGAGGTGGAGGTTCGGCTGGGGTCCAGACTGGTGGGAGTGGCGTCTCCCCCCCTCCCAGATCGCGTGTTCAACATTAGTGAGACGCGGGGAAGCTGGAGGGAGGAAAAATGTTTATATGTAGGGAGGAAGGGTAGGGATAGAGAATTAGAAAGAGGTGAATTTAATTTTTTTAGTTGTTTTTGTTTATGTTTTGGGAATTGCACAAAGGGACCAACTAAGAAGCAAAAGATTGAACAGACATGGGGAAAAACATAAGAGTAGCCACTTTAAATGTGAAAGGCCTAGGAGCTGTATTAAAGAGAAGGAAAATAGAATTATTATTAAAAAAAAGTAGAGTGGACATTATCTATCTACAAGAGACACATCAATTAAAGGATGGAGTCAATGAATTGAAATTGCAAAATATACATATATATGAAAAAACCTTTGGGACATCCAAATCTAGAGGGGTAGCAATATTAATATCTAAACATTGTGAATTTATAGTAAAAGAAGTAATAAAAGATAGTAATGGTAGATATTTGATAATCCAAGGACAAATGGGGGAAGAAGAATACACATTAGTAAATGTGTATGCACCAAATATGAACCAAGGAGAATTTTACAAACATGTTATTAAAGAAATGGAAAAAGTTAGGAAAGGATATGTGATTATGGCAGGAGATTTCAACATGGTCTTAGATAAGTTGAAAGATAAATCTACACATAAAAAAGATGAATTGCATAAAAGGGATACCCCCCTAAGTAAGATAATAAATACTACCGATTTGAAAGATATATGGAGAGAATTGAAGGGAGATGAAAGGAGGTTTACATATTATTCTGCGGTACATAAAAGTTACTCTAGAATAGATTTTATGTTTATATCACAAAATTTGATTTCAAAAGTAGTAGACACAAATATCAATGTGATAAAGATAACAGACCATGCATTGATGGTGATGGAAATAAAAGTGAAGAAAGATTATAGAGAAGCTAAGAGATGGAGGATAGACTCCAATATTCTTCAACATACAGAGGTGATAGACAAAGTCAAGAAAGAATGGTTGGAAATATGGTCATTTAATGAAGCGGGTGGGAATAAAATAGGTGTGTTATGGGACACCATGAAAGCTGTTATGAGAGGAATTGCTATAAGAGAATCTTGTAGATTAAAAAGACTGAGAGAAGGAAATGTAAAAAGGATTGAAGAATCGTTAAAGGATTTAGAAACTAAATATTTTATAGATAGAGACAATAAAAAATTATTAGAGATACAAGCTAAAAGAAAGGAATTGGAAAGCTTAGAACTAGAAAAAGTACAGAGGGATCTGATATACACTAAAAGGAATTTTTTTGAATATAGTAATAAAAATTCAAAACTTTTAGCTAGAATGGTTCATACCAAAAGAACAAAAAACAACATTGGTGTGATTAAAGATAAAACAGGAAAAAATTGCAGTTTAATGAAAGAAAAATTAAAGATTATACAAGATTTTTATCAAAATTTATATAAAAGTAATAGCGCATCAAAAGAAGATATAGAAACTTATATTAAAGAAAATGTTAAGAGTGAAATATCAGAGAACGATAAAAAAGACTTAGATAAAGAAATAAAAGAGGAAGAGATTATAGAGATAATTAATAAACTAAAATATGGTAAAACCCCAGGTTTTGATGGACTAGGTCCGGAATACTATAAAACCTTTAAATCAATATTGATCCCTAAATTAAAAGTGCTTTATAATGAAATTTTGGAAGGAGAGAGGATACCAGATTCATGGAAACATTCATTGATAACTCTTATTCCAAAACCTAATAAAGACCTAACAGACCCAAGTTCATATAGGCCTATTTCTTTACTAAATCAGGATGCAAAGATATTTACAGCAATACTTGCAAATAGAATTAATAAATTTATTATAAAATATATCAAAGAGGATCAGAATGGTTTCTTGAAAGGTAGGCAAATGGAAAACTTAACAAGGAGGGTTTTGAATATTATACACAATATAGAAAAAAATAAACTGAAGGCAGGCATTTTATCATTAGATATATTTAAAGCATTTGATTGTGTGGAATGGCCAACATTAAAGACTTTGTTAAAGGGTTGGGGTTTTGGAAAAAAGTTTAGGGGGATAATAGATCAATTATATTTAGAGAATACCTCTGTAGCAATAGTTAATGATGGGATGACAGATCAAATAGCTCTTGGCCGAGGTACTAGGCAAGGTTGTCCTCTCTCTCCAGTTCTGTTTTGCCTGGTTATTGAAATGTTAGCAAATGTAATTAGGAACGACGATTTAATTGAAGGTATAGGAGAAAAGAAGACAAAGATTAATTTATTTGCGGATGATTCTTTATTGACAGTGAAAAACCCGTTAGAATGTATAGATAAAATTAAAACACACTTAGAAAAATTTGGAAAAATAACCGGATTAAACATAAACTGGCAAAAATCTGACTTAATGTTGTTTAATTATAGTAGAATAGAACAAGAAAAGTTTACTGAAAAACATGATTTTAAAATATGTAAAACAATTAAATACTTAGGAATAGATTTAGCGAAAAATATTCAAAAGATAAAGGATTATAATTATAACAAACTAAAGGAAGTAATTAATAAGAAACTACAAGAATATGATAAGTTCAAATTATCTTGGTTTGGAAAGATTGCATTGGTAAAAATGAAAATTTTACCAAAAATTAATTTTCTATTCAGAATGTTACCAATGCAGTTAACAGAGGATGAGTTGAAATATTGGCAAAGAATAGTTAACAAATATTGTAATGAAGGGAAGAAATCTAGAATAAATAAAAAGTATTGGTATAAAACAACAAAAAAAGGTGGTATAGGTTTGCCAAATATAAGAAACTATTATTTAGCTAACCAACTGAGGTTTATTGGTGAAATTATATATAATCCGGAAAGGTTAATTTGGTGGGAAATAGAATCATCAGAACTACAAGGAAATATAGAAAAATATTTATTTGCTAAAGGTAAGAAAGATAAAATAAGTCAAGTTAATAATCCCTTTTTAAAGACACTGTTAAATATATGGTATAAGTATAAAAAGAATTTATGTTCATCATACTCTCCATTTAGATTAGTGACAGAAATAGAAGATTTTCCTACCAATATGAAGGTGTATATGGATCTATTTAAAGAAGAAAAAGTGATTAGACTGAAAGATTGGCTGTATAAAATGAGATCGATAGATCAAATGAAACAAGTATTTCAAAACAAGACTATTTCATGGTTGAACTATGCACAACTGGAAAGATGGACTAAGGAATGGGCAAATAAATATAATAAAGGTAGAGAGCACACAAAATTTGAACAATTTTTACTTTCATATGAGGACATTCAGATGACTGACTCAGTAAAAGGTACAGTGAGTAAAATTTATTCACTTTTTAATTTAGAGGAAGAAGAAAGTGAGAAAGAAGGATTGAAAATGGTGTGGGAACAAGATATTGGGAAAAGAATAAATGAAGAAGAATGGAGGAGGATATGGAAAATGAGGATTTTAAGACTGATGTCAGTAAGAATAAAGGAAAATTTTTTTAAACTTAGTTTAAGATGGTATTTAACACCGGTAAAATTAAACAAAATCAACACCAGTCATCCGAATGTCTGTTGGAAATGTGAGAAAGAAGTTGGTACATACTTTCATATGTGGTGGGAATGTGAAAAGGTACAAAGTTTTTGGAGACAAATTTTTAAAGAATTAAGTTGTATCTGTGGAAAAGATATAGAATGTAAGGCTGAGATTGCTTTGTTATCAATATATGAGAATGTGGAATATGACAAAATGATTAAAGAATTGATAACTAATCTAATAACAGCAGCTAGATTGATTATTGCTAGACAGTGGAAATTAAAGACTGAATTACAAATTGAAGAATGGTATAAAGAAATATGGAATATAGCATTAAATGATAAATTAACTTGCAATTTAAAGATGAAGAAAGGAGAGTTGAAAAAGAATAATTTTTATGTAATATGGGGTAAATTTTTGGAATATGTGTTAATAAGGGGAAAAGGGAGAGCTCCAAATCAAGAATCTATGCAGTTCTGGAGAGGAGGACAATAGAAGAAGAAGAATGAGAAGAAGAAGAAGAAGAAAAAAAAAAGAAGAATATGGCGAGAGGTCCCGTATATGGTGGTGGGGAACACTGTTATTGTGTTGTAAGCGTATATGTTTTATGTATATGATTTTTTTTTTTGTTATAGTTAATAAATAAAAAAAAAATTCAAAAAAAAAAAAAAAAAAGACAATAGGTGTCAAATTTCTAGATGAAGATGAACTTACAATCAAAGTCCATGCTACATTAATCATACATTGACTGAAATTATATCGCTTAGCATAGAAAGTTGCACTAAATTAGGCTCATTGAATCAGTGGGGGTCCAGTCAGCCATCTCCTCTATAAGTTCCATTGATTCAAATGGTCCTATTCTAGTGCAATATTCTATGCTAAGTAACAGAATTTTAACCAGTATATGTTTAATGCAGCATGGAGTTTGATTGTAAGTTTATCTTTATCTGGAAATCTGACACCTATTGCCTTATGGGAACAGCAATTGAACTTATGGAGGAGCTGACTCACAAAATTCCCCCAGATTAAATGGGCTTACTCTAGTGTAACTCACTATACTATGCAGTAGGATTTCAGCCAATGTGTAGTTACATAGTTTAAAAAAGGAGAAACTCCAGTGATTCTAATAAGCCTCTTCACCCCCACACATACACTTTAAACTTACGCACAGGTTTATAGGTGACATTTTAGATGTAAAAAAAATGGGAAGGGGAGTTTGAGCCACTCCACACCTGGATTAGTGTCATGCACACATATTTGCAGGAATCCAAAATGATCTTAAACTGACAAATAATACTAACAAATATATCCTACAGTGTGAGAGCAGGAAGTCATATACAGTGGTGCCTCGCATAGCGATTGCTTCGTTTTATGACGAAACCGCTTTGCAACGTATTTTTTGCGATCGCAAAAGCGATTGCTTTGCGATGTTCCCTATGGGGGAATTTCGCTTTGCGATGATCGGTTCCCTGCTTCGGGCACCGATCATTGCAAAGCGATGATTTTTAACAGCTGATCGGCAGTTTCAAAATGGCCACCGGGTAAAGAAAATGGCCACCCGCTGTGTTTAGGGACGGATTCCTCGCTTTACAGGCACCAAAAATGGTGGCGCTATGGAGGATCTTCTCTTAAAGGTGAGTTTTAAGCCCATAGGAACACATTAATCGTGTTTTAATGCGTTTCTATGGGCTTTTTAATATCGCATAGCGATGTTTTCATTCTGCAGCGATTTTTGCGGAATGAATTAATCTTGCTATGTGAGGCACCACTGTAGTCTGATCCAAACAGAACATTATTTTAAACTATTGTGTGGCTGAACTCTCAGAGCAGAAGAAAGACTGATCAACAAATTCTGTGCAAACCATATAGACAGGCCAAAATGCTAGAAAGGGCCACATCAAGAGTACTTTTCCACCTAATACTCTGTATATTTATGAGGAATCAAGTCCCACAAAGTTTATTTGTTTCATTTATTTAATGTTCTGAAAAGCCATTTTTTTCAGGGTTGTCATATGCAGACGGCAGGTGTATGGGCCTCAATTGCAAGCAGGCAGAATACTTTGAGAAGTTGCTTTGAACAAAAAAGCAGCTGACGAACTGAGATGAAAGAAGCTCTAAGTTGATTGTGTAAAAGCAAGACATTAGGAATAGAACTCCATAATGTTGGCCTCAATCATTGTCAAGAATGGAAGTACTGTAATCCCAGATAAGTGTGCACGTTACTGTAGTTTTAGTTAAGCCACTGCTGTAACTATTGTAAGTAATGTATCGCATAATGTTCTACCCGTGTCACGCGCGCGAGTCAGGAGGTGAGGCTGAGGAGCCTAACGCCGAGGGAGGCCCGGAAAGAAAAGACAAGAAATCGGGCCTTCTCGGCGGTGGCTCCTTGCCTCTGGAACAACTTTCCCCCTGACATTCGCGCGGCTCCCTCGCTGTGTATTTTCAAAAATCAATTTAAAACATCGATGTTTCAGCAGGCCTTCCCCTCAGCTAATTCCTGATTTTCCCTTTTCTCCTCTCCTAGTGTTTGCCCCATCTTGTTTAATGTTTTTCCCTTTATTTAAAATTGTTTTAGTTATATTGTTATATGTCTGTTGTAAGCCGCCTAGAGTGGTCCTGAGGGACTAGATAGGCGGGATATAAATAAAATAAATGAAAAAATAAAAAATAGCAAAGTGTGCTGCTTATATACCGCCCCATAGTGTTTCAAGCACTCTCTGGGCGGTTTACAAGTTAATTATGCAGGCTACACATTGCCTCCCCCAGCAAGCTGGGTACTCATTTTACCGACCTCGGAAGGATAGACAGCTGAGTCAACCTTGAGCTGGCTACCTGGGATTGAAACCCAGGTCGTGAGCACAGTTTGGCCTGTGGTACAGCAGTTTAACCACTGCCCCACGAAGCTCTTTGTAAGGAAGGATGCTTTTATTTCGTTACTTTAGAAGGCTCCTGAAAAAATACTAAACATATACTGTATGTTCATTATGACACACAGCATGCAGTTTTGCTCATCTGCCTAAGTTGCATTTAGCATCTTTCCTTTCGGCCACATGATCTGATTGGTCACTGAAAATATCTCAAAATAATACATTCTAACAACACAAGTTTGCAGAGACATGTGCACAGTTTATGGAACTGGCATATACACAAGAGTATGAATTTACCCAGAATTCATCAGAAATAGGAAAAGATCTTTTTGGGGGGACCTACAAATGTCACTGAAGCTACCAACATGAATTTGACCCAACTCCAGGAGGCAGTGGAAGACAGGAGGGCCTGGCGTGCTCCAGTCCATGGGGGGGGGGGGGTCAGACACAACTTAACGACTAAACAACAACAACAAATGTCACATCCAGCATGGCCAGAGGCTCTACTAGCTGTGAGATTCTGCAAACTGTATTCTTCCAAAAAGTAAAATCTCTCATCTCTGGAAACCATGTTTGTCTTTTATTAGATTCTCTTTCCCAACTGATTAAAGTATAACATACTGAATTTTCTTCAAAGGAGAGATAGGCCCTTTGTTGTGATTTTATTTCCTAATGTGAGGAATACTGTAACCCAAAACTTAATGGTCTTGTCTAAACTAACCTGGTGGAGGTGCCTTCTCCGCTTCCGTTTCATCTGAAAAGGACCAAAAAAGGCAGTTTTAAAAGCTTATATATCTACAAATATATGTGAATAGATTCTATGTATTCTAGTATACACTGGATGTATCTGTAAACATTCTGAAATTTAAACATTACCTTCACAGCCAAACACTCTCCACCTGCTGGATATGAAACTGTACCTACGTATTGTGGCTATATGTGTGTTTGCTGCACCCTTGAATATGGCCCATTAAATTATCTGGCTTTATTTCAAATTGTTTTACAAACAACAAACTAGCTTACCTAAGATGAGATTAATAATGCAGTAAAATGGACACATCACCTTAAATTACCTAAAGGCATTACCTATGTATCTAATTTCTTCAGCATTGCATTGCTTTATTTTATATACATCTCAGAAAAATGCAGTAATTTTTAATCAATACCATCCCTCAGGTTATTGAAGAGGGGCTTAATATAAGTTGTTATAAAAACGTATATAGGAAATCTTCAGTGTGCCAAGATAAAGTGCTTATGATCTGTAAATAAAAGAAGAAAGTGCATTAAATGTACTGCCTTCTATTATCAGATTTAACCATGATGTATCGTGCCTGCCTTCTTGCCTGCTTGCCTTCCTTTCTTCTATCTGGAAACTTGTGTAGGCATATTTTTAATAATAATAATAATAATAATAATAATAATAATAATAATAATAATAATAATAATAATAATAATAATAATAAAACCATGAATCAAAATCAATTTAAAATACAATATAAATCAGCAGTGTAACCATGCCCATAGGTAGGTAGGTATGTGTCCTAGTTCAAAAAATAAAACCTGCATCCTGAAATACTTTTTTATTTTGATTAGCTTAACATGCAGATGAATGAAATGTTTAAATGTTAAAGGTCACAGACACAATTAAGATTGCTATCCTATATTCATTTTCTTGAGAATAAGCTCAATAGAACTCAGTGAAGCTTATATAGGAATTAAAAAAAGATTTTAAAAAAAGAAAAATGAGAGGTCGGGCTAGTTGTTTCCTTCTATGTGGTTTGGAAACATTGGTATCTGAAATGTCACCATTATTTCTATCATGTTTTAAAACACCTGTCAGTCTGTCTTCGCTGTCTTCATGGTGATTTGAATAGAACACATTTATGGAGAGGTTTACATAGTTACATTTAAATAATTTAGGGAAGTTCTTGGTGTAGAGAAAACTCAAGCCATTTTAAGAAAAGCAACCTACAGTGAAGGACAAAGCTCCTTTCAGTTCAGGATTTCAGAACAGCTTATGCCTCTAACAAAAACACATTAAAGTAAAATAATTTGGAGGAAAAAACTGGCATACTGGCCTTGTTATAACCAACAGAGTGATTCTAGTTTATTTACTGAGAGACAGGATGTTACATTTTCAATAGCCCAGTTTTTAGGCCCACAGACAGCTTTGTCTTGGAAGTGACAACATGTATTGCACTACATCCAACTTTAGAATTTTCTTGAGCAGACCCACTGAAATAATTAGGACTGAAATGCTTTGTGACTAAAAAGTTCTGTTCCTTCCAACATTTACAAGTACATCAGAATTAAAACAGAATTGGTTCTTTGCCATTATTGCCGCAGATATTATTTATATAACAGCAGAAATGAACACAGTGCTTTTCAGATTGTCATACACTATGCAATTCTTGCACCCCAGAGAATCTACAGTCTAAATTTCATCAAAATTAATGTTTGGAAAAGTGTTTTATTTGCTAAAAAGAAAAACAGGACCTGCCAAAATCATAGTGTTCGTTAAATCTATCCTTTATCATAATGTAAAATACAAAATCAAGTTTTACAGAACTGAAGTCCTATGCTCAAGCCCACATATGATAACCCACTGCTCTATCTCCACTGGCGCCACACAGAAAATGTCTGGTGATTTAGTAGTCCAAACTTAAGGCCAGGGGACAAAGGCATACGATGCCACTGGGGCGGAGTCTTGTAATGTCATATAGGCAAGGCAGGCAAGGAGCACTGTTTTTTGGCCATCTGATTGGGGAAACAGGCATGAAGGCAATCCAGATCAATAGATCCCAAGTCCAGATAAAAGCCAGCTAACAAGATAATAATAATAATTTATTGTCATTGTAACTGGGAGGAAAACATTGTTGCTGTAGTTACTGTTGTTTTAGCAGTCAAGTAGATGGTAAAATAAGTTCAATAATGGCTGTACTTTTGGCCATACCTGCTGGGGTTTGACTCCTCTTTAGCACAGCGTACATTTATTGTGGGGAGATTTTTCAGGCCCTGCATTGCTGCTAGGGTGTATAGAAGGTTCACCACCAATCCCAGGAGCTTTGTCCAGGTCATGTGCTGCTACTGCCACTAGCTGTATTTTTTTTTATTTATTTATTTATTTGATTTTTACCCCGCCCCTCTAGACCATGTCTACTCGGGGCGGCTTACAAAATAAAACAAAACAGTATAAAAATATATAAAATCATAAAAATTACAACTACAGTTTCAATTTACAACAAGAAGGCTCACAAGTCACAGTTCTGTCACTTTAGTTGCTTGTTGGTATGTGCCATCATGTCATATCTGGCTTAATGGCGACCCTAATAGGATTTTCAAGGTATGTGAAATATTTAACAAGTGGTTTTACTATTGCCACCACCCTATGGTTGAGCAGATATTTGAATTTGGGTCCCCTGAGTCCTAGGCTGGCATGCTGTCCTCTATGTAACACTGGCTTTCATCCCATGATGAAAGGTAACTGGGCATGTTAGCCTTGAGAAAAGAAGACTTAAGAGCAGATGTGATCGCATTTTTCAAATACTTGAAAGGTGGTAATACGGAAGAGGGGCAGGATCTGTTCTTAATCTGCTTTGATTAGGATTCCTGCATTGAGCAGGGGGTTGGACCTGATGGCCTTCTAAGCCCCTTCTAACTCAGTTATTCTAGGATTTTGTGATTCTTTCTCCAAATAACACAGTGGGACCAAGGTTATGTCCCCTCCCCTCCTTCCTGGCGTTTTATTATGTCACTGTTGGTGAACTACCACACATGTTCAAAGGCTTCCATGTTGAAGCAACGGGCCTTCCCAATGTCAGCTGGAAATAAATGGAGATGGGTGTCAGGCTTGAAAGCTACCTTCTGTCACAAAAATCAAACGTTCTCCCTCATTCTGAGATCTGTCTTCCTGTCTGATGTTCCCTCAAACATCCAATGGCACCCTGGGGCCTATCAACACTATACAGTGGTGCCTCGCTTAACGATTGCCTCGTTAAATGATGAAACCGCTATATGATGACTGTTTTGCTATGGCAAAATTATGTCTTAATAGGCAATATTCGCTTCCCGATGATCGGTTCCCTGCTTCGGGAACCGATTTTTCGCTAGACGACGTTTTAAAAACAGCTGATTGGCAGCTTCAAACTGGCCGCCCACTGTGTAAAATGGCTCCCCCTGTGTTTTTTGATTCCTCGCTTTACGGGCACCGAAAATGGCCGCCCCTATGGAGGCTCTTCGCTGGATGGTGAGTTATTCAGCCTATTGGAACACATTGAACAGGTTTTCAATGTGTTTCAATGGGATTTTTTATTTCGCTTAACGAGGATTTTGCTCTACAGCGATTTCGCTGGAACGGATTATCCTCATTAAGCGAGGCACCACTGTAATTTTGGCTCTGTACAGAATGTAATTTTTCCCAAGGTAAGCCTGGCTGTTGAGCTACTGAGTGCCTTTGACAGATTGTTGGGACACAGAAGTCTTCAGATTTTTCTGTCTCAAGTTGAGTAGCAAATGTCCACCTCCTTTCAAGGGAAGTCACACAGAACTAAAAGCCAGGCATAGTAGTTTGGCATATGATGCTAAGAATCTCTCAGCACTGTTCCCACTCTAGCATTATACATATAGTATAAAAATTGCTGCTGTGCTGTCCCATTGGATGGCTGCCCGATTCTGCCTAAAGCTGAGCCTGACATTAAAGCTCAAAAGAAGAGGAAGCTGAGCCCTGCTGTCCACTGACCTTGCCTCTTTGACACTTTGCAGGAGTGGTGTGAGAGTCCCTTTCTCATGACTTCTCCCTACAGTCTGGGAGCATGTGTCTCAAGTAAACAACTTGAAGACCAAATAGGTGGTTTTCTCTCATACAAATGCGTATCTCCTTCTTAGCCTTATTTACATCATTTCTTCATACAGAGAAAGAAGTTATGGGAAAGTCACCCCACGGCTGCAACAAATACATGGGAATCAGCCAAGCAGACGTGACTGCAGTGGCCTGGTTTCTAATGCCGGAATGATGCTTTATCCACGTGACAGCGACCGTTTGCTCCACCACTCCATTTCTAGAAGGCTTACAGAGTGGATACTTTTACTTGCACTGAGCTCGGTGTGTGACTTAGGTTTCCCCCACCGCAGGCAAATAGCCTGATGTGAAACGGTCTTTCATGTTTATCAAATGAACTTCTAACAGGGAACAATTTCAGCAAAGTTGCACGTCAAGGTACCCTGAAACTGTACACATGCTGAAAATCAATCCATATACTTGCCTCTTCCATGTGACCTGAGAGGTATTATAAAACCCTTGAAGCCTGGAGCAAATAACAGAAATAACATTGGGATACTCACACTGTGTGACTACTATGCCAGACTAAATATATTCTCTGTCAAGCTAGTGATGTTGGCTCTTCCCGTTCCAACAGAAATGATGGTAAGCCTTTTCTCGTGACACCAGGCTTAACTATCCTATATTTTGTGAAATGTTTCTGCCAATGTTTTAGAGGGGCTAGGGTTTGCACAGCTGATGTGCTGTGACTTTTCAACTAGCAGGGTTGATGTCAGTATCTACCCAAAAATCTCCTTCAAGGTTTTGTGTTTTCTCTTGATGGTGTCCAGTACCCTAGTAGTAGTCTCCGACTACAATCCTATTAATAGCAGAGCATAAACATTCCTTAGGCAGAGTGTTTCACCATACTCTATCAATATCCATCTCTTAATCTCACAAATTGGAGATTACTGTTTAAGAAACAATGGGGTTTATGCTTCCATGACACTAGATATTGTATGCCTTCTTGCACCAATGGCATATTTTGGCAACAGAATATACAATGAGACTATTGCATATGCAGAAAAAAATGATGGGGTTCTGACTTATATGTTTAGTATTTTTTTTCAGGAGCCTTCTAAAGTAAAACCAAAGCAAAGCATGCTGCTTATATACTGCCCCATAGTGCTTCAAGCACTCTCTGGGCAGTTTACAAGTTAATTATGCAGGCTACACATTGCCCCCCCCCCCCCGTGAGCTGGGTACTCATTTTACCGACCTCGGAAGGATAGAAGGCTGAGTCAACCTTGAGCTGGCTACCTGGGATTGAAACCCAGGTCGTGAGTACAGTTTGGCCTGTGGTACAGCAATTTAACCACTGCCCCACGAAGCTCTTTGTAATGAAGGATGCTTTTATTTCGTTACTTTAGAACGCTGCTGAAAAAAATACTAAACATATACTGTATGTTCATTATGACACACAGCATGCAGTTTTGCTCATCTGCCTAAGTTGCATTTAGCATCTTTCCTTTCGGCCACATGATCTGATTGGTCACTGAAAGGTCAACACAGGCTTAATTCACAAATCTGATTGTTCAGGTCCTCTCTAAGGCAATTTCATCACAGGATGTGTGTGGCTAGGGGAAATCTTATGATGAATGCTACACTTCAAAACTAAGGCAAGTTGTTGTTATGTGCCATCAAGTCACCTCCAACTTATGACAACCATATGAAAAAGTGATCTCCAGACTATCAGGTCCCCTATTCAGCTCTTGTAAACTCAAGTCTGTGACTTCCCTTAGGTAATCAGTCCATCTTGTATTTGGTCTTTCTCTTTTCCTACTACAGTGGACCCTTGACTTACAGACGGCTTGACTTACAGACTTTTTGAGTTACAGACTTCTCTGGCCGCAAAATTTAGGTTTGACTTGCAGACTGAGATTTGACTTACAGACCAGAAAAAAACCAAAATGGAACAAAAACGGCCTGTTACGGGATTAATCGGTTTTCAATGCACTGTAGGTCAATGGAGACTTGACTTACAGACTTTTTTACTTGAGAACCGCCTTCCAATACGGATTAAGTTCTCAAGTCAAGACCCCACTGTATCTTTAACGCTTCCCAGCATTATGTTACCATTTTTTCAAAGAAGAAACACTATAGAAGAACAACATTAGAAATTATTTTAGAACAAAGACCCTGCTACATAAACTCACAGGTTCTATTCCAGTGTCCATCTCCCTGCTTCTAGGAAACCAACAGGCAGAGCATGAAGCAACCTCTCTTTGCTGTACCCAGTCCCTACTGCAAGAGGCATTTGTACAGATACATTACCGCTGAACCTGGAGTCTCCATTTAGCTATCATGTTTGTGCATAAGTCATAGGGTATCCTTTCTGAACTTATCTAATCTCACTTTAAAGACGCCTAGGCTAGGGAGAATTGTGTCTTGGGGCAACACGTTCCACAAATATGTTGCATGAAGGACTTTCTGTGTGTCTCTTGGATCTACTGCCCATTCCATAGTGCAATCTCAAGCTCTGTAACCTTGGAGTTCTACTGTGCTCTGTCTGAAGAATTCTGCAAGTTGCAGGGAAAAAGCCAAATCTGTTTCCCAGTCTGAAAAGAAAGACACGCCACTACCACTGTCCCTTTCCAAGTCTATTGCCCTTAGGATGGACTTTTCAGCCAGGACAAAAATAATATAAAAGCACAAAAAAATTAAGAAACTGGCAATCTGCAATGGTTGTTCCTGCTCCAGCATGCTCTGTCAAGCTCCTAGATGCCATTCTCTATCATCCAAGGGCCTTATAAGGCTCTCTGGTTAGCTGTTGTGAGGGGCTATGCTATGGATCAAATCCTGACTCTGAATGCCTGACAAAGCATTCCATCGCCAAGGGAGAGAAGTTTTCCTCATTGAATCATGATGAACCTTCAGCTGCCAAGGTTGGTGAAATGTCACTACAGATCTTGCCAGGAAATCCAAAGGTACTTCAATGCAAAAAATAGAAAATGACTCCAACCAATATAAATATCAGTAATATGGACTGAAGAATAAAAGAACACAAGGGAGCCTGTGTTCTAGAAGGAAAATCTATTCCTAAACACTTACTTGCTTGTTTCCAAAAATTGTTTAGATATGTTGCCATCAAACTGGGACTTTCCCAACAAAACCTACCTTGCAGGCAATATAGGGAATACTGTAGAGGTAGTGTGAATTTAACTGGCACCTATTGGCTGATGCCAATGACATCATTAGTGCCCAGCAATGTACCCTCTTCAGCTCATCACAGGAAACCAAAACCCTCTGTGCAAGGCTGTTGCTCACACTGATGTCTGAGAGCTGATGCTGATCCCTGGACCTGCTTAGACCTGTTTCAAATGCTAAAACCAGCTTTTCAAATTGATTCTAGGAAAAAAATCAAAGGCCAAGAGCTGTGTTCTGAATCAGTTAAATTTTTGACCATTTTTCATGGACAGTTACATGTTTAATACAACTCTAGTTTAACCTATATTAAGGAAGAGAAAATGATCCAGGGGAAATTGCAGCTGGTGTACCAATAAGTGATTTTTTAAAAAATGACCTGATTCCACTTGAGTGTCTACAAAAAAAGTTGGCGCTTACAGCATCCCCAGCTAAAATTGTATTCTTTAAAGGGGGAGACAATTGAGCTGAGAATAGCCCAGAAACCAGGTTGTGGTTTATGATAGCAATCTAAAATGCCGTAAGAGGAAACAATTAAGTTCAGTCATGTCTCAGTCCACTTGCCCATCCAAGGTAGTAAAGTTTACCAAATGGAATAATAATTTCTGCATTCTTCCTACCGGGGGAATTCATGCTTCTTTCCTCTGTTCCAGTCTTTTTTTGAAAAGTCAGCTGCTTTTTTAATTTTGAAAACATGGCATAGAATCATGATGATCCTGCCTTATAAGTATTACTGATTTATTTAGATATTTCTAAATGGTCTTTCACCAAAATGTATCAGCACACTGAACAAGAAATATGTAATAAAATAATAAAAGGCAATAATAAAATAACAATAAATTTTGGTTTAGCAAACTTCCCCAAAACTCCAAACCAACCAGTTTCAAAAGGCCATGGAAACCAAATCATCATGACCAGCACCGTTCACAACTCTATGGAGAAGGTTTTCAAAAGTAGCTACTGCAAGAGAGGAAGTCCTAGTTGTCATGAATAAAAGACACCGTAAGAAGAAACTTCCCTGTAGAAGCGGGCAGGTTGACAAGGGCAGGGAGAAATAATTCTTCAAGTGTCAATCCAAAAATTACTTCCATTTCTTGGACTATAGCTCTCAGAATTCCATCCTGAAGTGATTATGCCTGTGGGAAGGGACATGGGTTCAAGTCCTCACTCAGCCATTGAAGCATACTGGGATGGGATAATGGTAAACCGCTCCTTCAACATCCCATATATGGAGTTGCCATAAGTCAGAAGCAATTTGATAGCAATTTAAAAGCCTTGGAGAATACAAATTTGATAGTACATTTTAAAAAACCACCATTACAGTTCTTGTTTTGTGGAGAACCAACAGTATCTCTCTTGGTTCTGGAAGTCCCATAGAGACAAAACCTTTCTTTGTTATATTTAGGGATTGCGAAATGAAAAAAAATATGGTGAATTATTTATCTGCACAACAGCTGCATCTAAGAAAATTAGGAAGCTGCTTTTGTTAACTGCCTTGTGCAAGCACAGAGTGCCCTCTAGAGTTCTGAAAAGTGAATGCTACATATTGACAGCTCTTCTCAAGACTAAATTGCTTTGTGGATGCTAATTTCTGCCAGAAAGTACTGGCCTTCATCTAGACATGGAGGAGAGGGAATGCATTTATTGAGCATATGAATAGTTATTGCATGGACAGCTACCTGGATTTCTGTCTTTTTCTTTTTGCAACGGCTACACTTTTTCTCCGGATACCCAGTGTGGTGTACTAGATAGAGTGATGGACTTGGAGTCAGGAAGCCTGACTTCACATCCCCACTCAGCCATGGAAACTCACTGGGGGTGTGGAACTGGTAAAACTACTCTTTAAAATCTCCCAATTACCTTGAAACCCTATTAGAAAGTTGCTATAAGTCAATTCCACCTTGATGGCACATAACAACAACACTTCTCTCCAGATTGTGCCATACCTACCCATAAATATTGGTTAGTATAAATTCATCTGGATTTCCAAAGAATCAGCTGAGGGAAACAGGAATTGTAACTCTAGCTTTACATGGGAATATATGGCAAAAATTGTATAATATAGTTTTTTCCATATAGAAAAAAGTAATATACATAATAACACACACTACAAGGATACATGTATAGAAAATTACAATCGCTTGTCAAGTACTTTGGGGTTGACAGGTTAACTAGAGGAAAAGTTAGAGGAAGAATACATGCTGCAAGGACATAATGAATATAGAAAATGACCATCACTTTTACACATCTCATCTTACCTGCGGCAAGGTTAGGTAAAGGGGAAATGATTGAGGCTTGGGACATCTCACACTAGGAGCTGGACAACCATGTTGTACACCCTTAATTGTGTTTTCTAAATTACTATAGGGAAGATTACTATAGGGAATAATATCAAAAATACTGTGATGCCATAATGCGAGTTGGAATGTGCACTTGTGTGTGTGTGTGTGTGTGTGTGTGTGTGTGTGTTTAAAAGAGAGAAAGAATATTCTGTTATTCAATGATATACTGTATAGTGAAAGATACCACCAAGACAAAACGCCCTTTGGAGTCCTTAAAGCAGCTTTGGTGCTTTAATGTGTATGGTGTTTAGCAGTGCTTACAAAAGTTGGCTAGTTTTTGCCAATGTAGTGAACCAGGGGACCTGATTAAGTTGGCTTTAAATGGGATTCATATGTTGAAATGGACAAAGGAAATGATTGTAGAAATACAAGCAATGAGTGGGAGGTTGAAGGTCAAAATTAATCCGATATCATGGGAGGAAGTGTGGGAGGCAGATATGAAAATGATCTTTAAAGGTAGCAAAGGACACATGTTGGCAGAGTTTGAGTCCTCTTTCTGCAATAGGACCCACAAAATGAGTAGACTACCAAATAGAATTCAACAGAAAAGCTAAGTCCCTGCTTCTCTAGGAGATAAAATGTAAATATTATAATGATGTGGGCTAAGTATATGAATAATATTTTTAACTAGAAAGCAACCAATACAGCATGGGAAAATTTAAGATAATTTAAACTATATATATTCATGTCAAGAGAAGACAGGCAACCCTCAAAAGAAGAAAAGGAAACTAGATGCCTTAAACCAGTGGTCCCCAACCTCAGGCCTCCAGATGTTCTTGGACTCCAACTCCCAAGATGGCTTCTGGTATAGCTTCCCTTACCCAGAAGGCACTGCATGAGCCTCCCCTTCAGTGCCCATAATGGAATTTCCTCTCAGACAAGTGCATCAGCAATCAGACTTGAAAGTTAAGTCTGTATTTCCTTTTCAATGACCAATCACAAAACAAAGCATGCTAAATATATATATATATATATATAACTGAAAAAATTCCCTGCTGTAGAACAGGATATGAAAAATAACAACAATACACAATTGCTATAGAAAAAACAAAACATGATTGTCATAGACAGTCATTACAGTAAAAAAGAACAGTTAAGGCAACTGATGAACTGTTACACTTTTCGTTTTGCTTGAACATAGGATATGCCTTCAAGCAGATTAGACAATTTCATCTAGGTGACCAAGTGCTTTATCATAAAAAAACAACTTGGAACACTAAAATGTTTTTAGGAAGGTTTTAGAGATCAAATTGGGATCTCTAATCATCAGAAAGAGACTACTCCATTCAAGCCAATGTCTATCTTAAGACCACCTGATATACAATTAAAGGCTTAGAAAGATTATGGAGATCTTTTAGTCCCTTGTTCAGTGCAGGTCTTGTGATGCCCTTTGTACTGGCATCTGCAAAGTTTTAATAATGACATAGAAAGCAATTTTTCATTTCTGCTTTTATGAAACTCTTGAAAGGGACCAGGATCCAGTAAATTCTGGTTTTGGAGCGTATGATTCTAAAGTCTTCCCAACCACCAGATGACATTAGACTGCAATTTCTCCCACCCCCTTCAGTAGGCAGAGATGATGAAAGTAGTAGTTCAAAATCTCTTGACATATGGGTTGGGACAAGCTGCTCCTAGAAATGAATGTCTAGAAAGGTGTGACTCAGGTACTGTAAACCCATTTTCTGCTGACTAATGATTCCATACAGAATTCTGGTGATTTTAGATCACCATCCAGAATTCTTCTGAATTCTTTGGGAGAAATTGACTGTAATTTCAGTGATATCAGAACTATTTCACATATAGGGCGAATGCAATGAGTGAATATAGTATACTGTAAATATGTAATTACACAGACTTGGCACATACAAACTACAATCCCTGTGCATATTTACAATCTCAGAAGCCATGAAAAAAAATGCATTTTCTGTATCTCTGAACTTCAAGCAATGCATATCTGCCCTCACACACTTTAAATGAATACATTGAATTGAATTTGTTATCATCAAAGACCAGCACCAAGCACTATGCATATCTGTTTTTCCCGTATAGGACAGAATTTTCATGATTTTTCACAGAACAATTCATATATAGTCTTCTGACAGCTTCACACCCACCTCTCTCTCTCTCTCTCTCTCTCTCTCTCTCTCTCTCTCTCTCTCTCCCTCTCCCATTATTCCTCCTTCCCCTCTTCCTCCTGCCAGTTTCCAGGCCAATCCCAACATCTCCCATGTCAAATATCTTAAAAGACTACACAAACCTGACTCTTTGTTAGCAGATGCTTGGTCAAACAGTTCCCTAACCAGTTTCATTGGCAATCAACAATCAGACATCAAATTATTCACATTTAACAATTAATAGAGGCCAACCAGAATCTGACTCTCCATGAAAAAAAAATTCTACACACATGTATATATTAGGACTAATGACTCAAATTTTGTGTCATTAGGTCTTTACAATAGCCCTTATATGTGCAGACTAAAACAAGGAATTGGTTCTTCTAAATATTTCCTATTTGTTAAAACCACGTAAACACCATTTCCCAATGGACAGCCTTCAACTCACTTAATTTAAGCCAGGAAGGGTATACACATGATGAGTATTCTCTGGGATCATTACATGTTCTATATTCCAGGACAATGTATTTGTCATCTTCCATATCTTTTTGTTGCTGTGTGCCATTAAGTCATGTTGAGTTTATGAGGTTATCAAATATAGCAAGGGTTACAAAATAGTGTCCATCTACTTGAAGGATGACTTTGATACACCCAAGGAGAGGTCGTTCCTGCCTCTAGTCAAACTCTGTTTTCAGCTGGGTATTAGTTAAATCAGTTAAATCAGAAGGTTCAGAAAAAGAATGCAGTGTTATGGATTGTATGTGTATATGTGTTTTAAATTATTATTCCCTTGATATGCTGCTTGGAGAGTTCTGAGATCTGAAGTCCAAAAAAAAAAAAAACAAAAAAAAACCACAAATTGCATGCCTCTTTAATATACATACATACAATTTCATTATTTTACTGTTGTACTGTAAAATATTTTATATTCATAAAACATCATAAACTGTCCAGAGAATTTCAGCAAGTTTTCAAACTTGGGGGTTGTTTGAACGTCTTAATGTAGGCTCCTTAGTCAAGGACCCATTCGTACTACCTGGTTCATACCAATTCAACAGCTGGCTGAATACATGTTCTGTGTTTCAGCCCCCCACCCCCTCCAAGAGGCACCCTATCGAAAGCAGCGTTCCAGCTTCCTTGCCCTGCCTCCTCCAGGCACTGCCTGTGAATGGGCACCCACTGAGGGGGGTGGGACACTGGAATGTGGAACACCTCTTCAACTGTCCCCCGAAGCAACGTGACCCACCGAACTGGTGGTTCGTGCTTGTCTTGAATTGGGAGCCTTGACTTTTCAGGTTTTCTGGTCTCACTGAGAGCCTGCACAGTTAGAGATGACTCTTCTCTTCAGATTTAGCTGTCCACAGGTGAGAACAACTAGAGAGAGCGGTAGAGCTACAATCCTTACTCTGCTCACAACATTAATTCATTTGCTGAATGTCTGAATAGCACTCCCCTTCTCCTGCCAAAAGTGTTCAGGGTTAATTTAAAGTCTCTGAGGAGAAATGAGTCTCTCAAGTCTGAAACAAGCCTTCTTTTTTAGGTAAATGCTTATATCCAGGCTCATGTTCCAAGTGGTTAGGTTTCACATTCACACAACACACACACACACTTGAGTCAGCAACAGTTGTCTTGGCTTTAGTTATAATACAGATAAAAAAAAATATCTGGCCCTCCAGATGTTTTCAATGGTTACCATAATGTCATGGTTACCAGCTTGGGGGAAGCTCCTGGATTCATCCCTGAGCCTGGATGCCCAAGTCTTGGCGGTGGCCACGAGTGCGTTTGTACAATTAAAATTAGTGTGCCCGCTATGTCCATCTCTTGAGAGATCTGATCTGGCCACTGTGAAACTGTACATGCCCTAGTTACTTCCGGGCTAGATTTTTGTAACACACTCTATGTGGGTTTGCCTATGGAAAGTGCCAGGAAACTTCAGCAGGTCCCAAATGCATCAGCCAGACTGGGGCTGGTTAAAGGGATCACATAACCCCCCCACCCCCCCACCCCAGTTACAGCAGCTCCACTGGCTGCTGATCAGTTTCTGGGTGTATTTCAAAGTGCTGGTTTTAACCTATTAAGCCCTAAATGACCCAGGACCAAATTATCTCAAAGACCGTATGTCCCATTATGAACCAGCTCAGGTGTTAAGACCATCAGGAGAGGCCTTTCTTTCAGTCCCACTATCCTCACAGGTGCATCTGATGGTGACACAGGAGAGAACATTCTTTGTTTCTCCTCCCAGACTCTGGAACTCCCTGCCACAGGAGGCCAGATTGACCCCACCTTTGCTGTCCTTCCACAAGCAAGCAAATATCTTTCTCTTCAGGCAAGCCTTCCCTTAGTAACTAGCTACCTGTGTGCAATTTTTAGAGAAATTTTTATTGTGCTTTCCATTTTTTGGGTTTTCCATTTCTCAGAGTGACTTTTTTCTTCTTTTTAATATTTGTATACATATTGTTGCTAGCTTTAATATTGCCCTTTAATGATGTAAGATGCCTCTTTATACTCATTGTTCTTAGCTTTAAATATTTGTATTGGCATTTAACGATGCTAATCATCCCTGTCTACTTATTGTTTTAAATTTTAAGTATTGTCTTTCAATTTTTAAGCCACCTTTGACGCTTTTGGGGAGAAAGTTGGGGTAAAAATATTTTAAATATATAAATAATAAAATAAATAAGGACAGGTAGTTTTGCTTGACCTGCTTTCTGCCCATTGCAAAAATCTGCAGCAATAGAAATTATATTGTAATTAGTCATAAGATTATGGAAGAAATGTCTAGAGAATGGGAGGGTCAGCTTGTTTGCTTTTATGGGGGGGGGGAACCCAAGAATCATGTGGCAGATTAAGGTCTCATAGGTTTTATTTGTCATAAACTTTCATGGATTGCAGCCCAGAGCATCAGATGAAGTGACCTATAGTCCAGAGATGAAACAGTTTGCTAGAGTTACATGTGTGTGTATGATGGAATCACTTCCCTGTGCACATGGAAAGATTTGATTTTCTGTGTGTGCCAGGATTCTATGTTTACCTGCTGGCACAAGGATGCACACCTCATGATGCAACCAACAGTGAGTTGCACCATTTATCTTACATGCACATAAAATCACCAACAAGACGCTGGCCATGGAAAGTTAATTATTTCAACTATATCTTTGGCCATGCAGACTGAGGTATTCTGGTTGCATTCCAAAGAAGTAACCTTCTCCATTTATAGGAAGGTTTTGCATGCACAGTGACACCATTAAGTAATGCTAAGAGATTTCTAAGGGGCATTTGTTGTCTGCCTTAAAAATAATGCAGAGCCCTATAGCATCTGGAAGACTAACATATTTGCTCTCTTGCTTTTTTTTCCCTGGAAGGCAAAGGCTTTTTTTTTTTATTCGGACCTGATTTTAGCAACTATCTAGCTGCTGAGGAGGGCTTGCGGCAGATTTAAGTTACCACCTATTAAAATTACTTTCAGTTAAATTGTGTTTTTTGTTGTGTTTTTTTAGTTTCACCTTGTTGAGAGCTGCCTTGAGTCCCAGTTACAGGAGAATAATTAGTAAATCAATAAATAAGCAAATGGCACAATGAAATAAGTGCATGGCTACAGAGCCAAAGAATGGGAAATCCCGCCCCCCCATGACTCGAAGGAGAAGCGCCAGCCTATGTAGCTGTGGACAAGCTGCACCGTCCCTGAGTGCTCCCAGAAGAAGAGAATGGTCAACCATTTCTGAATATATTGAGAAAATCCTGGAAAGGGTTGCAATAAATCAAAATTGACTTGATGGCATGCCATCATTATTAAATAAACAATAATTCAGATTATTCTGTAGTTTATAGCTGACTTCATCAGGTGGATGGAGTGTTACTCAGAATTGCAGATGTTTGTGAATCAGAGCTTGGGGAAAATATATATATATTAGCTCTAACTTGTATAATCCTCCTATCAGCACATAAAACCATATGATGCAGTACACAGCATTGTAATAGTAAACCACTTCTGAGTATTCTCCACCTAAAAAACCCCAAAAAGGGGTATCCATAACTCAGAATTGATTTGACAGCACATTATTACTACAGTTAATAATAATAATAATAATAATAATAATAATAATAATAATAATAATAATAATAATAATAATAATAATAATAATAATAATAATAATAATAATAATAATAATAATAATAATAATAATAATAATAATAATAATAATAATGTGCTGTCAAATAATGATGTGCTGTCAAATCAATTTTGACTTATGCAGACCCCTTTTGGGGGGTTTTCAGGTGGCAAATACTCAGAAGTGGTTTATTATTCTCTCCTTCTGTGGGTGCCTTCGGACTATGCAGCTTGCCCAAAGCCAGACAAACTGGCTCTACTCAGAGGAGGCACAGTGGGGAATCGAACTCCCAACATCTGGCTCCAGATACCTAAACCACTGAGCTACCTAGGCAGCTTTTCTCCTTCTAGCAGAATATTTTTATTGCTTTCAACAACATAAGTAATATGATTTATATTCAAAGATCTACTGGGCAATGGTATGCAAAGTATTTGTTACAAGATATTCAATTAACACAATAAATGGATGCGAGGCAAAAGCATCTACAGGAATTTGCAGGGCGTTTACAGAGTGATATGCTAACATGATTTGAGCACATGATATGCACCACTACAATACAGTGCATCTGCCTATGAATATTAAAACCATAAATAAATGAAGGACTGCATGGAGCACAAGTGTCCCCTGAAGACATTCATGCTAGTGGGATGAGACTGATACTAGACCACATTTTCTTAGGTACTCAGATTTATTTGCTTTAACAGACTTTCATCTACTTTAAAACTTAACCCACAAGTCAATCAACTGACCAAAATAATTGTTGCTCAGGAACTGCATGCAGAATCAATTCTAATGAAAGACATTTTATATCTAGCCTAATCCCATCTCAAATATAAACCAACATGGATATATATATGTAAACCATTTGCATTACAAATACTTTAGAAGAAGGTCGGCTGTCGTTTGGAAGCAGAATTAGGCTCTCATGTTTGCGTGCGCATTTGGTACAGCTATTTTCAGTAGGATACTTCATACTTTATTGTCCTCCGGCATGACAGACCAGTGCCAGCCAGCAAGCTGATCCTTTCAGCCTGTCAACACTAGTTGCTTTGAACTCAGCCCTGTATGGTGGTGGATCCCAACTAGAGGTGCTAAAACCCTTATATCCTCCAGAAAGCTCTTTAGTCCTTCTTTCTAGTGAGAACTGAAAATGGAATAGCTAGATAACTCAGCTGCAGTTATTCCGTGGTACAAAGGCTTCATCAAATTTCATCAAAATCTAAATCGCACAAAAATCCATCAAATAATGCCCAAAATGTGTAGTGGAAAACCAAATAAAAGACTTGTTCATTTTCCAACAAAGTCCCAAAAATTACCATAAAACAGCCATGTTATCAAGACATAAATTAGGGGTGGGCAGAAGAGAGATCAGCATCTACTGGTGGATATTAGTTTCATTCACTGTGGTATCAATGGATCCCTTCTGTTTTAACAATGTATGTGTGTGTTATGTGCCATCAAGTTAGAACCCACTTACAGCAACTCTGATAGAAAGTTTGCAAGCAAGACAGGAGAGCCCACCCCCGTCCCACAATGTCAAGCTTTGAGTGCAACCTTTTCGTCTCAACCATCCATCATCCTGATATACCATAGATACTATCCTGGAACAACCCTAAATAATATATCTTATATTAGAGAGAAGGAAGTAATTAATGACAATACCCTGAAACCTGACAGCTGATTAATACTTCTTGCAAGAAGTATTCATGAGGTACAATTTTTGCTCATAATTTCATTAAAAGTGACATTCTCTTCCTTCAAGAGCTTTCATTTAAAAGTTGTTGAAATGTGGACAATGAACCAAAAGTGTATGTTCTTGTTTTTAACATCACTACAGTTGGGTTACCCTGAAGTTTGAACTTTGATTGCAGTTCAGAATGGCAATTACAATTAGTGTATTAGTCTGTGTATAAGTATTATGCCTTCTTTCCTTCCCTTTATTTTTCTTTCTCTTTTATCTTTTATTGGGTCAGTAAGATTATTATGCATGTTGTTTCATTGTATCATCTTCTCAGTGGTTTTGTTCTTTTTGGTTTGTTTTAAGAAAGGTAATAAACACACACACACACACACACACACACACACACACACACACACACACACACACACACACACACACACACACACACACACACACACACACACACACAAGGATTGAGAGCAGATTTTGTGTTATTTTCAGGATGCTCTAGCATGAATAGAAATTGTTACAAATTATTAAATAACATGCTTACTCTCCATCTCAGTCTTGCTCTCTCTGACCTGCTTGTGTTTGCAGCAAAAGCTACAGTCTGTTTCTGAATACAATTAACAACAGAAATACACTCCAAATCTTTGGAGCATTCAGCTCTTCGGCAGCTTCAGTGTCTGATCTCTGCAAGCTTGCCATTCTATTGGAATAACTTTAAAGAGCCTGATGGAAATACTTGGCTATAAACAGTAGAAACAACCTAATTATATAGCCAAATTAAATATGGAGAAGGGACTCCTCAAATGTATCTCTGGACACACAAATAACACACATGATTAGTGGGCAACCACTGATTAAGATCAAGAACATTCCACTGGAAACATTTTGAAACAGCAATGGTACAAAGCTCACAACTTTAAAATGGATCTCTAACAAATTAGATCTCACTGTCCCTGTCGTAGATAGTTTGCAATGAAGGAATGGCTCATTAAGGTGCAATATGTCAAACGCACAACTTGGACAAGGAATGGATTTAGTGAAGCACACCCTGTAAAACACTCAAGACATCCATGCCGCTTGCTAACAGGCAAGGTGAAAACCCCACAGAGCTGCCATCCAATACACCCTGAGGATATAGTCTTGCCAGATCCCAAATATGGAAATGAATTATAGTGAGCATGAAAGCAAATACAGCATAGCTGAGATACATCCAGAGAAAAATGTTGTTAGCTTGTTAGCAAAAGGATGTCGTAGGTGATCTCTGGTAGGTCTGTAGTAGAGTTGGAAGGCTTTCTGACTCCCAGAACAACAAAAAGCCTCCTGCTCTATATTATACTGAAATTAAGAAAGCATGGATGAACCAACCAAAATATGAAAAAAACTACTCTGGAATGCAGCCGGATAATTCCTACAAGATCTAACCGCTAGTCACAATTACAGTACACCAACTGAACTTATGGAACCAGCATTAAGCGCTGTCTCACCGTGATCCCATCTACTCTACTTGGAGCTAACTATTTGATTTAGCCTGGAATATTCTTAATTCTAAGAGCTTGTCTTTTTCAGCAAACTTGGGCTTCTGGTGGATTTTGTAGTTCTAGTAAAAAATTCACACAAGATTCCCCCAACCTTCAACTCTGCCATTTCAGTGTGAGCATAATAACATTCTCCAGTATCCCAAACAAAAGAACACAACTTCCCCATACAAGGCATTTGTAGTATGTAGGTACTATATAGATAATGTCACTTCCATATAGGAAAGTTATGCATTATTGTGTGAGAAGGCAAAAATGTAAGGTAACAATGGTTCAATCAGCTGTTTTACTGTGGTTTTTCTCATGCAACACGGATTGCAGCAAATATGCGATTTTTCTTGCCTTCTGTGAAATCACCATAGAGATGTTGTCTTGCCATGAAAGGGTGTTCAAGCTCCAGAAGTCCAAGGGCCACACATGGCCACCCTGGACCTTAGAAAGCCATTGCTACATCTCCACTGTCATTTTTCTTAACAGGAAGACTATTTTAAAACAAAACAAAAAGCCCCTCTCATGCCCTCTAGTGGCCTGTTTTAAAAATCACAACGGTTTGAGTGCAGTGGGGGGGGGCAAGGGGTGCTGTCCTCTCAAACAGAGAAAAATTATCCCCCACATCTCCTAGAGGGCTTAAGGGGACTTTCTGAGGAAAAGTGGTATGAACATATGGATGGGGGGGGCAGAAAATGCTCATGGGGCTGCATTTCAGTGAGTAGCGCCATATGGGTTCTATGCTCCCTCTGTTTGTTTCTGTGATTTTCAGATGACTCTTTGGCAAGGGCACATTTAATTTAGAGGAGGAAAAACATTGGGCTTAATTCAGAGGAAAAACATTCAAGTTGCCATTCCTTTCCCACAGACCTGAGATGAAGTCCCATTGAACATACTATAATTTACTTTTCACAAACCATCCACAGTGTTGGGCTATAACTAATGAGCTGAGTAGACCTAAAATATAAGAGCTTGAGAAAAATTGCCTTGTGCTTTCACTACAGCTCTCAGGGCAAAAACAAATGAGCTAGCAACTACATAATGAGTACCATAACTGACTTGAGAAGTAAAGGGCATTTGACTATCCTTAAGTGAAATTTCTCAGCTCCACATATTGCAAATCAGCTTGCTTTTGTTTGGTGATTACTCAACAGAAGGTTAAAAATGGATGCAGGTGGACCATGACAGTTTTGAAAAAGTTCTGCAGTGTGAATGTTATATCACCTATTGATTGCAAAGCTGCCGCGTCATTTCTTTCGGTTCTCAGACTCCTAAAGTCAGAAAAACTACCATCCAAAAAGGAACTTTTCCAAGTTTTGCAAATGATACCATCAGGCAAAAAGAGAGTGGTTCTTTGTTTTGTGGCAATGGTCAGCAGTACATAAAGAACTGCAGTATGGAAGGAGATTTAGCATTAATATTTGAATACTTGAACCTTCTTTAAATGACATGAAAGCTAAAGACTCTCCTTCCCGAAGAGAAGTCTGTTCAGAAAGATTGCAGTCTAGATCATCTTCCTGCTGTGGTGTACTGGATTAAATGCTTCTAAATATGTTACTCTTGTGTGAGAGCTTTGCTAGAGAAGGGCAGTGGTCCTTTTTCAAAGTTCAGACTGAGGCCAAGAATAATGACATCTTCCTCTTGGTACAGAAATAGTCTCTGAATTTGATATATAGGGAGGAAACTGAAGAAGGTAACAGGATAATAAATATCAAACATCCATGGACAAATAATAGCACTAAATTATAATTCTCCTGTTCCTATTGACATACAGTTTAGATTCATTTGCAGTAATGAAGGTACATATACTACATGAACAAAACACAAAGAAAAAGTGAGACTCAAGCTGGTTAAAAAGGGGAGCTTAGAGATAATAGCACTTCTTTGCTTTTCTTAATTAGCCGATTAAAAGGTTCACCTACTCTGATCACGGTTCAGTTGTCTGCTCCTTTTGAAAGGAGCATTTTGCATCTAGATAAGCCACATTCTGTATATAAGAAAAGGGATGCAGTTAAGCTTACCAGCTTTTTTGGTGGGTTCTGGCATAGTTTCAGTTCCTTTTTATTCCTTTTTATGTGTGCCAGACACAACAGCAAGTAGCCACAAGTCCCCTGGAGAGTGTGCAGACCAATATGGCAAGCAGAGGAAGAGGGAAATTCCTCTACTTTATATACAGCATTGAAATATCAATCAGAATAGCACCTCCTCTCCTCTCAATGCGAACCCTCTGAAAACTGACAGTTATGGGAGCTCCGCTTACATCTGTTGTTTGCAGCCACTGCCCTCTTGGCTTTAGGAAGGAATCTCTTCTGCATTTCATGTGGCTGAGAAGAACAGCTATAAATTTCTATCTTCAGAAGCATCAGATTCATACACAAAGTGGGGGAATGAAACAGGCCACCAGGCAAGCTAACAGAGAGCTTTCAGAGATACAGGATCTGTTCTGTTTTATAGATAGATAGATAGATAGATAGATAGATAGATAGATAGATAGATAGATAGATAGATAGATAGATAGATAGATAGATAGATAGATAGATAGATAGATAGATAGATAGATAGATAGATAGATAGAGTGGTGCCCCGCTTCGTTTAATGCATTCCTATGGGGCGAAAACTCACCTTTATGAGAAGATCCTCCATAGCGCCGCCACTTTCTCCACCCCAAATAACATGAACATAACCCAACAAAATAAGTTCACAATGAATATACAGTATTTCTTAACTACTTTGACAAATAATGCAAGTATCAGCATCCTTTTCTTAACCTTAGAAGGAATATTTATGTTTCTGCAGTATAACAGGTCTCAGTTACATTACACAAATGGAAGGCCTTTTACTAAGATGAATTATATTTTATTTTCTTCTCCAGGTGGATGCACAGTGTGTATGTTTTTTTTTCACAAGGAGTGCCCTGGGAGTTTTTTTTTCACTGAAGTTCATTTCAGTCAGTGAGAACATAGACTCCACTGCTGTAGGGACACCATTAAACTGTGCCATTGATTTCTATAGGAAGCAGTCAAGCAACAGAGTGTTATGAAGGCCTGAAGAATGCATGGTACCAGAAAGGTGGTGTGATCAACTAACCTGGTTTAACAAGTTTAAGGCTATACATCTTATATATTTCTTTCCATCTGAAGGGAAAGCTCCTTTTATGGACGAACGGTTAGAACACTCAATACCTCTTTGTGTGAGCTCATAAAATGCCAGACTGCTTGCCCACTTTGGACAATTACGCAAGCAGTTCACCAAAGCAGTATTCGGCCCTTAAACTTATTTATCAGCTTTAGGTAATTCAATCCAGTAGCCTGCCATTTCCATTTTTGTAATATAGTGAACTATCACATAGATTGCTTATGTGATTAAGGGGATCAGGAAATATTGGGCTTCAGCCTGGAAGCATAAAAAATTAATAGGACAGTAAGCCTGAATAAATATGTAGCCAAATAACAAAAAGTCTTGCAGTGCCTTTGAAACTGTACCTTAATTTATTCTGCATAAAGTACTATGAAATGCACAATGTTGCTGAGATGCTTTCTTTCCTAGGTATATAGCAGTCTAAGGCTATATATGGATTACAATTTTTTAGAGACCTGAAGGAGGCATGATAATCCAACATCATCTATACAGAATCTGTGAAATGCTTTTTTTCTCCCCTTATGCCCTCTAGCTGAATGGTTTTCAAATGTAGATTCTCAGATGATGTTGGACTTCAGCTCCCAGAAACTCCAGCCAGCATAATCAATGAGCAAGGATTACGGGAATTATTCAACAATATCCTGGGACTGTAATCAGTGCTGTAATCCAGGACTGTTATCCATCTAGAGTTGCCTCTGACGCCGCCGCTGTTGCCCCTACCACCAACTCCTGCTCCTCCAAAATATCCACCGAGGTGAAGTGGAGGAGAAAGCTGAAAGTCTGTTTAGAGACCACTATTTTGATAAATGGCAGGGATGTGGTGGCGCTGCTGGTTAAATCTCTGAGCTACAACGTCAAAAGATCAGCACTTCAAGTCGTTTGTCCCAGCTCCTGCCAACCTAGAAGTTTGAAAGTACGGTATGTAAAATGCGAGTAGATAAATAGGTACCACCACGGTGGGAAGGTAACAGCATTCTGTGTCTAGTTGCGCTGGCCACATGACCACGGAAACTGTCTTCGGACAAATGCTGGCTCTGTGGCTTTACAGCTTGGAAAGAGGGATGAGCACCATCCCCTAGAGTCAGAAACAACTGGACAAATTGTCAAGGGGAACCTTTACCTTTACCTATTTTGATAAATAGTGCTAACTCTTCTCTCAGTGCAAACCTGGTACCACCTTAGTTTCTCTGAAATATTTATATTCACCCAGAACATAGCCTTGATGAATCGGATTGTGGTGGTTCTAGAAAACAGTTTAGGAACGTTTATCACAGGGATTACAGTACCCATAATGACCTTGTCACCTGACTCCTGTGCAGATCATCTATTCACTGTTGAGGACCAAACCAGTAAGTAACGAGTTTATAATCCATGCATGTGCATCTTCAGGAACTGTCATGGATGTGGATTCCATGATAAAAGCCTGCAGCGCTTCCCATCTCAAACATAATGTCCAGACAAGCCTTTCCTGTTTTTGGAATGAGAACAATAGACAATGGTTCTCGGTGGTTTCTCTGAGTTAATGAACCACGCCAGTCCCTCCAGTTCAGTGGTTTGGGTGATGGGAGCTGTAAGGAACACAAGGCCATCTGGGGACAGCTGACTTAGGCAAAGAAAGCTGTAGCTCCTTTTTTTTCAGGAAATGTTCCTAGGTTGAATAGAGGTTGCTCTTTGGGAGCCCTTTTTTGTCCTCTAGGGTGGATTGTGCTGTTTGTGCAACATTCTTCATCCCAGCCATCACAGGAAGCAAAAGGGCAAGAAAGCAAACGGCATCCAGATCATTTCAGCCCGCCTTGTTTATGTCACCTTTGCCATAACACATGAGCTATCTGAGCTTCTATTGACTGTATTGCTTTCTAAGGGCTAAACAAGTCATCATGTTAAATCCGTTATTTATTTGCAGTCATGTCCCTGCTCTTAGGATCTATAGTTAAACAATTAATATTTTAAGCAGAATTATAATGCATCCCATCCGAGTGGGGAAGATGTTGACCAGTGACCTTTGTGCCTGCTCTTGGGTTTTACAGTTAAAGTAACAATAATTTAAACAGAAAAATAATTAAAACTAAAAAAGTAATTAAATCATTTAAACCAAACCATTAAAAATTTAAAGAGATGAGGGACCAGGGCCTTTAAAGAAAAGAAAAAAAAAGCCCAAATGCAGGATCGTGGAGGAGACATGCAACTCTCTCACCAAAATAATCCTTGTATGATGGATCATACTCAGTCAATAGGCCATTTGTATTCGCGAAGGCTTTCACGGCTGGGATCTAATGGTTGTTGTGGGTTTTTTGGGCTCTTTGTTCTTCCTAACTTTTCGCCAGTCTCTATGGCCGGCATCTTCAGAGGACTGGAGTCAGAATTGTACAGACAGAGTTCTGACGCCAATCCTCTGCAGATGCCGGCCACATTAGGAAGAACAACCTTCAGAACATGGCCAAAGAGCCCGAAAAACCCACAACAACCAGTAGGCCATTTTCCTTCAGGCCTAACTGAATCTGCAGCAAGAAGAAGAATGGATTTGTTTGAAACTAACCGATTTGTTTGAAACTAACGCAGGGAAGAAATGAGTCAATTCCCTGCCTGCAGATGTGAGTATTGTTGAGAGTTCTAGGAACTTGTGTAAGTTACAGTAAAATGCACAGCAGAAGGCCAGCTACTTAAGGGTCAGAATTAGCTAAGGAGTCCCCTTCTTTATCCACCCTCACCAAAGGCCTAGCACTTTAGAAAATAATACTCAGGAAGCAATCTTTAAGTATAAAAAAGGTTTTGTATGTTTTGCTCACATGAATTGGCACTCAGTAGGTCTCAGGTTGATACAAAAGGAAAATAGTAAAAGCAAAGGCTTCTTTCCTCAGCCTATTAGCTTTTTGGTTGCTTTAATTACTACAACTTTGACACATTCATTATCTCAGTTCTCCTGGCTTTCAGTCTCTTCCTCCTCAAATCCAAACTGAAGTGCAGACTGACATAGCCATAGAGCTGTAAAGGACATGGAGAAAAAGGGGGCAGCAGGTTAGTGATTTCGGCAATCTCCAGCCAATTTGTTTTGCATGCACTGGGTGGCCACCGGCCTTCTTTAAGGATGATGATCCTCTGTATGAAAGCCTAATCCTCTTCCCAAAGGCATCGCCAGTTCTTGAAGAGCTGGCCAATCGCAAGTTTGACCGAAAGATGAAGCAACATACAACATACATAAATCAGCATATGCAGTTCCATGCAAATGGCAATCCTCCTTTTTGGCAATGTGTAAGTAGCCACCTCATACAGCAACAGTTTGTTCTGGAAATAGGATCTCCCCTGGATTCTGTCTAGGAAAGAGAGAAGTTATGTCTGTATTTAATTTCACCACTAAATGCATGGCCATATTTCTTCATACTATCCATGTCACTTAGCATAATTCATCACCTTAGGATGTGATGATGACCTCTGGGTCACACAGCTTCTTGAAAGCACAGAACACATTCACAAGAATAATCTAGTTACATTGGTTAAAAGTGGGACCTTCATATTCTAAGGAAAAAAATACCTCTGATTACGAAAGTCACAAATTATGTGGATGTTTATCACATTTATGCTTTGCTTTGGTTGAAATCACCAAAACAAACTTCATTCTGTGCCAATTACTATTGTTAATTGTATAATTTTGGTCACTGCACCTGGATAGCTCTGTAGTTTAGATATTTAGTTGTGGAGCCAGAGGTTGGGAGTTTAATTCCCCACTGTGTCTCCTGCAGGTTCAGCCGGTCTGTGTGGCCTTGGACAAGTTGCACAGTCCCAGAGCACCCCCAGAAGAAGGGATGGGGAAACCGTTTCTGAGTACAGTATTCTCTATCTGAAAAACCCTGAAAAGGCTTCCCGTAAGTCAGAATTGATTTGATAGGACAGGATTATTATTATTAACTGGAAAGGAATATTGTACAGGTGCAAAAGCTTCGGAAAAGAGTAACTAGAATAGTCAATGGATTGGAACAACTCCCTTACAAAGAAAGATTATAATGTTTGGGACTATTTAAATTGGGGGGGGGGGGAGGCAGGGATAATAGAAGGATATCAAAGTATGCATGATTTGACTTGCAAAAATAGGCAGATCAGTTCTGGAACCATACAGTAAAGCTGAATGATGGGAGGTTTCAGAATGGACAAAAGGAAGCAGTTCTTCAGCAGGACACAGTTCAGCTTTGGAATTCACTGCCACAGTACATAGAGATGACTGCCAAACTGGACAGCTTTAAAGGGGGACTGAAAGGATTCATTGGGATTCATTCATCACCCATGACTACTTGTCAGGATGGTCATTTGTTACCACCAGTGTCAGAGGTTATATGCCCCTGTTTCTCACTTGCTGGCAAGCTCAAGCTACAGAGTATCTTTGCGCTTCTCTCCTTTTTCCTGCTTTCCATGGGAAGCTAGCATATTTAACATTTTTACTGTACAGTAGTTCCAAAAATTCCAAAGCCCTTTACAATGCTGCATATTGGAAATGTCAAAAAATAGAATAAAATAAAGTATCAGACCTTGGTTTAATCATCATTCCAAAAAGAGGCTGCAGTCAAGAAATCAGAAGTAGACTGAGTTGCAGAAGGGCAGCTATGAAGAAAAAAAGGAAAGAAAAAGAAACCGAGGTGTAACAGTGTATAACTAGGGTCAAGATCATCCATATAGTGATATTTCTAGTTTTTATGTATGGATGTCAAGAAAGCTGATAGGGGTGGGGTTGGGAACCAATTGATTGAAAATATAGTGCTGGAAGACAGCTTTGCAGATGCCACGAACCAGCACAAAAACAAACAAGTGGGCCCTAGTACATGCAAAAAATAGCCAAATGGAGGCTGTTGTACATTGGGTTCATCATGAGAAGACAAGAGTCACTAGAAGAGACAATAATGCTGGGAAAAGCTGAAGGCCGGGTGGGGGGCAGGAATGTGAGATGGATTGATTCAATAAAGGAAGTCACAACCATGAGTTTGCAAGAGCTAAACCAGGCTGTTAACAAGAGGATGTTTGGAGGTCATCCATTCATAGTCCAAAATCCTATTGTATAGTATAATAAACTGCACTGAATCAATGGGAATTTGGTGAGTCAACTGCTCCGTAGGTTCTATTGCTTCACACTCTCTCTGTGACTTAATTAGCATAGTATGTTGTGGTTAAAGTAGGCCAATTTGAATCAATTGAACTCACATAGGAGTTGACTCACCAAATCCTTGCTGATTTAATGGGCCTGCTCTAGTGTAATTTACTATGCTAAACAACAAAATCTTGACCATATGTTGGCTATAAGAGGCAACATGATAACACATAATAACAACAGTAAAACCATAAAGCCATAATTTGTTAAAGTTACCTGTGCAGTTTAGCAAGACCTACATGATATTAGTAATGAATTCAAATATAAAACACACTGATCACTTTTTGGTGAGATATAGTTTTCTTCCCAGGATGAGTTATAGAGGCAGTAAGAGGCAAGGTTCAAGATGATGAGGTAGGACATTTATGTCTGCCTGGCTACAAGTGGTTCTGTGAAAAGCTGGTAGAGCACAACAATTAGGAACATGAATTATATGCTTTCTGGTTCAAAGCCCAGTTGTGTCCATGCTAGTAGCCATTGAAGCCCAGCCATCCCCAATATCTTTCTATTTAGAATTATTTGGTATTATGCTTGCAGAACGCAGCAGCATAGTTTTGAGCTTATGACTATTGGAAAGGAGTACCATCTGGAGACTGATAATACGGCAAAAAAGGAAATCATTTACTTTCTGTTTTGTTACAGAACATCCATGTAAACAAAGTGCACAAGGAAAAAGATTCTATAAACCTATTTACTCAGACTCCTAGATCTGGCATGTGTAATTGCAAGTCTCCTTTTCTGTCTTGCTAAGACGAAGCTAGAAGCAAAAGGTAACACAACAGAAAGTGATCTGGGGAGATGAGGAGAGAAAGAGAGAGAAAGAGAGAACAGTAAGCAAGCCAAAGAGCATCAATTTGCATGTAAAGCAAAATACCACATATTGATCTCCTACCAACTCTCCTCAGACTGAAGAAACTACTTGGATGAGCAGTGAAACGTTTCAACCTGATAATAAAGACATTCAGTTGCCATGACTCAACTTCCAGATAACCTCACCTGGATGACTGAGAATCTTCACAGACACATATGCTGATTTCTTTATAAGAAACACTTTTTTTCCAGAGGTGGAAGACAGGTGTGATGTGAAAAGGAATTGCGTATATGAAGGAGCCACTGAGCGGCATCAGGAGCGCCCCACCACTAAAGACATGTAGTAAAACTGGTTCCAACCTAAATAAAACCTATGTATATGGACCTCTGCTCAGGTTGACCTTTTGAGCATCCTGGAGTCTTGATAATACAGGGTAAGATTCCAGAAGACGGCTGAAAATCTACATTCCTAGACATCTATAGACCTCTAGGGAAACGTTTTCCCATGTGGATCAGGCCAGTCCTACAATCACACAGGGTTTAAATTGGCCATTTCAAGCAACAGATTTTGTGTGTCAGCATTTTTTTTTTAAACTGCAACAGATAGTGACAGATACTTATGAAATTTTCTACTTCACATGCCAAACTGACTTGGCCAGCTCTGGACAGCATGCATATTGTCTTTAGAGGGGGATGTCAGGCCACAAAATATGTCAGGCTGGCCCTGTTTGCAAACACACATACTTAATGGGTGGATGGCAGGCGCACATGTGATTCTCCTTCACGTGATGCATATACAGAGGTGGCTAATTATTTAAGCATTGTGGAAGTGATTTGAAAATGCATTCCGGAATGTGTTTCTGAGCCAGTTTTTGAAACATTTAGATCTGTCATCACCTGCAATGATGAGCAACTACCATTAACTTGCTTTAATTGGGTGAGGCTCTCTGTTGTTTTGTACAGCCAGCATCCTATGACATGCTGGACATTCTTTGGATCAAAAGGATCCTTCCAGCATGTCTCCTTCCCAAATTTAGCATGTGACCTTGAGTTTTACCCTTGTAGTATAAAGGCAACAGGTTCAAAAGCAGATCCTTTATCCCATGAAGGTTCTTGTATGCCATCATAATATCGTTTCTCAGGCACCTCACAGACTGAACATTTTAAGACTCCCCTGAGCCTCTAGTTGTGACTCCACCCCAAATAAATCTCCTGAGACATCTGGCCTCTGTAGATATTCTTTTGAAACTCTGTACTGTTCAGTTATTGAGCATGCTGTTATTAGAAAATGGTTGCTAACCAGGAGAGAAGCTAAATTACTTATGGCCCAATGCTGTTCCACATTTATGGTCAGCCATAAGCCACACTTCATCCATCCCAATTAATCTTTTGGCTTCTGTAGATACCCTTTTGAAATCCTTTTACAGTCCCATTTAACCTTTGAGCACATAGTTACAGGAGGGAAAGGCTGCTTAGGTTGAAAATCTTTGCACAGTTATGTGGTTTGGAACAGACCATTAAGCCCATCTTACCAAAGACCTGTTCCTAATGCAGATTAAAATTGTCAGAACTGGTTAGCTGATACGGCTCAACACAGCTGCCTGAATGTTTGAGCTGTCTTAGGGGATGTGGCTGTGACGATTGTCTTGACGAGCATTCACTCTTCACAACTAGTTATGGATGAAAAGCATATTATTTTTCCCAGTTTCCTTCCAATACAAATAAGCTTGGCATCATCACAAGTCATGAACTGAATTTGTTTGACAGATAAACACCATTTGATGGCTATACTTGCTGCCTGACAACCAGCCAAAACACTGCAACGACCACATGTCTGGGAGGAGTGTCCCATAACAGGCCTAGGATTTCATTTCTCACAGTCGATCTTTGTGCTCACCACAGGGGTCGACAGCTGGCCTCACTGGAAGGAGGGGCCCACATGCTAGCAGGAGCCACAGAAAGCTGGTATCACTGCATCTTTAAATGATGTGAAGGAAGAAAAGGCAAGAAGAAAAGGCAGAGCCAGACAAACCAAGAAGAGCAGGTATAATTCCCAGAGAGGTGAATAAAGGAGCAAAATTAAGTTTTCAAAATTTATATTGATCACTCTTGTAGGGATGCTACTTTTGAGAGGGTTGCTCAGCCATTCCCAAACTTTTCAGCTTACGCCCACTTTTTAATGTCTGAGAAATCCTCACACCTCCCCATCTCTTCTTTACCATCATTCAATCCCTTTTTAACAAACAAACAAACAAAAAGTAATATGAAAAACAAACACAAACACAGTTACTTAAAAAAATTAGCACAAAAAGGTTTTCTTCAGATAGGGAAGGATGTCTTTCACCAGAATATATAAACTATTCTTGCTGTTGTTTTCCTCTTGTGGAAATGTCAGCCTCATTCATGCTAAGAAGGCACACACACACACACACACACACCCAGTTTGGGAACCAATGCAGTTGATGTCTTCAAATTTCTAGTTGCAGAGCCAGAGGCTGGGAGTGCTAGTCCCCATTGTGCCTCCTGAAAGTAGCGCCAGCCCATGTGGCTTTGGGCAAACTGCACAGTCCCAGGGTTCCCCCAGAAGAAGGGAATGGGGAACCACTTCTGAGTATTCTCTACCTGGAAAAAACCCATTAAGACAGAACTGACTTGGAGGCACATTTATTATTATGAGTATTATTCAAAAACACCAGGCATAGTCAAATGTATACAAACATTGGCTGGTATTATATAGCAGATACAAGTTTTAACCAAAGCTGTTAAATATCATGCAGTATGTATACTGTTCCTAATAGTGTAATTTTTGTAGTTCTGATGGTTTGATTTCTGAGATCTGCAACTGCTTATAATACAGTATTGTGTGAAATTTCTTGGTATTGTTCCCAAAGCCCCAATGACTATGGGGACCACTGAAGTGTGTTTCTGCCAGAGACGAGACATCTCAATTGCCAGGTCTCTTAGTTTTTCCAAGTCTTTATATTCAGCTCTGGCACCCCCTGGAATTGCAGTGTCAATGATCCAGACATTTCTTCACTCTATCCCTACTACGTCTGGTGCGTTATGTTCAAGTGTCGATCTGTTTGGATCCAGAAGTCCCACAGGATCTTCACATTGTCATTTTCTGACACCTTCTGTACCTGATTTCCAAGGGGTTTTTGGAGACTGGCAAGTTATATTTTTTTGCATAATGACCAGTGCACTAATTTTGCTACTATATCATGTCTAATTTTGTAATCTCTTTGTGCACTCTTTGGACATCATCATCATCATCATCATCATCATCATCATCATCATAATACAATAGGAAGAGTATGCTATAAACCTAAATGTATAAATTAATCCGGACATTTTTCTGGGGTCAGTACTTACAATTTTAAGATATTTAAAAACCATTGAAGTAAAATTTTGAAAATAATAATAATAATTTATTGTCATTGTAAGTATATACACATACAACGAAATTCACAAAGTCAAAGGAAATAAAATCCAGACAATTAAGCATGCATGAATGTCATAATAAGGGAAGCAGTGAAATAGTTGCAGCGCTATTATTATGCCTCTTAGCACCAATACAGGATAAACAAGTCTCAGTTTTGTAGAATTTCTTGTTGACAACCATTCCACATCCTCAATGTGAATTATTTTGCCTATTTGCACATTTTAAAGATGTTTATCAATCAAAAGAACACATTTCATTCTTTCACATTACTGCAACATAGACTGAAGGTTGGAGGCGAATGTGGTATCATACGTATCCTTCCACCAGTCTCCAGAAAAATCCAAAAATAACACGTGGATAAATGGAAAGCTTGGGTGTCTATTGGCACCCCACCCAAAATGCTCATTAGTAAGTATGACTTTGCTGCCTTGTTTCATCTCATTGGTATAAACTGAGATGTTTCTAGAAAGAGAAAGCTGTATCCTCATGGAGACCATGGTTTGTCAAACAATGAGCTGGAATCCAACTAAGTTAGCAGGTGCTCTTAGTTTTTGTAATTTAACTGGAAATCTATATTGGATTAGATATTTTACAGGTGAGATCTTGATAACAGAATTTTTGCCATACAGTACTTCACTTTGCCATTCTTTGATTGCACCTTGTCTTGTTGATTTTGACAAAGACAGCCACTATTTAAACAGGGGCAATTTGTTATAAATACAGGAGAGGTTTAAGAATAAGACTCCTTGAAAATTTCAGTAAATAAAGCAATGCACAAGAATAGCCTAATGTGAACAGCATCTCATCCACTTATTCAAGAGTTTCTTTGATTATTTTATCATCTTCACCATTAGTCAAACTACTGACACGATCCGAAAAAACCCAGATTCCATACATGACCCATGAAAAATCACATAACAGAAATATTACAGGCTAGATCTATACAGTACTTGGACTTTCCTTTGCTGTGCTTCTTCGGTGCAGTTTCAGCTGTCTTTATACAGTCAGCAATAAAGAAGCACACTAGTTCCCCTGCAGTAGGAAATAAGGATTTGTTTATCCTATGGTTATTCTGGATCAAGTGTTTGTTTCTAAAGGGTGAAATAAAGGGATAACTTTACGTATTCTGAAGAGTGGGGGATTACCTTAAATTATTCTTTACCCTTTTGAAGCACTCACTCTGCTCACAACCATTATGGCTGTGTTCTCTTTTTTCTTGAGCACTTAGTGGCAGAGGATGGAAACTGTTGTGAGAAAACAGAAAAACACTGCTGTGTACTCTGTTATTAGATGGCTGGGTGCCTCTTGGGCAGTAATTCAAACCTAATTTCCAATTTTTTCCAATATATGCCGCTCCGTGTGAGGCTTTTTCACGGTTTATGGGCAGAAAAACAACAACCACCCAACTACCAGAAAGCAATAATGATCATCCAAATGCTTTTCACAATTACCTCTCAAATGCTTAATCAGACTGTTACCTAGAAGCCGTTAAAAAGTTTCCCTCTGAATGTTCAACGGGGAGGAAAAGCTAAAGATCAGGAAAAACACTGGGGAAGACCTTCATGGCAGAGTTTTTTAAAAACATTGTGAAGTAAAAATGGGCATAATGTGGTTAATTTTTGCAGCCTCAAAGACCCCTCCAAAAGCATTCCATTAAAAAAAACTGCCCACAAAAGAGAGCGAATGATCAGTTATCAAAAACAATAAGGTGGCTCCCAGACCCATTTCTGGCTCATCCACCACTTTTTCACGTTTATTCTAGTGTGTGTTTACCTTGTTTATTACAGCATGCTTCATCTTACAGCTGTCGGTTTTTGTTGTTGTTTTCAATGACACATACTGTGTTTGCTTTAATTAACTACCAGAAACACCATCACCCCTGACTTGGTTCCTGAATTAATGCCAACACTGTTTCTGTATCAACATCTGGATCTATATCTCTGTTTTCGGTGGTGTTCTTGCCTTGATTTCTGCTCAATTGATTAGCAGTTTCCCAACCCGGACTCCATACTAAAATCATTACTGGATGCTCTTTTGCTTGGACTGAAGAGGTGGTTTTCCTTGGATTTGACTTCAATTCGACCGTTGGTTACCTTCTCACCCTGCTCGGTGACTTTTTGATGGCACCTCCTCAGCCTACCAACTCCCAGCCTGACTTTTTCGACTCCCTTTTTAGTCACTGTTGAGCCACACTGCACCACCAACTGATGTGTTTCTTGGCTGGTTAGACACTTGCTGTCCAAAAATAAGAGAAAAAAATTAAAACCTCCCTTTCTCTCCTAAGTAGTATACTATAAGGAATGAGAAGGGGAAAGCTCATTATGAATAATCACAGGAGACATAATAGGCCATAAGTTCATAGGGTCATAAGTCAAAAGCAACTTGACAGCAGGAATAGTGACAATAATTAATTTTTTAAAAACTTTGTGGAATGAATGAATAAATGAACGCACACACTCCAGTTCTCCGACCAGTAAGAAGTTGGCAAGAGTGCTCAAGTCTTGTTTCCTATGGAAACAGGTTGACGGTGGTTTATTACTTAACTTACTTTACTTTATTTAGACTTATACCCCACCCCTCTAGACAAAGTCTACTCGGGGCGGCTTACAAAAAATGATAAAATACAATAGAATAATATACTTACTGAAACGTAATAAAACAACCAACTAACTAGTAGATATATTACAGTTTTATAATATTTGGTTTATTTTCTAATATATAGATGAGGCTCATAGGTGAAAGCATAGCTTCAGCATTCTAACAAATAGCCTGACTCCACTGTTCTAATTCGGATCTCCACTGAAGCAGCGAGAAAAATCTAAATCCTGTTATATTTTTAGCATGGTAAAAGCCAGCTCTCTGAATTTGCTATGACTCAGACTATGACCTATCCTTTTGTTTCCTTCACTCAAACCTAGCTGGACCTCTTCTTGTGATTAATGAGCTATTCCTCTAAACAGGAGCTGTGTTTAGCTGAGGTTGGGACTTTTCTCAAAACCAGCTCAGGAGCAGCCAAAAGAATGACGAAATTGTTCTCTGTGGCTCCAAGAGGATGTGAGGTAGCTTTTTTAGTTAAAAAAAAAAACAATACAACCTTACTAAAATATTTTTACAGGAGGGAATGCAAGAGCAGGTGTAACTCTCCGAGTTCAAAGTGTGGGCGTATATGGTTCCTGAAGTGCAGTTACCTCATGGACTGAAATGGGGGCACTCCCACCCACCCACCAATGCTGCCTATCCCAGTCACTGTTCTGAACCTCTGAAATTTGCCAACTCCTCATTTAGGTATCTGGCTGCAGAGCCAGACACTGGGAGTTCAATTCCCCACTGTGCCTCCTGTAAGTAGATCCAGCCTGTGTGATCTTGGGCAAGGTGCACCATTCCAGGGCACCCACAGAAGAAGGGAAGGGGAAACCACTTCTAAGTATTCTCTACCTCAAAAACCAAGGAAAGATTTGCCATAAGTCAGAATTTACTGGACAGCACATGATGAAAATTATTATGCTTTAAAGGAAGTGAGTAGATCCAGACAGGGCTTGCCAAGCATATTTTGTTGCCTGGAAAACCAAGCAAAGTTAAAAAAAAATTAAGATGGTGCCTTCTCTTCCAACCATACTGGTGGCAACAAGTGATGACAGCATATCCCATCATACTGAGATATCCCTTGATATAGAGACCACAACTGAAATAACATGCTGGCAAGAGGCTGCAGTTGTAGAAAACAAACCACTAGTAAGGAAGAGAGAAAACAGCTCCGCGAATTGAGTGATACCGCTTTGACACCAGTTTTACAAGCTTATTCATTCATTCATTCATTCAGCTTTAGTAAGGAAGAGAGAAAACAGCTCCGCGAATTGAGTGATACCACTTTGACACCAGTTTTACAAGCTTATTCATTCATTCATTCATTCATTCAGCTTTTACCCTGCCCATCTAGATTCAAATGAATCTACTCTGGGCAGCTTACAGTCCGATCAATATAAAACAAGAATTAAAAACAGACTATATCCAAACAAAAAAAGAGAAGTAAGCAAAGTCCAAGATGGGAAAACACAAGGAACTAAGTGATGGAAGGGCGGAAGGCCTGCCTGAAGAACCAAGACCATAGTAGAAGTCCATGTGAAGCTACTGCTTTGTACAATGGCGATACTACGATTGTTGCCATTGCCAAAGATCAGTTCAATAGAGCATTCTTCCATAACTTGTCATGAGCATGATGCTCTTTTTAGAACAAATAATTCAGTACAGGATATCTGCTTTTTTAACCAGGGACTTTTGTTGGAATTACAGGCACTCCTCTATGGGAAAGATTCTTCTTCCAAAAATAAACTCTTCCTGCTCAAGTTAGAGCCTGAGGCTTAAAGGCATTACCAGTCTGGAACCATAACAATACAAGCCCATGGGAAGCCCAAAAGAGGCTGGGTGGCATTTGTGCATAGTGTGCTCACTGACGGTTATGATAAGCTCAACAACCCATATGGGGTGGCCCTTGCAACATTATTTCAAGAGTATCAGCCGGATAAGTGGGGAAACTGGGTGCCATCTACTGGCAAGCACACAAAAAGTCTTTTGTTAGCACTTTTCAATTACTTGTCTGTCCAGACCATGGGGGGGGGGGGGGGTTTGCTTGCTTCTTTGTTCTTTAAAAGTGACAGTTCCACAACATAAACCACATTCAGACTCTCACCTGAATGTGAAAGTGAAAGCAGGGAGAGAGTTCTAGCCACACCCATCCTGCTTGTCTGTCTCCACATGAAGAAGAACAGAAGAAAGTCATGTAGCCTTCCTTTGCCATCAACCTACCGCTGATTTTTCAGGATCCAAATGGGATGGAGAAGCTGCCCAGGTAGCAGAAATGTTCCTCTTCCTTCTGTTTCTATTTGTGTGTGGAGACAGGGAGTGGAGCTAGAACTTCTTCCTGCTTACACTTTCAAATTAACCCCTTTTTGAACACCTGAATGGGGACATAATATATGAACTCATTAGGAAAGTGCCCAGAGTTTGAAGAAACTTTCTGTGGATAAAGGTGGATTGCCATTTTTGTGCGTTAGGAAGTAAATGGCTGAAGATCAACTGCAGTAACTACAACTGCACAGGGCCTCAACGTACCTCCTCCAAGTTCACTGTTAACTATTTTTGGACTTGATTGGTTATTTGACCAGTATAACTAGGGGTTGGATTACAAGGAAATGGAAGAACAGCATATAAAACATTAGATTAAAACTGTTTGCGACATAAGCCCTTTGGTGCAATGGTTTGTCAGATAGATGTGGCAAGATTTGTGATTTAATGAGTGAGTAAAGCAAAGCATGCTTCTTATATATCATTGGAAGTATGGAAGACTGAGCGACCCCCCCAAGCCAGCTACCTGGGATTGAACCCAGGCCATGAGCAGAGTTTTGGCTGCAGTACTGCAGTTTAACCACCGTGCCATAAGGCTTCCATAGGAGTGAGCATGTTTTTACACGGTAGACATGTAACGAATCATTGACAATTTAAGCAAATTGCAGCAATAGGGAGATTTCTTTATCTGTATTTCTGTCCTTTTTATTTCATCATGGGCTTATTACCGTATTTTTCCGTGTACACGATACCCCAATGTATAAAACAACCCCTTGATGGAGGTGGAGGAGCAGTTAATGGGCAACTGCTCCTCCACCTCTGTCTCCTCCTCCTGCTGCCATCTCTGCTGCTCACCTCCAGCTCACGTGTCTTGCTTTGTCCCCTGCCCTAAGGAGACAATTGTTGGAGGAGGTGATCTGGCGGTGGCACCAGGAAGAAGCGCCTGAGCGCGCGCGAGTGCTTGTTTGCCTCCGCCTCTGCCTCCTGCTGCCTCTGCCATGTGAGCTGAGCTCATCACTCCCACCAGAGATGGTGATCAGGCAGGCAGGGGAGGCAGCAGCAAGAGGCGCCCAAGCGCGTGTGAATGCTCCTTCGCCTCTGCCTTCTTCTTCTTCTGCTGCTGCCTGGGGGGGGGGACAAGCCGTGAGCTCTGGAAGAGGCAATTGGGCAGCAGCGGTGGCAGGAAGAGGCGCCCGAGCGTGCATGCGACTGCTTCCTTCCGTGTATAAAACGACAATCAATTTTCCCCCTAATTATTTTAGGGAAAAGTGTCATTTTATACACAAAAAAATACGACACATTCTCATGTTGCCCACTAATGATACAACTACACAGTGAGATAAATGCAAATTCATTCATTGAAGAATTTCCCAGGTCTGTGCAAATTAACTGGCCACATAGGGAGAGAAATTGACTTTCCTATAGCCTGGCAGGGGGCGCAGCTACAAAATAACTTCTTAATTAGTTGTTCACAAGGCAGAGTGCCGATTTCCTCATCTCATTTCCCTTCTCCTTCTGTATATATATTTTTTTCTCTGTGTAGGTGCCATGTTTTCACAAGGGAACTGGAAAGAGAGGAGAAGGAGGCAAACAGCAGCTATGAGTAGGACAAGATGGCTGTGCGCCTTTGCCAAGCTGTGGTAAATGACAGGAGCATAATGGTTACCTGGGAATAAGAGCCATTGACTGTAAGTTTTACATTTCAGTAGGCCTTTGGTCAGTTCTGAAATGAATACATTGATTCAAGTGATCACAATGCAAAACAATATGAATGGACTTGATGTAAAAAAAAAAAAAACTAGAAGCCCTAAAAGGCAGAGGCAAAAACTAAGGATTTGGGAAGGAAGAATTCCTGGCTGGTTTGTATTTCCTTTTACATTACATGATCGATTAAAAACAAACAAACAAACCGTGAATCAGCCCATGCCAATCCAGGAGCATTACCTGTACTCTTTGTTAAGTTGGCCAACAGCCTAAACAAAGTTTTCTAAGCACTTTATGTTCAAGATAAAAATCATAAAGCAAAATACCTCATATAGTCAAAAGCAAAATAAAACAGATTATTATAAAAGCAACAACAAATGATAGCAGTGTAAAAAATCTAAATAGCTTCCAAAGAAAATCTGGGACAATAAACAGCACTTGCTGCTGGAAAGACCATCGTCTTCTTTCTACAGGTAGTAGGGTCTTTTTAGGATGACATTCCACAACCAAAACCATCTCTCTGGTCATCACCTGATTCACTTCATTTGGTAGGGTATCCAAAAGATAACCTTCAAACAGGGATAGGCAACTGCAACTATCTCTTTATTGCTAGACTCCTCAATTTCTAGCATCCTTCCATTTTGGTTATATTGGCTCAGGCTGATAGGGTTGCTAGGTCAGTAACATCTCATTCTTCAGATTTCATGGTCAAATCTTGAGACCAGGGGATGAGCTGTTGTTATGAAGCAGAACAGGCAAGAGTTGGGAAGGATCATGTCCCCACAGCTTTGTGCTACTGCTCTCAAGGCTTGTACAACAAGAAGGTTCATCTTAACTGTGACGCTGCTGTTCTACATCCTATCTTGTCTGAATGGCACTCAGTGTTGGTGTGCCAAAAATCCTCAAGTGGGCAGAAAGGGGACTGGGCAGAAAGTTGACGGATGCATGCATGTGGGCTCATGGTGCCCTTTGGAGTAATTCACACACACACACACACACACACACACACGCACACACACGCACGCACGCACGCACGCACGCACGCAGAGGGGGGGAGGGAGAGGGAGGGAGAGAGAGAAAGGGAGAGAGAGAAAGAGAGAGAGAGAAAGAATTAATTACATTGAGCTAGTGATCTCTGATATCAGCTAGGAATTGGTAAAGATGGCAAACATGGGCATCAAATTATCTCTTCCTCCATGGCTGCTTGCCCTGAGATAGTTTTCCTAGAGAAGTCCTAGAGGCTTAGAGAAGTATAGCAATTTCCTAAGACTCCAATGGATTCTTTCAGACCTGACAACCCTACATGATTAGATTAGTTGCTTAACAACATCTGGAAGGCTGCAGTTGTCTGCAATGCCTTAGTGCAGTTGCTCCCAACCTTGGGTCCCCAGATGTTGTTGGACTAAACCTCCTAGAAGCTCTCACCTCTAGCTGTGCTGGCCAGGATTTCTGGGAGTTGTACTCCAAGAACATCTGGGGACCCAAGATTGGTAGCCACTGCCTTAAAGTCTGGGCAGGAATACAATATATCTGAACATACATTCCTTTGGGTGGCTGGTCCCAAGCATTTAGAAGTTTAAAATTAACCTAAGCACTATTTTTTTTACTGACAGACATAGCAAACATTTTGGCACATATGTCTTCATAGAAAAGCCTACCATGCTTCCCCAAAAATAAGACAGGGTCTTATTATTAATTTTTGCTCCAAAATGCATTAGGGCTTATTTTGGGGGGATTTTTTTTTTCATGTACAACAATTTATGTTTATTCAAATATTGTCATGTCATCTTCTTCTGGTTGTTGCACAATGGTGAAGAGCGGGCTTTCACTTAACTAGGGCTTATTTTTGGGGTAGGGCTTATATTATGAGCATCCTGAAAAATCATACTAGGGCTTATTTTCAGGTTAGGTCTTATTTTTGGGGAAACAGGGTACATGTTAAATATTTGCATTGCCATCCAGCACATGATTTACTAGGAAAATGGCTTGTGCAAACCCTATTTGTAATGGACAGAAATTCCCACTTCAGTGGAACTTATGCAGGAAGACCTCTCAGCGGATTATGGATAGAGATCTCTAATCATGGACCTTATAAATGCAATGCATCTTTCAACAAAAAAATCCAAGATTCTCCAAAACCATGCTTTAAAAAATCTACACATCTACACCAACTTAACATTAAAAAGCTTTGGGCTTCAATATACAAAGAGCAACCCCATGCCTTTGAAAATCTAGTTGAAAGAACTGCCAATCCAGGGGAAATTAGAAGCGCATAACTCTGGACTCTTAGTTTGGAAAATCCTGATCAAAGGATATTCTTGTAAATTATGTGGCATTTGCTAAAATTATCCTTTATTCCTAATGTTTAATGCCGAGCCAGCCATGGGGAAAGTGATAGTGACACTCAGAACTGAACGGAGTGCTTTGCCTGGCATTGTAGAAATGTGATAGCTTTTCTAAACTCTCTCTCTCTCTTTCTCTTGAAGACTGCAGTGCTATTCTTGGTGAAAAGCACATGTCCCCACAGTGCTCCGAGGATGCTGACAAAAGAAACCACAAATGGAGTGGGAGAATAAGGTATATGGCTAGACAAATCAATTACATATTGGCTTCTGAGCAATATTCCCCATGGCTCTGTCACTGGAAAGAAAACATGAAAAAAAAATTATGAATCTTCTTGAATTGAAAAAAAATTGGCTGGGAATAATATACATAATTTCTGTTGAGCTTTCCTTTACAGACAAGTAATACAACTATGTGGGCACAGCATTATGGTGAGGGAGAGCTAATATATACAGTGGTGCCTCGCATAACGATGTTAATTGGTTCAAAAAAAAGTTATGTGAAAAAATCGTTATGTGAAACACCATTTACCATAGGAATGCATTGGAAACCAGTTAATCCGTTCCAATAGGCACGGATTGCCGTCCTTAAGCGAAAAAACCCATAGGAAACATCGTTAAACGATACAATGTTTCCTCCATTGGAATGTATTGAAGCTGACTCAATGCATTTCAATGGCTTTGCGAAGTCAATTTTTGCAAATTTAAGTGTGTCATAAAAGGGTCAAAAATGGTTTTAAATGCTTGGATTAGCTTCTGCACCCTCTAAAACAGATGCAAAAGTTAATTTGGCTTTGATCTGACTTTTCGTTAATTTTTTGTGAATTTTTTTCCCCCAACTTTTGACAGCTGTCAAAATCTGACAGCTCCATGCTTTCCTATGGGGGAGAAAAAAATTCACCATAAATTAACGAAAGGTCGATCAAAGCCACATCAGGTTTGCACACGATTTAGGGGGTCCTCTAACGAGCCCAAGCATTTAGAACAGTTGCTGAGGCTTCCTTAATTTACGGTGAATTGTTTTCCCCCCCCATAGGAACCAATGGAACTGTATTGGCTTGCAGCTTGTGATAAGCTGGTTCTATAAGCATACACAGAACACAAGAGCAAGAAGAACAATGGTGGATTGGGGCAGAAACATATATATTCAGCATTGTATTCATACAGTGATGAACTAGGTAGGAAGCATGGCTTCACGACAGGAGCTCAACAGTACTCTTCTGCATTTCCCACCAACTGGTATGCCTGCGACACTAGTGCGGAGGCTATATACAGCTGTCATGACTGGTAGCCACCAATAGCCTTATATGCCACCAAACTGTCCAGTTCTTATTTAAAGCTATCCAAGTTGGGAGCCATCAATACATCCCGTGGCAGTGAATTTCACAGTTTAACTATGGGCCTGACTGTACGAGTGGTTGCCCCAGTTTGATTTGGAGTTTTCTGTACCACCCAGTTGGCAGCTTCTACTCAAATACCGGTAGTTGCTGTCATTGGAAATGTTTAATCTGTTGCAAGACTCCACACCACACCAGAAATGGCTGTAATTCTTAGCACCACCTCCTTCCTCATCCTTTCTCTTCACACCTGCCCTTTATCTGTCCTCTATCTTTTACATTGAAGTCTTGTCTTCCCTTAAAAAACAACCAACAACAGATGATATCGTGCTGACTTGAAATGACAACTTCTCAGCCTAGCGCAGAGCAGAACTAATTAAAACTGGTTTTCATCATGGAAATAAGGTGGTTTATATAATGATGAAGATGTTTCCTAGAAATATTGTATAGATAAGAATCAGGATGAGGTTGCCAAATGCCCTGTGTGTGCAACCGCATAGACTTAATTGCACTTTTTTTTTTCTAAATGCTGTTTGGGATTGTGTGGAGAGAGGGCAGTTTGCCCACATATGTCAAATCCAGTATGTTTTTTTTCCCCTCGATAGCTTGGTGGAAAGTGAGGGAGGGCATCTGGAGGAGAAGGAAAAGATTTAATTTGGAAATTGTAGCCATGTACGAGAGAAAGAGGCAAACAATTATGAAAGGCCTCTCTGACTTAACATAGATAGGTTATTACAACTTAATAAAAAGGAAAATACTTGAACCGCATCAGAGACCGGTACATTTGGGGGAGATTGCACATGGGACAGATCAAAGAAAAGAGAACACTCATGTATCCTTACAATTTCCCCCTCCCCTAAATTTTATTTCCTTTAAATTACTATAAAACCTAACAGGATGGGAATAAAAGAGGGCCCAGTATTGATCTCTTTCACTCCCTCTCCAATATCTTCTCATGCTGCTCTCCCCCTCTGCAAAAGAATTTAGCAGGGTACTAGTGCAGTACTTAACTGATATAGTGCATTTCACATTTTTTTTTTAAAGTATTCTAGGGGAAAAAAACAAGTTGCACTCACTGGAAGGAGATCTTCCCAGTCCACTGCCATATTAACTACTGAAGAAATTACTATGAATGTAACCTAGATCATATCCACCATTGTCCCTTTGGACCAATACAGACAATCACACATGCAAGGAACTGAGACAAAATGGTCCCCATTTTTCCTCCCTGCTGGATGACGAAAGTGTAATGAATGGTCATGGGAAAGGACCAGAAATACTCATAGTAAGCTATTCCTCATAGAGTCAATGAAAAATAACTTGAAATTGACAGTATCAATTGCAGTACAAATAATTTGACAGGTTGCAGTGTAGTTGAGCCTCAAGGACTAAGTATAGAAGTACTTCATTTTATTAGTTCTAACTCTCCCACCAATCAGTTTCAGTGGATAATCCCAGGAGTCTAGGACAATGAAAACGAGAATAAAACATGCCCTTACCAACTTTCTCCACACCATGGATTTTGGCTTCCCCACTTGATTTTTCTCTCCAAAGCTAAACAGATTCTAGGTTCCATAATAGGTATTTCCTGTTTAAAATAACACAGCAAAAGAGGGAACATTTTGAGAACTGCAAGCCAAGAGGGTAAAGAAAACTATACTGGATAGTTGTTTCTATGTCCTGTCCAGTAGTTTCTGACTTAAGGTCAACTTAACAGAGTTTTTTGAGATATGCGAGATGTTCAGTTAATGGCTTCCATTGCCACATGCAGTCCTAGTGAGTTTCCGTGGCCCAGTGAGGATTTGATCCCAGGTCTTCTGGGTTCTAATCCAGCACTTAGCTACTACACCACACAGGCACACCAGATAATCAGATAATATGATTTAGGGTTCTGCACTTTCATATATTCAATGCCATGCACAATGAATAGATAGTTACTGGCTAGAGATGGGGAATTTTTATATTCAGTGCCATGCACAAGATTTGGCTCTTGATATGCCAGCACAAAAGCCACATCCTATGGCCACCTGTGAGTCAGAGTCCTTCATCAGGAGTTCATTTCCCCCCTGTGCTTTGTAGATGAAGAGCCAACCTATGTAGCCTTGGCCAAGCTACATGCTCCCAAAGTGCCCCTAGAAGAAGACAACAGTAAACTACTTCTGAGTAGTTTATATCTAGGAAAACCTGGAAGGATGGCCATAAGTTAGACAACACATAATTATTTTTAATATAACGATGCTCCGGTCATTATAGGTTTTGCAGAGGGTTGCACTTTTCGTATGTGTGCATTTTTTTTCATACCAAACTTAAGATGTGCTTATTAAAGGCACACGTCTTTTTCTCAGTCCGTAGGATCATGTTTTCTAATCCACTTGAAGAAATGTATTTTTCTGCATCTGCACAAAGCCCAGCACATTTCTTCCCCCCCTCCCAGTCTACCGCTTTCTTTAATTGCAGATGGCCCTGTTTACATCAAGAGAACTAAAAACTTCAATTTTCATCTTTGGCAAGATAGCAAGTAAGTGGTGAATTAACTCGCCAAAGGGCAAATGATACCCACTCAAAGCAGTGAGATGCAACTAATACATGGGAGGATGGCTTGTGTATTGATTGCTAGAAGGTACTAAAAGTACACATCATCTTAGCATATATGATAAAATGGCTGAATTCTCATTCCAGCATCAGAAGGATGTGCCAGAGGAGCAGTATGTACCTGAGTGAGATACATCAAAAAGTACAAACTGTTCAGACCCAGAGTTTAAGTTGTAGATCAACAACAGTCCTTAAGTTCAAATGAAGATATATGATTTGGCTACAGTACAGCTTCTCTTGTTACTCTACAAACAAGCAAACTTTTGTCGGTAGTTGTTATATGACCTGCAATGAATAGATAGTTACCGACTAGAGATGGGGAATTTTTTTAAAAAAAAAACCACAACTTCCAGAAATGAGAATTCTAGGAGATGTCATTTGCAAGAAGTCATTGCCCAGAAAGATAACTTCTGTCTTGGGTGGAGTCCTGTTTAAAGAATGGTGGCTGGGATTTTCCCTACAAAGATGGGTGTTTCTTGGAAAAAGAAAAAGATCTGAAACAAGGCGATGTGCCTCCCTTTTTAGTAATCTAAGCAAAACACAAAAGCATTGTCAGTGCAACCACCTTACACGTACCTTAGAGAATTTCTGAAACTCCCAGTTTTTGTTCTGATTAGCTCCTTCTGGCAAGTACTTTATTCCAGCACTTAAAGCTACGCATGCCAGTGCAGTTTCCAACACCACCACCCCACATTTGTCTGATGGAAGTTAGTCTGCTTTTGTGAGAGTTAAATTAATAGTCAGGATTCAAAGAACCAAAACAAATTCAATTTGGGTCGTCACATAATGCTTAACCAAAAAGAAAGAGGGGAATCGCTTGTCTAGAAAACAGATGACAAAGGACAATGCAGTCCATCAACATCAGGAAGATGACATTTTGTCCATCCCTGATCTAGCTTGGTAATGATTCTGGAGAACATGAAATCTCTCATACCTTTGTAGCATTTTGTAGTCCTAATACAAGCTTGATTGCCCATCCCTGGATAGGGTTTTTACTCATGGATCAAAACAACTGCTTCTTAGTTGTAATCAGCAAGGCGATGCTGATGTTGTGTCCTAAAAAAAATAGACAAACCATGAAAGGAAATGAGTTGATACCCCTTTTGCTGGTTTTAAGATAATTGAATCAAGCAAACTACACTCACTGCAGGGTCACAAGATACAGCATGAAACGAGCTCACTGTCTAAGAATCCCAAGTGACTACATCGCCTGAAATAGCAACCTCTCCTGGGTCACAAATGAACAGGCTCGCAAGTTTTCCTTAAGAAGATCTGATGTCGACCTCTGCAACATTTGATTTCCAATTTTTGAGCAATAAGATCCTAGTCTTCCTTCTCCTTAACTATTCCTATGGCACTGCTCAGCGAAGAGAATGGCTTAGGCAGTATTGTGTCCTGACTCACACTAACATTTATCATAAAGTCTTTTAGGGAAGACCAAACTTCAACCCAGAATCGGAATTGACTATCAAACAGTGCATTCTGTTTGATTGATATACTAACTAATTTTCATTACAAACATACTTTGCATTTTGGCATGCTTTGCTTTGTGACTGGTTGTTGGAAGACAACCCTGGCTTAATTTGCAAGTCTGATTTCCAAGGCAAGTGTCTGAGGGAATCCCTTAGTGGGAGCAAAAGGGTGTTAATTGCAGAGGCAATGCATTCCTTTTAATTCTTCTTTGACATGGTTGGCCATCAAGTAGGAGTTTTCCCAACCCATTTCCTGTTACCATAATGATTCTCTCCATTTTCAGTTACAGGCACTGTTCTCTATATGCCATGCACAGGTAGGTACTTTTATTCCTCAGTGGTGCCTTAGCCACCCTTTCAGTTCTGCAGACTACTCTCTTTGGAGTCATCCTGGTCTAGGGATCATCCTGCTCAACCCTAGAAAATGTTTTTTATACCAACAGCCCCGTCATGTGGGAAATACAAAAAGTGCCTTTGGGCACATGCAAAGCCAGTATGCTTTATTTAGTTATTTATTCATGAAACTGACATGGTGTTTGAGAACCTTTGTTCTCAAGTAGTTTATATTAAAATACAGACATAGCTTTATGGGTGAAAAGTGCCTATATGGACTCAGACTAATGGCCCATCTAGACCAGGAATGTCTACCATCTCCAGTTTCTTAGGAGAAATCTTACTCATTATCTGTTACTTGGCCATTTACCAGAATAGATCCTCTCACTGAGTTTTCCAACGAGGATTCGTCTAAATGAGGAACTGACCAAAAAAAGCTCACTGAGAGATAAACAGTTATAAGGAGGGAGATGGTAGAACTTCAAATTGCTCAGGAGGCTCAGCAAATACACAGCTCACCTGGTGATAATTTTCCCCTCTCAAGTGAGACTCGTGATAATTCTGTTCAAATTCAGCTCAATACAGATTTTGCATCCCATACCAATTGTCATACAAATTTCTCTCTCTCTCTCTCTCTCTCTCTCTCTCTCTCTTTCTCTGTAGTGCAATCCATTTCCCAGTGATCCCATAAGGCATGGAGAAGCATGCTCCGGCCTGACCCTCATCTGTGCCCAAGCTGGACCTTTTTAGACTTCCACATTTGTGAGCTGGGCTAGAGTGATTCGACCAGCAGACAGAAGGGTTGCTTTAAGGAAAGTCGTGACGCTTTGTGATGCAATCAGGCATCTACCTTTCCAACCATCTGATAGCACCCTAAGTTGACTGGCATTGCATGCTACACACTTGATCTTCTACTTGTCTTGGAAACACTACATTTCCTTACTATAAAGCCCAAGAATCCCTGTGCCAGCATGGGTATCAAAAAGTAACTTTTCCAACCGCTGATATGGGTGTGCGCCTATGCACACATACTTCTTGCCGGCTAACCACTCTGATACTGAGGAAATCCAGTATTGGTGTTCTCCACCATTTGTTTTAAACAAGCTGTGAACTATATCAGACTACACATGTCCAGCTTGCAACAAAGATATCCCCATCTACTGCTTGGGGAGGGATACCATCCTGCTCGTGCTGGAATGGTCAGGACTAGAGCCAAGGATAAGCTGTACTCGGGGTGTGATTTTTAAAATGTTTTTAGTTACCCTGAGGGCAGTCTTTAAAAGGTTCTCAGTAGCTCTGAGGTCAGTCTTGTTTTGCTTAGACAGTCAAAATATCTGCACAAGTGACTTTGGTGTCAGCAGTGTGGTACAATGTGCTTCCTCTGAGCCCAGTAGGTGGGCAAAATCCACCCCTGGCCGTTCTCCTATTTCAGTTCCCCTCTTCTGCTAGCAAAAAAGTGAGAAGTCTCCTGGAGAGTGGTTGTTCATCTTTTAAATAGGTTGTACCCCTCTGTACTTAGGGCTTGGCTATGCTGCTTGCCCGGAGCAGGCTGGTGCAGACTAAATAAAGTCACTTGAAGGTCAAGTGGAGATTCCATATGGCATCTGGTGCAATCCTTGCAGCCGCATAGCATAAAGTTGGGGAAATAACAATATTGCATTGTAACACTGGATATCAGTGGGAGGGGACTCTTCACAACTTAAAGCAGTGGTTCCCAAGATGCTGGGTTAAAACTCCCAGGAGCCTTCACCACTAGCTGTGCTGCCTAGGATTTCTGGGCGTTGTAGTCCAATAACATCTGGGGATCCACAGATGGGAACCACTGACCTAAAGTGATTGTTTCTTGCCACTGACCTATTCCTAAAGTTCTTTTTCCTGCCTCTGACTTGCCCCTCTTCTCTTCCTGATTTGTTTGTTTCACTTCCTTTTTAAAGGCTCTTTCTCTCTTTATCTGATCCCTACATGTGGTCATGAAAGCATTTTCTCCTCTGTGTGGAGACCGCAACTTTCCTTTTATTCCTCTGTTTGTAACTATGGATCACAGCCGTAAGTAAATATACATGTACATTTTTTTTACTTAAAATGCTTCTAGAGTGATCTTTAGCATATAAAGTGCTAGTTTATAAGTTAAAGATCATTGCCAAATTTCTTACTCCAGAGTCTTCCACAGTCCATACCACACAAAGATGTGCAAAATACCGGAAAATAAGACTGGAGGTGGCCAGAAGTCCACTTCCATTATTTTTTTAAATGATATATTTGTTGTGTTAAAATATATTGTGGCATTGTTACTCTTATGCACACAAAAAAGTGATAACTGATGTGTTCCAGATCCTGTCCATCCCCCATATCATCCCATGTATGAAGCATGAGATGGTATATAAATAAACATCTGGTCTTTGAGCATACTCATACACACATATACACACAATTTCAGAGGGCTGGCCGTGCCAGCTTATTGCAGCAAAAACAACTACTGTATGATTTTTTTGTGGAGCCTTATTTAAAGGTTTACTTGGTAGAAGCTTTCATAGAGTCCAACTAACTTTACCAGATGCCAGTCAGTACTTAGCCACTGTTCTCTGAGTGACCTTCAGACATTTGTTTTCTGTCAGCCTAACCTATGTTGCTACACTGTTGTGAAGAGTAAAACAGGGTGAAGGTAACAGATAGTGGAAGGCAGGAAGATGATGACTTATACCCTAAACCAGTGGTCTCCAACCTTGGGCCTCCAGATGTTCTTGTACTACAATTCCCAGAAGCCTTCACCACCACCTCTGCTGGCCAGGATTTCTGGGAGTTGAAGTCCAAGAACATCTGGAGGCCCAAGGTTGGGGACCACTGCCCTAAACGCTTCCTCCATTAAAGGAACAGAGCTTTTCCATTTTCTCCTTTCCCCTGTAGTCTATACATTCCATGAACAACACAGATATATATATATACAGTAGAAGAACAAGTAAGAATCCATGCTTGGAAAAAGGCTGCTATAGCCAAAGCCTGAAAAAACTTAGAGGTGTTTCCAGAGAGAATAGAATCCCTCTTTATGACACCTTCCAGACTACTAGTTCATCTCTAAGTGCTGGTTTTGACCTACAAAGTCCAAGCAGACTTGTGGCCAGATTGTCTTGAGGTCCCTGTCTTACCATATGGGTCTCCTTTGGTTCTAAGGTCTTTGGGATAGGGGAGCCTTTCTCTCAATTCTGCCAATCTCACATTCTGACAGCCATCAAGGAGACAGGAGGTGGCAGCCTTCATGGCTACTCCCAGGCTCTGGTCTTCCCTTCCATGGAAGACTGGGCTGGCTTCCTCCCTACTATTCTTTCACCACCGGACCAAGGACTTTCCTCCAGGCAAGCGTTTTAGTAAGGAACTGATTTCCATGGAAGAGATTTTGAATGAGGGATGGTGAATGCCAATATGATGTCATGAACAGAGGATTGGACCAGGACTCAGAAGACCAGATTTCAAATCCCTGCTCTGCCATGGAAACTCATTGAGGTGGGAGAGGAATTGATAAAACCATTCCTTAAATGTGTCACGTACCTTGAAAACCCTCCAAAGGTCACCAAGAGTCAGGTGTGGCTTAACAGCACATAACAACAACAATGTTCTTTTAAATTGTTTTAAACAGCTTTTTTTCAGTGGCTTTGATACATAATATGCTTGACTGTTAAAATGTTTTAGTTGAATTTTTTAGCGGTCTTTGTATTTGTCTATTAAATATTTTAAGCTGTCTGGGATTTCCTTTTATTGGGAGAAATGTCAAGTCAAAATAAAACATATTATTTAAACATATGGCCCAAATGGCCAGTTTTAAATATATATGTTGTATCTTCCCTTGTAGTTCCTTCATTATAATTTCAAGGGTGTTAGTCATATAATCTCTCATCACCACTCCCCTCAACCTGGGAGATTTTCTTTTGCTGCAGGGAACAGGGCAGTTTAGCCATAACAATGAAAGCATTGATACCTGTCTGTGGTTAAATACCCACTATCAAGTCATATTCCCAGTGGGAAGTAGCCATAACTCCTTCATGCAAAAATACTGTGTATGAATAGCTGTGCCCAAAATAACTCTACTGTTGTTAGGATGTCAGGGTCCCACTTGTAACTGCAAACCTCACAGTAGGTCCCACAGGAGTAAAACAAACCAGAGGTCAGCTAGGATTGCCCTAAAATTGTTATCTGAGAGGCCTCAAAGTTATGTGTCCCAGAGTAGGGCTTCTCGTCCTGAGCATCTCTTTGCATGCTCCTCTGTTTTGACATCAGTGTGTTGAACTGTGCTACAAAAAGTGTACTAGGCAGTAGAGTGGAATTCTGTAAAATAAAGGTTTTGTAGAATAAGAGCAAGGCAGCACGGATGCTCCACTGCCTTGTTCAATATGGGGCAGATCCAACACAATCCAAGCAGTCTAAGACTTGGCATGGATTCAAAGTTGCCTTTGGCAGGTTGCAGTATATCTCACCAAAGAAGTTCATACAGAGGATCAACTGGTCCTAGAAATTAGTTCAACTTGTCCTTGAAATAAGAAGTAGATGGGTAGCATATTTAAGTCTCTTGCAACCAAAACAAACAAAATATTGTGTGCCAACTTAAAGGTTAATTGTCTCTATAATGACATACAGTGGTGCCCCGCAAGACGATGTTAATTCGTTCCATTGAAATTGCTGTTTTGCGAAAACATCATCTTGCGAAAAGCATTTCCCCATTGGAATGCATTGAAATCCGTTTAATGCGTTCCAATGAGGAAAAATCGTTGTCGTCCAGCAAAAGCCACCCATAGGAAAGCAATTTTGCAAAGCGTCTATCAGCTGTAAAATCGCTGTCTTGCGAAAAACAGAAGCACTGATCAGCTGTAAAAATCGTCATCTTGTGAAAAACGGTCTGTGAAGCACTGACCAAATAATCGTCCAGCGAAATCCCCCACAGGAAAAACCATTTTGCAAATCACTATAGCAATCACAAAACGTCATTGTCCTGCAGATTACCCATTTTGCAGGGTAACCATCTAGTGGGGCCCCACTGTACACTTCTTGTGGGCTAGAACTCATTTCTTCTACTGTACTATTGATCACATAATGGTTTTTACTCCTGCGCATAAGAAAGCAATGTTATGTGGTGTTAAATGTAACATGAAAAAGGACCTTCATGTCAGAATAATTTTGGTTTTCTCTTTCAGTTATTGGAGATTATACTAAACAGTAGGTGAGCTGCATATTTCCAACTATTAGCACATTTCGTCTAAAGTGCTGGGATTTCCACAGAGGTAGAAATGTTAATAAAGCCAGTGTAACTTGATGGCATGTAACACAGAGCTTGCAGATTAAGTCCATATTTGCATCCTAGTGACCATCTAGAAAACAAAGCAGGATGGAATGAAAAATGAAGAGGTGAAGGAAAGCATATACTAAGAGAAATACCTTTCACCACTTGAGCCAGCACCAAGTCTAAACATGAACTAAATAGGTTGTCTGGTTTCACCTACTAGATGAGGAAGATGGTACTGTATGGCTCTAGGAATTTTTCCTATGTTACCTGCTGGAAATCAAAATAATCATCAGATCCTACTTAGTCATATTGATGGGTGATAATAAGTCTTTCAAGTTTTACTATTGTTTGTAACAATTATCATATAGGAAGTCAAAAAAGACATATGACTGAGACACATTTCATCAATTAGCTACAGTGAGCCACTGTAAATTAGTCAAACTATCCAAACACCTACAAAATTATGGTCATCGTCTTCTCTATTGGATTGGTTAGGTCTGACCACTTCTGTCCAGATATTCAGTTGTCAAGTTGCTTCCAACAGACACCAACTCTATAAATTAGTGACCTCCAAAAGGACATAGAGTCAACACCACTGCTCAGCTCTTGCAAACTCAAAGCTATGGGTTCCTTTAATGAGTCAACCCATCTCTACTTTGTTCTCCCTCTTTCCTTGCTACCTTCCACTTTTCTAGGCATTATTATTGTTCCAGGGACTCTTGTCTTCTTATGCCATATCCACGTCATGACCTGTTCAGCATGTAGAAGAAATGGCACTAGGTTCAGGCAAGGAATGGGAAACACATAAGCATGTCAGCCAAAAGGTCTCTCAAAGGCCCTTCTGGCCTGCCACTGGATTGGTGCCAAGGTCTCTTGGCTAGGTCACAGAAACCCTGGACACTGAAACTTTGGCTCCAACATATAGGCTCCCATCCATCTGTCAACAAGCTGTAAGAAGCAAGCTCTGCAAGAGGCGGTAGGCAGCAGTGCCAAGCTTTAGACCCTCTGTGGCCTCACAGGCCTTTGCTGCCTGTGCACCTGCTTGCCCTCTCCAGAGTACAAAAACAGGAACAAGCTTCAAAAGCATCCCTCGCTGGCTTTCCATTCCTTCTCTGGGTAGTTGGGCCAACAGAGAAAAGAGAAGAAAACAGGCAGCAGGGACGGTAATGACAAGGGCAGGCACTTATTCAGAGAAGAGACCCACTGGGCTTCTCTCCCAAGGGCCTTCAGAGTTTCACCTGGGCATTTTGTTTAATGGACTACAAGTTCCAGAATTCCTCCCAGAGGAATTCTGTGAGTTTCAGTAAAATCATCACCATCGTCATCGTCATGATGATGATGATGATGATGATGATGATGATGATGATGATGATGATGATGATGATGATGATGATGATGATGATCCTAGTATCTGGTCCCCAGAACATGGAGTTCATGCTAGGGCTGCATGTCCACCTTTGATCACCCTTTGGTTGAAAGGGCAAAGATGGGTTACTTGTTGCACCTAACAGAAGAGAGGGCGATTCAACCATTGCAAACATAGGAAAAAACGCCTGCTGGATGATTTTGAGACTAGTCTCTCCCTTGATGCTAAATGTGTTTAATCCATCAGTACAGTTTCCCAGATGCCAGTCCTCCATTTGAAGGACTGTCAGAGGACGGCGCCCGGTTCAGAAGCGTCCTAAGAAGTGTTGATGTCTTGTCAACAACTGACTCTTGACAAGAGGCTGAGTGGCAGGCCCATTAGTTGCCGTTTCACAGTCCTTCCCCATATAGTGAGATATACTGCATTTCTATTTAATGTATAACAGTATCACAAATTCTTGTATGTCAGTACAAGAATTCTTCTGCCAATCTGTGTCATGGTTTCGGTGCTCTGTTGCCCTGTGGAAGCGATAGCCATGATATGTCATTGCTGCTATGGCATATCGCTTCTAAGAAAAAGTGTGAGGCATAAGTGTGAAAAATCCATACTTCATATCCAGAACTATTGGTGAAAGCAGACATCAGAGGAAATCTTTTTCCTCCTCAAACAGGTTTCATCAAAAATACGGCTTCAACGGTGAGACTCTGAGGAAGCTACAGGCTTAATTTTGCAAGATCTGGATAGGGCTGGTAATGACAAGACATTTTGGAGGTTAACTCATTCAAAGGTTGCCATGGCTTGGAGGTGACATGATGGCACATTACAACAAAGTCAGGCTTGCAAATTGTGCTTGTGTTTAATTTCTAAAAGCTGGCTGATAGCTCAGTATTTGGCTGTGGAGCCAGAGGCTGGGAGCTTGATTTATCCCGGTGCCTTCTGTGAGTAGACCCAACCTGTGTGGCCTTGGCCAAACTGCACAGTCCCAGGGTGCCCCCCCAGAAGAAGGGAATGGTAAATCACTTCTGAGCGTTCTCTACCTTGAAAGACCATGAAAAAGGAGAAGTCAGAATTGACTTGACGGGGCATAATTTATTTTATAATTATGACTAATCACAAAACAATGCAAGATGACCAATCACAGAAGAAAGCACAAAATGCCAGAAAGCGAGGTGAGGAAAACCATAGACTGAAACAAATAAGTGCCTTTTTCTTCTTTTGGGCACCTCTCAAGGTATGTAGAATGCGTCTTCTAAAATGTACTAGAGAATATCATTTGGTCAGATTCTGAATGTCAGCAAAGAAAACTGTAGCTTTCTGATCAGTGAAACTGTCAAGCAGCCACTTTGGGTTTGAAGTCCATGGCCCTCCTCAGCACGATGGGCTGGAGTGTCACCAAATGCAGCAGGACTGACTTAATGCATTTTGAAATTAGAAAGGTATCTACGCATATTACTATCTAAAGCAGGGGTGGGCAGCTGGTATATGACACCCAGGACCCCCCCCTTCTAACTTTGGATTCTAATTCTGCGAGGGCAGAGGGGCAAATTTGCCATGGTTTGAGAGCTCCCTGCCTCCTCCTCATAATGTTTTGATTAGATAGATAGATAGATAGATAGATAGATAGATAGATAGATAGATAGATAGATAGATAGATAGATAGATAGATAGATAGATAGATAGATAGATAGATAGATAGATAGATAGATAGATAGATAGATAGATAGATAGATAGATAGATAGATAGATAGATAGATAGATAGATAGATAGATAGAAAGGGACCCACTAGAAGGTGGAAGAAACTCATTTTCAGGTTTAAAAATGTATATGTTAGGGAGCCTCGTGGTGCAGTGGTGAAACTGCTGTACTGCAACCAAAACTGTGCTCACGACCCAGGATTCAATCCCAGGTAGCCGGTTCAAGGTTGAGTTAGACTTCTATCCTTCCAAGGTCAGTAAAATGAGTGCCCAGCTTGCGGGGGGAGGGGGGGGAATGTGTTGCTTGTAAAGCACTATGGGGCACTATATAAACAGCACGCTTTGCTTTGCTTTTTAATATAAAAACAAGAGAGCATGGAGGTCACAGGGTTGGTGTGGCCCTCTGAAGGCTAGACCACTGGGGTTGTATACTGAAGAGTAGTGGCCTACTAGTCCACTGAGTACAGAATCTGGAATTACCTTCTTGTCCCAATACTGTACTCCTGCCTGATATAGTACTTCCTTTTTCTCACACAAAATTTGTTGCTGGGGGTGTCTGCCTCATTCTATCTGATAGCAAGGGAAACCTACTACATTGTTAAATTTCTATATTTGAAGAACAGTTGTTTTAATATTTAGGGATGCCTTTGAGGGTGTTTCACAAACTGCGTCATTCAAATGTTCTGGTCATATGTTTCTGCCGCAAGATAGACCAAAACAGGGCGATCTGGGATGGATTAGAAAATGATTCCCAGAGAGATCAGGCTTAAAGCTGGGCATCTATTGCTTGATGGAATACCGCTGGCAGATCGGCAACTAAAAAGCTTCAAAGGGCTTCCATGCAAAATGCTAGAGAGATGATCCAGCCAGAATGTAATCTGAAGTCTTGTGGCAGTTTTATTTATGTATTCTTTTTGGTTCCCTGTCCAGCATGTGGGCCATTTGGATTGTAAAAGCAACATGCTTCTCACATATGGTCTTGGCTCTAGATTAGGAACAACTAAAGTTACTGCCAGTGCAGTTGGGTGAAGGTGACTTTGCAGCAAAAACCTGGCTAAAAGAAAAGCAAAAAGAGAGAGAGAGAGAGAGAGAGAGCAAGTCGTCATTGAAGAATTTAGGTTGCAATGCCTTTAGCACAGATTTATCAGCAATCCTTCTTTTAAGGATATGATGATTCTATGGAACATTGAGATCCAGAGGCACTGTACCTCCAAATCAGAACTTTGGAAATTTCTTTCAAGATGATTGAATGTGGTGGCCTGTTGAAGCAGGTAACTGAGTGGTAGGATGACGTTCCTCTAGAAACAGAGCATCATCCTGTCACAGTCAGTTATGGATGGCTTAAACAGGTTACTTAGTTAGGCATCCTTCAGTCTCGAAAGACTATGGTAACGTGCTCTGTATGGAGGACTTGGAACAGCGTCTAGTGTGGCTGAGGAGGCCAATTCAAGAGTGACAATCTCTTCCACACTGAAGACAAATCCAATCTGACCCCTGTCCAGCTCCCTGCTTTTGTGACTTCCTCTTCACCTCGGCCTGCTGGATAAGGGTCTCTTCAAATTGGGAGAGGCCGTGATGCAATGCCTGCCTCCAGGCTGAACGCTCAGATATCAGGGTTTCCCATCTGTTGAGATCTATTCCTAAGGCCTTCAGATCCCGCTTGCAGATATCCTTGTATCGAAGCCGTGGTCTCCCTCTGGGGTGATTTCCCTGCACTAATTCTCCATACAGGAGATCCTTTGGAATCCGACCATCAGCCATTCTCACGATGTGCCCAAGCCAACGTAGACAGGTTACTAATTCATAAATTTGTCTTTAAAATAACTTTCCAAACTCTGTTCTGGATATTAGTTTCTGTTGAACAAACGGCAGGGGAGAATGCAACTCTTCCTCCACAGCTGTGACCTTCCCAAGGCCAGCCCTACCAATAGGCAGATGAGTCAGTGGTGACAGTTGCTTCCTTTCTAGCCCTTCTCCCTTTATGTCACTTTTAAAGTGCAGAATGATGCTTCTCTTCCTACCTCAAGCAACAGAGGACCTTGGACCACTGCTGGAACTTCCTAGAAGCCTTTGGCGTCCACTGTTGGGAAGGAAAACCTAGACTACAGCAGGTCCTTGTCTCAGATCAAGAGACAAGAATACTACAATAGTACAGCTAAAGTTGTCATAGTATAGCCAGAATCCACATGTGTGTGTCCAAGACAGTCATACAGTAGTATTTGTACTCTTCTGTAGTCTGTCCTTTGAATGACAAAGTGCATTGGTTGAACTCCCAATTTCACAAACACTAGGTGACCAGTTGCATGAAGGTGAGCCTACCAAGGGAAGGAAACCCTTATATGATTCAATCTACCTTCCATGTTCACTTAAACCAACAGAATTCTGGTCTATATATATATTTGCTAATATCTCTTTATGTGGTAGCAAAACAATGACATATAACAGTGGTAGTAACAATTAGGGATGTGCACAATCTTAGGACAAATGTATGAAAACTGAATTTATTTATTCATTTATTTGTCTTATAGAATTAGTAAAATTACTATTTGGAGTAGTTTACGTAACATAAAACAAACCATACAACCAAATTTAAAAATTATCAAAGAAAATGCCCCCAGTATCCTAATTGCATGTTATTAACAGAGAGATGAACAGAGACAAAAAAAAAAAACAAAAGTGGCAGACCACAGCTGACGCCTGTCATTAATAACTAGAAACCAAATTACAGAACCATAACAGAATAGTATATAATATATCCAAATCATAAGTAACAAATAATAAATTACCATCAAGTCCAAATCATAGATACGGGTCATAAAAAAAATTAACCTTTAATGTTGCCATAGGTAAAGGTAAAGGTTCCCCTTGACAATTTTTGTCCAGTCATGTCCGACTCTAGGGGGTGGTGCTCATCCCCGTTTCCAAGCCATAGAGCCAGCGTTTTGTCCGAAGACAATCTTCCGTGGTCACATGGCCAGTGCGAGTTAGACACGGAACGCTGTTACCTTCCCTCCGAGGTGGTCCCTATTTATCTACTTGCATTTGCATGCTTTCGAACCGCTAGGTTGGCGGGAGCTGGGACAAGCGACAGGAGCTCACTCCGTCGCGTGGATTCGATCTTACGACTGCTTGGTTTTCTGACCCTGCAGCACACAAAGGCTTCTGCGGTTTAGCCCGCAGCGTCACCACATCCCTTTCATACAAAGTAGGAATCTCTAAAACAAAAAGCCAACAATAAACAACCCTGTTGGAAAAGAAAGGAAAGAAATCATAGATACGTGTCATAAAGAAATTAACCTTGAATGTTGCCATAGGTCTCCCTAAATAAATCCATCTTTAGTAGTCTTCTGAGAGACTATAGGGAGGGGTCCTGTCTAATCTCTACAGGGAGTCTGTTCCATAACAAGAGTGCCTCTGATGATGACAATTCCTCGGGATGTTTGTGTTGCTGTTTACTTCCCTAGGGGTGGGCAGTAGAAATGGGCACAAACCGCCGGCAGCCAAACAGGTGTCCCTCAGTTTGGTGTCTGCCCCCTCCAGCAGGCAGCCTATCAGAGGCAGTGCCCAGAGGAGGAGGGGGCAGGTACCCTGGGGTGCTGCTTCTGAGTGGGCACCCATCAGAGGGGGGCTGGCTGCTGAACTGCAGAATACCTGTTCAGCCATTTGCTGAACCAGCACAAAACACCAAATCAGTGGTTTGTACCCATCTCTACTTGGCACCCTCAGTAACAAGGCCTGAGATGATGGCCTTGTTGACTGGACTGATATTTTTGGGGAGAAGTGTTCTGAATTGGGGCATTCATACAATTTTGAAGTGATCGTAGGTGTCAGGCAAGTAGCCGCTGGTGGCTTATGGGGTAGAATGCTTCCCTATGGATCCTTTGTGTGCAAAGTATACATGGGGTTAAAATCTTTTTAAGGAGGCATACGACACTTCCAAACAAGGAAGAGGAAACTGAAAGTAATACATAGCACCCAAGAATACCCAGTAGGGACTAAACGAAAAGGAAAGTGACAGCTGAACCTCCATTCCAATAAAGCCCGAAACCTCTCCTGGAGACTCCAGTCACTGTGATGTTAGGGAGGGCAGTGCCTGGTGTCACTAAGTGCTATATATTCTCTTACAGCCATTCAGCCAGCAACATTGCAGGATGAAATGAAATACTTGTATCGTCATTGTTAGCCATGGTTTGCATTCTGGAAATTTCTTTCTTTTTTTCCCTTGTTTAGCTCAGTTTACACAACCACAGTTCTCTCTCTCTCTCTCTCTCTCTCTCTCTCTCTCTGTGTGTGTGTGTGTGTGTGTGTGTGTGTGTGTGTGTGTGTGAGAAAGAGAGAGAGAGAGAAACTGGGGATTAATGCCTGCATTCTTCTTATATGGGCTTTGAGTAGATTGGCTATAATTAGTGTGCTAGGGTCTGTCATTCCATGGCCTACCTTCTTTTTTTCCTATTTTTAACATGTCAGTGTTGTATACAAACCTTGCATCCTGCCAAGATCACCTTGACATCCCACCAGTGGTATGCATGAAGCATCATCCTTGACAAGACACAACTCTTTACTCATTTCTTCCTGCCAGAAAAAAACACTTTCTAACCAGGTTCATAGAACTATCTTACTGATTTGGTAAAACACCAATCCAGTTGTTCAATTTTTAAGAAGCTAGATTTTTTAAAAAAGATCCCAGGATAATGGAAAGAGGTGTTATATAAGTCAAGGTACTAGCTATGGTTTATTTGGGCACACCCTTATGTGGGCAGGTACACCCTTATAATAATGAAGACGATCTGGACTTAGTGTTCTTCTACCTTACAATTGTGTGTCCAGTCAACTACTGAAAGCAGAACAAGCTATACTATCTCCAACAGCCAGGCATATATTTAATATCTATCTTACCTCTGTCCAGATGTCTCTTTCCACACACCTAATGTTGCACAGAGAAGAAGAATAGCACAAAGTTGCCTCACACCCATTGTTGTGGCTGTTACACTTTCCTAAGGGACAAAACAACAACAACAACAACACACCAAGGCTCAGGGAGAGTGAGTTTTGAAAAGGACACCACGCACATTCTGCACGTTTCTTGAATGAACCATGCAGGTGTCAGCAAACACGGGTCAAAAAACACGTGTAAGCCTGGACAGAGAGCAATCAGGAGTTTGCACATGCTAAAATGGGCTGAGTGAGTCCAAACTCAGCTAGCCAAGATACAACACTCCTTCTCACAGGTCTGCCCACATAAGAACACCCTGGTACCCTCAGATATTATTATGAAAAGGTCAAGTGGGCTTTGTAGTCCTTAGACTTAACTTGCACCACTGACTTATGAAAAGGTCAAGTGGGCTTTGTAGTCCTTAGACTTAACTTGCACCACTAAGTAAGCTAGGCCGAGGCAGCACTCTCAGATGACCCTATGACAAGTGTACTGTTCAGAAAACCAAATGGGTTTTATAATCTTTATTTTATTAAAGAATAAGCATGTTACTAGGTATCAAAGCCAAATTAAACCAAAACAAATAAACTAGCATTGTGCTGGTTAGTTACAAAGATGTAGTGAGGCAAAGAAAACATGAAAAATAGAAAAGTGTTCAAAAACCTTACAAAAACACAAAAAGCCATTAAAAAGAATAAAAACAGTTCCAGTCCAGGAAATCATTAGTAAAAACAAAATAATCCAAGTAGGTTATAAAAAGGCTATAGTCCTCAGTGATCCTGTAGAACAAGAATCCTGTACTAAAAAGAAAAATTCAGTAAAAGTCCCATTATCCTTAGAAAAGTCAAATCCAGTAAATGTACCATAGTCCTTACAAAATTACAAGAGCATAGTCCATATGGAGTATTCCAAGAAAAGAAGTCCATAAAGAATATTCCATAGAACAGTTCATAGAAAATAGTCCATGCATAGTCCTTAGGGAAAAAACCCATAAATCCATAGGTAATCCAGTATAGTAAAGGTTAGTCCCATGTGTCACGAATGACTGAAGGATCGGTCTTGAAAGACAATGTCCATAGGCAAAAAGTTCCTTTTTCAAGAGTAACTGGCAAGGGCTTATCGCACCTTCCCACAATGTCATCCAATCAGAGTTCGTTACTAGGCAAACAGTCCTGTTGCATCACATGACTTCTTTCCCAACCGCACCAGATGTTATTTGGGTTTCCTGTGGTTTATCAAAGAGTCACAACAATTCCCATCTAATCACACAGAGTCCTTTCTCAGGCTTTCAGAATAACATTCTCTCTGCTCGCCTAGAAAACAACCTGTCAGCATAGCAAAGTTACTGTATACAAAGAAACAAGATGGAACCTCTCTGGCTCATTTCTTAATTACAAAACCCATATGCCTTAAAAGATTTTAACTCAAAAACCCATCTCATCACAGCAGGAACTGATGCACTAGTAATTTTGTACAAGTAACTCTCTGTGTGCCTAAATTCTTACCGTTTCTGGTTCCTTCTGGTTCCTTTCCATTCACAACTGGAGGAACAGTGATACAGGAGGAGGGAACTTTCTTCTGTTGAGGTCTTTTTTACTTCTCTTGAAACCTGAAATCTCTTGAGGTCTGTATGCTCAGCTGTGGGTGGGCCAGAGCCAAAGGTGGCAGGGTTAGGTCTGTGTGCAATGTAAGCAAGGTTGGCCCAAAGCATTTTACTCTTTTTAGTAAGAAAACAAGATGGCACCCTCCAATTCCATGTATTCACTACTGATTTTGTAGTTGATTCTTTCTTCACTGCTGACCATAGGACCACATTTTTCACTGTACATGAAGGTATCAGCAGTGGTGTTGCATGACTTGCCAGCACCGTGGCAAGTATTGTGCCCCCTAATCCAGGAACCTGCACGCACACTCCTCGGTAGGGCAGTCTATTCCCCCTCATCACCCAGTGCCATGCTTGTACTGGGCTTGTGTGGTTGGCTTGCCCTGCTCACCAGACATGGAGGCAGGGGTGGTGGCTACAGGAGAGAGGGGAGGGAGAGAGGACGGATGGATGGACGGAACCACGAAGGCCAGCTGAGCAGCAAGACGAAGCACAGGGGGGTGCAAAAGGGTGGGGTTTGTGCCCCAACAATGTTGCACCCTGGGGCAACTGGCCCTCCACGCTACACCACTGGGTAACATACTTGCTCAGGGGGCACTTTGGTGTCTTCTAGTACTTGTCAGTGGAGGCGACTGCCTCATCTTGTTAATGTTTGGGCTGGTCGTGAAATTGGAAAACAATTTTGCATCCAGATATTCTGTTTCCTTGACTTCTTCAAAGTTCTGTTCATCAGCTTTGTAGATGAGGTGGAGTAAATAGCATAAAAAGCCCAGAGTGGGTGGGGCTGAGAGAGGGCAGACTGTTGGGAGAGTCCCAAGGTCCAAACTGAGAGATGTGGAGGTCTGCATTTGACTTGTAGGCCAGAGAAGAGCCTGGCCTACAACTCCCAAGGCAACATATCTGTGAAGATTCTCAATCATCCAGGTGAGGTTATGTGGAAGTTGAGTCAAGGCAAGTGGACTCCTATCTTATTACAGTGGGGTCTCTACTTAAGAACGTCCCTACTTAAGAACAATCCAACTTAAGAACAGCTCCATTTGCTAAATTTTGCTTCTACTTGAGAACAGAAATCCAAGATAAGAACAGGAAAAAAAACCTTTCCTGCTCTTTTTTTAACCTTAGGTCATCTTAGGTTAAAAAAGAATTTCTCCCCCTAGTGGTAGAGTACGTATTAACCAGCTTTGCATTAGTTCCTATGAGAACTAATGCTTCAATGTACGAACGCACCTCTACATAACAAAAAAAACAGCCAGAACGGATTAATTGGTTTTCAGTCCATTCCTATGGGAAATTTTGCTTCAACTTAAGAACGTTTCAACTTAAGAACACCATTCCAAAACGTATTAAGTTCTTAAGTAGAGGTTCCACTGTAGTTTCTATGGACGGAAAAGAGCAGATACGGATTAAATGGTTTTCAATGCATTCCTATGGGAAATGCAGATTCAACATAAGAACTTTTCAATTTGAGAACCACCTTCCAATACGGATTAAGTTCTTAAGTAGAGACCCCACTGTAGGTTGAAATGTCTTGCTGGTGCCATATATATTTTGAAAAGTTACTTTTTGAAGTATCAGGTTGCATTTGCAAAAAACTATTACTATATGGTAGATTATAGTACTTTTAAAAAGGAAAAGGTCTTTAAAGTTGGAAGTCAATGACTATTCTGAGCACATAGAAAAAACAACCATGTGATCCATTCATAAAAGCAATGTTCTAGGTAATCCCTTTACTGGATCACTGACAAATGACAGACAAGGTAACCTTTCAAGTTCTCCAGGACCCTTAATCAGGCAATTGGTTTTCAATGCTAATAGTCCAAAACTTGAAATACAATACAAAGAGGATGCCTCTTGCTCTTGAAATCAGACTACCAGCAAAGCAACCTGGGATTTGCAGATTCCGCATGAGACAGAGATCTCCAATGTAGACATTCATCCTTTCCCCTCTCTCTGCAAAGAAGAGCCAGGTTTGAATTCCTGTGGATTCATGCTTTTACTTGGGAAAAGCACGTGGCCCTCTCTGTGGGCCCTCTCTGTAGGCTTGTTGTTGTTTAGTCGTTAAGTCGTGTCCAGCTCTTCGTGACCCCATGGACCAGAGCACACCAGGCCCTCCTGTCTTCCACTGCTCCCTCGAGTTTGGTCAAATTCATGTTGGTAGCTGCGGTGACACCGTCCAACCATCTCGTCTTCTGTCGTCCCCTTCTCCTCTTGCCTTCACACTTTCTGTAATCTTAGAGAGGGTGAAAAAACAAGGAACAAGATAGTGGGGCAAATTAAATCTTTACATCAGCAAAACAGAGAATCAAATTCAGGTATTAATTTTTAGAGACTAAATTTAGGCAAATTTAGGTGTACAAATGTTCAGTGATCCAATATGAGAGTATTACCGAACCAAGACAGTTGTTCCAAGCATATATGAAGAGTGAAGGAAGAACAGGGTCTAGGATTCTGGATATGGAAAAAAAATTAACTTGATAGTCACTGTGTGCGTTTAGAAATGTGAAGAACTTCGCTAGGTCATTGTCACTCATGTGGATCCACAAGTGTTTGAACAAATGGGGCAGCTTTGCCTTCACGAAAATATTGCTGGTCTCACACTGCATTCCTCATAGAGTACGGTTCTTAAAGCTTGATTTACATTCCTTTTTTAAAAGAGCCATTTCATAATCTGCTGGTGTGCGGGCCCATGGCTCTCACTCAACCTGATGAACTCTGGAATGTTAATGAACAGCACAATCCTGTGAAATCTACTCAAGAGGTAATTCCCATTGAATTTAAAAGGGCTACACTGAGATAAGTGGGTAATGAAATACAACTGGAGGCTGTAGGAAGTAAAGCCAGCCGACCCATCAGACAAAGTGAGGCAGCTGACTGAGGCAACTGAATGTAATGAAAAGGAGTCATATGTTCAGTTTTCTTCTTCGTCGTCTTCGTCTTCTTCTTCTTCTTCTTCTTCTTGCCAGGAAAGGGAAGTGATGGCTTGGAAAAGGGAATTTCTATCTTGGGTGGCAAAATCATTTGATTTATTGCAAATCTGTCTTGATTGGATTGGGGTGGGGTGCCCACTCAAAAAGAGGGAAAGGTTTTGTTTGTGTGTGTGTGTGTGTGTGTGTGTGTGTGTGTGTGTGTGTGTGTTTGGCTTTAGTGGAGGGGGAATCCCAAAACAAACATTTCAATACTATTATTGCAATTTTTTAATTTTACTTTCTCTTTTATAATTATATTGGCACAAACATTTACTCTTAGCAGTTTTCTGATACTATTGGAATTGTCTTGGTTTGTTTCTATATTCACTGCTAACCCTGCAACCATAGCATAACTTCAGAGCTTACAGTAAATGATAAATAAACAAAATAACAAAACACCAGCAAGAAATATATAAGTTCTTCTAAGGGGAAGTGGGCTTTTGGTTTCTATCTTGGTAAGACTCAGGTTCTTGGACAATGTGCTGGATGGGTCTCAAGAAAAGGAAGACTGAGAACAAGTGCTTTCAACAGCAAGAGCCCAGGATATCACCATTGTTAATTCAACATTAACAGGCTGCAAAGGTGGAAAGCCACAGCATTTGCTTGAGACCAGGTCTGGCCTTCTGTTGCTGCTAGATCTCACACAGTTTGCTGAGACTCACAGCTTTCTGTCCTGCTCCTCCTCCTCGTCCACCCCCCTAGTTGGGAGTTACATACTTCCCCTAGCACATGCAGCCTGTCCCAAGTATCTGATGCCAGCATAGCTATAATTCCGGATGAGCTCCCACTTTATGGGACACCTGCCGCCAGAGCTCAAAACGGGTGATGTCAACAGCTTATTGGTAGAAGCAAGAGCTAAAACACCACTGCTTGCGTCGTGGTGCTCATGCAGAAGAATAACTGCATATTGTGTCAGGTTGTTTGTTTTACTATTGTTCTCAAAATCCTCCAGACAGTGATTCCGCTCCCTGTTCTCATAGTCAATATCCAAAAAGTAACTTTTCCGAGTTCTGATTTAGTATTAGCAGGGATTAAAATGGAGACCACTTAAAGTTTGCATCTGGTTACCCAGATTGTGCGATTTGAAGGACATGAGAAAAGTGAACTGTATAATTAGAGAGCTGCAATTAGTTGGAACATGATACTGGAAAACAAAGATTTGGATTGCCTGCTAACGATCTTATTAATGTCTAGCCAGAAGTTAGTCCCGCTCACTTCAGTGGGACTTCTTCCCAGATGAGTTTGCTCAGGGTTATGTTTTAAATCCTTTAAACATGGATTTTTCTTCAACAGGGAAATATGTCCAGTTTTTTTACTGTAGAGAAACAGAAGATAGTAAAGCATAACCAAACTCCTGCTTATATAGTTCTCATAGGGTCCTGTAGTGGTCAATGTAACATCAATGGAGCTAGGTTAGAAACATTTCAAAGATGTTCCGGTTTTTAAGGCAGACATGCATCTAAGATGTTCTCTTGAGTGTTCACCTAAACGCTCTCCAGGCAACAAAATGTGTGCAGAGGTAGGACAGTCCTGGCTCTTTGGAAAGCTGCAAGACTTGCTTGGTGGCAAAGGTAGAATGAGAAACATTGAATACTGAATAGGTGATTGGCAGGATTGCATTTATTGCAAGTCTGTGTGCTTGCACACATGTGCACGCACTCACGCACACACAGAGTTGTTGGACTGGACAAAGGAATATCATAGGAAACCTCCTTTGCCTGTGATTTTCCATTCTCTGACAAGGATATGAATGGGAAAGTGGAAGCCAGCTTTCATGAATGTGCACCAGGATCAAGTGTGTAGTTTGTGTGTGTGTGTGTGTGTGTGTGTGTGTGTGTGTGTGTGTGTGTGTGTATGTACGTACATTTATAACCTACCTTTCATCCAAGGAGTGCAAGCCACCACACATGACTCTTCACTTTTCCGCATGAACATCCTATGGGGTAGGTCAGCCTACCAGAGTATGAGTGGTCCCAAGGTCACCAAGTCATAAACAAATGAGAATACTTTTTAAAAAATCTTCCATAATTTCATGTTATGAAAATCTTGCCTCCTGTGAAGATTACCTTGACACCCCACCAGTGGTATGTGTGAAGGATCATCCTTGAAGAGACGCAACTCTTTACCCATTTCTTCCTGGCAGGAAAAAAAATCTTTCTAACCAGGTTCTTAGAAATACCTTGCTGATTTGTTAAAACACCAATCCAGATGCTAACTTTTTCAGAATCTGGTTTTTAAAAAAAGAAAAATTAAGAACCCCAAGATAATGGGGTTTCTTACACAAACCAAGGTACTAGCCATAGTGAATGTCAGTATTCTTAATTTTTCTGTTGTCGTCTCTATTCTGACTCAGGTCTCCATAGAAAAAAGAGATCTGGGATGATGGAAATATATTTAAGATTAAACTAGGGCAGACTGGGATTTGTGCATTGTTTTTATTGACTTAGTTTTACTCTTCCTATCTGTATGTTTTTCTCCATAATATATATGGAATAACATTACTAACTTTGCTTTCTTCCTTGTGTATGAGAAGAGATCTCCCCTCCTCCCGCATACTCTCCTGTCCTGAAAAAAATTTGGAAATTTGTCAGCTATGCTTAGTGTTAAACTACAGTTTACCTTGACTGTTATGTGTTTGCTGATGATCTTGTAATAACAGCACCTGCCACTGATTAATTAGGTGTCGCTTTTCTCTCCAATTCACAAGGCAGTATTTCAGAGAATGACTGTCCTCGGTTCTGACAAAACTCATCAGAAAGCAAACAAATTGCCTGGAATGCAGTGGCAGTCAGAGAACTGCCCACAGAAATAAACCAATGACATTGTATGAGCCAAATAAATAAACACATACATAGATAATCTATTTCTCTGAAAATAAGACCTAACTTGAAAATAAGCCCTAGTAGGATTTTTCAGGATGCTCGCAATATAAGCCCTACCCCCAAAATAAGCCCTAGTTAAGTAAAATGCAAGAAAGCAAAGTGGCTGTCCAACGAGGCCTTACGAATAGCAGAGAGGGGAAGGGAAACAAAATGCAAGGGAGATAGAGAAAGTTACAGAGAATTGAACGGTGGCTTCCAAAGAACAGCAAGGGGAGACAAGAGGGCCTTCTTAAATGAACAGTGCAAAGATATAGAGGGAAATAATGGAAAGGGGAAAACCAGAGATCTGTTCAAGAAAATTGGAGATACTAAAGGAACATTTTGAGCAAAGATAGATATGATAAAGGACAAAACGAGGAGGGACCTTACAGAAGCAGAAGACATCAAGAAGAGGTGGCAAGAATACACAGAGGAATTATATCAGAAAGATCTGGATGTCCCGGACAACCCAGATAGTGTGGTTGCTGACCTTGAGCCAGACATCCTGGAGAGTGAGGTCAAGTGGGCCTTAGAAAACATGGCTAACAAGGCCAGTGGAGGTGATGACATTCCAGTTGAACTATTTCAAATCTTAAAAGGTTACGCCGTTAAGATGCTACACTCAATATGCCAGCAAGTTTGGAAAACTCAGCAGTGACCAGAGGATTGGAAAAGATCAGTCTACATCCCAGTACCAAAGAAGGGCAGTGCCAAAGAATGCTCCAACTACCGTACAATTGCACTCATTTCACACGCTAGCAAGGTTATGCTAAAAATCCTATGAGGTAAGCTTCAGCAGTATGTGGACCGAGAACTCCCAGAAGTACAAGCTGGATTCCGAAGAGGCAGAGGAACTAGAGACCAAATTGCTAACATGTGCTGGATTATGGAGAAAGCCAGAGCGTTCCAGAAAAACATCTACTTCTGCTTCATTGACTATGCAAAAGCCTTTGACTGTGTGGACTACAACAAACTATGGCAAGTTCTTAAAGAAATGGGAGTGCTTGACCACCTTATCTACCTCCTGAGAAATCTATTTGTAGGACAGGAAGCAACAGTTAGAACTGAATATGGAACAATTGAGTCTGTTTAATTCACAACCCTACTCCACATTTAAAGTAACAATCCCATAAATCAGCTTTACTTTTGTGCTGTGTTCCAAATATTGCTTCTTGAACTGATTATTCCTGATGGAGTCAACATTCATGTGAGAGCATTGGTGTATATTGGCTGTTCCCATTCATAGATTTTATATCAATTTGGAACTTGGGCTAACTTATGATAGAGCTCAGTACTGTAAAAATAGGATTCCAGAACTGAAGGATGGTAAAAAGGGGAAGGGATAGGGAACATAATATAAAAGTTTATATCATCTTTTTATTTTCCATCTGAGCTTTTGTGCATCAAAATCCACTTCCTCAGACATTTGGAATGTTCATATTATGTCATCAGACTTATGGGGGTCATTATCATTTACAGACAATAGACAATGACAACACCTTGTTAATAGAGGACTTAGGTTGTCAAGATATTAATTACCTAAAACTGCAGTCCATAGTCCAGGATAATTAGATGTCTGCTAGGTAAGACTGGCCGTCATAGAAACTGACAACTATTTTATAACCAGAAGATATTACAGTGCTGGTCTGCTAATATAAATACTGCTCTGAGCTTAAGCTTTAGCTCTTAGAGATGCACTCGAATTTATTTATGTACTCTACTTCAGCTGTCTCTCTCTCTCTCAACTCCTTTTGTAATTCCTTCTTTCAACAATAGCCGTTTTGAGTGTCTTGGGAGATTGAAATGTTCTGAAACTACTTTCTCTGTGTTGCCATTCCTGTTTCATGTGTTTCCATTGGTTCTTTTGCACAGAGATTGCCCTATGTATTCCATGAAGAATGCAGAGGAGAATAGAGAACTGAATAAGAGCTGAATTTTCTTTTCCTAAAACTAATCTGTGGTGAGGATTCTATTCTCAGTTTTGAACTTCAGAAATAAAGAGAATTCTATTATTGATAGGATAAATAGTAGAAGAATAATTCCTCATTGGGACTTGTAGCTGGTGGTTGTTTTTGTGTGACTTCTTTATTGTATTCAGGCCCTTGTCCTGTATTATGTGACTCTGGAATGTCCAAAGGCATCTGTTTTTCCATCCACTAATTTACACTCTGGATGTGGATGGCATCTTGCTAATATCGTCCAGTCGCACTGATGTTCATCACCTAATCCAGTGTATTAACAGAGATTGTTCCATACGCAAATTCTTAATATGATTGCTCTTTTCTCTTGTGAAAAATATTGGCCATACAAGTGGAATTCACAACAAAACGTTGCAGCATGAAATGCCCTTTTTCAGCATATTTCACTCCATTCCACTTATCTGGTTTTCCATGCCCACCCCCATGACTTACTTCTTTAGTGGATGCCCAAAATGGGAGGTGAATGGCACTGGGAGATTAATGTTCTTTCTTGCTGTGCAACTGAGTCCTGATGGTTTTCAGTCTAAAAGACATGATATAAAAATATCGGTTGCCACATTCCCCAGGCTCCATTGTTCACCCTGAATTTAGCTCCAACTCTTGGTTCTAGGAGATGGCAGCGAGGCTTTAAAAACCCCATGTCCACATGGTACCCACCCCTGCATCATACAGATATTGGTACTAATATATACATATAAGAAACCAGAGGGTTTGTGATACCTTCTTTTGAGAATGTTGACTTGATAGCTACATATGCAGGTTACAAAGTGTACAGAACCATCAAGTGGACAGCTAAAAAATGCCATGGCTTCACAGTCCTTTAGAAAGAGCTCTCATCCTCAGAATATACTTCTACAATGATATCTCTCAACTGCTACAGGGGAAACTGTTGTTTATTATGTCTCAGGAGGCTGGCTCAAAAACGAGCAACCAATGAGATGATACTGAGAGGAAGGGAAGGTGGAAAGAAGGGGAAAGTCTGATATTTGGACTGGGAAGTGATCTCCACCTGGAAACAAAGGAGATTTCCTCCAGATGTAAACACTAGCTTCCGAGGAGGGAATTTTCTTAAGATTCCAGCAGGTTAAGGATGGGATTCTCCTGCTTTGATCTGATCAGGCACACCATCATCCCACTATCGGTAGATGATGAAATCTGATTTTTTTTTAAAAAAAAATTGCAAGTTTAAATTGACTCAAACTTAATTTGACTCTTTACATGCAAATAAAACGAGAATAGTTCAGAGACAAAGTTAATTTATACCACCACCTTGTGGCATCTAGCACCATTGCAGGAGTAATAAAGTGTTCTTGAGCAATAGAATTTCAGCCAATGAGTTACAAATGATTATTCTTGAACAAGTTACCTTTTAAGCAACAAATTACATTTCAAAAACAACATGAATGATATCTCTTTTCTGGTAAAATAAGCAAAGTTTTCTACGTTTCTTAAAGTCAACCTTTAGGACCATTTTAATTACAACCTTCTCTATTTTGTATCATCCCCTTATCAATTTTCTTTTCTTTTTTTAAAGGAAAGCAATAGAAAGTAATGGAAAAGTAAATAATAAACCTATCAAACATTGCAATGGCTTACCATTTTGGCACTGGAATAAATAAGAATAATTTTTCAAATGTTCAAATTACCCTTCTAACTGTTTAAGCTCTGCTTTTTATCAGTAACCCTTTGCGTGCCTGTCCTTGGTACGGGATTAGAAATTTGTAACTGTTCTTGGTTTTGTTAATACACTCTTCTGGTCTGTATCATTGTACTTGATTGGTTTCCTAGTTGCATTGCCAAGGGATGGTTTGTTCCCCCTATGCTGCCTAGACTGTTTACCCTAACAGAGTTATGGATGAAAGTAACGAAGGAGCTGCTTAATGCCGGCCTGTGGAGACTGCAGGCTTAGCCAGGTTTCTGTCTGTGCTTGAGTAGCATGTTGTGACAGTTTAGGCTGGGGTTGCCCAAGAGCAGGTGGTGACAGAAAGACAGAGTGTGAGATACGAGTCAGACAGTCCTGTCACCTAACCTGCTGAGCTGTTGCTGGGCATGCCAAGTCAAAGTCTTGACACTTCAAACCTGAACTTGGGACTGTTCTTTTTTGGATAACTGTTCCCAGAATCCTTCAGCCAGTACAACAAGGGCAAGGAGATTCTGGGAGCTATAACCCAGTGTTCCCCAAGCTCTGCATCAGCCTAGTAGACTTAGGATTTTAAAGGAAATTCCATAATAGCTCAGGCGGTATAAGATTTGTCTTTGCAATGGGTATACACAACTGTAGTTGGGCTGCCTAGGTATTTTCAGGCAGCCTAGCAGGAGCAATGATTCAATCCAAACAGTTTCTCTGTTGCTTTTGTATTGGGTTGCACACTGATTTTTTTTTTTTGCAATGAGGCTGGCATAATCCAGTCAGGTAGGAAAGAGGCAGAGATTGTGTTCCCCGGTACTTTGTTGTTCTAGAGGCTGTTCTCTAAAGTTCAGCCAACAAAACTGGCACTGTGCAGAATGAACATGAAAATGTGCCTTCAGCAGCCAACTGTATTCCAATTTCCATACTTCATCAAAGTTCAGACAGATAAATTTGGAAGAAAGCTATGTTATAGGCTTTCCACCTTACTTCTACAGAGAAATTTACATTTGTCATAAATTTCAGGTTCAGTTGATCAGCTTTGTATAGAGGCAATGAAGCTCCAGATTCCTACAGTTTGAGGTTGAATGTGTGGAAGAATTCATCTTTTTAAGTTAAGTGGTCAATCAAAACAGTGGTTGCAGCCAAGGAATAAAACATTGAATCATGCTAGGTCACACAACAATGGTGAGTATGAATCAAATATGCAAAAGTAAGAATGTCAGCTTGACAACCAAGTGCAAGTTAGTTCATGCCATTGTGTTCTCCATAACTCATATGGCTGTGAAAGTTGGACGATAAACAAGATGGACAGAAGAAAAATTGATTCTTTTGAGCTATGGTGTCAGAGGAGGCTCTTGCGCGTCCCATGGAATGCAAAAATAATGAATAAAGAAGTGCTGAAGTGCATAAAACGGGACATGTCACCGGAAGGCAGAATAACAAAACTTAGATTTAGCTATTTTGGCCATGTCATGCAATCAACATCATTGGAGAAAGATCTTACATTCGGAGTGGTCAGTGGTAAAAGACAACGACACCAAATAACGTGTTGGTTGGATGTAATCAAAGCAAATACTGCCCAAAATTTAACGAACAATGTGTTGAAGCTAAGCTTTGCATTTCAAATCTAAGCCTTAAAGCTGTTGTTCAGAGAAATCTCAGTCAGCTTGTTTATGCTGAAATGTATGAATACTCTCATCTGGGGAGTTAAATAAATATTGAATACTTTATACTGGTGCGTTAAGTAGAACATGGTTGAAGAAAGTTTGATGTAAGCTTTATTATTTTCCAATACTTAAAAGGCCATCATTCAGAGGAGGGTCGGGATCTGTTATTGATCATCCCAGAGTGCAGGACACAGAGCAATGGGTTCAAGTTACAGGAAGACAGATATTGTTTGAATATCAGAAAAAACTTCCTAATTGTTAGAGCTGTATGGCAAAGGAAACGATTACCTTGAGAGGTGGTGAGTGCTCCAACGTTGAAGGCATGCAAGAGAAATTTAGATAACCACCTGGCAGATATCCTTTGATTTGTATTCCTGCATTGAGCAGGAGGAGGTTGGAGTCAATGACTCCTTCCAACTTCATAATTCTATGATTATACTATTAGATGGCATAAATGCAGAGACTTCTACAGATTTAAACTTCTCAAAATAGACTGAATTGTGTTATGAACTAATTTCTACATCAGTTTTTCCATGAGAGCCACCTGATGTCAGCACACAGTAACTTCATCCATATACAGTTTGTGATATTATCTTACTTGCAAATCCTCTTTCTAATTATGTACCAACCAGCATTTGTTTGCCATCAGTCTCTCTAATAATTCTAACTTGTATGACACAGTTTATACTGACACTCACTTGAATATTCGAACAAGCCTTTAACATAAGGGTCACCATCCTGGGTTTCAGCAGGAAGAGGGGAAAGAGATTTCAGCTGTGGAGAAAAAAAATATTTGTTTATTTAGTAGATTTTTACCCCGCCCCTCTAGACAGCGTCTACTCGGCTTACAAATATTAAAAAATTATAAAATATAATAAAACATCATAATCATTAAAACAATTAAATCAGTAATATGGTGTGTTCAAGATGGGAAATGACAAAACAAAGAGATAGAATTCAAGAATTGACAGAAGGGTTGGCCTGCCTAAAGAGCCAAGTCTTTAAATGGCTCTTAAATACACCCAGCGAGGGAGCCAAGCAGATCTCTGTTGGAAGGCTATTCCATAGTCGAGGGGCCACTGCCGAGAAGGCCTGGTTTCTTGTTCTTTCTTTCTGGGCCTCTCTCGGCATTAGGCCCCTCAACTGTCCCTGCTGGCTATGCCGAGTAATTCGGGTAGATCTAGGTGGGAGAAGGCGATCTGCCAAATCTGCCAAATGTGGCAAATGCTGGATAGCTCAGTGGCTGAGGAACCAGAGGTTGGGAGTTCAATTCTCCACTGTGCTTTCTTGACAAGCACTTGAATCAGTCCAGCTCTGCAGTTCTAAGATGATGGTGGTGGTGGTGGTGGTGGTGATTGAAGACCTACTCTTGGATACATTAGTTCTGGTTTCAGAACAACTACAAGAACAACTATAAGATGCATGCTTAATGCATTTTTCCAGCTGCTTCTTTATTGATCATAACAACCATATTCCTATGAAATAATCAAATGAGAGGGAGAGACACACACATATGCGTTACAGGATCAGCACTGCCATTCAGCAGAGCACACTATGTTCTTGACAATGTCTTTCATATTTCAGTTTCAGAGCTGTGATTCTAGCAGACCTTTGCATCTGAGAAATTAGACTTATAAATGAAGCTTAAATTTGTGTTTAGAAATTCTTGCCAGCACAGTTTGTGGTGAAGATTTCTGTGAGTTTTAGTCCAAGAACATCTGGGGACGCAAGGTTGGGAACCACTGGTGTAGAAGATCTGCCCTAAAGGACCTAAAGGTGATGTTGTAGACTTATGACAAGAACAGTGGGTTAGGACAGTGGTTCTTAACCTTTGTTACTCGGATGCTTTTGAACTGCAGCTCCCAGAAACCCCAGTCAGCACAGCTTGTGGTGAAGGCTTCTGGGAGTTGCAATCCAAAACTCCTGAGTAACCCAAGGTTAAGAACCAGTGGGTTAGGAGACACAGAAAAGCTCAGTGCCCTGTGATTCCTGTCTCCTTATTTCATCACCAGGCCCCTCAGGATTAATTTTGTTCTCATCCAGATAGAGCATTGGGTTGTGCCAGATGGTGCCTCTTGGTGCCAATGAATGTGATTTCCATTTGTACTTACTCCAAAAACCCATGTCTCTTTGCAAGAAATCAGCACCTTTTAAAGAAATGAGTAAAAAAATGTTTCAAAGAACTTGGAGAAAAGCTTTCAGAATTATCTCCTGTGCTAGATTTTTTTTTAAAGTTGATTTGCACTAATAGTGAATGTTTCTGACTGGTGCACCTTATGGCAGAGGTCCATAAAGAGCTAATAGTAATCCATTTTGCAAATCAGCTGACTTTCAAAAGAACGCTTTCAAAATGTTAAGGAAACCCTTTAAAACTGATCTTCTGGGCTAGATTTTTTAAAAATAGATTAGCACTAGAACTGAAATATTATTTAAGCCCTTTACAGTAGTGACTCACTCCATTACTAACCCATTTTAAAAAATCAACTCCGCACAGGCCTTATATTCAGCTTTGTACACTATTTCTGTTTTCGTGATGTACTTCTTTGAGGGTCATTCTTACCCTTTTATGATATTTGAAAAGATTTCCAAGGGTTAGAAGCTGCAGTTAGTCTGGCACAACAACAATAACAACAGCAACAACAAGTCCTCTGGCATCTAAAAGATTTATGTTTTATTTAGCATAACATTGTCGTGGACTCCAGCCCACTTCATTTGATGTAGTGGGCTGGAATCCATAAAATGTCTTAATCTTTCAAATATTACTAGATTCTATTTTTTAAAAGGTTTGGATACTCTGAGCTTTTGTTCCATTACCTTTGTTTTGAATGACACAGAAGTTCCTGAGGATTTGGAGCTGACATAGTTCATATGCAGTTTTACTTTCACAGATCTTATTTCCTGCTGGGAGCTGGTATTAAAAAGGAAAGGTCCCAGCAATGATAAGCTGGAGAGGGGCTGATAAACAATGTGAAAAGGCAAAGCTTGTTTAAGACAGAACACAGTTTATTTGTGACCTACAGCAAGATTCAAAGTTAGCATAAGGCATCACTGAGGACACAAGCAACAGGAAACATTTTATACATTAAGAGTTTCAGTAATCTTAATATATTTATTTGTGCCTATTATATGTGCCTGTACTGTTCAAGAAGGCAGTAATTGTGAACAGACTGATTGGGGGGGCACTCAACTGGGGCATGTTAAATTGGCAGAAGAAGCATTTAATTGAAATAAATGGAAATTGCTTTAAAGTCAATATTATGAAGGGAGAAAAGCATGGTCTAAACCCTTTTTGAAAAAGAGATTTACAATATAATCCTGTGCCTTTCTATTTGGAGGATGTGTATTGTGTACAGTACTGCCAAGTTAATTCCAACTTGTTTCCAAGGTATGTGAGATATTTAGGGAGTGGTTTTACCATTACCAACCCCAGTGAGTTTCCATCACTCAGTAGGATTTGAACCCAGGTCTCCAGAGTACTAATCCAGCATGGTGTCCACTATACCACACAGACTCACTTACCCAGAAATAAGAACCCTTAATTCAGAAAGGCTTAGGGTAAGCAAAGGATTGGAGCTGTGAAGCTCTAATCCCATGCTATATATAGTAGTAAGCCCCAACTGAACTCAACAGGATCTGTTCCCAGATATATTTGTACACAGTCCTGCAAATCCTAGGCCTACTCTCATTGGGATACATTTAGCCTACCTCTAGGAAAACCTGTAAAGGAGCATAGTCTTAAATACAGTCTATGACTATTCCAGCTGTGTCTCTGAAAGCCGGCTTGAATTTTAAGTCAACTGCCCTATGATAAGCATGAGTAGGGAACATGTGGCCTTCAGATTTTGTTGAACTACAATTCCCATTACATTTCAGCTAGGGCTGCTGGAAGTTGTAGTCTAACTTTGATGGTGTGGGTGTGTGCATGGGTGTATTAGGACAATGTAGCTGGACTAGCCTCTAAGACCCATAACAGAACGGAATAGTATTGCTGGTAACTTGCTGCAGGTCATGCCTCCCATCGAACAAGTAGGAATGATAAGAAGGCAAGTCCTCTGAATACTGCCATCCTTGATTATTTCCAGCATATTGCTCAACATCTCCATCCTTTTCCAGGAAGCAGGCTGGAGAAAGCCTTTGCAGAACGCCGGCACCAAACTGATAAGTCAGCTTCCTCCGGATTTTAATGATTTCTCCTGTCCTTCCATAATTCCGTAGGGCTCTGGCCATTTTCTGGTAAGTCATGGTCTTCCGGTTTCCCTTGCATTCCCCCCACCGTTCTGCTAATTTCTCCTTGTTTTTTGAAACAAACTGGAAGACGCCATTGGGCTTATCGATCCACTGGATGCAATTTGCCAGGTCTGGGTTGTGAAGAGATTCGTGAATGTATTCAAACAGCCGTGGCTTTCTCTTGCCTATCCAGGGGTTAAATCAAAAGAAAAAGGGAACATAAATACAATCTGCTTATGATCTGTTTATGAAATACAATCTCTTCTGAAGTTTTAGAACTGAAGTGAAATTCTATGTTTTATTAAAGTTGGTTTTTTTAAAAAAATATTTACTTAGCAAAAAAAATTAATGAAACAATACATAACATGACTAAAATTGTATTTAATAATCATGATTAATTCAATATAATTAAAACATATAGCCCCCATTCAGTTTTCCATTTAATAAAAATTATCTCTTCCTTTCACAAAATTATGTAATGACTGATAAAATTTGTTAATTTTTTCAGTGCAATGACTATGGTTTCCATATTGCCTTTTATGGGGTTTTTTACTGTTTTAGATGGATTTTTTAAAAATGCAGTAAAGAATAACACATAATAAGGCACTATAAAATATGGAATTTAAAAGGTAGTAATTTATGGATTCTGTATGTTGCAATAAATTATGAGTTACTTTTTGAAAGTAAATTACATAATGAGTTACTTTTTGAAATGCATTTTTGTCCTTAGTTCACAACTTCATGTTAGGATGTTATGGTCTGTGTTTCCCCCCCCCCCCTTTGATTTCTCTTATTGGTGCTGTGGGGCCACTGCCAAAGTTCATAATAGCTGTTTTCTGCTTCTTTTTTTCTCATGGGCTGGAGGTGGGCAAATAATTCTGCCAGAAATCATTCTGGTGTCACTATGTAACCCCACCCACTATTCAAGTTGCAGACATTTGTGTATCCGTATTATGGGAATGTGTTTTTTCGTTGAGATCCAAGAACACAGAAATACTTACATTGTCACAAATTGGATTGCTGTAGGATGGGTTGTGCCCTTATTTTACACCAAACCAGGTCAGCGAGCCAGTGCAGACATCTATTATGTTCCAAACACAATCAAAACGATGTACTGTACATGTGTAAATAGTAGGATTTTCACAAACCTTTGCTGCCTTTTTGCTGCATGGTTACAGTACTCATCATTTGGCTTTCTGGAAGATTCTGCAGGGTACAGTAGACACCTCCATTTGGATAAAGGTCTTCTTCAGACTTCTTGTAAGAGAGGAAAACATAGGTTGAGTAACCACCAAATTAAGTGAAGTTATTGCCTCCTTGCATAGAATTCAAGTGAGCAAATAGAATTGAGCAGTACTGATTTTGTAACAATTATAATAGCATCAACAGTAAATTTTTCCTCATCATCATTAAGCAAAGCTAGGAGAAGAAGCCAGGATGAATTAAGGCACAACCAGAGAGGCAGTTATTAGTAAACAGTCAAAACTGATATCACACAAATGATTTCTCTATTTAGTGTTAAGAGTTCATCTTGAAACGGATGATAGGAGTGCAGTCCTCACAGGCTACAGAGGTTAGAGAGCAAAGAACTCGGGAATTAGATGTAGCATTATTTTGTCTACTCTGGTTAATAGGAGCTCTCTAGAATCTCATTGTTGCACCTTATACTTAGAGGAACTGTCTGCCATTTTGATTTGCTGTCCTCCATTTCGTACAGTTAAAGCTGCTCCACTGTTCCCACGATTCAGAGATGGACAAAGGCCCTGCAAATTGCATCATGTTTTGGGAACGCAAAGGGAGCCGGAAGCAGATGTTGCTTATCATATGCCACTAACATGGTTATTTACTTCCAATGTGCATACCTGAGCATATCATGGTAGGATACTGGTACAAGAGTAGATCACATACCAGTATCACTATTCAAAGTATAATATAGTAATAATGCATTACCCAGCTGCAACCTATTAGTATAAACAGCCAAAAGTGTATAAAGATTGTTTGCTTTACTCAGTGACTGCTTGTACTTCTTGTGATGGCTTGTGAGCCACGCTGACATCTGTTCCAATCCATTGGGTACACCTGTGTGTTGTAAACTATCCAACTAACCTGTCTCCTTTTAAGTAAGCCTGGCTGTCTGTCTTTTTCTGGAGGTCGTCTCAAATCCTGCTCCCCTGGCTGAAGAATGTTACACTCATATACAGATTTTTCCCCATCAACAGCTCACTTGACTGTTTAACTGTATTTTAACTGAATCTACTATATTAATTTTATTTTTTAGGTTAGGTGAGCATTAGATTATGATTCAGGCCTGTCTTCCTCATGTTAGTCTGTTTGTTCATGCATGACAAAAAGGGTGGGGAAACAGAATGTAAAATCTTTTGGTACCTTTAAAGTGTCTGAAAAGGTGAATTGTAGTCCATAAAAACTCAGAGTAAAATAAAAGTGCCACAATCCTTTTGTTTTTGTTATTGCTAATACAAACTAGCATGGCCCTGGAAACTGATACATATGGCATGAAATATTCTTGCAAACATAACTTCCAGTTAGTTAGAGAGATTCTGTTACAGCAACGTAATGGATTACTGAAAATATTTGTCCAGTTTAATACTGCATTTCACTTACTATTCTATTTTTCCAACTATATTTTGGTTTCTCTGTGGGAGATTCTGCCGAGGAACTTGGATTTTCTTGTAGAGAATAGTGGTGGTACATCAAGCAGCTTTTATAGTCTTCTTTAAAAAGAAACACAAAATGTGTGAGCAGTAGGTAGGTGGACACAGAAGATAAAATGCTTGAGGATACGCCCCTAAAAATCATGGATAGAGAACCCATACCTTGGAAAGGAAATTGGACAGAAAACTGAACTGCAGTAGCCTCTCGCCATATGTCCTGGCCAATACATTTTTCTTCCTTATTCCAGTTACATACTAACAGGGTAGGTGAATGCATGCAAGGAGCATAAATAAGGCACAGCTTAGTCCCTTCTCATTTTGGCTCCTTGCCAGGTGTCACTTGCACTCCCTTTAATGAGTACAGAAGTTTCCACACAGTCAGGAACTCTGCTTCATCAGGGTTCCCCGTCATGTGAAGTAGTCTACTTGGGTTGAAGCAAACATGCATAGAAGCAGAAACGGTGGGAAAAGACTAAGACATGGCGAATCCCACAGCCAGCATGGCCAAAGGCTAAGTAAAAAATTCTCCTTCCCACCCCAAAGACAAAGGCTGATGCAGGGAAATGGGGAGCAAGACCAATAGATACAGTGGCTGAAATCCTGTTGCCTAGTCTAGGAAGTTGAACTAGAGTAGGCCCATTGAATTAGTGGGGATTTAGTGAGTCAACTCTTCCATAAATTCCATTGATTCAAATGGACCTGCTGTAGTCATCACTTACTTTAGCAACTAGAGAAGGCCCATTTGAATCAACTGAATTTTCAGAGAGGTTTTCCATCATATCCCCACTGATTCAATGGCCCTACTCTAGTACAAATTACTACACTAAGTACAGGATTTCAGCCAGGGTTAGCTTACACTATACATGGCTAGAGCCAAATGGCTAAAGAGAACATTTAGGTTTTTATTCCTATGCCCATTTCTGCTAACTGTACCATGTTGCATCTAGAATTAAGGTAATCTGTACGGCTACGTTGCAGAAAATGCATAGATCAGTGTTCTTGTTCATAGTTCACCAATACATGTTTAAATGCCTGGAACCGTTTTGAGAATGTGGGTGTGCAAGAACTGCAGAGATGGAAAATGCTGCTTTTCCATAGTTAATTAGAGTGGACACATAATATTTAAACAAGTTGATGGGGCAGCGGCAGCCAAGCCTGTTTGTTATTTTTTCCACATATTTGCCCAGTTCACTTATAAATTAGAAGGCGTACAATCTCTAATTTTAACTTCGAAAAGAATGTGTGTACAAGTCTTTGCCACTTGGCTTCCTCATGTCTCTCCAGTCTGTGCAAACCTAGGTTGACAAACCAACATGAGTAAAGGTGAGGAATGGAGAAACACTCAGTTTCCGTTACCTGTCTGTCCCCTTTTGATAGGACAATTGCATTTGCTTCTGCTTTATACGAGAACAGGGCAGACATGTGAACAAATAATCTTGGCTGTTGTTGACACATCTAGTGATTGTTCTGAACTTGCCAGCAAAACTATATATTAAACCATTCCATGTAAACCATGTCTCTCAGAGTCATTATTGTGCAACTCCAGGGCTGTTCAGTGTCGAACTTGCAATTTCACCTGAGGTCTTTGGAGGAAGGGCAGAATACAGACATAACGGCCAGAATCCTGTTAGCAATTGCAGAGCATAGATGCTCCTCCAGAGGCTAAAGAAGACCCTCTTAAAAATGATTGGGTTTATGTGTGCACAAGCTGTCAAGACAGCTCATTGGGTTAGGTATCTGGCTGTGGCACCAGAGGCTGGGAGTTTGATTCCCCGCTGTGCCTTCTGTGAGCAGAGCCAGTCTATGGGGTCTTGGGCAAATTGCACAGTATCTCTACCTGGTAACCCTGAAAGGAGTGGCCATATCATAATTGACTTGGCACATCATGATGATGATGATGATGCATGCACAAGGGACAGTTGGACTTTGGACAGTTTGCATAAAAAGACAACTCCACATACAATGAACACTCTGAAAAAACAAACAGGATTTTGGCTAAAACATAAAGCAAATGTTTTGAAACAAAAGCATCTATGAATCCCATAACAAGTGCTGGTCACTTGTTTGTACATTAAGGTCACTAACCAGGCATTTTCATAATGAATGTATCAAGTTTGGAAACAAAAACAAAATCAAAATGAGTGTACCACACTCATCTGTATTCTGTCATTTGGGAAATGACTGAAACCCATACACAACTAAAACCAGAATACTGTACAACTAGTTAACTACTGTTGTTCTTTTTACCTGGCACATAATCAAAATCACCATCAGAATGTTGCTGTATTATCTCCAAGGCATCTTCAAGAGCTTGTCCTAATAATTCTTGGTCTGAAAAACTCTTGAGACAATTGATTTTTATTTTATTTTGCAGTTAAAATAATTCAAGAGCCAGGCAAACCATGTCACTCAGATGAAATACTGTACATGCTCTAATAGATGATGATGTATCAAAATCACTGCTGTATGTGTATTTCAAGCAAGCTATCCCTGGATGACTGTGCCTTGCTGCTTCGATTGAGTTTTTGGTGTTGCTTCTGTTTACTGTGTTTTAGTGTGGTATCTGTTTGAGCCTTTAAAAAATATTTGTATACTTACTTTTGTAAGGTTTAAATATTGTCTTTTAATTATGTAAGCCACCTTGGGTCCTTCTTAAAGAGAAAGGCAGAGTAAAAATATTGTAAATAAATAAATATTCCTGAAATATCTTTCAAGCAACTCCGAAACCTATTTCAAAAAAGCATTCTTGCCATATTTGCTTTCCTCTAGAAACAATGTAGAGTGAAACCAAAGGGGCACTGAGGAACCACTTTCTCTGAGAAGTTTTTGCATTTGTGCTTCTGCACATTTACTTGCATATCATTAAAAAAAACTTTTCAAAATCTGCTGCTGGCATTTTCTGTATCTGTGTTGGCTGCAAAAACATAGGCCCTTACATTTGGAAAAAAGAAAAGCAATATCATGGAGTGAGTAGTGATGGCCCAGAAGATTTCGCTGCTGGAGGTGAAGGACAAGATAATTATCCTTCATTCTCCATGAAAGATAAAGCAGCTAAATGGGTATTAACATCTTATTTTAACTCTTGTTAGGGGATAACATCTTCTACGAAGGCAAAGAACAGCAAGAGAGCTGTGGGGGATTCGAAACAGGCTGTGTCACAGAGATAGGTCTGTTGCTCCAATTCAATTACCATTGCTTTCTACAGCACCCCACCCAGCATCTGCCCTGCAAAGCACCCCTCTCACTCTGCTCAATGACAAAGCTGACCCTAGATGTGACCTTTAATTAATCCATTAATTCGTTTGATTTTTTTGCCACTCCATGAGCACAAGCACTATTCTGGGCAGTTTACAGGTTAAAACCTAAAACTCAACAAAATCCCACACAATAAAATACATTCACAAATATGGTGATTTACAAATATACAAGAAAAGGGGGTGAAAGTAAAATTAACACTAAATTAAGAGCATATCTCAGTCCTAGAAATCAGTCTGGCAACCATATTTTGGACCTGCTGAAGTTTCCATACTGTTTTCAAGAGCAGCCCTATGTAGAAAGTATTACAGGAGTCTATTTCTGAGATTACCAATGCATGAGCCACTGTCACTAGGCATTTCTTATCCAAGTAGGGGCTTAATTTTTTTAACTAAACACTTTAATAAGTACAACATAAATTTTACATTCTATCTGCACAAATTGCATATAAAAATAATAAGACAAAAACATAGTGATCCCTTCACCTTGGGGACCATTAAATCGTACATAAATGTTTAACCTCCCTATACCTGACCTTCAGTCCATCATTTAACTGTCCTCATATCCTTTCCAAAAATACATATAATCTTGGTTCCATTTTTTCCTTTCCTCCAGGTAGGGGCATTAATAAATTTTCAGTTTTATAAACTGCCACTGCCATGTCAGTACACCAAGTGAAATTGTTATCAAATCTTCATTGCTGTCTTGCCGTTATTTCTATAAAGGTTTGCTTTGCTGCTGCCATCCAGCAGTACTCGGATTGAAAAACAGTTCCACTGTTAATAGTGAAGACGCAACTGTCTGAAAGACTGTGTGACAAAAGGTAGTGGTTATTCTCAAGCAGAGAAGGCATGGCTTACACACTTACCATTTCTAAAACCAACACCAGATCCTCAGGCCTGTAAGTAAAACCAAGATGACTTTATTTATTTAAAAAGTTTTATCAAAAGTCCTGTAGCACTTAACCACCAACGGAATCATTTTCTTTGTCTGTTTTCATAATAGTAATAAAAGTTATTCTCAGTAATACTACCGTATTTTTAACTGGTTGGGTTAAATCCATTAATCTCAACTCGAGCACATACACTGAATGAATGGGTCTTGAAAATTAACACTAATCTAAGACCCACTGACATAATGGGTCTACTTCGGGACTAAACAGAGTTTAGAGCAATTGTTATATGCTACTTGTACATGCAACATGTACCAATAGACATGCCACAGACTCGACAAGCGTTAGCCCCTCTATACATTTACATGCAAGAAAGTACTGCTGGAATCAATGTAACCTACTTCTGAGAAAACCTAAACAGACTATACTGGTTGGACTGCCTTAGGAACCCAACTGAGGCTAGATGCCTAATTCACAAAAGGAGACCCTATTGCTCACAGCTCAAGCAACTTTGCTGCCTGTCATAGAGCTCATATGTAGCCCACCATCTTAAGCAAACACCTGAACAAGTTGTGTCCAGAGGCTCATCTCTGCCTTTGTCTTGACTTCCCTGAAGCAAGTCACTTTCTTCTACAGGATGTCAGACAGGGCCCTAGACCAAATGCAAAGGAAGGCCAGGCTTCTCCATCTTTTACCATCTGCAGAGAGGGGATAAGAATTCATCAGGTACTCTAGGTCTTTCCTTTCTTGGCGACTTGCAGGCTAAAATTTCTTTTGCTATAGAACTGCTGCTGCAGCGAGCATACTCATTGACCAGAGAGGAAGAGGGGAAATAGTTCTAGAATATCCCTGTATGTTTTTACCAGCGAGCATGCAATGAGCAAATGCGACTTTCTACAGGACGCTGTCGACTAAAAGCACACTCTCCTACTAATGACTTTCAATCAAGCTGTTGATAAGTTTGTGTGTTATGTGCTGTCAAGTGAGAACTAATTTACAGCAACCCTAATAGGTTTTTCAAGATAAGTGAGGTATTTTAGGAGTGGCTTTATCAGTCTCATACCCACCCACCCAGTGAGTTTCCATGGCTGTGCAGGGATTCAAACCCAGGTCTCCTGAGTCCTAGCCCATCACCCTATCCACTATACCACAGTAGGTAAATCTACAACAGGGTTTACAAGGAGCCCTTTCCATCTTTGTATTCAGAGCAGTGTCAGGCAGCTGGATCGGATGATCGTTTTAATTTTCCACAATGTCTAACAGAGCATCATTCAAAGGAATTGTGGGAGATTTAAAAGATGGCTAGACCCAGCCACTGGCCACTGCTTAGGTCAACGTTGTGTCTAAGGAGGGTCTTTGTTTTAGCTCCCTCAAATCCAGAGCTGGTTCTGAACCAAAGCTCTAGGAATATAACTTTGGACTACAACTGAAGAACCCCAGAGGCAGTACGGCCGTTGTCTGCCTGAGGGATTCTTGGAGTGGTAGACCAAAAGGCAACTTTCTCCATCTCTTATATGAATACAGCCATCCCCTCCTCACACCCACTTTATTCCAGATATTTTCACCTGGCAGCAACAGCGGCAGCATATCTGGATAGGAGTTGAGTGAAGCAGTAACCTAAATAGATGAATCTTAAAGAAATAATACTGGAGGGGGGAAAAACTCACCTAACAGAGGACCCTGTCTTGAATCACACAGAACTTACCTTGTAGGCAGTATAGAAGAACCCAAATAGCTGCTGTAGTAACAGCCAACTGAGGGGTTGCATTAAGTAGCCAGTTTTGGGGAAGTCTGTTTGGGGATTTCTTGTTAAAACAAAAGATGCAGCATGTTGCAGACTTAGCTTGTTTTACTTTTTTTGCCACCTTCTTACAGACAAAGGAAAAAAGAAGAGAGAAGGAAATGCCTTACTATTGACAAAGGGCAACTTCAGAGATGAAAGAGACCAAATGGAGGCAATTGTTTCAAGCTCCAGGAAAGAGCATTTAGCTTAAACAGCAGGAAGAGCTAACATTCCTAAAGGTGAACCTATTCTTTTCCTTTTAACAGTGCCAGTGTGGCACACCTAAATTAAGTAAGGCAACATTTTCCACATCACTTGTCTGCATCCCAGGAAAACAACTTTCTTCAGCCTGGCCCCCTCCAAAGGTCTTTGGCAAAGATTTTGTCAGTTGTGCCACTAGGTTGGGCCCAAATGCCCAACAGGTGGGCACCCAGTAATGCAACTGGCACTTTGTTAGCAGCCATTTGTTGCAGTGAGAGATGTCATTTTAAATGGCACCCAGATAAGTCACCAACAGGATTCTGGCTATTGTGCTTAAATTGTTAAAGAAAAGAAAACATCAATACGACCAGATAGGCGGGATATAAACAAACAAACAAACAAACAAACGAATGAATGAATAAACGAATGAATGAATGAATGAATGAATAAATAAATAAATAAATAAATAAATAAATAAATAAATAAATAAATAAATAAATAAATAAATAAATAAATAAATAAATAAATACCAGTTTTTAAAACTTTCAACAAAAAACTAAAAGTGAACAAAAACTGGGCAAGGAAAAGAACAACAGAAATAGCTAGTATACAGAAAGTCCCAAAGTCTGAAAAAAAAATAGGCATATACTTGGATAAAAGATAATCACATTTCAGAGTAAGTCTGGTTTACAGTTGCCAACTATATGCCACCTCTTGAAACACTTTAAAAGTCCCTTGGTCCATAAATCAACAGAGGATGATGTAACAATGTAACAAAAGCAAAAAATTTAGCCACCTAAGGACAAAGAGAATCCATTTCTGTTGACCACTGGTTAATTTCCATGATACTTTCCTTGAGGGCTAATTTCTGAACTTAATATTGGGAACTTCTGTTTGACTCCTGAATCACTGTTGCACCATATTTCAATCATGTCCCCATGTTATTTAACACCCATATGAAACTGCTAGGAGAGATTACCCAAGAGTCTGGGGTATGTTGCCTCCACTATGTGGCTGACATGCAGGACTATTTTTTAACTTTCATCCTCTGCTGAGAAAGCTATTCTGAATCAGCCTCTGCAGACAGTAATGGACTAGACAGAGGAGTGCATGGATCACACATATATTTAGGAATGTGTTGTAACGTACACAATCCAGACAATTGGATGTGGGTAGGCACAAACTTAAAGTGGCATTCCCATCAGTACAGGCAGGGATGGATCTGCACAGACTAGCTCTACTTTTTGGTTTAGTTGTCATAACTGGACGAGCGGAGTCTCATGACAGTCACACATGCACTGGTAACATCCCGCATAGATTACTGCAATGCGCTTTACGTGGGGCTGCCTTTGAAGACGGTCCGGCGATTGCAACTGGTCCAGAATCGAGCTGCGCGGCTGGTGAGTGGTGCAGCTGCCACGGAACATATCAAGCCGATTCTGTATAAGTTACATTGGCTACCAGTTGCTGCCCGGGCCCAATTCAAAGTGCTTGTTTTGACATATAAAGCCCTAAACGGCTTGGGCCCTGGATACCTGAAGGACCGCCTCCTTCCATATGAACCTACCCGGCAGTTAAGATCTAGCCAGGGGGCCCTTTTGAAAGAGCCGTCCCTTAAGGAGGTAAGAGGGACGGCTTGTAGACAAAGGGCCTTTTCGGCAGCTGCCCCCAGACTATGGAATGCCCTCCCGACTGAGATTCGTCTGGCGCCGACGCTGATGACATTTCGGCGCCAGGTCAAAACCTTCCTGTTCCAGAAGGCTTTTAACTGAAATAATATTAGCTGTGGGTCTGATGGCAATTTTAATTGTATTTTAATTGTATTTTAATTATTTTATCTTTTGCTGTATTGAATTTTAATTATTGTAAGCCGCCCAGAGACCTCTGGGTAGTTTGGGCGGCATATAAATTGAATAAATAAATAAATAAAAATAAAATAAACCATATTATGTCTACTGAGATAAGTTTCCATGTAATTAATGTGAATCAAACTTTTAGTTTGATTGACATTAATCAAAGGTCATAACGTGTCCATTTTATTCATTCATTCATTCATTCATTCATTCATTCATTCATTCATTCATTCATTCATTCATTGGATTTCTATCCTGCCTGTCTTGACCAAAGGTCTACTCTGGGCGGTTTACAAACTTAAAAACAATAAAATCAAAAACATATATTATAGATCCAAGGTGGCGAAAGTATAAGACATTAAGATATGGCAGGAGGGATACTATATACTGGCATGAAGAAGTTACGGCCCTCCAGATATTCTTAGACTTTGACTTCCATCCACCTTAGTAATCGAAGCCAATGGTGGGATTAAATGGGAGTTGCAATCCAATAACTTCTGGAGGCTACAAGCTGTCTGCCTCTGTTGCATTCTGTATGAATGTTCGAGCCACTAAGGATGGCTTTAAGTCGTTTCATCAATATCTGTGTATCCTGAGCTGTGAATGTAAGGTGATGGATTGGTTATAAATAGAACTCATACATAAACTAAGGATTGTGACTAAAAATTGTACTTAGTGAATCACTTGCAGAAACATCCTAAGTCATAAAAATAATTGGCAGCTTCAAGTGGAGTAGTCCCATTAAACCAAGTGTTGAATGGTATATAAAACTCACACAAAACACTCTGATTCAATATGTGTATTCCAATTGGGACTACCCATGATATATGTTAGCATTTAGTGATATATGACATCACTTGTGGTGGCGCTGTGGGTTAAACCGTAGAAGCCTCTGTGCTGTAAGGTCTGTAGATCTTCAGCTGTAAGACTGAATCCACGTGATGGAGTAAGCACCTGTCACTTGTCCCAGCTCCCACCAACCTAGTAGTTCGAAAGCATGCAAATGCAAGTAGATCAATAGGGACCACCTCGGTGGGAAGGTAACAGCGTTGTGTGTCTAAGTCTCACTGGCCATGTGACCATGGAAGATTGTCTTCGGACAAAAACGCTGGCTCTATGGCTTGGAAACGGGGATGAGCACCACCCGCTAGAGTCAAACACAACTGGACAAAAATTATCAAGAGGAATCTTGACCTTTACCTTTACCTATGATATATGTTAGCATTTAGTGATATATGACATCACTCCCATCACCTACTTTAGATATACATACCATTCTCTCCATATAATGGTCATATCCTGAGATACTGAACATCAGGTAGATGGTTCAGGTTTATTGTTCAAATGAAATAGATTGCAGTCTCTTGCAGTTCATACTTACCAATCCTCTCATGAAACATGGAATTTGCAACATGTTGTCAAATATTTCAGATCTTCCAATATATCTAGATCTACAATTGTTGATATGTTAATCAAATTTATCGTTAAAAATACTTGATTGATTAAAATGTCTACCCAATTAACTAGGCAGTGTTTTTTTTCCAAGAAAGAATTATATTTGAATCAAACTACACACCAAATCCATGACAGTCATACCCAGTCTCACAAGACACTGCCTTCTTTTACTGATGAAGGAATTTCTCTCCTAAGATAGCACCTTGCTAGGAAAAGTTAAAGGCAGCAGGAGAAGAGGGAGACCAAACAAGAGACGGATTGATTCCATAAAGGAAGTCACAGGCTTATGTTCGCAACACTCGAATAATAGGACATTTTGGAGTTCATTTGTTTATAGGGCTGCCAGAAGTTGAAGGAGAAGTTTGATGACACATAACAACAACAGCAGCAGCAGCAGCAGCAGCAACAACAACAACAACTATAGTGCCCGCCATAACAAAGGTATGTGTCATCTCAACACAAAGTTAAATAGTGTTTTTCCCCAGAGGTATTACTTTATGCATGTGCCAACTCAGTAGATTTTAAATGAATAAAACTAATGTAGCTTATCAGCAATTATTCAATCAGAAAACAGATCAAACTTTTTATAGCTGAGGGCCAACCTGTGACTAAAGTAATTGTCAAGTGCTGTCCCTTCAAAAAAGAAAGCAGAGAAAAAGCAATGTCAGTTCCTTTGTCACTTCCTCCTGTCCCTTTGGCCTCACCTTCCTACTCCCCTACCCTGTTGCAAGGACCAATGCATGAGAATTTGAGCAGAGTCCCTGAAGGATCTGCATCAGCAAGTGAATGGGATGCATGTAACACACCTTGTCCTTCCTTGGGTACCCACCCACCTCACCTTGATGCAGCACTGTAGATCTTATCAAAGATAAATCCCACTCAGCAACACTCCTCAGATAACTGCTTCTTTGGCCCCATATAACCCAAGACAGTGCCCTGTGTTGGGAAGTCCCATTGAGAAGGGAACCCTTGAAAACCGCAACAACGAGGAAGAGGTCTGTGTGTACCAAAATCGAACAAAAGGCTTTACTTTTCTTCAAAGATGCTGAGAGCATCATTTCATAAACACACAAAATGTACCTAGCCAAGCACATGTGGGGTGTGGAGGAAGGTTAACTATGAACCCGTTTTTAAGAAGATGTTCTTGCTTCTTATTTGTTTGTAATAGTTGGGTTTTTTAAAAAACATTTACTTAGTAAAAAAATGAAACAATACATAACATGATTAAAATTGTATTTAATAATCATAATTCAATAATTAATTAAAACATATTGCTCCCATTCAGTTTTCCATTTAATAAAAATTGTGTCAAGAATAAAAGGTTTCTCAATAGTTTGGTGGAAGATTGATTATTTGTTGATAATTGATAATTTATTTGCAAACCTTAGAGGTAATGTATTATGGGGAATGAAATTACTTATTAACGCATTACTTTTGGGGGAGTAACAGGGATTTAATTATCTCTTCCTTTCACAAAATGATGTAATGACTGATAAAATTGTTAATTTTTTAAGTGCAATGACTATGTTTGTAATACTGTGTGAGGTTGTCATGCCACACTAAATGACATAGCCGGCTTAAAGTAAGGAGTGAAATTTCAGAGACATCCACAAGGATGTCAAAAGCAGGAAAACATATGCGTGCTTTACATTACAATGAACATGGGGACTTCACATAACCTCTGTAGGCAAATGTTAGCCCTCCTAAGGTGACCCTCTTTAGTTCTGTGGGACTACAACTCCATCGTCTCCAGTCAGAATGGCCAATGAGAACTGAACACCAACATATCTGGAAAGCATCACTTCTAGGAAGACTAGAGCATAAAACCAAGAAATAAGCCCCACCATCAAAAGAAATTGGACATGGGGAATTACAATTTTAAGGTGTATTCAGACAGAAGGGGCTACTTAATGCTAACAATCAAAAGATATTGTACAACTTTTCCATCTTTTTTTCTTAGCAGATTTTTTTTTGTAACCAAAAAAGTTGTGGCACCTTAAAGATTTTAACCGCTATATTTTGATGCGAGCTTTCATCAGGCGTGTAGGCAAGTCTTTGAGTTCAAGTCCCAAGTCTGAGTCCAAGTCTCTGGTACCAAGTCCAGAGTTCCATGCCCCAAGCTTCTCCGCCCCCCCCCCCAAAAAAGAGAGGGGCTGGATGGGCTCCGAGTCACAAGTCAAGTTCAAATCATTGAGAAAAAAAACCCCTAAATTGAGCCTGAGTCAAATTACTGGTACGACTTAGGTCTGACTTGACAGCAAGTCCCAAGACTCAAGTCCTCATCCCTGGCTTTCATGAACAAGTCCACTTCTTAGCACAGAATCTTCTAAGACTACAACTATGGGGGAGGAGGGAGACACTGTAGTAAAACAAGAAAGGTTATAAATGATGAAAAGCGCCATCTGAACCTCCAGTAAAATTAAATGAAGGAACAGCACAACAATAAGCTAAAAGGTTCAAATAGAATCACCCAACCATCCCAGCTGGGTTTTACTGAAATTTCCTACCAAAGAGGGCTATCCTTCTCTCTCTCTCGTGGCCTACAAGTTTTTTTTGCCAAAGAGTTTTATTTTATTTAAACATATAAATACAAAACATCTATCATTCAAACTACGACAAAGTACAAAATAAAGAGAAAAAATAACCCACAATAAACCCTTCAGAGGACAAAGATCCCAACCTCATTTGGATCCCAGATTTCCCAGGTTTCCAGTGAGCCTTGAAAAAAGTAATAAATATGAAACATTTTGCCCTATATTTTTGTCTTTTCCTGAGCCCAAACATATATTAAGTTCCAACTCTGTTTTACATAGTCTCTTGGTTGTTCTTGTAGTGTGACAGAGTAGCAGTATGACAAGGATTACCCAGTAGGTGATAACCAGCAGAGCTTCCCAGAGTGAAGTGAAGACACAAGCAGAAAACAATCTTGATAGTAGAATATTATGTATTATATACAGGATATGTACAGGTATATACATAATGTAGTCCTTGTCCAGTTCCAGTTGTCACACACGGCAATATCCACAGAGTTACAGAGCTTAAATCAATGTCAGAGTCCAGTAAATAGTCAAGGTCAATATACCATGCGGTCAGTCCGGTTCACCAGAGTTCGTCTTCTCCCATGCTCGTAGATAACGGCTTCCACAGGATTCTCTAGCACGACGACAGCACTCCACGACCATAGCAATTCCCACAACAACCCACAATGTTGTCTGTTTGGTCTCCCAGCTATATCCCCATGATTAGCCAATCATGTGATTGTTCATCCTGCTGGTACAATCGGCTCAGCTGCATTAACTCATGCTTAGCTTTACTTTACAGCTCTGATTCTGACAATACTTATGTCTGGTTGCCAAACTGCATTTAACAACTTACTTCAGGTTTAGCCCAAACCTGTCATAGTGCTTCTGAAAGTCTATCTAATTCTGCAATATCCAACAGTTTCTTTAAGAATTCCTCCATCATAGGTATGTCTTCACTTTTCCATTTTTGGAAAATGGGCATTCCTTTAGATGAGCAGAGACTGGGTGGCCATCTTGAAGGAATGCTGGAGCTTCAAGATTACTTCCTGGTGCTGCTGGTCGCACAGAATGATTTCCAAGTTCCTTTTGAGTGTGTTCATTCAACATTTTTTTGTAGTGGAATGTATTCTTTAACAGAAGCAAACAGACAATATGAGCTTTCATGGTGAGGGACAAATGCTGCCCTCAACGTTTTTCAGCATTCTCGTCTTTTCCAGAGAATCCTGCCTTCTCATAGATGTGATTAATTGGGTGCTTGTATAGAAAATGTAAGACTATAATGATGTCTCAGTTTTAAAAGTGCAACCAGATTTGTTTTCATGAGTTTTTGCTTTGGTTTGCTTATATGTATTCAAAACAAGTCTTAAATGATATATTTTCAAACAATTCTTGGTAGTATTCTTGAAGGCTTTCACGGCCAGGATCCGATGGTTGTTGTAGGTTTTTTGGGCTGTTTGGCGGTATTCTGGAGGTTTTTCTTCCTAACGTTTTGCCAGTCTCTGTGGCCCACATCTTCAGAGGACTGGAGTCAGAACTCTGTCTGTACAATTCTGACTCCTGTCTTCTGAAGATACCAGCCACAGAGACTGGCGAAACGTTAGGAAGAAAACCTCCCGAATACGGCCAAACAGCCTGAAAAACCTACAACAAGCAATTCTTGTTAGTGTTACATTTTGGCATGTGGACATTCGTTTTACACTTGTTTTCTTTAGAATTGTTCCCCTGGTCTTATTTAACCGTTACAGTCCATAGACATGGATACAATTAGATGGTGTCTGTCCCCTGACCTTTATCTTTGCTTATTAATACAACATATTCTGGCATTTATATAATCAGTATTTCTCATATATTTTGTTGCTTGAGGTATTTTTCTCTTGCTGTGATATTCATGTTTACTTGGAATTTGATGAGATTACGATTGCAGCCTAAAATGGTAAAACCCAAACTCTGTGTTTGTCGATGGGGTTTTGGACAATAACAATCAGACTCCTCCATCCAGCACAATCACTGGAAGTTGTAGTAATATATATTCCTGGAATATATATATTCCAGGCTCTGGGGCTGGACAACTGGTATGTCACTAGCATGCTAACTGGTCTACTGTGCTGTAAGATATTAGCTGGAAGGTTCTGGTGAATGCTACCTTTCCTCCCACAGAGCAGGTTGTTGTGTCTCTGTATGCTTGATTGGTCTGCCCTTGGCTCATTCCAGTAGTCTCTAGAAGCAATATATTTTTTTCATGGCTTTAAATTCATATATTGCTAACCAGAGCAAAATCCAGAGTAGTGATTCATTCAAGAAGCAGCTTCCTTTAAGGGAACTTCTGCTGACAAAGGGATATGAATTTTGCAATCTCTTGCTCTCAGAAAGAAACTGAGGGGAGGAAAACAATCCCTTTTCTCCCTTCAAAATAAGATTTCTCTTTACAAAACCGTCTTTCCCCCTAAGAAATCTTTATTGTTGTTCTTGTTATTTTATTTTATAGGTTAGGTGTAGGGATAGGGAACAGGGGACATGTGATTGAACAGGGTTGTAAATCAACATGAACATTTTACAATATTCATTCTTATCTATTACATTTCAAGCTACCAACATCAATTTGACCAAACTCCAGGAGGCAGTGGAAGACAGGAGGGCCTGGCGTGCTCTGGTCCATGGGGTCATGAAGAGTTGGACACAACTAAACGACTAAACAACAACAAAAATTACATTTCAAAGATATGTAAGTTTCTGCTGTAACTAATTAATAATACATATTCTATTTTTAAATTAATCTTATGCTTTCAAATATCAAATGTTAATTTGCATTCTGTTTCTAAGCCAATCATAGAATTTATGCCAAAAATCTTCATAGTTTATCTCTCTTGTTGAGTCTAGCCATTCTGATAGTTTATCCATTTCTGCCGCATCTGGGATCTTTGATATTAACTCCTCTTGAGATGGATTCTCCAGGTCTTTCCAATGTTTAGTAAAAAAAATTCTTGCAGCTCTCAGAATATGCATAACTAAATATTTTCCCATTGAGTCTATTGAATCTGGAATTATATTTAGAAGAAAAAAAATTCAGGGGTTACAGTTATCGAAATCTCTAAAACCTCTTGTAAAAACCTTTCAACCCTTTTCCAATATTTAGGGCTTTCCCACATGACCACCACATATGATAAAAAGAGCCTTCTTTTTGTTTACATCTCCAGCAAAGTTTTGAAATGTTAACATCAATTTTGTCTAGTTTTGGTGGAGTCCCCCCCTTCCTCAGGCCTTTCAGTCTTCTTTTCTTCCCTAAAAGCAATCCTAAAACATGCAGGGTTTTCCTAGTTCCTGTGTTTTTCCTGTGCAGGATTTTCCTGGAAGGAGCAGAAGAAAACCCCAAATTGTGCAGGATTGTTTTATGCACAGAAGAGTGTCTTTTCTATGCAAGATTTGTCTGAATAGAAAAAAACATCAAGCTTCACAGGAATGTTACAAAAAACCATTTCTCTCTATCATTTTATACGGGGGACCTAATCCTCAAACTCAGCAGAACTGCTTGCCCTGTAACAAGGCTGCCTCTGGAGTTCGCATTTGGACTGTACAGTAGGTTACGCTAGATGCCAGAGTAAAACCAACAAAGAAACTCATGCATGCTTAAAGACTAGCACATAAACATTGTTGCCTGAGTGAATCAGAGTCTAATGTTTATCTCTGTTGTTCGTCTTTGAGGCGACATACATCTCTGCTTCTATGCAAACTTGCATAGCTATTTATTTATATATTTATTTAAAATATTTTTACCCTGCCTTTCTCCTTAAAAATGACGCAACGCGGCTTACATAATTAAAAAAAAACATATTTAAAGCTAAACAACAGGGAATATACAAATTGGAGAAGGGCATGAAACTAACCATGAAGCAACCACCACCACCACCACCCTACAAATTGGGCCATTTTGTGGTTCATTTTAGAGTGTTTGGGGGAGTTGTGTTTGCCCAGAACAGATCTAGATCCATTGCTCTCTTCAACTGGTGATGAAGTGGCCTATGGTGGGTTGCATCAGCAACACTCTCACCTTGCAAATATACAGTTAAAAATTAAGAAGCGGTTGCCCAAAGGTAAGTAAGTGCAAGTGTGGTGTAATGAAAGGTCATGGAATCAAATCCCCACCAAAACAGGACATCCACAGTTAAAGCATTCCTAACAAGTTGCCATCCAAACTCTGTTTAAAAATATTTAATAAAGGAGAGTCCACTGTCCCCTAAGACAGTCCATTCCAACATCAAACAGAAAGTTCCTCCTAATGTTTTGGCAAAATCTCCCTTCTGATCATGTGAATCCATTCCTTTAGATCCTACTTTTTGGAGCTACAAAGAACAAGCTTGTTCTACTTTCACTTGGCAACCCTAGACACATCCGAAGAGAGTTAATGTATTGCATTGCCTCTTAATCATCTCTTATCCAGGCTAAACATACCAATCTCTCTGAACTCGTAGGGTTTGTTCTTCATACCTTCTACTATCCTGGTTGCCCTCTTTTGGACATATTCCTGCTTGATCCTTCTTGGTATATATTGACCAGAAGTGGACACTGGATTCCAGTTCAAGTTTGACCAAATCAGACCAGAGACATACTATCATCGAAACTTGAAGTTGGAAGAGGCCTATAAAGCCATTGAGTCCAACCCCCTGCTCAGTGCAGGAATACAAATCAAAGGAAATCTGCCCGGTGGTTGTCTAAATTTCTCTTGAAATTTCTCTTGAAACATTGCGTCCAATGTTGGAGCACTATTACGTCTCTTGATCTCTCTTGATCTATGCATCTGTTGCTGCAGTCTAGTATTGCATTCATTTTTGGTCACCATATCATATTGTTGCCTCATGTTTAGTTTGTAGTCTTCTCAGACCCCCACATCCTTTTTATGTATGCTACTGCCAAGCCAGCTGTCACTTATCTTATATTTGAGCATCTTTAACTAATTAAAGAGGTCGAGTATCACCACAGGGGCTTCAGTAACCTAAGCACACATTAATTTCCCCTTTTTTGTGATTCCTTTTGAAGCCAATTTTGCAAACATGAAAGGCTGCGATACCCACGTGCTTCGCAGGCTATCTCTAACCTCAGTTTCCGGACTTAGAAAAAGGAGAAAGAGAATGCAAATGTTTTTCTGAGCAGCAAATATCCCACCTCTGAAAATATCTTTTCAAAGAAGTTGTGACATTTTAAGAAAAGACACAAGCTCCACAGAGTGGCCTTTCTATAGTACTGCATTTGATTGTATCTCTACAGAAGCGATAGATGTCTGCGGCTTGTTTGATTTGTTTTGAGAAGCCCACTTGCTATATTCTGTTTTCTTATATACCCACTTTCAATATTCTTGTACCTCTCTGTGATTATGATGATAACCTTTTGTTGTTATCATCATCATCATCTTAAAACTGCACAGCTGGAAGGGATCCTATGAATAATCAGGTCAAGGACGCATAGTGAGGAATCAAACTCCCAACCATTGGCTCCATGACCAATATTTGGTCAGTGGAGAACTGTGGTGTTGCTACAGGGGGAGAAAGAGCAAAGATCAAAAAACCTCTGACTGCTCTCTGCCCTCATGCATGCACTGTAAGTGAATTGAGCCAAATATGTTTACAATCTCCCCTTCAGACTTTTGTGTTTGTCTCACGAAGGGGTGCTTCCAGAGCAGGTTTTTCTCATGCAGTCCCCTGGTCCTATCGGCAGATCCATATAGTCATACTTTCTGTTTATAACCTTCCCACATTCCACCCACCTCTTTATAGGCTCTAGGGATGGTGCGTTGCTGTGAGGGGAAAAAAGACTTAGCAAATCATAGGAACAAAATGTTAGCAAAATGTTAAAGTCTATTCCTTAGCAGACAAACATAGGCACAGGGAGCAAAAATCAAAGGCTAATCTTGGTCAACAGGGGAATGGTGGAGCATACTGGACAGTTCTGGCTGCGAGGACAACTTTTGGCCTTGTCTGCAATGATAGCTCGTTCTTATCACATGCTGTTGTATTCTTGGCCAAACTTTTAAGAAGCAGGCGGAAGAAAGGAGCCAGTTTACATTCCACCAGAACACAAAGGATCTGTTTACTTGCTCATTTGTGTAACTTCAAGGGCAGGAGTCCTCTAGAACAGCCATTCCCACCTTTTATTTTAGTCACGCCGTAAACAACATATGAAAGAAATATAGGCTGAATGAGAATTGTATAAGTCATACAATGTTGTGTGAAGAATTGTTTCCAGTCTGTGGTCCCCTTCAAAAGTGCCAGGGTCCCCCAGGGGGGCATATGGATGTCATCAAGTAAGAAATGTCTAGGAATGCTTTTTCCACTTCCACACCTCCAGTGTAGAACTGGTAAATACAGAGCTTCATTCTATCCTGTACAGAACACTGGGTATCAATAATTTACTGCTTATTTATTTATTTGTTAGTTTATTTACTTGATTACTTATTTCCAATGTATATCCCAATGCAGGGATCCAAAGCTACTTACAAAAAGTGATTTTTAAAAAGATACTTCAGTTATAATATTAATATGCACTTAACCATATGATAATATGAACAATAACTCAAAAACAATTTAAAACATTTTTGTTATCAGATCATGTGAGTGGATTGGGCAAAAAGTGGCTGTATCATAGCTCCAGTGCATTCTGGGACACTCAGATGGTTAGCTGCCACTTGCTAGTAGTACTAAGTAGGGTGCTTCAGTCACGAAAGAAAAAAGCTAAATTGTATGTACGTACGTACGTACGTACGTACGTACGTATGTATGTATTGATTGATTGATTGATTGATTGATTGACTGATTGATTGATTGATTGATTTGAATTGATTTGATTTGATTTCTACCCCGACCCCCCCTAGAAAGCGTCTACTCGGGGTGGCTTACAAATACAGTATCATAAAATATCATAAAAACATAGAAATATCATAATATTAAACAATTAAATCAATAGTGTGGTGCATTCAAGATGGGGAATGATAGAAAACAAGAAAATAGATTTCAAGAATTGACAATTATTTAAATAAATAAATAAATAAATAAATAAATAAATAAATAAATAAATAAATAAATAAATAAATAAAGCAAGCAAGCAAGCAAGCAAGCAAGCAAGCTGGCTAGCTAGCTAGCTAACTGTGGGCAGGAAACAACACAAGCAGATCAGGGTGTGAAAAGTAGTTACAGTAGATAGTGCAATAGAACCCCCATATCCATGGGGGATTGATTCCAAGCACCCTGTGGATGCTGAAAAATGTAGATTACAATGAACACGGTTAAAATAGAGAATGGTATACATAGTATGGTCACTGTCTCCCTCTCGTGGCAGGTTCTGGTAATAACATTGTGGAAATATATTTCTCCAGCAAACATACATAGCATGATCTCTGACTCCATCTAATGGCCTGTTCTGGTAACTTCACCATTAGAAAAATATATTTTGGGGGTTCTTCTTTTAATATTTTTAATATTTTCAGAATGTGGATAAGTGAATCAGTAGATACTGATCTCACAGATACAGGGATCCTATTGAGGACCATTGTGTTCAGTGGGGCGGAAGGTACAGCAGCAAAGAGTGCACAGAGCCAAGGATAATAAGTGGACCTGGGGGAAAAGTGGGTGTTCATACACACACACACTGGCAGGCAAGCAAGCATTCACACCACCCAGAGGCAGGCAAGCAGGCTTTAAATCAAACACTACCTCACCCTCGTCCTATTCATTCACTCCAGAAGCTGTGTTTTTTTCCCCATTTCTTATTCTCAGAAGTACAGAGGGCTGTTAATTCCTTTACATTCTTGGCCCATTCTCAAGTTTAACTGAACTTTTCCAGACTACTGAACTATTTCAAGAAATCAGTTGGCGTGTCTTCTAACTCGTAGTAGAGTATCTTGAAATACCATATTTATCTATGTATAAGGACACCCCCCCTTTTCTAACCCAGAATTTCTTTCTTCGCAAGAAAGTGGAGAGGGAAGGTAGGGATCAAAGCACTTGATACTGTGGAAGGTGACAAGAGTACTCTGTCTTCTCCAGTAAAGGAATCAGGGATAGAAGAGCCGAGAGAGGGAACAGATGGGGATGGAATAATTGTCAAAGGGAATGAGAAAGAAAGAATAAAGACAGAAGCGTGCTTAGTAGAAGAAGGAAAGGGAAAGGAAGGGGGGGACCTAACATTGCTGGCATGGGAACAGGATAAAAAAGAGAAGGGGAGAGATCCTTTAGTATACCCCGGAGAATGATGAAAGAAGATGGAGAAATTGATTACCAGAAAGCACGCAATTTACTACAAGATTTTCCCAACTTGAAAGTTGGAGGACTATTGCCACATCCGGCACCGGAGAAAGGAGGTGTGGGAGTGACTGAGACGTCGGAATGAACGGTAGTAGCATTCCCAAGCGGACAGGGTCACTGGAGGAGGAGGATCCGTCCCGACGCCACTTTCAATCCTCAAGGGGGATTGGGCCCGCCACCCGTGTTGTGGCACAATCTGTGCGGTGAGGAGCATGCTGTTACGGAAACCAACGGACAAGTAGCGTTTTGGCCCGGCTCTGCAATGAAACAAGACAGTTTCATTCATAAATATGTTACCTAGCTCTTATGGGCAACTACCTGCGTTAAGCTGTTTTGAACCTATAGAAGTTGTGGTTGACTCTCCAAATGTTAAGCTTAATAAATCTGTTGAAGTTCAAAATGAAGCCTCCTGGTTATTTCCTGCCCAAAAGAAAGAGCTGCCTCTGCCTTACCCTGAACCCCATCGCATCTGTATAGCCACAATCTGATTTACAAGTAAGTCCCACTGAAGCAAGTAAAATAAAACAGAGAAAAGAGAGAAGCAGCAAAGTGGCATTTTTAATAATGTGAAGGGAAGTGTGAGTGATACTTAGTGAAAACCAGTGCAGAGTCAAAGGCTAGCCTCTGTTTGAAAAATTTCAGTGGTCTAATGAAAAACATATCATACACAACGAAAGACTAGATGCAGATGAAGTCAAAACTGATGGAAGAAACACAATAATTTAAAATAGGCAGATGGCACTATTTTACTGACAGAAAGCAGCAGTGACTTGAGGTGACATTTAAGGAAAGCAACAAAAGAAAGTGCCAAAGCAGGACTACAGTTGAATATTAAGACCAATATTATGACTAATGAAGCACTACATAATTTTAATGTTGGCAATGAAGGAATTGAAATATGCCTTGGTTCAATCATCAAATGGAGACTGCAGCCAAGAAAACAGGAGATTCAGAAGGGCAGGGATGAAGGAATTAGAAAAGATAATCAAGTGTACAGATGTGTTCCTAGAGACCAAGACCAAAATCATGCTATCATATTTCCAGTCAGAAGTGAAAGCTGGACAGTAAAGAAAATGGGTAGAAAAAAAGATTTGTTTGAAATGTGCTGGAGGAGAGCTTTGCTCATACCTTGGTCTGCCAGAAAAACAAACAAATGGGTCTTAGATTGAATCAAGCCTGACTGATCTCTGGAGGCAAAACTGTTGAAGCTGAGGCTCCCCTCCTTTGGGCACAGAATAAGGAGGCAGGAACAATAATGCTGGCAAAAGTTGAAGGCAGCAGGAAATGAGGAAGACCAAACAGGAGATAGACTAGCTGCATAAAGGAACCACAGGCTTGCGTCTACAAGACCTGAGGCTGGACTGTTGAAGACGAGGACATTTTGGAGATCTCTCATTCATTCATAGGGTTGCCATAAGTGAGAGACGACTTGACCCTACATAACAACAATAAAGGTCTCTCCCCCTCTTCTCTTTGGACTGAGATAAGCAGGCCAGTCCTTCCCAGGTACATCTATGTATATGTTTTAATGACACCCACGGACACGTAGATGTCGGTTCCTGACTCAGCCGGCACTGTATTTCTCGTTTTCGCTTTCGTTTCTCCCTCAAGAGACGAGAGACCAAACCAGGAAAGGAAGAAGCTGTGGGGCTGCTCCGAGAGAATAAGGCCGGCGGGAGGCGAGGAAGGAGCGGCGCCGGGGGTCACGCGAAGCCCGGGACCTGAGCGCGGAGGGCTGCGCGCCCGCGGGGCTGTAGAGTAGCGACCGGGGGGGGGGGAGAGGGGAGGGAATGTGAGCGCGCTGTCCGGTGGTTCGAATCCCCCTCCCCGCGAGAGCCGGATCGAAGCGCTCCGGAGACGAAAGCAAGGACGGCGATGGCGGATTCGATCCATCGGTGCCAAGTCGAAGGCATCTTGCAAGTCCTGTGCGCCTCGGGCGGCTGCCTGGAGGAGAGCGAGCTCGCCGGGCGCCTGAACCTTCAGGGCAGACCGGAGCGCTTGGCCCAGCTGCTAAAGGACACGAGGAAATTCACGGTGGTGACCCGAGAGGAGGCCCCTTCCGAGGACACCGCCCGGAGCCGAGACCATCGGGTCGTGGTGGCCACCACCGCCCTGCGCCTGTGCCCCGACCACGGCAGGAGGCAGTGCGCGGGGTCCTGCCGGCAGCTCCACCTTTGCCGGTACTTCGTGTACGGGGGATGCCGCCTGCAGGGAACGAGGTCAGTCCGAGACCTTGGCTTGGGGAAAGAGGCAGCGCCCCCCCCCCCTTCCACCGAATGGGACTCCCAGCCCTGTGTGCGCGGCACTTCCTCGGGAGTAAGCCTGCTCAGAGTTACCTGGGATGTACTCTTGAGCAAGTGGGTTTCGAATGGATGGGGTAAATCAAGTTCAGCTCCTGGGAAGGGTTATTCACGGGGAAGTTTGCTCGGGATTGCGCGCCCACCTCCTGGCAGGGGATCGGAGGGGACTTCCTAGTAAACGAGACGAGGATCCGGCTCAAGAACCAGACTCAGATCGGCTGCTTTCTAGGTGGCCGCCTAATTCGGGATTCAAATGAAACTTTGCGTTTGGGGGTGGTGGTGGGAATCGATCCTTCCGTTCCCTCGCTTTTCCCCTTTCGGTAGAGGGCGAGGCCGGAAGGCAATTCGCCTTTAAAGTAGCGGTAGGTGTAATGGAGGAAGTGGCTGCTCATAGTGAAGCGGTTTTCTAGAGAAGTCGCTTTCAGTCTCTTTTGTTAGCATCTGAAGTGCGATGAAACCTGGCAGCTGAAACGGCTAAGTGAAGTCTCTCCTGCCTCGTGTGCATGAATAGACAAGGCACGAAGGTTAGGCAAAGTTGAAGGCTCCTCCCCCACCCCCGAAAAAGAAAGGGGCTGGATGGGCTTTGAGTCACACGTCAAGTTCGAACCAGTAATTCGACTCAGTTGAGCCTGAGTCGAATTACTGGTGCAACTTACGTCCGACTTGACAGCGAGTCCCAAGACTCAAGTCCTCATCCCTGGCTTTCATGGACAAGTCCACTTCTTAGCACAGACTCTTCTAAGACTACAGCTATGGGGGAGGAGGGAGAAACTACAGTATATCCAAACAAGGAAGGTTATAAATGATGAAAGGCGCCATCTGAACCTCCGGTAAAATTAAGTGAAGGAACAGCACAACAATAAGCTAAAAGGTTAGAATAGAATCACCTAACCATCCCAGCTGGGTTTTGCTGAAATTTCCTACCAAAGAGGGCTATCCTTTTTTCTTTCTCTCTTTCTTTCTTTAGTGGCCTACAAGTTTTTTTATTTTTTTGCCAGAGTGTTATTTTATTTAAACATATAAACACGAAACATCTATCATTCAACTTACAACAAAGTACGAAATAAAGAGAAAAAAATAACTCACAATAAACCCACCCCTCTCCCCTTCAGAGGACAAAGATCCCAACCTCATTTGGATCCCAGATTTCCCAGGTTTCCAGTGAGCCTTGAAAAAAGTAATAAATATGAAACATTTTGCCCTAAACTTTTGTCTTTTCCTGAGCCCAAACATATATTAAGTTCCAACTCTGTTTTACATAGTCTCTTGGTTGTTCTCATAGTGCTTCTGAAAGCCTACCTAATTCTGCAATATCCAACAGTTTCTTTAAGAACTCCTCCATCGTAGGTATTTCTTCACTTTTCCATTTTTGGAAAATGGGCTCTCCTTTAGATGAGCAGAGGCTGGGTGGCCATCTTGAAGGAATGCTGGAGCTTCAAGATTACTTCCTGGTGTTGCTGGTTGCATAGAATGATTTCCAAGTTCCTTTTGAGTGTGTTCATTCAAGATTTTTTTGTAGTGGAATGTAGTCTTTAACAGAAGCAAACAGAGAAATGAGCTTTCTTGGTGAGGGACAACTGCTGCCCTCAACTTTTCCCAGCATTCTTTCTTTGTCTTGTCTTTTCCAGAAAATCCTGCCTTCTGATAAATGTGATTAATTAGGCGCTTGTATAGAAAATTTTACACTATAATGATGTCTCAGTTTTTAAAGTGCAACCAGATTTGTTTTCATGAATTTTTGCTTTGGTTTGCTCTCTCTCTCTCTCTCTCTCTCTCTCTCTCTCTCTCTCTCTCTCTATATATATATATATAGATAGATAGATAGATAGATAGATAGATAGATAGATAGATAGATAGATAGATAGATATAGATATAGATATAGATATAGATATAGATATAGATATATAGTAATTTTTTTTCATGGCTTTAAATTCATATATTGCTAACCAGAGCAAAATCCAGAGTAGTGATTCATTCAAGAGGCAGCTTCCTTTAAGGGAACTTCTGCTGACAAAGGGATATGAATTTTGCAATCTCTCGCTCTCAGAAGGAAACAGAGGGAAGGAAAACAATCCCTTTTCTCCCTTCAAAATAAGATTTCTCTTTGCAAAACCATCTTTCCCCCTAAGAAATATATTATTATTATTATTATTATTATTATTATTATTATTATTATTATTATTATTATTATTATTATTATTATTATTATTATTATTATTATTATTATTATAGGTTAGGTGTAGGGATAGGGGACATGGGATTGAACAGGGGTTGTAAATCAACATGAAAATTTTACAATATTCATTTTTATCTATTACATTTCAAGGTACCAACATGAATTTGACCAAACTCCGGAAGGCAGTGGAAGACAGGAGAGCCTGGCACGCTCTGGTCCATGGGGTCATGAAGAGTTGGAAACAACTAAATGACTAAACAACAACAAAAATTACATTTCAAAGATATGTAAGTTTCTGCTGTAACTAATTAATAATACATATTCTATTTTAAAATTAATCTTAGGTTTTCAAATATCAAATGTTATTTTGCATTCTGTTTCTAAGCCAATCATAGAATTTATGCCAAAAATCTTCATACTTTATCTCTCTTGTTGAGTCTGGCCATTCTGATAGTTTATCCATTTCTGCCGCATCCGGGATCTTTGATATTAACTCCTCTTGAGATGGATTCTCCAGGTCTTTCCAATGTTTAGTAAAAAAAATTCTTGCAGCTCTCAGAATATGCATAACTAAATATTTTCCCATTGAGTCTATTGAATCTGGAATTATATTTAGAAGAAAAAAAATTCAGGGGTTACAGTTATCGAAATCTCTAAAACCTCTTGTAAAAACCTTTCAACCCTTTTCCAATATTTTTGGGCTTTCCCTCATGACCACCACATATGATAAAAAGAACCTTCTTTTTGTTTACATCTCCAGCAAAGTTTTGAAATGTTAACATCAATTTTGTCTAGTTTTGGTGGAGTCCCCCCCCTTCCTCAGGCCTTTCAGTCTTCTTTTCTTCCCTGAAAGCAATCCTAAAATATGCAGGGTTTTCCTAGTTCCTGTGTTTTTCCTGTGCAGGATTTTCCTGGAAGGAGCAGAAGAAAACCCCAAATTGTGCAGGATTGTTTTATGCACAGAAGAGTGTCTTTTCTATGCAAGATTTGTCTGAATAGAAAAAAAACCTCAAGCTTCACAGGAATGTTACAAAAAAACATTTCTCTCTATCATTTTATACGGGGGACCTAATCCTCAAACTCAGCAGAACTGCTTGCCCTGTAACAAGGCTGCCTCTGGAGTTCGCATTTGGACTGTACAGTAGGTTACTCTAGATGCCAGAGTAAAACCAACAAAGAAACTCATGCATGCTTAAAGACTAGCACATAAACATTGTTGCCTGAGTGAATCAGAGTCTAATGTTTATCTCTGTTGTTCGTCTTTGAGGCGACATACATCTCTGCTTCTATGCAAACTTGCATAGCTATTTATTTATATATTTATTTAAAATATTTTTACCCTGCCTTTCTCCTTAAAAATGACGCAACGCGGCTTACATAATTTAAAAAAAACATATTTAAAGCTAAACAACAGGGAATATACAAATTGGAGAAGGGCATGAAACTAACCATGAAGCAACCACCACCACCACCCCCACAAATTGGGCCATTTTGTGGTTCATTTTAGAGTGTTTTTGGGAGTTGTGTTTGCCCAGAACAGATTTAGATCCATTGCTCTCTTCAACTGGTGATGAAGTGGCCTATGGTGGGTTGCATCAGCAACACTCTCACCTTGCAAATATACAGTTAAAAATTAAGAAGCGGTTGCCCAAAGGTAAGTAAGTGCAAGTGTGGTGTAATGAAAGGTCATGGAATCAAATCCCCACCAAAACAGGACATCCACAGTTAAAGCATTCCTAACAAGTTGCTATCCAAACTCTGTTTAAAAATATTTAATAAAGGAGAGTCCACTGTCCCCTAAGACAGTCCATTCCAACATCAAACAGAAAGTTCCTCCTAATGTTTTGGCAAAATCTCCCTTCTGATCATGCGAATCCATTCCTTTAGATCCTACTTTTTGGAGCTACAAAGAACAAGCTTGTTCTACTTTCACTTGGCAACCCTAGAAACATCTGAAGAGAGTTAATGTATTGCATTGCCTCTTAATCATCTCTTATCCAGGCTAAACATACCAATCTCTCTGAACTCGTAGGGTTTGTTCTTCATACCTTCTACTATCCTGGTTGCCCTCTTTTGGACATATTCCAGCTTGATCCTTCTTGGTCTATTATTGACCAGAGGTGGACACTGGATTCCATTTCAGGTCTGCCCAAATCAGAATAGAGGCATACTATCATTGAAACTTGAAGTTGGAAGAGGCCTATAAAGCCATTGAGTCCAAACCCCCTGCTCAGTGCAGGAATACAAATCAAAGGAAATCTGCCCAGTGGTTGTCTAAATTTCTCTTGAAATTTCTCTTGAAACATTGCGTCCAATGTTGGAGCACTATTACGTCTCTTGATCTATGCATCTGTTGCTGCAGTCTAGTACTGCATTCATTTTTGGTCACCATATCATCTTGTTGCCTCATGTTTACTTTGTAGCCTTCTCAGACCCCCACATCCTTTTTATGTATGCTACTGCCAAGCCAGCTGCCACTTATCTTATATTTGAGCATCTTTAACTAATTAAAGAGGTTGAGTATAACCACAGGGGCTTCAGTAACCTAAGCACACATTAATTTCCTTTTGTTTTGTGATTCCTTTTGAAGCCAATTTTGCAAACATGAAAAGCTGCGATACCCACGTGCTTTGCAGGCTATCTCTAACCTCAGTTTCCGGAGTTAGAAAAAGGAGAAAGAGAATGCAAATGTTTTTCTGAGCAGCAAATATCCCACCTCTGAAAATATCTTTTCAAAGAAGTTGTGACATTTTAAGAAAAGACACAAGCTCCACAGAGTGGCCTTTCTATAGTACTGCATTTGATTGTATCTCTACACAAGCGATAGACGTCTGTGGCTTGTTTGTTTTTGTTTTGAGAAGCCCACTTGCTATATTCTGTTTTCTTATATACCCACTTTCAATATTCTTGTACCTCTCTGTGATTATGATGAGAACCTTTTGTTGTTATCATCATCATCATCTTAAAACTGCACAGCTGGAAGGGATCCTATGAATAATCAGGTCAAGGACGCATAGTGAGGAATCAAACTCCCAACCATTGGCCCCATGACCAGATACCTAGGCCTCAGTGGAGAACTGTGGTGTTGCTACAGGGGGAGAAAGAGCAAAGATCAAAAAACCCCTGACTGCTCTCTGCCCTCATGCATGCACTGTAACTGGATTGAGCCAAATATGTTTACAATCTCCCCTTCAGACTTTTGTGTTTGTCTCACGAAGGGGTGCTTCCAGAGCAGGTTTTTCTCATGCAGTCCCCTGGTCCTATCGGCAGATCCATATAGTCATACTTTCTGTTTATAACCTTCCCACATTCCACCCACCTCTTTATAGGCTCTAGGGATGGTGCGTTGCTGTGAGGGGAAAAAAGACTTAGCAAATCATAGGAACAAAACGTTAGCAAAATGTTAAAGTCTCTTCCTTAGCAGACAAACATAGGCACAGGGAGCAAAAATCAAAGGCTAATCTTGGTCAACAGGGGAATGGTGGAGCATACTGGACAGTTCTGGCTGCGAGGACAACTTTTGGCCTTGTCTGCAATGATAGCTCGTTCTTATCACATGCTGTTGTATTCTTGGCCAAACTTTTAAGAAGCAGGCGGAAGAAAGGAGCCAGTTTACATTCCACCAGAACACAAAGGATCTGTTTGCTAGCTCATTTGTGTAACTTCAAGGGCAGGAGTCCTCTAGAACAGCCATTCCCACCTTTTATTTTAGTCACGGCTGTAAACAACATATGAAAGAAATATCGGCTGAATGAGAATTGTATAAGTCATACAATGTTGTGTGAAGAATTGTTTCCAGTCTGTGGTCCCTTTCAAAAGTGCCAGGGTCCCCCAGGGGGGCATATGGATGTCATCAAGTAAGAAATGTCTAGGAATGCTTTTTCCACTGCCACGCCTCCAGTGTAGAACTGGTAAATACAGACCTTCATTCTTCCTGTACAGAACACTGGGTATCAATAATTTACTGCTTATTTATTTATTTATTTATTTATTTGTTAGTTTAGTTACTTGATTACTTATTTCCAATCTATATCCCAATGCAGGGATCCAAAGCTACTTACAAAAAGTGATTTTTAAAAAGATACTTCAGTTATAATATTAATATGCACTTAACCATATGATAATATGAACAATAACTCGAAAACAATTTAAAACATTTTTGTTATCAGATCATTATTTATTTATTTATTTATTTATTTATTTAATTATTTAATTAATTATTTAATTAATTAATTAATTAATTTATATGCCGCCCACACTACCCAAAGGTCTCTGGGCGGCTTACAGCATTTATAATACAATAAAAATATGTAACAATTAAAATACAATTAAAATATATATAAAATTGCCATTGGACCCACAGCTAATATTATTTCAGTTAAAAGCCTTCTGGAACAGGAAGGTTTTGACCTGGCGCCGAAATGTCATCAATGTCGGCGCCAGACGAATCTCCCTCAGGATGGCGTTCCATAGTCTGGGGGCAGCTGCCGAAAAGGCCCTTTGTCCACAAGCCGTCCCTCTTACCTCCTTGAGGGATGGCTCTTTCAAAAGGGCCCCCTGGCTAGATCTTAACTGCCGGGTAGGCTCATATGGAAGGAGGCGGTCCTTCAGGTATCCAGAGCCCAAGCCGTTTAGGGCTTTATATGTCAAAACAATCATGTGAATGGATTGGGGAAAAACTGGCTGTATCATTGCTCCAGTGCATTCTGGGACAATCAGATGGTTAGCTGCCACTTGCTAGTAGTACTAAGTAGGGTGCTTCAGTCACCAAAGGAAAAGCTAAATTGTATTTATTTATTTATTTATTTATTTATTTATTTATTTATTTATTTATTTATTTATTTATTTGATTTCTACCCCGCCCCCCCAGATAGCGTCTACTCGGGGTGGCTTACAAATATCATAAAATATCATAAAAACATAGCAAAATCATAACATTAAACAATTAAATCAATAATATGGTGTATTCAAGATGAGCAATCATAGAAAACAAGAAAATAGATTTCAAGAATTGGTAAAGGTAAAGGTAAAGGTTCCCCTTGACAATTTTTGTCCAGTCGTGTTCGACTCTAGGGGGCGGTGTTCATCCCCGTTTCCAAGCCATAGAGCCAGCATTTGTCCGAAGACAATCTTCCGTAGTCACATGGCCAGTGCGACTTAGACACGGAACGCTGTTACCTTCCCACCGAGGTGGTCCCTATTTATCTACTTGCATTTGCATGCTTTCGAACCGCTAGGTTGGCGGAAGCTGGGACAAGCAACGGGCGCTCACTCCGTCACGTGGATTCGATCTTACGACTGCATGGTCTTCTAACCCTGCAGCACAGGCTTCTGTGGTTTAGCCCACAGTGCCACCATGTCCCTCTTCATGAATTGACAGTTATTTAAATAAATAAATAAATAAATAAATAAATAAAGCAAGCAAGCAAGCAAGCAAGCAAGCAAGCAAGCAAGCAAGCAAGCAAGCTGTGGGCAGGAAACAAAACAAGCAGATCAGGGTGTGAAAAGTAGTTATAGTAGATAGTGCAATAGAACCGCCATATCCATGGGGGATTGATTCCAAGCACCCTGTGGACGCTGAAAAATGTAGATTACAATGAACACGGTTATAATAGAGAATGGTATACATAGTATGGTCACTGTCTCCCTCTCGTGGCAGGTTCTGGTAATAACATTGTGGAAATATATTTCTCCAGCAAACATACATAGCATGATCTCTGACTCCCTCTAATGGCCTGTTCTGGTAACTTCACCATTAGAAATATATATTTTGGGGATTCTTCTTTTAATATTTTTAATATTTTCAGACTGTGGATAAGTGAATCAATAGATACTGATCTCACAGATACAGGGATCCTACTGAGGACCATTGTGCTCAGTGGGGCAGAAGGCACAGCAGCAAAGAGTGCACAGAGCCAAGGATAATAAGTGGACCTGGGGGAAAAGTGGGTGTTCATACACGCACACACTGGCAGGCAAGCAAGCATTCACACCACCCAGAGGCAGGCAAGCAGGCTTTAAATCAAACACTACCTCACCCTTGTCCTATTCATTCACTCCAGAAGCTGTGTTTTTCCCCCATTTCTTATTCTCAGAAGTACAGAGGGCTGTTAATTCCTTTACATTCTTGGCCCATTCTCAAGTTTAACTGAACTTTTCCAGATTACTGAACTATTTCAAAAAATCAGTTGGCGTGTCTTCTAACTTGTAGTAGAGTATCTTGAAATACCATATTTTTCTATGTACAAGGATCCCCCCCCCACTTTTCTAACCCAGAATTTCTTTCTTCGCAAGAAAGTGGAGTGGGAAGGCAGGGATCAAAGCACTTGATACTGTGGAAGGTGACAAGAGTGTGCCGTCTCCTCCAGTAAAGGAATCAGGGATAGAAGAACTGAGAGAGGGAACAGATAGGGATGGAGTAATTGTCAAAGTGAATGAGAAAGAAAGAATAAAGACAGAAGCGTGCTTAGTAGAAGAAGGAAAGGGAAAGGAAGGGGGGGACACCTAACATTGCTGGTATGGGAGGAGGATAAAAAAGAGAAGGGGAGAGATCCTTTAGTATACCCCGGAGAATGATGAAAGAAGGCGGAGAAACTGATTACCAGAAAGCATGCAATTTATTACAAGATTTTCCCAACTTGAAAGTTGGAGGACTATTGCCACATCCGGCACCGGAGAAAGGAGGTGTGGGAGTGACTGAGACGTCGGAATGAACGGTAGTAGTATTCCCAAGGGGACAGGGTCACTGGAGGAGGAGGATCCGTCCCGACGCCACTTTCAATCCTCAAGGGGGATTGGGCCCGCCACCCATGTTGTGGCACAATCTGTGCTGTGAGGAGCATGCTGTTACGGAAACCAACGGACAAGTAGCGTTTTGGCCCGGCTCTGCAATGAAACAAGACAGTTTCATTCATAAATATGTTACCTAGCTCTTATGGGCAACTACCTGCGTTAAGCTGTTTTGAACCTATAGAAGTTGTGGTTGACTCTCCAAACGTTAAGCTTAATAAATCTGTTGAAGTTCAAAATGAAGCCTCCTGGTTATTTCCTGCCCAAAAGAAAGAGCTGCCTCTGCCTTACCCTGAACCCCATCACATCTGTATAGCCACAATCTGATTTACAAGTAAGTCCCACTGAGGCAAGTAAAATAAAACAAAGAAAAGAGAGAAGCAGCAAAGTGGCATATTTAATAATGTGAAGGGAAGTGTGAGTGATACTTAGTGAAAACCAGTGTAGAGTCAAAGGCTAGCCTCTGTTTGAAAAATTTCAGTGGTCTAATGAAAAACATATCATACACAACGAAAGACTAGATGCAGATGAAGTCAAAACTGATGGAAGAAACACAATAATTTAAAATAGGCAGATGGCACTATTTTACTGACAGAAAGCAGCAATGACTTGAGATGACATTTAAGGAAAGCAACAAAAGAAAGTGCCAAAGCAGGACTACAGTTGAATATTAAGACCAATATTATGACTAATGAAGAACTACATAATTTTAATGTTGGCAATGAAGGAATTGAAATATTGACAAATTTTGTATGCCTTGGTTCAGTCATCAATCTAAATGGAGACTGCAGCCAAGAAAACAGAAGACTGTGATTCAGAAGGGCAGGGATGAAGGAATTAGAAAAGATAATCAAGTGTAAGGATGTGTTCCTAGAGACCAAGACCAAAATCATGCTATCATATTTCCAGTCACCATGTATAGAAGTGAAAGCTGGACAGTAAAGAAAATGGGTAGAAAAAAAGATTTGTTTGAAATGTGCTGAAGGAGAGCTTTGCTGATACCTTGGACTGCCAGAAAAACAAACAAATGGGTCTTAGATTGAATCAAGCCTGACTGATCTCCGGAGGCCAAACTGTTGAAGCTGAGGCTCCCCTCCTTTGGACACAGCATGGAACAGTAATGCTGGCAAAAGTTGAAGGCAGCAGGAAACGAGGAAGACCAAACAGGAGATAGACTGGCTTCCTAAAGAAACCACAGGCTTGCGTCTACAAGACCTGAGGCTGGACTGTTGAAGACATTTTGGAGATCTCTCATTCATTCATAGGGTTGCCATAAGTGAAAGGCGACTTGACCCTACATAACAACAATAAAGGTCTCTCCCACTCTTCTCTTTGGACTGAGATAAGCAGGCTAGTCACTCCCAGGTAAATCTATGTACTGTATATGTTTTAATGACACCCACGGACACGTAGATGTCGGTTCCTGACTCAGCTGGCACTGTATTTCTCGTTTTCGCTTTCGTTTCTCCCTCAAGAGACGAGAGACCAAACCAGGAAAGGAAGAAGCTGGGGCTGCTCCGAGAGAATAAGGCCGGCGGGAGGCGAGGAAGACGCGGCGCCGGGAGTCACGCGAAGCCCGGGACCTGAGCGCGGAGGGCTGCGCGCCCGCGGGGCTGTAGAGTAGCGCCCGGGGGGGGGGGGAGAGGGGAGGGAATGTGAGCGCGCTGTCCGGTGGTTCGAATCCCCCCTCCCCGCGAGAGCCGGATCGAAGCACTCCGGAGACGAAAGCTAGGACGGCGATGGCGGATTCGATCCATCGGTGCCAAGTCGAAGGCATCTTGCAAGTCCTGTGCGCCTCGGGCGGCTGCCTGGAGGAGAGCGAGCTCGCCGGGCGCCTGAACCTTCAGGGCAGACCGGAGCGCTTGGCCCAGCTGCTAAAGGACACGAGGAAATTCACGGTGGTGACCCGAGAGGAGGCCCCTTCCGAGGACCCCGCCCGGAGCCGAGACCATCGGGTCGTGGTGGCCACCACCGCCCTGCGCCTCTGCCCCGACCACGGCAGGAGGCAGTGCGCGGGGTCCTGCCGGCACCTCCACCTCTGCCGGTACTTCGTGTACGGCGGATGCCGCCTTCAGGGAACGAGGTCAGTCCGAGACCTTGCTTGGGGAAAGAGGCAGCGCCCCCCCTCCACCGAATGGGACTCCCAGCCCTGTGTGCGCGGCACTTCCTCGGGAGTAAGCCTGCTCAGAGTTACCTGGGATGTACTCTTGAGCAAGTGGGTTTCGAATGGATGGGGTAAATCAAGTTCAGCTCCTGGGAAGGGTTATTCACGGGGAAGTTTGCTCGGGATTGCGCGCCCACCTCCTGGCAGGGGATCGGAGGGGACTTCCTAGTAAACGAGACGAGGATCCGGCTCAAGAACCAGACGCAGAACGGCTGCTTTCTAGGTGGCAGCCTAATTCGGGATTCAAAGGAAACTTTGCGCTTGGGGTGGTGGTGGGAATCGATCCTTCCGTTCCCTTGCTTTTCTCCTTTCGGTAGAGGGCGAGGCCGGAAGGCAATTCGCCTTTAAAGTAGCGGTAGGTGTAATGGAGGAAGTGGCTGCTCATAATGAAGTGGTTTTCTAGAGAAGTCGCTTTCATTCTCTTTTGTTAGCGTCTGAAGTGCGATGAAATCTGGCAGCTGAAGTGGCTAAGTGAAGTCTCTCCTGCCTCGTGTGCATGAATAGACAAGGCACGAAGGTTAGGCAAAGTTGAAGGCAGCAGGAAAATAGGGAGACTTCGCATTAGATGGATTGACGAAATCAAGGAAGTTATGGCACAATTTTGTTGTGCTTTCTGTCTTAAATATTCTACTCCGTTCTGCATTAAGAATTTAGCTCACTGGAATACAAGCAAAGCTGTTATAATTGTTTTACAGTACATTGTGTTTGCACACGGCTACCAATACAAAGAAAGGAAACCTTTTGCTTGTGCAGCTGTATTTTTCCTTCTTTGTTGTGTTTATTTACTCTGGAGGGTGCTACTTTCTTTCTTCCTGGTTGTGTTTTTGCTTCCCTATGTTTCAGCTTCACAGATCTTGCAACTACATCATGGAACTTCCTTTCACTGTCCATCTTTGGGGGCAATCAGACGATGATATAGTTTACTATTTAGTTCACTTTTGGTGTGGTTTTGTTTGCCTATTTTGGTTCTTTCTGGCGCAGCATTAGGGCTGCAGTGGCAATCCTAACGTTATTTCAGATATAAGGGTGTATCCATGCTAGGCTGTTGTACTGCTGTAGCCCCGTGCCACTTTCTAAATTTAAAAAAAAGGGGGGAGTTGACATCCATGACAAAAGGTGTGGAAAGAGGCAGAGGAAGTGTCAGTAATCAAAAGCAGGAGAAATTGCAGTGATCTGAAGTGCTGTCTGGATCTTTCTCATGGGAGAAGAAACATCTGTGTGAATGTATGGATTGCTCAAGTGCAAGATAAAATAGATCACACTTAAGATAAGATTTTTTAAAAAAAATGTAATCCAGATTACTCCAAATTCCCCTGTGTAGTCACATTTCTTATCCTAATTCTGTATCTTTTCAATCATTCATAAGAGAGAAATGGCGTCCAAAACTACATTTAACCAATATTGTTTAGAATTATATTACACGAGGATTAATTGGTTTGGAATTCTATCTAAGCTTATTTGAACCTGAGCCCTATTAAACACGGATTTATTTCAGAGTAAATCAGCCTAGAATTGGACTGCGCAGATGTTTTCAGCTGTGAAGGATATGTGTGTTTCAAGTTATTTTACATTTGATAGTAAAACCAAGGTACAGTTGAAAGCCCATTTTAATGTTTTCAAAACTTTCAGGAAAGAATGCAAGTTCATCCATGAAATTCATTCACCCCATAACCTCTCAGTCCTTAAAGAATATGAGCTGGAAAGTTTAAGCTGTGATCACTTATGTCAGCTCCTGCTTCAGAATGATCCTTCACTCTTGCCTGAGGTGAGCACTGTTGCACTTGACTGGTGTTTCTGTATAAATGGATCTGTTGTAAATGGTGACTATAACTGTAGTAAATTTCTTTGTTCAAGTTATGCATCTTCATTCATTCATTCAGTTGATATCTTGCCTTTCTCTCAATTAAAAAAAAATCAAAAAAGAGATCTTAGGACAGTTAAAATATGTTTGGTTACAACATAAAAAACCACTAAATGTCTTGAAACTGTTCAATAAAAATTAAAAGCATATAAAAAAGAAATCCATAATATCCCTTTCCCTTTTGTTACTTACTAAATAATAACTGACCGAGGAGAACATTTTTGGCGGTGGAAGGATAGTAGGGAGGGATCCAGGCAGGCTTCTTGTGGAAGGGAGTTTCACAGCCTGGGAGCAGCAACCGAGAAGGCCCTCTCTCAAATCCTCACCAGACATGCTTGTAGGGGTCATGGGATCAGAAGAAAAGCCTCCTCCAAAAATATTGAATCCATCAGATAGCCTGGACCCAAGAAGTTTTAGGGCTTTAGATGTAAGAACCTTCATTTGGAGAGTGTGCGACTCCTCGGGCCATAGTTTAGTACAGCTAAATAAATTGGCTAGAGTTGTGAGAATCCATGCATGCTTTGGTTTCTTTACATACGTATTAAGCTAAAATGTTACCATATGAAACTTGGTTATACTGATCTATCAGCCAGTGTTGTCAACTTTGGCCAATTTAGACTTTTGCACATCAGGGTTTCTGGCAGAGTCCTTTCTTAGCCTATCCTAGGATCCTGGATGGCCTTCTGGTTAAGAACTAGCCACTAATACCCTTGCTTAGCTTTTTATGATGCTGTCTAGGTTTGTTATTGCTTTCCTCCCAAGAAGCATGCATCTTTTAATTTCACGGCTGCTGTCACCATCTGCAGTGATCATGGGGCCCAAGAAACATCTGTCACTGCCTCCATATCTTCCCCTTCTATTTGCCAGGAGGTGATGGGACAGTGACCATAATCTTAGTTTTATTTTTTGTATGTTGAGCTTCAGACCATTTTTCTGCTCTCTCCTCTTTCACCCTCATCAAGAGGTTCTTTAATTCCTCCTCACTTTCTGCCATCAGAGTGGTATCATCTGCATATCTGAGGCTGTTGATATTTCTTCCGTCAATCTTAATTCCAGTTTGGGATTCATCCAGTCCTGCCTATTGCATGATGTATTTTGGATATAGGTTAAATAAGCAGGATGACAATATAAAGCCTTGTCGTACTCCTTTCCCATTTTTGAACCAATCAGTTGTTCCACGTCCAGTTCCAACTGTTGCTTCCTATCCCACATATAGATTACTCAGGAGATAGATAACGTGGTGAGGCACTCCCATTTCTTTAAGAACTTGCCATAGTTTGTTGCGGTCCACACCGTCAAAGGCTTTTGTATAGTCAATGAAGCAGAAGTAAATGTGTTTCTGGAACTCTCAGGCTTTCTCCATAATCCAGTGCATGTTAGCAATTTTGTCTCTAGTTCCTCTGTCCCTTCGAAATCTAGCTTGCACTTCTGAGAGTTCTCAGTCCACATACTGCTGAAGCCTGCCTTGGAGGATTTTGAGCATAACCTTGATAGGTCATGCTCAAAATAGGTTATGCTCAAAAGCGTGTGAAATGAGTGCAATTGTATGGTAGAAATAATGACCTATTGCTCATTTTATCATCATGAGAAGGAAGAGCATGGAAAAGTTTCAGTGGCTATTCTGATAGTCCCCAAAGTATTCCATCATCAGTGAGGGAGCTAGCCTAAGAGTCATCACATGTTGCAGACTTATAATAATGAAGCAGCTGAATTAATTGCTACAGGATGTAGGGATGAATTACAAGTCCCAGCATACGCATTTAGAGGGAAGGGACCTACCATTGTGTATAGATAGTGTTTGTTGGGTGCCAAGGTCAAATGCCATTGATGGATGTAGTTCTAATCTTGTCTTGCTTCTGGACTGTTCTGGAGACCTTGTGCCTGTTGGCTGAGACAGAGCACCCAATGAGATTTAATAGTGGCCAGATAAACCTGCAGAAGAGTGAGGATGTCAATAGCAGGAGGAGATATTTGGTAATAAAAGACTTCCACTTTTTGTTCCGTCGTTTATCTGACTTGTGAGTAATTGGTTTCATTGCATGGGATCTGTAGGATTAAATCTTTAATCTCTCCTTGCTGGTGGTGACATCATTCTTCCATGGGCTTCTAGCAGGATTTTGGCCATCAATTATAAATCAGCATGGTAGCTTTTGGAGCTGCTTTTTTGATTTACCTACTTTGCTCTTTATGAGGATCTGGTTTCCCTAAATAGGTGCCCTCCTTATGTATTTTATTGCACCTCCCAACATCTTCAGCCAGCATCACTTTTCACGCTTTAGGAGAGCTTACTAGGAATCCTGAATGTTGTAAGTCCAACCAATTTGGAGAGTGTCAACTTGGGGGAGACTAGTACGAGCAAAGGCTGTGGCACTCCAGATATGTTTGGCCTTCAGCTTCCATTTTCTACCAGTGCAGACTAGGATTATGGTAAATTGCAGTTTATAAACATTAGGAGAGTTATCATTGGCTACCTCTGCTTTAGAATGTCTAAAACTAGTTGAAGTGTGCATTCAATGTGTGCTACATCTTCCAGTAGTGAATAAGGATAGTGGGTTTGTAGGCAAAAGATAAACAGATCTATGGGATAAGTATCACTGTATAACATTTGCTAAAAAGTAGAAGGGAGAACTTTTTTGGGGGTGGTATACAGCTTTTGGTTCCATGTCTAGTCGCGTTGGCCACGTGACCACAGTAACTGTCTACAGACAAACGCTGGCTCTATGGCTTGGAGACGGGGATGAGCACCGCACCGTAGAGTCGGACACGACTGGACTAAATGTCAAGGGGAACCTTTACCTATACAGCTTTTGACAGATTGGTTTGGCAGTGTTCTTACTTTTCTAGTCCAGTCACTGTGCATAGATTTATTTCCACCACCTCCGTTTTTAAGTAACTAATCTGGAAATAAACATCTGTGTTCAGATGGTGCCTGATCAGTCAGCTTGACTAGAAGGGGAAATTATTTTAAAATGAGCATTGCAACAAGGAAATGAAACTGTGAAGCTTCTTCCTTCTTATAGTTATTATGCATGACTAAATAGTCCTTCTACCACTGAACACCACTCCTAAATTTCTACTGCCTGGAGAATTCTGGAAGTTTTGGTCCAAAAATGCAAAACTGTACCTCTGATTTCTAACACACAGGCAGTCGTTAGCATACCTCGGGATAGTAACTGTGGCTACTTACATGTTTCTTGGCTGAAAACCCCCTCCATCCTTAACAGCATAGCATCTTCTGTGGGGTTATGGGTGTTGCAGTCTGGAGACATCTTAAGAGCCAAAATGTCTCACCTTGACCTATTATTATTTATTAGTTTTATTTATATATGGCATTTCTCTCAACAGGGGACCAAGAGCGGCTCACAATATTAAAATTCACTCAATTCTAAAACAAAATGAGTTAAATATTAAAAAAATTAAACAATACAGTGGTGCCTCGCATAATGAGCGCACCGTTTAATGACGAATCCGCATAGCAGTCTATTTTTTTAGATCGCTAATGCGATGTTTTAATGGGCAAAACATTGCATTGCGATGATCGGTAAGCGTTTCGCTTACCGATCTTTGCATTGCAATGTTTTTTGAACAGCTGATCGGTGGTTCCAAAATGGCCGCCGAGTGCCCAAAATGGCCACAACAAGTGTTTTCACGCCCTGCCCTTGCTTACCGAGAGCGCGAAAATGGCGGCGCTATGGAGGAACTTCGCTGAACGGTGAGTTTGGGCTCCATAGGAACGCATTAAACGAAATTTAATGCGTTCCTATGGCTTTTTCCATTCCGTTTAGCGATGTTTCCTCATAGCGACAATTAATCCAGAATGGATTAACGTCGCTATGCGGGGCACCACTGTATATGGTTTAAAATACTATTAAAAGTTTAGGTAATTGAATCTTGATAGTAATGATGTGCGTGGCCTTGTCCATGAACAAGGAATTTTATTGGATTCAAAGCACTAAGAACAACTATATGGTATTTTAGAAAGTGAAATTTATTACAAGTTATAAGCCCTCCAGTTTTCTTGTGCCAAAATGCCAATCGTTGATGCTGCTGTTAAACTATGCCTGGTAAGATTTTCAGAAGTCACTAGATATCTGTTTATGTCACTTCTTGGATGGATACAGACAAGAGTCATAATAACCATCTACTTCAAAGGTGTTCATGTAGCTCACTTTTTCTTTCTTTCTGTTTCCAGATATGTCCGTACTATAATAAAGGGGATGGACCCTATGGGTCTTGTAGCTTCAAGAAGGTCTGTGTCAAACTTCATATATGCCAGTACTACCTTCAGGGACAATGCAGATTTGGAAGCGACTGCAGGCGTTCACATGACATTTTTAATCCAGATTGTTACGAGAAGCTGGAGAAGTGGGGAATGAGTCGGGCTCTGATTAGTAAGATTCCCTCAGTGTACAGGAATGTATATGACATCAAAAATAAAGCAACAGTCCCTTCAGGTATATCTCTATTCTCACATGCTGTGCCATCTTCTTGAAAACCTGGATTATAATTTGTTTCGGGTGCTTCAAAGAGAAAACTGATATTAGGCAAGGGGTGCTGCTCCTTACTTTGCTGCTGTCACATATTTTGGAAACACTGTCTGATACCTGGCTCACACCCCACATCAGTCTTCTGGAGTCTGGGGGCTGCACGTGCGTAATTCCTTGACATTAAAGGTCTGCATCCCTAATATCTCAATTTTTAATATGAACATATAGGGCAGGTCTTTTTAAACTGAAAAATCTCGTGTTTACTAGTGGCTAATATCTTATTATTATTTTTAATGGGGTGTCAGGGTCCTGAGGATGCTGGAGAGCTCTTTGGACATGCTAACACTGCCAATTTTGCAACAATTTTTGAAAAATCAAATTTATGGGGTTCTGGGTGCTGCATGAAGATGTGTTTTGCCCATATGAGAGCTGAACAGATAAGGCTAAGAGGACGTTAATCTGAGTCTTAGGAGGGACCAGACTTATGTGTGTATCCTGCATTCCCCCAGAGGTTTCGTAAGAGTATGAATGGGCTGTTTGTGTCCCCAGACCTCCTCTACAGGATGGTCTGTAGAGATGGTAGAGGTCTACCAAGATGGCTTCTGTGGATGCAGTTTGCTGTTTAAATATTATCCTCCCTTTCCTCACATACATACACATTTAAGGCTTAAAAAGCACTTTCGTAGGAGGTGGTCATTGGCTGTTCACTTCTGTTTTCCCAAAAAAATGGAATTTTCTGGCTTAAAACAGCCCCGGGTAGTTGAGGAAGAACAGTTCCATGGCAACTCACACCTACAGAAGACTAGAGGTGTCCCAGAGTGTCTTGGGTGGATTTGAGGCAACTTTTGTCCACTTCTTGTTCTTGGCAAACCAGTGTGTAAACTGGCCATAGACCCCAAGTGGGGACTTTCTTGACTTAATACTCCTCCTTAAAATCCCTGTACCTAAAAAGGTAGCAGGGCAAGGAAAAAGCTAGGCTAAAATGGCTGACTTTAGGAGTTGCCACCTTTGCTAGGAAAGGATTGCAAGGACAGAGTACCAGGCTCAGAGGAAGCAAGAGCACCCAAATGCTGTCTCTTCTTCCTTGTATTGCACCAGTGAATGAGTGTTGCTTTCTAATTTCCTTCCTCAGAAAGAAGAGAGAACAGTGGTCAGGTAGCATCAGCTACAAATAGCATTGATGAGTCGGATATGATTTGCTTATACCACATTAGGAAAAGCTGTAGCTTTCAAGGTAAGCAAAAATGGGTGGAAAATATATTCAGCATTATTTACCAGGGTAGGTTTGATTTAAACATTTTAAATGATTTTGATAATATAAATAAAAACATCAGGTTTTTTTTTAAATCATGATTTAAATTGAATTTTTTAAACATTGATTTTTATAGAATCTGTTATTTATCCCTTTCCATTAGAGGTCAGGGTTTCCCTCTTGTTTGGATTAATGGGTGCTGCTGGCTGTTGCACTTTTAGTGTACTTTTAGACAAGCTAACATTCACCCGTTAGCAACATTACAAAGAATCTTAAAATTTATTAACCATGTGTAAGTTTCTTTGATAAGAAATCCCCCCACACATCTTCTCCATTTAAGAAGGAGAGTGTTGAGTGGCAATGTTGACTGGCCTCACACTCGAGCGGCCACACGAAGCCCTCATGAAATCGCCTGTAAAGAAATGTGATCCTCAACAGGAAAAAAACTGTCCCAGTCTTGCTTGAAAAAGCCATGGTTTGCCTTCACAGTATTCTTCCTGGGATGACATTGCTGTGACTTTCCTTAAAGTGATAACTTTGTTTCTGAGAATGAACTTCTGCAGATGAATTACTCTGAGTATTAATTTTCATATTGCTCCATGTTGATCAGCCCATGGAAATGAATAGGTCTACAAAAGTAAAACAACGTTTCCCTGCCCACATTTCTTCTTGGCTGTATACTCTGTATGTTGTTATTTCTTTAGCTTTTCTACTTTAAATCTGTTTTAACAACTTGAGGATCTAACACAGTTTGGTATTATTTATCTAGATAAATGTATTCGAGTTCACTTCCACCTACCATATAGGTGGCAAGTTTTTGATGGAATTCATTGGAAAGATCTGGACAATATGGAGAAAATTGAGCAAGCCTACTGTGATCCATTTAATGAGAGGTATAATGTATTAATATCAATTTGTTATACTTTGTATTATAGTGATGCAGATTCTCCTATGGCTGCTTTAATTTTTGTTAACAAAAAAAAATCAACTAACAGAGTAAGGGGGTGACCACTTTTCATGAGGTTACGTTTGCCCTATTTTCCAGAAATCACATTTTTTTTAAATAAGAGGGATTTATCCTGCCCCCTTTGTGAGCTGTTATGCTCCTTTCTGGCACAGCACAAGCACTGCAGTTTATTTGGTGTGATTGGGAGTGCTGATTATCCCATTCTGGAATCTGTGTGGCTGCTTAATTTGCTCCCAAATGGATCTGTGAATGGCATTCTCTTCAGTGATAACCCTGTGACTTATGCAGTGGGTGTGACAATAGAGAAACCCTTTCCTCTATTTTTCACAGTTTTAAAAATATTCTCTTAAGTGGCACAGCACTACCTCAAATATATGGGAGTATCCATGCTTGGTGATATATTGCTGTAGCACTATGCCACTTACTAAACTGAACAAAACAAAAAGTTGCTGTAGCCCACAGAGTGATAACCACTACAAAAAGTGGGGAAAGGGATGGGGCAGCAGCATCAGTAATCAAAAATGAGAAAAATTGGATCAATATGAAGTTCTGTCTGGATCCTTCTCACGGGAGAAGAAATGTCTCCCATGTGAATTGGAAAGATTGCTCAGATGCAAGATAAACAAATTGCATTGAAGTACCTTTTAAACATGACCTGGATCACTTCAGTTTCCCCCATCTAGTCATGCCTTAACTCTTGTTTTATCTTGGGATTCTTTAGAATGATTTAAATGCTGTTATAGTACATAGAGCCTTGATTCAGGGCAACAAACATTTTAAGTGGGGTTATACTTCATCTAGTAGGATGGTGGATCAAATGAAGGACAAGGTGAAGCATTAGTCAAGTTGGAACAGTGGACCTGCATAAAAAAGGTACCTTTTAGGGAATCTTTTGAAGAAGATGTTAGCTTCCTGAAAGCTTCCCTCTCATACAGAAAATACTCACTTCTTAGCACAACACTGCTTCAAAATGTGTGTTACTAGGTGATAGTGGTGGTTTTAACCACATCTTGATTCAGGATAAATAAAAAATCCCCCTGTATACACAAAGTTGCAGGTTTTAGCAATATTAGTGTCACAGAACGCCGGCTTCTACTGAGATAAGTGGTAACCCCTTCTCTGGAGCTTCAGTGGGTTTAAATTCAAGGTCCAGAACACTTTTCAAGAGTTCCCCCACCTTGGAGGAATAAGCGCTGGTCCCTGGAGGTTCCACTGGGAGAAGGCTTAGAGAGGAGTCCATGACAAGTGAGCTCTAACCCCTTTTAAAAATCCCAATTTTCCACAGATTTGCCAGTAATAATGCTGGGGAAAACTTCAAGACTCTAACCATTGATTTCTGCAAAATGACTTGTGGTAGTAACAAACTTCGGCGCCTCTCCACCGCATCGTCTGTGACAAAGGCCCCACACTATATTCTGACAACTGACTGGATCTGGTATTGGAAAGATGAATATGATATGTGGAGTGAATATGGAGTAAAAGTAAGTTATTAAATGTTCTGGTGTAGTATGTGGGATAGTTGAGTATTTGTAGCTGTGGGAGCAGTTTTTTGTCCTTTTCAGGAAATTGGGTGAGTATGGTGATCAGGATGTTTTTTTACAAGTGTATTATTGTGATAAGGGGGAAATGATCTGTCACCGTGATTGATGGGTGTCGTTAGCTAGTATATTCTGTGCAGTGATCAGCAGTCCCTGTGGCTGGGTAGAGTTCATTGACCTTTTTGCAGGCTATATTTTTCAGTTTTGGGAGCGAGGCTTTGTTGAGTTTTAGACTTTCTTTTTTGTTGAAACTGTGCTGATGTTTGTGGATTTCAGTGGCTTCCCTGTGTAGTCTAACATAATGATTGGTGGGGTTGTCCAGTACATCTGTATTTTGAACCCAGTCACAAGGACCGGTTGATGTTTTCCTTGTCCATTCTACCTGGCTTTTATTCTGCAAAATCAGACATAAATCATCTACAAACGTTAGCAGATACATTACATTGAGTGGTGGGGCCGCTAGGGAACAAATCAAGCTGATTCTGTATAAATTACATTGGCTACCAGTTGCTAACCGGGCCCAATTCAAAGTGCTTGTTTTGACATATAAAGCCCTAAACAGCTTGGGCCCTGGATACTTGAAGGACCGCCTCCTTCCATATGAACCTACCTGGCAGTTAAGATCTAGCCAGGGGGGCCTTTTGAAAGAGCCATCCCTCAAGGAGGTAAGAGGGATGGCTTGTAGACAAAGGGCCTTTTTGGCAGCTGTCCCCAGACAATGAGGGAAATTCGGTTGGCACCAATGTTGATGACATTTCGGCACCAGGTCAAAACCTTCCTGTTCCAGAAGGTTTTTAATTGAAATAATATCAACTGTGGGTCCTGAGGGCAATTTTTAGAGCATCTATAATGTTTTCAATTCACAAAGTCTAAATATGTATGACTTTATTTCTTTCCACTTAATGGAAAAATGACCACTCTCAGTTCTGGACAATACCTTTGGCACTGCCCTATGTCTTTGGGAATAGTGAATATTCTTCTTAAGAGTTTCAAGCTCTAATTCATATTCAAACTCATGAAATTATGAAGATTCCAAAGGTTTAGGCTTGAATTAGTAGTCCCAATTAGAGCAGACCCATTGAATCAGTGGGATTTACATGTGTTTATTTTATGTATGTATTTATTTATTTGTTTGTTTGTTTGTTTGTTTATCTATTTATCTATCTATTTATTTATTTATTTGATTTATACCCCGCCTGTCTGGCCCGCCGGACCACTCTAGGCGGCTTCCAATATAAAATCAGACAATAAAAACATAGCATATTTTAGATTTTTACCCCGCCCCTCTAGACAATGTCTACTTGGGGCGGCTTACATAGATTAAAACACGGCAGTATAACATATATAAAATTATAAAAATTACAATTATAACAATTAATTCCAAGCAAGATGTTACCAAGATGGCATAACTCCAGGAGAAAGAAAGAAAAGGAAAAAGAAATAGGAATCACTTAATTGACTGGAGGGAAGGCCTGCTTGAATAGCCAAGTTTTTAGCTGGCTTTTGAAAACACCCAGCAAGGGTGCCAGCCGAATTTCGGTTGGGAGAGTGTTCAACAGCCAAGGGGCCACCGCCGAGAATGCTCAGTTTCTTGGTTTTTTTACTTCTGGGCCTCCCTCAGCGTCAGGCCCCTCAGCCGTTCCTGCTGGCTATATCGGGTGATTCGGGTAAATCTGGGTGGAAGAAGACGATCTGCCAAATATTGAGGTCTCAAACCATTTACAGTGGGGTCTCTACTTAAGAATGTCCCTACTTAAGAACAATCCAACTTAAGAACAGCTCCATTTGCTAAATTTTGCTTCTACTTGAGAACAGAAATCCAAGATAAGAACAGGAAAAAAAAAACCTTTCCTGCTCTTTTTTTAACCTTAGGTCATCTTAGGTTAAAAAAATTCTCCCCCTAGTGGTAGAGTACGTATTAACCAGCTTTGCATTAGTTCCTATGGGAACTAATGCTTCAATGTACGAACACACCTCTACATAACAAAAAAACAGCCAGAACGGTTTTCAGTCCATTCCTATGGGAAATTTTGCTTCAACTTAAGAACGTTTCAACTTAAGAACACCATTCCAAAACCGATTAAGTTCTTAAGTAGAGGTTCCACTGCAGTTTCTATGGACGGAAAAGAGCAGATACGGATTAAATGGTTTTCAATGCATTCCTATGGGAAATGCAGATTCAACATAAGAACTTTTCAACTTGAGAACCACCTTCCAATACGGATTAAGTTCTTAAGTAGAGACCCCACTGTAGGGCTTTATAAGTAATCGTTAGCACTTTGAAGTCAACGCAGAAACGGATGGGCAACCAGTGCAAAGCAGCCAGAGTGGGGGAGATATGCTGATATTTTCTCACCCCACTAAGAAGCCTGGCTGCCGCATTCTGGACCACCTGAAGTTTCCGCGTCAACTTCAAAGGCAGCCCCACATAGAGTGCATTACAGTGGTCTAATCTCAAGATTACGAGCGCATGGACTAGAGTAGTGAGGGCCCCCCGATCAAGATATGGTCACAGCTGAGCAATCCGCCATAGATGAAAATAGGTGGAGCGGACCATGGACACCACCTGGGTTTCCATGGTAAGCGCCGGGTCCAGATGTATCCCCAAGTTGCGGACGTCACTCTTTGCGGCAAGGGTCATCACCCCAAAGGAAGGGGAGTCACCTATACTGCTAATGGAGGGGCTGCCCACCCTCAAGACCTCCGTCTTGTCCGGATTCAGCCTCAACCCATTCGACTGCATCCATTCCAGTACAATCTCCAGGCAGCGCTTGAAGGGTCAGAACGGCATCCACTGAGGTAGGTGAAAAGGAGATGTAGAGCTGTGTGTCATCAGCATACTGATGGCACGATGCCCCACACTCCCTGATGACCCCACCCAGCAGCCTCATGTAGATGTTAAACAGCATTGGAGAGATGATCGACCCCTGCGGGACCCCACAGTTGAGGCTCCACGGGGCCGAGACACTCTCCCAAAGCTGTACTCTCTGGGCACGGTCCTCCAAGAAGGAACGGAGCCAGGCAAGTGTCAGGCCACCAATTCCCAACTTGGAGAGCCTCCCCAGGAGGATGCCGTGGTCGACGGTATCAAAGGCGGCTGAGATGTCAAGGAGGACCAACAAGGACATATTGCCCCCATCGGCCTCCCTCAACAGGTCATCCAACAGTGCAACCAGTGCCATCTCTGTACCATAGCGCGGCCTGAAGCCCGACTGGAATGGGTCCAGAGCGTTGGTTTTGTCCAAAAGCACCTGAAGCTGATCTGCCACCACCCTCTCAACCACTTTGCTGAGGAAGGAAACATTGGCGACGGGCCTGTAATTTCCAATGTCGTCCACCGCCAAGTTTGGTTTCTTCCTAATGGGCCTAATGAGTGTCTCCTTGAGGGCAAGGGGGACCTTGCCCTCCTGAAGAGACCCATTAATTATTGTGGTGGCCCATTCAGTTGTTACAGGCCTGGCTGCTTTGATTAGCCAGGCTGGGCAAGGGTCGAGAGAAGAGGTGGAGGCCCGACAGCGATCAAGCGCCTGGTCCACCAAATCTGGTGTCACAGGCTGAAAGGAGTCGAGAATTACCGGGCAGGACGGAGAGCTGGACATCTCTGCTCGATCCATTGTATTTAAAAAAGGAGAAAGGTCACGGCGGATGGCCTCCACTTTAGATTTAAAAAATGCTGCAAATTGGTCAGGTGAGATTGGTTCAGTAGGTCTTCTCTAGATGGAACGATGAGTTTGATTACGGCATATGTTTTATTTTATTTTATTTTAAATGTTCTAAGCCACCCAAATACCTTTGGGTAGTGTGGGCGGCATATAAATAAATAAATAAATAAATAAATAAATAATGAATGAATGAATGAATGAATGAATGAATGAATAAATAAATAAATAAATAAATAAATAAATAAATAAATAAATGTTTTAAATGTGTTCCTTTTTAAAAGAAATGAGTGAACCCTTCTTGTTTGGTTCTGTGTTAACAGGATATGGATCATGCTTCTGCTACATTATCCAGCTTTGACTTGGAGAAAGCTTATCAGTACGATGCATCTCAGACACTCAAGTTCTCAGCTGGGAGACATGAATATGAGATTGACTTTAAAGGTGCATTCTTGAATTTGAATCAAATGAGTATGCCCAAGCAACACCAATTTTTATCAGTACATTTTACCAGGCTAGATCATATGGGTCGTCTAGCTTGGTATAATGCAACAGCTTGCTACCTGTGAATGTCTTACAACTAGATGTTGGTTAAAATAGATTCACTGTTATTCAAATGAGTGAAAACAATGAGAAGGAGTCACTTTGGACTGCTTAGAGGAGAGAGATAAATCATCATTTAGTTTATCATGTGCAAGAATGATAGGCCACAGGGTTTCCTCCCCCCCCCCACCTCACCTACAATAGCTGCTGCTTTATTTTCTGGACTTCTAGGAAGCACAGACTGGGTTAATTGCATCTTTTTGAAGTATCACCCAGCTGTTTTGTGTTTGCTCTCTCTGTGTGTACTTGCTTCTCAAAGAAGAAGAATGCTTATTTTGCACAGAGACATTTTATGAAAAATTGTGAGGAACTTACTGGGGTAGGGGGAAGGCCCTTTGTCTTGCTCTTGTGGACAAAGTGCGGCATCCTGCAGATCTGAAGATTCCTCTGCATAGTACCTTGTTTTATCAAGACAGTCTGAATATACAAGAACGAGGAATTTAGCAAATATTCTTCTCATCGTGCTTGTCAGGTACTGATTTTTCTATATGTTAGGTTATCTTCCTTAAGGATGTAGAAGGGAGTGGAGAGCATCCTTCGAGATCAGGAGCAGAGTACCTCTGGTTTACACATCTAAAGGTCTTCTGTCTATCTGTGTTTTGCCCCACATCCACTCCGTTCAGCTCTTCTCTTGTCTCATGCTAATGCACATCTTTCTGAATAAAATGAGCTATAGCCAGAATATTCCTAGAGACTGGTTGAGAAAGTGTAACAGCAAAGAATTCACTATAAGTTTAGCTTTACTTCTCATCTTGACTTTGAAGTATACAACCAAATCATTATTATCCAGATGAGAAGGAAAGGAGACCTAGCACCTCTAATGTGTTCAGTTTAAAAGACCACTATTTGTAAAACCATAAACTCCATTCTTCTGATTGTTGTCCCTCTGTCAGCCATGAAACAAAAAAACTTGCGTTACAAGACCGAACGAAGTGTTTGTCGGCGACCTAAATTTGTGTCTCTGAAAGAAGTTGCGAAGAAGAAATCCAGGTGGGTGATGGGTGTGCAAATGTCTATCAAGAAAAGAATCTTAGACCTGTAAAGCTGGAAGGGACCTTATGGATCATCAAGTCCAGTCCCTGTCAGTGAGGCACAGTGGGGAACCGAACTCCCAACTTCTGGCTGCATAGACAGATGTCTAAACCACCCAGCTTTCTAGCAGTAAAATCTGTTAGAAATGAGTTACTGCAGTCCTTACAGCACAACCGTACCCTTCTTTGCCTTGGGATTCTGGAATAGGAGTGGAATTGCTATTATCTGAATTAGTAGCAGCTTTAATGGTTGGAGATCAACAGGATTGGCTCAAATTCGCCCCCACCTGAAGGGGAAAGCAAAGCACCACCTTGCTGTCATGCCATCATGCATACTCTGAATGTATTGCTTCCCCTTGCCAGCAGTGCATTCCACTGTAGATCCCACAACGGAAGTGACTATGACCAGAAGGATACACTGCTCTGTTTGGGTGACCTATCTACTGACTGTCCATACAATGGTTATCCTTCCACAGTCACACACACTTAGTCCTAATACAATGGTACCTTAACTTATGAACTTAATCCGTATTGGAACGGCGTTTGTACATCGAAAAGCTCGTAAGTCAAGGCAAACTTTTCCATAGGAATGCATTGAAAACCATTCAATCTGTACCTGCCGTTTTCCGTTCGTATGTCAAGGTAGAGGCATTAGTTCCCATAGGAAGTAATGCAAAGCTGGTTAATCCATACTCTTCCATTAGGGGTGATTTTTTTCTTCTTCTTTTGACCTAAGATGAACTTAGGTCAAAAAAAGGGCAGGAAAGTTTTTTTCTTCTTTTTTTTCGGTTCTTAAGTCAAGGCTCCATTTGCAAGTCGAAGCAACTTTTCGCGCCCGGAGCCTTTTGTAACTCAAAGTGTTCGCAAGTAGGGATGTTTGTAAGTCGAGGTTCCACTGTAGTCGAATTGTAAAGGTTAGTGAAGTAAGATAAGTAAGAGAACAAAGAAAAATAATATTACAGAATGCAAAAAGCTATCTGAAGAATGATGCAGGTCCTTCTCCATGAGCTAACTGGTGGAGCATCTACAGCAGGATATAAATATTATTAGTCTGAGCCATCCAGAACATTTTAGTGGTCAACATATTCAAGAAAGATTTGAGGCTTTATTGGATGTTCAGCAGCCTACTCACCTTCTCCCTTGGTGGCAGAGGCTCTCTCTCATGTATTCATTTCAATTAGCCCTTTTCTCCCTTCAGTTCATTTACCACCTTTTAAAAAACTCCAGAAATACCAAATGATATACAAAGCACGTATTGTGGTACTGCTTTACTCCAGGAAGAAGAGTGGTTTCTCGATCCATAAATACCCCAATTCAGCCCATTTTTTTCATTTTGCTCTGAAATTAACACACACGCCAAATTTTCAATAATTGTCCTTAAAATGTATTATTTCAAGCTGTTTAACAGCAGCAGTATTGTCCTTGAATAGTGTTTCTCCTTGTGTAAGTTTCTTGTTGGCCATCCTTAATTTGAAAATATATTTTCATTTAGAAGTTCAAATAAATTTAGAAAGCAACTAGGTAGTAATTCTCCTATAACAGTTAAATTTAAGGACTGTCAACAATTTTAATATGTTAGTATTAGTATTATAGATCACGGGCAAGACAAAATACTCACTCATATATAGGAATACTTCCATGTGCATCCAGTTAAAGTCATTTTGCCTAGTAGGAGCCTTGAATCCCATTAAATTTAACATGGATATTCTAAAAGTATACTCACTTCACACAATGATCTATCAGTGAAAAGTTACTTTTTCTAAACCCTGTACATAAACGTTGCTTAGCCGCTGTCTGGTCTTTTTTAATTACAAAGAGGAGCTGAACAGTCGAAAGGAAGCTCAACACATATTCCAGGCCACTGGGACCGATCTGCCTTGCCAGATCTGGGATTTAAGGTAGGATGCGTTGACATGCACGTCTGTGTGCTCAAGTTCTCTTTATAATATTGTTACATTACAACTCTCATTATGCATTCATAATAATCATCCTCATGTGTCATCAAGTCAATTCTGACTTGCAGCGATCCTTTTAAGGTTTTTCCAGGTAGAGAATACTTAGAAGTGGTTGACCCTTCCCTTCTTCTGGTAGCATCCTTGGACTGTGCAGCTTGCCCAGCGCCACACAGGCTTGTTCTTTTCCCAGTGGGGAATCAAACTCCCAACCTTTTTGCTCCACAGCCAGATACCTAAACGACTGAGCTATCCACTCAGTTGACATAGGGAGAGCCAAAATTGAAGTGGAGAATACAGTGGTTCCTCGCTAGACAGTTACCCCGCATGACAGTTTTTTCGTTAGACGCTGACTTTTTGCAATTGCTGTAGCGATTCGCAAAACAGTGATTCCTATGAGAATTTCGCTGGACAACGTTTTGTCCGTGCTTTGCAAACCAATTTTCGCTAGACAACGATTTTGACAGCTCCCTCCGTGCTCGCAAAATGGGTGTTTTCGGGACCTAAACTTTGCAAGACAGCTATTTAAACAGCTGATCAGCGGGTCGCAAAGTGTCTTTTCTATGGCCGATCTTCACTAGACAACGATGATTCTTCCCCATTGGAACGCATTAAACAGGTTTCAGTGCATTCCAATGGGGAAATGCTTTTCGCTAGACAATGATTTCACTAAACAGCGATTTCAGTGGAACAGATTATCATCATCTAGCGAGGCACCACTGTAATCTTTCCACAAGGACTATCTCCGTGAGATTGGGCAGCCTGCCTTCCAGAACCTCTGGTAGCCCAGAGAATTCCTTCAGGAAGAGACTCTTCTGTTTTAACTTAATTCTTTCATTCTTTAAAGACCAATTCATTATCTGTTATTGTTGTTGGTTAAAAATAGACTGTTGATCTCTTTGGAAATGTTTCCAGAAGTTACATCTGTGACACAAGACACAGTTCTATATTTTAATAGTATGACTGAATTTCTTTTTCTCCTCTCTGTTGCTGCCTCCAGTAGATACTTAAGGAAACTTTCCTGCTTCTTTCTATTAACTGTTGTTCATAAATTAAAATATTTGAATGACCTTTTGTAGCACAGATAAATATTGCTGCCATTTCTGAGTTGCATTTTGTATTTTTTTTCCTTTGTAGCTGATCACTGTTCTTCCATCTTCTAAGGAGTATAAAATGGTCCAGATTAACTTTCTGCGTACATTGCCCAAAGCAACAATTGTGACAATCAAAAGAATCCAGAATGTGGCTCTCTGGGAGGTGTATCAATGGTATGTGCAGTATTATAGTAATACTTTGGCATGATTCGTTTCTCTGAAATATTCCAGATTTCCTCCTGCCTAGTAAGAATTCTGAAGATATTACTGTGTGCTAGGTTAAAAAGATTTGAAGTCTTCTGTTCTGTGATTTTAGTATAGATTTTCAGGAAATGTAATATAATGAGTATATATAAGACAAGAGGCTGGGAGAGCCCTTCTTGTGCCACTATGGTTATAATAGTTAAAACGTTGGACTCAGGAGGCTTGGGTTCAAATCCCACTCAGGCATGAAGTTCACTAGCCTGACCTGGGTCAGTGACACCATCTTCGAATGACGTACTTCACAGGGTTGTTAGGAAGATAATGTTGGGGCGAGACCAGCCATGTATCTTAGCTTGAGTTTATTGGTGGAAAAACAGCATGTAAGTATAACTAATAAGAAATCAACCACATGGTTTGGGTGGGATTGGGGCCATAGAGCTGCAGGATTGACAATGTAAACCCATTGTTTTTGTTTGTTTGGGGGTTTTTTTTGTCTTTCCTTTCTGCCATCTGTTCCTTTGCCACGGAGGGATACACCTGATTTGTGCCCTTGAGGGTGTTTTTAATATGTAAAAAGATACATGCAGTTATCTCACTTGTCTTTTAAAGTTATATCTATCCCCCACTCAGTGTTCTGCCAAACATTTACCTTAGCTGGTGCAAAGTTGGCAAAGTTTAGGAAATGATGTGTCCTGCAGCATGGATTTTCTCTCACCCACCACCCTCCTGTTGTTCTGTGGCCAGTCTCATTCATTTTGAAAGTGACATCTTGCATCACATCCCAAGGATGACTTAGCAAAAATGTGTTTGTGTTCTTGTATGCACACTGTATTTATGAGCAATCGTTCTGCTGTAATGGCTTCTGTAATGGTTTGCACTGCAGGCTCTTTTTATTTATTTATTAAACTATTTGTACAGACCATTTAACTCAAACATGGCCCCTAGGCAGTGTAGAAAAAAGAGAAAGAACAGTAAACAAATGGAAAGAACAGGAAAACAAATGCAGGGTTGCAAACAAAATTTAAAGTAAAGCTAGAGTTAAAACCTCAAACAGTTCCCACCCAACAGCTAAAAGGAAAAGGTTATAAAACAAGCAGGAAGGCAAAGCATAGAATAGGCAAAGCAGTAACAAGAAAAGGGGGGACGACACACCAAAAATGCAAACCAGCCATAGTTTCACTGCTAATAGTACAGAAAGGAAAAGTAAGTTATGTCCCATACTCTAAATTAAAGAGAAGACTGTACCTACTGAATCTGCTGTGGGAGAGAGTTCCCAAGGACAGGGACCATCACAGAAGAAACCAGCTTCCTTATTGAGCACAGTGTGATTTTCAACGTAATGCTAGTTGGAAAAAGCCTTCACTAAGACATCTTGTGACCAGTAGTGATGGAGGGCTCTCATGAGACTCCTTTGCCCACTCCTAGCTTGATTTTGCCTTAGGGAAGGTTTGACACTCTTCTTTATAGGCAGAAAGAACAAATGAAGAAAGCAAATGGAGGAAAGGATGTGGACGAAAGACAGTTGTTTCATGGGACGAGCAAGAGCCATGTCGACGCAATTTGCCAGCAGAACTTTGACTGGAGAATCTGTGGTGTTCACGGTACAGCTTATGGCAAAGGTAACAATTCTGTTTTGTAATTCGCACTTTTTCTTATATATGTCATTGAACTGGATATACTGTTGCCTGAAGCTGACTCACTTCTACATCATTTATGTGGTCTTGATACAACTGGGGAGGCCCACAGGATTATCCAGTATTTCAAGATTGTGAATATTCAAGATTAGTAATATAGATGGGATTTACCAAAAAGACTTCTCATGAGAAGAGAAGACTCCCCAGAGTCTCCCCAGAAAAGCCCCTGATGTTGGGAAAGTGTGAAGGCAAGAGGAGAAGGGGACAAAAGAGGATGAGATGGTTAGGCAGTGTCATTGAAGCTACCAACATGAATCTGACACAATTCTGGGAGGCAGTGGAAGACAGGAGGGCCTGGTGTGCTCTGGTCCATGGGGTCACGAAGAGTCGGACACGACTTAACGACTAAACAACAAAAACCAAAAAGTCTGCTCTAAGAATAGAGTTTGCAGCAGACGGACCATGAAGCCTTTGTGTTTGCACATTTGGTTTGAGACAAAGAATTTTAAAATTCTGTTATTTTGGCTTTACAGTAATTGGTATGATGCTTAATATCACAATAAGATTTGAATAAAAACTCAGTGTTTTGCATTAGCAGGATCTTATTAAGATATTGTAGACTACTTGGAAACTTGTGAGATGTTTTTCTCAAAGTGTCTGTTGAAAGTTTCGGTGATACCAAATTTGTTTATCAACTTGAGTTTCAGTAAACAACCTCCCTTTTTCTTTTATGTCTCTTCCTGCCTCTCCCCCCTCTCTTTTTTTTAGGAAGTTACTTTGCAAGAGATGCCTCATATTCTGATAACTACAGCAAAAGCGATTCTACCATTAAGACCATGTTTTTGGCCAAAGTTTTGGTGGGAGAGTTTACCTGTGGTTCATCTTCCTATCTTCGCCCTCCGGCCAAAGATAGCAAGAACACTGCCTTCTATAACAGTTGTGTGAATGATCTCAAGAATCCATCCATCTTTGTCATCTTTGAGAAACACCAGATTTACCCTGAATACTTGATAGAATACAGTGGACCCTCGACTTACAGACGGCTCGACTTACAGACTTTTCTAATTGCAAACTCCTCTGGCCCCAAAATTTAGGTTCGACTTGCAGCCAGAGAATCGACTTACAGACCAGAAAAAAACCAAAATGGAAAAAAAATGGGAAAAAAAACAGCTGGTTACAGGATTAATCAGTTTTGAATGCATTGTAGGTCAATGGAGACTCGACCTGCAGACTTTTCGACCTGCAGCCACCGTTCCAATACGGATTAATTCCGTAAGTAGAGAGTCCACTGTACAAGAAATACCATATTTTTTGCACCATAAGACGCACTTTTTCCCCACAAAACGGGGGTGGAAAGTCTGTGCGTCTTATGGAGCAAAGAAAACAGATTATATTTTCCTGTTTTCTTCTCCTAAAAAATTGGTGCGTCTTATGGAAAGGTGCGTCTTATGGAGCGAAAAATATGGTAGGTAGTGTTCACCTGCATAACACACATTATCACTTACTTCTCTCTGACTTGTGGGCTACTCTCTGGAAGACTAAATAATGCAGAGTCATTTTCTATGAGGGCTGCCGTGATTAACTGATTTTAGAAATATTTTGATATTGTGCAGATGTACGATCATGCATACATACATAGATACAGATACCGTAATTTTTCATCCTGATAAATGATCAAATCTGCTGGAGATGAATGTCTTCTGAGAAAAGCTACTGTTCCTATTTCACAGGGGTCGAGTTTTTTTGAGGTGGTCCCTGCTGTGATACTCCTATGTGTCATCCAAAAACAGAGTGCCCTTTTCTTCAGTGTTACTGTATTCAGATTCTAATCAGTTATTCATGTGACTATTATGAACTTATCAAGTGTGTTTTTTTAAATTCTAGTAACAGCTCACGTAACATATCCTTTAAAAAGCCACTGCTTTAGCTGAATTACAAATTGGCTTGTATCTTGAGAGGTTGCCAACATACTTTTGGATAATTTTTAGCTTTTCCCCCCAGCTAACTGCTTCACGGCCAAGATTCCTTTATCTGCCGGTATCTCTGCTTTATTGAAATCAGTAGTATTTTAGGATTAAAGTTCACTCAAGTGGACAAGTCTTTTCTATATTTGAAAATGCCTTGTTATAGATTCTTATTTATCTCCTCTTCCTAAAAAAAAAACCCAAAAAACCTCAGGCACAAAAGGCCTTTAAGTACAATCCAACAGGGCAGTCCAGTCCTGTTGTTGTGTATCTTAAGTTCAGCATGAATTGTTGTTACATCTGGGGCCAGCATTAATTTTCTTTCCTGAGGCAGCTGTTTGTAAGTATGGCTGGATTAGCTGCAACTTCAGGGTTCTTGAGAGCATCTGTTGTTTTCCTTCAGCAGGACAACTGCATCAGGTGTAGGTTTTGTAAATTTCTGCCCTTTATTTTAGTTTTACAGCTCTTGATTCCTTCCTCTCTTATACCATGTGTACTTTTCGGAGTTTCCACTTATTGCTCATACAGTTCTCCTAACATGTCTTATCGCTGTTGTCACCAACAAAATGAACAATCTGGTGGGTAAAATCCATTTTGGAAACATTTTTAACGTGGGTGCACAGGACAAATGTATGGTTGCAGTTTGTTGAGTGAATATATTTAGGCCCCCCCCCCCCCAGATAACAGTAACAATGTATGGCTGTGTTAATAGCAGTTGTGAGACTCAAGTTGAAACTATAAGCTGTTCATTTTTTTCCTAAAAATGTATTTGCCTTTCTTAAATGCAAATTAAAGATGAGAAGATACAAGGCTTTTTTGGGGGTATGTTTTCTAACAACATTGCACCTGTTTCCTGGTTGGTTGTTGGCAATGGTTTCCCCTTAATATTCTTTTGGTGTCTGGAGATTATTGTATGTGGGATGTGGGTGAAACTCATACTGTTAGCACTGCAGGGATAAGTAACTGTGCTGATGGGAATTAAATTCAAGTATTGGAGCTGGTGAGATCCAGTGCTGTAGTAGAGAGGGTGTCAGACTAGGACTCAGGATACCTGGGTTTGAAGCCCTGCTTACCTATGGAAACCCACACACTGTGCGGTAAAACTGTTCTTTGAATGTCTCAGGGACCTTGAAAACACTATTAGGGCCATCATTAGTCAAAAGTGACTTAACAGCACATAACAAAATAGCAAGTCTATGGATAGATTGGAAAAGTTTTTTTCTTGAAAAGGAAATTTTGGAAAGAGGATCCAGTGGCTTCCTTAGAAAGTGAGAAGATCTACACTTCCCCAATTCAGAAAGGGAAAGCCAAGTTCAGAAGCTGCGCGTGGATCGCCTTCACTGGAACAGGAATTTTTGGGCCTAAGGCAGATGTGCATGCCAACATAAATAATGTCTGTCCACTAGGATGCTATTTGTGGTACCTGTGGCATTTTCATTACGCATAATTGCATGCAGTTTGGAACAACAAAATGAAGTTCAAATTTGGAAGAAAAAGTAACAGATCTAGCTTGCAGTGTGTGTGTGTGTGTGTGTGTGTGTGTGTGTGTGTGTGTGTGTGTGTATGTATGTATGTATGTATGTATGTATGTATGTATGTATGTATGTAAGTTCAATTTGAGAGTGGGTTTCAGGTAGGCTGCAAAGATGGGCAATCTCCTTTCCAAAAAATGAAGTCACATAGCAAAGGAAAGCAAGATAGGAGTCAGTATCTTAACAAGAACAACAGTCTTAGGACTGCATTGCTGGAAGGGACCCTATGGATCAAATCCAGCCCCTATCAAGGAGACTACACTATCCCCCAGAAAAGCAAATCCATTGGTTCAGTGGGATTTACAGAAGTCTTGGTTTATTCTTCAACAGTTGGTTAATTTTGTGTAGTTTTAACTGAGAATAGCAATAAGATGTTAACTATCAAGTAATTATCCTCTTCAAATCATAAATCGGTTGCTTTGGAATCTACTGGTATGTATCTTTCAGAGGTGGCATGCCATTATATTTTACATAGAATATACTCTGTCAAGAATACCAACTATTTTTATTGGTTCCTGGCTCTAGCGAACATGGCTGTGCATGTAGGAAATGTCATCTGCCTCATATATAACTAAGGGCAGGTCTTAAAAGAGAAGATTCTCTTGTGCTCTCAGGCTGTACCTACCCAACTCAGGTTAGTACAAAAGGAGAAATACGATGTAACCTGTGGAACATCAGCAACAGAAGCCTTGGGAAAGACAGTGCTCACTCCTTTCAGTCAGGGAGGGCTTGTACGTCCACCTGAAGCATAGGGATAACGTAGACAGAACAGAGATACAAGAAGAATCAGAGTCACGGGTCTCACCAGAAGGCCTAGAAACGAACAGCTGTCCAAAATAATACTATTTTGTAAATGTAAAAAAATGTGTGTGGATTAAACAGTGAAAAAAGAAAAGCTGGTACTCGCATTTGGTAATCAATAATAGCATTTTAATATGTTTGTTCTCCAAGAAAAGCACTGTTTTAGTCATCCACCAAGCACAGCTTTTAGAAAGCACAGCTTCCAGCTGAGACAAAATAAAAATTCTTCGCTTCATTGGTATAATTCATTATAACATTCAATCACAGCAACAGATCTGCACATTTGCTTTCCGGCAATTATCAGGACTCTTTATGTAAGCATCAGATGGGCTCTGATATTGAGTAAACTGTAACAAATAATATAAATCCTGAACACTTTCCAGCTCTGTTTGGTCTGAAGTAGAATGGGTTGAGGTTGGGTTTGAAAAGAATCACCTCCCTCACCTATATACTTCTTTGGATGTAAACTGCAGATTTCTCCTTCCTTAACTATAAAGAGGGAAGACATGACCAAGCAAATGTGGCTTAGCCAGTTATATCTGTTCCATTCCCGCTATTTAGGTTTCTGTAATCATTAGAGGAGGAGAAGGGGACGACAGATGATGAGATGGTTGGACAGTGTCACCGGAGCGACCAACATGAAATTGACCCAACTCCAGGAGGCAGTGGAAGACAGGAGGGCCTGGCGTCCTCGGATCCATGGGGTTACAAAGAGTCGAACATGACTTAACAACTAAACAACAACAAATCATTAAAACAAAAATCCTGTGTTTTTTTACTGCCTTGATTTCCTGGATTTCAGTCTAGGTGAGCTGTTTGTCACTGAAGAAAGTCTAGAGTTCAATGGCAGTGCACACGTTACACACAAAATCCAAGTCTCTGTCCCAGACATCACCAGCTAGAAGAAGACTTCTGCCTCTCCCTAGCTGCACTAGACACTGGCCACTATTTAGTTTGAAAATTACAGGCAAGAAGAGCTCCAGCTGAGGAAGGTGCAGTGGCAATCTGACAAGGTGCTGGTTGTGTGTAAACAGATTGTTCTCGGTGGTAGCTTCCTCAGTTGGAACTCCATTTTCATAAATACTGGCCACAGAACTAGGTAGGTGAACCACTGTTCTGACTGGGTAGAAGGCAACAACAAAAAAGGAGTAATGTTCAGTCATCCACTGGAAGTAAATACATACAGAGGTGAGCATGTTACGCCTTGCCCCTTCAAGTCATCCCTGTCCTCAAACACAGTGACAACATGAAGATCTCCTATGCATGCTCTCTTTCCATGCAATTAAAGCCCATGGTATTTCAGAGGTCCCAAGCACATGTCCTCTGTGCACAGATGAGGTCGTCCTCTTCAGACGGCAAGTTTGCATATTGAAAGTGGAAGCAGAAAGAGTGGAGATAGCATGCTGCCATTCTCATGCATTTCTTTGAACTGGATCACTGACCATTGTCACCAGCCTGAACACACACTGATCTCATGTGGCAGTTCAGCAGGATCAGGTTTGGTTATCACTTGGATGGGAAACGGAGCTGCAGCTACCAATGTTGGCACCCTAAGCGAGAAGCAACACCTTAGAGATGGGCAGAATCACCACCACTACCCCAAGAAAAAGGGGAAGGAGACTATGAATTTGTCCCAAAACACCCCAGAAAGTTTATGCTTTCAAAGTATATACAGTGGGGTCTCGACTTATGAACTTAATCCGTATTGGAAGGCAGTTCTCAGGTCGAAAAGTTCTTAAGTCGAATCTGCATTTCCCATAGGAATGCATTCAAAACCATTTAATCCGTATCTGCTCTTTTCGTCCATAGAAACTAATGGGAAGCTGCTATTCCGCCTTCTGCCACTAGAGGGGGATATTTTTTTTCCTTTTAACCTAAGATGACTTAGCTTTAAAAAAAGGGGGGGAAAAAGAGTTCATAACTCGAATCTAAGTTCGTAAGTGGAGTCCATATATTTCTATGAGAGCGGTTCGTAAGTCGAAACGTTCGCATGTCGAGCCGTTCGTAAGTCAAGACCCCACTGTAGAGCCAAGATTTTTTACTCAATATAACAGCATTTCCCAAAGTTCCTACGAATTTCTAAATGAGTCTTGAAATGCATTCTAAATCCTGGTCGAGTTTACAACCAGCTATGCTCACAAATAGAGACAATTTGGAGGTTCATCCCTACCCCTGCTTCCCCGGCCAATGCCCTACTTACTAGCCAAAGTACACTTCTCTCCTCCTCCTGTTCAGCCTGTCCTTGGCAGGAACACAGGCTTGTCTGCCCCATTTCCTTGTCAGAGTGGGCAATCAGCCCAAGGATGAAGGGCAAGAAAGCCCATGCTCCTGCCAGGGACTGAACAGCTGAGGAGGAGGAGGAAAGGAGCGCATGGCGGCTGGTGAATGTGGGAATCCAGCTGGGGAGGTGGAGGAAGGGAATTCACAACATCTGTGGTGCCACGTTTATGAACTGGCATGAACCTCCAAACTCATTTCTGTTCATAAGTACCATCTTAAATGAGGTCACTTGTCTTAATTCCCTAACTCCTCTTTCTACAGTGATAGCTGCAGAAGCAACACAAAGCAAACATTTCTGTCTTCTCAGTGATATGGAGATACAGAAAACTGATAAAATAGGATTTTTTGTGTGGACAAACACTGTGTCATACAGCAGAGATGTAGAAGAGGGTAGGACCGGATGTGCAAACTTGAATAAAAGCACTTCTTAATCTCCCTCTGGAGGAAAAGGCACCTTAACTTTGATATGATTTGAAGAAGAAAGAATAAGGATGTTGGTTTGCTCCATGGGCAAGCTAATCCTATTCTCCCCACAACACCCACACTGGGACTGCCCCTTCTGTTGCTGTATTTTGCACTGTAGCACTAGAACAAGAAAGAGCATTTCCAAGTTAAGATGGACATGCGCCTGGTTTTAAAGAACTGTGTATCTTGTATTCTCGCTGTGTATCTTCTTTTAATCTAAAAGAGTACCGTTTTTATTTATCGCTACTATGCTGCCAGTTTGGGATGGCAGCACCTACCGAAAGAGGCAGGGGACACATATAGGCCTCCTTGTTGCCCATCCCTAGCTTAGATATAAATGCCATTGATTTAATGTAAACTCTCCCCCAAAATGCAGGTACTAGAAAAGCTGTGCTTTTGCTGGTAAATAGTATGATGAAATGCTCTATCAAGACCACAACATTAATCAAGGAGTGCAGGTAGAGAGGAAAAGAAAGCTTGTTCCAGCATATATTTGCAGCTCAGTAGTAATGCAGAAGACCGTAGGCTATGGTCTTTTTGGAAGGCACAGAGAGGGGCAGGTTGCTCTATCGAGAAACAATCTTAATGTAGACTCCATTTATTGGTCCAAGGGTACCTTGACATTTCAGCTGTAAAGGAATCTGGAGAAAGAAATAAGAATACACAGAAAGATAAATAATTAACCTCTCAAGAGTCCTGTGTAGCACCTAATAGCTAGAGGAATACAAACTCTCCATCTCTCCCTTCTGGGTTTAATGTTTGTATGAGCTTTGAGGGGACTAGAACAGTGATTATGAAACTCTTGAGAATAAGGAAACGATTTTTGAACCACTAATTTTGGGGATATGGGGATGCTGGGGACATACCTAATCCTTTTGGGGGAGCATATTACTCACCCCTGTCATACTGGAAGATCGCTAATGGTGGAAAGACTGGCTCACAACCAATCTTCCTTTGCCACTTGGAGCCATAGGGCATATGTTGGGTGTAATCTGCCTCCACTCTCAATTAGTTTAGGGAAAAGCATAGGTTGGTAGGCTTGACCATCATCCTCCATTAAGGGTAGATAAGAGACATTCCCTAGATGATGTTCCCCATTCCTAGAATGTATAGTAAATCCATAGCAAATGTTCAGAACTTGCCTCCTAACTATTTTACAGTACAAAAGCATTCCATGAAAGTGGAATGTATGAACATTCATGATTCCGTGTAGTCTAGAGCTGTGCTGAGAACATATTAAACAGATCCCCTTTCTGAAAAACTATTTACCAACTGTTCTTTTTTTTAATGCTAGCTCTCCAAACGGAAATGTGTCTTCAGGGAAGCAGCGCAGGTACAAACCTGGGTCTTGGGGCAGGCCTGGAACTTGAACTTCTGCAGAATTCGTAGAAATGTTATCTTTATCTCCATCAATGCCAGCCTTGCCCCAATGCAGCTGCGAGGGCCAGCCCCAAAGGGGAGATAAGAGAAGGGATGGCGCTCTTGCTTGGCTTGAGCTGTAAACCTGGGAGGTAAGAAGATTTAAAAAGCAGCATGAGCGGTGGCCATCTTTTTTGAAAGAAATGGATGGGTCAGTGACAAACGAGTATCTTTATAGTTCATAAGATTCTGGAGATAACATGGCGCGTACCCAGAAGCAAACAGCACACAGTATAACCACTCCTGTCAGTTTTCAACCAAAACAGTGACAAATAATAGAACATCTAGGATCAGGAAAGACACTAACACATAATAAATGTGTTAGAAAGAGAGGGGAGGGGGAGAGAGAGAGAGACTGGAGGAAGACTAGTCTACAAATGTAATAAAGGGTTCTCCCAAAGATCTTATGAACTTGCCAGGCTTACAAGAGAAAATACAGTAATTGTGTTGCTATAATATTTAGATCTGTTGCTATAATATTTAGATTTAGTTCTCGGTCAGAACACAGCATCATTAAAAATGTAGCATGAAAAATGCATTAAGAGACATACAGTGAGGCAGGGAACCAATGCTGACAATGGACAAGGATTATGGGAGCTGTTGTACCAAGTATCTTAAGGACAAAAAAAGTGCTCTGCTTAATGACAACAGATTCCCAATTCACGTATATAATTAAAAAACAAACCAACCAACCTTCAAGTTAAAATCTAGGTCCGCCAAGTGAACTATTACTGTATTACAATGTCATGAATCAACCTCCATCCTACCTTTCTTTCACTTCACCATTAGCATTTGATCTCAATTAACTTGAGCAAAGGAAAAGCAGCAGCCCACATACCTCTCAGGTAGAAACTTCTCAGGTTCTGGCCAGATCTTTGGATTGTAATGGAGGTGTCCAACAGCAATTTCTATTACAGCACCAGAAGGTATGTGTTGTTTCAATACCAGGCAGTCTTTAGCTGCTTCCCGGGTGAATCTAGGAGAACAAAGGTTGCTTACTTGAGAAATGCAAAGGTAAAAGTGCAAGGAAAAAGGCCACCTTCAGATGTCTTCTCCCTTACAATTCTTGAACAGCAACTCTGTACATCACCATTGTTGTTGCTGTTGTTGTTGTTGTTGCTGTTGTTGTTATGCCACGTTTCAACCAACTAGGGACCCAAAGCGGCTCAGAACATTAACATTCACGCAATTAAAAACACAATAAGTTAAATATTAAAAGACAAACAATATCTGGATTAAAATAAAATTAAAAGATGAAAAGATGAAAACTTGAAAAAGATTAAAATCACCTGCAAAAATTATCTGCTACATTGGCTACATTGCCAATACTTAAAAGACTGCATCCCCTTTCAAGCCCCATTGAAAGTACTGGGGCTGAGGCAAAAATTCTCAGTCAAGAAGAAAGTTTGCTTTGTAACATGGTATGTGTAATAAGGATTGATCAAATGAGGGGGGGGGGAGGTCGAGCTCATCTGATTAACTTTCAGAGGGCAAAGGGACAACACAGGATGTGGGTCTCTAATTCACCCACAGTATCGCAGCTCTTTCTGGCAGCTGGTGGTTGCATTCTTTTCTACCTCTTGAACATTATTGGTGTGAGAAACCTCTAGACGCCTACTCCTGGATCCTGGAAGGGCTACTTCTGCACCCTGACCAGCCTAAGCTATTTTTCTTTATAAGAGGTCTTTTTACCTTTTTTACTTCATGACCTCTAATGCCTTCTCATATTTAAATTTCAAACGACTTTTGAGGCAAGTGTGGCCCTCGGCTACTCTTTTCTACCATGTGTGTGTGCTGACACCACCCTCAACCCCCTCCGCTAAGATGGAGGTTGCTGTTCAACCTGTGAATACGGCCTGTGTTCCCTTTTACACTGCTGTTCAAGCACTGCCATAGGCAAAGCCTGACTATCTCTAAAAATAATAAACAGGGTTTTAAAACTGAAATGAAATTTATTTTTATAAAGCAGAAGGGAATAAAAAAAGTTCAGTCAACTTATAAAAACTATGTTCAAGCAGTCTAGTTCTTTATCATACAGCCATATGCCTGATTACTTATTTTCTTCATAGTTTAAACACATGCAGTTCTTTATGTAGACAGATAAATAGATGCTTTTTTTTGACACAGGTTCCATAAGAATACACTGTTTTTCACAAATTCTCCATAAAACCAGACTAATAGCAGACCTCACGCTTTCTCTCTCAAATCTCATTCTGTTATGTACATACACCCTTATACACAAAAGAGCATCTCTCCAGCCAGAAATTAAACCAACCAATCAGCCCACAGTTCCATTCAGAAATGTTTGTCCATACCTCTCAACTGTTTTACCATCTCTCCAGGCACACATTCAACCTACAATTGTCTAACAAACCCCAGTTACTCCCATACAAGCATCATCTTGGCTCAGCTTTCTTTCCAATCTATAAAACCCTAAACAGTCTGGGACAAGACTATCTGAAAGACCGCCTTCTCCAATACATTGAGATCCTTAGATAATGCCTTCCTTTGGGTGAAGCTGGCCGTAGTGCCCCTGACTCCCCAAAGATTGTGGCTTTCTCTTGATCAAAGGTCATGCTTCCCCAGGCATAATTACCTTTAAGTGCCGGGTTAATCTCTCCCTTTTCCCAACATTTTCACATCCACTAATACAACCATGCCTCTTCTCTTCTTCACTGCTCCTTGCCCTTGCTGTTGCTTTGCTGCCACTTTAAATGGGTATGTGTGTGTGCTTTTTCCCCCATCTCTGTTGATTCATGTTCTTCCTCCTCTGCTACTAGAGTCTGGACATCCTCAAGACTATTCTGAATTTGGAGGTGGCAGTTCTAAAGAACCCGGCCTCCAAGACTGTTCAGCCAGTCCCATTTACACTGCTTTCCCCTCCATCCTTTAATGATGAACTGTAATTATTTCTATGTTTTGTTCTCATTGCATAGTCAATGTATTCTAGCTTTCTGCAATTTATGTATTTTGTGATTTCTTGGTCTTTATACATTTTCCTTAATATTGTTATTTATTATTAAATTTCTGTCCCACCCTTTTAGAAAAGTCTACTTCTTGATTGGTTACCCTCTTGATCCAAGAAATTCTTAGCACCCTGCAATAAATCCAATGTTTTTTCCAATTCAAATACTCCTATCTTTTTTACAGTAGCCTGCTTCAATGTAACGGATTCCATTAATATAGTAGAAACAAGACTACATAGCATTCAACAGTATGCGTTCTGATACACAGATGTTTATCAGGATGTTCTGTTATCATATTCACAAGCAGTTGATGAACAGATCAGATTTCATCAGCAAACCATCAATAAACTTCAAAAGTTTATCTCTACTAGCACAAAAGGCAGATCCAACCACTGCCATGTTGGGAAAACATGGCATAAACAAAAATACATTCCCCAAAAAGAGTTATCCATTGTTTTTACTAACCTGAATGCAGGCGGATACATGCGAAGCGTCTCTGCTATCACCATATCTAAATAAAGGAGTTCATGTATGTTCTGGTAGTCAGGAGTATCCTTAGGGGAAAAAAAATCATTTTGGTTAGTTGGATAATTCCCCAGGACAAATGATTTAAATCCTGGGTGCCACCTCTAGGAAGGCTTGAGTTGTAGACCCTCGTCCTTGTAATCAGTGATACCACGATACACTGCTTCCTCTGATCACTGAAGAAAACGTAGAGGATAAAATCTTCATTAAATATATGCTCACTGTGACATAGTTGTGAATATGCTGGATTTAAACCAAACAGAGCTGGGGGTTGAGTCCTTTCTCACTGGCCTCAGAACTGGGAAAGGCCAATCTTGTTCTAACCCTACTGCCATCTTGGCCTAACCTACAATACCTCACAAGGGTATTATAAAGATAAAATAGGACTAACCCAACACCACAAAACGTCTTGCTCCCAAACTGATTGTAGGGAAGTCAGAGTCTAAAAGTAATAACTAAACAATGCCTTCCTTAGATCGCAGGCTTAGTCAAAGGTCAACCTACTCCTTCTAATCTCTTATCCCCCTGCCATTAATTGCTCGATAGCTCAGTGGGTTAGGCAGAGGTTGGGAGTTTGATTCTCCACGGTGCCTCCTTGACAAGAGCTGGACTCAATGATCCATAAGGTCCCTTTCAGCTCTGCAGCCGTAAGGCCTAATCTGTTCCAAAGCATCTGTGGGACCCTCCCAGAGGGGTGCTGTTGGTGGTGCAAGAGCAAGAAACTGAGGGAAGAAACAGCAAAGAGCATTCCCTCCTCTGGTTTTCTAGATGGGAGTACTCAGAGGAGAGTTCTGCACAGGGAATGCCCTCCCCCAGTGGTAAAGAAGGTGGATCTAGCTGTTTACTCCTTTCCCTGCAGTTCTGCACCACCCTGCAAATGTCTGGTCTAGTCCGATTTTGGAAGCTCAAAAGAGTTTGGCCTAGTGAGTTGGAACTCCAAGAGAATTGCAAAGCAGAACAAAGCTCACTGCTACATACTTTAGATTTACCCAAAGCGCTTAAAGCACCCTCTGAGATCTCTATATCTAGGGTTTGACGCAAGAATCCTGCCTCAACCCTTAGAAAGCTACTGCTGCTAGGCAGGGATGACAGGAAGGGGCAAGACAGAGTTATGATCTGCCTCAAAACGAGGCAACTTCCTATGTTCCCATTTCCTCATACTGAACAGTGCATGTGGGTGGGATAAAATAAGTGCCATTTTGGATTTGCTGCTTTAGGCATTAAAATATCTAGTGCTCCTTTGCCAGAATTCCCATGATATTCTCCTCCTCCTCTATAATTAGCAACGAGTGAGGATGGCATATTCCCCCAACCTGAGACCAATCGTGTTTTTCTAGCCTTACACAGTGATTTAGACCTGCCCACTTTTTTCCCATTGGGAAAGGCCTGAAGGCATAATAAGCCTAATTTCCTTCTATCAAGGTCTGTTTTAAAGAAATTACATGCAGTGACAGCATAATTTGCAGCTCAGTCTTGCCAGCTGAGGGCAGCAGAGCTTCAGGCAAAAAGCCTGGGAAATAAAGCAGAGTCCTTTAAATTCAAACAGCGGTCTTAGACATTCATGTAGAATAAAGTGCTACAAGATAATTTGTACTCGGATAATCCAAACATTTTTTAAACAGTCTGAGATAATTGTGGCTTAAATCCCGAGAAATTGTCCATCCTTGCTTCACTTGAACTTTTGGCTTCCTGGGGTATCTCATCATCTCCCTTCCCCAACAATATTTATCAACAAATGCACAATAATCACCTGATTCAGGGAGAGAAGAAAGAAACTGCAAAGAAGATGCCCTGACTTATGTGGCTGTCTCCCTCTTCTTTTTCTTCTGAAAATAGGAATGGCTAATTGTAAACAAATTCTGGTTGTTAAATTGCCATCCATGTTAAAGGTGATGAAGTCACTGGCAGATGAAGATTCTCAGGAATTTAAGAGTTCTTTCTTCCATCCCAAGGCTCACACAGCTCACATGTAATAATACTAATTACATGTGAGTCAGATGAGCAGCAGGAACAAGCAAAAACTCTTTAATTATCGAAAATATCCCATGCTGGTATCATCATCATTCTTACATTGCCCTAATTTATAGAAGAGAATTTGGGCCAGGGATAAAAAGGTTGCAGACCGTTTCTGAGCATGGTTTGCTTCATATGTAAAAAAAGGAAGCTATGGCAAGAGGAGGCTTATGCAATTAATATCAATGCTGCAGGAGAATGGATAATTCTCTGTCTTCTATCACTGCTTCTTTTAATTGCTTTAAGATATGTTTTCCCCTAAGGAGCTCAGACTCATGTACACAATTTTCCACCCATCCATATTATCCTCAGAACAATCCCACACAGATAAGAAATGGATAACCTGTCAAAAGACATGAAAGTACTTTAGTGATGGAGAGACATGGTTCAGGCAAACTTCCGTTTTTGAGTGAGTAGGCTTGAATGGAATCCCAAGCTTAAGTTTTAAAGACCTATCAGGAAAGTAACAAACCAAGCTAGTTTGCAAATTAAGAAAGGTGAGAGACATCCTGCTGTGACATTCTTACTGTGACACGCACAATAAGCCCTTAGAGACACAGTCGCTATAATGTCTGTTTATCCCTTGAGAGATTGTCACTGGTTACCAGTAAACTTAATGGTATAGTCAAATATGGGGCTCTGCTGATATCCCTTATCCTAGCCGAACACTTTAACTATTGGATCACAAAGTTGCAAAGTGATACCAAGAATGTGTCCATTCCAGACATCCCTTGAAATGCAAGCCCAATTAATTCAACAGCCTCCTCCAATAAATACTGAACAAATGGCTTAAATATTTACTTTATATGTATAGCCTGGCAAAGTAAGGCTGAATATTTTGGATCACTTTCTTAATCCCACTGTCCTTCTGAAAATGCATTTCAATGTTTTTCAGCCCCAGTCAGCAAAAAAAATGCCATCAACATTTCTGGATCACGCAGATCAAAGTCTACCAAGAGATCAAAGAATGAAGCCGGATGTCTGACCTTTGCCAACTTCTAGGCGCAGATAATCTACCAACAAAACTAGATCCAGCTCTATTTCATACACAGGCCAACAGAGGTCAAGGAAACTTGATAATGTTGGGCAATATTAGAAGCACTTCACCGCAAGCTTTTGCAGTATCCTTATTGATAAATGCAAGGGTTACAGGCAGGCCAGCACTCTGAGCAGGATTTGCAAATATATATATTTCCAAGCATAAAACCTGGGTGATAAAACCCAGGTTTTATCCTTAGAAACCCTGTGGGGAGACAGTAATAGTAGATTACTATGTGAATCTGTAGTAGTAGATTCACAGTGTCCATCCACAGGCCAGACGAGGCTTCATCGTGCATACCAGTCCTATTTAAAGACTGGAGGTCCAAAAATCCTGGCTGATGCAGATGATGATCATGGCCGAGTTAAGTGGATTTAGTGTAGAAATTTGATTATGTGACTGACTAAGAACATGTCAGAAAGAAAGCACCTGGTAATACAGTCCTCTGGAGACTGTACGGCGTTACAGAACACAGGTGACTAATCATATGTTTTATTTCTCTCCAATGACTAAAGCTTCTCTACTTGCAGGAAAAGAAGCACAGACGGGAGAGGAATTCCAGCCTAGCTTTCTCCCTCCCATGCTACTTGGCTTTATGGAAAGGGCTTCTGTTACTAGTGTTCAGGATTTTTTTTTTGTAAGAGGCATTCAAACATGTGCCCTTCCACCTCTATTTTGACTCATTAGCCCCAAGAGAACTGGACTGCGCGGAGTGTGGAGTGGGGAGACCATCAGCCCTAAACTCAAGATAAAATGGTAAAGAATCCAAAAATAATCTTTTGTGTGTTTTGGATTGCCGGTCCCAAAATTTCATGTAGGTGTTAAATAACATAAAGGGTCAAGAGGATATTGTGGTCGATAGCATCAAAAGTCACTAAGATGTCCAGCAAAACCAACAGGGGCACAGATCCCCTATTCAGTTCCCGACGTAGGTCATCTACCAAGGTGACCAAAGCCATCTCTGTCCCATAACCAGACCTGAAGCCAGAGTGAAATGGATCTAGATAATCTGTCTCAGATAATCTTATTGGGAAAAGGAATTAATTACAACAAATGAGTTGTTTCTACTTGGCTATTTACAGATTCTCTTTACCCATCAATAGTGGGTTCCCCCACCTTTGAAAGCAGATCTTCAGGCCCGTGAATAATTTCAGAGCCTCCTAAGCACTCAGTATAGTACATATCTTATTGTTTGTCCCAAATAGAGTAGACCCATTGAGTCAACAGGATTTATATCAGTGTTGACTTACTATTTAGCAATTGCATTAATGGCTCTACTCTGTAGTTGAGACTAGGAACAGGATACTGGCTTTTAAAGGGGGGGAGCTCTATGTTTATCTGGCATGCCTCACATTTGCACTGGGCTGGAAGAAAATTATGAACGGCAAAGCATTCCAGAAGGGCGGAGGTAAAAAGAGGAAATTCAACTAGTGAGAAAACTCAAAGCAGCTCAGCACCCTAGCAGAGGAAGTTATCAAAATAAAAGAGGGTAGACCTCTCCAAAGAATTTTACAGCATTTTTGCCTTACAGTTTTATTTGCTTCCTGTGGAAGGATTTGGCACCTTAGATGTTTTTAAGTAAGCTGTCTTCAGATCTCCTGCCTCTTTTGCTTCCCTTTGCCATCTCAGCAGATAGTTGTGATACCATTTAAAAATCAGACGATAAATTTAAATCATTTATCCCCTAGCTGGCATTTGTAGCATGGAGGTGACAGCACTTTAAATGAAAGCCTGCAAATAGAAAAAGCCCATGTGTTTAGCTTAATAAAATGTTCCTTTCCGCAGGTTTATGTTTATATTAAAACTCATCAGCACCAGTATGAACATGTGTGCCTCCCCAACAATGAAAACTATTGTGCAGGAAAAGAGATTGTCCATCACATCAATCCAGAATGCAAGAATACGCAACATCACTGGGGAATCTGACTTTGAAAGGGGAGTTGAGAGTTTTATTCATTTTAAACAACTTTGAAGGCACAATCTTCCCTGCATCTGGACTCACAAAGAGAGGGGGGGTGGAACAGCATGTATGTTATCAGGAATGCAGTAAACATTACAACTTACAGTAATGTATCCTCACACAGCAGGAGATGACACTGACATGGTTTTGATCCTACAGCAGCCACCACTGCTATAATAAGGCACAGGAGGAAGTGTTGTGGGAGTAGTGGAATAAATATAAGCAACAAAACAAAAGCAAAAAGCAAAGTGTGCTGCTTATATAGCGCCCCTTGGCACTTAAAGCACTCTTTGGCCAGTTTGCAATTTTATTATGTGGGCTACATATTGCCCGCCTGCCCCAAGAGTTGGGTACTTAATGGACCAACCTCAGGAGGATGGAAGGCTGAGTGAACCTGGAGCCCGTCATGAGCAGACTGCTGCACTCCAATTTAACCACAGTGCCACAAAGCACCTACAGTATGTTGTATCCAATCTACTCCCCCTACTTTGGGCAGAGAAACTATTCTGCAGGCTCTTGACACAGGAGCCAGGCAATAACCCTGTATTCCTAATGCCTATGAGGACCTGAATCATGTTTTCACAGAGAAGGAAGCAGAATTGGATGCAACTTCTTTATGGATCTTCCCAGAAATCTTTTTCAGTGCTAGAATGAGATCTGGTGGGGCTGATTGGACAGACAGACAAAAAGACAGAAGACGGGAGAGTTGTCCTAAGCCCTATGCAGCCTCAAGTCACTGAAACCTTCTCATGAAGAACATGAAGGCTTGAAGTAGAAGCTGTAAGCACATTCAGCTCAGTGTACCTAAAGTGCCTACGCAATTGGAAGCCCTGATAAGGCAAAGCCCCAGATCACACAGGTACTGCAAGAGGACTGAGCCAAATAGTTTACAATCCCCCCTGCAGACCTTTGTGTTATGAAGATCTCCTTGGCTTCCAGGCGGGAATATGATGTAGGAGTTGGTCTTCCAAGCATGACTCTTTCCCCAGCCCCTTTTTAGTCTCCTACGTGGCTTCAGGCATAATGCCTCAACAGGGCTCTAAATGTTAGGAAGTGGGAGGAGATGCCACACACATGGAGAAAATGCATATAAATATGTATTTTGGGGATTTTTTTATTTCATATTTTCAGGCAGTGGTTAAGTGAACCTGTAGATGCTGATCCAGCGGTTAGGATGGTGCTACAGTAGTTCTCTTCTAAATCCTACCTACACACGTTGAAGACAGTGAAAGATAAGAACCAGCTGAGAACCATGGCAGAGTCAGGAAGAAATGGACAATGGAATATGAAGTAGAGGGAGAGCAATTGGTGCAAAAATTAAGATGAGAATGGATATTCCAAGGTAATTATCAGAGAATGTTGCTTCTGTGCCAATAACAAGACAAGAGCTAAATGTCAAGTTTTGGTTGGAGTAATCCATATACATTTCATCACCTGCCTCTCAATTACGCTTGGACTTCCCATTTCTTTCTCATCTTAAAGCACCGAGATACTCTTAAAGAGTCCCTGTGTGCCAAGGCTTTCCTGTTTATTTCCATAGTAGGACAGAAGTAGGACAGTTCGGTCTGGTGACAACCTCTCCCAATTTGAAGAGACCCTTGTCCAGCAGACCGAGGCAAAGAGGCAGTCCTGAAAGCTGCAAAATCAGTGACCTGGACCGGGGACAGACTGCATTTGTCTTCATTGTGGAAGGGATTGTCACTCTTGAATTGGCCTTCTCAGCCACACTAGACACTGTTCCAAGTCCTCCATTCAGAGCACGTTACTATAGTCTTTCGAGACTGAAGGATGCCTAATCTAGGACAGAAGCACAGACCTGCCCCCTACTGTTCCATACTGTAGTGTGTCATGCAGCAAACACATTTGCCATTTGTGTCTCTTGGGCTTAGGGCTGTCCTCAAAATAGACAATACTCTGCTAAAGGGTGTATTTGGTGCCCCACTCCCACTGTCAGCTTTAGAGGGTCATCCATAGGGCTTATGGGCATGCGGTGGGCTTGATGTTGAGGGACCTGCTGTTGTGTTCTATAAAGAATCAAGCAGGTGTGTACAAAGCTTGTGGCTACAATATGAAAATTATTGTACACGCAAGAATACGAACATTCTCACTTGCATATTTCCCTCGTGCTCAAATCAAACAGATCTATAGGTATCCTTTATTTTATCTTACATGGGATTGACATGTGCTTCTCCCAATTTGAAATGTCTTCTGACATAAATTTTATTTTATTTTTGGCTTCCTGGGGCTTAGCTTCACAGCTTTTCTGGTTATAGGCTGCTGCTGGCATTCTCTATTGCTCATTCAGGAAGAATTCTTCCCTTAAGGCCTGGCCTTGCGCTACTCATATGTTTTTCCCTGTGGTAACTGTCATATAAAATTACTTTACATTGGCATCTTCTCTGGAAATCACAGGTGGCACTCCCTGCTTTCTTTCCTGGCACACCTGGACTTCTGAGAAGAACAGATTACCTGCATTGCCACAGAATCACATCTTAAAAAGCCTTCCCAGATACTTCACTCCTTACAACAAAGTCTGCAACCAGTGCTACTCACACTAGGCCAATCCAATGTCTGCCCAATCAAATTCATCTCTATTGCTGCCTAGATATAAAGAAAGATTTTACTCGACTATGATGGATTTAGACTCCCTTACAGTTTTGCCTACAGGCCAATCTAACAATCAACCTCCTCTCCTAGCTTCCAAAGGACGCATTTCACAGACAGCTTAAATATGTTCAATAAAATGAAATTCATTTAACTGATTATTTATCAGATTTAACACACACCTATGCTTTAAGCAATCACTTAAGCTTCAAATTAGCATCTATTTGTTTCACATACAACTATGTAAAATAGTTACTGGAGTATGCACATTGAAAAAATGTATTTCCTTTCTTTTTTTCACAAGTACCCCTTTTATTTCCTTTTGTTTTTGTGTTTTAAGGGCACCACTACTTCTATTTAACATGAGGTAAAACCTACAATCCCTCCTCCCCTCAAAAAACAAACAAAAAAGCAAGTAAATGCCAAACATATAATCAAACCCTTCAAGCAAAACTACTAAATTATGGAGAGATTTTCTTTCTCCCACAACTTAATGTCTTATCTTCTCTGCTTTGAGTCCCATGCGCAGTAGCAGGCAAACAATCCAAGATGAAGGGCCCAGGATGAAGCTCAGCAGTACATAGTATTCCCATCCACAAGAGAGGATCTTGAAGCAAAGGGTGCTTCTCCTCACTGGGTTCCAACCTATTCAGGCCCTTTTACAGATTCAAAATTCCTGCTCTCACCCCCCACTAGACATTCTGAGTGGCTGATAACAGCAACCCTGATAACATTATCCCCCCAGGCAGATCACCAGCTGGCGCATGCTGCTGTTCTCCTCCTCTTTATATGTTTAACCAGTCCCAGCAGGAGTGTGTGCTTCCCTCTGCCTCCTCCTGCAGCCACCCACTCAGACAAGGAAGTGGGGAAGGGGATTTCTGCAGCACTGCCTTTGAGTGGACAGCTGCTGGAGGAGACAGAGGAGGGAAGTATGTGCTCCTGGCAGGACTGGTTGAACACTCAAAGAGGAGTAGGAGAGCAGTGCGCGCTGGCTGGTGAGTGGAGATTAAAGCTGGGGGGGGGGACTTTAGGGGAAGGGAACATGTGGCACCTGTGATGCCAGCCCAATGAACTGGCACAAACCGCCGAACTGAGGTTTGTGCCCATCTTTAGCTGCAAACATTTCACCGACTTCAGTTCCATGCTTGTTAATCCCCAACAAGATGCTGGCTCAGGTATGCTTCATCATAAAGTAGGGACTGGAGCTTGGGTTTCTCTTTTCCAAGTCCAGCGCTCTTAACTAATACACCGTTCTGGGTTTTTCTGATCTGTAGTTACTACATGGACGTGGTGGCGCTGCGGGCTAAACCGCAGAAGCCTGTGCTGCAGGGTCAGAAGACCAAGCAGTCGTAAGATCGAATCCACGCGACAGAGTGAGCTCCCGTCGCTTTGTCCCAGCTCCCGCCAACCTAGCGGTTCGAAAGCATGCAAATGCAAGTAGATAAATAGGGACCACTTCGATGGGAAGGTAACAGCGTTCCGTGTCTAAGTCGCACTGGCCATGTGACCACGGAAGATTGTCTTCAGACAAACGCTGGCTCTATGGCTTGGAAACGGGGATGAGCACCACCCCCTAAAGTCGAACACGACTGGACAAAAATTGTCAAGGGGAACCTTTACCTTTAGTTACTACATAAATGATCCCAAGGCTTACACACTGGTAGAAAAACAATGTGACAACTAATATCCCTAACTTCCATTATATTTAAATTTGCACTGTATGCAAATGAATGCTATTTGCATACTATGCACATTTGAAATACTCAAATCAACTTAACACGGAGGGGGGAGCACAAGTTACTATTTGAGGATCCGTTCTACTAGGCATGTATCTCAGTCTCAGTTTCATCAAAGAGACATTTCTAACCAAGGATGCTGAAGACTGAACTGGAGACCAAATATACGTCAGGTATGTGTTATATCAATAGGTAAATACCTATCCAATATGCACGCAAAACAAGCACACTTATTTTATCTCTTTCAATTTATAAGTATACCTATTTGTGGAACAAAATGAGTGATTGCAATAGAAGAAATAAAATAAAGAACTCTCCATCACAGAGGATAATTATTATTTACTTTGAAAAGGGGATGCATCGTTTTGAGAAAGCAGTATGAAAACATTACATATCTTGTACTCTGTCACTTTAGCTCGTTTATAATGCCTCTTCACTTTTGTATAGCCCTTTTGTCTGAGGTGCTCTAAAGTGTTTCGTAGAGATTCTTATAATTAATAGTCCTCTCCATGCTCACGTCGTTAGGAACTATAAAGTACATATTATCTCTGTCTCACACAAGGAGAACTGCCTACATCAAGTGCTTAAATATCAGAAGACTGACTTTAAGCTCTGAGCGTGTAAGAACAGAGTTCCCTGGGGTGGCATGAATGTTAAGTTTTGGTGCACGGGAGGATGAAAGTTAGGTCAGATGTTTGAAATGCCTGGCTTAAGTTTGCCCGCAACAGTTTCACAAGTGGTCTTTCAGACTCACAAATTAAGGAACCTCTCCTGAATCCAAAATAAGTTTACAAGTGTGCCATAAGCTCTGTAACAACCAGGGCCACAACTGCCACTGTAAAAATGCCCTAGATCGAGACAGGCAATCTGCCGCTTTCCAGATGTTTTTGAACTGCAACTCCCAGCTTTCACTGTCATTGACTATGTGGGCCAATTCTGAGGAGAGTAGCAATCCAATAATACTGAAGCAATCACAGGTTGTCTAGTCTGCCCTAGAATGGACACTCATTCTAGGTTAGTCCTAGTGCCATATCTCAAGGAGCACCACCTCAAATACACAAGGGCCAGTTTTCTTTGCCATTCCCAACAAAGAGCAGATCCACTGAATAACCAATAGTAATAACAGTGTGCCATCAAGTCAATTCTGACTTACAGTGGCCATTTTAAGGGTTTTCTAGGTAGAGAGTACTCAGAACTGGTTTACCATTCCCTTCTTCTGGGGGCATCCTAGGACTGTGCAGCTTGCCCAAGGCCAGAGGCTCCTCTTCTGGGATGCACAATAGGGAAATGAAATCCCAATGCAGCATAACTCAGAAAACTATCCAGCCAGGCCACTGATCCAACTGCTGAATGATGTCAACACTTATTCATGGAATTCATTAGAACTGCTCAATGGTGTGCCTGACAGGAAGGTGAGAACGTCCAAGAAGAGCATAAAGGAAGATATCAATTCCTCCTTGGCTTGACAAAGATCAGAGGGCTTACCAAAATTCCTTCCCTGTTTTTCAGGTCAGTTCCCTTAATTCAGAATTGTCTGAGTTAGGGAATTTGTGGAGAGGAAGGCAAGTGAATCTGAGCCTGAGAAAAGCTCCTCAGTGGAGCTTTACAAATATATTCCCTTTGAAAAGGAATTAAAATAGGGATCCTCATCTTTCAACATTGTTTCTTCTAGAAAATTCTACCGGGTCCATGTCTCTTGTCCTGTATAAACTGGATCTCTCATTTATTTAGATAGAATGAGAAGAAGAAGAAGAGAAGAAAAAGAGCTTGTAAGTGAAACACTCAAGGCAGAATCACTCAAAATGTTAGGAATCACTGCTTAAAAACCTGTGGATTTCTGTGGGTCAAACTAGATAATATGCTTAGCTCATATTTAGAAACAGTGTTCCCTTAAATGGTGAAAGACATTGGATTGTCATAGCATGTGTGTTCTCTTACCTTTAGTGTCTTTCTTTTTAACATGCTTTATACTGGAGCCACTAGAAAGTTAAACACAAGCTTAATTTGCATGTCTGCCCGCCCAGGATCCTATTACTGAGGCAGTCACATTTTGGAAGGGAAAATTGGCCTGAGGAATATGCCTTTCCTTTCTTGTTCATCTTAAACACAACTAGGCTGCAATCTTACACATACTTGGAATAAAAGTCAGATTTCAGACAAGTACATTATTTCTGAGTAAACAAATATAGAATCACGCTGTAAATATTGTTTGCTTTATGGAAATATACAGGATAAATATTTGAAGTTGGGCTTGCAGAGTTGGTGTATTGCAATACTCTTGGGCCTGTGCCCAAAATTAGCAGAATAAACAATGAAATATCAACGAGGAAACAGAGATGAGGAGAGTAGGAGGGAGAGACAGAAAGACTGAGACAGTAATTTGGATTATCTCAGACAGAGAAGATTTTAGTTCAACACCCACCTAGCCACAAAGTTTATGGTCCTACACCTTTGAACCAATCCTACCTCACAGGTTTGTTGTAAGGATAAAATGTGAGAAGAAGCATGTATTTGGGCATGAGTTCTCTGCAGGACAGGAGAATGGCATAGCACTGGTAATTTTTTTTTTTCTGTGGCTGACCTTCCTAGGGGACTGGCCACATCAGCTACAGCTCTGAACCTAATCCTGCAGTTCTGTCAATATTCATACATATGAGGCTCTGGAGGAAGCAACATGATTTAGCAATCTTTTCCATAGCTCAGTTCAGTTTAGTGCTGTTTATGAGGTAACTTTCTGCAGATACACCATGGCTCTTGAAGTGTTTTCAGTGGCTGCATGCATCTGAAAATTTCTAAGGCAGTGGTTCGGAACCTTTTCTATGTCGCAGCCTTCTTTTATAATAATAACCAAGTAACCTGCAACCACCACCACCATATTTGCATAAAAATACTTTTTTTTGATAGGGTAAAGTCATCCCTTCTGAAAAAGTAGAGGCTTCTTTCCTGGCCCTCGAAATGGGCCTGTTTCTCATACATACACATATTGTACATACTAACTTTAATATCACACTCTAAAAGGCAGCCCCAGATTAACCACTAAGCACACGGTGAGGGCATCAACAAGGGAAGGGGCACCACTGAGGTTTTTTTTTCAGTGCTGGATTTACCATGGACCATGGTGCAAATAGTGCACCGTCCTTAACAAACCACATCCACCCGTCCCTCACCCTCAGCTCTCTCCCCCGTTTCCTCAAAAGCCCCAGGAAAACCACCTACCTACCTAAAGGAATTGAATATGAACCAGTAAAACCACAAAAGTATAAAGACTCACCCAGTGAGAAAACTTGTGTTTTGACTGAAATGATCAGTCCTCATCTTCATCATAATTTTTATTTCCGTATTTGGGGAGGTTGGGTAGGGATAAGAATAAAAAGGGCTGCTGCCTTTGCACTATATGTGCAAGCCAAAGAAATAACAGCCACAAAGAATAAATACCCCAAAAGGATTTTTTAGCTCTTGTTTGAGCTTTTCAGTTTACAGATTTTGACAAAATCTGTCTACATTACAAAGCATGAAAGTGCACGATTTGGCTGGAAGCCAGTAATTTTACTGTACGTATGATTTTGTATATGGTTCTCTTTTTTTGCCACACGCTATACCATTAAATTGTCATATTTTCACGCATATAATGTGCACATTACAGTTTTTTTTTCAAACCTTGGGACATGTCATATTCATAGGGGCACCATAAGCTTTTCAGTGCTTCGAGCCTCTAAAGGACTTAAAATTTGGTCCTGATGAAATTAAGAAATCTGGTCCATGGAAGAAATTATTGAACAAGGACTACAATCTGCCCCCTTCCCCAGAAAACACTTTGTAACCCCTTTGGGGTTGTGGCCCCCAAGATGGGAAACACTAGGGGAACAGACTGCCACCCACAATGAGATTGCAGATTTACGCCTGCACTGTCACCACATTCTGTTACCTATGGTTTAGTAGAGCAAATAGGTCTTACGACTGACTCACCCACATGCAGAACATTTTCAAGCAACAGTGGTGCAAGAACTAACACTTGTTCTGACATGAAGCAAAATCATCGTCAACATCCATGACTGGTGCCCACTCTGCGAGAGCTACTCTTTTTCTTCCCTGTTCCCAAACCCCACAGGACAGCCTGCCCATCTGTTTATGATTTTCCCTTTTACAGTACCTTGTTCCCCATTGCACAGATAAACACACTTGGTTATTTCACAGACAGCTGGCTAGCTCTAATTACGCTGTAACTACATCACAACCATGGAAACCTTTACCACCCTAGCAGAAGAAAGGAGGTGCCTAAAAACATCTAGGCAGGCAACATGATCCTGATTTGGTTTACTCTCCCAGAGCAAACCTGTCCTCTGGTCAGAACAAAACATTTTGGGATATAATGAAAACATGATAATTAAATGTTCATAATATTGTATGCCAGGGGAGAGAGAACTGACAATGGTATCTTTTCAGAGCTGATTCAAATACATTTGGAAAAAGAAACTGGATTTTTAAGCCATGAGCAGATAACAGCCAGGTACTCTGACTTACAATTCCCAGAACCTCCAGCCTGTATTGCCAACAACAAAGGATTATGGGAGTTGCAATCTAAAACATCTGGAGCGCCAAAGATTCATCATCCCTGCTTGATAGGGACCAAATATCCTGGCAGAATGCACGCCCACTTGCTCACTCTGTGCACACATGGCTTTTTTCTTTTTTTCATAACTTCTGTGTGTTCCAGAGATTTTTGTAAAATAGCAGACTCTCCAGATAATTTGTAGAATAGCGGAATAGATAATTCATAGACTCGTGGAATAGATAAAATGCACAATGAAGGCCTTTAAGGAAGGGAGATAGTTGGCTGAACTAAGAGCTCTTGTAGTCAACTGAACTCGGCTTTAATTGTATTTAGCCACGGGCCATCACAGTAAAACATGATAAAACACGAGGGAAAAATAAGGACTACAGAAGGGAAAACTCTAATGATGGGTTCAGTCTAACGCAAAGCTCTGAAATCAGACTCAAAGGTTTTAACAATAAAAGGTAAGTTAAAATCAGGGTGGGTCAAAATCAATGAATTTAAAAAAAAGATTGATTTAAACCACAATTTGAATTTTTAAAAAATCAATGTTTTGATTTAAATCACCAAAAAAAATTTAACATTTAGAATTAAAGAAATTTGTTGTGACAGTTAGAATTAAACAGGGGTCACAGTCCTTCTGCACAGCAACCTATTCCTGGTTACCCCACACTTTCTTAATTTCAGTAGTATGAGTAGGATCATTTATCACTCAGACTCTTTGCAACTGGGAGTCAAAAATCTACTGCAAATAATCTACTGCACCTCACAGGGAAATCTAACAGTTTGCCCTGGTCTACCTGGCACTTTTCTGCTGAAGTGGAGGGAAAAACACTAGTAGAAATATTTTTATTACAAACTTGTTTCATGAATGGTTTGCTGCTCAATACCTGTAAGCTACACATACTGTGTGTACGTTTATTGCATATCTTGCACAAGGAAGTTGTAATATTTCAAGTGGCCTCTGGTTAATGGGATATATTTTAGCAGGGACCTATCAGCGGACACAGACTCCCACTACCATGTTCTGTCTTCAACATCCTTGATAAAATTTGGATGTTCTGTTTTTCTCAGCTAGGTTTAAAGACCTGTCAGACCTAAATTCTGTTTATTGCCAGAATGTGGATGTATTAGCTAGACAGCATTAGATGGTGGGAGGGAGAGAGGCACGAAAAGATGGATGTCAAGAAGGCAACACTTCACATACCTAGTGATGAGGAAATTAATAATTACTCGTAAGCCTTGGCTGCATATGAATGTGCACTGTCAAATCTCCTTCATCACAGCAGATGTAGAAGCAGGAAAGATTCCCTCCTGCTCTGCACATTGACCAGAAGCTAGGAGAGAGAGGAAGTATGAATAATGTTTCAGCATCCTATGCTTCCAAGGTCTATCTAAAGAGAATGGATGAGTTTATAAGCTGTAGAAAAGTAGTACTGTACTCCTGTCCCTGCATTAGAAGGATCCAGATTTTCCAGCAAGGAATATCTGCATAATTTCTTGGTGCAACTTGGAAGCATGGAGATGGGGAGCATACGGCCTTCATGCTCCCTCTCCCACCGTTTTTAACACAGAGCTCAGAGAGAGATGCTTCGTGTCTTTATGTTCTTTCACAAAAAAAAAAATTGATTCTTTTGAAATGTGGTGCTGGAGAAGAGCCTTGCAAAGACTGCCAGAAAGATGAATGAATGGGTCTTAGAGCACATCAAGAGGAGGAACGAATACAAGATGGGCTGACTCCCTAAAGGAAGCCACAGGCATGAGTTTACAAGAGCTGAGCAAGGCACGACATTTTGGAGATTGCTTATTCATAGGGTCGCCATACGTTGGACTTGACTTGAGAGCACATAACAGCAGCAGCAGCAATGCACAGAGAAGCAAAGCAAAAATATAAGACATGGGATCTGCAAAATATTTAGGTCTAGAATATATTGTTCAGGATTATCGCTGGTGTCCTTTAACAGAGCACTGGCCTTAACAAGGAAGCTTTTGATTTAGGCATATCTCCCCCTTTCTTGCAGACACAGTGTTTTATTTCTGCTAGGTGCCTCATCTCTGCTCCCCCGGCCAAAATTCCTGGTAGCTCTATCGCTATCCTACCCAGGTGTAGTTCTACTTATCTATGGCTCAAAGCCAGACAGCTGGGTGATTGCGAGAGAGGAAATTTAATTAAAAAGTCAAAATCCTAAATCAGAAGAAAGAGCTACCCAACCTCTCCCCCTCTTTCCTGACTTGATATATAAATAGAGCCCATCAGACTGATGAAGGGTGCTTATTATTTCTGTAGCGTTATGAGCATGAAGCGGGGGTGGGGAATCAAACTTTTTTCTCTCTAGAGAGCACATAGTATTATCAGATTCTGCAGTAGAGAGTTGAACAGCGTTTCTAGATTTGGTTACCGCAATCATAATCCTGGGCATGCTTACCTGGGAGTCAGATCTATTGAACACAGTGGAACTTGCTTCCCAAGGAAACAGGCATACAACAACACTGTTGGCATGGTTTGTAGGAAGAAAAATACCTATGTCACTGCAGGAAGTTAGAAGACTGCTTGGCAGATAGAAAGAAGATAGATGGACAGATAGATGGACAGACAGATAAATGCATATCCATATACACATTCAACAGCACTCTTAAGAGCTAGGGAATCGCAAATCACAACAATGTTTTGATTCATTAGAAGGGAAGGCTTAAAACAACAAAAACTCTAGGAACTCTCTCAAATAAAAATGAAGATTCTGAATTTAAGAGAGTGTAGAAAGGTCGAGAAAAATGTGTTGCCTTAATGCACTTACTCCAGAGCTTGGAATGATCAAGGTTTTTTTTTTAAGGCTACAGAATTATTGGCAATTTGGGGTGCTGTAATCCAAAATGGTACCTTTCCTGGGCTCTGATTTGCTGAATACAACAAAAGAATGAGAGTATGAAGGCACAAAGTAAATAGCAATCGCAAGAGTTACATGATTTTATTTCTACCCGCTCTATGTAGATACTTTCTCTTTCTGACTGTTTCTCATTCTCTGTTTACTTTACTAATTCTTAATTCAGTAATGGAGGTTAGTGCTCAAATATCTCTGGAAATGTAATAACTCACTCAAGTAAAGTCCCATCATTTCCTTTCAAACCAACCAATTCAGGCATTGTCTTTGAAGTAAGTGTGTTGTCCTCCTCCTACACTGGAGAATGCAGCTTCCTTTGGAAACAAACAGCTCCCTCCATGCCCCACAGCCATCCCATTATTATTTCCAGAAGGTAACTAATGCCCCTGCGCCAATAAGAAGAAAGCAATTTCAACTGCCCATAAAAAGTATTACCTGTATAAGCACTTGATATGCCCTTATCTGGACTAAATGCATAGAAGTATCTGGCTGTGAAGCCAGAAGCTGGGAATTCCGATTCGCCCACTGTGCCTCCTTGGCATGAGCTGGACTTAATGATCTATAGGGCCCCTTCCAGCTCTGCAGTTCTAAGATTAAGATACTCCCTAAGCCTCAGAGGTGGCCCTTGATTTTCAGTAGTAGTCCTGTCCCCTCTTGGAAATGAACTGGGACCTATGCTCGCCCTAGAATACCGAGACACATGTAACACTCTATTTCTTCATGTGCACACTATCTCTAAATCGAAGGACCCGGCTGAGAATATCCTCTTCATCCACACAGAGCTATCTGAAGATATTCTGCTGCCAGAGGCAAAACAGGAAGGACATACATGTACACCCTGACATCCAAGTCAAAAGCGATAAAGTAAGTTTGGCCTAGGAGATGCCAGTTTCCACTTTCTAGCAGCTGAAGAGAGACACTCTGCACACTAAAATCATCAACAGAAATGTGCCTACACAAATCTTCCTGGCACCTGGTTTAAAACTGTTTGTTGGTTAATTTGCCTGGGAAATTTTAGATGGTCAGTTGACTTCTTTGTATTTGACTGCATTTTATTGACTGACTGACTGACTGACTGACTGACTGACTGACTGACTGACTGACTGACTGATTGATTGATTGATTGATTGATTTGTATTCCACCCATCTGGTCTATACGACCACTTTGAGCGGATTTCTTGCCTTTCTTGCTTTTATGACTGTATTTTTTCTGTATTCTGTTTTGTTTTCACTACATTTATGCATTATCGGTTGTTTTACATACCATCTTGATATTTTTGGATGAAAGGTGGTTTTAAGACAGTGCTGGTGGTGATGGGAACAATGGTATGTGTTATTAATACTTCCTGATGATGATGATGAGGAGGAGGAGGAGGAGGAGGAGGAGGATGCCATTCTAAATGTTAGAGGGAAGGCCTCCTGTTCAAGAAGCCCTTTCTATATACAGAACAAACTTCTCCATTAGAGCAAAATAAGATACTCTAGCGATAGTATGCATGATAGAAGAATAGAACAATCCTTTTGTGACAAGATATTTGGATCAAATGGGCCCACAAGGAAGAAAATCCATACTGCTAGAATCTTAACAGATTGAGCTGCACAAGAATTCCAAGCTGTGTAAGACATCAGTCTCTGGTATTTTGAAAGTGGAATCTACAAGGAGGGATCACTTTTAATTTCAATTTGATTGTTTTGCTTTTTCTCTCAAAACAACTGAAAAGCAATGATGTATAAAAGCCCTGGGACTTTTTAACCAGCAAAGACAATGACACCATCTGCCACTCACATGCACCTCAGCTTCCCTTTCCCCTCCAGGATTAGCCAATAATCTTAGAGGGGAAGATTTTTCCCATCAACTGTTTTGCCATACTGTTTTGAAATTCTTCTTGTAATCCAAGTTACCCAAGACCAAGGTGGCTTGGTCTTGAATGAGCAACAACAAACCGGTATCTTTACTAAAGACCAGCTCCTGGTGGAGAGGACAATTGACAGAACTGATTTTATTGGTTATAGATGCAGAAATAAATTGCTGAAATATGGACCAACGCAGTTGTCCTGCATTTTTTTGGATTCTCTTTGAGAGGGATGATTATGAGGACTGGCATGTTGTGTGCTTACACTTTCCTGGTGAGAAATGACAAGAGCAAGGAGAAGAAGCTGCCTCTACTACCTTGTTCTCTCTCTCTCTCTCTCTGAATGGTTGTATAAACTGAGCCGAAGAGGAGAGGGCAAAGGGTCAAGCAGTGGAAATACTGGCTATATAGGCCTCTTTTCTGAGAGACTAATATCCTCCTTCTCCCACACGACCTTTGTAAAATCTTACCATTATTTGGGATAGTTAATGCCACTGGCATTACCCTTTTGGTGACCAATTGCGTACTACCAAAAAGAGAAAACAAAAGAAGATACAGATTTGTATCTGTCGGTGTCGGTGTTTGCTCTGTCTAGGTGTGAACCCAAGTGTTCAAACTATCTGCAGCTACTAACCTCCAAGCAGAAGAAAACACAAAGAATGAGGGTTCAGTGTGGAACTTGAATGGCCACCATATGCTCCAGTCTAAGCATCCCTTACCTTCCCACCTATCTCCGTGGATGATCCAAGCTTAACCGGTGAAGCCCCAGGCACCAACATTCCTATTACAATTATGTACCAAAGCCTTGGAAACCCTGTTATGGTCACTATAAGTCTACCCCCCCCCCCAAAACCAGACCCAGGGCTGGAGCATATGTGAATTCCTCCCCCTCTTCCTTCATCTTGTACAGCTTAAGTTGAAATAAAATTTAAACTGAGTTACCCAAAAAAGCTAGGTCAGTTGGCTAACTTAGTTTCTTTCTAACTGTAACTCTTCGTCTCTGCTCACACTACCATATCTTCTCTCTTTGCTTAAAAAGTATCAAATCCGAAAACTCTTGTTCTTGGTTTCCTACAATCAGATTCCATATATAAGGGTGTTTTCATGATAACCTGTCATACCACAGGGTTGGAGCATCTACGTACCTGACTTCTGTGCTGAATTTTGCAATTCTGAGCAGTCTGCTCCCGGGGAGCAAAGCTCTTGAAGTGACAATAAAAAATGGCAGATAAATAAACATTAGAAAGAAACTTGTAGTGAGCCGAACAATACGACAACTTGTGGAAAGAGGTTATTGAATCTTTTTCCTCAAAGGTTAGCAAAGGAATAATTTAACAAGCACTTATCATGACCATATCGATGTAAGTTACCTTGCCCCTGATCCAGAAATCTCCAAGTGAAAGCATAAACGTGAGTGGGTGGGAGGCATAGACATACAGACCTCTTGCCAAATATAGATTATAGAGTCACAGAATTATAGAATAATTGAGTTGGAAGGGGCCTACAAGGCCATCCAGTCCAACACCCTGCTCAATGCAGGAATCAAAATCAAAGCAGATCTGACAGACAGTTGTCCAATTTTCTCTTGAATGCCTCCAATGTTGGAATGGGCACCAACTCCCAAGGTAATTGATATCCATGGTGCAGGTGGCACAAATATGTCAGGCCCAGGTATGTTGGGATGTGTCCTAGAACATTTTTTATTTCTTCTGGCCTGATCTGTTCCCTCTTCCTCTTGTTTAAGAGAGGTGGGGTGGCTTAGCAGTGCTGGTGCCCCCATACCAAGATGGATACAAAGATGGATATCCATCTTTGTATGCATAACTGGCATGATCTCTGCTCTAAACTCTCATAGCTTGCCCATCATCCTGTGGGTGTACTCCTGTATGTTTCTGTGCCTGTACATAAGCACTACAGCCTACAAGCCAGACAGTACGAGGCTAGAGAGATAATGGAGCTGAAGAAAGGGGTGTAGACTTGTCCAGAGTGATTCAGGTGCAGCATGCATTACAGCATGCAACCTGGCTACTCATACCTGTGGGGAGCGGGGAGCACTCTGTAGGTGACAAAGACTACTGGAGGAAAAGAACCAATAGACTGAGGGTGAGGGAAGAGACCCACAAGATGGGAGCTGCAGGGAAGAGAAGACAGAGGAGACTGAAGCTGGGAGAAAGCCAAACCAATGATTGCCAGATTGGAGACAGATGTTGGGAAGAGCTATTTCATTCCTAGAATAGTTCATACATGTGGCCCAGGGGAGCTCCTTGGTTTTAGGAATCTCTCCAAGACCTAACCAATTTAAACTTGACTTGCCATCCCATCCCACCTCACCTCACTCTATGGGAGTTTTCAGAATTATAAATGGGTCAGGAAGTAGCCACTGAGAATATGTGCAGCCACTGTGATTTGGTTGGTGTGTGTTCTCAAGAGGTGTGAAAGTTTTTACCCCTGTTTTTATATGTAAAACATCCTGAGATGTAGACATCCTGAGATGTCTATATTATGGGCTGCCCAATGTATTGCAATTTACAGTGACACTCCCATAGTTTTTTAGGTATCAAATATTCAGATGTGGTTTCCCAGTCCTTCCACTGGTGCTCTAGGATTGTGTGGCTTAAGATCATGTGGAGTGGCAGGGCATGTAACTACATTAGCCACGTGTTCCGGGTGATCAGGAAACTTGAGCGGATCCAAAATGCAGTGGCCAGTCAGATTTCAGGCGCCAGCAGATATAAACACATATTCTCCCATCTTGACACACCTTCACTGGCACCTTGTTAGTTTCTCTATTCAATTTAAGCTGCTGTTCATAACCTATAAAAACCCTAAAGGTTTAGAACCTCAATATTTGGCAGAATGTCTCTCCCAAAAAATAGCTACTCATCCCACCCACTCTTGATGGTAAGAACTGAGATGGAGGCCAAAAAAGCCAACACTAGAAAAACAGCTTTCTCAATTGTGACCCCTTCTCTCTGGAAAAATCTTCCTACAGAGGCTCACCAGGCATCATCTGTGTCTGAGGAAATGAATTAAGACTGAATCATACAAAACTGCCTTCCACTAGTGTGACTATTGTCCTGAGATGTTCAAATGGGTTTTGTGTATTTTTTATCTAAACTTTAATTTTATTTAAATTATATTTTAATTTTAGTTAGGGCTTATTGTATTTTATTGTATCTTTGTATCTATTCTATGGTGTTTTTAGTGTATTGTTTTATTGTCTATTGTGAACCATCCAGAGAGCAACAATACTAATGGGGCAATATAGAAATGGAACCAACTAACCAACCAACCAACCAACCAACCAACCAACCAACCAACCAATCAATCAACCAATCAATCAATCAATCAATCAATCTCAGCTGGCTTCTCTCCCAGTAAGCACAGTGGAGATTTTAATACTTAGCCCCTGATTCCATAGCCCAGTGCTCCAACTCACTGAGCTATACCAAATATTGTACTGTGTACATATGTAGAACTGCAAGTGTTTTCCGCTACATGTGAAAATACTCTTCTAACTGTATGGTCTAAAGACAGATCCTGTAGTTACCTCTTTTGGCATGCAGGATCAATGCATGTTAAAAGCAGCTGGAAATTGCCAAAATATCTGTCTAGCATCATTCAAATCTGCCAGGTTGACATTAGTACGATGAAGCCCATAGCACCCCCACTCCTACTTTCCAGCTAAAATCCTCATCTTGAAAAGGTTACTGAGTACAGACAGCTTCTGTTTGCTTGCACTGGGAACTGTAGTTATCCAGAGAGAATATTAATTTCATATCAGGCAGGACTTTAAAAATATCTTTATATCCTGGTGAATTAATGTAATGGTGTGTGAGAAACATATGAAAAATGTTAAAACCCTGTAATTTAGGGAATATAGCTGAGAATGTGACACATTTATGGGTTTTTATCAACAATGCTTTCCTTCTAAAACATAAAAAGGTCCTTCCCCCCCCCCCCAAAAAAAATGCCAATAACACTTATTCAACCCACTTTCAGATCATAGTTACTCAAGGTTACAATCATTATCCATTTTTAGAACAGGTCAGAAAGCTTCCCATTAAAACTTGTATGCAGAGAGAAGACTTATAACTGTTGGCACTGTCTGCACTCCGAGACACAAACTCTTCCTTTTGTATCTGTTTTGCTTTGGCTATGAAGAATAATTCCAATTATGTGGACTTGGCATTATTACACACAGAGAGGCGTAGGCACAAAAGTACAAGAAGAGGGCAAATGTCAGAGTATAGTTGAATGCCTGGTTTAAATCAACTTCCCTGGTTTAACTCAACAACATTCAGTTAAAAAAACCACAAAAGAAAGAGAAGCTATTACTATTACTATTATTACTATTATTGACCAGCTGGAGTCAGTTGTATTTCGTGGCTGTTCAGAGAACTGATGACAAAGGAAGCAGGCATAATGGTAAATTTAGGAAGAGCTCAGAGAGCATGCCAAAATAAGGAAGAATTTATGTTTAGCAAATAGAACAGCTTTAACCTCACCTTAAAACAACTCCAAAACACACCGTTCTGACATGACTGCCTGGTTTTTCATGGATCTAGGTGTGACTTTACTATGACATGATTTGTTTTTCATTTAAAGAACAGTCAATAAGTCATTGAGGAGCAGGACAGCGCTCAGAAGGAAATTCCATAAAAACAGTCACAAACATCACAGCAAATGGTCTGTTTTCTGTCGTGAGATCGAGGGCAAGCTGACTATGAATCTGCAAATATAAGATGAATGGGACAAAAATTTGTCCAAAAATATGCCACTTCTAGGTTTAAAATCAATCATGTACCAGAGGGTGCAAAACCTAAGGCCTGATTTTGCTACCAGTGTACATGTGTTAGCTGTAGGAAAAATGCTTCCTCTTAGCATCTTCCATACAAATTGTCTTTACATAAAGCCCATAATACTAATCTTTCAAATGTCACCACTAATGACATGTCTAGAGGGGCGGGGTATAAATTTAATAAATAAATAAATAAATAAATAAATAAATAAATAAATAAATAAATAAATAAATACATACATACATACATACATACATACATACATACATACATACATACATACATACATACATACATACATATTCAGAATCCAGAAGTGTTATCCCTAGAAAAATCAATAGAAAACTTTTTACCTGGTTGCTACATTAAGTATTAACCACATAATTAGAAACACAGACAAATTATCTTGGTACAGCGTTACCCCATGCAAGAAGGATGACATTACCATCCAACAATTGAATTGAATTGAATTGAATTTAGTTTAATTTTATAGCAAGTTTAGAGCATTATTTTCTTTTCCAAAGAATTCTGTTTTCTCATGATGTGCCCAAAGTAGGACAGCCTCGTTTTCAACATTTTTGCCTCCAGAGATAGTTCAGGCTTGATTTGATAATGAGTGTATCCCAGGACCCTGGACTCTTTTCCCTAGGAAGCTGGGCTGAGGGTGAAGGCCAGGTATGTTTACATGGACGTTTTGCTGAGTTTTTTTCCTGGGCTTTCTTTTTGTCTCCTCACCGCAAATTCTCCAATAGTCTGATTCTATCTCTGGCTTTAATATGGTAAATAGGAAAGCCAATTAGATTTGCATACACCTGGGAGGTGGGAAAGTTTTAAGGGTCAGATCATACTTCCGCACTGTTAAAGAGCAGGCTGGGTAGGTGGGGCTCGTCAGCCATGGAAGGCAGCCCATCTAGGAGAAGGAAAACTCTAATTTCAAACATCCACTGCCTTGTGGCTATATCCACCCATGGAAAAGGCTTCAGGAGTTAACCTAGAAGCAAAATCCGGAGCTGGAGTCCCGAAGGCAGTTCGTGTCATTCTGCCAACTCCTGCGACGTTGCTGGAACCAGTTGTATTGGCTCTTGCGTTTCCATTGGACCATTTCAGCAACGTGGAGAGGGGGGATCTGCTGCTTGGGTAACAGCCTATCCTCCATATTACTTTACCCAGGCTTCATGCTCTGGAGAGGACACTCCTTGATTCAGAGCATGTTACTATAGTCTCTCGAGACTGAAGGATGCCTATGCAGGATTTGATATGGGACCCATTTGTTTGTCTTTCTGGCAGTCCAGAGTATCTGCAAAGACAGCACTGTATTTCAAACAAATCTATTTTTGCCTGTCAGCTTTATTTACTGTTCAGTTTCCACACCCCCAAATAGTGGTTGGGAATGCAAAAATGTGGTTGCTTGGTCTTGGTTTCCAGTAACACATCCTTACACTTGATATTTTCTAATTCCTTCATTGTTGCCCTTCTGAATCTGGGTCTTCTGATTTCTTGGCTGCCCTCTCCATTTGAATTGATGATTGAACAAAGGTATACAAAATCTCCAACTATTCCAATTTCTTCATTGTCAATATTCAAGTTGTGTAGTTCTTCTGTAGTCATGATTTAGACGCTTTCTTCTTTCACATTCACTAAAAGTGGTTTCAAGTCATTGCTGCTTTCTTCCAGGAAGATGGTGTAATCTGCATATCTTAAATTACTGATATTTCTTCCACCAACTTTCACTCCTTTTCTGATTCATGGTCAATAGAGTTTAATAACACAAGCCCATTTTTTATCTCGACTTAAAATTATCAGGAATGTTTAGATTATATTTTGGCACTATGATTGTTTTAGTGTTCTTTTTCAGCTTTACTCTAATTTTTGATATTGAAATTTAGGATCCCTTTTGAGCTGGGGAAGACTTTTGGAGCCTTAAGATGGAAGGGGGAGTCTTTAATATGCAAAAAAACAGAACTGGATCAGAACACCCAGCAACAATCTGGCACCAATTTTGGGACATTAAAGACTGCCCACCTATCCATCTTGATCCCAAGGCTCCCAAAGATTTCCCAAGGTCAAAAAGGACCCCTAGGGAGCCATAGAATCTTACGTGGTGGTGGGAATAAGAAGCTTTCAATTAAATTTAATATTATCATCATGGGATGATGACATTATCCCACTTGCAAGGCATAAAGTTGCATAAGAAGATTTCAGCTGTACTGAGGAATGCAATAAGATTTATCTTAGTGGTTTTTTCACTGGTTGTTGAGTTTTCTACCCAGAAAACCTAAAAAGACCTAATGCTGATCAGCACACCGTGGGAAATAAAAGAGCCAAAGTTGTGACCTAAGTGCCCAGCCAGCTTGATAACCGAATTGTGCTTCCTAAGAGTAACATTAGGTGCCCTCCACCTTCTGCATAATTTTATAAAGCTCTATTGTGTTTTTTCTTTTTTTGCAGTGGGAGGAGAAAACCACCCCCCCAAAACTATCCAAAGTGTTTGGTGTTTCCCCTTTCAACTGTATCCCTTCTTGTCCCAGCTGGTATTTATATTATTTGGTTTTTAATCTTTTTAAAGGGATTGCGTGATATAAATTCTGTCTTTCAGTTCTTCAAATTTTGATTTTATGTGGCCTGAGGAGGTGTGGGTGTTAGACTCTCTGGTTTCCTCTGACTGCTAAGTATATGTTAAAATTATACTTAAAAATAAATACTGTAATAATGAGAGTTTTCAGGAACAACAAAAGAAAGTTTATTTGGGAAGTATCAGGAATGGAAGGGTAATTTATCTGGTAGGTAATACTGAATAAACTACTCTTCTGTCTCCAGACTTCTATTTCTACAAATTTCCTGCAACACACCTTCTCTAAAACAATCTCTAACCACCTCCACCCACTTACGCCAAACTGACTGATTCTCTCAAATTCCTCACTGACACCTCCCACCACGTTCTAAACACTTCAAACAATCAGCACCCATCCCTCCTTTAACATTTTATCACTTACCCACCAATCATTCCAACGCTCAACATAGGCATGCAAAAAAATTTTTAATACATCCACAGTCAAATCTCATCCAAGTCTGTTATAATTATTTATAAATACATATACATATGCCTCCTTAGAATGGCCATAAAGGCCACAACCTCTCTCGGGCTATGGTTCCAAGTCTGTCCCTCCATGTCATTTTTCAATTATAGCTACGCATCTCTTCCAGAAGAACCTTTCACATTTTAACTCTGTGCTCTTATGGCAATTATGAATTCCAATTATTCCTTAAGTCTTCTTTGATTAAAAGAAGCAGCAGCAGCTATATTATATTAGCCCGACTAATACACAAAATCCGTTTATCACTGCACACAATACACCAAGACAAAATCCCACTACTGCTGGCTCCTAAACAAAGTGGTGGAAGGGGTCCTTTGTTCTTTTAAATTATTGGGTTATGTTTGTGAACAAGGAGTGTGTACGTTTGGGGGTGTGTGGAAATAGCATTATTGTGTCTTGTTATAGTGGGGTCATTTACTAAGAATGCAAATGTGAGGATTAGAACTGCTATAAACAATACTTTTTAAAAAAACTTTTCTGTTAGTTGCAGTCTTGAAAACAGAGCTTACGTATATTTTAAACACATAATATGTTTTATGAACTAATTGTGCATTTTTAAACTGCATTTTGTACATTTTAGCCACATAATATGTTTTATGAATTGGTTGTATATTTTTAAATGGCATTTTGTATATTTTAGCCATAAATATGAGCTGGTCACCCGACTGTAATAAATAAATTCAATTTAATTCACAGCTTACGTAACTTCCTGTTTTTTTCTAAAAAAAAATCCCAAAAACCCAAGTGGCCAGTTAAGGAGTTGTGTTGCCAATGAGAGGAGAAGACAAAGACTTTATCCCTCACCTCGCTATAAAATAAAGGGAAGATACTATTTGACTAATTGGAAAAGACAATAATTCTGGGAAAGGTGGAAGACAGCAAGAACAGAGGAAGACCAATTATGAGATGAACTGGCTACCTAAAGGAAGCCACAAGTTGAGTTTATAGACGCTGAGCACCGTAGTTGAGGGCAGGACATTTTGGAAATTGCACGTTCATAGAGTCGCCCTGAATCAGAGACAACGTGAGGGCACATAACAACAGCAACTGTTGATACAGAGTATGTTAGCAGAACTGTATTTAGCACAACCTTCTAGAGGCTCTGCAACTCAACCATCTGAGTGGAACATTAGCAATTTTAAACTGAAAGGAATATGATTCTGGAAATGCCGGCGCAGGGGGAAGTTTTAGATACTTGCTGCTGATATACTTACTCCATTTCAGTGAATGGGGTAGGTAGAGCATTCTGGCCAGAGCACCCGGAGGTCCTAGTCAACACTAATGGTGCAGAATTGTGGGAGCTTTAGTTCCCAAAACAGGAAGGGCCAAAGCTTCTCTATCCCTACGCTAAGGGTCTCAAGGGGATGCTGATAAGTATTGAGCCTTTCCCAGAAAAAATTGAGCTAGGAAGCTATAAATTGCAGGGTGTATTGATTTTAACTTATCTTTCATTTTCAGCTCCAAAGTGAACATGGCTGTACCTCCAGAAAAGTTCAATGTGGAAGAGAATAGGACCATAATCAAGTTCCTGTTTCTCCAAGGGAGAGGTGCAAGCAGATCCATGATGAAATGTCACAAACTATGGGTGACAGTGGACCTTCATATGTAACAGTTAAACGTTGGGTTGTCAATTTCAAAACTGGCCATTTTGGTGTTGAAAGTGAGAAACCCAGCGGAAGGCCTGTTTCTGTTTCTGTGCCTGCAAATGTGAAAGCCATCCATGACATGATCATGGAGCACCGCTGAATATCAGCCAAAAGTATTGCTACATATCTGGGAATATCCTGTGAGAGAGTTGGTGCCATTATCCACAACGACTTGGAAATGAGAAAGCTGGCAGCAAAGTGGATCCCCAAACTTTTGACAACCAAACAAAAGAGGAAACGTGTGGAGTCATCGGTGGGTGTTTTGGAACATTTTGCAAGAAATGAGTCAGATTTTCTGGGCAAACTGGTAACTGGTGATGAGACATGGATCTACTGTTATGATCCTGAGACAAAGGAACAGTCTAAGGAATGGGGGCACAGTGGTTCCGCCAGCCAAAGACGTTCCGAGTGCAAAGGTCGGTGCAGAAGCAAATGGCAACAGTTTTTGGGGTAAGAAGGGAGTTCTGCTCCCACAGGGTTCAACCATCAATGCAAAATATTACTGTGCTTTATTGACGAAGTTGAGGCAAAACATCAAGAAAAAATGTTGAGGAAAGCTCTCAAAAGGTGTCATCCTATTGCATGACAACGCTTCGTCACATACTGCAGGTGAACAATGGTAAAACTGATGTCCTTAAGATTTAAAGTGATGCCCCATCCACCCTATTCTCCAGACCTGGCTCTTTCTATTATCTGTTCCCCAGACTCAAAAAAAACACCTAAAGGGAGTGTTCTGGAGGCAACTAATGCTGCAAATGAGTGGTTACACCAGCAGTTGGAAGAATTTTATTTGCAGGGACTTAAGAAGCTGGGGGAATATGTAGAATAGTGTGGCAGTTACAGCTGCCTAGCTCAATTTTTTTCTGGGAAAGGCTCAATACTTATCAGCACCCCCTCATACACAAAGTCAGAGAGCTGTTACAGTAAAGTTTGGGGGAGGGTTTTCTTTGGGGATTACAATCCCCAGCATTCTTCTACCTGTATGGGGATTCTGGGAGATGTAATTTAAAAAGAGAGAGTAAAATTTCTAAGCTTTGGCCAATATGAAACAGGTAGGGGAAGAAGCGGGAGCTGGGACAAGCGACGGGCGCTCACTCCGTCGCGTGGATTCGATCTTACGACTGCTTGGTCTTCTGACCCTGCAGCACAGGCTTCTGCGGTTTAGCCCGCAGCGCCACCACGTCCCTGTAAGGCTACAAAGGGGAAGGCTATTGTCTTTCAATCCTCAAACACCCTCAGACCAAGGTTTGGAGCTGGCAGGAAAAGGAAAGAATAGGCAACAGTGGCAAAGCTATGAACTATCGCTTTGGAAGACCCTTCATTGAATTTCAGTGATTTATTTCTAAGTAAACAAGCATACAATTGACATGTAGGTCTTGCCGCAAAAAAAAAAGAGAGACATGGTTCCCTGAAGATGGGTAGTTCCCATGTACGGCTGCAAGGGGAGCTGCCCAGATATGAAGCCACAATTGCTACAGGACTTGAGCAATTACTGACCATCTGGAACTGCAAGACCATAACTCTTAGATAAATAAATAAATAAATCTTAGAACTGCGGAGCTGGAACGAACTCTATGGATCATCAAGTCTAGCCCATCAAGGAGTCGCAGTAAAATGGAGTTTTGAAATGTTGTTGTTTTCTGGACCGAACAGGCTCATCAGAAGGACAAAGGACTCGGGGGGGGGGGAGTGCAAACAAAGTGGCCAAAATGGTAACTTTTCTAATCTGAATATTTTTATATGCCTGAAGTTTTTGTTTTGTTTTACCTCCCCACTTATCAAGCATTTCTGCCCTAGCCATGCAGTGATGAAATGTTCAAATAGGTCAGATCCACATCCACACCCAGGCTGCAGGGTTCTCCAGGAGAATGTGGGAAACTGCATGATCTGAGCTGATGTGCACTGGTTTTACATAAAATCATAGTGATGCACCGTCAAATTAATTGCAACATATGTGCCCCTTGCCAGGGTTTCCTAGGGTATGTTCTTAAGAGACTTACCAGTCCCTTCTTCTCATGGCACTATAGGACTGTGCAGCTTGCCCAAGGCTACATAGGCATGCACATACTGGAAGTGGATGGCTAGTGATCTCAGTGGTGTGCAGGTCTCCTGGATAAGCCAGGTAGCAGGCTGTAGAAAGAATCGTAATATCCCGACTGGCTCACTTTCTTGGGTGCATATCACCACTGTTTAATAGGATCCCAATTACCTTACACTGGTGTGAACAGAAAAGCAGTAAGCCCACAGGATGAAACTGCTGGAAATTCAGACATAGTGGGGAATTTACTACAGCAACATTTCTGAGTACCCGAATATCAGTGCTGGGCACCAAAATCATGTGCTTATAAGAAAAATAGTTCTTTTTAGATTTATGTCAGTATGTGCTTTATTATTCCATGAACTAGTCAGTGGGGGAGGGGGGAATGTTGTTACTTGATACAGGATAAAATTAAAACTGTTTGCTGCATTTAAACATGAGAGGATGGGAGGATGAAGCAGCCAGAGAATGAGGGAAGGCAGGCGACTGTGAGGAGTGCTTTGTTTGTACAAAAGCAAAAAAGCCCATCCTCTGAATATAAACAGCTTCTCTTTGCTGAGCCAGCAAGTCAGAGGACTTGCTAGAATGTCTGCTCTCATTTCACAAAGGAATTAAAAGGTCACGGGCATCAGCCTTTGAGCAGGCCACTGGCTGCCTGTCTGTGCTACTGAGACGGATTACTTGGTGGGGCCTGTTGTTTTTCCTTTCTCCACCCTCTCATTCCTCCTGGTGTTATTCTAATGTCTTCATAAAAACCGGAGAATCATAGAATAGCAGAGCTGGAGTGGACCTAAGGGGCACTGAGTCCAACCCCTTGCCTCCGTGGGAACTTGGACCACTGCATTCTGAAACCACAGCTGCTTTGAACCCTTGAGCCACATCAAGTGTGAGGATGTGCATGTGTGTTTTAAAATTGCCACACAGATTACGCTTCAAAATTGGATTGTTGAAGGCATGAATTGAGAATCACGTTTCAGACTTATGAAATTGCATCGACCACCAAACATTATGCAGATGTGTGGAGTTTTCAGCATCCTTTTAAATTACTGTGTGTTTCTCATTCTGCCATATGTGATAAGATTCAGAGGCAATACTAGTGTGTATGGCTTCTTTTGGGTGAGGAAAAGCAATGAAGATTTGTAGCATTTGCATTTGTTCATTTACAACATGTCAGTGATGCCTGAAGGAAAGCTATGAGGTGGCATACTTGTTACCAAGTGTATATGCGTCTAGTAAAAAGAAATATTTATTTATTATTTATTTATTTATTTATTTATTTACAATATTTTTTAGCCGCACCATTGCCATACTTCCAATATCCCATACTTCCAAAGCACCTCGCCACTTCTCAGCTGTTTTTCTCTTAACTGTTGGCTCTTCTCTTACTACAACCCACACTCATTCTCTGCAATGGTTTTACCTTTCCAAATTCTGAGGACTACCTCCTTCAAAACATTCAAGAGAAGCCTCTAGCTACAAGAATGGATTTCATGCCATTATCTCTTCTTGAGCTATGCCAACTGAAATCCCAGCATATTGCCTAACAAAGCTAGAGGTCATAACAGTTCTCTCTCGCTCGCTCTCTATCCCATTGACCTGCCATTCCCATCATTTCTTGTCAGCTTAGTCAGTAGAGAGGGATCATGGGATCTTCACAAATATAACCAGAGAGCTGAAAGCTCCATATACCAGAGGTAAACAGCTGCTGTGTACAGAAAGGTATTACAAAAGTACTTTCTACAGAAAGCATGTAAAGCATAGTCAATACTTCTGTAAGTAGCCATAGGAATCTAGGACGCTTACTTGTCTAGGGGAGCCAGGACTAGTTGGATCAGAGTTCCAGGACTTTCTGAGTAGTAGGAACTATGATGTCATCTGCCTTTCAAACTTCCCTGTTGCCTCTGGGCTTAGGTGCAATTCTCACATTTCTGAGAAAGAAATGATTTTTTCAGGAACAGGAGGTAATTGCAAGTTATCCCCTGTTGTAATGCAAAATACACGAGAGAGTGGTTTGGTTTTGCATGGGCAAGCCCATGTTGTAAAAGACCTGTTCCTCATTTGATGATATGGAGTAATCTGGCTATCTGCACATTTTGATTTGCCTAATGGGGTAGAGTAGTGGACAGAGTGCTGAACATAAGGAATCTGGGTTCACATCCCAACTCAGACGTGGATATCCACTGGAAGGTAGCAAAGGCAAACCATTCCATGAACATGTCACATGTCTTTAAAAAACCCTAGTAGAGTCACCATAAGTCACAAGCGACTTAATGGGACATACAAACAACAATGCCAAGGGGCTGGCATTGGGGACTGTCACAATGAGAATCAGCACATCCAAATTTACCAATACACTACTGATCCAGACATTTATATAGATACGTTTTAATAACAAGATATGCTATCCTCCCCTTACACGTGTAGTTTAGGAGACAACAGTTTCCATACAACAATGGCATTTGCCTTGAGTCAATCTAATGTCAACTGCAATCATGCCGAAAACCGTATAAAATATGCCATTTTCAAGCATGCAGTAGTCCACTCCGTAAGGGACGTGGTGGTGCTGCGGGTTAAATCACAAAAGCCTCTGGGCTGCAAGGTCGAAAGTCCAGCAGTTCAAATCCATGCGACAGCGTGAGCTCCCGTCGCTTGTCCCAGATCCTGCGAATCTAGCAGTTCGAAAGCATGTAAATGCGAGTAGATAAATAGGTACCACCACGGTGGGAAGATAACGGTGTTCTGTGTCTAGTCACACTGGCCACATGACCATGGAAACTGTCTTCAGACAAACGCTGGCTCTATGGCTTGGAAATGGGGATGAGCACCGCCCCCTAGAGTCAGACACGACTGGACAACTGTCAAGAGGAACCTTTACCTTTAGTACAATGTAGGCTTGTGCATTCAAACTCAAAGCCAAGCCACATGATCAGAATGAGATGTGGTACAGTTGCTCTTCTTCAGATGTCACCAGTCCAGAAGACTACCTAAGTGAATGCTCCCAATGTAAAAACAGAAAAGCCAAATCACAGCAAGAGCACTAACAGAGCCATCCTCCATGAACACATGGAAATGGGGAAATCTTCATGCTTGAACACCTCCAAATAAGCGTCTCAAGATTTCAATTTGTTGTTAGGATCCTTTTTTTTTTGCAAAAAAAGGAACATAATATAATTTACAAGGTGAAAGTAACATATTACATACAGTGCCTTATGTGTGTGGGGAAGGGACCCAATAAAGAAGTAATGGAGAAGGATGGGGGGGGTCGGCACTGGCAAGTTAATGGAAGTTCTGCTTTTTTGCATCCTTGTATTAATTTTGACATTTTAAAAGCAGAAAACCCTCTCTTTTCAAACTTAAAAGGCTCTGCCTAAAGCGATGCCTATATATGTGTATCGCTTCTGTTGCTGTGTAAAGCTGAGGCACAGGAAACTATAAACCAGCCTCCAGCCACCTCGAGAACACAGAGGGCTTTTAAAAAAAGAAAAAGAAGAAAAGAGGTGGGGGGAATAGGCAACCCTAGGAAAATTTATATATAAAATTTTTCCCTTAGGAAACAGCAACATCTCTTTTCATTTAATTCTCCTGCCCCTTCTTCACAAATCAAGGGCAATCCACTTCTCAGAAAGGGGCACACCAGTCTCCTTAAGGAAGGCAAACTCTGTGTTTTCATTTCCATCTCAAAAACAGTGGGGATAAAGGTGTAGTTCTCTGTAGGGGGGAAACTCCGTTGTTTACCTAGCACAGAAACCTTGAGAATCCAAACAAGATTTCTTTACAGCAGCTATGAGCAATAAACTCAGCGCAGCCAGGCATTCAGTTATGGATTTATGACCTGTCTCTTTTCAGAAAGCAAGTTTTTGCTCTCCTGATGTTAATACAGCAGAAACCCCATTATCCAAACTTCAGGTACTTGAAAACACATTAAGGCCTGAATGTATTGCATGCCTTCCTGGAATGCCTTGTATCCTTTAATTAGGATTCCCATTTATTCAGATTTTGAATTATATGAATGTTTAGGACATTCTTCTACAGCATTCTATAGGCTTGTGTTATCACCAGTAATTCTATGGTGTAACCATGGAATCTAATACTTGGAATGGAATGAGGTATCAAGAGAATACTTCCTTATTCTAAAAAAAGAAGTTTCTAGTCCTCTACAGAGTGAATAATGTTGCCGCTATACATTTAGGAGTGAGAGCTCAAGCATTAAAAAAATCATAAAATCATGAAGTTGGAAGGGGCCGATAAGGCCATCAAGTCCAACCCCGATCAATCCAAAAATATAAACCAAAGGATATCTGCCAAGTGGTTATCTAAATTTCTCTTGAATGCCTCCAGTGCTGGAGCACTCTCCACCTTTCGAAGTAATTGGTTCCACTGTCGTATTGCTCTAACAGTGAGGAAGTTTTTCCTGATATTCAGCTGAAGTCTGACATACTTGAAAGGTAAGGTCAACTCTACTGGTCCTACTGATATCTGTTTTAGGACTCATATGGTACATATCTTCTGGCTAATGGAGTGCACCAAAAAAGTTCAGAAGATTAGTCTATGCTTTATTGACTACAGCAAAGCCTTCACTGTGTGGATCATGAGAAGCTATGGGTTGTTCTTAAAGAAATTGGTGTACCTGAGCTATTGGTTGTCCTGTTGCATAACCTGCATTGTGGACTAGAATGTACTGTTGGGAAAGAATACGGAGAGGCAGAATGATTTCCTATAGACAAAGGTCTCAAACAAAGGTTTGCATATTATCCCCTTATCTGTTCAGTCTTTGTGCAGAACATATCATATGGAAAGCCAGATTAGACTGGTGGAAAAGACATAAATAAGATACACAGCTGACACCATCTTACTGGCAGAAAGCAGCAATGATTTGAAATGACTTTTTGTGAAAATGAAAGAAGAGCCAAAGCAGGACTGCAAAAGACCAAAATCATGAAGAAATTGAAATACTGAAGATTTTGTATACCTTGGTTCAACCATCAATCCAAATGGAGAATGCAGCCAAAAAATCAGAAGAAGATGAAGACTCAGAAGGACAACAAGGAAGGAATTAGAAAGGATAATAAAATATAAGGATGTGTCTCTGGATACCAAGACCAAGATCATCAACTTTGTATTCCTAGCCACTATGAAGGAGTATGGAAGCTGGAGAGAAGGAAAAAGCTGACAGGCAAAAATTGATTTGTCTGAAAAATCAAGTTGGAGAAAAGCACTGTGGATACCTTGGACTGCCAGAAAGATGAACAAGTGGGTCCTAGAGCAAATCAGACCTAAACTGACAGTTCAGTTCATCCAGAGTTGTATTTCGAGTCACCATGTATGGGTGCGAAAACCGCCCAGTAAAGAAAGCTGGCAGGAAAAAAAAACTGGAATCATTTGAAATGTGGTGCTGGAGAAGGATTTTGCAAATACCTTGGACTGCCGGAAAGACAAACAAGTGGCTCCTAAAGCCAATCGAGTCTGAACTTTTTCTGGAGGCAAAAACCATGAAACTCAGGCGGTCCTACTTTGGGCACCACCATGAGAAAGCCAGATTCTCTGGAAAAGACAATAATGCTGGGAAAGATGGAAGGCAGCAGGAAAAGAGGAAGGCTGAGCAGGGCTGTTGAAAGACAGAACATTTTGGAGGTCGCTTATCCATGAAGTCGCTGTAAGTTGAAGGTGACTTGACAGCTCACAACAATATAGACAGGTACTGACTAAAACAATTCAATGAACTAAAGCTTTCCCTAAAAGGAAATGGTAAAGTTTTTGGAGCTTTTGAATTTAGAAAAAGAGATTAACTCTGTGTGTGAGAAAGTGCACATCCATACACACCCTAGAGTATTAAATAATCTAATTTTAAAAGGGCAGTTGAATCTGTTCACCTTTTAAAATAGCTGGCAGATGGCCTTTCACACTGAAAGCCTGAGGGTTTTCTTTTTGAATGGATTGCTGTGCTCTGTTTTAAATACTGTATAGAATTTGTTTAATTCTTTTTAAATATTTGTATACTGAGTGTTTTTAGCTTCAAATGTCTTTTAATTGTTGTAAGCCGCTTTGGGTCCTTTTAAGGAGAAAGGTGGGGCAAAAATATTTTAAATAAATAAATTGTATTGTGAGAGTAAACTTTTTCTCTCTGGATAACTTGTGATCAACAAAGAAACTAATTGGCAAACAATTTATAACTGATAAAAAGTGTCTCTCATTTTTCCTTTTTTGCAATGCAAGGTAGTGGTAGATTATCCTGTTTGCAAAGCTTGCACAGCTATGAAACAGGATGGCAGAAACAACGTGTGTGTAAGGGCAATCATGCAAGTGATTTCTCCTTGCCTTCAACTCATTGCTTCCAATCAGCTGTGCAATTGGGGAAGGGAATGCAACCAACAGTCCGAAATATACCTCCCACAACTTGACTGATTGCTCTTACATGATTGTGCAAGTCAACAAGATTCTGGCCATGACTATCTGCACTTTAAGATAAAAATTAAATTTTGGGTTTTGGAGAGCAGAAAACAGGCAGAGGTTCCTTGATCTTTGCTCCCTCCCCACTACATCAATGCCATAGTCCTTCATGGGCTGAAAGCATCTTGTTTTCTTTAGGGATTCTACCCTTCTTAAGCCTTAACACATGCACCACAAACCTGAGCACATGGCAACAACTGGATGGAGCTGTTGTTTATCCCATTTCCCACCCACCGCTTTCCTCTTTTGTTTCTCCTGTGCAACATTTCAGAAGATAAGTTCCCTAGAGCAAAGATCCATCCTTTGGATTCTTAGGTGTCATGCTCAATGGAAGCACAATAACAGGATCTTGATCCTTTTAACTGGAGATACCAGGGCTTAACGCTAGGATCTTCTGGATGCAAAATATTATGATCTTCCACTGAGCTACAAGCTTTCTTTCACAGGAAACACTAGGACTGTAAGTCAACAGTACTACTGGGCCTATTGAGAGAGAGTAAAACAGAACTTAATTAAAATGCAGAGCCTTCGTTTTCAGAGGAATAACTCTTGTCTGAAGGAGCCGCAGGGAAGGGAGTGTAAGAAATGACATTCAGTTCGCCAGCATGTTTTTTTAAAAAATTAAACCAAAAGAATAAGAGTAGTAACAATAGAAATAAGAATCATTTTAGGGACAGATGTCCGCAATTTGACCTTGCAGGGTCTGCTCAAAATCAATAAGTGTGGCATTTCACAGAAAGGCAGGGAAAAAAGGAAGACTGGGGCCAGCAGAGGGATAAACAAGCCCTAGCAACAGCAGGAAGTGCCCTTGTAATTCTGAGATAATGAAATGCTTCTAACAGGGCCTGACTGCTGAATATTACAAGAGCCATCATCTTGTGTGAGTTGCATGCGGCTTTATTTTGTGCTTCCCTGCATGAAGTGAATACTGTTCACAGTGGAGTTGTAGGAAACAGTCATTACTATTTATTTGGAGAGAGATGAGTGACTGTTCTAAATAGCATCCAACAGCAGTACTTGAAGGAGTGTTCTGTGTTTTTCTTTTTCTAGATTATCTCCCTCCCTTTCCAAATCCTTCCATCACCCCTTCCAGCCCTTTCCCCATGCCTTGGGGGTGGGCAATGCCCCATCACGCTGCCCAAACATGGGCAGTGCGATTCAAAGGGGAAATGAAACAAATTCACATATTGCTGTTAAAGCAGGACAGTGAAGCTCACGACATGGTGGTTCGCATTTCTAGAACAAAAAGCCCAGGTTTTTATTCTGTGGAAGCAGAAGATAACACATGAACATCAGATTATTTCTCAGATACATCCTAGATTCTTAAACGAGTATCCCTGAAAATATAACTCCCACCATATTCTCTCTGCAATACTATAAACTTTGCTCTGCTTTGGCTTTCTGAAATTAGCTCATATTCCATCTTGTGATTCTCTGAATTGCTTCCAGTAGCTTTTTTCAGGGCCTCTCTTCCCATTCCAAGAAGTTACTCGTATGATACAGAATGATGTATGTCCACTTATTTCTGGCTAAACAGAAAAGGAAGGAAAGCATTCCTGCAAACACTGTGATTCTCTGCAAGCTGGCAAAGCAAGATATCCAGAAGTATATTCTGGAAAGCACACTGGTCTCCGTTTTACGGACTATTCCACTCCTCTGCTCAGTTCCTATCCCCACTTGAATGTCAATTCACAAGTTGGTGTAAAGCTGAACATCTCATATTTTGTTTCATTGGTACCCTGTTTCATTTTCAGCAATCTGTTCTGCTCTCCACTTCACCCTAAGCACAACAGCATTGTGAAACAGGTAGGTCAAGATAAGAAAGTGTCTCTTTCACCCAGTAGGCTTAGTGAGATTTGAACTCACTTGAAGTCCTAATTCAATACTCTAATCACTCTACCACACTGGTTCATCATTTAAAGTTTCTGCCATTGTTTTATCCATCCTAAGAGTTCCTTTTTTGAAAATGAAAAATTTTAAAAAAGCCAAATAACATGAGAAGGAACTGTTTCAATATCACAAGAAATAATTGACAACAAAATACATTTGAAAAAATAATATACAGTATTTAAAAGTAACCTTCTAGGCTCTGGATGAAAGTAAGAGGTGCACCCTTCAAGGAATGGTGATGGGCCTGAGTTCACCCAATAGGTTTCATAGCTCAAGAAATTAAAACCTCAATGCCCGAAGTCCCTTGTTCAACATCTAACCAATATACCACATTGGCTTATAAATTGCAAGAAGAAAGGTTGATGTGGTTCTTAGACAACTTTTTATTCACTACAGTTGACACAAACAAATGGAGGCTTGTTCCAGAAGAGTTATTGTGGAATCATCATGGCATGTTTACTCACATCCAGTGACAACCTACCATTTTCCCCCAATGCAACTTCCCTTTCTCTTTTTCCCCCCGCATGGAGAGATTCCCTTACCATAAAATCTTTTGTCTTTTCCAGAGGTGTGCTGACTGAAACCAGCATTGTACAGCAGATACTTAGTGTAAGTGTTGCAGTGGACACCATTTTTATTATCTCAAAAAATTAAGCAACATTGTGTAGCAATATGGCTGCTTCTTGCTTATATTTAAAAACGTTGAAGCACCACAGAAATGAAGGGAGTATTACAGTATAAGACCAGAACTTTTAAGCAAAGCATTAGAATTAAAGTGTTAATGTTAAATCTGAGCCATTTGGGGGCCTAGTCCAGAAAAATGGCTCTTAACATTTAATATTCTAAAATCAACATTCGACAAGTTATATAATTTATTATTATTATTTGCTTGTTAAGTTTTTTACTTTGGGATATTTTCTCTCCAAAAGCACATGCCATTTAATACTCCCATTTCCAAAAGAAAAGGACCTATGTCTGCCTTACAAAACGAAGAGTAGACTGGTCAACCCCACCTTAGTCCTTTAAGTGCACTTAGACCACAATGCCCAGAAACTTCAGTTGTAGCTGCCATGAGCCTATTACATTATCAGGGCTTTGGGGAGATGTCATTTGACATCACTTAAGAGTCCGAAAGTTGAGAACAGTTGCTCTGTAAAGAACAAATGGACTATTCTTAGTTTTGCTTTCATAGCATAACAAAAACAAGAATGTGACAGTACCAACCAAGTTGGATGAGAAAGAATGTTAGCCTGCAGGAACCAAGACAATCCAGAATCGCACTGTATCAAAAAGATTATTACTTATTGCAGCAGCACAATTACTCTAGCATGGCCTTTTGCATCTCATGAAGTTAACTATAATATGCAAAAGCTCATGCTAATATTTTAACATCAGTTTTTAAGGTGCCAGGTCATTTTAGAGAGCTTAATATTTTTGCTATAAATCTTTCCTTTAAGTGGGTTGGGTAATGGCTCCAGTCACTGCTCTGTTTTTCAAATTAAACCAGAAGCACAGTTATTTATTAGCTCTAGCAACCGTCTATCATGAATTACTTGTGACTTTGCTTACTATGAGGATTGTAGTTTTTTTTGTCCCCCCCCCCAAAAAAAAGCTGTACTTTGGACATCGGACATTTCAAAACAGTCACATGCATATAACAATATCTCCACTTTAACCGGGGGGGGGGGGGGAACTGTGCATCTCTTTTCTCCCATAACTGAAAAAGGTATTGGAAGGAGGGGTGATTTGGAAGAGAAATATAAGTGGGAAAGAAAGGATTTATGCATCTCTCCACACACTGCTGACTTACTTACTCATGCCAGCAGTCAGCACAAGCCATTGTTCTGTTCAAATTCTTAGCCTCCTCACACCCAGAGTTTATAAAATAGAGTATAGGTTGCTTTTTTATAAAAAAATAGAGTATAGGTTGCTGTCCTCTGAAGATGCCGGCCACAGAGACTGGCGAAACGTCAGGAAGAACAACCTTCAGAACACGGCCAAAGAGCCTGAAAAACCCAGAACAACAACAAAAAATAATAGTAGTGGAGAGACTGTTATATTCATTTGCACTTTCATATCTAGTCTGACTGCCTCACATTTTATATGTTTATGAGGTCAGAATGAGTGTAGTGTTAGAGAGACCATGAAGGGAATGGCATTTTTAAAATTGAAACAGAAGAGAATGGCATTTCCCCTGCTGTTCTACTCTCGGTTCTAATCTTTGCTACAGATACTGTCTTTCTATTAAACGGATGTTTAAATATTTAACAATGTGAAATATTCACAGAAGACAAAATTGTTATAACAATTTGTTAAACGTCTTGGGACTATCTGCAGGGATGACAAAATGTTCTGTTTCCACACCTGCCATCGTACATCCAGGATTTATAATAATGCTAATAACATCTGTTATTTGATTCACAAAGCTTTTTACCGGCAGGATCTCCAAGTGCAGATAACTAGTAGTCACCTAAATAGCAAAGGTATGCGGCTTTCTGGAAGCTGGTTCAAACCATTTAGAGCACTGGTTCTTAACCTTGGGTTATTCAGGAGTTTTGGACTGCAACTCCCAGAAGCCTTCACCACCAACTGTGCTGGCTGGGGTTTCTGGGAGTTGCAGTTCAAAAACATCAGAGTAACAAAGGTTAAGAACCACTGATTTAGAGGACCAAAGGCTGAGGACCAGTGGCTTAGAGCAGTTGTTCCCAACCTTGGATACCCAGATGTTCTTGGAGTACAACACCCTGAAATCCTAGCCAGCACAGCTAGTGGGGAAGGCTTCTAGAGCTTTTAGTCCAAGAACATCTGGAGACCCAAGGTTAGGAACCACCAGCCTAGAGACGTGTCCTGGCAGTAAAGTATTCTCAGGTTCTAGGCTGAATCTGAGAATATATCATCCTCCCATCTATCTGTGGTAATTTTATTCATTGACTGACTTCATTAGGCTGCGCAACAGCTGAAGTGCCAATAACCCATCCTGAAGAAGGGGAATTCCTCAACTGTTCAGTCACCCTACAATTATGATTTTTGGGATGCTCGATGAATACTAAATGTTATCCACTCCATTCTCCTCCTCATCAGAGAGAATGAGCATGTTCACTGGGTTGTGTCCAACTGGTTGGACGTGTTCAAGGATGACTTTGTGCTGATGGGGTCATTTCAAATTTAGGTCATCACGTAACTGCTCTGCTGTAATACTTTACATTGATAGCTTAACACTGCTTTGCTACTGTTTCTACTACTGTGGGGGCCTCACTTAGACAAGGGGTGCCTTGCGAGTGTCCACTAGCAATGTACTAATGACCAAAATTCTATTGGTGTAAATGTACACCATGGAAGCCTGGTGATGTCATCATTTGACATAGGTGAAATTTCTTATCTCCCTCGCCTCTTTCAAGTTCCAAGGCTCCTCAGGGTCTGGGGAAGGCTTTGGGAGCCACAGAATGGAAGCAAAGCAAAAAACAGCCACCAGATCACCAACGGCAGTACCAATCCTGGTGGTAGTGATCTAGCAGTGACATTTAACTATTAAAGACTCCCTCCCCACCACACCCCCAGTCCCAAGCTCCCAAACACTTCCCCTAGGCAAAAAGGACCCCTAGGGAGACTCAGAATCTGAAAGCAGCCTGGGGAGACTGGAAGGTTTCAATTAATTTAAATTAAATGTTGTCAGGGCCGAATGATGACATCATCAGGGTTTTGCTGCTGTAAATTTATACATGAAGATTTTTGTTCAAGAAAGTATTCCATTCCATTTTGCATCTTGCTAGCTCCTTTGTGCTGTGCAAAAAATACATGGACATTCTAGCCAATCTTGAAATTGCAACTTGTACAAAAATATAACAGACAATACAAAACAGTATTTGCAACGCCACTTAAGATTGATAAAATGGTGATATAAAACTTGAAAAATCTCTGTCAAAATGCCCTTTAAAAACAACTTTTGAAAGCAATTAAAAATAATGCACCAAAAAGTAACAATTTATCATTCTGCTTTTGGAATGTACAGTAATTAGTTATTGTACATAGCTAATTTTAGCCCCTATAGTTGGCACTCACTAGGACTCTGGTAGAATGATAGCATGATTTCAATAAGAATCCAAGGCAGACTTTTCAGCATCACAGTAATCGAAGTTTATGCACCAACCCCCCATGCTGAAGAGAATGAAACTGACCAATTCTAAGAAGACATACAACACTTTCTAGAACTGACACCAAAGAAAGATGTTCTTCTCATTATAGGGGACTGTAATGCTAAAGTAGGGAGTCAAGGTAAAAGGAACAACAGGGAAGTTTGGCCTTGGAGTTCAAAACAAAGCAGGGCAAAGGCTAATACAGTTTTGTCAAGAGAACAAGCTGATCGTTACAAACACTCTTTTCCAACAACACAAGAGGTGACTCTACACATGAACATCACCAGATGAGCAATACCGAAATCAGATTGATTATGTTCTCTGCAGCCAAAGACGGAGAAGCTCTATACCTGGAGCTGATTGTGGCTCTGATCATCAGCTTCTCATAGCAAAACTCAAGCTTAAACTGAAAAAAGTAAGAAAAACCACTGGGCTACTCAGGTATAATCTAAACCAAATCCCTTATGAATACACAGTGGAAGAACAGATTTAAGGAAATAGATTTGGTGGACAGAGTGCCTGAAGAACTATGGATGGAGGCTTGTAACACTGTACAGGAGGCAGCAACAAAAACCATCCAAAAGAAAAGGAAATGCAAGGAAGCAAAGTGGCTGTCCAATGAGAACTTACAAATAGAAAAGAAGAGAAGGGAAACAAATGCAAAGGAGATAGGGAACATTACAGAAAACTGAATGCAAACTTCCAAAGAACAGCAAAGAGGCACAAGAGGGCCTTCTTAAATGAACAGTGCAAAGAAATAGAGGAAAATAATAGAAAGAGATCTGTTCAAGAAAATTGGAGATATTAAAGGAACATTTTGTGCAAAGATAGACATCATAAAGGACAAAAATGGTAGGCAGAAACAGAAGACATCAAGAAGAGGTGGCAAGAACATACAGAGGAATTATACCAGAAAGATCTGGATGTCCCAGACAAAAAAAAGAGGACAAAAGCTGTTTGCACAACTATAAATACTCAACTATCAAACAAACAGCAACAGAGCATGGACAGAGTTCCTATTCCAGTCTTCTGAAGATGCCAGCCACAGAGACTGGCAAAAGGTCAGAAGGAACAACCTTCAGAACATGGCCACAGAGCCTGAAAAACCCACAACGACAATCACTGAATTGTTTGTATCTGATATTCTTTGTAAGACATAATTTAACATATCTCTTTTACATCCTACTTTTACTGTAGACCTTAGAGTAGACCTTTGGTCTAGATGGGCAGGGTAAAAATCCAATAAAATAAATATAAATATAAATAAATACTGCATGTTTTTTTTTTGTACTGAGACTAAGCACTAGTTCAGATCACGATTCTTTTTCATTTTTCAGTTTGTGTGCAGTATGATTCTATGCATGTTAATTTATAGCTAAGCTCCACAATGGGCAGGAGATATAACCCCAAGTAAGTATGCACAGGATTAAAGTCTTATGAATTTTACTCAAGAGAAACATTGTCATTGCTAAGATTCTCAAGAGAATAATATGATGTATAAATCCAAGTAAACAAACCCTGTTGAGTGTGTCATGACAAGAGGTGATCATTACTTTTCCAAAGGGTAGATGTGTCTTCTGAAGACACCCTGTATAAAAGGATGTAGGAACCCTCATAGCCTGTTGGTAAATTGCATTCCACTTAAATACATAGTGAGACACACTAAAAGTTAGAAAAGAACATGGAAGATGCTTCACATTCTTCACAAGAGGTCGGCTAAATGTAATTGGACGTCAGTCAAAATGGCAAAAAGCTGTTACTTGTTTCTATTATTTTAGAGTGGAGCAGAAGGAGGATCATGGCCCAATGTTGGTGGCAGACAACATTGGCAATTATAGGCCCATCGCCAATGTTTCTTTTCTCAGCAAGGTAGTTGAGAGGGTGGTGGCCGACCAGCTTCAAGCTCTCTTGGATGAAACCGATGCCCTGGATCTGTTTCAGTCGGGCTTCAGGCCGCGGCACGGCACGGAAACGGCATCGGTTGCCCTGCTGGATGACCTACTGAGGGAGGCCAACAGAGGCAAAATGCCCTTGCTTGTCGTCCTTGATATCTCAGCTGCTTTTGATACCATCAACCACTGTATCCTCCTGGGGAGGCTCTCCGAGTTGGGGATTGGTGGCCTTGCTCTCGCTTGGCTCTGGCCCTTCTTGGAGGGCCGTCCCCAGAGAGTTCAGCTTGAGGAGAATGTTTTGGCCCCATAGTCCCTCAGTTGTGGGGTCCTGTAGGGTTCGATCATCTCCCCAATGCTGTTTAACATCTATATGAGGCCGTTGGGGGGGTCATCCGGGGATGTGGAGCTTCGTGTCACCAATATGCTGATGGCGCCCAGCTCTATATCTCCTTTTTTCCATCTGCAGTGGATGCCATTCCGTTTTTTGGGCACTGCCTGGAGGCCGTTCTGCAATGGATGCAGCCGACTGGACTGAGGTTGAACTCGGACAAGTCAGAGGTTCTGTGGGTGGGTGGCTCCCTCTCTTTTTGGGGGGTGACTCTCACCACAAAGAATTTGGTTCACAGTCTGGGGGTCCATCTTGACCTGGCGCTTACCATGGAGACCCAAGTAGCATCCGTGGTTCAGTCTGCCCACTTACATCTTCGGCGGATCGCCCAGCTGCATCCCCATCTAGACACAGGGGCACTCACCATACTCGTCCATGCACTCGTAGTCTCAAGAATAGACTACTGTAATGCCCTCTATGTGGGGCTTCCTTTGAGACTGATGCGGAAGCTTCAGATGGTCCAGAACATGGAGGCCAGGCTATTAACGGGGTGAAAAGATTTCACCATATTTCGCCCCCCTCGGCCGCCGTACACTGGCTAGCTATCTGCTTCCACACTGATTTCAAGGTGCTAACCATTACATATAAAGCCCTTAATGGTTTAGGACTTCTATACCTGGCAGAGCACCTTCTTCTGCCCAGTTCTACCCGTATCACCCCTTCCAGTCAGGCTGGGTGGCTCAGGGACCTAACTCCAAGAGAGGCCCAGTGGGGAAAAACTAGAAATCTGGCCTTCTCGGCAGTGCCCCCTTGCCTTTGGAACAACTTGCCTGTAGAGATCCACCTGGCTCCCTTGCTGAGGGCCTTCAAGACTAACCTGAAGACATGGCTATACAGGCAGGCCTTACTACAGCCATTACCTAGCATATCCCCCCTTTTCTTTTCTTTTTCTCTCCTTCTTCTTTTTCTTCTTCTTTTCCTTTCCCATCTTGCACTAATCTGGATTTTATCTTAGTTTATTTTTATATTATATGTAAAGCACCCAAGTAGACACATTCTAGACGAGCGGTATATAAATCTAATAAATATATAAATAAATTCACCACCACCACATACCTGCCTACATCAGAGATGATAATGATAATAATTTTGTACCGTCAGGTTAATTCTGACTTAGAGCCCCACTTTCCAGGTTTTTCTAGATAGAGAACACAAAGAAGTAGCTTGGCATTACAGTATCTTATTCTGGGGATGCCATGGGACTGTGCAGCTTGCCCAAGGCTACACAGGCTGGCTCTTCTAACAAGAGGCATAATTAACTTGCAACCTCTACCTAAACCACTGAGCTATCCAGCCAGCATACATCACAGATACCAGACCCCCAGTCTCTTATTCAAGACCCACATCTGATCTTACATGCATCATACTGAAATATTTCAACATAAGCACATTTTATGTGGATTTGTGTCATGTCGGATTTATGATATGTCATGACTACAATAACATCAGAATATAGGTCTAAGGGATGTGGTGGCGCTGCAGAAGCCTCTGTGCTGCAAGGTCAGAAGACCAGCTATTGTAAGATTGAACCCACGCGACAGAACGAGCTCCCGTCGCTTGTCCCAGCTCCTGCCAACCTAGCAGTTTGAAAGCATGTAAAAATGTGAGTAGATAAATAGGTACCACCTCCATGGGAAGGTAACGGCGTTTTGTATCTAGTCATGCTGGCCACATGACCACGGAAACTGTCTTTGGACAAACGCTGGCTGCATGGCTTGGAAACAGGGATGAGCACCGTGCCCTAGAGTCGGACACGACTATACCAAATGTCAAGGGGAACCTTTATCTTTACCTAAAAGCCCACAAATTTTTATTTTTAATTTGGTCCATGATTGCATATTCTTCCTTGGCTTCTAGCTGTGGTAGACCTTTTCTTCCCCAGAGTCACCAATGAAAGAACTTAAAAGCTGCCCGTGATACAGGTAGAACTAATGTGAAATGATGCCTGGTAACTGCAACGTATAATTTCAGTCTCAAGGCGCCAATTTCCCAGTCAGTTTGTAGTGACACTGGAGCGTTACTGTAACAGGATTTCTGCACAATTACCATCACACATTAGTAAGCTATTCATTTCAGAAACAGAGATGAAGGAGTGCAATAAAATCTTTATTTCCCTAATAAAGAAGGGGCTCTCCCCACCTCTCAAATCTTTAAAAGTGAGGCTCAGAAAATTAAGAATATTTTGAGTTGGAGAGGGCAGAAAACGATGCAGTCTGAGGAACATTGATCACAAAAGAAACGGAATGCCACATTACGTATCATATTACAAATAGAAGCAGATATTAATCCTGTAAGAAACAGTGATACCTGTGAAGGTAATTTGATGCCCTGAATAAGGAAAGAGGTTTCATAGCACCAGACAGATTTTAGATTAGCTGTGATCTCATAAACCAGTCATTAGTATCCTATATTCTTAATGGAAATTTATGTAATATGAAAACTGGTATTTTCTCTCTGTGTGTGTGTGTGTGTGTGTGTGCGCGTACGTGCGCACATGTATGTACATATATATGTATGTGCACATGTATTGTGCGTATATATGTATATATATATGTACCTAACTCACTAAACACCCCAATGAGTTAGGTATCTGGCTGTGAAACCACAAGTTGGGAGTTTGATTCCTCACAGTTCCTCCTGGGAAAAGAGCCAGTCTGTGTGGCCTTGGGCAAGCTGCACAGTCCCAGGTTGTCTCCAGAAGAAGGAAATTGTAAATCCTGAAAAGGGTCATCATAAGTCAAAATTCACTGGATGATACCTCATCATCATCAACTTTGCTACTAGTTGGACGGGATTAAAATGCAAATAAACAAATTATCATAATCATCATGATTATGATTATACAGAAACACCTGGCACAGTCAACTTTATAAAAACGTTGACTGGTATTATATAACAGATACAAATTTTAACCTTAAACCTAAGTATCTGTTCAATATCAGCACAGTATGTATGCTGTTCCTAATATTGGTGTTTTTTGTAGCTCTAGTAGTGTGATTTCTGGGATCTGCAACTGCTTAAAAGTACTGTGTGAAATTTCTTGATATTGTTCCCAACGACCCAATGACTATGGGGACCACTGAGGTTTGCTTCTTCCAGAGGCGATATGTTTCAATAGCCAGGTCTCTGTACTTTGTTAGTTTTTCCAATTCTTTATTTTCAACCCTGGCATCTCCTGGAATTACAATATCAATGATCCAGACCTTTCTTCATTCTGTTACTGCTATGTCTGGTGACTTATGTTCAAGGTGTCTATCCATTTGGATCTGGAAATGACTTCCTCGTTTTCTGACACCTTTTCTATCTGATGTTCCCATGGGTTTTTGGAGGCTGGCAAGTTATATTTTTTTGCATAATGACCAGTGCCACATCATCATCATCTTTGTTGTTATTATGGTACCCATTTACATTGTTAGGAAGCTCTCTTCTCTTCTGCCTTATTTCTACCCCACCTGTTCTCCTAGTACTGGGACCCAAGGCATCTCCCAACATGATTAAAAACTGATATAGCTAAACACATCCATCCAGCATCCTCCTGAATTTTGGTATGCATGGAACTAAAACTGCAGAAGTAGATGCAGCTGTTTGGTGAGGTGCCAAACATGTACCTACTCATACGACTAATCACATGTCTGACATTTTGCGAAATAACAACATCCACCTTTTTATAGCTTCAGTTCCACACACAGTAAAAGCCAAAACTATACTGGGCAATAAAGTTATAAATACTGAAACACAATTAAACATTTTATTATATTAAAACAACAAAATTAAATTGCACTGCCTAAGAGTGATGAGGTCAACGGCAGGGGAAAATTGCCTTTAATTAAAAAGTTCCTGCTTCAATCTTGGGATTCCCTAGATTCACCCACAACTTAACCTGCAATCAGTCTCATTGTAGCTGAGTTAGGAGAACACAGAGATTGAAGAAATAACTCTTTAAACACCGGCAGTTTGCTACTGTCAGTAATATCATCTAGCAGGGGAAAATTATTGATAATGATACAGTTCTTACTTAGAACTCAAGGCATGCCCAACTCATCCACAATGAGACTAGTTATGGATAAGATGGGTGACACACACACAAACCCGGATCGAAGCAGGAAGTTTTTAATTACCAGGAATCTCTCCTTTTGTTGACAATCATGATTCAGTGAACAGGACTATAATCACAAATATAGAATTTTAATCTGATCATGTTGTATTCTTGCCTTGCTATCGTACTTTTGAAATACAGTAACAGATTAATGTATCAAATAAATATCTCCTAATCTGAATGTACAAAAGTCTCTCCCTTCAGAAACAGGTACAAACACTCATATTAAAAGCCACTGTTTGTATTAAAGAATTTTTATTTTCAAGACAGATAAAACTCTGCAAAAGAAATAACCTTTCATCTGCTAGTTAGAGAATGAAAAGGATTTAGGACAGAAAGAAAGATGCAAAATGTCTAAGTCCATTTTGCATACATACTCTCTCACATCATGGCAAACACACACACACACACACACACACACACACACACACACACACACACACACACACACACACACACACACACACACACACACACACACACACACACACACAGAGTCTCTGAAATGCAGCAGCTTAGTGTTAAAATATGTCACCTTTAGCTTTTGCAATGCCTGGCATAACTACAGGACTAAAAACCGGCTAAATTAGAATAACGCTTTAAGATTAACTTTACTTTAATTACTTATATCTACCTATCAAAGCACGCCTCTTCCTTGTAGTAAAATGGCTTATCAGGGATGGGGACTTAAGCTGTAGGACTCACTATCAAGTTGGACGTAAGCTACACCGGTGACTCAACTTATCACAACTGACTACACCAGGACTTGAGATTTGCCAAAATCCTTGAATTTCAACATATTGCATCTTGACACTGTATATAGAATAGCTGATATTTACTGAAGGATAGTTCAGGATTTTAGAAACAAAGAAACTTCACTTCCATACTTCATTAACTTCTTTTTTAATGTCTCCTGTCCTAGATCTTTTCCCTGCTGAAGGGCTGGACAATGTAATTTAACTGAAGGACAAAGCAATGTGATGTGAAAGAGGCAAGATAAAGTCAGTTCCCTGAAGGAAGTATGGATAGTTAAGGTACCCTTGGAGGAGCAGAGCAGAATAAGACAGGCAAGACAATTAGTAAAAAGGGTTTCAAATTTGAGAAAATGTAGTGCAAAGAAGCAGCGGTGGGTGTGTCTTGAGTGTTGTTGTTGTTGTTTAGTCATTTAGTTGTGTCTGATTCTTTGTGACCCCATGGAGCAAAGCACGCCAGGCCCTCCTGTCTTCCACTGCCTCCTGGAGTTGGGTCAAATTCATGTTGGTCGCTTCGATGACACTGTCCAACCATCGCATCCTTGTCGTCCCAACTGGGAGCATAATCATCCAAGGACGAGCCAGAGCGTAAGAAAAAAACACATAAATGATAATATAGAATAGGTTTTCAAGTGGTTTCCCTATATAGATGATTGTGTCCCTATACCTTCAATGGGAGAGTTTCAAATGAAGCCTTTCTTTGGCCATATTAGTAGCGCAGGTGCTGTTGCGGTTCTCAGGCTTCCTCGCCTACCAACTAAATACAGTGGTGCCTCACACAACGAGTGCCTCACACAACGATGAATTCACACAACGATGCCTTTTTCTGTTAAATCTGCTGCCTCACACAGCGATGCTTCCTATGGGGGATTTTCACACAACGATCTCCCTTTTCGCTCCTGTAAAAGTGTCTTACATTGGAAACCATTAGACAGACCATCCAATGGTTTCCAATGGAGAAAATTCAAAAAATCATCATAAATTAACGAAGTTTCAGAACAACACCAAAATCAGTTTGCATAGGTTTCAGGAGGTGGACTAACCATTGCAATAATTTAAAACAGCTTCCAAACATTGTAAGACACTTTTACAGGAGCGAAAAAGGACTTCGCGAAGGCATTGAAATGTATTGAGTCGGCTTCAATACATTCCAATATAGGAAACATTGTTTCACTCAACGATGTTTCTTATGGGGATTTTCACTGAACGATGGCAATCCGTTCCAATTGGAACGGATTAACCTGTTTTCAATGCATTCCTATGGGAAATGGTGTTTCACAGAACGATGTTTCACACAACGTTGATTTTTTTGGAACCAATTAACATCATTGTGTGAGGCACCACTGTAAATGCATGTCCCAGACTGGCCCCTTTGGTGGAAGCTGATGTGGTCTAAATAAAGTTGGTGGAGGGGAGGGCGGAGGAGCGACATGCCATTTATTGCAGTTTTCACGTCCAAATGGCATAAAGAGAGAAGGACAAGCTACAGGTAGCAGTGCAAGGGAGAAAGGGCAGGCCATCCAAAGGATCAAAAGCAGACACTTTGTGTTTCTATTTGACTACATTGAGTTTGGAGGGGGAGGAAGGGAGGGGGAGGGGGCAAAGCAGATTAAGAAGGAAAGGGTGTGTATGAATCCAGACAAGAGACCTACCTCCCCAACAGGATCTCTGCGTCAGTGTGGATCTCCAGCCCAGCTTTTGGAGCCTCTTTTATTTTTACAAGAGAGACTCTTAACACTTTGCTGCAGATCCCCCCTACACCTCTGTTTCCACTTTGCCTTCCAGCGGCTCCCCACCTTCTCTTCCTCTCTTTTGCATGCAACAAACAAATGTACCCCACAAAAAATAAAGAGGAGGAAAAAAATAAAACTACAACAACATGCCTTTCTTTGCTTTCTTAAGTGCTCAGTTTGCTGATATCCTGAAGTGGCTTTTTAATTTAGCACTTCATGATACCAGAAATTCAAACCAGAAGGAGCTTTGGCAGTTTTAACAGCTGCAAGGCTCAATTTTAGTCCATCTCCAGCAACCGCACATGAACTAAATGAACTAAACTAGTATCCTGTTGGACACACCAACCCACACCAAAAAAGTAGAAACCCCTAACAGGGGATCAAAAAGGTGTGGGGTATGCTGGGAGCAAATTGAAGTAAATTAGTCCACTTGTCATGTGGGTACCATAAAAAAGAACGAACCAATCTGCTCCAGCAATGCACCACACAAGAGGAAAAATGCTTATCTGGACATGGTCCACACAGTGATTCCATCTGAGCCCTTTCATAGCTGAGACGTCAACGCACAAATACTAGCCTTAGTGAAAAAGCACCTGCCCCACAAACCATCATTTTTGGGGAACCTCTGGTCCTCCACTCGCATCGTCACTCGCTAGTGCTAATGGGAGTTGGAGTCTACAAATATTGGGAAATCAAAGAAGTTCACGTCACAGGCAGCTCTGCTTAGCATAACCATTACATGCAAATGAGCTTCCATTCTTTTTGGTCATTCGGCTTTCACTTTGCACAATTATTGACAAATAAATAGGTTGTTTGATTTTCATTAATACTGCCTTAATTTATGTACATACCTGGAGGGAAAATTCCATTCCGATCTAATGCTCGTAACAACTCAGATATTTTTTTAAGCTGCAACAACATTAAATAGGAGTTTAATGCCATCACCGATTACTCCTGGGGATTTAATATTTCTTAATAAATTAAACAAGCATTTTCAGCTCATCAGCATTCGGACCTTATAAGTCGAAAAGTGCAAAATGTAGGAGTTGGGTTTCCTTTTTAGGTGATAAGAGCGCTCTTTCTTTCCTTCTTTTTGCATGGAAGTCTCAAGGTTGCCTCTCCTTCAGACACACAGAGACACGTATCTAACCGCAAAATATCCTATTCTCTCCTGTCCTTTAAGATGCTACTCAAAGAGAAGCCACCTGCTTCTCTGAAGTCTCAAACACCAGGAAAGGAGCTACTGCAATATGATTTTATTTTTATTTTATTTTTTGCTTCATCTTCCCCCAACACCTATGAAGATGACATTCCAAAATGAGACAGATTGATGGTGATACACAAAGCAGGCTGCACCACCACAGCGGAAGAGCCCCTTTTGTCCCTAAGGAATGTGATGATTAATTGGACTTTGGAGTGACGACAAGGATTTTCTCTTAAGTCGAAAAGAAATCATATGCAACCAGAGCATTCGCCTTCTGCAGTATGTTTTTAAATGTCTGGTGTTTATTCCTTTTAACAATTTGCAGGAGAAAGACCCAATCTTCTGGAAACCTGAGAACGATCAGTTATTTAAAGTTAAGAATAGGTAAGTATTATAGGTACACATTTTAAGTTTCCAGACAAAAGACCTTTTTATTCAGACAAATGCTTTGGTATCTATAGGCTTGACTGTTGTGGGAGGAGTTTCATTGGTTGGGTAGTGGTGTTTGCTGTTGGTGGATAAAAAATTCTTAACTTGCTTTTTAATGTTCTAATAGTATTTCTGCTGCTGGATAGTTCAGTGGTTTGGGTATCTCGCTGTGGAGCCAGAGGTTCGATTTCTCACTGTGTCTCCTGTGAGTAGAGCCAGGCTATGTGGCCTTGGGCAAGCTTCACAGTCCCAGGGCACCCCCAGAAGAAGAGAATGGTAAACCACTTCTATTGTATACAGTGGGGTCTTGACTTGAGAACTTAATCCGTATTGGAAGGCAGTTCTCAAGTCAAAAAGTTCTCAGGTCAAATCTGCATTTCCCATAGGAATGCATTGAGAACCATTTGATCCGTATCTGCTCTTTTCCGTCCATAGAAACTAATAGGAAGCTGCTATTCTGCCTTCGACCACTAGAGGGGGATATTTTGTTCCTTTTTTTCTTAGGTCAAGAAAGGTTCAGGGAAGGCAGGGAAAATACAGTCCAGGCAGTACAGTGGACCCTTGACTTACATAATTAATCCGTATTGGAACGGTTGCTGCAGGTCAAAAAGTCTGTAGGTCAAGTCTCCATTGACCTACAGTGCATTGAAAACCGATTAATCCCGTAACAGGCCATTTTTGTTCCATTTTGGTTTTTTTCTGGTCTGTAAGTCAAATCTCAGTCTGCAAGTCAAATCTAAATTTTGCGGCCAGAGAAGTCTGTAACTCAAAAAGTCTGTAAGTCAAGCCGTCTGTAAGTCAAGGGTCCACTGTACTGGGAAGACTCTGGAAATGGTTGCCGTAAGTCAGAATTGACTTGAGGGCACATGGCTATTATTATTAATGTTTTCACTGTATTTATTTTTGTATGATATTACCACTGAAACACTGTCTTGAAGGCAGAAAGATATAGTGTGCATTGGCCTAGTGAAATAAAGAATCTATATGTGAACATGGGTCATTTCTCTGTTTCCACTATAATTCCAGATTAATCACATTTTGACATCTGAACTTGCTCTGCCTACAAAGGACCTGCGGGATATGCATCTTAAGATTAGTTTTCTTTCAACAGATGAACTGACTAAATCTAATCTAGTAAAAGAAAATCAATTTTGTGAAGGGGTCGTGGGGTCTCCCCTGGTGCCCCTCGTGGGCTGTTGGCCCCCACCCCAGATGCTTAGGCCAGAACCACAGGGGCAGCTGGTTCCAGTTCAAGGATGGGTTGGAGACTTGACTGACAAGTCCTGGGAAGGGGAAGGAACTGTCAGTAAGGAGAGCCACCTGAAGGACAGCAGAGAGCAGGAGGCTTCTCTACAGCTGGGGCTATAAGAGGCAATCTAGAGGAGGAAGATGGGGTGGAGAAGAAGGATGGAGGAGGCCTGGAGGGATGCCTGGGGGGAGGTTGAGGAGGCCTACAAAGGAGGAGGAGATATTGGAGCTTGAGGATCAATCACTGAGACTACATTTACCAGGAAGATTCATGGACCAGGGTCCCTGGTGGCCTGACAAGCCATACTCAGCCCTGGCACCATGACCACCACCTCTAGCCAACACCAGGCCAAGCAGGCAACACACACTGACACAGAGAAAATGCTGGAGGTGAAAAAGGAAGGAAAAATGTCAGTGTTACCAACATCAAGAGCAGCAGCAGCAACCACCTCTCTCGCCTCAACCCTGCTAAGCCCTGAAACTTGTCCTCACTGCAAGCTTACAAGCTTTCACTTCTCAAGACTCAGACCGTTCTTCCCTTGTTGAAGCCTTCATTAAAGACATTAGAGAGTCTCCCGCTCCAATGAAACTATCTTGAGGCCTGGAAAGAGCAGAGACTCTACAGCGGTGAGTGCTGATAACTCTGCTCCCCCTTGGGATGAGTAGCATGTGGAGCAAACTGGTTTCCCCTTCCCTGGTTCCAATAAACATCACTGAACAAAAGTCAGATTGTGTGAAGTAGATGGATACAGGAATGGAGGATGGGGCACCCGATGACTCCATCAGGAGCAGCGGCATCAGTGCTCACGAAAGTACAGTCTGCTATATCATTTTTAGACACTAGGTGGCAGCTTTAAAAACCCAACGGGAAAACTGCAAGTAGGCCTTAGATATTGATTTCTCCATGTCATACTTTTTTCTGCAGGATAAATTCTTCAAACAGTTGAGAGAGAAATGAAAAGGATCTTTCTTGAATTGGAAAGAGAGAGAGAAGAGGGTGTAGCTGAGATGCATGAGAAAAGAGTGGAAAAAGAAGGATGAGAGGGAATGATGAGGAAGTGGAAAGGAGAATCAAATCAGAGATAATTAGATATAGCATGAGGGCTGGGGCGGAGACTCTGGATACTTCTACTACTCTAGAATAATAGAGGAGAATTGTGTCCATCTACATGTTTGTATGCACTGTAGGTCTAAGACGGTGAAACCTTGACACCGGTAACTTGGCAATGATATGAAAAAAAAAACCAGTGGCCTGGGTTACCAAATGGATGGGACAGAAATTAAACAAGTAGACCCTTTGAGTTCAAAAAAGCAAATTATTTTTAATTGCTTGTATTTTTAATTACTTGATAGTACCATTTCTAACCACAAGGTGGCGGACATCTCAACTGCCCCAACAAAAGAGGAACCTGTAGACAGGTCTGGTATTTTCATTTCTGATCCTTAAAAGCAATGTAATTCATGAATCCCATAGAAGAAATGGAGTAGCCCTGATAGTCAACAAAAGAGTGGGAAAAGCTGTACTGGGATACAGTCTCAAAAATGATAAAATGATTTCAATACGAATCCAAGGCTCAGCATCACAGTAATCCAAGTTTATGCACCAACCACCCATGCTGAAGAAGCTGACATTGACCTATTCTATGAAGACTTACAACACCTTCTAGCACTGACAACAAGAAAGATGTTCTTGTCATTATAGGGGACTCGAATGCTAAAGTAGGGTGTAAAGGAACAACAGGTAAGTTTGGCCTTGGAGTTCAAAATGAAGCAGGGCAAAGGCTAATAGAGTTTTGTCAAGAGAACAAGCTGGTCATCACATGCACTTGTTTCCAACAATACAAGAGGTGACTCTAAACATGGACGTCACCAGATGGGCAATACTGAAATCAGATTGATTATATTCTCTACAGCCAAAGATGGAGAAGTTCTATACAGTCAGCAAAAACAAGACCTGGAGCTGATTGTGGCTCTGATCATCAGCTTTTTATAGCAAAATTCAAGCTTAAACTGAAGAAAAGAAAAACCTTTGGGCTAGTCAGGTATAATCAAAACCAAATCCCTTATGAATACACAGTGGAAGTGAAGAACAGATTTGAAGAACTAGATTTGGTGGACAGAGTGCCTGAAGAAATATGGATGGAGGCTCATAACATTGTACAGGAGGCAGCAACAAAAACCATCTCGAAGAAAAGGAAATGCAAGAAAGCAAAATGGCTGTCCAATGAGGCCTTACAAATAGAAGAGAAGGAAAACAAAATGCAAGGGAAATAGGGAACGTTACAGAAAACTGAATGCATACTTCCAAAAAATAGCAAGGATACACAAGAGGGCCTTCTTAAATGAACAATGCAAAGAAATAGAAGAAAATAATAGAAAGGGAAAAGTCAGAGATCTATTCAAGAAAATTGGAAATATTAAAGGAACATTTCGTGCACAGATGGACATGATCAAGGACAAAAATGATAGGGACTTTACAGAAGCAGAAGACATCAAGAAGAGGTGGCAAAAATGCACAGAGGAATTATACAGCAAAGTTCTGGATGTCCCGGGCAACCCAGATAGTGTGGTTGCTGACCTTGAGCCAGACATCCTGGAGAGTGAAGTCAAGTGAGCCTTAGAAAGCATGGCTAACAACCAGGCCAGTGGAGGTGATGGCACTTCAATTGAACTATATCAAACTTTAAAAGATGACGCTGTTAAGGTGCTACACTCAATATGCCAGCAAGTTTGGAAAACTCAGCAGTGGCCAGAGGATTGGAAAAGATCAGTCTACATCCCAGTCCCAAAGAAGGGCAGTGCCAAAGAATGTTCCATTGACCATTCAATTGCACTCATTTCACACACTAGCAAGGTTATGCTCAAAATCCTCCAAGGTAGGCTTCAGCAGTATGTGGGCCGAGAACTCCCAGAAGTACAAGGTGGATTTCGAAGGGGCAGAGGAACTAGAGACCAAACTGCTAACATGTGCTGGATTATGGAGAAAGCCAGAGAGTTGAAGAAAAAACATCTACTTCTGCTTCATTAACTATGCAAAAGTCTTTGATTGTGTCAACCACAACAAACTATGGCAAGTTCTTAAAGAAATGGGAGTGCTTGAGCATCTTATCTGTCTCCTGAGAAATCTATATGTGGGACAGGAATCAACAGTTAGAACTGGATATGGAACAACTGATTGGTTCAAAATTGGGAAAGGAGTACGACAAGGCTGTATATTGTCTCCCTGCTTATTTAACTTCTATGCAGAATACATCATGCGAAAGGCTGGATTGGATGAATCCCAAACTGGAATTAAGATTGCCGGAAGAAATATCAACAACCTCAGATATGCAGATGATAACACTCTGAGGGCAGAAGGTGAGGAGGACTTAAAGAACCTCTTAATAAGGGTGAAAGAGCAGAGCATAAAAATGGTCTGAAGCTCAACATTAAAAAAACTAAGATCATGGCCACTGGTCCCATCACCTCTTGTCAAATAGAAGGGGAAGATATGGAGGCAGTGACAGATTTTACTTTCTTGAGCCTCATGATCACTGTAGATGGTGACAACAGCCACAAAATTAAAAGATGCCTGCTTCTTGGGAGGAAAGTGATGACAAACCTAGACAGCATCTTAAAGAAGGCTGATAGCCAAAGAATTGATGCTTTTGAATTGTGGTGCTGGAGGAGACTCTTGAGAGTCCTCTGGACTGCAAAGAGAACAAACCTATCCATTTTGAAGGAAATCAACCCTGAGAGCATATTGGAAGGACAGATCCTGAAGCTGAGGCTCCAGTACTTTGCCCATCTCATGAGAAGAGAAGACTCCCTGGAAAAGACCGTGATGTTGGGAAAGTGTGAAGGCAAGAGGAGAAGGGGACGACAGAGGACGAGTTGGTTGGACAGTGTCATCAAAACTACCAACATGAAATTGACACAACTACGGGAACCAGTGGAAGATAGGAGGGCCTGGTGTGCTCTGGTCCATGGGGTGATGAAGAGTCAGACACGACTTAACAACAATTGTGATGTTTACAGTTTGTGCAATTACTGCTAAAATTATTCTTATAAATGTAAAAGCTCTTCTCGAGGCCAACAGAAAATATCTTGCTGTTTCACATAAGAGGAAAAGGGGGAAAAGTTAAGATTTCTCATTCTTGAAATAAACAAAGATTAACACTGCTGTTTGACACTAAACAAAACATTTACAATTTGTAGAGTATCGTCCAAGACTGTGTGATTTGCAGAACAAAAGACTGAAAATTGACATTAGTATGTTATGTTGAACAGGATGGTGTGACACCTTCTCACTGAAAACTGGAGGTTGGTAATGTGACCAAAAGCAGGAGTCATCAAAACTTTACACACTCCTTTTTTCCATTGTGGTAAATAACAGGAATTTATAATGTTGGCAGCAAAACGCGTAAACCAGAGCCAATGACATTTAATATCTATATGCTTCCTTTTTACCACTTATCCTCGGACGTGAGAATAAATGTAAACAGACTCTGGGACTGAAACAGGTGATTGTTTTCAAAATATGTGATGTGGGATGATGTTTGATGGCACAGCGGATTTATAGATGCAATTTATCAAACATGAATACCAGATACGAGTTCAACTGCCGCCTAGAGTGGTCTAATATGATCAGATAGGCGGGATAGAAATAAAATAAATAAATAAATAAACCAGTGAACTGCTCACTTCTTAGAAACGCCTTCTGATTTTATTAACAGTTTCAAAAGGACGCCGAGACCTTTCCTCAGCCTGATGATGCAGAGAGAACCCCACCCTCACCAAATCTCTCCAAACTGAAATCTAACAGGCTGCTTCCTTAGCCATGCCTTATCTGTCCACTGAAATGCATTCTGAATCTCCATCTCCCATCTGAGTGGTGATGGTTTTGTCATAAAGCTAAGGTAATTTTTGAAGTATGTTCTTTAACTGGCTTATCACAGGGGTATAAAGTCTTAAAAGATCACATCTGCCATACTAAAATTAATTTTTGGCTATTAAAAGCTCCTCCCACTCCCCATCCTGAGATTCCCAAAAGGGAGCCCTAGGGAGCCTCAGAACCGGAAAGTGGGAGCTTTCAATTAACCTAATTTGAATATTTATGCTGCCAGATGATGACTTCAGCCAGTTTACTTTATGCAAGAGGATTTTGGCCACTGTCTTTGAAAACAGGCCTGCATTGTCTTGAATGCTAGCATCACTCGAACAAATGCTGTAGCAGGTATACAACTGTGCAAGGTGAGATGAAGGTGAAAGCAGAAATGCCTGTCAGTCAAAACCTATCTTTGAAGCATCACTTTTCATCTCGACAGACAGAATACACTTCCCAGCTGCTGACAAGAGGAGAGGGAGAGCAAGGAAAGACATTTTTCTGTTTCATCCTGGCAGATTTCAACCTTGAAATATAAACATTCCCAGCAATACAGGCAAATATTTAAATGTTGCTAACCAGTGATCTCAATAGGAAAGTCAAGATCAGCATCTGTTTATACTGTGAAAGGACTCTTTTGTTTTCAAGTCACAAAACCTCTTGCTGACACCAGTGGCTCTGAAGTGTACTTTTCTTGTGCAAATAAAGAAATCAAAGTAGCTTGATTTAAAAAAAAACACAGTTTGACAGCAAAATCATTTCCATTGGCTGAACTTGTTTTCAGTATGTACACGTAGCTGCACTGAATGTGCAACAGCATCGTTTACCTGTGGAATTCTCCTTCCAAAAATCTATTTACATTGCGGTCTCTCTTGATAAACGCAAGCATTCTCTGTCAGCATATTTGCTCAGCACAGCTCAGACATTGCAGTTGGCAACTTCCGAAAGTGTAAAGTGCCTTGAGAGACCGCATGAAACACATGCAAATTGTTGTGGGTAGTTTCTTGACAGCAGTGTCTCTGCAGCTACCACTTCCATTTTCTTTAATATTCAGACAAAGCTGCTGCTTCTGCTATGGGGATTTGCTGCATAAAAACCATTTAGATGTAAAAGTATTTGATAAGGTAAGCTGATGTCCCCCCCCCTCCGCCCAAACACACACTTTGTCTTTCATTGTTCTCTTGGAATTCTGTGGCATGGAACGAGATTTTCTTTAAGGCATGTCCAATACCTGTGGGCATTAAAGCCACAACAAAACGTGTCCTGCTATGCCTTCTACAAAGAACAGAGTGTGTGCTGAATCTATCAAAGGCCGTATCTGTGCAGCAAGGTGGTATGCCCTTAGGGTAGCATGCCCTTAAGGGCAACCTAGAGGTGAGCAATGAATTATAATGAATACATAAACTATTTTAAGCTAATAAACTTTGACTGAAAGTCTGATTATCCTACCAATTTAAATGGATTAAAGCATGAAACCGTCATTAGCCCAAGATAAGCAAAACTACCATTTTCGTTCACTCTTCCCAGTTGGATCATGAAGTTACAGGCAAGCAATACATGATACACAGTTGTGTCTAAATTTGCTCCTAGGGACACACATTTTTATACGCACACTAATATATGAGAGAAGCAGCCACAGGAGACTGTAACAGAATGGAAAACTATCAGCCAAAATGGAAACATTTAACACTTTTCTACCAACAACCAATTTCCCATTCAAACTCCTCTTTGCAACCTTCTTTTCTCCCTATGGGGGAAAAATACTGGGATTTGTATATCCCGTTCCATTTAAAAGATGTTGAATTTCACTTAAATTATTAGATTAATACAAATGGAAGGGTGATGGCTAGAGTATCTACAGTATTTTGCATTCAAAAGACCCTGGATTCAATCCTTGCCATCTCCAGATAAGAATGGGGGGGAAAAATCACACGAACCTGAAAAACTCCCAGGGCAGAAGCGCTAACATAAATGTAAGCAATTTCCTTAACCGTTTTAAGTCATTTCTATTTTCTGCCAGTAGTATGATATCATCAGCAAATCTTAAATTACCATTGTTTCTTCCAACAATTTCTCTCCTCTTTCATCTGAATCTAATCTAATTTTTCAAATATATTTTGCATATAGATGAAAGAGAGAGGAATCTAAGAAGCATCCTTCTCAGATACCTTTGTCAATTGGAAATCATTCTGTATCTTCATATTCTGCCCAACACTCAATTAAACATCATGGAACAGTCATTCCTCTCAGATACTTCCTAGTTTTTCATGGTCTACACACAGTCTACCTTTTCATGTTCTAAGGCTTTACCAGAAGCCATAGAGCATACATTGATTTGCATTTGAAATTCTTTATTATATTCCAGTAATTCAAGTGCTTTTTGTTATGTGACATCAAACAGCTTCTGACTTACAGGGACCCTATGAAAGAGGAATATCCAAAATGTCCTGTCCTCAACTGCCTGCTCAGCATTTTTAAAGACAAGCCTATGGTTTCTCTAGAGTCAAACCATCTCATGTTTAGTCTTCTTCTCTTCCTGCTAACTTCAGCCTTTGCCAGCATTACTGTCTTCTCCACAGAATCTTGCCTTCTCATAATGTGACCAAAGTAGGGCAGTCCCAGTTTCATTTTAGCCTCCGGAGATAGTTCAGGCTTGATTTGCTTTAGGACCCACTTCTTACTCTTTCTGGCAGGTCAGGGTATCTGCAAAGCTCTCCTCCAGCACCATATATTTAAAACAAATTGGTTTCCCCCCCTGTCCAGCTTTCAAACCCATACAAAGTGATTAGAAAAACAGTAGAACCATGGTAACTGTGAGGGAGTGGATCTAACCCATCCCCATGGATGCCGAAAAATATGAAAGTATCAAACACTATACATTGCTTTGTCTCTGGCTCCCTCTAGTGGCTAGTTCTGCTAAATACACCGCGGAAACGCATATAAATACGTATTTCTGGGGTTTATAATTTAGTATTTTTACTAAATAAGATAAGTGAATCAGCGGATACTGATCCCGTGAATAGGGGGTCCTACTATACAAATGTGTGGATGGTCTTGCTTTTGGTACCCAGTGACACATCTTTACACTTGATTATTATTTTTAATGTTTTTCATTGCTGCCTTCCCATCTTCTGACTTCTTGGCTGCAGTCTCCATTTGGATCGATGATTGAACCAAGGTTTCAGTTTCTTCATTGCCAACATTCAGGTTATGTAATTCTTCTGTGGCCATGATTTTTGTCCTAATGTTCAGCTGCAGTCTGGTTTCATTCTGGAATTCATCCTTAATTGGGATAAATGTCAGCTGTGATGAACACAGGCTTCTGATTTTCCCCTAGACGTCTGTAAAATTCTATAGGCTTCTTAGAGCTATTTTCAGGTGTCAGAATCCCTGACCTGACAACTAAATATTATACCATTTAAATATTCCATTTCTTGTTTTAAAGTTTCAAACTTGTCTTGAGTCACACTTTTCACGTTCCACTATTGCTGCCCTTCAAGAATTTCTCTGCTCGGTTCAGCAGTCCATGCTCATTCATTTATTGGCTGAATGGGTGAGTATTCAGCACTTCAAAGCCTCACCTCCTCCAGCAGGGGGTGTGCCCAGAGGAGACGGGGGGGGGGGAAGGAGGTTGTGCCGAGGTTCAGCCAATAAATGAAGTGGCACAAATGGCCAAACCAGCAATTTGTGGCCATCTCTACTCATCACCTTTGGAACTACACAACACTTTTCTGAAGAAGGTGGGTGCATTCAAGAGAATAAAACATTTAATGTATTTAAGATTTGCACTTACTTCAAGTATTTTTAACAGACCACCTTTAAATCCTTCAGAAATCTGACCCTACATATTATAGGAACTACTGTAAGACAAGCTTGGGAAAACTCAAGAACAAGCCAATGTAATCCATTTAAATACAGTGGTGCCTCACTAGACAGTTACCCCGCATGACAGTTTTTTCGCTAGACATTGACTTTTTGCGATTGCTATAGCGATTCGCAAAACAGTGATTCCTATGGGGGCATTTCGCGGGACAATGTTTGGTCCCTGCTTCGCAAACCGATTTTTGCTAGACAACGATTTTGACAGTTCCCTCCGCACTCGCAAAACGGGTGTTTTTGGGATCTAAGCTTCGCAAGACAGCTATTTAAACAGCTGATTGGCGGTTGGCAAAGCGGCTTTCCTATGGCCGATCTTCACTAGACAACGATGATTCTTCCCCATTGGAACACATTAAACAGGTTTCAATGCATTCCAATAGGGAAATGCTTTTCGCTAGACGATGATTTTGCGAAACAACAATTTCAGTGGAACGGATTATCACCATCTAGCGAGGCATCACTGTATCAGTTCTCTTCTGCTGATGCTTCCATAAATTTCTGAGGAAGACAGATGTATCTCCACCTGGTGTTACAGCATTGTCTATCCTGCCTTGGGTGACTCTGCTAGGAGTCAGACTTGTTAGAAGGTCCAGCTTCCTGATGGTACTGCTCTCAGTTTCACTGACACACTTAATCACCCTCGTGCTCAGTCAGTCATATTTAAGAGCTACTGAAGCCAGCATTGTGATGAACAGGTTTTGAGAGGAGCCCCAGCCATTCTCACATTGTTCAAGCTTTTAAGGCTCAGTATGAAAACAGGTCCCTGCTGTCGAAAATTCTACACACAAGCAAAAGCCCCGGAAAATCTGGATTTTCGTTGATGTGAAGAACTTGCACATGAACAGGAAGCTTTCCTGTTCCAATGGGTTGATGAAAACTTGAGGAGCACAGCAATGGAGAAGGCTGCCTTCTGAACATATTCACAAACTAGCTTTAATACCATTTGAAAAGGCTTGTAGTCCTTGAGATTATGAAGAAATGCAATGCAATGGAGTTCTTGAGATAATGAAGGAACTCCCATATCCTTATTGGCACTGTAGAGAGGAATAGTCAAAGAATGTCAAATTCAGCTTCAATGAGCACCAGAATATCACTAATGACTACCTTTGTTAAATATTAATGCAACATTTCCCCCCAAGTTCTTGAATCTATTACCTTAGGAATGGTCACAACAATCTCACATTGCATATTCATCTTATTCTTTGTATATTTCATGGTTGAGCTGAGATTACAGGTTTCCATCCCTGACCATCTTATTAACTTCATACCACAACAACTCAAATGCTTAAAGCAAGTATGTATAAACATGGCAGAGATTAATGTGCTTAGAAAAGAAAGGACTTGCACAGAATGAAATATGAGCTGTCTCAGTCTAATCCTTATCTGTCTTCAGTCCTTGATACAATGGTTTTACAACCAGGAGAGTCTCACTGGCTAAGGCACTTGACTACATTCCTAAAGTTCAGGAAAAGGGTCGTAAGTGGGTGAAACAGAGCAAAGTTATGCTGTGTATGAATGAAAAGGCAGATTATATTCAACCATCTTCCATTGCAGAACAGTGGGCAGGCAGGATATAAAAAGTCACTGACAATACAGATGATGGTGTAACTATATTTCAGTTAAATGGGCAACTGACAGATTCAACATGGCCTGTAAAGCATTCCGTTCCTGGATCATTGTGTTAGGTCTGCAACCCAGTAGTAAGACACAACTAGTGTAAACCTATTGAATCAAAGGAACATACAGAGGAGCTGACTCACCAAAACCATATTGATTCAATGCATCTACTCTAGCTGCAACTTATTACAGTGGTGCCTCGCTTGACGATGATAATCTGTTCTGTTCAAATCGCTGTTAAATCGTCGTCAAGCAAAAGTAAAAAACCCATTGAAATGCATTGAAAACCAGTCAATGTGTTCCAATGGGTGAAATACCTCATCGTGCAGCGAAGATCCTCCATAGGGCAGCCATTTTCCAATGCCTGTAAAGCGAGGAATCCGTCCTGAACACAGCGGGTGCCATTTTGCACAGCACGGAGCCATTTTGAAAACCCGACGATCAGTTGTTTTGATCGTCGTTAAGTGGAAAATCGGTTCCCGAAGCAGGGAACCGATCGTCGTCAAGCGGATTTTCCCCATTTAAACATCATTTTGCGATCACAATACCGATCGCAAAAAACTCATCATAAAGCAGATTCGTTGTGGAGCAAGGTAAATGTAAAAGCTGGGCACCACTGTACTAGATTTCAAATGTTGTGTCATTGACTCTGGTCTAGGAACATGCCTCTCAAAGCAGCCTTGTTCCTCTTGATTTAATGATCTCCATCAACTTGCCCCTTAACTCTTATTGGCGCCATTACCAGAGATGGAGCAGGAAGTGATCCTGCAACTTCTGTCTTAGCCCTGTCTTGTCCTTACCAGAAGAGACATCTTGGGTGTAGGGACTGATGTCTTTGGGGGTGAGGGGAAGGCTAGGAGAAACACCATAGAATGGGAAAGGATGGTGCTCCTCTCCCAAATATGCTTATCCATGAAATTTCACAGTTTAACTAACATACTTTTAGTGCTTTTTAACAAGCAGGGCTTACAACGACTACCAAATTAAAGCTGCTGCTTGCCGACTGAGGGAAGGGCTGCAGCTCTGAGGCAGAGCACATGCATAAGGTTTCAGTGTCCATCCCTGTCCAAAAGTCTCAAGCTGCTGCCAATCTGTGTAGATCAAAGATGGGCAAAGTGGGGCCCTCCAGATCTTGTCAAAGGACAACTCCCAGCATTCCTCATCTCTGGACATACCATTCAGGGCTCATAAGGGTTGCAGCCTGACCAGATCCGGAGGGTCATAGAATTGAGGTAAGTGGACCAATGGTTTGAATTGGTCTTTGGTCTTAACTGCCTACGAACCTACTACGTTAGGTATGTACTCATCAGGCAGACTGTCGCCACTGGTCTACTGAATTACAGAAGACTCACTACCTGATCCAGAAAATAGTGGGAACTGGCCCTACACTCACAAACTATCCAGCCATAAGTTAGTAACATAAGGAGGGGGACAAGACACTGATCATATCATTTTCCTTCCAAATATAGGAATATGTCAGCTATGATCTGACAGATACCTTTGGGTGGTATTTGATTCTGATGGGAACATTTGCATTTTATTAAATGTCACACTGCATGTACAATTCCTGGATTTTTCATATCAATTCCTCAGCTGGCTTTGTTACATACATTCTACACTTTCTGGCTGAAGACTCTTCTTCCCCTTTATGTACAAAAGCGGACAAGTAATCGATTTGCCAACTTACATGTTTTCTGAAAAAGTCATCCACCTCTTGGAGGAGCTTCTCTTGGCACTTGGGGTTGGTGGCCAGCAGGTAAGTGGCAAAAGAGAGGGCGCTATTGGTAGTTTCGTAGCCAGCAACCAGGAATAAGGAGGCCTGGCCAGCTATCTCATCATCACTCAGTCTTTGCTGTTGCTTCTGAGGCAGTGCTTCGTTGGCAGCTGTCTTGCTTTTGTGAAGGCAAACCTCTGCTTGGTCGTCCATGTCAAAATGTTCCATGATGACATCATTAGTGGAGCTTCGGGCATCAAGCATCAGCTGCAGGAAATCCCTTCGTCTCTGTAAAATGTGCAGCGGAAGAAGAGAGTGAGCAAACGGTTAAGCGAGCAAGCATGTGTGTACATACATTCACTCTGACACAGTTGCGTGGAATGACAAAAGGGAAACATCTTTGTTTCGAGGATTGCTATATGATTACCCTGAGGCCAGAAACGGACATTAGACATGGCCCACAATTAAAACTGAAAGCATGCTAAGGTTGCAGAAAGGTTAGCAACGATGTTTGTCTGTGTTTGTGAAATCAGACTGCAAAGGATTCTGGTGCTTCGGTCCTGAAGACCAGTCACTAAATGGTGCAAGCTAACCTGCATGCAGGCATCTCACCTGCCACTCCTACCTGCCCCATCATTTTCCATATCCTCTTTATCCATGCCAGCTTTGGCCTGCTGGCATTCGCCTTCAGGGTATATTGCACCAGCTGCCTGGTGTTTCCATAACTCAGAGACAGAGGAAGAGGGGCAGCAAACACAAGGAACATTTGCACATGCAAAAGAGGGGGAGATGGAGACTGGCAATCATGGCAAGCCCAAAATAAAGCATGGGGAGCAGGAAAGGAAGGACAGGAAATCAGTTGCAATTGTGAGCTGTTTCCTAGGGAGGGGAACAGTGCAATTTGCTGCTCCTTCCCCTCCTCAAATCCTGTTGCCTGAAGCACCTCCACACTGTACATAATGGTAGAGTCAACACTAGCCCACCCAATACACAGGCATAGATGCACCCACAGGGAAAGAAGATCTCTCAGGCTTTCAAGAGAGGATATTCTGAAGGGTAAGATCTCTCTGAAACTGCATGTGGGCATTTTCTGGGCTTTATATTTTTAAACTGCCCCTTTGAAATACTAAATGGTACTCATTAGTTAATTTTTTTATATATAACATGTGGCTTGCTGCTCTCGAATAATGAGTATAGTAATGCATTATTAACACACTACTGATTCTAATTTAATTTTTTTAATAACAAAAATGACACACAAAACATCAGATCTCTCTCAATGTGATGTTATACAATAACAAGTAAATGCTACTCATTAAGCAGAAAACCATCATTTGCCTCATTCTTATTTCAAGTCATTAAATGTGTTACTTCCAAGTTCTGCAAAAGGAGGCAGTGGTGGTTAGCCTCTAGTGCCAATCAGTTTTGTAAATATGAACATTTCAGTCCAGAGAGACCCAGAAATAGCCTCCTCCCCAGCCACTTCGTTTCACTTGTGGACATTCCGTATCATGCAAACTGGGTGCAGCACTAGCGGTCTTGAGACATTTTCAGCCTTAGCTGAAAACACAGCAGGAGAAAAAATATTCATGGAAGTCTCTATGGTGTAGGTGGAGCTCGATATGTATTCTTTACATCTGGCTGGTTCAGGCCTTCCTTGAATACGTGCAGGTATCTCTGAGTTCATCTCCCACGCTAGCAAGGATATGCTCAAAATCCTCCAAGGTAGGCTTCAGGAGTATGTGGACTGAGAACTCCCAGAAGTACAAGATAGATTTCAAAGGGCAGAGGAACTAGAGACCAAATTGCTAACATGCGCTGGATTATGGAGAAAGCCACAGGGTTCCAGAAAAACATCTACTTCTGCTTCATTGACTACGCAGAAGCCTTTGACTGTGTCGACCACAGCAAACTATGGCAAGAAATGGGAGTGCCTGACCACCTTATCTGTCTCCTGAGAAATCTATATGTGGGACAGGAAGCAACAGTTAGAACTGGATATGGAACAACTGATTGGTTCAAAATTGGGAAAGGAGTACAACAAGGCTGTATACTGTCTCCCTGCTTATTTAGCTTATATGCAGAATACATAACGCGAAAGGCTGGACTGGAGGAATCCCAAGCCGGAATCAAGATTGCCAGAAGAAAACCTCAGATATGCAGATGATACCACTCTGATGGCAGAAATTGAGGAGGATTTAAAGAACCTCTTAATGAGGGTGAAAGAGGAGAGCACAAAAATTGTCTGAAGCTCAACATCAAAAAAAACTAAGATCATGGCCACTAGTCGCATCACTTCCTGGAAAATCGAAGGGGAAGATATGGAGGCAGTGACAGATTTTACTTTCTTGGGCTCCATGATCACTGCAGATGGTGACAGCAGCCATGAAATTAAAAGACACCTGCTTCTTGGGAGGAAAGCAATGACAATCCTAGACAAGCATCTTAAAAAGCAGAGACATCACCTTGCTGACAAAGGCCTGCATAGTCAAAGCTATGGTTTTTCCAGTAGCGATGTATGGCAGTGAGAGCTGGACCATAAAGAAGGCTGACCGCCGAAGAACTGATGCCTTTGAACTGTGGTGCTGGAGAAGGCTCTTGAGAGTCCCCTGGACTGCAAGGAGAACAAACCTATCCATTCTGAAGGAAATCAACCCTGAGTGCTCACTGTAAGGACAAATTGTGAAGCTGTGGCTCCAATACTCCCTGGAAAAGACCCTGATGTTGGGAAAGTGTGAAGGAAAGAGGAGAAGGGGACAACAGAGGATGAGATGGTTAGACAGTGTCACTGAGGCTGCCAACAAGTATTTGACCAAAATCCAGGAGGCAGTGGAAGACAGGAGGGCCTGGCATGCTCTGGTCCATGGGGTCACGAAGAGACGGACACAACTTAACAACTGTGTTGTGTGTTGTGTTTAGTCGTTTAGTCGTGTCCGACTCTTTGTGACCCCATGGACCAGAGCACACCAGGCCCTCCTGTCTTCTACTGCCTCCCGGAGTTGTGTCAGGTTCATGTTGGTTGCTTCGCAGACACTGTCCAGCCATCTCATCCTCGGTCGTCCCCTTCTCCTCTTGCCATCACACCTTCCTAACATCAAGGTTTTTTCCAAGGACTCTTTTCTTCTCATGAGATGGCCAAAGTACTGGAGCCTCAGCTTCAGGATCTGTCCTTAACAACTAAACAACAACAAATCTTCGAGTTTTTTTATTTTTACAACCCATTGGGATAACATAGGCACCTACTCTCTTTTAAGAGCCCATGCAAATGGGCTCTTTTGTGGTAAACACTTCCTCTCACATGGATCCTCAAAGATTAAGGCACAGACTGAAGCATGAGTAAGAAGATGTCTCTCCCACTATGGTGGGGGTGAGTAACTAAACCTTGTCTACTACCTGCCACTGGATTCGCAACCTAGAATTAAAACTTGCCTGCCAATGTCACCCATAACCACCCTAGATACACTATCACCATTCTTCAGAGGAAATCATTTCTACAAACAAAGATATTTTTAAAATCTAATTCCTTCAGTAAATGGTTGATTTAATTAGCATACATTATCCTGCCCCCTTCTCTATATTCAACTCCCATATCATCTTTCCTCCACCATTTCTTCCTTCCCTCCTTCAGTGCCCTTCCCCCTCAACTTTGGTTTTAATATTTTTATTTAAAGGGTAAAGTCCAAGGAGCCTCCAAGAAGCACAGATAGCATCTGCTCTCCAATCACCTTGTACATATAAGAGAACATCTTTTAAGGTATAAGGTAAATAGTGATTCATATCTTTTTAAATAACTGTTCCTATAACTCAGGGGTCACCAAAGATGAAAGAAAACATCTCTTCTAGTTGCTTAATAAAGGTGTTGAGAGGACAGATCTATCGACCCACGTGGCCTTTCCTGCATCCTCAAAGCTAGTCTGCTACTCTCAAGTGCAGTGCAAAATGCTCTCAACACTCAGGCTCTACTCCCTAAACCCTGGCATTTGCCACCTAACACAATCACTTCACTCTTCCTAATGCTAGGACTGGCCTATCACATATGGCTTCTAAAGGTCACTTTCGAAAAATAGTTCATCAGACGGAACCAGGACCGGTTCAAACTGAAACCCCCACCTAAACATATAGAACGAATTGCCCATTTCCTTAGATCCTGGCTGTAACTTCAAATGTTCCAAATGACACATACATTCAGTGTTTGCTGACTACAAAAATGTACACTAACCTAATACTGATGCCATGGACTGTAGCGGAAAGCACCATCCTGCTCTCTCCCTGTCAAGTTCCTTAAGTGTGGAATATAAATTCTTGTAAACATTTGCGGGGTAGGCAGTTATGTTAGCCTGTTGCAAGAAAACAAAGTCTTGCGTATTACACACTGTGCTCCACATGCTGTACCATCCCCTACACCAGTGGTTCTCAAACTGGGGTCCCTAGATATTCTTGGACTGCAATTCCCAGAAGACTTCAACACTTGCTGTGCTGGCCAGGATTTCTGGGAGCCGTAGTCCAAGAACATCTGGGGACCCCACTTTGAGAACCACTACACTAGTCCACAGTATGCAATGCATTATCAGTACAATTAGAAATGTGAGCTACTGTCTATGAAAGCTCATGCCAAATAAACATGTCTTTGATATGCCAGGAGGCCTCGTGTTGTCTCAGAAAATAGTGGATTTAGTAGGAAGCCTAACAAAGGTGATTTAGCCATGCCTCTTTTTTTGCAATCCATTGTTTAGTACATTATGGAATCATATTTATATCTGATTCCTCAAACAACACTACAATCTGCTAGGGAGAAAGAAGACACACAGACATAGTTGTAGAGCTAGACTATGAAATTCCACACAAGGCTGGAATGCTTTATAAAAATAATTTAAAGCACCTGAGTTTGGAGGGAAAAAAACCATCAAGGGAGTTCTTTTAAATTACACCCTTGGAGCCATGCAAGGCAATAAAATGGGAAGTGTAAAGGGTGAATGAAAAGGGGTAAAGGCACATGAGATAAGAGCATGAACAGAATCATTCATTATACACGTCAAAGGATTTTATCAGATCCTTGACATGGGAATGATGAGGAAACAAGGAACAGAAATATTTAACATACTAGACTTCGGCTCTGCAGTTAAGCTAAGTGCTATGACCTAATGAGATGAAAGGAATGTCTACTTGAAGGTCAAAACAACTGTAAACTTCAAAATTAAATTGTGGGGAATAAATGGAGATGGCCTTCTCGAACTCTCCAAAAACTGATCTGAAATCACATGCGTCCCCTCCAAACACCCTGCATGTATATTCCATGGTAATAGGAGTAGGCAATGTTGCCTCCCAGTTATCTTGGGCTCGGCTCGGCTGGACAATATTCGTTCAATGCCAGACCAAATAATTAGACATTTCATTCCACAACTATTTTAAGTTTTTAGAAGACATAATCTACTGGAATGATATTTTGTAAAATTCTAGTAACATACATGGCTACTATCTCCTGCAGCCATGTGGCAACAACTATGATCAGTCCAGCTTGCATGATGATGGATCTGCAACAACCATCAACAGTCCAGCTTCCATGATTTCAGTGGATTTTGCACCTGTCCATGAAGTACTTTATCTTGCCTTGGCATAAAGTTTCCAATCAACCACATTATTAAAATAGTGTTCCGCATTTTTCAGCATAGGCGGGCTTGGAACCCATCCCTCACAGGTATAGGGGTCCTACTGTATACAAAGTCATATATTTTAGGTCTTGCAATCAGGAAAGATTCTCCCTGTTCACTTTATACATCCACTTGTCCAAACATTTTGGCCATTTTTTACGACTGGGCTGTTCAGCAGGTGCTCTTACAAAACCATCCTGATGCTGGGGAATAGCCTTATTTATTTTTTTCTAAAGGATTAAGCCTTATTTTTCAAATGGGTTGATGGAAGCAGCATAGAAGGTATATTATATGTACCTTCTACAATCACAATCTAAGCATCTAAAATATGTAAAACCTGTTTATAAAGAGGTAACAGTGGTGTAAAAGAAGAAAGCATGAATTGTCAGAAACTATATTGCATTATTTGAAACGGTAACCAGAGTTTAGCCTTCAGGCACAGTCTACACAAAATGGAATGAAATCAATTGAATAGAAACACTGTTACTGATGTATTGAATTTCCATTGATTTCAATAAGGTTTAAATGCACTTTGCTTTCTCTGAAACCTGGCTTTAATTATTTGTTCTGAGGCTGTTTGAAACTTCTGAAATAAATCCCTAAAGAACTAGAAAATATATCAATGAAAGGAGCAAGATACAGTTACATTTCTGTGTAGCAATTATGGAAAAAAAAGAGTACACATCCTTCCTGATAGAATTCATACGATTCATGTATTCATACTTTAATAAAGTTCATCCTGTGTACCTGATAAAATAATCAGAGAGAACATTCAGGTCTGTCTTCCTAAAGATATGGATGGACGATGGCCAAGTAAAATCAGAGTGTCTCTAAGGGCTAAATTTAGAGAAAAACATCTATTGGCTGCCAATACCTATGCCCCACTTAACATGATATCTGAAGATATACAAGGCTGGGAAATCAACTTGCAAATGAAGCTTGTGTTTACTTTATACTGCCTAATCACAAAATGAAGATTACTGAAATGCAAAATATAGCGCAAAGTGCCCATGTGTTTTGAGTATCAGTTGTCTTTTGGCAGTGAATTTCTAATGGCATGCTAACTGTTGCGGTAGTTTAAGGTGCCAAAAGGAATTATGAGACCTAATATTTGGGACCTAGTGTTTTACCTCCTTTACAACTGGTGTCCTGTCTTTAGCCTAAACCTGCTTAACTGGTGTCATGCAAAGGTGTTAATATTCAGAGACAGTCTTCAGTAGTTTAAAACCTGGCAGTGTTTGGAAAAATATTTGTTAAAGTATTTAGTTAAAGTTATAACTCAAATGCCCTTCCCCAAGCACTTAGCTACCATTCTATTTGCCATTGTTAAAAGTAACTTACCAGTTCTCAGAGTAACTGAAATTGTTACTTTTAGTTGCCTTTTAAAAATTTGAATGTGATCAGTTACTGGCATATGATACAAAGCACACTCTCCACCCATCGCTGTCACCTCAACACCCACAACACAACTCAAGGCACACATGGGGTCAGTGCTTGAACACTGTTTCTTCCCTGTTGTTTACTGGAACTAGATCTGGCAACTATAAGAGTAACTACAATACAATACAAAATAAATAAAGCTATCCTATGATAAGTTGCAGTCATATTGCAAAGTAGTTACTGTATATGTTTTTTATTGGGGAAAGGAATGTTTTTCTGGAACTCTCTGGTTTTCTCTATAATCCAGCGCATGTTTGCAATTTGGTCTCTAGTTCCTCTGCCTCTTTGGAATTCAGCTTGTACTTCTGGGAGTTCTCGGTCCACATACTGCTGAAGCCTACCTTGGAGGATTTTGAGCAGAACCTTGCTAGCGTGTGAAATGAGTGCAATTGTGCGGTAGTTGGATCATTCTTTGGCACTTCCCTTCTTTGGAATTGGGATTTAGACTGATCTTTTCCAGTCCTCTGGCCACTGTTGAGTTTCTAGCCAGCAGTCTAAAACCTTGCCATCCTACAACTTGGACTATGTTTCTGCCAGTGATTAGAAAGATCTCCTGGTCAAAGTCTTGTCTTTCCTATCAAGCCATTCTCTCAGCATCAAGAGCAAACCTCCTGCCAAGGCCTGGCAACCATCCTAAAGCCAATCCAGACTTTGGAAAAGTTACTTTTAAGATGACAACTCCCAGCAAGGAGGGCCAGTCCCAGGATAGTCTGGGGATTTTGGAAACTATAACTCAAAAAGTAATTTGATCATTTGCCGCTCAGAGCTAATCAGGTTCTGGATCTGTTAGGCTGACCCTGTGGCTGCAAAATGAAGGGTGAAAAGGGAACATCGATACATTTGGAAAGGCCTTCCCCAGCCCCCTTTCTCAAATCTGGCGGGCAGTTTATGATTATGGCTGAGCAATACAATAAAATGTTGGCACAGAAAAAGTGATGAAGAAGAGGAGATTGATTATTGCCAGGTGCAAGCATTCAGAAAATGAATGCAATATTGTCAGTTTTATCAACTGAATGTATTTAACAGTCTTTCAACTTCACAAGGTGGTGCAAAGATAAAATGGCCAACTCCCTCAAACAATCCCTGCATGTTTTTGGAGAAAGGTGGCATTCAAATGGGGGACAGAGACTGGATGCAAGTAAATAGGGAGGCTTCAAATCTGGCACATGGCTCCATACTTCCGAACATTCTCTTTGCCACAAAAAAGACGGGCCTGTATTTCATACTCTGCTCAGCTTTCCTTGGCTCCAGAATAATTGAGTTGCAGAAAAACGCTGCACCAGCAGCAAACTACACAATGTGTCAGTAAGATGGATGCTTGTTATATATTATATATTCACCCCACCACCAACCCCTTTCCCCTTCTTTTTTTTTTCCCAATGAAGCATGCATTACAAAACCAATTGGCATTATGACAGTTAATACATACATAGTTTTGCAGGAGCATAAAAGGTAAAAAAAACTTGGCTTTGTAGCACTGTTGGTAGGAGTCTCTTCCTCCTGTCTTGCTAAGTCAGTCACCTTCCATCATTGTTTTGAAACATGGCTGCTCTGCGCCGTATCTTTCCCCCTCATTAGTCTGCTTAAACACTGGCCATTCTGTGAAGCAATTCTCTGCATAAGTGGCAAGCTTTGTGCAAAACATTGGGAGACCGCATCCAACCCATACAGAGCAAGGCGTATTCAACTGCATTAATAATCTTTCTTTCAATCCTCATTTCTAAGTTGCACAGCCATCCAACGAAGTATAGGAATAGGAAAACTGAGCATGCGATGCACAACAGTTCTTCTCTCCAAGGTCAAACATACTGAGTGTAAGCCTCAAGTTCCTCCTTCAAACTGAATTGTGATATCTATCTTTAATTGAAAGCACTGCATGCCCTTTCAACAAATGAAACCTCCCAAATTCTAGGCCTGAATGTTCATTTCTGGTTACAGTGTTAGTAGAGACATTCAGAAATACCACCAAGCTGTGATTAATGAGACATAACTACTGGGACTACTTAAAATGTACCTCTAGAGGCCATGATGAGAGATTAAATTCTTGTTTCTTCACTTAGAGCAATCAACCATAGGCTAAGTGCAAACCTATGATGTCTTACCTAAGCACGCCATTGTATGCAATAGGACTCGGTGTCTTGCTTATTTCCAATTGGTTTCAAGATGTTTTCATTTATCCCCTTGCATCATTTGGTACTTCCTCACTCGACCTTTCTTAATCAAAAACATTATTTGCTTGGACTCTAACGTCCACAATCCCCAGCCAGCTGCTGGGGAATGCTAAGAGTTGTAGTCCAGAAAAATAGCACATCCAAGCTCTGCATAGTTCACTGCTTTCAAGCGCAGATGGTTGGAAATGGTATGATGATTATGCTGACAGCTTCTAAATTTGCACATAGCTGAGGTTGAGAGCAGCGCTTTCTCAGCTCTGGAATTTACTCCCTAAAGTTCAAGTTTATTAAACTTCAGGCCATATTTCAATGCCTTGTGTTTTAATATGGATTCTTCCTTTGTGATTTTTCTTGGCATTGAAATTGCTTTGTTTAGCAACTCCATCAGCCGGCCAACGCTGAGTTTGAGTCTGCTTCTTAATTCTATAAACAGGCTAAGAATTTGATACCAATTAACTTATTTTTAACAGGCAAATAATGGAATATATTTTTAAAGTGGTTTGGTGCAAAAGATTTCAAAGTAGGTTCATTTCTCAAATAAAAGGAAAGTTTCAGCAAATCTGTAATCTTATCAGCTCTGTTTTGTCCCTGGGAAGGGGGAGACTAACAGTGGCGTGGGAAGGTCGGGATATGGATATATGGTATTTTACCAAAGATACACAAGCTAGAATCCCTAGAAGCTGGATCAGGAGTTTGATTCTTCACTGTGTTTTATAGGATACAAGCCAAGCTGTGGTCTTGAGCTACTTACATGATTCCAGAGTGTCCCCCAGAAGAAGGGAATGGTAAATGACTTCTAAGCACCCTATACCTAAAAAAGTCAGGAAGGAGTCACTGTAAGTTGGAATTGACTTGAAGCCATGTAATTATTAATTAGAATCCTCATTCCTAACAGCAGAACGTAACCACTCTGGAGACAGAGTGCTCTCTCATTCTCCAGTGACCTCCAGTTTGTAAGCTGTGATTAGGCAAGGTGGGAGCACCCCACTCAAAATAATGGGATGTATACATGCATACCCCTTGCACAGTTGGCATATGCTGGAACTGTATGTACAATGGGGTTGTTGCAAATATGGAAAAGCATAATAAGATTCTGGACACTGATATTTGTATATAATGAAAAAATGGATGTATAAAACAAACTGTGGGTTGAACTTTGTCCTATCATAACTCAAGATGAAAATAACACGAGGAAATAAAGGCATCCAAGTCTGGCGCAAGATGACTGGGAACAGCTTGAGAAGTATTGTTGGGGCAAAACTGTGCTGAAAAGATTTGGGCACAGTTTGTTAGAAATGTACTACTTTGGAATATTAATCTCACTGCATCCGCAAAGTATTTCCTCAGTGATTCTGCTTATTTCCCCCCAAGATAATATTCTGTACTTCAGGATTCAAAATAGCTTGGACACAACATTGCCAACAAGCAGATGAAGCTATTGGTTGTGAGCTTCCTGAACCCAATTACATAGAGAACAATCATGGGAGAAAAGCAGTACAAAAGAGATTTTACAGAAACAAGTTACATAACACAAACTGGAAACAGGGAGAGAGGATTAAGCTTGTGGGGGCAAATGGTGTTGGACTGAAAGAAGGGCTTAAAATAACCTTGTACCCCCAGCACCATTGCCCTGATTAGGAGGCAACCTCCTGACACAAATATTAAGCTTTGCTACTCTTTTTCAGTTGAGAGATACAGCCACAGATCTCCTGGATACTGTTGAGGGCCAAACTTTACATTACAGATGACGAGCCATCATTGGAAGAGAGGGAATTCCATCATGGAAGGAAGTGTATAATCATCATTGCAGACTCTGCATTACTTCCCATGTGCTGTAAATCAGCTTGCTCTGTTCTGTAACTGTTTTTTGTGAGCTAAACATGGCTTTGTTTGCAGACCTAACACCTCAAACATCCAGGTTATGTGGGTGGAATCCTAAGATGATTGCAGCTGTTATCACTAACATATTGTTTAATCCTACATTTGGTCCTCACAACCTCCTGGAGTCTTTCCTTGCTGACTGGCCAGGTCCAGATTCTGGAAAAAGATTTAGCAACTTCCAAAGTCTGTGATGGAACTGCTTCACTTCCAAAAGCATCTTCTGATCAATTTCTATTTGGAAGGAAACATCACTAAGTTGAAAGCGGATTGCTTCCAGGTAAGCGGTATAAGTTCATACCTGAAAACAACTGCAAACTGTAGCAATGGGGCTTTCCAAGCAGGCTGACTGACTTTACAATATTCATTAAGATATTAATGAAGCTTTGCAGATCAAAAACAATTACTCACATTTCCATTTTAATTAAAACCAAAGAGTATTCTCCGGAATCTCTCCTGATATCGATTGTGACTTCTTGCTTCTCTAACAGACCTGAGGAAGTTGGTCTTTAATTGAAACATTTGAAATTCAAGAGGCACACTGTTCCAGAGAGTATATCGCAGGAAAAATAATATGATATATTAATTATTTTTAAAATCCAATATATGGGGAGGGGGAAAGGGGCTTCTCTCTCTGGATTTATAAGTAGCTGAAATATTGGATAACTCAGTGGCTTAGGCATCTGGCTGCAGAGCCAGATGTTGGGAGCTCAATTTCCCACTGTGCCTCCTTGACAGGGGCTAGACTCAATGATCAATAGGGTTCCTTCCAGCTCTGCAGTTGTTTGTTTGTTTGTTGTTGTTGCTGTTCAGGATTTCAAATCAACCATATGCCCTTAAATGCTCTGATGAAGCACAAGGCAAGGCAGCTGTTATTTCCTTTCATGCTCCTGTTGGCTATTACCCACCTGCTTTTTCCACCCAGTGTAAAGTGCAAGACTTCAGAAGCAAGAAAGGAGACAGAACAGTAAGTCTGGAAGAGGAATTGGTGGGAAAAGCTATTCCATGAACCCCAAATCTGAATTGTAGTTAAGAGTCAAGTATGTTCTGCTACCCATCTGTCAGCATTTGGCTTCCTCTGAAAGGTCATGTTTCAATAAGGTGGTGAAAACTCTGAGGCGTCTCAGTCATTTTTTTTCCTCTCCCTTTGAGGTATCATTAAAATCATTTTCTTCTCCTACACAGCCACAGCAAAAAACAAACAAAAAAAACCAATTAACCAAAGATCTGACCTATGTGTTTTAGGTATTTTGCGCAGCGAGTAGACATATGCCTCTTTTTTTCCTTTTGGTTTGAAAAACTCACTCAGACAGAAATGACATCGCGGTCAATGTTCCTCCAGGGTTGACTCGAGAACAATGAATTATTAATGCATATGACAGTTTTTGTGATAGGAAGCAGTGGGAAAACTGAGGAAAGATTGTGTGTTTTAGAAATTTCCTGTTTGGGCTGGTTGACATTCATCGGTAGCTTTCATGAAACTCATTTAAAAATTTATGACAACCATTATCTGACGATTTCTTTGCTCATCGGTCTTGAGGATTAACCAAATATTTGTGTGGGTTTTTTTATGGGAGTCCAAAAGGACCAAGTTTGAGTAGTATTATTCAGCCACACTATTTCAGACTTTAATATATTTCAGCATTACTTGCTCATGGGCCGCCAGTCTAGCAGAGTTATGAAATAACCTCCCCTATTATTCTTACATTATGTATAAAAATACTTATACAGACATTTGAATAATGATATGTGTATTATCTTTAAGGTTTACATTGTTACATACTTCCATATTTGTCTACTTCTGTTTCTTCTCATGGTTTTTCGTGTTTGCAGAAGTTTTCTTATTGTATGCCATTTTCAGTAGATTCTGATACAAGCAGAATGAATGAATGAATGAATGAATGAATGAATGAATGAATGAATGAATGAATGAATGAATGGGGCTAGCAGTCTACTTCTAGCAATAACTAATAACATCTCCCTTACTGCAACAAAGTTTGGACACAATACAGGAGACGTCTTTGTTGTTAAATGGGGCTGTACATTTGTAATGAGTTTAGGGTGAACTTAACACATCTTAATGCACACTTATCATATAGAACAGCAAAGAATAAATTTACCTCATACAGGGGGAAGGCCATTTACAACTGTCATTGTGTGAGATATAAGAAAAAGTCCACCTATTTCCTAGATGTATCATTAGATATAAAATTGTCTGCAATGACTTTACCTTCACGTTGTAGTCTAGAAACAACTATTTCAAATAGACATGAAGATTTTCTCTATGACAACAACTCCACTGTTGTCCCAATTCAGTTGCTTCCAGGTTTTTATGATATTAACCAAAACTGATAGTCAGGATTGCCAAGGAGTGAAGTGTGTGCTCTTTAAGATATTCACTGATTAGTAGATTTAATTTTTGCAGTTCTGTAACTCACCAATTAACTCACATCAGATCACAACAAGGCAACTGAAGTAAATCAATTCTGTATGTATCTGAGACTTGCATTCAATCTTGGCTTTTTACCAAAACACCTATATCTAAACTGAATATGTAGATGCAAAGTCTTCTTTTTCTTTCCTTTTTTGCTTGATGTGCAAAGCAGAAAACAAAGTTACAATGCAATATGATATGAAGATTATTTTCATCAGAACTGTTCCAATGGCTTATAAACCAAGCCTATAATCCAGTTGGCCAAATAATATTTTTATACTTTGGAAAGCAGACCGTTGCCTCTTCCTTCCTTAGTAAAGGATGAGGATATACATCACAAATCATATTATTTTGCAAATGACACAATTATTCCACATCTCTGGCAGTGAAACTGCAATAGTAGTAAGTTGTGTGTCTGTTATGTATCCATCTCTACAAGTGATCCCAATAAGATTTTCAAGCTATATGAAAAATTTAAGGAGTGGCTTTAGTATTGCCACCCTCCAGTGAGTTTCCATGGCTGAGCAAAGATTTGAACCCAGGTCTCCTGAGACCCTGCCCATCGCTCTATCTAATGCACCACACTGACTCTAAGTTAAGTAACCTACCCGTGTTTCCCTGAAAATAAGACCGGGTCTTATATTAATTTTTGCTCCAATAAACGCATTCGGGCATCTTCTTCTGGTTGCTGCACAATGGTAGAGGGTGAGGTATCACTTAACTGGGGGTTATTTGTGGGGTAGGGCTTATATTACAAGCATACTGAAAAATCATACTAGGGCTTATTTTCAGATTAGGTCTTATTTTCTGGGAAACAGGGTATCATATTCTGCCCTTTCATGACATCCCATATGAGGTGCTGCTGCTGTGCTTCCATTAAGCATTCATCCTGCTTAATGGAAGGGCTGATCCTGCAAAACTTCACTCCAAATATGAACATAGTCCAAAGCCTTTTACATTATACAATAACTCTTTCTCAGACACTATCATCAAGATGGTTGTGAAATAGATTATAAATGCCTGCCTAATGGTGAGGAGAAATAGCTCTCTTTTTCTTATTGCCTCTCTCCAATCTGCCCTGCCATCGTCAAAACAAGTTCACAATAGAGCACTGAGTATCAAACTGTAGGAGCAACTGGGACAATGGAGGCCAGACAGTCATTCTCAACGGGGAGGGGGAAGGCTGGCACATTTGAAGGGGGCCCCCAGATTCATCTGTTCCTGTTGTATCCTAATTTGCACAAAGGCATAGGCTTTCCTTGCTTGACAGGGGATCCTAGAACTTGAGCTGTCGGCAAAGAAAAGTTGAGAATGGCTGGCCCAGCAGGTTACCGGAGGCTCCAAATGGGAGCACCTCCAACTCTAGGAAGCTGCCCCACCCCTAAGATAAATAAGAAATTTGTTTCGAGCTGTACGACCTGGGGTTCAAATCCCAGGTAGCCGGCTCAAGGTTGACTCAGCCTTCCATCCTTCCGAGGTCGGTAAAATGAGTACCCAGCTTGCTGGGGGGGCAATGTGTAGCCTGTATAATTAAAAATTGTAAACCGCCCGGAGAGTGCTTGTAGCGCTATGGGGCAGTATATAAGTCCAATAAATAAATAAAATAAATATAAATATCCTAATGGAAAAGTTGGCCTGCTCAGTGAGAGTGGTTCCCCTTCCAGGTATCAGATATGTGATCAAGGATGAAAGGAAAGAAATGTTTATCATAACAGAGTATATCAAGGTAACTGTTAAAAGCATAAGTACGTGGCACAATTAATCAGGGTTAAAAAGCAAATACTTGAATAAATGTCAAGCTTTTAATAGAATAACTGGGTTAGAAACTGCAAGATTATATTCTCGGACTGCAATCTACCATACTAGTTTTAATGAGAGTACAGAGTCATCAAGCAAGCAAAGTTTCTTGTTCCTTTTCACAGTTTCTAAGGCAATGAACAAGTGCAAAAACATGCAGAAATTAAGATCCAACCACTCACTTTTTATGTTTGGAATGCCATAGTGGGCAGAGTAGCCTTACAATCAAGGCCTGTGTCACTTATGATATCATTAGTGGACATGTGCCTCTGAAGAGCAGACCGGGGCGGGGTGGGGGGGCTACAGATTACATTTTTAGCCATTTGCCATTGTTTTTCTGTTTGGGAGACTAATCATTCAATCTGACAATTACAACAGCAATTTTGGTTTTGAAAAAAGTCTTCTCTTTGGGTGCTCTTCTGTTCAGGAAAACTGAAAATATTGTTTGTGCATGCACAGAGAGAGAGAAGGAAGAGGAGGAGGAGGAGGAGAAGAAGGAGAAGCAGCAGGAGCAGCAGCTTCACTCTCCTTATCCTAATCTCACAAGCTTTTGATTTATAAAAGTGTACAACCTCAAAATGTTTGCATAGCTTTAACTGGCAACCACAATTAAAACAAAGTGCAACAACCCATCTGGTGGACAGAATTTTCGGCTCTCAGATGGATTGTTGAAGGAAATCAAAATACCAGGGCAACCCTTAGATGCAGGCAGCAAGGAGGGGCACTTTATTTTTGTCTTGCTTTTGAGCTCCTCGGAGGCATCCATTTGCTCCCTGGTGGATCAAGACTTCTAGAATAAATGGATCTCTGGTTGATCCAAAAGGGCTTTTTTCTAACACTGAAAATGTCTTACCTCATTTGGGTCTTGCTGGTCTCTAAAAGCAATTGTGTTCTTAATTGCATTGATGAAAAATCCATTCACCTCAGCTCGTTTCTTATTCGGCAAAATGCGACACAGTGGGATCATTATGAATGGAAATGCAACTTTGAGAGAGTTTTAAAAAAAGAAAACAACATTATTAGCAATGAAGGTAATTGTTGCCAATCCCTAACTTTATGGCTTTCCTTTCCTTTCATGGAGAATTGTTTATACTGTTACTTTCTCCTATTTTGCCACTTTTGATTAGAGGATCTCGCAGTCTTTCTAAATTAAAGTAAATGAAGCAGGTACTTCATTGTGAAACACCCTCTCAAAGGCTATTCTAATTTACAGCATTTGTCTAGTGGGGCAAAAAAAAAGAATTCAAAATGATTTCAGGATTATGTAATACCTCAGCACAGGCTGAAACATATTTCAATCATGATGAGGCTTACTTTTTTTAAAAAAAATTACAGCACAGTTACAAGTGAACCAGAGAGATACAACATCTCTCAAAATGTGGCTGGACGGTTACATTAATTTCCTTGTTGTGCTTTGGAAAGGAGTTACTTCATTAAGTACTTAATTTATGTCTGTATATCCTTCCTGAAAGAGACTAACTACAGAAAACATTATTTACAGACCCCCTAACACAATATCAAGGCTGAGGAAAGTTTTGTGTAAATGTACCCTTTAGCTAAGGGAACCAAGAAGCAGAAGGTCACTGAAGTCTTATTTCATTCAAGGAATTTGCCCTGAAGTACTTTTCCTTTGTAGTAACTACCCTACTGCATAGTATTCATAAAGCTTGAGTTCCACATACAGTGCTTGCCAGTTATTACTACACAATAAAATGGATGTTAAATATCGGCACCACTTCAAAAAAAATCTCTTTGTTCCTGTATACACAAAGAAGTGGCAATGTCATACATGTCTGTTTGAAAATAATTCTCACTATGTTATGTGGGGTGTATCTCCAAATAAGTGTGCAAAATATTTTGTCAGTGACACTAATCTAGGTACATCAGAGAAGAAAATTACTGTAGAGTTGTAGGAAATACAAATTTTCTGAACAAAATACTTTCAAAAACTCAATTTATTTTAAATGATCATGATTATTCGATAATGCTACTGTCAAAAAAAGACTTGGTCTTTTCACTCTCACACAGGAGCTGATAATAATAATATTAAAAATGAGTTTGCAGCATCTTTTAAAGTGCTGAGACACTCTCCCTTCTGTGTTGTCATTTTCTTCAAAGTCAGAATACTGTGACTGCAAAGGAGAGGTTTTTGCTTGTGCGTAGTCTCTCCATGAGAGCAAGAAACCTAGAAAATGGTGGTTCTTACTTAAATGTGGACACATCTCTGCAGACATATTACGCACGAAATAGAGAAAGCAGTGACAAAGAGATAAGGGGCTAGGTGGTTCCTAGCTGACATGCTGAGGAGAACTAGGTAAGAAATATGGAATAAGACTTCTAACTTAAAAAAAAAATCAAGGAACCAGACATCTCTACAGGATGTACACTATATAGTCATGAAGAACAACTGAGATAGGACGTTGCTTTCAAGAAAGCACATGAAAGCAGATTTGGTCCACAGAGTGTATTCCAAAAACTACTGTTATGAACATTTAATGCGAAAAATAAACAAGACACAAAAGATTTAGAAATAGATTCCTGTGTATAGTCAACATGACAATATACTTACTGGTCAGGAATAAGAGAGGTTTAGAAATTGCGGGTTCAAGGAATGTTCTGGTGTTCTTAACAAAAATGTGACTGGGATTTGTCCAGGAGTCCACACAGGTACCAAAAGCAACACTAGCGACAACATCCAAAGTAAAACAGCCATAATTCCTGCATGAAATAAATGAAAGTTGCTGTTACACTGGACTTTCTGTCCGTAGATGGCTCATTTCGGCATTTACTAACCTTACCATTTCTTTTCTGGAGAAGTCTTGAGTTCAACATGCAAAACTATGCACATTTGCTTCTAAAAGTTCTAATTGCTTCTGAACAATATTTATACTTGCAGTCTTCTGATAAAAAAGCTGCACTGCTGAAGCATACATTGGAAGCAATGCGTTTTTGCCAGTGGTTCTAAACTCAATACACTCTCCTGCACTTGAATTCCACTTTCCAAATAGTTGTAGGGCTGTTTCACATCATCTGAAGCCATTCATCACCTAATGCCTTCTCCATCAGGCATCAAAGAAATGTGCTTGTAGATGAGCCATCATAGATAAAATACCAGAGCCAAAACTTACATAATACCTCAAATAGCATGCTTTATAGTAGAATCAAAATCAATTTTCAGCTGCTGGTAACCAGGAAGACAGAACTTAGTACATAGAAAACAGATTATATGCTCACGTAAAACAGTGCCTAATTAAAGAACATACAGTGGTGCCCTGCATAGTGATGATAATCCGTGCAGCCAAAATCGTCGCTATGCGGATTTAAAAAGCCTATAGGAATGCATTGAAAACCCTTCAATGCGTTCGTATGGGCTTAAAACTTACCTTTTAAGCGAAAATCTTCCATACGGCTGCCATTTTGGGTGCCCGGTAAGCGAGGAATCCATCCCTCTTTTACCCGGCGGCCATTTTGGAACCACCGATCAGCTGGGGAAAAACCATCGTTATGCGATAATCGGTAAGCGATCATTGCAAAGTGATTTTCCACCATAGAAAACATTATGTGATTGCAAAAGCGATCCCAAAAACATCGTCGCTATGCAGATTCGTCATTAAACGGGGCACCCGTTATGCGAGGCACCACTGTACTTGTTTGCCCTTCCACAGTGCTTGCTCCCACCATGCAGTACTATGTCAGTGATGATGCAGAAGAAGGCATTTAGATTTATGCTGATGGAAATGCTAGGTTATTAGGGGTGGTTGATAAGTATTACAATGGTACTTCGACTTACGAACTTATTCCATATTGGAACAGCGTTCGTAAGTCGAAATGTTCGTAAGTCGAAGCATCATTTCCCATTGAAATGCCCGGGAACAGGTTTAATCCATTCCAGCATTTCAAAAAAATACCAAAAATAAAAATAAACAGAGCAAGTCCCACACTGGGACTGCAAAAACAAACAAACAAACAAACAAAAACCACAAATCCAAAAAGCAAGACAACACAGCACAGAAACATAAACCCCCCAGTCCAAACCCACCCTCTAAAACCTGCCCAGAACAGTTTTTTTAAAAGGAAAAAGCAGCACCTTACCAGTCCGAAGCCTCCGAAGCCTCCCAGACTTCTGCTGCTGCTGTGACCGCTGCCGGTGGGAGGCTTGAGCCTGGCAAGGGTGCTTTGGCCGATCGCCTCCCATCTCACCTTCCACTTGCACCGCGCCACCCTTTGTGGGCTGATGGTGGGAAATTCAAATGGTGGAGGGCGGCGAGGATCAAGCAGGAGGTGAGCTGGGAGGCAAGCAGCTGAAGAAACCTGGCCAGCTCAAGCCTCCCGGCACTCCGCTGCCTCCACCGTGGCTGGGGGCAAGCGGCCAAGAGCCCAGCCAGCTCAAGCATCTCGGTGCGCTGCTGTCCCCGCCAGAGCACCCAGGAGGCTAAAGCCTCCTGGCTCTGGGCTACCCCCACCGCATCGCTTTCCCTAACTGTTGAGGCAAAAGAGCTACAAAGAAGCAGCCTCTTCGCCACCAACAGTTAGTACAGTAAATTCAAGGTTCCCGCCCTTTCCCCTTGCCTTTCTGTGTTCATAAGTCGAAGCTCCATTCGCAAGTCGAAGCAGAATTTTGTGAACAGAGCTGTTCGTAAGTCGAAATGTTCGTAAGTAGGAACATTTGTAAGTTGAGGTTCCACTGTACAGTATTTGCTTTTGCTTCTAACCGGGATGGGGAAAGCAATGGGGTTGTTGGCTTCCAACTCCCATCAAAACTAAATGGCGGCTAGAACTGAAGAGAGGTGTCATCCTGTAACATTTAAAGGGCCACATATTCCCCATCCCTAGCTTAGTTAGCCCTTAGAATCTCAAAGCAGCTACGTAGAAACTGAAGCAAATATTTAAAAGTTTCATCTGCTTAAATAGTGAAATGATTCTAAATTGCTGTCTAAAATATAAATAATGATAATATTGCAAGCTATCTAGCAATTAAACCCTCTTCTCTGCAGGATTTAGAAACTGACTCTGGGGCAAATTAAGGAGATATTCAAGAAGCGGTTAAGTGTCTATTCATCAGAAATTTCCCCAGCTCTGATCAACAGGAAGCAGTAAAAGAGGTGGGAGCTATAAACAAGAAAATTTTAATTAGCACTGGAAAGGACTTCTGTTGGACTGGACTTTTTAATGAGGAAACATAAAAGTATCCTGGTCATGGAAAATGACATTTTTGGCACCATAGTGCTATGTCGAACTAACTTGTTTTAATTCCACTTTCACAACTATGTGTCCCAAATTAAGTGAGCTGTGGAGGGGAATCACAGCACTAAAAATAACTTCTAAGTGGGGCAAAAAACATCAAATAGACAAAGCACTTTATTTGTTAAGCCTTTTTCCTCCTCTTCCTTAAGTCTCTTGGAAAACTTTTTTGTTCTCACATATCAGGATGTAAATATTTTAATAGAGGAATACAAATGATGATTAACTATTTAAGAGCCCAAGTGGTTCAGTTAAAAGTTTGGTTCCCAAATCAAAATCACCACCATCAAAACGTAAGCTCTCTCATCCTTCTATGGATGGAATAAAGCATCTTCATATCAAAAATTCATGCTAGGTCATAATATGAGATATTGACAGTTAATTTTTTTCCATTTAGTTTAGTAACTGAAAAGAAGTATGCAAGCACACCCAAGGCAAATGCATGCAAGCCATCTGCCCAATTACTACGAGGACCAGTGAAGATCCATAAACTACTAATTGGCTGCTTCTTTGATCTTTGATTGTGTCCACTAATCCTTTACTATGTTGATTATAACAGATTATACCGGTGGTTGTTTTTCTTTCTCTCAATCTATGCATACTCACAATAATTTATTTGTTTTTCCCTGGAATGTTGAAAAACTCAGAAAAGACACATCATTCCCCCACATGCATATGTTATTATCCTGTTTGTTGATTTTTATTACGTCTGACAGTAAATGTTGGGAAAGAAATCAATACACACGTAAGGCACCTAAAGATTGCTACCTGCAGATTTATATTCTCAAACTGGGCTGAGCAAGTAGCCGGACTTCCCTGCTCCACCTCCACCAACTGCATTTAAGCAAGTATAGAAGTAAAAGCACACAGTCTCCCTATAGAAGAGGAAGCCTGCAAGCCTGCAACTCACCTGGACTCAAAATACATTATGTCTTGTTGTGACCTGCAAATACAGCCACTTGAATATTATTTATTCCATCCAAATCAGCTGTTAAACTTATTACCAGACAAGTACAGACCATATACTGAAATGCCAGTATTTTGTTAGTAGTTTCACCTGTTAAATAAGGAACTACAATAAAACAAATAGAAATACACACACACACACACACACACACACACACACACACACACACACACACACTTGTCGAAGCATCAAGAGTTTACATCAGGAAACGGGGTGGATTAAAAACTCCATTTGTAAAATAATTGCATATTTAAGATAGCTTGGCAAATGAAGTGCCTACAAAAATGTCTCTCATTTCTAATTTATTAAAGTACCTTTGGATGTCAAAAGCTGTGCCAGAATCTGCGTAGACCTTTAAGTTGCTCAGCAGGATGTCACATGCCTGGTTGATTAGTGGAGTCATCTAAAACAACAACAACAGGAACATGGTATAATTTTCTAAATACAATACTTTTCCCTACATTAATTACATAGTGCTGGAGGTAAGTGATCTCGAGAGCTGCTGATCAGTCGATAAAGACATTTTCACAGAGAGAAAAAATTCCAGTCACAAACACACATGCATATTCCAGTTCTAACGTGTTCTCTCTGTTATTGAATGCTGGAGCACATGGTTTTCCTGTGATCTTTCTTGTTCTCATACTGCCTATTCTCTGAGCTTTCAAAAAAATAATAATCTGATTCATTTAGAGCGAATGGGACCTACACATTTGTCCAGCCTGTGCATTAGAACATGAAGGTGCAACAGAGTGTGCAAAATTAGGAATCACTAAAAGAGGAACTGTGTGTGGCAGCATCTGTTAGGGTTGTTTTTTTTTTCCTCTTTGATATCAAAGCTTGAATAATTTTACAACTCTCAAGCCATTCATTCCCTTCACCCAAGTCAGAAGTGGTCAGACATCCATTTTTGATTTTGGAAATCTCCTCCCCTTTTGGAACCAAAGAAAAGGGAGTCACCGTGGGCATATGGTGTTTTAAAGGGAAACTGCTACTTCCGGGGGTGATTTGTTTTAGTGGAGGCAGCCTAGAGGGGCCCAGAACTCCTGAAAAGGGGCTCCATCTGCATGTGACCTATGGGCCACATGTTGTCTGCTCCTGCTATGTTCTATGTCCAGTTAGACATGTGTTTGGGAGGACTCCCCCCCCAAAAAAACACAGGGTTCCCAGTCATGCTGAAGGGTCTATGTGTGTACCAGGTATGATCTTGTAGGTTGGCTCTGTGCATACAGAGTCAAACAATATATGAATGGAGAAGGTAAGCAGGTGTCATTCCACTCCACTCCCATGTGCTTGCATTACATACTTTTAGGATAGTTAAAATTCCACTGGGGTCCTTTTAAGAAGAAAGGTGGAGTAAAAATATTTCAAATACTGTACATGAATAAAATTAAAACATTTTATTATACACAGAGTAAACACTTGTTTATTTTTCCACAGGTTTTCTCTTTCTTTAGATCTTACATTAAACGTTCTCTTGTTCGTAGAACTTATTTTACCTCGTTCCCCCCATCCTCAAGGGTTCTGCAACCACTCTCCCTACTTTTAATTTGCCTATGGACCATGTGGACATGGTCACATGCTCCTAGCTTATTGTGCTCGTTTGGTCCCGCCTATCCTTCTCCTAGAACCTCTTAATGAGGGTGAAAGAACAGAGTGCAAAATTGGTCTGAAGCTCAACATAAAAAATACTAAGATCATGGCCACTGGTCCCATCACCTGCTGGGAAATAGAAGGAGAAGATATGGAGGCAGTGACAGATTTTACTTTATTGGGCTCCATGATCACTGCAGACAGTGACAGCAGCTACGAAATTAAAAGACGCCTGCTTCTTGGGAGGAAAGCGATGACAAACCTAGACAGCATCTTAAAAAGCAGGGACATCACCTTGCTGACAAAGGCCCGCATAGTCAAAGCTATGGTTTTTCCAGTAGTGATGTATGGAAGTGAGAGCTGGACCATAAAGAAGGCTGACCACCGAAGAACTGATGCTTTTGAATTGTGGTGCTGGAGGAGGCTCTTGAGAGTCCCCTGGACTGCAAGGGGAACAAACCTATCCATTCTAAAGGAAATCAGGCCTGAGTGCTCACTGGAAGGACAAATCCTGAAGCTAAGGCTCCAATACTTTGGCCATCTCATGAGAAAGGAAGACTCCCTGGCAAAGACCCTGATGTTGGGAAAGAGTGAAGGCAAGAGGATAAGGGGATCACAGAGGACAAGATGGTTGGACAGTGTCATCGAAGTGACCAACATGAATCTGACCCAGCTCCGGGAGGCAGTGGAAGACAGGAGGGCCCGGCGTGCTCTGGTCCATGGGGTCATGAAGAGTCGGACACGACTTAACGACTAAACAACAATAATCCTTCTCCTTGCTCTCTCCCTGTTGACCCGTTTGAATTGTTTCCATAATCAGCCATTTTCATCTGCTAATCATGTCCGCCTGGTACAGATGCAAATCTACATTGTTCCTTGACAGCTTGGGAATCATTTCCAGGACAGGAAACAATCATGATTCTGCCCCTCCCCTCAACCCCCACGCACCAAATGGCAGGATATCAAACTTCATGGAAACATCTTATTCTTTTAAACAGTTTTACTCTGTTCAAATCAGAGAGCAGTCCAAAACATGACTTCCTTCAAACCTTGTGTTTATTTCCTAATTTTAGATGTTGGATTTTGCAAACCAGGGTACAGTAGCCAAATAACTGAGCCGTGACGGGGAAAATGGTCTTGGCTTCTGGGCAGTTAGATTTATTGTTTACGATACAATGAAACAGAGCAGAAGCAATATGCTTACTGCAAACATCTGATCTGTCACATGGTGCTACTATCTCGGCAGTCGTGTTCAGTTATAACTGCCAAAGAAGTCTACAGGAGTCTTTCCCTTTCAGCAGCCATGGGCCACGGTCCTACCACTATGTGCTTTAGGTAAAGGTAATGGTAAAGGTTCCCCTTGACAATTTTTGTCCAGTCGTATTCGACTCTAGGGGGTGGTGCTCATCCCCGTTTCCAAGCCATAGAGGCAGCGTTTTGTCCGAAGACAATCTTCCGTGGTCACATAGCCAGTGCGACTTAGACACGGAACGCTGTTACCTTCCCACCGAGGTGGTCCCTATTTATCTACTTGCATTTGCATGCTTTCGAACCGCTAGGTTGGCAGGAGCTGGGACAAAGCAACGGGAGCTCACTCCGTTGCGTGGATTCGATCTTACGGCTGCTGGCCTTCTGACCCTGCAGCACAGAGGCTTCTGCAGTTTAGCCCACAGTGCCACCACGTCCCTTTAGCACTTGGCATTTCTTTGAATTCTACAGGGATGTTTGCTCAAACCACCCTTTAGTGTCAGCTCTCTGTTTATCTAATCAAACATTTATCTTAATTCTTAAACTAGTGCCTACTAAGCTTTGTTCCCATCATAATATTTGCGTACCAGAATCAGGGCACAACAGCTTGCCAAGAAGCTGTGCAAACTCAGAAGAAATATGTATTCTCAAAGGCTTTCAGAAGAAATGCTCAGGAAAGTTGATCCATTACAGCAGTGGTCCCCAACCTTGCACCTCCAGATGTCTTTGGACTTCAACTCCCAGAAATCCTGGCCAGCAGAGGTGGTGGTGAAGGCTTCTGGGAGTTGTAGTCCAAGAACATCTGGAGGCCCAAGGTTGGGGACCACTGCATTACAGCAAAGGAGCAGCAACTGTCAAGCAAGAATAATAGTACTGAAAATGAACCAGGAAATACCCCTCGTATGTGTCAAATCTTTGAAAATACGGAAAAGTCAAGTCTTCACATTAGGATAGGCATGGTTGCCTTTCATTGGGTGTGTGTTATGTCAGATGGTGTTTGGCTGTTAAGAGACAAGGCCAAAACAATGGTAAGTGATCCTGCAGACATAAAACTTTGTTGTCAAGTTACTCCGCAACTCAAGGTGACTCTATGAATGACTGATCTCCAAAATGTACTGTACTCAACTGCCCAGCTCAGCTCTTCTAAACTCTAGCCTGTGGTTTCTTTTAGGGAATCACTCCATCTTATGTTTGGTCTTATTCTTTTCCTGCTGCCTTCCACCTTTCCCCCCTTATAGTCTTTTCCAGAAAATCCAGCCTTCTCATGATATGCCCAAAGTAGGGCAGCCTCAGTTTCATCATTTTTGCCTCCAGAGAAAGTTCAGACTTGATTTGCTTTAGGACCCACTTGTTTGTCTTTCTGGCAGTCCAAGGTATTTGCAAAACTCTCCTCCAGCACCACATTTCAAATGATTCCAGTTTTTTCCCTTTCAGCGGTCTTTACTGTCCATCTTTCACACCCATACATAGTGACTGGAAATATAACAGTACAGATGATCTTGGTCTTGGTTCCCAGTGACACACCCTTACGCTTGATGATCCTTAGGACATTTTAATCATGGGATCAGGCCCAGATATCACTTGCTTGCTTCCCTCCGCGTTCTCCGCCTAAATCACCAGTTTGAAATCATCCAGCCTAATCCCATTTGTTTCGGCCAGAATTTAGAAACTTTACTATCCTTTTTTGCTCTGCCAGTTGTGGGATTTTGGGAACTATGGGCCAAAAATGTAATGATTCTGATCCATGGTCTTAGCTGCTGGGCTGAACCAGGTTAGCCCTAACCATGGTTCCTTTAGCTGCTCTAACCATAATGGTTAATCATTGCTAAGTCCAAAAGGGAGAGTTTATAAATCCTTCCCATTTCTGACTGTTTATCTCTGGTTAAGCGATCAGAACCATTACACTAGCACTTTTATTTATTTATTTATTTATTTATTTATTCAATTTATATGCCGCCCAAACTACCCAGAGGTCTCTGGGCGGCTTACAATATCTCTACAGCATCTAAATAGATGCTAAAAGGGAGGGGAGAAAAAAAGTGACTCATCTCAGTGGTTCAATCTTGCCCAGAAGCTACCTGTTGTTCTCAATGATCATCCTGTCATCATAGTTCCTAAAGAAGATATAAACCCCTCATTAGCCTGCCAAATAAAAGGAGGGCCTTGTTCTCAAAATGGACAGCTCTAGGGTTATCTGCAGTTCATAGTATTCCACCACCCCACACCAGAAATCTAAAGAATTAAGTTCAAGGCAGAAGTGTTGTTAAGCAAGGAAATCAGCCAGCCTGGATCATAGTGAATGGATGCTAGTCACACACTTTCTTCTTAAAGGCCAGATACACCAATGTGGGAAAGGTTCCTCGACTCTGTACTGTCTGTGAAGGTGCATGTGTCACTGAAGACGAAAAGTGCTTTTAAAACAGCTGATTTCTTTTTCTCTTTGCTCTCTCTCATACATGTATCGTACAGTCTTTTCACCACCACAGATATGTAAATCTGCTTAACTGTGCTAAGATAGCTAACGTTTGCAGAAATAACATTTTCTTTTAGCCATTTGTTTGTTTATTGCTCTGGATGTTATCTGTTAATTTTATCAGTTGTATTCTATTTTGTTTGTGTATGTTTATGTGCATGGCCTGACTGGCTAATGAGCAATAAGTCAATGAAGAACTGGCTTCTTTTGCATTTCGGTTTCGCTTCATCTTCTTTCCACCCAGCCACAGGGAGAGTACAAACACCACACTTCTGACCAAGTGGGCCAGAATCCAGAACAGTTTGTGCTAAAACATACAGTCGTTAAAGTGCACCAAGTCTCTGATGGCATTGCTGTGACACTGACACAGTTAATCCATTTGAAACTTTCACCAGCTGGTTCACCAGTTGCAGCCTCACCTTAACAAGACAGATTATGGCCCAGTAACATGCAGGTTGATTATGTCTAGAGATCTGGCGCAGGAAAGGATCTTCTGAACGTCCCAGTTGTTTGTCTCAAATTACACTTAGCCCACGCATGCGAAAATAAACTCAAAAAGTACAAAACAGTGCAAGTCTCCAGCGACTCCCTTTCCAAAGGAAATCACACTAGGGTAGTTTCTGTGACCCCAAAATTTCTCACTACTGTACTTGGGAAATACAGCAAGGAATGTAACCGTATGAAAAAAAAGAATCATGCAAAAAAGTACATGTTTTTCTGGTATATAAATTAGCAACAAGCCTTTGGGCTGAAAGTTTTGGACAATCTAATACTGATGTATTTCTAAAGCAGCTCTCCCTTTCACTACGCAAAATGAATTACTCTCACTTTTCCTAACAATTCAGCTGATGTTGACAATCTTCTGAATTTAAATACACTCCCACAAATCCAACAGTGTGGCTTTTTCTTAAGTTTGTCTTTACAGGTTTAAGCATGACTTAATTTTACTCCATCATTCTCTCCAGAAAGAACGGGACTCATCCTAATTGCTGTTTGCTTCATTTGTTCAAGACATTGTGTCAGATAAGATATATACGTACCCATGTTTAATATATTTTTAAAAGAGGTAGAGGGATGGAGGGAAAACATGCACATACGTGCACATATGCACGTGCACACACACAGAGATAGATAGGAGGTGACAAGAGCACAGGAGCACAATCAGGAGAAATAAAAATCAATACACTTTGGATAGCGTCAGCCAAAAAAGGGAACACATTTATTTATCAGACCTGACAAGGTTTCTAGAAACACCGGATCTTCCTGTTTTATTCTCTTCTATCCCAAAACACTAAACAGAGTTTCCCTGATGTTTGGTGCTATATAATCAAACACATATTCTTATAAACTTCCTGGCTTCATTTTTTTTTCCCAGGGAGAAGCTTAGATGTACATTGGCAAACACAGGCATGGGGACACTACCAAATAATCAAGTCTGTTTTGACTACATATCTTAAGGCACATCCTCTATGGTAATGACTTAGTACCTCAGAAAAACTTTCTGTGGAGGGAAGTGTTTTTTAATACTGGAAACCCAGAAGGCAGACGAGGTTAACTAATGGGGGAAGGAGTCCTGTCAGATTTGGAGAGCTTCAGAGAGGTGTTCAAAGCACACCATTCTGATGTGGCCAGGTTATTTTTCTACCCTTTCCTGATGTGTCTGTGGCTTATCCAGAAAGTCACAGACAAGAATGAGTCCCTTTTAATTTTTTCTCTCAAAAAAATAAAAATAGGTGGTCAAGAACGCTACACGATGAATGCATCACAGGCTGAGGCTCTCATTGGCCCCACTAAACTCACTTCAACTTCCCACAGAGGGGAAATGCTACACGTTGATATCCTGTCTCTTCTGATTCCTGCCTGCCATTATCAGCCGCTGTCTCTGGTGGTATTTGAGAGAAGGGGACGCTACCCCTGATGGCCCCACACAAAAAGTATTAGCATGTAATATTTTATACCCACTCACCTGAGACTGAGCCCCCTAAACACAACTTGCTGAGTAATTAAGAACTGAAAGGCATATTTACCTCTCACATTTCAGCTAATCCTGTTACCTTTCCCTTTTCAGATAGAGTCTAAGGACTACAACTGAAAACAGACATTCACAGAGAACAGTATTTCTTGCTCCACTCCAGCAGAGGTATCCTCTTTGTGATGTGTGAATGGGCAATCAGACCTATAAAGAAAGCCTGTGTTTACATTTCAATTATTAATTACACATGTACTGGAAAACTTCCCCATCTTCCCATCCCTCTGTCTGTATCTTTCTCTACTGCTGTCATAGAAACCTTGTGTTGCCAACATCAGTTTGCCAGGAAGAAGCTTGACATTGCAATGGAGAAGTCTGCAGAACATGAGGGGAGGAGGCGGATGGAATCTGGATTTACCTGGCTTTTTCTTTCCCCCTTTCTCTATAAAACACACTTCTATTCTAAACCTGCCAGTACATTTTCCTTTTTAAAAAAACAACAGCAATGAAATGCAAGGGATGTGGGTACTTGTATAAGTGCACCAGATATTTCCAACACTCTATCATTTTTCTCTAGGGCAAGGAAGTGAGATATGGAACTACAGGTTCATAGGGCTGAAGCAAAGCTGTGGGAATGCAGGATGCATAGCTCAGAGATCTAACACATTTTTACAAGCAAATGTTACAGAACATGAGGGAGCACTCCATTCTGGACACAGTTTAGTGCAATGTCTCGTTCTGGCCTTTTATGCCTACATTGCAGACTAAAAGAGTGGGTCACACAAAACCCACAAAACAACCCAGTGTTGCTGGACCTCATTTGCTGGAAGCAAGAAGGGGAAATAGAATAACACATAACAATCCTATTATTATCCAGTGATATTATCTAGACACCTGCCATGTTGGGATTTTTAAAAGAGAAGAGGAGGGACATTAATCTGGTTCATTGTTCGGACTTATAACCTTGGTTTATTGGCCTGCCTCAGGTGAAAAACATTAAATCTATCTCAGTGTTTGGACTTACACTGTGTTGACTACATCTGGTTGTAGTCAGTATCAGCTCACACTTTTAGTTTATTGGCATGCTTGTAGGAAAGAATTCCCCTGTAAAGCTGGATGACATAAAAAGTTTATTTGAACATTTGTTCACATCTTGGAGGGAAGAGGAAATCAACTTGAAGAAATCAAAATATGGGGGTGTTAACTATAAAATGTTTGTTTTATGTATGTGTATCTGTATTTATAGGCATTGTATCTATGCAATGTATGTAATGTATGGGTATATAATGATGTACTTTCTTCCAACACCCTGGAAAAGCAGCTGCCTATGACTGAGATTCCCTCCCTAAGACAGTGTGTGTGGCACTTGGTCACATGATTTAGACGCTAGGTAAAAAGACTAAAAGTATAAATGTACAAAGATTCACAATGGATCAGACCAAATACCTATCTAAAGTATCTAAATAGATTTAGAACTGCCAGATCTTAGCACTAAAGCTCATACTATGGGATTCATCCTCTGGATTTTAGAGATTGGTACTGAAATCTCAATAGTGGTGGTGCTGCAGGTTAAACCGCAGAAGCCTCTGTGCTGCAAGGTCAGAAGACCAAGCAATCGTAAGATCGAATCCACATGACAGAGTGAGCTCCCGTCGCTTGTCCCAGCTCCTGCCGACCTAGCAGTTTGAAAGCATGTAAATGTGAGTAGATAAATAGGGACCACCTTGGAGGGAAGGTAAACAGCATTCCGTGTTTAGCTGCACTGGCCACATGACCACAGAAACTGTCTTCGGACAAAAAAATGCTCGCTCTATGGCTTAGAAATGGAGATGAGCACTGCGCCCTAGAGTCGGACACGACTGAACTAAATGTCAAGGGCAACCTTTACCTTTACTTTATTGAAATCTCAGACAATGAGATGCTGTCAACTTGGCAACAAATTCTCTGGTTTGGGGCTTTTATCCTGGCATACTACAGATCACCAAGAGAGCTATCTAAATTTACTTCTGTCCTGTCTTTGATTTGGAAAATAGTGTTTCTTTCAGTACGTACACTGCTTACTTAAGCTGCTTATCATTGTGTGTTACAGCTTTCAGTCTAGAAGCCTCTCTCAACAGATATTCCAGGCCAGACCCTACGTAAGACTACTTCATTGGCTGTCTACATTATTTGTCTGCCAAGCACATGCACCAGTTTGCAATTACTGTACTGCAGGAGTTCTATCCCCAAAGACATAACAAAAGCATGCTCCCAGATCTCAGGTTTTCAGCCTGAAACCTCTCGGAATGGAGTGCTGCTGGCCTGGTGACCCTCTATTTCGTCCAAGATTCTTTTATCACAAAGTGGCCAATCAGTTGTCCAGGGATTTTGCTAGCAGAATCTGTGTCTTTATCTTACATTTGTCAGCAGTCAAGTATACAGCAGGGAGTGGTCAAGCTTGATTACAAAATGATCTAATCAAACCTGAGCATTCACATGGAATGGTGGTCAATGATTCCACTGCAGGTGATTTCCTGACGGCTCCTTAAAGGCAAAGTGAAGAAAACATTTTCAATTTTTTTAAATAAGTGATGTAGCACATCAGCGAGTCAAAATATTTCCTCCCACTTACCCTGTCCTTTGCTGAGCAAGGGAAGTGATTAATTTGCCATTATTGTGAAATGACTTACTTATTAAGCAACTTCATGATATCAGCAAATTGGAAGTGGAAGGCTTATATAGTATCGAATACAGCAATCCCATGGGCTGGAAGTGATCCAAACCAGAGTGATTCTACTCACACCAGAAAAGTAGAAGCCCTTTGACAGAAAGGTGCAGGTAGAAACACTGGGCTAGTGTGCTCTAGCAAAGACATCCTCGGATCACCATCTTTAAGAGCACACTAGCCCATCCCTGTAGTGATGTACGGAAGTGAGAGCTGGATCATAAAGAAAGCTGACCGCCAAAGAATTGATGCTTTTGAATTGTGATGTTGGAGGAGGCTTTTGAGAGTCCCCTGGACTGCAAGGAGAACAAACTTATCCATTCTAAAGGAAATCAGGCCTGAGTGCTCACGGGAAGGACAGATCCTGAAGATGAGGCTCCAACACTTTGGTCATCTCATGAGATGAGAAGAGTCCCTGGAAAAGGCACTGATGTTGGGAAAGTGTGAAGGCAGGAGGAGAAGGGGACGACAGAGGACGAGATGTTTGGACGAGTGTCATCGAAGTGACCAACATGAATTTAACCCAACTCTGGGAGGCAGTGGAAGACAGGAGGGCCTGGCGTGCTCTGGTCCATGGGGTCATGAAGAGTCGGACATGACTAAGCAACAACAACAAAAGCCCATCCTTGCAGCACTCAAAAGAGCAGGCAGAACAGCCCATGTAGTCAGCTTCTAATATACATATTCTGCCTCTGCTACAGGAAGTGATACATGTGAGCACTATGATGAAGAAAGCCTTTTTCCTGGTCTCCATGGAGTGTATCACTCAGTGGTAAAACAAGGGAAGCCCTGCCCTCCGTAATGGATATTAATGAATGGGTAGGAAAGGCACTGTCTATTTAGTTTGATTTTTGCTATTGTTCTTTATATAGATGTATTTTTGTTTTTAATGTGACACATTGTTATTGGAGAAATTTTATAGGCAGCCTTGAAATTTGAAATTTGTTAGATGCGTACAAGAGATTTGTGTCATGAAGCCTACTGGGCTGTTTTGCATATTCTGCTATTATGAAGGTTGTTCAGATTTTTCTTTCATGCAACCCACTGTTTTCAGCTGCCCCACATTACTGTCAAACTTTAACCTCCCCAAATGAAACTTTCCATGCTTAGCTCCTGCTAGTACTTGTTTTTAATAGAACAGTAAACTAAGCAAAATTCCACAAGCAGTGTGGTGTGGATTCCCTAGTAACAGCATGCACTTGCCCTTACAAAGGGAGGACCGGGGGGGGGGGGATGATGACAAGGCCTTTTGGTTCTGCAAATCTTTGGCAGTATCTCTGAATATTTCCCCTCATGGAAGATTCTATCCCATGACAACATGGTTTCATCTAGAATTCTACTGAAAATTATCAACAACCCACAAAAAACAGTTTCATGTAAGACTGGCTAACTTACATAACCAGAAGGCCAAACAAGTTGCTTCATTGTTCCCTCTAAACAGGAAAATGGAATGAAAAGGAAAGGAGAATTAAAAAAAACCAAGGAGTTTTCAAAGTGATTATTTCAAACCAGTCACAAGGACCAATGGTGGCTGGTCCATTGTGACAGATCAGGATTTTGATGTCTGCAGAAAACTGGTAAGATGGGGGCAGGGGGTAGGGGGCAGCATAAACAGAATTTAAAGGTACAGTTTGTTAATAGAACTTAGAAATTTATATGAAAACCTCAGAACCCTAAACACCATGCAATTAGTGATCAATGGAGTTGTAGTGGCTCAAGTTACAGGAAACAAGATTTTGGTTCAGTATCAGGAAAAACTTCGTTAACTGTTAGAGCAGTATGACAATGGAAAAAATTATCCTGAGAGGTAGTGAGTGCTCCAACACTGGAGGCTTTCAAGAGAAGGTTAGACAACCAACTGGAACATATCCTTTGATTTGTATTCCTACATCGAGCAGGGAGTTGGACTTGATGGCCTTATAGGCCCCTTCCAACTTCACTATTCTGTGATTCTATGTAATATTTAATCACATAATGGGATTTTTCCAGTCCGTTTGGTCTGGTTATGCTACAACAACCTGATATTAACACTATCTGTTTTAACAACATAAAAATGTGTGTGTGTGTGTGGGGGGGGTGTCATCTACTGTTTCCTGAAATGCAGTTCAACATGTTTATCTCCTATTCTAAGTCTTCAAATAACAAACTATTTCAAGAGGGAGATCAGGCTGGTGTTCTTGTGCCCACTTCACCAGCTGACAAGGAGACCAATTCACAGAGAGAGAAAGAGAGATGGAGAACTTTTTGGCTTAGAAAGTCTGCTTGTGCTCTCTAGGAGGTGTGGAGGCATTTTTCTTGTGTGTTGAGGAGTGTCTTCTTGGTCCAAAATAAATACGTCTTGATTATCAGATGAACTTCCTTTGTCCTTCAAATGAAGGAGCACTGCTGATTGTGATCCTTAGCCATTGTCCCTCCTGATCTGGGCCAAAAATTCCAAAGCAATCAGAAAAGTGTATGGATGTGTCACTGGAGACCAAGACCAAGATCATCCACGCGGGTTGTGATTGTCTTTCCAATCACCATGTATGGGTGTGAAAGCTGAAGTGTTTTCCCTGCTGCATCCTATAAAGAGGACTGGCCAGCAAATGCTGACCCCGTCATAAATATGTTAGTGCTTCGAGTGCCACAGAAACGGCTGTCATTGTTTAAAAAAAGAGAAAAGAAAGAAAGAAAGAGTTTGCAATTCACAGATGAGCCTCTGCTCTTTTGCCTCCCTGGCAGCTGGTGCTCCTCCTTCACAGCCATAGAGCACAAGAAGCAACAGGGTGTATTCCCTTCTCCCTTTAAATAATTAACACAGTCAACACAGACGTTCATCTCTGCAAGGCACAATGTCCGAGAACCATTTGTATCTCCAACTACATCTGGCTCATGCCAGCAGGGGCTGCTCTATACATACCAGGGGTTTTATCTTTTGTTATGTTTAACTGGAGAAAAACTGACTGTGAGGGTTTTGCCCTGTGTTGATGACCCACGTAAGGGAGATTAATTTCCGCCAAGGCAATACAAATTCCTTCCCCCCCACCATCCCAATTACTGATCAGGCATCTGAATTTATTGCTTTTTCCTCTCTTAAAATCCTAAGGATTTATACAATTTGCTACCAAACCTCAGACTAAATCAGTTGTCTAGGTGCATAACCAATGGCATTGTCGGTTCTGATTAATCAGCAGTCCTTGCTGGGCTTATGGCCAATTAGAATTTACCATAATAAGGGGGTGACAGCTGGTGTTGCTAAGCAACAGCTGTCTATAGACTAAAAGAGCCAGACACATTTAGATGCTACTGTGGGTTTCGACAGCAGCATGTCAAAAAAATGTAGGCTTCTGTCCAGTGGAAAATTTTGATAACCAAACAACAGACACTAAAGTGAGGAATGTGTCATGTTTGGGGTGTGTTTTTTTTTTCCACCATAAGATTACAAAGGGAAAGAATTACTGTTTATTTCTTTTCAGGGGTGACTTTTAACCAACTGAGACATCACCCTATTTTTAAATTAAGAGACAGAATATTAATGGACTTGAAGTTTGTCGCAGCATAAAATGGGTCTCCAACAGCTTGAAAAATGTATAGAGAAATCAGTGTTAAAGAAATGCTGAGGCACCCAATGCTCATCCCGCTTAAAGAACCTGTCTTGCAATTCTACTATAGTCTAGCAATTGACTGCTATTTAAAAAGAAAAAGGAAATTAAATCAATGTGTGGGCTGTGCACACACCCACCCTCTTTCCCTTTCTCCCTCAAAGGTATGTGCACCATAATATTTCTCTGAGAAAGATTCATTCTGCAGTGATCCATTTGGGAGAGGGCAAAGTTCTTCCATGGTGGCAGTCAATGGTTAAGGCCAGGTTATTCTAGAACACAGATTAGTTATCGACACAGGAAACAAGGATTAATTATCAACAACATTCCACCAATTCCACTCTTGCAAGAAAGGGAATAATCCTTATTAGGAGAAGCCGAGGAGCAGGACAAAATCTTCCCCTGGTGTAAGTAAAATATGTGTTAAACCTACAAGAGCAAGGATTTATTTCTCTTTGCACACATTTTGTTTCTGCAGATAAGAATGAAATATTTCAAAGGTCTTCTTTCCACTGGGCAAAATTACATGAGGTTTTGTGCATTTTTCACATTTCAGTACTTTTCGCAGAAAAAAACCCACCCCAAAACACCTTTTTTGCACAAAATCTGTAAAAGTTACGTCAGCAGCAGAATGACAGTAGATCTGTCATTCTGTTCTTGGGCAGGCATTCTGAGTTAAAATCATCACATAAGAGGTGATGGCAAAGGCTTTTCTCTGCCTGAGTTCCAAGAGACTCAACCTCAGCCTGAGTAGACTAAGGAAGATGAACAGTCCAGGAGAGCTTGGAAAAATACAGTAACTTTTAAAAAATAATACAAGGGGAAAATCTGTGATAGTCTTAAATTTATAATCCAAAAAAGGCAACTCTAAATAAGGCAGATTCCTATGTTTAAATTTGTCATGTCAAATAATGTCTATTCATCCTGAACACCCTATAGACGTGGTAGGACACACTGCATTAAACATAGTTATGTTAATAGTAGAGCTTAAAACAAATATGAATTGTGACCCACTGAAACCATCTGTAACTGACATGTGGTATTTTGGAGGAGGCCACTGGTCCCAAAACCTCATCCTGCCACTTACCAGTTTTGGATGCTTCAACACATCACTACAGTATATTTATTCTTAAAGGTAAGTTTCCAAATGTTGCCCTCATCCCCTGAAACCAAAGGTGGGACAAACCAAACAAAGTAATCCAGCGGGGCTGACGAAATACTGCCTTCTTAAGTGTGCTGATTTTATATATAAATATATATATATTGTTCTCTCGGGGCAAATCTCCCTTTTGTGGTACTTTGGGGTCCCCCCTGGATTTCCATTGACATAACACACATTTATTTTTTGCAAGAGACATTCTGTAGAGATCCAGAGGCTGCTGGGGTCTGAGAGAACACAAATAACTCATAGCTATTCCATTGATAAGTGAAATCTCACACTCGGTTCTCTGATAAACAGCACGATAGAATGAAAATTATTTTCCCCAAAGGAGCAAGACTTTACATAAGCAAACCAGTGAGGCATTGACACGCTGGCAGTAGATGACTGGCAGTCATTCATTACAGAGCCATTAAACATCACACATTTGAGAAACATTCAGCACAGAGAAAGAAAGAAACTCTTCTTGTGCCTGGAATGGCGGCACTGTTGCCTACACCTTACCTCTTTAATCTTTGCGGCTCTGAAGACTTGGGTCAACAGACTTCGGACATCTTTCCATCTCTCATCACGCAGCATAAGAATACTGTCAGCTAATGGTTTGGAAGCCAGGTCCACAGGCTAGAGGAAGGCAATGTCAGAAAGGCATCAAAATCAAAACTAAACTAATCCAACACTTTTTTTAAAAAAATATTTATTTATTTTTCTTTTTATAGAGGTAGGGTGGGGTAAGGGATAACTGGGATAAAGATACATTTAGAGGGGGTGGATTTGAACGGTCACATTACAAATCGGTATTTTTTCCCCATAATAATTCTAATTAATCCCTTCTAAGAATAATTCCAGTTATCATACAAAAATATATACATTATATAGAAAAATCTAAATTCAGGCAGGTATTTTGTAATTCCCATTATTAATCATGTAGCTGGTCTTTTTTGCAACCATGTTTATAGTGGCAGCCATGTTTCCCAATGATCCTTTTTCTTTTTTTGACTCAACCATTCTGTTAGCATATCCATTTCTGCGGTTACCAGTATTTTCCCTATCAATTTGTCTATTTGTGGTATTCCAGACTCCTTTCACTGTTTCGCAAATACTATTCTTACCGCTGTTATCACATGGTTGGCTAAGAATGCTTTTTCAGAATCTAATGTATTAGGCAAAATATTTAGTAGAAAAAATCTGGTATCATCAATATTGGAGTTTCTAATATCTCTTGCAGTATCTGGTTGACTTTGGTCCAGTATTTTTGGTCTTCTTTACACACCCACCACATGTGGTAAAATGTCCCTTCTTTCTGTTTACATTTCCAACATACATTTGAAAACTGATTGCTTATTTTAGCCAGAGTTGTGGGGAGTTATGTACCATCTGTAGAACATTGTATTGAATATTGAAGATTTAGTTATATTTATATTTATTTTCCAGATTTGTTCCCATTGGTTTAATTCAATATTGTGTCCTACATTCAGTGCCCATTTGATCATGCATGCTTTTACTACTTCATCTTGTGTTTCGAAATCTAGCAAGAAATTACATAGTAACTTAATGCATTTTCTTTCTGATTCTAAAAGAGTTCTGTCGAAAGGAGTGTTTTCTTGATAAAATCCCTGTTGCTTATTTTTAGTATACCTTGATATTAGTTGTGATTGCGCCCACCAATCCATTTCAATGCCTTGGTCTACTAGCTCCAACACTTTTAATAGTTATTTAATAATTGCCAGAAAGATAAAAGGCAGTTAATTAAAAGTTACTGTGATTCCAGTCAGATCCTAATGTCCTTAAATGACTTAAATAAAAGACTTTGGTGATCTTGGTTCAATTTATAGTATGATATTGGAAATACACTGGACTATTCTTTGCACTGGAAAGCTAATCAAGGCATGCTGATCCAGTAATGCATACTTTCCCCCCAGTATGTGATATTAATACAGCGTCTTCCTATACTCACTGCATATTCACACTCAATACTATTCCAAGTTGCTGGGTTTGCCCAGATTTCAGTGACACTTAAAACTGCAGTCCACAATTGTCCCAAATGGGGAAAACATCCTCTTCTATCTGTTTATATGGATAATTAGTAAAACAAAACAAAACACACACAAACACTGGATTTCAAAATTGAGACAAACAAATCCTAAAGAAAATTTGGAAACAGCAATTTTATAAAATCTAACCTAGTTCCACTATCCACAGTTCAACATTGTTTCAGTTACCATATTTTTCCATGTATAAGACTATAATTTGTCTAAAATCTTTAGACTAAAAATTGATGGTCGTCTTATACACAGAAGTAAGCTGAGGAGAAAGAAAAAAACAAGTGGAGGGGAAAGCAGGGATCAAAGTGATCCTGCAGGGCTTTGATTCCTGTTTTACCCTCCACTTGCTAAGCTCCACTTAGATTTCTTAATTTTGGGTTAAAAACTGGGGGGGGGCGTCTTATACATGCGGGCATCTTATACACAGAAAAAATAAAGTAATCTGGAATTAACAAAACTCTAGGATAGTGCAAAATTTCAATGCTCTGCTTTACGTCTGGATTGTAATAGGTTCTCGAAGGTTGTCCAAATGAATAAAAACTGGGAGGAAGAGAGAGAAATGGAAAACCAAAATATTGTGCCCCCACTAGCCCCTTTGCCATTTCACCTTTTCCATTTCAGCTGATGCATCTGCTTGTGAAAGTTATGGAAATGAGTATATTCGTATTCGTATATGAATATCCCCAATGCAGCTGGACCTAATGAGAGTCTTCCCCCAAGACCAGACCGTCCACTCATGTGTCTTGCTGCAGTGCCAGTCCTACTTATCCTTCCAATGGTACCTGGAGCTCTGCTCTCTTCCTGCTAGGTTGGCCACTCAGCAACCGTGCAGGGAGACTCATCCTCCCAGCCCCTGTCTGGAGTGGCCAGCCGAGCAGGAAAAGATCAATGGTCCAGGCACCATTGGCAGGATGAGCAGAACCAGCGCAAGACAGTCCAGTCCCGGGGGCCGGTCTCTTCTTAGATTCAGCTGCATCAGCGATATTCATAGTTCTATACAAATACGAATTTCCAACTTATAACCCTAATTATTTTTCAAGAATACCAAAACAATAGCTGACTTGCACTTTGAATGCAATTTACAGCAAAGGCTACCAACTTCTAGAGAAACACCACAGAATTATGTTGACTGAAGGAATTATTAGGCACACACAAGCCAGAGACTCTGGTGGTTCTGCAGCTATTTAAGAGATGTAGAACATTTTCATATATGACCAGCAGACTCATTGTCTGAGGGTGTCATCCACACACCAGAAGGAAGACATCAACAGGCAGATGTGGGGACACCACCAATGTCCTGGAAGGGCCAAAGTCCAGTAAGGAGTGTGCTTACACAGTGGTGAAAAGAATGCTGACATTGTCTTATGGGCTAAAGGGATGAAATGGAGCATCTTGAAAAGAAATCATGGTTTGTGTGGATTCCAGATGCCTCTGAAGAACCATTATGGTGCAATGGTTAGAATGTCAGGTTGAGACAACTGGGTTCAGAGCTCCATAAAACTTACTGATTGATGATGGCCAGCCACACTCTCTCAGCTTTGACCTACCTCTCTGTGTTGTTATGAGGACAAAAGGAAAAGAGGAAACTAGTATATTCCACCTTGAGCTCATTAAAAGACAGAAATATATGAAACAAATTTTTAAAATCTTTTTCTTTCATTCAACAGAAATGTATGAATATAAAGGAATGCCTGACAATCACGTAATTCATTCTTATCCTGCTCTTCACCCCAAGGGCTCCCAGAGCAGCATATCCATATTGGAAGGGGGGGGGGACATGACTTAAAAGGCATAATACAAGAAGGAAAAGGATGTGGAGGGAAAAGGGAAATAATTAAACAATTTAATCTGACATGAACAACTTGTGGACACTGCTCAAAAAAGTCAGAAACCAGAACAGAGCCTATTGCAAGTCAATGTGTATTCTACGTTAGACAGACGAATGAACTTTAACTTCATATGAAATTATACTGAAAACAAGTACAGGATGTTTTGCCACATCAGGAAGCTGCAGTGCTTGAATCTGGCACCCCAGAATCTTTTGTGCTGTTATAGAGAAAGCGACGGCATAGATTTCAAATCATGCTTCTATGTGAAACAGTAGCTGCATTTTAGCAGTCACTGCAAAATTGCACGAGTCCCTGACATGCCTCTCAGATCAGTCCTTATTTAAGTGCTGCCTTAGAAATGATGGACGTCTTGCCAGATTAGAGATGAGCCCTTCCTCTTTTATAAAGCGAACCCACAAAACTGATGCCGCTTTGAATAACGGGTTTGTCAAGCTTTGCTTATCTGTCCCACAATTCCACTCCCCCCCCCCCGTTAGTTGCATAATATGTATTACAGCTTCACACAGCACATGAGGTATGCTATAAGGACAAGAAGCTTCTCAGCAAAGGATGAAGTGTTCCCTTTTGGAGAGAAAAGAACTCATAAACGCTGCAAGTGAGAATTTTTTGATCCCATGAAAGGAACTGCAAATTACCAGAGTAGGTACTCTAATAGATTTTTCTTCTTTCAAGTCTGATGCAGCCATGTGAATATTCTGACAGTTTAGCAGCTGAATATTCCACACCTGTTCATTTCCTTCAAATCCCTCATCAAAATCCACTGTTTCTATCAAGCTTTAGCGTAACTCCTTAGTCTCCATATTCTGCTACAACTGTCCCTATCTTAAATAAAGCAAACACACAGTCTTCTTCTCTCTAGGTACCCCTGCCTCTATATCCTTTCCCTATTGTTTCTCTGTTTTAATTTTAAATTACAGGTTTCTTTTAAAATTTTGTTAAACATGTCTTGTTGTTAATATGCCATCAGGTTGTGACTGACTTATAGTAACCCTAATAGGGATTTAAAGCTAAATAAGATGTTTAAGGAGTGGTTTTACCAGTTCTACATCCGGGAGGCAGTAGAAGATAGGAGGGCCTGGCGTGCTCTGGTCCATGGGGTCACGAAGAGTCGGACACGACTAAACGACTACGACGACAACATCCCGAGTGAGTTTCCATGGCTGAGTGGGATTTGAACCCTGGCTGCCTCAGTCCTAGTCGTCACTCTATCCACCACATCACATTGGGTATCCTAAAACATTTATAGGCCACCCTATACCACAGGATCTCAAGACAGATTCCAGAGCTGCACAAAACAATTTTTATTCATACAATTTTAAAAGACACTTATAATCAAACAATTTAAAATATAAAATCGGATTCCAAAAGATCTCCTGTGTGGAGAATTAGTGCAGGGAAATCGCCCCAAAGGAAGACCACAGCTGCAATCCAAGGATATCTGCAAGCGGGATCTGAAGCCCTTAGGAATGGACCACAACAGATGGGAAACCTTGACATCTGAGCTTTCAGCCTGGAGGGAAGCAGTACAGCATGGCCTCTCCCAATTTGAAGAGATACTTGTCCAGCAGGCTGAGGCAAAGAGGCAGTCCCGAAACCAGCCAAATCAGGGAGCTGGACAGGGGACACATTGTATTTGTCTTCAGTGTGGAAGGGATTGTCACTCTCAAATTGGCCTTCACACCCACACTAGATGCTGTTCCAAGACCTCTATTTAGAGCATGTTACCATAGTCTCTTGAGACTGAAGGATGCCTATACTTCAAAATATAAAATTAAAACATTTGAGCATTGAAAGCACTGCACTGAAACCTGTACAGGCCATGATCCTCTACTCTCATATGTTCTACTAAATAAGCATGTTTTAACTTGGTACCAAAACGAAGTTGCCTGGGACCTCCCTTCAAGACAGACAGACAGATAGATATCCATTCCACAGAAGCTTTTCCTAGGCTTCAAAAGAGCAGGGAAGAATGGAAACTCCAGCTTCATAAGGCTAGCAAGTTAATGGAGCTATCCAAAGTGCTGAATCTGTTTGGGCATATGACTAAGTGCTTCTGATAACCCTTTCAAAGTTCAAGCGGAAACCTGGAGCAGGTTTGCTACACAACTTTAGGCAATACTCTGTCCTTTAGGAGAAATACTTGGCCACAAGTCTTACAGTACTGTTCTTGGTTCCGTTTTGCTAAGGCTGGAGTTCGTAATCAGCACATCTTAGTCAGCACACCATGCTACGTAAACACCATAAGACTGTGGACATGTGGCAAACATGTCATCACCAAGTCCTCTTTGTTTTCAAGCAGGAACAGTGCATATGAACTCCTAGACTGAATAAGTTCAGTCTAAAGCTTTCTTAACAAACCATATAAAATAAGAAGCCTATAGTATTAGCAACAGCCTTAGGGCTCTGCCTGGTATTATTTTTTCACTCCCAAACAGATGTAAAGGCCATATAAAAAAGATACACATGTAATTGTCACTTTATAATGGCATAACATATCTGTCTTCCAAGACAGATACTGTCAGGAAAAGAAATAAGTACACAAATAGTTATTTGTGGGGAAAAAATACTTGTTTATTTATTTCACCTACAGCTTGGTAAAACCTAATAAAAGAGGTCTGGGAGATTCTGGACGCTGAATGCCCCCAAAATAAAGTTTTCTGAATTCTGATTTGGGCACAAAGGCTGGTATGTGCCCCACCAGCACAAAGTGACAATATGTTTATAATTTTACATTTTTTTTGTCTGAGAAAATATTTATTTATTTTTATTTATTTATTTTATTTCTATCCCGCCTATCTGATCGTATTCGACCACTCTAGGCGGCTTACAGTAAAAACAATATTATAATTTTTACAACATTATAGGTAGGACATAGTAAAGATAGAGAACAAATTAGAAGAAAGAATCGTCAAGGGTTTTCTGTTGGGAAGGCCTGCCTGTACATCAGTGTTTTTAGTTGTTTCTTAAAAATACCCAGCGAGGGAGCCGCGCGAATCTCAGGGGGTAAGTTGTTCCAAAGGCGAGGAGCCACTGCCGAGAAGGCCCGGTTTCTGTTCTTTTCCTTTTGGGCCTCTCTCAGTGTTAGGCTCTTCAGCCTCACCTCCTGGCTCGCGCGAGTGACACGGGTAGATCTTGGTGGGAGAAGGTGTTCCGCCAAGTATCGAGGTCCTAAACCGTTTAGGGCTTTATAGGTAAGCATTAACACTTTGAAATTGATGCGGAATGAGATGGGCAGCCAATGCAATGCGGCCAGAGCGGGTGAGATATGTTGGTATCTTCTCAGTCCACTGAGTAGTCTGGCCGCCGCATTCTGCACCACCTGTAGTTTCTGCAGCAATCTCAAAGGTAAATCCACGTAGAGCGCATTACAGTGGTCTAATCTTGAGACTACAAGCGCATGCACCAGAGTGGTGAGAGACCCCACATCAAGGTAGGGCCGCAGCTGGGCTATCCGCCTAAGATGGAAGAAAGCGGAACGGACGCCACCTGGGTCTCCATAGTGAGTGCTGGGTCCAGATGGATCCCCAAGCTGCGGACCCCATCCCTGGCGGGCAGAGTCATCCCCCCAAAAATTTATTTATTTATTTATTTATTTATTGAATTTATATCCCGCCTATCTGGACTATAAGTCCACTCTAGGCGGCTTCCAACATATAATAAAGATAAAATACAATTAAAAACATGTACATAAACATAAATAATAATTGCAATCACAACAGACAAAAAGGAATATAAGGAAAATTAGAAAAGGGATCAGGAATTGATTGGAGGGAAGGCCTGGATGTATAACCATGTTTTTAATTGAGTTTTAAAAACACCCAGCGTAGGAGCCGCGCGAATCTCTGGAGGAAGGTTGTTCCAGAGGCGAGGAGCCACCGCCGAGAAGGCCCGGTTTCGTGTCTTCTCCTTCTGGGCCTCTCTCGGCGTCAGGCCCCTCAGCCTCACCTCCAGACTCGCGCGGGTGAACCGGGTAGACCTAGGTGGGAGCAGGCGATCCGCCAAGTATCGAGGTCCTAAGCCGTTTAGGGCCTTATAAGTAAGCATTAAAACTTTGAAGTCGATGCGGAAACAGATGGGCAGCCAATGCAATGCGGCCAGCGCTGGAGAAATGTGATGGTATTTTCTCACTCCGGTAAGGAGTCTGGCCGCAGCATTCTGCACCACCTGAAGTTTCCGCATCAGCCTCAAAGGCAGCCCCACGTAGAGCGCGTTACAGTGGTCTAATCTTGAGATTACGAGCGCATGCACCAAGGTAGTGAGTGCCCCCGTGTCGAGATAGGGCCGCAGCCGGGCAATCCGCCAAAGATGGTAAAAGGCGGTACGGACTACCGACGCCACCTGTGTTTCCATGGTAAGCGTCGGGTCCAGATGTATGCCCAAACTGCGGACCCCACTCTTCGCGGCCAGAGTTACCCCCCCAAATGTGAGAGAGTCCCCCAAGCCGCTAACCACGGGGCCACCCACCCTCAGAACTTCCGTCTTGTCCGGGTTCAGCCTCAGCCCATTCTCCTGCATCCATCCCAGTACGGCCTCCAGGCAGCGCTGAAGGGACAGGACAGCATCACCTGTATCAGGTGAAAAGGAGATGTAGAGCTGGGTGTCATCAGCATATTGGTGACACGAAGCCCCACATCCCCGGATGACCCCACCCAGCGGCCTCATATAGATGTTAAACAGCATTGGGGAGATAATCGACCCCTGTGGAACCCCACAATTGAGACTCCACGGGGCCGAGACACTCTCCCCAAGCTGGACTCTCTGGGGACGGTCCTCCAAGAAGGAACGGAGCCAGGCAAGAGCCGAGCCACCAATTCCCAACTCGGAGAGCCTCCCCAGGAGGATACCGTGGTCGACGGTATCAAAGGCCGCTGAGATGTCGAGGAGGACCAACAGAGAAATTTTTCCCCTGTCGGCCTCCCTCAACAGGTCATCATACAGGGCGACCAATGCCGTCTCTGTACCGTGGCGCGGCCTGAAGCCCGACTGGAATGGATCCAAGGCATCTGTTTCATCCAAGTATGCCTGAAGCTGGTCGGCCACCACCCTCTCCACCACTTTGCTCATGAAAGAAACATTGGCGACGGGCCTGTAATTGCCAATTTCGTCCGCCGCCAAGCTAGGTTTCTTTCTTATGGGCCTAATGAGTGTCTCCTTGAGGGCAGAGGGAAACCTGCCCTCAAGGAAAGACCCATTTATTATTGCAGTGGCCCATTCAGTTGTTATCGGCCTGGCTGCTTTGATTAGCCAGGCCGGGCAAGGGTCCAAGGAGGAGGTGGTGGCACGACAGCGGTCAAGCACCCTGGCCACAGTATCAGGGATGACAGGCTGAAAGGAGTCAAAGGTCACCGGGCAAGACGGAGCGCTGGACATCTCTGCTCGACTCACTGTATTCAAAAACGGAGAGAGGTCCCGGCGGATGGCCTCCACTTTAGCTTTAAAAAAGGCTGCAAACTGGTCGGGCGAGAAACTAGGGGGAGGCCTATCACCCGAACCAGTTCCGGATAGGTCGCGCACTATACGGAACAACTCCGCCTGTTGATTTGATGCTTCGCTTATCCGGTTAGCGAAGAATGATCGACATGCAGCCTTTACCTTAATTAGGTAAAGGTTAGTTGCGACCCTGACAGCTATCCAATTAAATTCCGTCGGGATCTTCCTCCACCTACGCTCTAGCCTTCTCTTGTATCGCTTCATCGCTCGAAGCTCCTGGTTGAACCAGGGCGCCGGGCGAGTTCGGCGACGGAGAGGGCGCTTAGGCGCGATCATGTCTACGGCCCTGGCGGCAGCAGTGGACCAGCTGTCAACCAGAGCCTCGACAGGAGCGCTGGCCAGGTCAGCCGTAACCCCTCTCATAGCATCCTGGAATCCAGCCGGATCCAGTAGCCTTCGAGGCTACTGAGGGAGTTTCCCATATCCCCAGGTGTGGGGGCGCCCACCCTCAGTACCTCCGTCTTGTCCGGGTTCAGCCTCAGCCCGTTCTCCTGCATCCATTCCAATACAGTCTCCAGGCAACGCCGAAGGGACAGAACGGCATCTCCTGTAGTTGGAAAAAAGGAGATGTAGAGCTGTGTGTCATCCGCATATTGATGGCACTGTGCTCCACATCTCCTGATGACCCCCCCCCCCAGCGGCCTCATATAGATGTTAAACAGCATTGGGGAGATGATCGACCCCTGTGGGACCCCGCAATTGAGGCTCCACGGGGCCGAGACATTCTCCCCAAGCTGTACTCTCTGGGGACGGTCCTCCAAGAAGGAACGGAGCCAGGCCAATGCCAAGCCACCTATTCCCAACTCAGAGAGCCTCCCCAAGAGGATACCGTGGTCAATGGTATCAAAGGCCGCTGAGATATCGAGGAGGACCAGCAGAGACACTTTGCCCCTGTCGGCCTCCCTCAGTAGGTCATCACACAGGGCGACCAATGCCGTTTCTGTTCCATGGCGCGGCCTGAAGCCCGATTGGAACGGATCCAGGGCATCTGTATCATCCAGGAACGCCTGAAGCTGGTCAGCCACCACCCTCTTGACTACCTTGCTTAAGAAAGAAACATTGGCGACGGGCCTGTAATTGCCAATTTCGTCCGCCGCCAAACTAGGTTTCTTTCTACCCCAAATGTTTGCAGAAGTCAGAGGCAAAGCAGGTGCTCCCATGAAGAGTGGCTGGAGTGCATTCACATAAAAGCAGGTTTTTAAAAAGTATTGTTTTATTTCTGGAGACATACCAGACATGGCCACTGCTGTCACTACAGAGCGTATAAAGGAGGGCTAGCTTCTCTGCTGCAGACCTCAGGTCTCCTCAGCTTGCCTCTCCCCAGGCATTGCAGACCCAAAAGACCCTGGCATTTTGCCCCAATGCTCCTTTAATGCCACCAGTGCACCCTCCTTCCCTCTGACCAGCTGTTCCCTCTGACCTCATGTCAGGGACACCTGGGCTATCCTCCTCCAAGCATTCCCATGAGGCCAGAGCAGCAGGGGGTGGTAACCCACCAGGATTGCTAGTCACAACCCCCCAAACACATTGTCACGACTGCTTGGTGGCCCATTATTTGAGCAAGATGGGCTCATCCTACCATTGTGGAATGAGACTACCTAATGGTGATCAGACTGTGTGCCACCAGTGACACCATCCCTATGTTTAACTGAACTGAATTTATTTTTCCCTGTTTTTTTTTAAGTTTCTGCTGAAACTAAGCCCACATACAAGCAACTGAACAGGATCCCAGCCTGAAGCTGCAATTTTGTATTCCCTTGCCCGAGACTAAATCCTGAGGAACTGCATGGCTCCTACTGTACTATTATTAATGAAGAAGCAAACACACTCAGGTAGAAAACCAAAACTGAAGAGCATGGAATTGTATAGTACTCATTTCTTCTGGTGGTGGTCAAGTCCTGTGAGCAGACTGACATTTGTAGACTTCATACAAGGAAAATGTTTGCATCCAGTACCTCCTGGCAAAATTGGAAGCCTGGCTGACTTCAGTCAGTGATCTCTGCCTGAGCAACAAAGACCACATGGACCCATGCCAGCAGAGCAATAGGCTCTCCTGTCAATCAGCTAGGTTCTGTCCAGAAAAAAATTAATTTATCTCCTTCTGTTTTTTCTAATCTCCTTATGTTTTATTCTGCATACAAAGATATTTAGAGAATCATAACATGCTCCCATTTTTGCTTCTCTGTTTCGAGTACCACAGTGCAGTTTGTATTTATATTTAAATTTTTTATATACTGTGCAATGCAATCAGAGATGGGCACAAACCACTGGTTCGGCAGTTCATCTCAGTCCATTTATGGCCACAACAGGTGTTTGGTGCCCTGCCCCCTCTGGCAGATGCCCATTCAGAAGCAGAGGAGGCAGGATAGGGAAGCTGGAATGCTGCTTCTGAGTGGGCACTCACCGGAGTGGGAGGGGCATGAAATAACTTGTTGCAGTGTTAAATGAATTGGGATGAACTGCCAAACTGGCAATTCACGCCCATCTCTAACTGCAGTAACTAATGGGTGTGTGTGAAATTCCTGAAATCATACAATGCATGCTGATCAACAGTATTTAAATAAAAGAGAAAATTAAGAAAGACCAAAAAAAGAGCCCACACTGTAATCCATATGAAAGCAACTACAGTATTCAAACAAAACTGATTATGAAGAAGTGTTACTGTAATGGTTGCAATTTATTCAGGGGGAAAAAAATCACCAGATTTTTAGACCAAAAGTATAAAATATTGTTTTGACATAAAGAAAAATCGTTCCAAGATTTAAAAGCTCATTTCCATTGAACTCACATTCCCTTAATAGTGGTAGTGAATATCATAAAAACATAAAGTAATTTTAAAACATAACTTAAAAATTAAGTAAGTCATAACAGATTGTGCAAAATATAGGCAGTAACAGAAAGTAAAAGATGGGTAGAGAGTTATAAATTAATGCTAAGACTTTCAAAGATGGGTACCTAACCTTTTAAATTCATACTTAGGAATTCAAAAGGTGTGCAGGTTTCAGCTGAGATGAATTTAATGGGAGATGCAGCACCTAATTAGCAAAATCTCATGCTTCAGGAAAAAAAAGTTGTCATTAAAATCAAGTTAGCTGAAGTCTCTCCTGTTTCTTCTGGAATCTAACACTTCTTACTTGATGAGGAAAGTTCGTATTAGGTTAAACAGGCTTTTTAAAGGGACTTCCATTTCTAGTCAAGAGTTATCCGTATCATCTGTTTTGACCTGGGGCAGTTACTTTGGCTGCTCTTGCTAGAATTTTACCTACTGTGAACGCCAAAGTCTCTTTGAAAACTAATTCCAAAACCCATATTAATGAAGCATCTTCATTAGTCGAACATAAAGGACCCACCTGGGCCTAAGGTGTCAGCATATCCAGATTTCTTTCTCAGGCATGATTTATTTATTTACTTATATGCCGCCCACACTACACAAAGATCTCTGGGCGGCTTACAGCAATTTAACTACAGTAAAAAAAGATAAAACAATTAAAATACAATTAAAATATATACTCTAAAAGTTGCCATCAGGACCCACAGTTGGTATTATTTCAATTAAAAGCCTTCTGGAATAGGAAGGCTTTGACCTGGTGCCGAAACATCATCAACGTCAACACCAGACGAATCTCCCTCAGGATGGCGTTCTATAGTCTGGGGGCAGCTGCTGAAAAGGCCCTTTGTCTACAAGCCGTCCGTCTTACCTCCTTGAGGGATGGCTCTTTCAAAAGCCCCCCCTGGCTAGATCTTAACTGCCGGATAGGTTCATATGGAAGGAGGCGGTCCTTCAGGTATCCAGGGCCGAAACTGCAGTAACAAATAAAAAATGATGCTACGAACAGCAGTAACAAATAAAAAATAGTGAAGAGGAGGCACAGATCTGCAGCCATTCAAATTAAGCTCTACAGATGACGCTAGAGGATTTTGCTTTTTAAGAGAAGCTGCCATTCACAAGAGGTAAAACCCTAGCAAGAACAATCAAACTTTAAATGTCTCAGAGTTAAAATAAATGATACAGTTTGCATGCTACTAGAAGCAGAGCTCTCTTAAAAGTTAATAGATGTCTAACCTGTATGGGTGTCACCGATAGAGGCCTTTACACAACCTAATCTCATGACAAAAGCAAATCTTTTAAGATATCAAAATTTATTTTAAAAGGATGGTGAACTAAGGTCTAAAGAAGAACTAGAGTCACAGAATGTCTATATAGATTGGTGGCCTAGAGCACAGTTAGAATCTAGATATTCAAAAGATAAAATAGAAGGTTTCTACTCAGAGCAAACAATTTTTGATAAGCTTTTGCTGGGTTCAAAAGAACAAATTGTTAAGAAAATGTATAATTATATGCTGGAAATTAAAATGCAAGATGAAATGGTTAAGGAATGTATGATTAAGTGGGCACAAAGTATAGGGCATAATATTGATATTGATCAATGGCTGAAAATATGGCAAAGTAACATAAAACTTACAAGATCGGTTAATTTTAAAGAGAACATATATAAAATGTTTTATAGGTGGCACATGACCCCAGAAAAATTGTCAAAGATGTATACAGATGTATCAAATAAGTGTTGGAAATGTGAAGCACAAGTGGGAAGTTATTATCATATGTGGTGGTCATGTGGAGTAGCGAAACAATATCGGAAAAGAGTACATGCCATGCTGCAACAAATATTGCTCTGTAAGGTGCCATTAACCCCAGAACTGTTTTTACTATGATACCTGATAATATAGATAAGTCAAAGGAACATATAGTTATATATATTGTTACGACAGCCAGAATTCTATATGCTAAAAATTGGAAAAGTCCGACGGTACCGAAACAAGAAGATCTTATTGAAAAAATACGGGAAATAGCAGAAATGGATATTCTATCAGAAGTCATGAAGGACTATCCCTTGCAAAAGGCAACAGAAAGATGGGATCTATTCAACAACTGGACTGAATTAACAGGCAGCGTGTAAATAGCATATATTGAAATGAGAACTTAATCTAGAAGGCAGAAAAGGGTAAACAGAATAACTTAAAATATTGATATGGCAATAGGTATAGAAAGGATGTTGGTATTTTATTGTCTTTCCTCTTCCTCATTAATTCCAATTCCCTTTTTCCTTTCTGTCACCCCTTATGTTAAAAAAAAAAAAGTTAAAAAAAGTTAACAGATGTCTCTTTATCCTAGTTTGAGCTTTTCTCATCTCTACGTTTTGCAAATGACCTTACTTTCATTTTCTGACTAGTCACATGAGTTCAAGCATGGGTTTTATTAGGAAGTCTTAATGCCCAGGCTTGGAGCTCTCTGTGTCAACAAGCAAAGCTACAAAAAGCAATATAGCCTTTCTAGCTCAGGAACAAGTGCAAGCATAAGGAGCAGTCATCAGCTGCACACCATGTAGACTCTTTCTTCAGAACTATGATCAATCACCCAGAGTAAAACCTAGGACTCTGGGAGGAAGAAAGGCAGAAAAATTTGATCTTCCATTTTTTGGTAAATATAAAATCCAGCTGAGACCATTTAAGAGTCTCTTAACCCTCCTCCCAATGAGCTTTGGGTAACCTATGACTCGTTCTCTATTATGGCAGGTCCTTTCTTATCTCCAAAGCAAAGTGTGTTGCTTACATACTGCCCCAGAGCACATAAAGCACTCTCTGGGCAGTTTACAGTTTAATTATGCAGGCTACACATGGCACACATACCACCAAAAGCTGGGTACTCAAGGTTGAGGGGACCTTGAGTTGGCTACCTGGGATTGAACTTGGGTTATGAGCAGAGTTTTGGCTGCAGTACTGCAGTTTAATCACTGCACCATGAGGCTCCCAACCATATAGCACCCCAGTCCCTGTTAGAAAATTTATGAAGCTTGGTTTATTAGTGTAGGCAAGAATACTTGGGTGGGCAAATGTACCAAGGGTTGAGTATGCACAGGAAAAACTGGATGCTGCCAAATTTCCTCTTAATTGCAAGAGTTTGGAAAAGTTATTTTTGGGGATACACAGACACTAGTCCAAAAAGTAACTTTTTCAAGCACTATTAATGATTAGAAGCTACCGGTATATACCACATCTTACTCACATATAACATGGTTCAACAAACGCAATTTAGTTTGACATCATACTCTTGGTGGAGGAAAGTGACCGCTGCAAAGAAGAATGACTTGCAGAGGGGTGAGGAGGAAGGAGCCTCTCTACAATTGGGGGCTATAAGAGAAGCCTTGTAGGAGTCAGGGGGGCTAGTCAGTGGAAGGAAAGTTGAAGGACGCAGGCACGCAGCAAGTGACTTGATGGATCCAGAAGAGGAGCTTGGGGCGACTCACAAGAGGTTGGGAGGAACAGCCGGAGGGGAACTGGGACTACCTGTACCGTAAGGATGCTTGGACAGAGTCACTTGTCAAATTTCATGTGCCCTGTGGACAAGGTAGTGTGACAGAAGCTCCCTGCCAGAGTGGGCGCCACAGGCCTTGATGTCGGGACCACCACCGCCATTCAGAGCAGGGTGAAGGGAGCCTCATTCCAGCACAGAGGTGATGCTGGAGGTGAAAGAGACAGAAACAATGCCAGCAGGACCTCCAGCAGCAGCAGCTGACACTGGTGATCCCTGAACCTTGCCCTCATTGCAGGCTTTCAAACTAGAGATGGGACAAACCTTGGTTTGGAGGTTCGTACCGGTTTGCGCCATGTTCCCTTCCCCCTCCTGGATCCCCCACTCACCAGCTGGTGTGCATGGGCCTCTCCTCCTCCTCTTTGGCTACTCAACAAGTCACTGGCAGGAGCAGGGGCTTCCCTGCCCTGCCTCCTCAGCTGATCGCCCAGTCAGACAAGGAGGCAGGATAGGCTAATGTATGCTCCTGCCAGGCACTGGTCAAACAGCCAAAGAGGAGGAGGAGGAGAGGACTAAGGAGTCCATTTAAATAAAGACTGTTGCTTACATAGCCAGCCCCTCATTCCTGATGTTGCTATGCCAATAAAAAGTAAAAACTGGCCTTGTACAGACAGTGTGTTTTGTCAGCTTGTCCCTTTTAAAAAAAAATCAATGTTCAGTTTATGCAGCTCAAGATCCATCATCTGGCTTGCAAATCTCACAATCACTCAGCTCACTAGTCTTCAGCCATTCTAGAACATGTCAACTTGACATTCCACTTTCCAGCTTTATAAAGTTTTATAAATAAAGATGCTTGTCAATCTTCCACATGCCTTCCGTGACAAGAAGGAAATAAGTCATGCTACTCTACAGTATAATAGAAGCGGCCTCCCTGTTATATACCAGGCCTTGGATATATCTATCAGAAAGACCACTATTCTATCTCCTTGTCATACGTAATGCTCACAGTAGTAACAATGCTAAGCTAAAACAACAATACTGTGGCACCTTAAAGACTATAGATTTATTATGACACAAGCTTCCAGGATTATACACTCCTTATCAGATGTATGAAAAGCTTCCTTGTGTGTGTGGGTGTGGGTGTGTGTACACCCCACCCACACCACCCCACCCACACACATGTGGGTTTGGAGGTTGGAGTTGGAAAAAGTAAAAAATAAATTCAATACAGAAAACACAGCTAATGACAATTACCTTAAGAACAGGACTTTAATCTAGGAAAGCATACTCATAATCAATTTGTGTATTTTTAGGGTGTCCTAAGACCCTTTATTGTTTTTCCTGAAGAAAACAGTAAATGAGCAATCACTGACAGAATGTAGCAATAGCAGTGAGTTGCTATGTTAAGATAATTTATTGACAAACCAGGAGATCTGTGGTTTTCTTGAAAACAGATGTGGGCAACTTTCTTTTTACTTGAAAGGATGCCAACTTTTTATATCAGATCAAGCCCGAACACTCTCTGGAAGCAAAAATTCTCAAACTGACACTGTCATACTTTAGGCACCTCATAGAAGAGAAGACTCACCGGAAAGACAATAATGCTAGAAAAAGTTGAAGGCAGTAGGAAAAGAGGCAGCCGAAATATGAGATAGATTGACTGTGTAAAGGAACCACAGTCTTAAGCTTACAATAGCTGAGCTCAGCTCTTAACATTGTACTAGGATATTCTAGAGGTCCTTCATTCGTGGGGTTGCCATAAGTTAAGAAGTAGCTTTATGGCACAGAAGGAAGAGGAGAAGGAGGAGGAGGAGGAGAATATCCCTCCTATCTTCTAGAGGGCAGGCTACCATGGTGTGGGCTCCCAAAATCCACATCAAGAGACCAATAAGCAGTAAAATGAGGGAAAGGCAAGTAAATGAGGCAAAATTGCCACATCCTGACCTAGAGGAACATAAAAAGCCTTTTTTAATCAAAAATTGAGAAGGGGCAGTAGGGAATAGGGGATGTGGTGAACTACATCAGTAGTCCCCAACCTTTTCCGAACCGTGGACCAGTTTAGTGTGTGTGCAGGGGGGGATCCATGCAGAGGTGGGGTACCCATGCATGCGACTATGCATGGGGCACCCATGCATGAGTGAGTGCATGCGTAGGTGGGGCATCCATGGGTGGGCGGGCAGGGCATCCGTGCATGCATGGGAGCATGCGCATGTCCATGTGTGGGCAGGTGTGTGTGTTTGCATTCATATATGTGGCGGGGTGTACATGCATGGGTAGAATGCGTGCAGGGGGCGGGAGAGCTGTCTCCACGGCCCGGTCCTGCCAAGGCAATGGCCCTGTACAGGCCGTGGACCGGGGCTTGGGTACCCCTGGACTAAACAATACCCACAAGCGGTATTGCTCTCATTCCTGCTTTAAAATTTCTGCCATCTAACTTTACAAACCACTTAAAAAAACAAACAGCCAGGATGTTTCCCACATAATCAGATCCTCACCCTCCCTACAAGCTTCCCTCTCTTTGACAGCAGAATTTAATTCCTTCGGCTGCATGTGGATGGTATGCTTTTCTAATATTTTTAGGTGACAACTTAAACTTTGAAGATAAATGTGTCAAAATGCAATCATATCCATGCACTACAGGGTGGTTCTAATATGCTGTGGCTGAGCAGGTGGGGCTCAGTGGTGATCTTATGAGAGAAGATCTGGGAAAGAGGAGAAGAATTTTGGAGGTGAGGGAGATCCCCTCTTATATTATCCTGTTGTTTCTTAGGAGATCTCTATCCCATGTTTCTACCATAAATGCTTTCGCCCTTTCGGAAATAGCAGTGACTTTTAGTTGGATTGAGCCAACTAAAATTTAGTTAGAAAAATGAAAAGAAAACATAACCAAGGAGGACAACGATTAAAAATAGATAACAAAGCAAGTTCATATTAAAAGCTCAGGGGGGAATGATGGACTTATCACAGTGTGAATAAATAAATACATAAGAATTACAATGCTAAGCAAATTTGCATGCACGCAGAGTCAGTGAAAGCATAATTTGTAAAAGTAATCTGGTTGGCTATAATCAGATTTAAGTCTATAGCAAAATAATGAAAAATGCATAGTTGCCTTGGAGAGAATTCCTTACACATGGTGCTAACCACAAAATAGTAATTGGATGTTTGAAAGTAAAATAAGTATTTTTATTTTCTGTAAGAATAGTGGCTGTAATGCAGGGAGCAGGCACAGAATGGCTGGACCCCATCTTAGTAGTGGCGGGTCAACTGGAGTACATAGGACAATATTATCACATTGCTATCATAGTCAGCTCACTCCTTAATGGAGGGGGGTCTGGGCCCTACCTGTCTTCCTCTTCTGCTCTGTATACTGTATATGTGAATACTTGTTTGCTTGCCACCTGAACACTTCTATATTTGTGAACATCCACTCATCTTCTTCAACCTACCTGTCAGGTTTGGCTCCACTTGTCTGTGCAGCACTTTGTACAACACCAGCTTCAAGGGACACTGGCCACCACTAACTCCACCCCTACTCATCCTCACATCAACCCAATGTTCCAACCCTGGTAAAAGAAAGCCTTCAGAGAACAGAATTATAGGGCTACACAAAACTAAAGAATATATTGGGCTGACTTCTATACCATTTTTAAAACTCTACAGATAAAAGAGGCAAAGAGGCTATTTGATGACTACATACGTATTAGCAAAGGATTCAACTGCGTATGCAAACAACCTCTGCTCAGAATCTGCAGTAAAGGATACAATTAAAAATAAGCTTGAGATAGGTAATGAGGTATTCTGTATCATTATATATTTTAAGTGAAAGAACAACTTCACAAATTCCATTTAGTACGATGATTTTCAGCAGAAGAAAATACAAAGGGAGTTGGCTTTTTTAAAAAATTATATAAAGAAATTATACAAGGTATTCCCACCACCGCCTTACAGTCATCCTTTTGTTCCTTACAGACTTACTTTTCGGGTAAAGGTAAAGGTAGAGGTTCCCCTTGACACTTTTTGTCCAGTCGTGTTCGACTCTAGGGGGCGGTGCTCATCCCCGTTTCCAAGCCACAGAGCCAGCGTTTGTCCAAAGACAATCTTCCGTGGTCACATGGCCAGTGCGACTTAGACACGGAACGCTGTTACCTTCCCACCAAGGTGGTCCCTATTTATCTACTTGCATTTGTATGCTTTCGAACCGCTAGGCTGGTGGGAGCTGGGACAAGCGACGGGCACTCACTCCTTCTCCGTCACGTGGATTCGATCTTACAACTGCTTGGTCTTCTGACCCTGCAGCACAGGCTTCTGCGGTTTAGCCTGCAGCGCCACCACGGCCCTTTTCAGAGCACCAAAGAAAAGTGACTATGAGGTCTCGTCTACATTTCATGGTAAAGTTAAAATTTAGACTTCTTGAAGGAAATTCCTCATTCTTCTTGCTTCAAAATGATTTTAACTGGGATACTTCAGCACAATCTTGAGGTAAGTGAGACAGAAAAAAAGGAAGACCTACCAAATTAAAAAAATAATATTTTTGAATATTGGCCACTGGGTTGAAGTCTCCAAACAATACTGATTGATCCAATAATTCCCTCTCTCAGTGAAATCCCATCCTACTAGAGGGAACATGTTTATGACCGAGTTAGGTCCTGTAAGTCTATAGTGGCATCTTTCAATTCTCTGAGGATCCAACATGGAGATAATGATCCAACTGAAATGTAGCCATAAAAGTTTGAAGAGGATTCAAAAGGACAGAGGTTCAATCCCCAACTTTTCCAGGAATGGTTACAAAAAAACTGTTGATTGTAGTTCTGGAAATCTGTTGCTATGCAACATGGACAAGATTGGCCCAGATGAAGGGCAAGCCCCAGACATTTTGTTCCCCAAGGCAGAACAGCACACAACCATCTACATCCATCAACCCAAACCAAAGTACCCCCAGCTAGCCAAGTTATTTTAATTGCTGAAGCAGAAAGTCACGTAATGACATCTCTCCCCATCCTTGGCTGCAAAATATTCAACAATGAATTAAATAACTAAGCACTTACTCTCTTTCCATCGCATCCCAAATCTTGTGCCTATGGCAGCTACCCACCCTTCTTAATGGTAGAGCTGGCCATGGCTGGATGAGCTCAAGTTATCATTTCCCATAAGGTCACTTTATGTGTTCACAACAGCCTGGAGCTGATCTTAGTTCAGCTGTGCTATCCCCAAGTGGCTTTTATGCACTTTTATTCACCTTAGCCCCTGTTTCCATCCTCCCTCAGTCTCATGGGACTGGTGCTACTTCATATGCACCCATCCCTGACATCTTGTGCCTTCATTAAAAAGACGTCTAACACAAGAACCATAACAAAGACATTTTTCAAGGACACTCTCAGAACCTCCCTCTGTATACATCAAACTGATGGAGCTCTTCAGCAAACAGAATAAAACTCAAATCCCCAAGCAAACTGAAGGTCTCCCTTAAATGATTTTGCTCAGTCTCTCACTTTAACCCTGGAACACCCTTCCTGATATAAGAACATGGAGGGCCCTCTTTATCTTCCTTCAAATCCTTCCCGGTTCATTTTACGTGAATGATCTACTGAATCTTAATTCTCTTTCCCAACTGTAATCAGAAGTATGCCTACTTGTATTTGTCACACATTTTTCCATCCCTCCCTTCCTTTGTCTCTTGACTCTGTTGTCTTTTCCTAGTTCAGACCGTAAGCACCTTGTAATTAGTGACTATCTCTTTCTGCCTCTGAAATAAGATAAAACAGCAGACTGGGATTCATGAGACATGGAAACTCACTTGGGGGTGGAACTCATAAAACCACTGCTTAAATATCAGACATATCTTGAAAACCCTATTGGGATCATTCAGATGTGACTGGTTGGCACATAACAAACAATACGCTATTAAGCAGCAGCAGCAGCAGCAACAACAACAACAACAAACAACAACAACAACAGCTATGATGATGATGATGGTGTCTGGTCAAGTCAATTCTGATTTATGACAACTCTTTTCCTGGTTTTCCAGGTGAAGAATTCTCAGAAGTGGTTTCCCATTCCCTTCTTCTGAGGGTGTCCTGGGATTGTGCAGCTTGCCCAAGGCCACACAGGTTGGCTCTACTCACAGGAGGCACAGTGGGGAATCAAACTCTCAACCACCTAAACCATTGAGCTACAGTTGTGATGATCCAATGAGATATGGTTTGAGAAGAGATACGGGAATCCCTGTGTGGTAAATGAGGGGTGACAAAGAGCCTCTTAGACTTGCAGAAGGAGGACATCTGGGAAACATAGAATGTGAGAGCTCTCCTTACATCTAATAGGTGGAAAGAGCGTTCCAGGTCGTTGGTTGGTGATGGAAAGAAGGTAGGTAGAATGATGGGTTGTTTGAGGTGAAATTCAGAGACAACCTTTGGGAGAAAGGAGACATCTGGGTAAAGTGTAACTTTGTCAGACTGGAATTGAAGGAATGGAGAGTCAACTCGAATGGCAGCAAGCTCAGAAGCTCTGTGAGCAGAAGTAATAGTTAGCAAGAAGAGGATCTTAAAGGAGAGGAAACACTCCGACGTGGTTGCAAGGGGTTCAAAGGGAGGCAGTATGAGACGTCGGAGAACAGTATGTAACAACCACTGTGGAGGGAGGGAGGGCCTGGGGGGGATCGCATGTTGGAGACGCCTTTTAGGAATTGTTTCAAAGTAGGGTGATGGAATAGCATGGCAGTGTTCTAATCCCCTGGTTGATGTGGCACAATAGCGGAGATATAAACCTTGAGGGTAGACAGGGAAAGATGAGGGACTGAAGAGATGGGAAAGGAATGCAAAGAGTGCTTGAAGAGTTGTTGGCAGAGTTGGAAGATTACATTGAGCTGCAAATCTCAAAAAGCAGCCCATTTGTAGGCATAAAGTTGTGTAGAAGCAGGCTTTCGGGCGTTAGCTAGGATGCTGGTTACTAAAGGTGAATTCTCCATGCTGTGAGGTGAAGAGTGTGAAGGTCAGGATGAAAGGTTTTCCCTTGATGTTGAGTGAGTAGGTGAGGGATGGGGAGAAGACAGATGAAGTCAGTGGAGATTGTACGAAGCATGGTAAACCAAGGTTGTCTGGGCCATCACGGAGTGATGAGGATTGCATTTGAGTGATCCTGACGGAGTTTGACAATGGTCCTTAGGAGGAGAGGTATGGGAGGGAAGAGGTAGAAATATGTGGTCCACTGGATCATGAGAGCATCCCTGAAGAAGCCTGGACCGATTCCCAGCCTGGAACAGTAATGTGCATTTTTGTATTTTGGGACGTGGCAAAAATGTCTATGTGTGGCTGTCCCCAAAGTTTGCAGAGATGGTGAAAAACGGACTCGTCAAGGACCCACTTGTGCATCTGGGTTCAAAGTCTGCTGAGTGTGTCTGCCGACTGTGTTGAGTGGTGATATGGACTGCTACAGGGAAGATATGGTGTTTGAAGCACCATTCCCACAATTGGATGGCCAGGTACAAGAGAGGGAGGGAGTAGGTGCCTCCCTGTTTGTTTATGTAGAAGAGTGTCATTGTGTTGTCTATGGTTACTTGTACAGCTGTGCCAGTAATGAGAGGTTCAAAAGTGCGGAAAGCTTTGAAAATGGCGAGCAATTCGAGATTGTTGACATGCTGCAGGTATTTTTTGGAGGTGGGCCAAGTGGTGTGGATGCCCTTGCAATGTGCTCCCCAGCCAATGGGACTTGTATCAGTAGTAACTTGCACGGTGATTTGGAGGGAAGCAAAAGGTCTGCTGATGAAGAGGTTGACTGGTGTGTCCCAGTTGGGCTGCAAGTTTGGGAGTAACCTATAGTATTTTGGTAGGTGGATCGGACATCGAGTCGAAGAGGACAGGTACCATGCCTGCAGGGAACGCATTTTCAGTTGGGCATGATGAATGACTGATGTAGTGGAGGCGATGAGACCAAGTCGGCGATGAGTGCATTAGGTTGGAAATGCTGAATGAGGGCATGTAGTTTTATTGCGCGCTCGAGGGAAAAAGACTCTTGCTTTTTGTGAGTCTATGACACTCTGTAAAGGGGTCAGTATGGACTTGTCTTTGTTGACTCTTAGGCCTAGATCCTCTAGGATAGAGAGAGTTAAGTCTACGTCCTGTAGAGCCTGAGAACATGAGGGGGCTACCAGCAACCAATTGTCTATGCATGGGAAAATGGAAATTCCTTGAGTGCAAAGATGAGCCACTACGGAAGCCATGCATTTTGTGAAAACCCGTGGATCAGTGGAAAGTCCAAACAGTTTGAATTTGTAGGCGGTGTCTCCTAAGGAAAATCTGAGGAATTTGCAGTGATCTTGGCGGATGGTGATATGAAAGTAGGCATCGCTTATGTCGATGACAGCAAACCAATCATTTTCCTGGAGGATGGGTAGGATGCGCTCTAGTGTCACCATACAAGAACATTTTTGAATGATATAATAGTTGAGGTCCTTGAGATCAAGAATGGGGCATAGTCCTCCATCTCGTTTTGGGACAGTGAAGTAGCGGGAGAAGAACCCGGGGTTGTTTTCTGATGGGGTGACAGGTGATATGGCATGCTTTAAAGAAGAGAGTGAATCTCTTGTTCCAGGACGTTTGACGGTGTGGTTAGAATTGATGGGAGAGTCAAAGGCTCTGGTTGGTTTTCTTGTCAGGGTGCCTGAAAGATTGTCTGGGGCACTGTCGTTGTGTGGCGTGTCGCGACTGGAAAGAGGAGGAAGATTGTGGTAAGTACCGTTGCTTGTCGGGAAATGGTTTGTATTGTAGAAACGGCGCCATTGGTATCTCTGAGGTCTGTAATATGGTTGAGTATTGTAAGAACGTGATGTTTTTCTAATTTTTTGCAGATTATTTAAGATGTCATTGGTTTTGTTGTCGAAGAGACCAACACCATTGAACGGTAAGCCCTCGATTTTTATGTGGGAATCATCCGAAATGTGGGCTGAGTGGAGCCGAGCATGTCTGTGAAGCACAACAGCGATAGCCATGTGTTTCGATGTCATGCTGTAATGCGCTCCTGTTGCACAAGAGCCATGGCTTCTTGATGGAAAGTGAGGCCACGGGCCTTATATTCTGCAGGTGCCGACTGAAGGGATGGGAGGGTTCTGTTCCATAGATACCGACGATAGGCTCCCATGGCTGCTAAATAATTGGCAGCACGTAGGATAAAGGAAGCAAGAGAATAAACTCTGCAGCTGATGCTGTCAAGTTTCCTACCTTCTTTGTTATTGGGAATAGCATTAGAGCAATTGCGTGCTCTGTTATGAGTACCATCAACAATAACAGAATTTGGAGGTGGATGCTTTGAAAGGAAGGAAGTGTTATTTCTATGTGTTTTGTATAAATTTTCAACTCTCCTAGAAATCTGTTGTACTGAGGACGGCTTGGACCATGATTATTTGTTCCGTTTTAGATGAGATATATCCCATACAGAGTGGCAGTGTTTGGTCTTCATTAATATCCTTGCATATCTTGTCCTATTCAGATTGAACTAGCTGTTGGACATTGAGGTCCATGGCCTTAGCTATGCGAAGGACCAATTGAGAATAGGAAGAAAAGTCCTCTGACGAGGATGGAGGATTGTTGTCCACTACAAGTCAGGTGTAGGTAGATTAGGAGGCGACTCCTGTGGTGGTAAGGAGTCTGAAGTTTCTGAATCAGAAAATTGTGGAGGCGAGTGTGACTAGTGGCCTGATGGTGGGGAAGGATGCCAGAATGGAGAGGCAAAAGTAATAGGAGAAGCCTTGTGTGCATAGTGCTTAGACTTACCGATACCGTACTTGGACGGTAAGGAATGAGCCATAGAGTGCTGAGGTGTAGGGTGTTTCACTTGGTGAGCTTGGGTATCCTTCAGAGGTGCAGGCGGAGGACTGCGATAGTGTGGCAGGTTCAGTAGATGGTAAGAAAGTTGAAGTCGATGGTCGAGGCTGCTTCGGTATCATGGGCTGAGCTGTGAAGGGGTCGTGGTGACTTCACTTACAAGAGGACTTGTACCGAAGGAGGAAATACGGCATCATCTTCAGAAGATGATTGGTAGTACTCCTGGGACCATGGATGGCAATGAGTTGGGGACGGTGAATCAGATGAGTCAGAAGGATAATAACATGCGTATCAACGACATTTCAGCTCAATACAGAGTCTGTTATCAGGCTGGTAGTATTGATACGACCGATGTCAGTATCATTTAGGTGGAGGCTCATAGTGGATTGGAGATTCGTATAAGGTGACTCATTTCCAATGACGGTATCAAGTCATGCAATGCCAGCAAACTCGTAGACATTGGAGGCTGTGCAAGACTGGCATCAGGACAGCAAGTCTCTCGTGTATGGTGTGTCTTCTGAGACCGTTTATATGGAGGCACAGGATCAGCTAAAACAGATGCTGAATCCAATTCACAAAAAGAGACTGAACAACCCATGAATTTGGGGTTCCAGTATGCAGGCTGTGGAATTATTGTCACCTCAGCCGAGGTGTTAGCCCAAGATGGAGACTGGGCAAGGAGAGGGGAAGGTAGTTGGCTGGATGGTGGTGGAATGGAATCACCATAGTGAGAATCGAGGCATATGACTGGCTGGTCTTGGATAGGGATCGAAGACATGGACTTTTCAGTCACTAAGTGGATAGGTGGTTGTTGCTTAGCCGTTTGGGAGTCTGTAGTGGGTTTCTTTGGCTTCCTGGGTTTGGAGGGATCCAATGTTGAGGGGAGCTTCTGTGTCGACTTCAATGTCGGACTTAGATTTGGAGGTGGATTTAGATTTAGGTTTGCATGAAGTTGATTTTGGTGTCGGAAAAGTGGAGAACTGGCATGAGACTGGGAAGTTGGAGTGGCCTCCACTGTGGATTGTGCAGGGCGGGCGGAGCGCTCCCAGAGGAAGGATCTAAGATGTTGTTGTCAGAGTTTGAGAGCCTATTTTGTAAGGTTCTTGAAAAACTAACACAAAGATGGTTAATGCGATTCTCCAGGGCAGAATAGGTAAGAATTGTGGCCGTCTGAATGGGGGATCTTATTTGGGCACGAAGTGCATTGCTTGAATAGCCCTGTAGGGGCCATAAAATGGTGGGAAGGGAAGGGAAGGGGGCGGTAGGACGAGGTAATATAGATTGAAAAGTCTCTAACTGATTTCCTCTGTTTTATTTCTTTAGGATTCGTAATAGAAGATAGATTAGTGAATGGAGCTCATCAAGCGATGAATTCTCCGTGGAGGCAAAAAGGAACTGAGGCAATCGTCAGGATGGGAGGACCAAACGTACCAGGGTGGCGGTCCTGGCGAATGCATGATAAAGCTCTAGAATATGCCAGAAACCTCTGTGCAGACTAAACCCAATAGCGTGCACTCACAGAGACTACGAAGAAGAATAAAACAAGACGAAAATCACATAGCGCCTTTAATAAAATTAAAGCTATTGTGGATCTGTTTCCACATGTCTGACGAAGTGGACGTGTCCATGAAAGCTCACATTAAAATATAATAGTCTTTAAAGTACTACGTGCTTTTGTCTTTTTTGTTTTGTTTTGTTTCTTTGGATTTTGCCTGACGTATTAGTGGATCATGCCCACTTCTTCAGGTAACACTTGGAAAGAAGCTCACCTCGAAGCCCTGGAAAGCCACTGTGAGTCAGATCTGATCACATTAGGCTCTCCTTCAAACCTATAAAATATTTGAGCCTGAAATCCTTTCTCAGATCCATATGGAGTCTCTGGGCTCCCAAAACCTTGTCAGTGGTTCTCACTATTTTCCTTGGCCCCTGAGTTAAAAATAAGCCAGGAGACTAATCCCAATGCAACAGTGACCAAATTACACACTGTTCTCTAAATACTGTTTTTAATCATGATGTTCCTATTTCTGGGAGAAATTCCACTTTTGGCGTAACACCAAACTATGCCAGCTAATTCTCGGGAACGCCTTACTTGCATACCAAAAACAAAATAAAACTAAAAATCTATTTTGCTTTTGTTTTGTTACTAATTTTAAATGCTTCATAGGCGTTGGTATGTCACAGGCTAGTTTAATTTCAAAAGACAATACAATTTTGTACAGCTGCATTCAAGTATTTCTGTTCTAATTTGTACTTGATCTGACTTGCCGTTGAAAGGGAGTTTTTGCACACACTGCCAACCACTATTATTAGTGCCACTCAGTATTTAATCCATCTGACGTTCTTAAATCCACTTATTAGCAGGCATCAATTGAACACTGCTTGGTTAGAAGAGAAATAAACAATGTCACCTTACAGAGATGAGGAGGGGGGAATATATCTGGATGATAAATGTTTTCCTTTTTTTTTGGCCACTCACAACACTAGCAACCTCCGTTCCCAAATTAGTACTGGAGGGGAGGGTTTCTAGTCTCAGTGCTGCCCCAACCGTTAGGCACATACAGGCAGCTGCCTCATGCAGGGGATCCTAAGAGGTGCACATGGCCTGCCCTTTGCACCCAAAGGTGCTTCATGGTTGCAGTACAGAGTACCTCCATTTCTGTTTTTGTTATACATGCCGCAACAGACTACTTCTCTGGAAACTGCTACAAGTTTAGCAGGTGATCTAATCCCATGGAAGAGATCAGTAGACAGATTATATGCCCACCCCATTGTCTTCTGTAGATTTACATGAAGTTCGGTAGGTTTTCTTTTTTCTCTCTCTTTCCCTAAGGCAATTTCCTGGTTCTTCTTTAGAGACGAACAGACTCACATGGTTTTTCCATAGCGGCTGTATACATCTGCAGACGCAGAAGCAGTTTCAGGAGTTCTGCAGTCACGTTTAGGGCTCTTTTCTACACTATTCCTAATAGATTTTCTGAAGCAATCAATGTAACTTTTCTATTTACATTGATTGCTTTCTATTTTTTTTTCCATCGGGGCAGTGCCTGCATCCCCATGGGCAGGGATGCAGGCACAGTGAGTCAGTGGCTGCATGCGGCCGGGTGGCTGTACATGCATACATTCCTGTTCCTTCGGCCCTCTAAGATGTTGAAAGTCTCCCGTAGGGCCCTCAGGATCAAAAGTTTGGAGACCCCTGGTCTAAGGGATGCTAAACCAATACAACAAAACTGGTTCAAACGGGGGCTAAGGGACTGCGAGGAAAAAATGTACCTCTTGCTCCTAGGAAATGCCCTATTCATCTGACGCAAATTTACAAAGAAAACGAACAGAATTTACAGCCATTTGTTTGTACCAGCTACCCCAAGCCCAGCCCAGCCAAAAAGGTACTGGTAACTGCAGGCAGGGCCTTTGAAGAAACTCTCCCGATACTAGCAAGAAACACCAAATAAAAGAAAAGCAAAACAGACATTCCGGGAAAAGACTGTAAAGACTAACTGCTACATTTTATTGTAAGCGTTCATGGAACCAGCCTACTTTGTCAGGTGTAAGGGTGAAAATGCAAAGACAATGGGGCACAGCATTCATTCACGGCTCTGAGATACAGGGACAGTAGTGTTGGGTTATGTTTCATACCCAATCATGATTTAAAGCTACTGGGGTCTCCTCATAATTGTTTTTAAAGAGCCTGCACTGTAGTTCTTCACTTCCATAACAAGCAATAAACTTACCGGGTGCCTCTTCTGTTAATGCACCCTGGGTATGGCTTTAAAGACTGCAACCCACCTGCAGAGTAAACACTTTTTGAGAAGGCAAAGCAAACAGCCAACACACAATAGAAGCTAAATGTCAGATAAAGGTTTCTGTGTTGAATGAGGGGCTGGGATTCTTCCAAAACTGCCCAGACTGGCTATTTTCTAGTGTAGAAAAAAATACGAACATGTTTTTACTTATCCAGCCAACATTTGTATTTGTGCAGTCTCTGTTTGCCTTGAAAGGAAAGGATTAATGAATTTATTATCTATAAAAGACATGTGAGGCAGGAAAATAATGTAGCATGGTTTTTAAGTGCTACTAATGGAAGTACAGTTGACAGAGGTTGTATTCTTTTTTTAAAAAAAGTAATTACTCATTGCATGCTATTTCAAAAAGGAATTTGTTAGCAATTACTTGTTACTTGAACACTGATGTGTAACTAACACAATACCCATGTGTTACATTTTAGTTCCTGTATCATTATTTAAATGTAATTAAAATACCCCCCCCCCAAAAAAACCCTTCAAAATGACCCTTCTAGCCCATTTAGAGCTAACAAGTAAGCATTTTAACAGTATGACTTACATATCCATATCCAAAGAACTGGGTTGTAACCCTACTGGAATAAAACTGTTTGTGTTTTAGCTACCATAATACTCCTACTTTTTGTTGTTGTTGCTAAAAACCTAATGATACTACCAGTATTTACACTGTTTTTCAAACATAACATGTTATGCTCTTTTTACCCCATAAGTAATGCTTTAGAGCAGAGGTCATCAATCCCTGCTCTGCGGCCCGGTGCCAGTCCGAGGCCTGAGCTGCGGAGACAGCCCTCCAGCCCCCCGCACTCCTCCCCCACAGCTCCTTTGCGCACGGGCACGCGTGTCAGCACCAGTGTGAACGCTCCCCTACCCCTTCAACGCATGTGCCCAAGCACCTGCACGAGCGGGTGTGTGTGTGTGCCCCACCTTCTTCAGCTGGTCTGCAGTCCCGAAAAGGTTGGGGACCGCTGCTTTAGAGATAATGCTGTCATCTTCAACATATTACTTCCAAGCTGTAACAGATTCTCAAAAAAATATAGCAACCGTATCAATTCTAAAAGTCAACATTCTTTCCTTTTTTAAAGAGGGACGTGTACCCTTCACATGTACCAGATTGATATGGTAGTCAAGACTCAGATTAGGAATGGGGAAATCCAAGTTCAATGTCACCTAGACACGGTGATCACTAGGAGACCCTGCAAAAGGTGGGATGTAAATGTTAATTTAAAAAATATATACATGGAAATAATTTTCCTCAGAAATAAGACACATTTTTTTGTGTTGTTGCTCCCCATCTCTGGACCAGGAAGCTACCCTCATATTTCAAAGAAACACAGAGAGACAGAGTGAAAGAGAGAGGGGATGAATTTTATATTTTTGTGTAGGAAAGAACAGAAATATACGAACACTGTGGTTTATGATCTCTGCTACGTGGGACAGATTCCGTGGGATTCGGGCTCAACCTCACTAACACCCAGACTCATTGTTCCAGATTGCAAAACAACACACCTGGATTTACCACCAAGTTTACAGTCAACAAAGATCTGCAACCAAACCCAGCTGTTCGATGCGCATATATATCCATTACACCTGCTTTTCACATCAATACTCTAGACTTGGAAGATACACTTTTAAAATCTCATATAAATGCCTTTTTTTAAAAAAAAAATTATCCGCGAAGTGGTGCTCAAATTATTTATTTGGCTGGAAAGACCAGTCTATATATTACTTCATGCATTATGGCAAGGCCTTTCCACAGGGTGGCTCTCCTCACCTTGACATAACGTCTAGCCTGCCCTGTCACAAGGTTCCTCCTGATCATATGAAGAAGCTCTTCGCCTCACCAGTGCTAAATGTTCCAGGAAACAGCCATAATTTCTGTGGTAATTTATGTAGCAAGGCACCAAAGCACCAGAAACATAACAGAAATGTGTTGAAACATTCCTTGAGAAAGAAGCTTCTAAGAAGCCTTAAATAATGAGTGCAATCTTGTCTCTTCCATTATTGTAAAGGGACCATATTTACACTGATAGCAGCCCAAGGTAAACACATATATACTGTATTTTCCACACCTTGTGAAATACATTAACATTTAATTAATGCTACAGGACACATAAAATTTTCAGCTGAATTCATCCATCATTCTTATTTTCTCCATCTAATGTAATCTTGCTCAACTTGGTGCTCTCAAAATGTGTTGGATCACAACTCCCATCACCCACCACCATGCTAGTGGTGAATCATAGATGTAGCCCAAAATTTTTGGTGGGCACCAGATTGAGAACAGGTGATTTAACATTAATTCTAGGTTCACTTGATAGGAGCCATGTTCCAAGTATTTTTTTTTTACGATACCTAGATTCTAATTTTGCAATAGAAGTAAAAACAGCAGTATCATCAAAGCACAATCTGTAGAAATGCCAAAATCCTAAGTGGAAAGTCCTTGTTCAGGTTCACTAGATGTCTCTCTTGAGATCATATGGCAATGTAAACAGCACTTCAAACCCTCTGATTATCCAGATGTTCTGGATGTCCTCCAGGCCATTCAGACAAATGAAGCCGAACTCGACATGCTTAGCTTTAAACAAATCTTCATGCCCTACTGAAACTAATGGGACTTAAGCACATAATTAAAGTACTTTTCTAACTAGAGTTTCCCTCAGAAGTCTGCTCATGAGTCTTTTGTTTGAATAAGTATTTCCGAACTTGCTGACATTCATATAGTAATGAGCAAAGTGCAGCCAAAAATATTTTAACATCAAGGCATTTCGTTTTGTTCTTGAGAGCAGGAAGACCATGATATGCCCACTGCATGATGATAACAGGTTCTTCTGCCAATACTTTCATACAAAGCTATCCTAAACCACAGCCAAATCTCATCGCCAGGCACTTTAAACACTTGACAATAACATTTTGTACCGTGGAGAAAAAAAGACTGTGTGTTATTGTGGGCATATTGAAGGCTAAAGAGAAATAGCTCAACAGAAATAGAACCCTATCCTGTATGCACTTTGCAGCCACTTCAGAGCAATATAGAAATTTAGGCCTTGATCCATGCATGGGCCTGCCTCTACTGAAATTAGACATAAGTGGGCACAGAGCAGGGATTTCTGGATTGCAATGCCCTCCCCATGGAGTACTCCTTCCTGACACACTTGACTGGCAAGGCAAAGCATGTTGTGTAATTGTCTGGCTTGAGCTAGATTTTAAACTGGCATTGCATCATCGCAAATGTTAAAAATTATTTTGTTTTTAATGGATAAGTCGTTTTTTGACTCCAGTATTAGTTCCGTTCCAGGTACTTTATAAAGAAGAGAAAGTACTTGGTAAGTATAAGAATAATATGCGAACATAGTACCATAAATAATCGTGGAGCTTTGCAAAGGGTAAGAAGACAGTTCTCTGTCTGAAGAAGCTTAGAAGTTTACAATTCAGGTCATGGGGACAACAGAAGGAGGGAAAGGAAAAGAAATAAGAAGTAAAGAAGGGCAGAGTGCATACTAATCTCAGTAACACACTTTGTTCCCATATGTATTTAAAGCAGAATAAGGAGAATAAGGTTGCAGTCCTAAGCACACTTCTAATACTATCCTATATTTGTCTATTTAAGATACAAAATAGGCTAAAGATCAGAGTTCCATAAGCTTTCTTCTTTGAATTGCAGTTTTCAAACATGGTGCTGGCTGGGGGAAATTGTGATGCTGTCCAAAAATGTAACTTTCCCAAGCTTTGCTGTAGATGCCTAAAACAAATATATGGGATGCAACTTAAGCATGTTTTAAAAGTGTCACAAGAGTCTTTGAAGCTGAATTATTGCTTTGCACCTTTAACCATGCAGGCCAAAATCCTGCTGGAGCAAACACTCATCAGAGCAATCATGCAAGCACTTTTCCTCTTCAGCTTGCCACCTGTGTCACACAGCAAGGGCCAGCAACTGGGCATCCCATCACTTGCAGTAACCAGTAGACAAAGGAGAGTGCAATGGCTGGTTTGCTAATAGATAGATTCGTATGCACTACAGTGGTGCCTTGCTTTACGATTGCCCCGCATTACGACGAATCCGCTTTAAGACGATCTTTTTGTGATTGCAATTGCGATCGCAAAACGATGGTTCAAATGGGGGAATTTCGCTTTGCGATGATCGGTTCCCTGCTTCGGGAACTGATTCTTCACAAAACAATTTTTCAACAGCTGATCGGTGGTTTCAAAATGGCCACCGGGTAAATAAAATGGCTCCCCGCTGTGTTTAGGGACGGATTCCTCGCTATACAGGCAGCGAAAATGGCCACTGTATGGAGGATCTTCACTGGACAGTGAGTTTTAAGCCCACTGGAAGGCATTGAAACGTTTTCAATGCGTTTCATGGCATTTTATTTTCGTTTTACAATGTTTTTGTTTAACAGCGATTTTCCTGGAATGGATTATCGCCGTTAAGCGAGGCATCACTGTATTGTTCTTATGAGACTGTGTAGCGAACATGACTCTTGGCCCTAGATTTAGCATAGTTGGCTTCCCCAATCCTTCTGGGCTTACCCACGGGTATCAGTGGACAGTGGCACTTGTGAGCAGCCTTTATTCTAAATTAATCTATGTAATATTACTGCATCTGGAGTTGCCCAACTTGCCTGAGAAGGCAACACACAAGAATGAAAAAAAAATGAGACTAGTTCAGATAATGACAATGTGCTGTAAAACCTTTGCAATTATCACTGCCATCCTCTTGACCTTCCCATAAAGAGAAAGCAAAGGAAACAACCATTAAGAGCATTTCCCAAAAAGACCAATTAGATAATGCCATTGTTATACAGCTTTATCTAAACAACTTCAAGAGGTATATATGAAGGAAACGGGATTCCTACAACACCCTGGACTACTATACTGTTTTGCCTCTATTGAAGAGCTTTACTCCTTTGAATCATTTTTCAAATATTAGGTTTCCTGCTTACAGTACGTCCCTCAGCTATTGTTCCAAACGACAGGTCATCTCATGTGTGCCAGCTTCTCACGTACTATACTGGCCGGTCATCCAGTGGTCCAGTGAAGGATCATTGTACATTGTTGCAAGAGCAGCATCCTAAGAATGAAGTAAAGAGTTCAACACAGGGTGCGCCTAGCAAAAATGCCACTGACCTCAGTCACAAGGAGACAGTTCTAATTAATTTATTTTTAAAAGTTGCAAACAAAAACAGCAACATAGGCATGCCGTAATTTCTACACCAGTTCTGCCATGACAGCAAATTCAGCCCTGTCATTAAGCAGCAACATATGCCAAGAGCCCTAATGGGTATGTTGCTAGCTTACAACATGCATACCTGGAAAGGGTTGGAGAAGGTTAACACCTGGGCGGGGGGGGGGGGGGAGGCAGTTTGTGATAGCAGTGGGGCTTCTACTAACGACTCATATGTATCAGCCAATTAGGCTGATTGAGGGTTTTTAAAATATTCAGCAAGAATTTCCTTTGTTCTTGGATGCTTCCAAGCTGGGCACAAGGAAGAGATGATCCTCAGGACAATGGGAGGGGGAGAGTTGAGAAGATGCTACAACTAGAATCAGGGCTTTTACAAGCTAGATGTGTCAAATATTATGATTTTGTCGAGCTGCACTGATTATTCAAAGGTGCCTAATATATTTTTCTTGTTCTTTGTATCATTTTTACTCGTGCCCAAAGATCTGTCTCCATTATTTTTTTCACCTCATATTAATTGATGTCCAAACATGTTGAATTCCTTTCTTTTAAAATGAAGTAAAGCTTAATTCCATTTTAGAAATAATCCAGTCTGTTTATGCCTTCCATTTGTTAACACAGTGGTCCCCAACCTTGGGCCTCCAGATGTTCTTGGACTTCAACTCCCAGAAATCCTGGCCAGCAGAGGTGGTGGTGAAGGCTTCTGGGAGTTGTGGTCCAAGAACATCTGGAGGCCCAAGGTTGGAGACCACTGTGTTAACATACCAAAAAAAAATCTTCCTCGGGTAAGGGGGAAGAAAGGGATTCCTAGCCTAGGACTGTTTCTGGTTTCTCCTGTTGCATAACTTACTTCCTGGATCCAGGAAAGGAGACAGGCCTTCAACGTTAAATTTAATTTCATTGTACGGAAGTACAATGACAATAAAGCAAATTCATTCAAACAGACTTCTTCCCATCTCTTGGAAAGCAGAGGCGCCATTCATCCTGGGTGGGTGAAAGGAGGTGGCAGCTAATAAATTAAGTTTATGTGGGCTAATTTATTCTGTTGCTTAACCTATTAAGTTGCACTAGAACAGGTCCTTTGAGCCAGTGAGGGATTTGGTGACTCAACACCTCCATAAGGTCCATTTCATTGATTCAGATGGGCCCACTCTAGTTATGGCTTATTATGGTACACAACGGGATTTCAGTTAAGCTCCCTTATAGAGACTGGCTGGGGATACAAGCACAATTTCCATTAACTGAGAAACAGAATGTTTTCTGTAGTAGATGTCATGGCTGTAGACTACTTTCCCAATTGAGAACTACCCCTTCTGCGAAAATTTTGCATCAGAAACTGAGGATATATTCAGCTATTTTTATTTAATGGGTAATTTTAAATGTTCTGCTGCCTGATTTTATTGTCTGATATTGCCATTTTAATTAATTGCTTACTCTATTTTATGATTATGGAATTCTTTTTATTTACCTAATTAGCTCCAAGTATACCAGTAGAAGAACAGAACAGAAATGATAAATTACTATAATGATTATAAATCTATATAAAAAAATTAAGAATTGCCTGCTTTGAGGGCCATTTCACACATTACATGGCAACAAATCTGGATATGTAACAATAACAAGCATATATTTCAGAAAGAGCTATGGCCAATTGTGGCTTACTAGTAGCCATATATACCTGCACATTCCGCATGCTGTACTCACAGTGTATGCTTCTAAGTACTGTACATGTTCAGTTCAGTGAATTAGGTGGAGCCAGAGGCTGGGAGTCCAGATTCCCTGCTCTGCTTCCAGGAGAAGAGCCAGCCTATGTAGCCTTGGACAAGCTTCATAGACTCAAACTGCCCCTACAAGAAGCGAATGGTAACCATTCTCTATATACCTAGAAAGCCCTGGCAAGGATCACCATAAATCAGAACTGATTCGACAGCACAGAATTATTATTGTTGCTGTTGTAAAAAGAAACATAATCCACTGAGTCAAACCTAAACATTGCTCCCTCCTATTGCAAGCCTGTATGGGTGTGCTGCTAAATTTTACACCAGATGTTATGATATGGTGACCAGGTTAGCACTTGAGGCCAGGCTGCCCCCTGATCTCTGTGGTGCTGCCTCGGCATGACACCTTGTAGGAATGGACCGACATAAATAGAAAAAGACGGGGAGAAGAAATTTATAAAGAGTTTTGCAAAAGGATGGTTTGTTTCGAGCCATCTGCACTGCTTCCAATTTATCTCCCAGCTCCCTGCTCAATTGAAGGTGTTGGTTCTGACGCACAAAACTCTAAATGGCTTAGGGGCAGGATATCTAAAGAACACTTACTCCTGTATGAACCTGACTGGAATGTGATCCTCAATAAAAGCCCTGTTATGGTTCCCATCCTGGGAGGCTAGAGTGGCGTGTACACAACACTGGGCTGTCTCTGTAACAGCATCTTAACTGTGGAACTGAATCCCAAATATGACTGTGAATCTCTCTACCTCCCATGCTCACAGAGAAGCTGAGGAAGAAAGTCCACCCTTCCGTCTCACAGGTTGATTTTATCTGCACAAGATTTCTTTTCCTGAGAAATTGCATGGGAAATTTCCCCTGATGTCTCTCAAGTCTGGTGGTCCTTTTTTCATGAAATAAATATCAGGTTGGATTAGGACTATTATGATGATGCAAACAACATCTTTCCTGTGCAGGATTCACCTGGTCAGGGTAGAACAGATGCTTGCACAGGACTGTTGTAATTCTTATACGAATGGCATCTTTTCTGCAAGGGACTCATTGGAAAAGACAGTAAAAGGAGCAGAATCCGGCTGAGGAATCTCAACGAGGAGTCTTGGTATAGCAAAACATGGAAAACCAACAAAAAATTACTGAGTATTCATAGCATCTCTCCTTGGAAGAGAAGTCAAGCTGGCTGTGTCTCAGATGAATTTTGCTAAATGGCCAAGACTATTGGTTTATAAGGCCTTCGGTGTTTGAAGCTGTTTTAAAGCTACAATAACAAGGGTCCTTGTGCACTTGAAAGACTAACAAGTTTTATTTAACTTTAGCTTTCATGGACTTCAGAGTACTTCTTCAGATGGTTTTAGAGCTGGCACTAAGAATTGTTTGTGAGGTTTTTAATAGAATGTTGGCTTTTAAAGTTGGTGGCTTTTAAAATTACGTGGTTTTTTTAAACTTTTAAATAGGATTTTAAAAGTGGCCAGAGTCCAACTCAATAGTTACATCTGTCTAAGTGCAATGGCTTAACTCACAGCAGTAAATAGTTGCTAATTAAAGAGTCCCTAAATGACATTCCTAGCTATGTTCCAAGTCATGCAACAAGCACACTACTAGGAATTCAATCCAGGACTCAAAACCTAGTGATGTTGGCTGCTCTGAGATATGCTGCAGCACTTACATAGGAGAAAATATTTAGTGGGATTCTGTCTACTGTGTTTCTAAGTGCTTCTATTTTTGTTGTTGTTGTGCACTGCGCAGGCCCTAATGGGTAGAGAACAATGTTCCCTAAAAGCTGCACGCATGCACGCTTACCCGGAGCTCCATTGGGGCTGCGGATGGGCAGCTGGTTTGGTTAACTTCCCGTTGCAAATGAAGCCCTGCCCACCCCCACGCACATGGAGCGAGGCACTCATGCAGCAGGACAGAACATTAGATGGAACATTAGAAAATTAGAAGGCTTACACTAGAGGAGCAGTGTGCTAGTATAGGTTGCTCAATCACCCCTGCTCATAGTTTCATTCCAGCGTTTACTTTTTTCCTCCCCTCTGTCAAGCCCAGACATAATGAATACTATGAATTTGTCCTGACAAACCAAAGGAGAAATTCACAAACAAACATGAAGCTAGTTTGTCTGGACAGAAACAAAGCAGAGTGGCAGCTGTCCTCACATTCGGCTGACATAATAAACCAACGAGAAATTTGTGTTTACCTGCTCCTGCCACAAACATGAGCGCTCCAAGCACATGCGCCAGCACGCCGCTTGCCAACATTGGAAGCTGAAGCTGTAACTAACCATTTTGCATTTGAGGCAAGAATGTGCCTCCAAATCAACTCTGTAACACATTATGTGAAAATAATACAAGAAATAATTATAACACTGACATCTTTGCCAGGCTCTCCCCTCCTACACAGGGGATCAGCTCCATCGTCGGGGCTATGAAAACAAATCAGAAGTGTTATAAATAGACAGAAAGACAAATACAAAAGCATAAGCTGGCTTTCTGTATTTCATCTTTGAGGCCTGAGAACTCCCAGGGAAGGCCTGGTCTGCCCACGTGATCCCCTGACTGCACACTGAGGCTCCGTCTACCAAGACTTGCCTTTAGCTGCCTCAGCTACCTATTGACTATCTTCCTTCTGCTCTCCCCCGGAGGCCTGGTCTATTGTTGCCTTTTCCTAGGGCCAGTCAATCTCACAAGTTTGGAGGAAGGGTGTACCCTTCAAATTTGACATCTTGCAGTTTTCCAGAAGATCCCTAGCCTACTAGGCTGTATGACCCCAGCCCTTGGGTTCACATGTTTCTTGGCATGGTAATCTGTTTGATTAATCTGCATCAATGCAGCCTCCCACCACCTAAAGTCAGTGATGGTGAACCTACTGCACGCATGCCACAGCTGGCACACAGAGCCCTCTTTGTGGGCACAATAGATAATTACTTACCCATCCTCCGATCCCAGATTTTGGCACTCCCCTCTGCTGGTGCAGTGGTCCAGCAGAGGGGTGCAATGGCAACCATGATCAGTCTAGCCCAATGGGGGATTGGAGGAGCAGAAAGTATTTCTTTGTTAATGCAGCCCATGGGGGGGCATTTAACACCTGCAGTGCAGGAGCAATTGTTTTTTCTAAACTAAAATCTCAGTATTCGGGTTTCAATTACAGTGTGGACACTTCAAAATAAATAAGTTGATTTAATGTTGTAGTTTGGGCACTTGGGTTCAAAAAGGTTTACCATCACTGACCTAAGTCATCAGATGACAACAGTATACAGATGCTGCATGCAAATGGTCCAGCACAGTTGTACAGAATATGATGATGGATAATTGCTATTCAGCAGCTGCCATGTAATAGCCAAAATTATTCAATGTGGCATTAGGTTCCACGGGAATCAGTATGATATATGCAATGTATAATAGAAGGAAGGAATTAATCCTAAAATTTATCTTTACACCATCCATTTTAACCACACCTTGACAAACAATTTCTTCTTTTATTTTATCTAGGCACCATAAAATGGCCATAGCAAACAAACATTACTGCTAATTAGCACATCATTGGGTTCTTTCAAAAGCTAATATAATATTTAGTACTTGTTATATTTAAGAATAACATAGTATTCTGAAGTTTTTTTTTGTAAATTATACTAGTTAAAAATAAAAAATTCATCCAAATGATCTCCAACACCAAACACTCAAGAAACAATGAGTAATCATTATTGATTGTATTAAAGGTTACTCCTATTATTGCTTCCCAAAAATGACATCATTGTGCTCTCATTACCCTCAAAAATAATTTGTTGCAGCTAACATTTTTAGTTGGGACATGTTGTCTCTGGGCACAGAACACTTGTGATAAAGTGGGTTGAGTATCCTAAGATGACTGAGACACAAAAACCTGTAAGAGTTCAAGGTGCCGAAACATTATTTGTAGTTTTTCCTTCAAAGAAAGAAAGATATAACATAGCTGGGAAACCAAACAGCTGACTATTAGGAGTGCTATGCTGGGGCAGACGAAGAGCCTATTTAGGACAACATAATATATGCTCAGTGTATAACTATAAGTGATGGTCTAAACCAGCCATTTTCAATCTCTTTTTTTGCCACAGCCATAAACACCATATGAAAGAAACACAGACAGAAGGAACGTACAGTGGTTCTCCTGGGTCTCAGGAAGAAGAAACATCTTTCCCATCACATGCTACAGAATCCTTTTCAACTGGAGATGGCAGGGAATGAACTAGGAATCTTTTCTAATACAAAACACATGTTCGGCTATTGAGTTATAGTCCACCACCACCACATCTACAACTCTGAAACCTACGGTTTTATAAAATCAGAATGTTAATCTTAATGGGAAAGGTGACTGAAACTTCTCAGTAATGTTTTGAGAGCTATGGCCTTTGAGGAGGGAAAAAAACATAAATTACCTGGAAACTTGGGCTGGTTTCTGTAAAACATTATTACATCATAATTTTATACTATATAAGCATTGCCTAGAATCACTACTACCAGTTATAAAGATGTATACTTAACTTTGCTTAACATTCATACAATTAACATTTTGAAGATGGCAAGGAGGAAAATAAATCAGGCACTTTGAAGGTAGCATTTTATTTAATCATTTCTAAAGTTTAATATTGTGTCCAATTAATGAATAGTTTATGGGAATGTTCCTTTTACAACCTCCTGTAACCACGCAGAGTTCAGGATATAGTACGGGTAATTAGAGGAAGAACTGCTCGGTGCTGTCTTTTCTTGATTTGTGATACTTAAATTCTGTTAAAAATATGGCTTAACTATGCATACAAGAGTGGACATAATGTGGTCAACGTTAACACACTGGACAGAGCCCAGTCAAACTAAGTGGCAATTAAGTCAAATTAAAAGCAACAGAATTTATTATAAGTCATGAATACGGCTGCAGTCTGATGTTCACTTACTTGAAAGGCGTGATCTCTATTGAACAAACTGAGACTCACTTCAAAGTAAAGATACACATAGTACAAGGCAGCAGATCTTATTTCCATGGTTCTCAGCAGATATTAGCTGTGATTAATTTTTGCTGGATCACAGCCACTGAGCCTTTAGAGGACTAAGGTTGTTGTAGGTTGTATGTACTCGGCTTTGTATATGTTATGTTGATAACTACAATGTGCCATCCATCACCTTGAGAATTACTGTAATTGATTCTAAAGTCAGATACCCATCTAATTTAATTGAACATAAATCTATAAGGCCATTGAGCACATGCCAATATCAAGAGCTTCAAAAATTACTTTTAAAAAGCATTTTTGAGCATTTTGTTGTAATTTGTTAAAAAAAAAACTCCCACAAAACAAATTGTTACTATTTTCGTTGCAAGGTATTTTACCTCCACTCCAACAGTGATAAGAAAAAGTAATGAGTAAACTATTTGTTACACAGAAAAAAAAGTTATTATATGGTCAGCCGCTGCATTCTTTGCACTTTAGTTAGTTCATTTCTATGCTGCTTTTCTCTCAATGGACCCAAGTAGCATCTTTACTTGTAGAATATTCAGATATTTCCCTATGAAAACTAGCAAATAAATACATTAATCAGGCTGAAATTGACCAGACTCCTCCATGGCCCCATCATATTCTTCTGATAGTTAAACCAGATATTTAAAGGAGATTCAGGACCAGGACCTTTCATAAGATTTGTTGTTATTATTGTATGGGGTGGATGCTACATGTGGCACTCTTTCTGTACAGTTAATTTTACCAGTTAAAATTACATCCACCCACAGAAACACAGACTCAGCCATAAGACACACACAGCTGCTGTTCGCTGCAAGCAGGAAAAAAAATCTAGGAATATAAGAAAAGCCAAACTTAATGTGTATCTGATCCAACATTCTGATGATAGCATGGCTAACCAGTCGGTTATGGAGAACACAACATCAAGACATGAATTTAACTGCACCTTCTACCTCAAATTCCTTAGCAACTGATACACAGAAGCATCCTATGTTTGGTATTGTACATGATATGTAGCCATCATAGCCACTGATTATGCTTGTGGCTGTTAACTTGCGTCCCACGTATGACAACCTGAACGGGGTTCTTCAGGTATGCGAGATGTTCAAGGAGTGATTTACCATGCCCAAAAGGATTTTGACCCAGGTCTCCTCTGAGTCCTAGGCCACTGGCTTTTGTATTAACAACCTTAATCTTCATTCATCTAATCCTTTTTAGAGCCATCCAAGATGGTATCCACCATCACTGAATTCCATGATTTGAAAATTCATTGTACATGTATGTTTTACTCTATAGGGGAAAAACAGCCACAGGGGTGATAATAGGGAAAAGCAAATAGGGGAAAATGTTTGACCCCTTCTTCAGTATCAAGACCTCAAACTGTTTCTCTGCTCTCACAAAAACAAGTATAAAGATTCTCTGAAAGCACAAAAGACTAGCTTGACAAAGAGTTGTTTAGTTATGGCTGCAATTATATGTGAAAAGTCTGGAAATGAGCAGTGGGATAAATACATCTTCCTCTAAGGAAGCTGGCTTGAATTAGTTTATGTCTTTGAGGAAGGGCAGGGATCAAGACTGAACCTGTTCTGGTTAAAATCTAATCTTTTACCATACAAATTATTTTAAGGAATACCAATGGAACAACCTGTGGTAACTAACCAAATAGAGAATGAGAAAATTCGGTGCTCTAAACACTAAAATCATTCACACAGGACACAAACAAGGAACAGGTGAACAAGGTTTGTATAGCCAGCTATGATTCACTGCAAATGTTTGTGTTAATCTAAATTAAAATCAATGCCTTGCTTTGTGGAAATGAAATCTATGTACTAGTTCTTACTTTGTCCCTCAGAACTGGACGTGTTTCAAAGTTCAAGCCTACATAAATTAACATAAAATAAAAAAATATGAGTCCAGCATTCAGTTTAGGCAAATGTATATTAAGTGGAAAAATATGAGGTCATTACCGCCTACCTAGTGATTACATGGGTAAAAATGAAATCTATTTAGCCTGGCAGGAAATTAGCACGGCGCTGGCTATATTTCGTTGCCTTCACAACCTGGGTATCTCAGCAGGGAACCTTGTTGTAGAGTTTGGAACTGCAGGCCTCTTCATTGCTGTTGTAAATGCTGCACAAAACAGTTAATAAGTGCCTTCAAAAATCATCACAGAAGAGTGGGAAGAAAGCTTCAAGCACTCTTCTGAAGAACATTCAAATGTGATTTCTTTGAAGATCTGGCACTGTCAAAGCACAAGGAAACATCATGGTGGCCACATCCAACCCACTCCCTATAAAAAAGTGAGAGTGAGTGATATTTGACTCCCCTCCCACCCCTTTAGTTTGGATTCCCATTCAAATTTCCTTTTCAAATAGCCGCTTTTCTTCTGGAAGGACATACTCTCAGAATCCCATTGGGAGAAAAATAGAATAAGTTGTTTGGGAAAGGGAAATGAAAGCATGAGTAGAGAAGGGCATTGTTTCCCTTCCACTTACCCATATGAGTTTTAACTTGCTCCTACTCCCTCATTTCACAAGAATTCAGCATGAGCAGACTTTGGGAAAGTTATCTTTTTATTTACTGCAATTCTTGGAATCTCTGAGAACAGTGTGGATGATGACCATGACTGCTGGGGAATTCCAAAAATTGTGATCCAAAACAGTAACTTTTCAAACCTCCACACTGGCCCCAGTTTTGCCATGGAATTTCTCACTGGCCCCCAGGTTGTATCAATACAGAAACCATGACCAAGAATTTCTTGTTTCCATATGAATTTAGCCATTTGAAGACTCTGTCTTGTCTCCCTTCATTGTTTGAAGTTCAAAGGCAATAGAGGACAGGTCTTTACCTGCAGCAGAACCAAGCCTGCAGAATTTCCTCCATAGGGAAAAAATTGTGTCTGCCCTTCCATATTGGATTTTAGAAGCCAAATTAAGTCCACTATCTTCTGGATGTTGTTTGGGATGAATGAATCTTTCAACTTCTATCATTTCCTCCTTCTATCATTTCCTCCTTTTTCCAACCTTAATTGAATTCCATCCTCTTTCAGTTTATGATGTCTAAGAAAAGTATGCATCTCCATCCCTCATTCTAATTAGTTCCTCCCATTTCTGCTGTTACAATTAATGTTGCAGCTAATTATTATGTATAATGAGTTTGTAATTTTGGTGGGTGGTTTTTACATAATAGGTCACTGTGTTGCTTTTACTACATCTTGGAAAATGACTTGGAGACACTTGGTTCGAAGGCAGGTTACCAAATGTTTTAAATACTGAATAAATAAAAATGACTTGATTCGTGTGCATGGACTGAATTTGAGCATTTCTGAATTTGTCTGATGCTTTAAATCTATTTAATTTATCTTGTATTATATTTATAATTACAGTCTTTGAAGTTGCAAGCCATTTTAGTCTGTGCAAGCATTTCAACACAAAACAAAACAAAAAAAGCAAACAAAGACATTGTGGCACCTTAAAGACTAACTGCTATATTTTAATGTACACTTTTGTGGAACATGACCACTTTGTCAGACATAAGAGTCAGAATACAGGGAGGACAGGGTAACATATACCAGGTTTTAAGATAAGGGTCCCCATGAAAGCTTACATTAAAATATAGCAGTTAGTCTTTAAGATGCCACAATGTCTTTGTTTGCTTGCTTTTTTTTTTGCTTTTGTTTTGTGTTTCTTGTTGAAATTTATAATTACATGACAGAGATCTTAAATTACATACTTTTCTTTGATAGCCATCTTTGACCTCATTTGAAGGAAAAGAGAAATGAACTTTCAATAAGTGAATAAAATCCTAGACATTCTGTCAATAGTGAGTTGTTATTGTGTAACTATCCAAACATTTCAGCCTGCTATTTAACAACAAAAACAAAAAAACTGATGCAGAATTTCACTTGGAAAGCACTGGGTTAATGCTCAAGAAGGGATTTTCTCTTCCCTCTTTTTAACCACTGAATTGTTCTTCCAGGTAGTAAACCAATTAGAATCTTCCAAGAGGTCTCTCATCAGATTAAACTAAACTGATTTCTTCTGAATACCTTCCAGCAAGCAAGGTATTCTAGTGAGTGCACATTTAACAGATTAAGGTCATTCTTCTCATGAAGACACCAAAGTCTGACACCCAATTACAGGCAGCTTTGATTTTAAAGAGAGACCACATAAAAGGAAAAAAGCCCTCAAACCTTTTAGCAAAGTTCACGAAATTGTCACCTGATTATTTATTAACCCACAAATAAGCAAAAAAAAAAAAATCTCACATTTCTTCGGAAACATCCATTTTTATCTTTTTTCATTCCCTCCTGTTAATGTACTTGCTAAGTGCCCGGGAAATGTTCTGCAAAGGGAGGATCAGACAGCTTCAACTGATGTTCTTTCCATCTTTAACATCCTGCCTCCTTTCAGCCCTGGATCCTTTTCCCTGATCCTTTAGCCACCACATCCTAGGTCACACACAATCTCAGCTCACCTCCTGAGGATCAACACTTAATGATCCAACTGTTCCTGTCTTCCAAGGACCATGTCTGTTTCCTGTCCCTTAATTTGGAGAATCACTCCCTCTGTTTTATCTATGTATAGGAAAGAAATGTATGTGGTTTACACTGATACAAACACTTATCCACTTGTCCATGCCTATATTGGAACTCTGTTTCTAAACTTTTCTACCTTTTTATTACCAAAATTTGTAACACAACCATACAGAAGTTTATCTAATTCAGAACAGTGTGCACAAAATGTGCATATGGAATGTACACCAAAAGGCACATGTCACAGAGCACTGTGGGCAAGAATGCTTTGCCTTAGAGAAATCACCAGCAAAAATGAATATAACTTGGAAAATGTGTTTTAAAGGCCAACATTTTGAGAAATAGCCATGTACACAAGAACATTCAAGTGGGTTATGAAGCCAATTCAGAGATGTGCGTTTTCTGGAAAATCCTGAACTGAAAAGTTTTTCATTGCCCTAAAATAGATACGGTTGCAGCTTATTCGTTCATATTTAGGATGTAAATTAAAAATAAGTCATGCTAAGTACTATTTGTTGTATTTCTGGGTTTAGATCTTCCAATTGTCTAAAGTCATTGATCAGAAATATTTCATTTCTGAAATGAAGATGGGAGGAATCAGCAGGGTTTTTTATTGTTCCTTAAAACTGATTTGAAGTGGACATCCTTTTAAACAGAAGATACCTTTAAAGCGATGATTACCCTCTGACAGTCCTTCAGAGAGTTACCTCTGCAAAGTAAGATGTGTGGCTATCCTATGCCACAGTTGTTTGGACACTGGGAATGTGGAAGAGATGATTGTCTATATTTCTTCCTGGGTTCTTTGGGATAAAAGTCAGAAATATAATTTCCTGGCTACTTTTTAAATTACATCAACAGAAGTTGCCCTTAATCTCTGTCAGGGAAAAAAAATCCCTCTGTAAGAACAGCAGGGATGTTTCAGCTTAGGAATCTCTTGTATTAACAGAGCTTTGTGGTCAGCATTTACTCTCCCCCCCCCCAAAAAAAAGATTAGGGCTTTGTTCTCAATTTCATCAGCAGAACAAAAGGAGAAGCACAACACTACACAGGTGTTTTGTTCTTACACAGTATGTTGTACCCTCACAAACTGAACTTCTTGTTTGCTCCCTTCTTTTTTTGCTTCCTTTCAACCGTTTTCAAGAATATAAATCACCTCACCTAAAAGCTGTACATTTACAGCTATAAAACCATATAGAAAGGTTCCCATTTACCAGCTTGTCTCTCCTGCCAAATCATGATTGGCCTTACACACAATTATGTTAGAACACTGATAGCTGCATAATTAAAAAAACCTTACCTGCATTTGTATGAAACAAATACATAGAGTATGATGTTGTCTAACACATTCTTTAAAAGTTACAGGTAAGCGAAGCAGGCAGTAATACATATAGAAAAACTAGACAAGCCCTCCTGAAGATGGTACCTTTAACCGGTGGCAGACTACGAATCCTATCATCCCCTAGCTAGCGGACTGTAGCTTTAAAACTGCTGAAGGCCCCTCCTTCAGAAAGGCAAGACTAGATACTATATCTTGTGTTGTGGCTTGATACCTCAATGCTGTACTAAAACCGTCTCTCTATATTTTTCATTTAAGCCACTTTAGTGTTCTTCAGATTGTTCACATTTTACCACAGTGAGCGGTAAACTCACTTTTTCCTGTGCTCTCTCTGCACAAAACCAGCAGTCTGGATCACATGTGCAAAATGTGTCTGGAAGTGGAGTCAAGGCAACTGGACTGCTTCATGACTGAAGAAGCTACCTGGATGAGGAGCAAAACATTTCAACCTAATAAGAAAGAAGTCCAGTTGCCATGACTCAACTTCCTGATACAGTAAGCTCACCTGGACGACCGAGACTCTTCACAAATATATGTGCAAAATGTTCTTTGCAGTGTCATGGTCGTTAACTAATTATCTGCTTTCCCCTTACAGTGAAAGCTCTGGGTTTCCACTGAATGCAATGAGCATTTATAAAGTTATTCTTTATAAATTTTACTATCTGCTCTCCTTGCCCCTTCCTGTTCCCCCTGACTCCCATGCTTCCTTGACTCTGCTATTTGGTCCTAGACCTGGCTGACAGATCTTCACTCACTCCTACAACAGGCAAGGGAGCTCTTCCCAATTTTTTTTGCAAAATGGTTCTAGACCTCTAGCTTGACATAACCAGGTGTAGATTTTATAATGTGCGTGAAGTTTCAGGGCAAATGCTATACCAGCTGACTGGGTTTTGTTTCAAACACATTGTCACGTGTGTGTTTTAATATTGCGTCCTGCCCCACCACCCTAAATCTATGGGACAAGAAGGGACCAAAGTACTAGTTACTTAAATTAACTAATTAAATTCATTGGCAAGACCTGAAAGGGGAGAAGGGTGCCTATGACAGAACTTAGCCCTGCATGCGTAGAAGCCATAAAAAAAATGTCAAGGCTGGAAATGAGGTAGGATCATTCAGAGATGGGTAGCTGGTCAGAGATGGAATTTCACCCAAAGGCATGCAAGTCCTTCCATAGTATCGAGGTATATATTTCATGTCACTTGAATACAGAGAGACTGGTTTATGAACTGTAGGTGCAGAAGGAAACTGGCAATACAGAAAGGGGATATGGACTTCATTTTCCCAAAACATGCTGAGTTAATACTACAACAATTGTCCATTATGTTATAATTACTCTTTTCTAATAAGTGTAAAACATGTTTGAAACTCCCCTAGAGTAACTAAGAGCAAATCTGAAGGAGGCAGAGAGAGGAGAATATGACTCTGCCTGTAATATGACTCCCCTGGGCCTGGATAGTGTAGAGTAGTAATTAGAGTGTTGTTTAATCTGGAGAGGGCTGTTATTCAAATCTCTGCTTAGTCATGAAGTCTGTAACAGTATCTTTTAAAAAAAACACTTATAAATGGGCTTGAACCTATTGTTTACTTTAAATTTTCATCTTCATTAATGATGAAAAACAGTATGTTACCGAACATATCTCATTTCCCTAAACCTTTTTTTAAAATGAAATTGTAAAAAAATTTATAAAGGAATAATGCACATCATTTTTAAGAAATACTTATATAGCAGCAAAGAAATACACCATAGACAGACATATAAAAGTGCCAAAGGAAGACAAGGGAAATACTGCAGAAAATACCAGTTGAAATTATCCACTTGACCCTGAATCATTACTGTTGCCTTATTCACAATCACTGCAGAACAAACTTTTCTGTCCTTCCTAGGACATCTTGAATCAATAATCATCTTTCAACCAAAGACACCTCACAGATTTCTTGGGATTAAAAAATGGCATGAGCCAGACCTGAGCTCCTTGAAGGAGGGGTGGGATACAAAATAAACATGCTTCCAAATTCAGAAACCATTAGTCTAACTGTACTAAATGGGACAACAGAGCACCTCAGAGATGCAGGAACTACACCATCTGCTCCATGATAAAAACAGCCCTGAATTTTCAGTCCAAGCTAATTCAGAGCATTTTATTATAAACCCAAATGCCACAGGGAGCAAGGCTGAGTTAGGTGACGGCAACAGAGATTCAGTGTCAATGTCAAAGATAAATGTTATTTATTGTTGAGGCAAACAGCAGCTCAGCATTTCAGTCGGTGACATTTTAAGACACTTTATGCCGTCAGCTCAGCAGAAAAGTGTTAAGTCTTCCTAGAATGCACAACTGATTCAGACCAAAGAATGTCGCAACTGACTCTGGGGTGCACTACATGTTCCCTGTCCAAGGCAAAATTAGGAAAGCTGCTAATCTTAGAAGCAAAACGGTAGAAGTGTATCACATGTGCAAGATGCAACATTCACTGTTGAATAGAATTGATTAGAAATATCAGGACAATGCCTAGCATTGGCATCACACATTTTAAATGTTCAAAATACTCCATATATCTTTATCCAGCTACCCTAGACACAGGTCACTGTCATTATGCCTGGACCAAAGACACACATTTGAAAGATAAGTGTGCTGCGGTCCAGACTGGATGAGACAATTAGCAATTGCATACTTTAAAAAAAGCAAACAGGATGTGTCATGTCAGCTGGACTGGGAAGGGAAGGGGCTTTGTAGCCCCTTTATTTCCCTGCTATAATCCTGATGAAGATCCTCCTTTCTTGCTCCACTAGCTGCATTGGAGGAAAATTTCTCATTGCTCTAGTAAGCAGCTTCTGGTGAAGCCCCAGTGGGGGCCCTCAATGTATATTAGGCCTGCAGCAACTCTGTTATCTTCATGCCCTGTGCCTGTTTATGGTTATCCAGATTAGCTCAGCAACAGTCTGTAGCAGAAGAGAGTAACTCCCTGCTACCTATTAACTAGTTACTTACCATTCTGTTACTAAAGTTTCTGAAGTCATCCTCCAAAATATATTTGATCATTTCTGGCTCAGCTACCACCACATACATTCGACGGCCAATATAATACCTACAGATGACAGGAAGAATCACGTTAATGAACAAAAAATATGTTTGGTTAGCTCATGAGGCAGAGGAAAATCTTTCACTTCAGTCAGACCACCACTATAAGACAAACATAACACAGATCCATTGGGATTTTTATCTACCTTACTCAGATGCAAGGTACTCAGTGTGATGTAGTGGATAGCATGACTGCCTAGGACTCTGATTAAGACTCTGGAGATCAGAGTTCAAACCTCTGGAGACCAGAGTTCAAATCTCTGCTTAGTCATGGAAACTCACTGGAGGCATAGAACTGGTGGAACAACTCTTTAAATATCTCACTTACCTTGAAAGCCCTATTAGGGTTGTTACAAATTGATTCCAACTTGGTGACACATAATTACTAACTACTACTCAAGTACAAAGATCTCAGTTAACCTATTATGGAATTATATCTTATTTCATTAACTTTCGTACTGACCGGGAACCAAGATATTCTGTCAGGATCTTTCCTAGCTCACATATGGAGGGCAACAAGAATTTTATGCTCCAGTATGCAAGAGCATAAGTTGTCTTAAACAGAGATAGACTATTGGTTTAGGCCAGTAAGGTCAACTCTGATGGCAGTTGCTTTTCAGGTTTTCGGGCAAGGATCTCTCCTAACCCTGGTATTCACTGATAGCCTCCCAACCAAGTACAGTACTAACCATGCTGACCCAGCTTAGCTTCTAAGATTAGTTTGGATGTGCTCATAATGGTGCAGAATATAAATATAACAAAAAAGAAAGTCTTTTAATTACAATGGAACTGCCTTTGGTGGCTTCTGTTCTGTTTTATGCTTTTCTGCTGATTGGGAAAAAACTGGTATGGTCACAAAACTTTTCAACACTAATATTTTCAGTACATGCTTGTAAGACTGGAAGCAGTCTTAGGGCTAAAGACATTACACATTTAGTATGTAGCATGCAGTCCAGGATCTCTTTTTATGCCTAAGGGAGCATGAATAGCTGTGGCTCAGTGAAGCACATGCTTTGCAATTGGAGATGTTGAGATTCCACCCCTGGCATCTTCAGGTTAGGAGTCATTGTTAACCATCCTGGGTTAGACAGACAGACAGACTAATCCTGACCGTGCATAAAGCAACTGGTTGGATCTTGTGATCCAAACTTGGGGCAGGTCATGCAGCCACAGGGGGCACAAACCTCTCCCCTGTTGTTGTTGTTGTTGTTGTTGTTGTTGTTGTTGTTGTTGTTGTTGTTGTTGTTGTTGTTGTTGTTGTTTTCAAATATTCCTCAAACCCCCCTTTCCCCTTTGCACAGGGACCTTAAAAAAAGAAATAAATAATAAAGATTAAAGAATGCTTCATTAGGAGCAGGAAGAAATTAGGCAGGAATCATCCAGGAGAGCAGCCATGGCTAGAGGTAAGGGAAAGTGTTTGGTATCTGACCCTCTATACATATCTCTTCAAGTGTCTGTTGAGAACGTGAAGACAAATGTAAGCCTTGCGTGAAATCAGTTCCGTTGTTCTCTTCTGGATGTTTCAAATTTGCTTGTCCTTTAGTGGGTTTTCCCTCTTCTCTGCCTTATTCTCCCTTGCTTCCCTACAAAGTCCTCCGTCACTTCTAGAGGGAGCCCAAGAGATTTTGTTTGCAGAAGCCAGGTTGCTAGGATGCACCAGAATGTTTTCACTTACTTTTGAACAAAGGGAAAGGGGTGGAGAGGAGGGGAGACCGGGTCTGTGTGCCCATGGCTACCATAATGCATGCTGTTTCCCCTCAGTGGTGGGGGCGGGTCCATGTGCAGAACTGTCACCTCAGCACCCAATAACTATTTCTTGACTTTGGAACTTTGGAAGTATACCTTTAATGAGTTGCTTTTTAAAGTAACTGCTCAAGTTCTGTTTACTTAGATCTGCTTAGATCATAGGTGTAAGAAGCTCCTAAGTAGTATGATACGGATTTAATCATTAACAAATAGTTGGTGCAGTTATTCCATTCAAGGGCCTCACACAGGTACAATTTAGGAGAAATGCAGGGAACAACAACAGCCACTCTTAGTGGCCTTCATAGACCTTACAAAAGTATTTGACTTGGTTAGCAGGGATGGCCTTTTTAAAATACTTCCCAAGATCGGATGTCCACCTCGTCTCCTTAACATCATCAGATCCTTCCATGAGGGAATAAAAGGCACTGTAGTTTTTGACGGCTCAACATCAGATCCCTTCGACATCCGAAGCGGAGTGAAACAGGGCTGTGTCCTTGCACCAACCCTTTTTGGGATCTTTTTTGCTGTCATGCTGAAGCATGCCTTGGGAACTGCAGCCGAAGGTGTCTATCTCCGGACTAGATCAGACGGAAAGCTCTTTAACCTCTCTAGATTGAGAGCGAAGACCAAAGTCCAACTGAAATGCATGCGGGACTTCCTCTTCGCAGATGATGCAGCCATTGTTGCCCACTCTGCTGAAGACCTCCAACAACTCATGAATCATTTCAGCAAGGCCTGCCAAGACTTTGGACTAACGATCAGCCTAAAGAAAACACAAGTCATGGGCCAGGGCGTGGACTCACCTCCCTCTATCACCATCTCCACACAAGAATTGGAGGTTGTTCATGACTTTGTGTACCTTGGCTCAACCATCTCTGACACCCTCTTTCTGGATGTCGAGCTGGATAAACGCATTGGCAAAGCAGCGACCATGTTCTTCAGACTCACAAAGAGAGTATGGCTCAATAAGAAGCTGACAACACATACCAAGATCCAGGTCTATAGAGCCTATGTCCTGAGTACACTCCTGTACTGCAGTGAGTCCTGGACACTTTGTGCACGTCAGGAGAGGAAGCTGAACACCTTCCATATGCATTGCCTCCGATGGATTTTTGGTATCACCTGGCAGGACAAAGTTCCAAACAGAGTAGTTCTAGAACGAGCCGGAATTTTCAGCATGTACACATTACTGAAACAGCGCCGTCTACGTTGGCTTGGGCACGTCGTGAGAATGGCTGATGGTCAGATTCCAAAGGATCTCCTGTATGGAGAATTAGTGCAGGGAAATTGCCCCAGAGGGAGACCATGGCTGCGATACAAGGATATCTGCAAGTGAGATCTGAAGGCCTTAGGAATAGACCTCAACAAATGGGAAACCCTGACCTCTGAGCGTTCAGCCTGGAGGCAGGCATTGCATCACGGCCTCTCCCAATAAGAGACCCTTATCCAGCAGGCCAAGGTGAAGAGGAAGTCACAAAAGCAGCAAAAGCAGGGAGCTGGACAGGGGTCAGATTAGATTTGTCTTCAGTGTGGAAGAGATTGTCACTCTCGAATTGGCCTCCTCAGCCACACTAGACGCTGTTCCAAGTCCTCCATACAGAGCACATTACCATAGTCTTTCGAGACTGAAGGATGCCTAACTAATAAAATGCCATCAAATCAATTCTGACTTACGGCGACCCTTTCTAGGATTTTCTAGGTAGACAGTACTTGGAAGTCATTTTCTACTTCTGGGGCACCCTGGAACTGTGTGCCCAAAGCCACACGGGCTGGCTCTACTTGCAAGAGGCACAGTGATGAATCGAACTTCCAACATCCGGCTCCACAGCCAGATACCTGAACCACTGAGCTATTGAGCCAGCTCATTTATGCAAAAGTTAAACATTATTTATCAAAAGCTAACTGTCATGACAAAATGGGGGGGGGGTAATTGAGCCTTTTGGGGCCAAACATTTTGCAATATACGTTTGGGCACATTGCTGTTGAGACCCCAAAAGGGTATTTCAAGATAAGTGATCTATTAAGGATATTAAGCCAAGCCTCCACCCTGCTTGGGACACAGCAGTGTTTCTCTCAGTTAATTGGAGTAGGTAAGCCCATATGTGAAGAAGTGACCTATTTACAACACACACATACAGTATTTACAACATACATGCAGCCAGATTACTGACTGGGAGTAGTCAGTAGTCTGGCTGCATGTATGTTGTAAATACAGGGAGCATATAACGCACCTGTAACAAGAACTGCACTGGCTACCAGTCCGTTTCCAGGCCCAATTCAAAGTGCTGGTCATTACCTATACAGCTTGGGTCCAGGCTACCTGAGGGACCGTATCTCCCTATATGTGCCTTCTTGGCGATTGAGATCATCAGAGGAGGCCCTCCTCTCGATCCCATTGCCAACATAAGCACAGTTGATGGGGTCACGAGAGGGGGCCTTCTCAGTGGCAGCTCCCAGTCTATGGAACGCTCCCTCAGGAAATCAGGATGGCCCCTTCCCTCTTTTCCTTTAAAAAAAAAAAAGGCTAAAGACCCATGTCTTCAGGCAGGCTTTTAACAACTATAACAGAACCCCATTTTAGCAGATAATTTTAATCTTTTTTATGTTTTCAAGTTTTAATCTTTTAATTGTATTTTAAATCATATATTGTTTATCTTTTAATATTTAACTTATTGTGTTTTTTAAATTATGTGAATTTTAATGTTGTGAGCTGCCCTGGGTCCCTTGCTGGGAAAAATGTGGCATATTATTATTATTATTATTATTATTATTATTATTATTATTATTATTATTATTATTATTATTATTATTGATGATGATGATGATGATGATGATGATGATGATGATGATGATGATGATAATAATAATAATAATAATAATAATAATAATAATAATAATAATAATAATAATAATAATAATAATAATAATAATAATAATAATAATACACACCATCTTAACAAGGCAATGTGAAAACCCTATTTCTTGAAAAATCACTGTTCATATTTTGTCACTGTTCCTTTTTTCTTTCTAACTTGAGTTGCTTCAATTGTTCTTCAGACTTTGCTCCCTTCTCAGGATCTCTTGAAGTTACATTTTGGAGTAAGGAGTGTTACATTTTGTCACTAGCACATATAAATTAATATGAAGGCACATGGAGTGTGAAGCATGTCTCCTGCACTGCAGCTGTTGAAGTATATTCTGAGCTGTGGAGAACCTTTTGTAGGACTATTATGGTTTTTCTCCTATAGCGGTAGCTAAAAGAGCAAACACTCTCACTGCTTTTAAATTTGTGGAAGACAGTCGAAGGTAAGATAAATGAATCCCAACACACAGAAGGCACAGATAGGCGGATGAGAGTTCTTAAGCAACAGGTAACAGTAGAGTGGGGCAGGGTGAGAGAAAGGGTTTACTATCGGACTTAGGGACTTAAGGATATATCACCAATATTGCAGCCACCATGTTCTCTAGACTCACAAAGAGAGTATGGCTCAATAAGAAGCTGACGACACACACGAAGATCCAGGTCTGTATAGCCTGTGTCCTAAGCACACTCCTGTACTGCAGTGAGTCCCGGACCCTTTGTGCACAGCAGGAGAGGAAGCTGAACACCTTCCATATGCGTTGCCTCCGACGGATTGTCACTCTCGAATTGGCCTTCTCAGCCACACTAGACGCTGTTCCAAGTCCTCCATACAGAGCACGATACCATAGTCTTTCGAGACTGAAGAATGCCTTGAGACTATCCATAAATTATTAGAGGATGTGTTATTATTAAGTAAAAAAGAAATTTATAAATGTTTTCAATCATGTTTGACAGGTAAAAAGCCTTAAGGCAAAATATTATGTTGAATTCTTGGATAATTAAGGAAAATGCATTCTATTAACATTTCCAGTGTAAAAACATTTTCTTCTGGCAATCAGTTATTCTTGTGCAACAGTTTTATTTGCCGCACTTAGGCTTCTTAGAATTTTTTTTCATGTTCAGTTCGGATCCTCTTCACAGACCGAAGCTGACAGGCACATTTTCAAGCCAGAAATTTCATAAAGCTTAGTGGCAAAATGGAGACGCCAAAAGAAAGGATCTCCATGCCATTTTTCAGATCCAGAAAAAAATCAGACTTATTTTCTCCCAAAGAGTCAATGTGCCAGAGAAGGACAAGTATGGCATGAGCACTCAGACAGATACTATCAGCCTCGGCAGAAGCAGTGCTGCTGCTTTTGTGGTTGGGAGATAGATTTATGAAGAGCATCAGACATTGTCTTCCCCATCCATACCATGCAACTCCATCATATTCAAGGACCGGTTTTACCACCGGGCCCCATTCTACAGGGGGGCTTGGAACTGATCTCCCACAGATGCAGGGGTCCTACTGTCTTGGGGTAGCAAGCAACTGGTACAACAGCAGTTGGTCAGCACACAGATGGTGCATTTGACAAATGACATCTGGAGCAGCCAAGGTGCAAAGCATGCCTATCTCTCTCTAACAGGACCATGGTGGGAGATGACAGCATCAGGCAAAGGGCAACACAAGGCAGGATATAGGTGTGGCTGCAATGGAGGGTAACCACAACACTCACAGCATTCAACAGCTCTGAGGCAAAGTCTGTTTGTTACAATGGGGCAAGTAGGGTGGTAGCACTGTAGGCTGAGAAGACAAAAGGAGTGCAGTGTATGGCCCACACTCTCAACCTAGTAGTTTGGGGTGCCATGCAGGGTACGGAAGACACATGCATACCTAACATAATTGAGTGGTCCAGAAAGGTGGCATGGTTACGAAGCACAGGAGAAGCATTGCAAAATGGTAGTAAAGGTAAAGGTACCCCTTGACAATTTGTCCAGTCATGTCCAACTCTAGGCGGCGGTGCTCATCTCCGTTTCCAACCCATAGAGCCAGCGTTTGTCCGCAGACAATCCTCCGTGGTCACGTGGCCAGCGTGAACACAGACTGCCTTTTTACCTTCTCACCGAGGTGGTACCTATTTATCTACTCATATTTTTGCATTTTGCATGCTTTTGAACCACTAGGTTGGCGGGAGCTGGGACAAGTGACGGGGGCTCACTTCGTCACATGGATTCAATCTTACAACTGCAGGTCTTCTGACCTTGCAGCATAGAGGCTTCAGCGGTTTAACCTACAGTGCCACCACGTCCCTTGTACCGCAAAATGGTACAACCCAGTAAATCCCTCAAACAGATTCTGTGTTTTCTGAAAATCATTCAGCTGGAGTGAGTGAAGACTTCTAAGCAAGGTTCTGTGTGTAAGCCACTGGGTTCCTTTCACCACTGTAATGGACAGGGCTAATGATATATCAAGTTCCCTCTTACCCTTGTAACCTTCTACAGTTGCTCTGGGAGCATGTAGAGGGTTTTTTTTCATGGGGGTGGGGATGACATCTCCTGTTGCTCAAACAGAGGACCGTCTGCATATCTTAGAACGTAACCAGTGTCTAGAGAAGGATCTATCTATTTTGTCTTGAAAACAGTTCTGGGTAAACAGAAACGTTTGACATTCATTCTGTTTCCCAAAGAGACAATTTACCTTATCTGTTTTGCATCTTCCTTTTGGGTGAATCAACATAGCAACAACTACCTATTCAGTGTCTCTACTAAAGTAGGTTGTTCTTCTTTGTGGCTGCTGCTATTTATTTATTTATTTATTTATTTATTTATTTATTTATTTATTTATTTATTTATTTATTTATTTATTTATTTATTTATTTATTTATTTTATTTTATTTTATTTTATTTTATTTTATTTTATTTTATTTTATATCCCGCCTATCTAGTCTCTTAAGACCACTCTAGGCGGCTATCCTCTAGAATCTGATGGGAGAATTCTGTGACTATCAGCTTTCATTAAAAAGAACAACAGTTTACTCAAAACCTTGAAAATATTTTGTCAGTATGTCTGTAAGAATGAAAGCAAATACCATAGTGAAATCATCAATACAGATGCAAAGATTGGAACGCTGTTTTTGTTGAAACTTTAGCTTTTATTATTTCGTGTATGTTCCCATTGATTTGAACATCTACGTTTACATTGTAAATGCTGGGATACAGTAAATACCAGAGTCTGGGTATTGCTGTATGTTAACCTGTTGCATAAAGAATAGGAAAGAGTCCTTGACAACTCAACTAACAGAATCCCACTAGCAATCATGCAAGTTGCTGTAGTAAACTACTTCTGATTCATAGACACCAATCACTTTCCTGGTTGCATGCCTACCACATGACTGAGCACTGCATTAATTAGCACCAATTCACCAGCACAATTTTCATTATTTCACTTATGCAGGCATAGATTGTCAATAGTATTGTAGCAATTATTTGGTATTAGCCTTCGTAGCCTACCACCCATGTTGTCAGATGTCAGGTAGAACACAATCCATGAAACTCTATGGGCAATAAAACTTGCTAGGGTAAAATCTCACTACTAGTTCCAGTTAGAACAGAGCCATTAAATCAACGAGATTGTAGTAAATCAGCAGTTGCATAGGTTTTATTGATTCAGTAGTCTTACTCTAGCTGGGATGAAACTGCTAGGATTGGATCCAAATATTCAATACAATGACACATTTTATGAAAGGTTGCACCTTAGACAAGAACCAGTATCAGCTTTCACAAATGCTTCTCTTTATCTCCTTTCTTCATCCCTTCTACCTAGGCAATAAAACATCCAGGATTACATACTAACCAGATAACTCCTCTCTGCCTACGAACCAAGATAGCCACTGACTGGCCCACAGTACGGCAGTGGAGGCTCACAGCTGGTTCTGTAAATGCCAGGCTTGCTCACTGCTAGGATGAAGACTTCCCTCCTCTTCCTCAGCTTATTTCCTTCTGTAAGTAAGCTGCTCAGACATTTTGCTCTGTCACTATTACGCTGGATATGCTGATGGGCATTTGTACAAAGAACTCTGAAAGCACGTCACTTACATTATCCTCACAATTCTTTTAACAACTTTGAAATGATAGGGCCAGCTGTGTTATCAGCATACTGGAGACAGAAGATCTATACTGAGAGATGGTGAGAAACAATTATTTTGCTGGTGGCCAACTCATGGTTTGTGATAAGATCTGAACTGGAGGCTTTCTAGTTGATAAGGTAAAGGTTAAGGTTCCCTTTGACATTTAGTCCAGTCGTGTCTGACTCTAGGGTGCGGTGCTCATCTCCATTTCCAAGCCATAGAGCAAGCGTTTTTGTTGAAAGACAGTTTCCGTGGTCATGTGGCCAGCGCAACTAGACACAGAACGCCATTACCTTCCCACCATGGAGGTACCTATTTATCTATTCACATTTGCATGCTTTTCAACTGCTAGGTTGGCAGGAGCTGGGACAAGTGATGGGCGCTCACTCCGTCGCATGGATTTGATCTTACGACTGCTGGTCTTCTGACCCTGCAGCACAGAGGCTTCTGCAGTTTAAACCACAGCGCCACCACGTCCCTTTTTCTAGTCCATAGCCAACCTCTTAATGGCACTACATACACACATTTCCTTCTCAGCATTTTGCAATGTTTTGGACAATTTCAATATAATGCCTCCTTAATGCATAAAAGTAACTGGTTGTTTTGCATTTGTACTTACTTATTTTTAAATGTCTCCTGTGATTCATTAATGCTATATTAGACACTTAATCTTTAGACAATGTGCATTAACACAATAGGATGGTCTCTATTTGGATTTTGCCTCACTTCACAAGACAAGCACTACATAAAGGAGCATTTTTTGTTCAACATGGCATCCGTGTGGGAAAACACCTGTGCTCCATTCTCTGCATTTACAGCCAGGCCATCAACTTGCAGAAGGCTTTGATCTGCTTATCTGTTATCATCTCTATGTGTTTCACACACGTTGCATGAATGATAACAGAAAGAAAAGTGTTGGGGGTGCAGCAGTAGATTAAAACAAGCCTTTGTTTTCATTCTTTAGATGAGTGCCTGGTAAAGCCACCATAGAGATCATCTGAAAATCTAGAGCTTGGGAAAAGTTATATTTTTTGGGATACAACTTTACACCCCGCTTGGAAATCTCTGGAATTCTGGAAATTGTAATTAAAAAAAAGTAATAGGAAATGATCATTCTTTTACCTGGTTAAAGAGAAGAAGAAAAACATAATGAGAAAAGGGAGCAATCTGTATTTTAACAGGCAGTAAGAAATGGCTGCTGCATTGAAAGGAACAGCTACTTTCTCAAGCAGTGTCATAAAGAACAAGCTAAGCCATCCTCCCCACTATTTTTAGATATGCTCATTCACAGCAGGTAGGTGAAACACAAGAGAAAGTAAAGCACATGTTTACTCATTTAAAAATAGATCCTGAGCCACCACTGCCTGCCTAATTATTTCAGAGGTCAGCAAATTGATCTGCCACAGATACAGCCTGTGTCCACTTTCAGTGACCACGTTGCCACAAAACAGGACATGACTTAACAGTTGTGCATAGTCCGGATGCAGTTTTTATCAAAACAACAGCTCTGAGTCTAGAGTATGTTTTCCTTCTTTTCTTTCTTTTTTATTAAGCTCAGTTATGTATTCTTATTCCGAGATCAATATTTACATTCCCTTGTAGATTTGTAAAACTTCAGACGCCAAGCATCTCAAGAAGGAGAATATGATTGACAACAAGATCTAAAGCCTTATTCTTAGGTCAAGGTTCCCCTTGACATTTAGTCCAGTCATGTCCAACTCTAGGGCGTGGTGCTCATCCCTGTCTCCAAGCCGTAGAGCCAGCGTTTGTCCAAAGACAGTTTCCGTGGTCATGTGGCCAGCGCGACTAGACATGAAATGCCATTACCTTCCCACCATGGTGGTACTTATTTATCTACTTGCATTTTAAATGCTTTTGAACTGCTAGGTTGGCAGGAGCTGGGACAAATGACGGGAGCTCGTTCCCTTGCATGGATTTGATCTTACAACTGCTGGTCTTTGACCTTGCAGCACAGAGGCTTCTGCGGTTTAACCTGCAGCAGCACCATGCCCCTTATTCTTAGATCCATTCAAAATTTTAAAAAAAATTAAAAACCAGAAATATATTTAAAGAAACTTCTAATTTTTTTTTCAAAATCCACAATCCCTCCATGTTAAGCAACACAAGTTTGTCACTTTCTTTAAAAACAACAAGAACAGGGTGTCTCATGGTATTTTAATAACATGTGCTGTCAAGTCAATTCTGACTTATGGCAACCCATTTCAAAGTTTTCCACACAAAGTATACTCACAAGTGGTTCAGTAGTTAAATCGCTGTACTGCAGCCAAAACTGTGCTCACGACCTGGGGTTCAATCCCAGGTAGCCGGCTCAAGGTTCACTCAGCCTTCTATCCTTCTGAGGTTGGTAAAATGAGTAACCAGCTTGCTGGGGGGGGGGGCAATGTGTGGCCTGCATGATTAACTTGTAAACCGCCCAGAGAGTGCTTAAAGCACTATGGGGCAGTATACAAGCAGCACACTTTGCTTTTTCTACTGGCATCCTCAGACTGTATAGCTTGCCCAAGGCCACACAGATTGTCTCTGTTCCGAAGAGCCGTGTGGAATTGAACTCCTAGCCTCTAGCTCTGCAGCCAGATGCCTAAACCATTGAGCTATCCAGCCAGCTCACAATGGTACATTAAAATATATACACGTGTTTTCATAGACTAGACCCTACTTGAAGTACATAATAAATACCATAATTTGTCAGTCTTTACAGTGCTTTACAGACTCTTTGCTGTTCTTCCTGCAAAAGCTACACCTTAGAAGTTGTATAAAGTAAAATAAAAACAGTGCAACCTCCAAACAGCCTTGCTGAAGGATGACAGTGATCATACTCCCTAGCAGATTCTGGGGCCTGTTGCCCTTTATTTTATTTTATTTTATTTTATTTTATTTTAATTTATTTATTCATTCATTCATTCATTCATTCATTCATTCATTCATTCATTCATTCATTCATTCTATTTATATCCCACCTATCTGGTCGATGAGCTCTGTGCTCCATTTAATTGTTTATAAAGGTAGTAATGCAATGTCCATCTATTCAGTAATGTGACAGAGCAACCCTCTGTTTTATTCACGCATATAACTGTTCTTCTGAACAATTTTCTCTCAACTCAACTCAATTCCAACATTATTTACTTATTTAAAGCATTTTAGTTTGTTCTTTTGCTTAAAAACCTTTCCAGAGCAGAGATAAATAGGCTCTAATTACGGTGGGGCTGTGGGAATATCCCACATACAAAATCTCTCCCAACCCAGAAATCAGTCAGACTTCTCTGTGTTGAACACAACGGTTTAAAGAGGCTAGAACTGCATTCGACTGAACACGTTCACAGAGCGCTCATGATCAAGAATCTTGATAAGGCTGTTAAGAAGATACCATGGGGGAGGAGAAGAGCCATATACCTTCTACTTTGAGTTAATTGGATGGAAATCACTAATAAATAAATTATCCCTGTTCCATTTGAACCTTGAATACTGCAGTCTTCCAGAACACTGGTGTGTTGTTGTATAGGATTTGTAGCTATGTCTCAGTCCCGACTCCTCACTCCTTGTTCGTCCATAGCAGGGTTGGAAATGGATTTTTACTGGATTTAACTGTCTCAGCCAAAGTAGAGTTCCTGTATTTTCCAAGACTAATACAAGAGTATCCCATGTCTTGAGAATTCTCATATTTACAAGAATAACAGGATGTCACAGAGAAATAAATCACATTCTGAAATCAGAACAGCTAAAATGCATGAAACTGGAAGAATATGAATAATCACATTTTAGCAAATGGGGTAAGAATATGCCCATTTTGTAAAATGGATAAATAAATACATATACAGTATAAGGTTAAATGTGTCAATAAAAGTGCACTTTTGGAAAAATACATGTGTACAAGTTTCAGTGAGGGAACAACAACAAAAGAACACTCACAACCTGATATGAAAGAGAGGCAGGAAGAAAACACAGGTGCCATTTGGAGAAATGTCAAAAAATCAATACCAAAAAGTTTTCATGTCCACAGTCTGCTGATTCTGATTTGCTCTATGGTATTGACTACTGGTTTGTACCACTGTCTCTGGTTTTCAGCTTCTGGTCAGCCAAGCTTGCTCTCCACAGCACAGCACAGATGGACACTGAAGCAGACAAGTATTACTACATGGCTGTGTCACATTTTAGTATAGTCCCAGTAAAAGCCCAAATCATACTATTCAGTGGCAATTTTGTCAGGTCTGGAGGCTAATTTTCTGCCTCCACAACTCTCCATGGATGACACAAACTGTTACAAGTGACCAAAAAGCAAAAAAATAAAAAATAAAAAATAAAAAATTTAAAAAATGACCTGGCTAAAAACCGAATCCTAGTTTTGGAAAATAGGTATCTCGGGGTGTTTAAATAGTATGTGAGGATTGTGACATATATAAAAAGTGAATAACTTCCCCTGGTGATTCCAGAATCTCCAGTTAACCCTTTTTTGCCAGAAAAAGGGGGGCTGGGGGAGAGACAAAGATTACAAGAACAGGTGGGGGAACACTTTGCCCACCTGTAGGAAATTGTTTGGAAACATCCTCCCTCTCCAGTTGCTATTTGTTAGCAACTTGCTGTACCAATTCACGATCACTTATTTGGATAAGCTTTTCATATCTCCCAAAGCCAATAAACTCTATGTTTGTCAGAGTGTTGGGGAAACAGCACAGGGAGGTGAGGGGAAGCATTAAGAGGAAGCATCGGCAGTTGGATTGAAGTGCAAATTTGCATGCAGGACCATCGAGATCTGCTTGGGCTATTACCTGTTCAGCGGAGCTGACAATGGGCTAAGAGAAAAAGATATAACTCGGGTAGCATCAAAAGACATCAAAGGGATGCATGAGTTTTTCAATTTGCTGGCTTTTATTGACAACTCATTCAAGGGTTTTCTCTGGTAATTGCAACAATGACAGCATGATGTCCAGAAGCCTTACTCGACATGAGCTACCTAGTCTCTAGACCCATTTACTTTTAAAAGAGGATTTAACATATCCTTAGAGCCTTATTAGCTGTGTCAGCAAATGCCCCAAAGATTTTCATCCAGCAGGAACAGAGCTTAGGATTTAAAACATATAAAAAAGTTTCAGGACTGTAAAACTGGAGCAAGAGACACAGAGGCAAACTGCATTTGTTTGTGTGTCTGATTCCTTTCATGCCTCTTCTCCAGTAAACTCATGGCAGCATAGATTATTCTATTACTTTCCACTTTGTCTTCACAACAATCCTATAAGGTAGGTCAATTTGAGAGAATGTATTAGGGAACAGGGATTTTTGGATTTAGCATCTATATAGTACACTTGTTGTTTAGCTGTTAAGTTTTGTGACCCCATGGACCAGAGCACGACAAGCCCTCCTGTCTTCCACTGCCTCCCAGAGCTGGGTCAGATTCATGTTGGTCGCTTCGATGACACTGTCCAACCATCTTGTCCTCTGTCATCCCCTTCTCCTCTTGCCTTCACACTTTCCCAACATCAGGAGTTTTTCCAGGAAGTCTTCTCTTCTCATGAGATGGCCAAAGTATTGGAGCCTCAGCTTCAGGATCTGTCCTTCCAGTGAGCACTCAGGGTTGATTTCCTTCAGAATGGATAGGTTTGTTTTCCTTGCAGTTCAAGGGACTCTCAAGAGTCTCCTTCAGCACTACAACATACTGTACATACATAAACACAACTAGTTTTCACAAGTGAAAAGCAATAGTCACACACACAAAAAATTATTCACATACTGTGTCTCCAAAATAAAGATTGACACCAAAGGTTGCTATGAGTGAGGATTTCAGAGCATATGCGCTTTCATGTTTAATCATTTTCACTTAATAGCATTCATATGGTAGACTTAGACTGTGTATATAAACTGGAGAAACCGCAGTGGCTGAACGAAGTCTAAGAAAAATAGCTCCACCCGTCCATCTCTGCTATTCCTTTCCTTCCTGGTAATGAAAACAGACAAGGCTGCAACAACAGTTTTACATGAGATTACACACAGGCAACCATTCTTTCAATTCTCTGCTTTAAAAGTCACACTCAAACATTCCACACTGTACACTCTATGCATCAGCACACACCAATGTATCATTTCCTCCATGTACTCCAGGCTGAAAGTGCTGTCTATTCTCCCATTAAAAAAGGGAGTCTATGCTATTCCACACTCACGTACTGTCCAAAAACATTTCTGTCATGAGCTGAATAAGAAGTATGTCACAGACAGAAGTATAAGGAGCTGTTTTAAGTGCTGAACACAGCTAAAGAACACACACAATCTCTGCTGTTGGTATAAATTCTCCTGGAAGGGTCTTTAATATGTTTTTGCTGTTTTTATGTGCCATCAAGTTGCTTTCAACTTCTGGTGAATATAGTAGGTTTTTTGAAATGTGCAAAATGTTGCTACTGCCACCCTCCAGTGAGATTCCACAGCCAATCAAGGATTTGAACCCAGGTTTCCTGAGTGCTGGTCCAACATTTTTTCATCTGCACCATCCTCTGCCTCTTTAATAAATTGCTTACTTGAAAAGGTCAGCCTAGCCTGCTGTAGTTTTTTCATAGGGGTGCATTTGCAGTAAAGTTTTAGGCTGAAATCCAAAATATTAACAAAATTCAGTCTCTTTTTCCTGAATGTCTTGGATCTGCTCCCAAGCCAGCTCTGGAGTAGCTGGATAGCTCAGCGGCTTAGGTATCTGGCTGCAGAACCAGAGACTGGAAATTCAATTTCCCCCTGTGGAAAACATTCAGTCCATGTAGCTTTGGGCAAGCTGCGCACTCCCAAGGATGTCTTCAGAAGAAGGGAAGGGTAAACCATTTCTGAGTAGTTTCTACCAAGAATCCCCTGAAAAGGGTTGCCGTAAGTCAGAACCGACTTGAAGGTACTGTATACAATTATTAATTAGACCAGGTTTCTGGGGAGCATGGGCTGCTGCAGTGGGGGACTGCACATCCCCCCCCATTTATACTAAATCTTTCTGAGCAAGTAGATGAGCAGATATCAAGCACCAAATGTAGTCCTTAATGTTCCTTTTCCTCTGGTGTAAGCTACTATTGAACTGAAACTGACACTTCTCACTTTAGTAAATGTAAGTAATGCTGGTGGTCGTTGTCTAACATGTGCATCCTGTATGTTCCATCCATTCCAGTGGGTATAAAATTAATATGAACAAGGAATCAAAAAAGCTTTTTTAACACGTATAACTTTGCACTGTACAATTTTGTAGTTTTAAATCCTGAAGCATGAATGTTCTGCTCTTTTTTGCTGTTAAATTCAGAAGCCAAGAGAGCATTTTAATCATAGTAGAAGATTGTTTTTCAAAACCCTCACACTATCTACTCAGATGGTGGCGACCAAAAAGCAAATGTGTGCTAGAGCAACAGAAGTGTGACAAGATGGTGCAACCTCCTGAAATGTCATTCCAGACATCAAAACCCCACCACTTTAAAAGGAAGTATAGCACACAGGCTATCAGTGCTTACAAAGGTCATCCTAGCTACTTTTAATGACAAAGCAAATTGTTACTATTAGTACCACAATGCTAACTATTGAGGGGGGCTGGAGGGAAAATTGTCCAAGCTCTTTTCTCAGCACTTTTGATTATCTGTATTGACAATAAACAATCATTTATCCTGTCTCCTCAAAGACAGAACTAATTATTTTTCTTTTTAATGCTGGAATATTTTTAGAAAATGTACAACAGCCAACCATCAGTGGATGAAGTCCTAGTATCCCGAGGCTATTTTCACTCATTTTTATTCTAAGAGATTAACATGATTATCCAGACTACTTCGATAAGAGTATGTCATATACTGCTGGTGGTGATTAGCTGAATCAGTATTCCATTTCATTAATACACAATGAAAGCTGTTAATAGAATTAATTGTGCTTCTCTACTCCTCCGACTGAAAAGGAACGTGATCCTAATAACATACGAGGGCATCTCTCCTGACTGGAAAGAAAATGGAACTTTAGTATTTCATGTTGGTGAATACTGTCAAGAAAAGCATTCCTTAATGCAATTCCCACCAAGTTGCCATTGTGTTTGCCCACATTTTATTACCCATGCTTCAGCTGTGACATTTTCATTCAGCTGGACTAAAGCTTGTTTTCCCTGCATTTTTAAAAACACAGTGTTCGCCTGACTGAGCTTCCTGTAATGGTGTGGCAAACATTCTTCCAACCTCGAGTGCTTCGGTTCTTTGCTGTTACCATTCTTCTGTGAAACTAGTGACTCATAGCACAGTGTTTTCACAAATGTTTCCAGCCCCTTTATTACTCTTAGTAAGTCCTTGTGCAAACTGCTCACTCTTAAACACCTCTACAGGAAGGTCTACCGGTCCCTGAATCTCCGGTCCCTGAATCTCCGATGCTTTCCTTTCTCCTACTGCCTTTGTACATACACACAAAGGGACTCAAAGACAGTGGCAGAAGGGGCATTTTTGAAGCGAATACATTCATCATGACAGTCTCTCTAAACATGCCCCTGGGGAGGGCTCAAAGAATGCAAATAGCCATATCCACAAACCAGTTCTACCAGGAGCAAGTGTTTTATAAATATAATAAGCCCCAATGGCCCACTCCAAACCAACTAACCAAAAATACTTGCATTATAAACAAGTTATCTTACAAGCATATACTGTACTCTTGTTAATTTACTCCCCACAATCTACTAGGAAGAGTGTAGGTAAGTTCAGAGGGGAAAGAATTGCCTAAAAGTAGCAGTTCCCACCCCTCACATGCACTCTCTCTCTCTCTCTCTCTCTCTCTCTCTCTCTCTGTGTGTGTGTGTGTGTGTGTGTGAGAGAGAGAGAGAGAGAGAGAGAGAGAGAGAGAGAGAGAGAGAGAGAGAGAGAGAGAGAGAGAGAAACAACCTGACCACTGAATGAAGACATCAATTTAAATCCTTCTTTAACCAAAAGCCCACTTCGGGTCACCCTCTCTCAGTACAAAGCTACCTCTCACTGTGTTGCTGTGAGGATAAAATGGATATGAATAATGAGATAAAATACAGAAAACACAACCTTGGGGGAAAGCAGATATTAAAAATTAAATGTATGTATCTATGTGTCTACTATTGTGGGCAAGAATCCCGTAGAAGGAATGGAGTAGCCCTCATAGTCAACAAAAGAGTGGGAAAAGCCGTAATGGGATATAATCTCAAAAATGATAGAATGATGTCAATACGTATCCAAGGCAGACCTTTCAACATCACAATAATCCAAGTTTATGCACCAACCTCCATTGCTGAGGAGACTGAAATTGAACAATTTTATGAAGATTTACAACACCTTCTAGAACTGACACCGAAGAAGGATGTTGTTCTCATTCTGGGGGACTGGAATGCTAAGGTAGGGAGTCAAGAGATAAAAGGAACAACAGGGAAGTTTGGCCTTGGAGTTCAAAACGAAGCAGGGCAAAGGCTAATAGAGTTTTGTCAAGAGAACAAGCTGGTCATCACAAACACCCTTTTCCAACAACACAAGAGGCGACTCTACACATGGAAATCACCAAATGGGCAACATCGAAATCAGATTGACTATATTCTCTGCAGCCAAAGATGGAGAAGCTCTATACAGTCAGCAAAAACAAGACCTGGAGCTGATTGTGGCTCTGATCATCAGCTTCTCATAGCAAAATTCAAGCTTAAACTGAAGAGAGTAGGAAAAACCACTGGGCCACTCAGGTATCATCTAAACCCTTACAAATACACAGTAGAAGTGAAGAACAGATTTAAGGAACTAGATTTGGTGGACAGAGTGCCTGAAGAACTTTGGATAGAGGCTCGTAACATTGTACAGGAGGCAGCAACAAAAACCATCCCAAAGAAAAGGAAATGCAAGAAAGCAAAGTGGCTGTCCAACGAGGCCTTACAAATAGCAGAAAAGAGAAGGGAAACAAAATGCAGAGGAGATAGGGAAAGTTACAGAAAATTGAATGCAGACTTCCAAAGAATAGCAAGGACAGACAAGAGGGCCTTCTTAAACGAACAATGCAAAGAAATAGAGGAAAATAACAGAAAAGGAAAAACCAGAGATCTGTTCAGGAAAATTGGAGATATTAGAGGAAAATTTTGTGCTAAGATGGACATGATAAAAGACAAAAATGGAAGGGATCTCACAGAAGCAGAAGACATCAAGAAGAGGTGGCAAGAATACACAGAGGAATTATATCAGAAAGTTTTGGATATCCTGGACAACCCAGACAATATAGTTGCTGACCTAGAGCCAGACATCCTGGAGAGTGAGGTCAAGTGGGCCTTAGAAAGCCTGGCTAACAACAAGGCCAGTGGAGGTGATGCCATTCCAGTCGAACTATTTAAAATCCTAAAGGATGATGCTGTTAAGGTGCTACATTCAATATGCCAACAAGTTTGGAAAACTCAACAGTGGCCAGAGGACTGGAAAAGATCAGTCTACATCCCAATACCAAAAAAGGGCAGTGCCAAAGAATGCTCCAACTACCGGACAATTGCACTCATCTCACACGCCAGCAAGGTTATGCTCAAAATCATACAAGGTAGGCTTCAGCAGTATGTGGACCGAGAACTCCCAGAAGTACAAGTGGGATTCCGAAGGGGCAGAGGAACTCGAGACCAAATTGCCAACATGCACTGGATTATGGAGAAAGCCAGAGAGTTCCAGAAAAACATCTACTTCTGCTTCATTGACTATGCAAAAGCCTTTGACTGTGTGGACCACAGCAAACTATGGCAAGTCCTAAAAGAAATGGGCGTGCCTGACCACCTTATCCATCTCCTGAGAAACCTATATGTGGGACAGGAAGCAACAGTTAGAACTGGATATGGAACAACGGATTGGTTCAAAATTGGGAAAGGAGTACGACAAGGCTGTATATTGTCACCCTGCTTATTTAACTTATATGCAGAATACATCATGCGGAAGGCTGGACTGGAGGAATCCCAAACTGGAATTAAGATTGCAGGAAGAAATATCAACAACCTCCGATATGTAGATGATACCACTCTGATGGCGGAAAGTGAGGAGGAACTAAAGAACCTTGTAATGAGGGTGAAAGAGGAGAGTGCAAAAAACGGTCTGAAACTCAACATCAAAAAAACTAAGATCATGGCCACTGGTCCCATCACCTCCTGGGAAATAGAAGGGGAAGATATGGAGGCAGTGACAGATTTTACTTTCTTGGGCTCCATGATCACTGCAGATGGAGACAGCAGCCACGAAATTAAAAGACGCCTGCTTCTTAGGAGGAAAGCAATGACAAACCTTGACAGCATCTTAAAAAGCAGAGACATCACCTTGCCAACAAAAGTCCGAATAGTCAAAGCTATGGTTTTTCCTGTAGTGTTGTATGGAAGTGAGAGCTGGACCATAAAGAAAGCTGACCGCCGAAGAATTGATGCCTTTGAATTGTGGTGCTGGAGGAGACTCTTGAGAGTTCCCTGGACTGCAAAGAGAACAAACCTATCAATTCTAAAGGAAATCAACCCCTAGTGCTCATTGGAAGGACAGATCCTGAAGCTGAGGCTCCAGTACTTTGGCCATCTCATGAGAAGAGAAGACTCCCTGGAAAAGACTTTGATGTTGGGAAAGTGTGAAGGCAAGAGGAGAAGGGGACGGCCGAGGATGAGATGGTTGGACAGTGTCATCGAAGCAACCAACATGAATTTGACACAACTCCGGGAGGCGGTGGAAGATAGGAGGGCCTGGTGTGCTCTGGTCCATGGGGTCACGAAGAGTCGGACACGACTAAACGACTGAACAAACAAACAAAGGAGAAAACAGACCAGCTAATCCCAACACAAACTGAGAAAGACCCATGACTGGGGACAAGCAGAAAGAAGGCCACTGTTCTCTGAATTTGGACTTTGTTCTCTCTTCCAAACAAAGTACTTATTAGTTTCTATTTTGTTTTGTTTTGTAGATACAACATTATGAAACTTTTGGTGGGGCATTACGCTCAACATAATTAGAAGCCTAAATTAAACAAGCTTATCTGTTATACCCCACTTCTGACCAATATTAATCAGAGAGGGCTCATTACTAGAGCAATGGGCAACCGACCTGAAATGATGGATTGAGGGCCTTTCCCATGCTCAGACCACAAGCCACCACCTTACACAGATGATAATTCTGCACCACAAGAAAGTTAAAAGCAGAGCTTGGGAAAGTTACTTCTTTACACAACAATTCCCAGAATCCCCTAGTCAGCACAGCGAAGGCACAGAAAGTCCACCCAGAACAAAACCTGTGTTGGTGAGGCCTGCCTTTACTTTCCTCATGCTGAGAGGAGCAAAGTCAAAACGGTGCTTGGCAGAGCAGGATTCCCAACTGTGTGGAGGGTTCTACTTGTGTTTATGGATTTGTCCACAGAAGGCATTTGTTACTCTCTTCTTTGTGCAGGTTGGTGCCACTTGAAAGTGGATGTCACCAGGATTTCTGTCCAGATTTACTCCACAATCTATTTCTCTTGGTTATTTAAGAAATTAGCCTCCCACCCACCTCTCAAAGTAAGCGCTTACAAAAATTTCAAAAAGCTCAAAGACACACTTTAAAAGCATCTTCTCTCCTGAATCTTTGGTGTTTTTTTTACTTTAGTAGATTAGCACTACAGTAAACGGAAAGCTTCCTATAGCCCATAGCAGGAGAAAGAGAGAAACATACAAGTAGATATATACACACACACATTTATGAAGGAGTAGGAGAGTTGATGGGAAAGGAGAACTGATGTACAGTGGTGTCTCGCAAGACGATGGTAATTCTTTCCACGAAAAAGTCGTCGTGTGAAAACATTGTCTTGCGAAACGCAGTTCCCCACTGGAATGCACTGAAATCCAATTAATGTGTTCCAATGGGAAAATAGTCATCTTGCGAAAATCGTCCATAGAAAACATCGTCTTGCGGAAATGCGGTTCCCCATTGGAATGCACTGAAATCTACTTAATGCATTCCAATGGGGAAAAATTATCGTCTTGCAAAAATCGTTCATAGAAAACATTGTCCTGCGAAGCGCAACAGCGATTGCAAAAACCAATCATCTTGCAGATTAATCATCCCACGAGGCAATTGTTAACCAGCAGAGAAAATAGGATTTTTGTCATATTTTGTCACAATTAGTACTGATTTAAGCCCTGCATCATCTGGAAGGTGGGGAAAATATTGGCATCATCAATACGCCGAAGGCACAACAAATGCTCTGTGTGGATGAGCCCTCTGCTACTTTCTCCTCTGCCTCAGCAATGATCAAAGAGTCCCAGACTTTAGACAGACAGAAAAAGTGTGGTCTCGAAAGTGATTTAGGGTGGCTTTACCTCTGAGAAGGCAGTAAGGCTGCAATCCCACGCACCCATACTAGTGAAATCTTGGAGGCCTGTTGCCAGGGAGAAAGATGGGATATAAATATTTTAGAGAAGTAAATGTCCCACTGACTACAGAGACCTTGTTGTCGAATGAATGGATGCAGAATTGTTCTTCTCAAGTATAAATTAGAGTTGCAGTACTAAGCCAATTAATCCCTTAGATCTATCAATTAAAAAAACATTAGATGAACTACAAAGGTGCCTCTGATGAATTGGTTAACGCATTTCCATTTTTCTTTAAACCAAGTGCTTAATGCAAGTGTTATCTTAAATAAGTCATTTCCTTCCATGTGGAAAAGAATAGGGAATGTCTCTTTCAAGACTGTGCTTGCTGCAACATTGAAAAAAGAAAGGAAATGTTTCTAAATTTGCTTTAGAACTGTTCTCTCCCTCATGTGAAACTTCAGGTAGGCTTATTCTGCAGTTTTATAGCCTCTAGGACAGGGGTCTCAAACTCAGTTTACCTGGGGGCCGCTGGAGGCAGAGTCTGGGCCGCATCAGATTTTCCACCAAGTGGAGCAAGAGCCCAAGGAAGCTGCCTAGGAGTTTCCTTACCCGGCTGGGGCTCCGAGGAGGAGGGGCGTGCGAGCCCTCATTGCCGGCCACGACCCCCTCCCCGGCTCCTTATTCGCTACCAGGAGCAGCAGCAGCAGGATGAAGAAGCGGAGAAGGGAGGGAGCGCCAGCAACCGCCTAGCCAGGGGGGGGGGGGAGGGCACAACATAATTTTTTAAAAAACCTCACAGAATCGCCTTGCCAGAGGAGAAAAGCCCCCATCGGTACCTGCAAAATTAAACAGAATGGGGCGGGGGCCCCAACAGTTGTGTGCGCATGCACGCACACAGAGGCACTGTCTTGGGAGAGAGCCAGCAAGCGAGGCGAGGCATTTTATTTGAATCTTGAAAGCAGAGGACACGTGGGCGCTTCGGGGGGCAGGCAAGGTGGAGGCCACAAACTATCATCCAGCAGGCCACAAATGGCCCCCGGGCCACATGTTTGAGACCCCTGCTCTAGGAGGATGTCTCAGCACCACAGAATACTCTGGACCCTCTACAGATGGAGAGAGAGGGTCATGCAAAGAGGTGCTAGCCAGAAAACCAGCAATGTTTTGCCGGTGATAAGGGTGATTTGGGTGTGAAGGGTGTGTCAGGGTGGACCCAGGGCTTGCAATGTTGTTTTTAAAAATATGCACTTCAATGCTTTTTAAAAAGTAATGTTGCATTTATTACCTATTATTTTAATAACAATGCAATATGAATGAATATGTGTTCCTTTTCAAACACCACTTTCAAAATACAAATGGTCAAACATCCCCTATGTAACTTAAAAAAAAATATTGAGTAAATGTTGTAAATGATATCAGTCATTATTTTATTTTTACAAAATAATGACACAAGTAAATGATGTTGCACCAAAATTATACATTTCAGATAGTACTGTTACTTCCAATCTCCAGGTGGATCACGGAAGAGACACACTCTCTCTCTCTCTCTCTGTCTCTCTCTCTCTCTCTCTCTCTCTGTGCATGTGTGATTAATTGACTAAGATCTGTTTAATTGCACAAGAGCCTACCATAAACCATATTAAACTGAAGTTTAAAAAACATTCTCTGCTAATATACTCCTGGCAATCCAAGCAGAAACTTAAGGCAGCAGACCAGCATATAAGAGAGTACAAATATTAAGATACCAGTCAGAATATGAAAGGCAAAGATGTTTGTTTTATGTTTGTTAGATGATATGGAATGATCAAATGGCAAGAAGACATTTTAGTACACATGGTAGGTGTGGAGTATGAGAAATACAAGATTACGATGGAGAAAAAGGAAACATAAAAGGCTGGGAGATAGTCAGAGACTTCAGCACAGGTTACGACTCAATTTTGCCTTTTATACTTGGATACTAGCAGTCGGGGGGGGGGCAGCACTGGTATGACAAAGCACTTCATGATTTTGTATTCTCGAAGGCTTTCACGGCTGGGATTTGATGGTTGTGGTAGTTTTTCCGGGCCAGAAGCCGGCCAAACAGACCAAAAAGCCTACTTAATGATTTTGTTTCATATGAAGAAAGGGACTGGGTACCACCCTTTTCATTCCATCCAAAAAGGATTTCTGAGATTCTCCAACAAATCTTTGTTGGAAAATGCAGTCTGGCAGTATGAAATGATAACGACAGCACATATGTTGAACCTTATGTAATGATCTATACAGTATGTTGTTTTTCTGTCCAAACTATTCCGATTGTGCTGGTCATCACCTATAAAGTCCTTCATGGCTTGGGTTCAGGGTATCTAATACCAGTACCATCCCATACAAGCTGCCCTGGCTTTTGAGATCTTCTGGGGGGGGGTGGAGGGGCTCTTCTATCAGAGCTGGTTTGGTGAGGATCTAAGAGAGGGTCTTCTTAGTGGTTGCTCTCAGACTACAGAATACACGCCACCAGGAAGACAAAATGGCTCCCTCCCATTTGTCCTGCTGCCTTTTTAGGCACTCTTTTAATTGACTTGGAAAGGTAGGGCCATTACAGGATGATACCCATATTAAAGTAATTGGGTATTTTTTAAATGGTGGCTTTAATATTTGTTTAATTGTTTTAATACTATATCTTACTTATTTTTACTTGTGTCTTATTATTCATTGTGAGCTGCATTGCTTCCTCATGGGGAGAAAAGCAGAATACCAGAGAGACAGATCATGTACTGGATGCCCAGAGGATCCAGAAATAATCAGAGCATTATACATCAATAGCACAGGTACTGGCTTTCATTAACAGCTTAGAGCCAAGTTACTGAAAGGACCAGACCTGCATAAATCTTGCAAATGTCAAGATCAACTACTCAGTTCTCATTTGCGTGCCTGTCAAAAGGAGCAGTTAAATTGGTGGGCATATGAGATGGCCTTCATGATGGTGGCTCCATATTTATTAAGGTCTTTCTTCCAATAGATCTTACTAGTTTCCTTCCTTCAGAAAGACCCTAATGGTATCATCACTGAAATCAATGGAATGATACCTTGACGGCTATGTGTCTTTCTTGAAAATATAGGAAACTGGCAAGTTGGAGAAACCTATGGTAGATAATAAAAGGGATATCAATACTGAACATAAGAATTGCTTTGCTAAATCCATCTCAGTTCAATCCAGTCCAGGATTCTGTTCCGTGCAACAGCTTACCAGATGTCCACAGAAGTTCACAGACAGGGCATCAAGGGAGAACAATCCAAACAATGCCATTTAAACCTGGCATCTGGCATTCAGAGCACACAGCCTCTGTACACAGAGAACTGATAAAGTTAATGTATGTAAGTTGAAACAGACAGATATTCTCTCTCTCTCTCTCTCTCCATGCCCAAAGCCAAAAAACATCCTGTTGTAAGGCTTGGTTATTAAGTTCATTTGCAGGATGTCAGAAAGTAGAAAATGGGGGTATTATGATTCAGTGTTTGGGGAATCTCTATACCAGCCTCTGACTGGCTGGAACTCAGATATGGGGCTCAAACTGCTCTTTTAAGAGTAAAGATGCATTAATGCAAGAGGGGGCTAACCTGGAATAGGATAGAGATGCCAGGTTAGGAGGAGGAGGGGGTGGGAATTCTCTTTGTACATTATGTCTGTATTTTTATTGCTTTTACTTTTTTGCTGGACTTTTTGTTTGTTTATGTGCATATGACTATACTGTATATTGTACTGTGGCTTTACACTGTTGTGAACTGCTATGAGTGCTGTCAGGAGACAGACATACATCTCGGTATAAGTGAATAATATAAGACTTTCCCCATGATGTTCCTCCAATTTCAGTCACAATCTCTGTCACACATCTACACTATTGTGAGGAAAAGGGGAAACAGGCACAACTGAAACCCTGACCGTATCTGGCACAGATAATAGTTTTGGTTTGGGGTTCTTTGAAGGGGATATTTTAATCAGAAATGCAGGAGCTGGAGAACCGTACTGTATCTTGCTTCATCAGAATGGCCCATAGCTGTCTTCCAAGATTAAAAAAATAAAATAAAATAAAGCAAAGCAAAGTGTGCTGCTTATATACCACCCCTTCGCCCTTAAAACACTTTCTGGGTGGTTTACAATTTAATTATACAGGCTACATCTCCCCCCCCCCCCCGCAAGCATGATGCCCATTCAATTTACCAACCTCAGGAGGATGGAAGGCTGAGTCATTCTTGAGTCAGCTCCTTGATCCGTTGAAATCAAACTCAGGTCATAGCAGAGTCTTGACTGCAGTACTGCAGTTCAACCAGTGCACCACTACTATTTTTGAATAGTGGTAATAATAACCATATGCCATCAGGTTAATTTGGACTTATGGCAACCCTTTTCAGAGTTTTCCAGATAGAGACTACTCAGAAGTGGCTTATCATTCCCCTCTGGAAGCATTCTAGGACTGTGCAGCTAGCCCAAGGCTACCCAGGCTGGCTCTACTTGCAAAAGGCACAGTGAGGGATCAAACTCACAACCTCTGGCTCTGAAGCCAGAAACCTAAACTACTGAGCTAGTAAGTACTAAGGGGTCCAAATATCAGGATATCTCCTACTTGGTTCCTCATTTCCATATCACATCTAGTTTGGCCCTTGTTCTGCAAACCCAACTCCAGCCTCCATGCCATGGAACAAGCAGGTCACTATTGAAATAACTGGTGGAGCAAGAAGAATTCCAAAAAAAAAAAAAAAAAAAAGATACCTGTGATATGACACAAATCTCAAACTGGGATAACAATATTTCTGTTTGATAGGCTATCCACATGCAAACTCATGACAAAAGTGTCCACTATCAACTGCCACAGATGAATTTGAGCTCCAAATGTAATTCTAAATTTTAGAATAATTGCTCCTATATCAATTGGACCATATGCACTCATTTAGCAATACAGGATTGTCTTCAATATTCACTTATTAAAACTCTTACATAATGCAGATTAATTCTAGGAATGGGGTAACATCTCCCAACCCCCACATCTCCAACCAGGTCCTCCCTTTCCTTGATCACTGAAAGCCAGTATGCGTAAAAATGTTTTTAACATTTTCAGAACATGCACAGGCTAGGGATTTTGCAAGTTGCCAGGGAAGGGAATTCCAAAGTTGACCGGTAACTAGCCACAACACAAAGGGGCCTTATTCAAAGACTCCAGTGGTAGCTACACAATTTTAAAAATGTGATTTCAGAGGGCAACAGAGGGAGAGAAAGAAAATGGAAGAAAAGTGAGAGGTATCCTTTATCTGGGACTAACATAAAGCAGCTGCTAAAGAGAGAAGAGATTCTAAGGTCCGTAAGATCAGGGGACTAGGAAAACTATATATGGCCAGAAAAACAATTCTACAATAATGAAGAAATTTATTGAAGTACATTAAAAAATGGAATACAGTTTCTCAAAAGTCAGTTTAAATTACTCTCTTCAGCTCAGTGTGATGTTACAATGAAGAGATGAATTTTTAAAGTTTCCCATCTACTGTACAACAGATGTTAATGTAAAACATTTTCCCCCCACAGCAGGAAGAATTAACACGAAGAATAACTCGTGTTTCCTTTTGAGAAGTACGAAGAGATAAAGAGGTAAAGAGATAGTCTCTCTACTAGTCCCTCAGCTTCAAAAATGTATCCTTCACTTTTCAAAAGGTCAAGCAATGGATTATTTGGAGATTATTCAAGCCTATTGTGCCGTCTTTATATGTCAAAAAAAAAAGGAATAGGGTGTTATTTATTTAAATATATATATCAATTTCAATGTAAAATGTTCAAAGTATACATAAAGCTTTAATAAAATTATATACACAGTGGTATCATTTTTCATGACAAAAATGTCGTGAAAGCAGAATGCCTAACAAGAACACTATAACTGCACTAGTAGCAGAACAAAGACAAGCAAGTTCTTAATATCAGTTTCATAAAGTACAAAAGTAAAAGAAGAGCTTAACCTGCTTCAATAAGGATGGCAGAATGAGAACCACACAACTCTCCAGGAAGACACTAAGGCTACAAACAGTGGATAGAGTGACTGACTAGGAGGACTCTCGAGAACAGGCCTCAAATCCCCACTCAGTCATGGAAAATCAATGAGGAACTTGTAAAACCACTCTTTAAATATCTCACTCATCCAGAAAACCCTATTAGGGTTGCTATAAGCTGGTTCTGACTTAACAGACCATAACACAAATACACAATGTCAGAGGAGGGTCTCCAAGTCATGTACGAAACAGTATTTTAAGTAGGGTCCGATCATAACATTCTAAATTATAGTGCTGGTAGGTATGCCTCTTATACATAGCAAAAGGGAGAAATGCATCAGCAGAAACAGAAGGAAGAGGAAAAGCTGAAAATAAAGGAGATATGCATAATGTTTGCATATGCTAATGTATAAGGATATACAGAGGACCCTCTTTGTAAAACAGAACACACAGCCACCCTAGAGTTCAACACTATATCCATCTGCATAGGCCAGCAGGAGCAAGATAACTGCATTTGAAATCATTCCCACACAGTGGCTAGAAATATCTGTAACAGAGCAGGGTGTGATGGATAAACCTGGGTTTGGTCACATTGAGAACTGATTACCCATAAATTAAATGCTAATCTTGATGACTTCCATCACAATGAGTTGCCTTATAGGAAATGGTTGTGATTTAAGACCTGTCTCCTTCCCATTGTCTTTGTTAGTCTCCTCCAAAGGGCACATGCAAATCCTTAAGGCAGGGGCAAAGGGAGGGAGGTCTGGATTTACTGGTATGTCTCAGCATGAGCTAGAGCAGTTCAGCAAGGATTTCTCACTCCCAGTTATTTAACAAGAGCACCATCACTCCAGTCTAGATAATATCATTGATCTCAAGAAACTTCTGGGAGAACCAGGAGATGTTTGAATGAAAGAACTGTGAGATTCACTCAGCTCAGCAACTCATAACAAATCCCTGAGTTCAGGGATTAATAGGAAAGGTGTCTGAGAGTCACTGTCTTCCTATAATAGTGTTTTCAAATGAAGCAGACACCTCTCCACACATCAAAGGATTGCCCCTGCCTTCTTTACATCTCTCTGAACTGCTGAAACCTCCCACTCCCCTGAACCCCACAATTTCCCCCTTAAAAATGTGATTTGGGGGAAAAGTGAGAGACATGAGGTAGATAGTTTAGGGATATGCTGTTGCTAAGACCTGAGATGTTCATTTTTGTGAAGAAGCTATGAAGTCTGTGGTCTTCTTGGAATCTGTGTAAAAACAAGCATCCTTCTATAAATATATAAAGAACTAAATAGGTTTAAACTATAAAGAAAGGAAGTAAAAGGATCTTTCTATGATAAAAACCTGACAGCTTGTAAAACTGAACCTCCTTGATCTTTTGTACAGTTTTTAATACCAACAAGTCTTGCTTATTCTTTTTGAAGGCAGCAGTCACAAGACATTATACTTGAGCGTATCGCTGGTCAGTGCTGGAACACAAGCTTTATGTAGTGTCACCATAATAACTAATAATAACTGTGTTTCAGCAGAGGCCTTCTTACCCTTTTTAAAAGGGCAAGAAGCAAGCTGTTAGCTAAGGCAGTGCTTAAACAGCACTAGGAGGTGCTATTGGCTATTTCCTTGGACTAGTACAAGGTATAATCCAGGAAGGATCCTTATTTATAACTCACATGGCAACCCAAAAACACAGTACAGGGGTTGCCATTTGACCTGTAAATCAAGTTCTGGGGATAGATGCAATTTTGGTGACACAATACACAGAAGGGTGTATGAGTGTGACAATTCCCCCCCCCCAAAAAAAACCCCAGAAGCAACAAAAAGCTTAATCCAGTTTAAAATGATACCACTGAGCCTAAAATGGGGGGTTGCCCCTGAAACCTCTTGATTACAGTAGTAGGGACTTATGATGGCGGTGTGCGTTAAACCGCAGAAGCCTCTGTGCCGCAAGGTCAGAAGGCCAGCAGTCGTACGATCGAATCCACGTGACAGAGTGAGCTCCCGTCGCTTGTCCCAGCTCCCGTCAACCTAGCAGTTCGAAAGCAAGTAAAAAAAATGCGAGTAGGTAAATAGGTACCACCACGGTGGGAAGGTAACGGCGTTCCGTCGTGCTGGCCATGTGACCACGAAACTGTCTTCGGACAAACGCTGGCTCTACAGCTTGGAGACGGGGATGAGCACTGCCCCCTAGAGTCAGACACGACTGGACTAAATATCAAGGGGAACCATTACCTTTACCTAAGGACTTATGGTGGTCCCCACAGTATTTAAGCAGTAAGTTTTACCATGTCCTATTTTATCCCATTTGTCCTTTATCTTCTTAAGAAGGAACAATTCAGGACCTAGAAAAAGATTTTTAAATTAAAAGTGGAAACCCCCAGTGTTTGGAGTGCAGGGCAACTGGCAGAGTGCAGAGTCGCACTGGAGGCTACATGCAGCCTTTAGGCCACACCTAAGCCCTCTTCATCTACAACAGAACTTGGAATATTAATTTTTGGATAGCACAACTCCTAGAATAATAATTGTTTTAAAAAATTAAAATAAAGTAACATTCCTAAGCTCTGATTTAGATCAACAGCAATCTAAATTCAGTCTGGGATTTGGCACTGTAACAGTCTAGGTCATCCTAACAAATAAACCTGAAGGATGAGGCATTTAGAGGTGACGGAGATAGAAATGCTGCTCTGGTGATTCTCCCTGACTTGTCAGCAACTTTTGAAACCTTTAGTCATGGAATCTTGCTGGACTTGCACTGGGGATGAAAACTTGATCCAATAGCAATAAATTGGTTCCACTTGTACCAGCCATTTTGGTTTTAGACGGTAGTATTAACCGAGGGACACAGTTGGACCCCAAAGCATTTTAGCTCTGATGTCTCATCACATTCTATTTTATCCCATGTGTCCTTTATCACCTTTAAGAAGGGATCTGGAGTGAAGTGTCATTAATATACTGATGATGCTAAGCTGTGTTTCTATGTGCCATCCGTTGTCCTACAAGCCTTGTTGACCTGTAGCTCTCAGGATGCTTCAGCATTAGTCATGCTGGCTGAAAGATTCTGGGAACTGTAGTCCAAAATTAAGTTTTCGAAACTCTGAATATATTTTCAGAATATATTGACACAGTTACGTGGATTTATGTATTTTTCTTTATTGACATCCTTCTTTCTATTTGGATCTTCCATACATGGACACGTGATTTTTTTTTTCAAACACACAACAAGAAATGAAGGTGATGAGGGGAGTTTGGGTTCTGTTATTGTGACCTACTAAACCTTGGTTGATATAATTCCCTGAGACTTGAGGGCTTACAGAAGAGAAGGAATATATTGTTTTGACTTGATTACAGCTGAAAAGTTGGTTTGACATCCTGTTGTCAAGGAAACCAGTTCACATAAAAAGAAAACAAATTGAGATGGTATCAGTCAAATGATTCAAATGACCTTAGGAAAAAAAAAGCAAAAAGAAAAGCTCCCATTTCAAACAACGGTATTCATCACTACAGGAAGAATAAAAGTCTTTGCTCTGTATATATCCATTTGGAGGAATTTTCCATCTGGAATGAGTAAAATGAATAAAACAAGTCTATCACCTCCAAGACTGTCAGCTCAGACCCCTTGAGTTCAGTCATACATGTAATGCTTCCAACATAGCGTTCGTTACCTGCCTGTAATGTAATGAAAGGAGCATCATGGCACAGTGGTTAAACTCCAGTACTGTACTTCAGCCAAAACTCTGCTCACATCCCAGGTTCAATCCCAGGTAGCTGGCTTGAGGTTCACTCAGCCTTCCATCCGTCCAAGGTTGGGAAATTGAGTACCCAGCTTTCTGGGAATGGGGGCAATGTGTAGCCTGAAAAATTGAATTTTAAAATACCCAGAGAGTGCTTTAAGTGCCATGGGGCAGTATATAAGCAGTGTGCTTTAATATGAACAGATATACCATCTGCCTCACCCCACTGGGAAACATTGCTGCAGGGCAAACTGTATACTAAATGTATACGGGCAACTTTCATGCTCCTGCTCTTCCTTCATGTGATCTTTTATTTATTCTTCAGTCTGACACCAGAGCCAGAAAACCATTAAATGTGAGTCTTTCAAACATAGAGGATTCTCCTCTGACAGTCTCTCAAGCCAAAGACTGTTTGTCCTTCTAAACACAACACGCGGCAAACCTAAAACTGGTCAGTTGTAGAGAATTTCTGCACTGGAAATGAAAACCATGAATGTTTGCTCTTGATGGTGCCACAATAATTTTAATTTTCATTTAGTTGATTTTGAAACCAACAAATACGGCTACTTTAAAAATATAATACACGCTTTCCAGAGATGTATCTATATCTGCCTGTCACAATAAAACAGTATGGGTTTTGTAGCCATTTAAACAATAATAAATGTATTGACAACATAGGTTCTCATAGAATAACGTTAAATGTTCCACCTTATAATAGAAGAAGACTTGCAACACAGTAAATTGGCTAGTCTTCAGATGCCACCCAAAAAACTTAAAAAAAAAAAAAGATTATGCTTCTAGAAAAGAGTACAGTATTTGCAAAATAGACTCTGAGGTTACCCTAGTTAGTATATATGATCTCTGAGTGTTCTGTTTGATGTCCATGAAGGAAGACATATGTTAGCAAAGCAAGGAGAGAATAATATTTATCATGATTTTCCAAAAGTTCTTCTCTGGTTACAGTCCAAACAACGTAGTTCATGTTTATAATACTTAGATGTTTTGAAAATCTACATTTTTAGACATGTTTCATTGCCAAATGGTAAAAAGCAATCAAACTTCAAAAGCAATCAGATGGGGGCCGAGTTTGAATCAATCAAAGCACTGGTATGAAGCATTTTCTCCATACTGCCTCATCCAAATTCAGTGTTCCAATGAACGAAGAATGACAATAATAACAGAAGATTTCTAAGATACATTATCTAAACTGCCCTCCTCCCCACCCTCACCCGAAAAAACACCAGTGAAGACAATTTTTAACGTATTGCCCTGATTAAAGTTCCAAACTCGGTTTTGGAAATAAAGTGCAAAGGTCACGGAGGAGCTTACATACTGTGACAGGATCTCTGGTCTGCAATCCTGAACATCCACTGCCAGTCACAGTAGAGAACACCAGAGTTTGGGTAAAGCTACGTAGGTCATTCCAAATCCCTGAATCCTCATCCAGAATGAAAATAACTGTTTCTTGCTCTGGATATTACTAAACCAGACAAATAAACAGTCTAGTCTGAGTTCTATGTTGCTGTTCATGCTTTGCACTTTTAAATGTACTTTTCACTATCTTAGGTGTACACATGTGAAAACGGAACATGCAAACCACCTCTGAATCTTTCTCTGCAAAAGTACAGCCCAATCTCCAACATGTTCAGGAGAGAGGGAGGGAGGTTTGGCACTTGCATGCTAACAAAAAGTGTGGGTAATGAAAGCTCTGAGTAGCAAACGGGACGGCAAAAACAAAACAAAACACGTTCCTCACATTTATTTTCAGTCCATCATCAATACTGTCCTCCATTCCATCCTCCCTTCCACATGGCTTTCTGCCCCCAGCCCCACCTCACCATCAATCAACACCCCACTGCCACTCAGCAACTGCAGTCCATATGTTGATGGTTTTGGAACTTCCCCTTTCTTTTCAACTGTCTTCCTGGCAGAGATTTGGCAAGCCTTTGGGTTCGAGCTCCAAATCCAGATCTGAGTCTTTGGTACTTGACAGCAAATCTCATAAATCTCCCCATCCCTGCCTCCTAGTGATTTCCCACCTACAACCCAATTCAGGAAGCCCTTGGGTTTCCCCAATCCAGGTGATGACTCTCTTAATGGAAACTAATGTTATTTTTGTTACATATAAGGAATACCATGTGCTGGAGAACAATAGGGTGGACGTTTAAACTTTTTACAAGGCTCAGTAGAGGTAATAATTCACCATTTAGGAAAAAAACCTCAAAGATAATTAAAGAGAAGGAATTCCATCAGGATCTTTAAAAATGCACAGGTGTTCTGCAATAATCAGGTGCACAACGTCATGACAAGGGAACAACAAGTATGTAAGATTCAAATGTTTGGCAGGTTTTATTACATTTATTCAAAATCTTTAATGCCACAGAATTTCTTCTCAACATTGCAGGACTAATTAAACTATTGCCTTACCTAGAAAATTGAACTTAAATGATTTGCACTTCTCTTTTTGTCATCAGAAAGGCTTAAAATGTATCTCTTGGGAATGTTTGGTATTTAAGATCACAAGGATGTGACATTTGAGTGGTGTGTGTGTGTTTTTCAAAAATGGCTTAAAATGCAAGCTCTTTCCTCTACCGCTGACACACACAAGCTCATGAAATGCTGAAATCTTCCTTTATAAATGAAAAGTATATCGCAACTTAAAATTAAATGATCACATGCAAATTTCATATTAAACAGTTCAGGAATTCACAAAGAAATTACAATTACTACATGATTATGAGAACTTCTCAAATAAAAATTTCAAATTTGTTTTTCAAATTTCACACATCCCAAGAATCTCTTGGAGGATGTATACAAGGGAAACCCTCCAGTGTGGATTTCAAATTAAATGCACATCATGACAGAACAGAAAACAAATTTGAATAAAGGGGTCCTTAGCCATTTAAGACCTTTATATGTTAAATGTAGTAATTTGAACCAGATTTTGAAATGCATTGGCAGTCAAATCAGAACAGAAGTTATGTGATCAATAGCCCAGTAGCTACATTCTGCGGAAGCTCCTTTTTACCATTCTGAACACACCAATCACAACTCATTCTGGAATCTGGGCAAGTTTACTTGATACTTAGATGGGAAATCACCTGAAAACATCAGGGATTTCCAGGTAGAGCTTGGAAGGAATCCTGCCTGAAATCTCTGCAGAGCATTTGCTGCAAGTCAGAATTATCAACCCTATAGGAACCAAATATCTGCCTCAATATGAGGCAACCTCCTATGCCCCCATGTTCTGAAATTAAGCCAGGCATAATATCCCAACCTAACCTGCCTGTTGCAAATATGTATGGGACTTTCTTTTTTAATGGAAACTTTCAGAATTCTTGAAGAATTCCACAGGCAGAATTCTGGGAGGTACAGATTAGCTGTATTTGCCCCACCAGTGCCTTCTTTGGGCTGTTCCTACTTTTAAAAAAGAAGGAAGCAGTCTTATGGCTACCTGGAAGTCATCTAAATCCTCCTGGGAGGCATAGGCCCATTCTTTCGAGGCTACCTGTGAAAGAACTATCTCTCCCAGGAAGACATAGGACTCCCAGGTAGTTTTCTTAATTTTGAAAATAGAAAGTAGCTGGGTAGCTTTCTTAATTTTGAAAGTAGAAACGGGCCAAAGAAAGCACCACCAAGGTAAACACAGATGTCTCCACCTCCCAGAATTCTGCCCGGGGAAGTTTGGGAGCTGCAGTATAAAAACAGAAAGACAGTCCCTTCCTTAGTTGTGAATATAAAATGGAAACAGGACAAGAAGAAACATTTATGCCACCTTGAGCTCCTCAAAGAAAGGATAGGATAGAAATGCAATACATGTATGCATGCACAGACTTGACTGCTAAGCCATCATTATACTTTTTTTAAGCATGTGTGGCTTCCATTTCAGTTATGAAGCCCAGAGAAAGCTAGAGTCATCTCAGGATAGTGCCAGAATGAGAAGCAAAGTGACATCCTCTTGACTGCACTGCTGGCAGCAGGATATATGACCCTACTCCAGAAGAGGAGGCTGAAGACAACAACACTGGATGAAGATGGTGCCTCCTGCAGGAAGATAATGCTGAAGTCACAGGTGCCCTATCTTCCAGTAGAACACAGGCTGGCTCTGTTTACCTGGCTCCTTCCTCAGTGCTTCAGAGCTAGGTCCTGACAGATGAATGGACGGAAAAAGCACCTGTTCTCCAGCAGAGGCAATTTACCCAAATACGATCTACCTTAGAGTTTGCCTCTGAGGACTACTGGAGGCATGTCCTGAGAAAGTAACCACTCTGGAAGCTGGCATCTTGAGTGGCACAGAGGTGGCACCTTCTCCATTTTTGTTCTTGCACATGGGTCAATCCAAATATGTTGTGCCAATGCAACTCCTATGGAGGATTTGGCTCAACCCAGTGAGTGGGAGGCCCTTAGAAAGGGGCTGTGGATGTAAAAATTCAGCTTTGAAAGAGAGACAGAAAGTACTAGAGAGGAAAAGACCTTATTTGTTGTAGGTAATATAGTATTGATACATGTGGGAAGGAGGAGGAAATTTCTTGCAGTGGTTTTACGAATCTATGCCTATCTTTATGTTATAATTCAGGGTTTTTCCTTTGTGCAATACATTTTTGGGCCTTGGATCTTTCTGCAAAAGAACAGGGAGTTCTACTGTACACGCTTCCGCAATTCATTATGACCAGCATTACACTAAATGCTCCTTAAGCTAGCTGCTTTTTGCAGTATAATAGATATAAGCCATTATGTGTATCTTTATGCTTTTGAGGATTGGAAATGGGGGCAGTACAACAGCTTACACTAATTAAGTTTACTTGGGGAAACTTTGCAAGATACCGAACTAGAACAGTTTTTAGGTTAGCAGACTGGATTGGACGACAGTGTGTCACTGAGTACAATTAAATCATCCTTCTTCTTTGAATTGTCTCTGAATCAAAACATCTGATTTGGGGCATTGGGGCGGAAGGGGAAAAGTTTGTCTTGTTTTTCTGGTTTCATTTCAAATGCATATCAACATATTAAGTTTCCTCTTGTTATACAATAGAAATCGCCAGGTCAGAGAAAGGTGAAGCCAAAAACTGGCAGATGTGCTCAAATTAGATGGGATCAGTATGTCTTCTCACTTTAACCAATGTTGATCTGTACTGCTGAGCAACAACTGACATGCTGTGCTTTCCATATGCAGCTCCTTGAGTGAAACATCCTCTCTGGATGAAACATTACACTATTATATATATCTCAATCAAGTTCCAAAGTGAGCTACCTGCAACCTTTCAGACACTCCAACTGAAGGAAGCTGTACTGCCCAAATCTGGATAGCAAATGTTGAATGATGGGCATTGTAGACTGACATCTGAACAGGCACAAGTTGCTCAACCCCTTCAGTAGAGTGAACAAACTTGAGTCTTAATGGATGCAGGGGGAAATATGAGGCCCAAACTCATTACTTAATTTCTTTCTACACAAATAAATGGCTGCTATTCATTCTTGTAAAGACTTAACTCCAATTGAAAGCCCCAGCTAAGGGAGACCCACTGAATCTATGGAACATACATTAATGTTGACTTGCTATTTGGCAATCAGTTCGAGATAACTCGGGAGTTTAGGCATCTGGCTGCAGAGCCAGAAGTTCTGAGTTCAATTCTTTGTGGGAACTCCTGTGAATACAGCCAGCTTTTGTTACCTTGGACAAGCTGCACAGTTCAAGGATGCCCCGAGAATATGGGAATGGTAAACGACTTCTGAGTACTCTCTACTTGAAAAACCCTTGAACAAGGGTTTCATAAGTCAGAACTGACTTGACAGCATGCGATGATGATGATAATGGTTTGAGTTGTGACTGGCAACTGGATTTAGGCCAAATGCCTTGGGAACAGGACAAGGGGTGTGGATGTCCATTTTCCTAGATCTAAAATATGGTCAGATGGGGTATCAGGCAAAGAAGCAAAATCAGAAAGGGCTTGGCTAATAGCCTTGCTATGCTTGAGTCATCCAGTTTCTCTTGCTTTCTAAAAAGAGTTGGATTCAAGCATTACTCATCCCAGTTGTTGTCATATTGACTGGCTACAAATCAGCCGTCCCAAAACTGGTGCCATTCAGACCTGTTGGATTAGAGTTTTCATTAACTCTCCCTAACTTGGCCATTGCTACTCATGGGATTTTACCAGTCTGGAACTCAATGTCATTTGGAGGGTCCCAGATGGACAAAAGCTGGTCTAGATGGTCTTGAGAACATGGCACAGTTCACTACTAAAGCCTTACGATCAGTTCACTACATCAGCTAAAGAAGTAAATGAAAGGCAGAGTGTCTTACCCACAAGCAGGTCCATATTCCTTTATCAGTTTGTTGTGATTTTCCCAAAAGCCCTGTGTAAACATAAAGAGACATCACGGTATAATGTTTGTGCATTCTGCTGCCTCTGAACGTAAGTAAGTAAGTGGTTAATCATCATTTTCTTAACTCTTTTTCAACAGTAAAGACTACAAATGTTGCAGTAATTACACCCAGTGGCACAGTGGAGCCAGGACTCATAAGCTTAAAGCCCTGAGACTTTTTAAGTAACAGAGGCTATGCCATCATCTCCCAGTCCCATCAGTCACTCCTGTTCCCTCCAGAATAGCCAATTAAGAGTCTGCAGCTTTATTAAATACCTTTCCTTCATCTGTTGATACGGGTTAGTTCAGTGAGTTAAGTAGGCTATGGAGCCAGAGGTCAATAGATGTATGGTCACTACAAAGCATGGTACTACCATGCCTAAATGAGGTGAAGACGGTGGCATCCATGTTTTAAACTTCCCTGTGAATCCCACTGCACCAGATAAGTTCTGGCCAATTGTCAATACTGTATTCAATTTTTTAGTATGTGATGACATCTCAGCTCCAAGGGTCTGGATAGGCTGATTATCCCAATACAGTGGTGCCTTGCAAGATGATGTTAATTCGTTCTGCGAAAATTGCTGTCTTGCGAAAACATTGTCTTACGAAATGCGGTTCCCTATTGGAATGCATTGAAATCTATATAATGCGTTCTAATGGGGGGAAATCGTCATCTTGCGAAAATCGTCCATAGAAAACATCGTTTTGCGAAAACGCGGTTCCCCATTGGAATGCACCGAAATCTGTTTAATGTGTTCCAATGGGGGGGGGAGAAACCGTCTTGCGAAGCATTGGTCTAAAAAAAAAAACCATCTTGCGAAACGTGGTTCCCCATTGGAATGCACTGAAATCTATTTAATGTGTTCCAATGGGGGAGAAAACCTTCTTGTGAAGCATCTGTCTAAAAAAAAAAGTCTTGCAAAGCATAGACCCAAACATCGTCATGCGAAAATCATCCATAGGAAAAACCGTCTTGCGAAGCGCAACAGCGATAGCAAAAAACCATAGTCTTACAGATTAATCGTCCCGTGAGGCAATTGTCTTGCGAGGCACCACTGTATGTTTCAATTCTTGCTTCAGACCTGACTAAGACACTGCCTTAGCTGCCACCTTGAAGGCTATTTTGTAGCAAGACATACATTCAATAAAAAGATAAATAAAATTGTCTTGAGAAGGACTAAACATTTCATTCAAAGGTTTTTATATTTTTCTTTTTACACTACACTGTTATGCTGAGTGAACTTTAGAACATTTCTTTAACATGGCTGGTTTTAAAGATTTTACTGTACAGAGATAAAACCTATTTCAGGGTTATATATTTATTGGTACAGTATTTGAATTGCTGTCTCTCAAGCCAGTTTCCTAGATGTGATATGAAATTCCTTCCTTAAGTTGAAATGTCAGAATGAAAATAATAAAGAACAGTGACATGCTAAAAAAAAATTTAAAGTTTCCCTTCCATGTTGAAGAGGCAAGCCACCTTTTTCAATATGAATTTTAATAATTAAACAAAAAAGTGGTTGCTCTCTTCAGCAACACAGATGTTTATAATGGAAACATTAGAGCAGAAGATGAACAAACCCAAGTGCATAGGACCAGCTTCCAGAGTAAGAAGCAATTAGAGAAAAGACTTTTAAAGTATCTTTACACATGACATTCATCAGTAAAATACAAGCATCCAAAAAGCAAAACAAATCTATTTAAGTAATAAAGTATAAGAACTAGGAATTGCTGGCAGTTGGATTCCAAAATATCTCCTGTATGGAGAATTTGTGCAGGGAAAGCACCCCAGAGGGAGACCACAGTTGCGATACAAGGATATCTGTAAGCGGGATCTGAAGGCCTTAGAAATGGACCTCAACAGATGGGAAACCTTGACATCTGAGCGTTCAGCCTGGAGGCAGGTGGTGCATCATGACCTCTCCCAATTTGAAGAGACCCTTGTTCAGCAGGCCGAGGCAAAGAGACAGTCATGAAAGCAGCAAAATTAGGGAGCTGGACAGGGGACAGATTGTACTTGTCTTCAGTGTGGAAGGGATCGTCACTCTCGAATAGGCCTTCTCAGCCACACTAGACACTGTTCCAAGTCATCTATTCAGAGCACTTTACCAAAGTCTCTCGAAACTGAAGGATGCCTACAAGGATAAGAAGCTATTTCTTTCATCTGCTATTACATATTTTTCTGGATCACTTAGTAAAACAAAAGTATTTATCATGGTATTTCTGACTTCTATTAATGCACCTAATATTCAGGTGAAACAGTGAAGGCTAGAATCTGAATCGCCACCAACTGTGAGGCAAGCAGCCAACCCGTTCCCTTCCCCAAAAAAGTTGGCAGCAGAGTCACAGAAGGAAAATGCATGAGGAAGATACACTGAGTACCAGCAAATAATGTCAAAGTATTTGTTTCCCAAAGGGAGACACTTTATTTATATTACGATGCATGTGTTATTCATTGTAAGCCACAGGGTTTCTGCAAGAGAAGCAAGCTGAATATTTTCTAAAGAAATATTTTCCAACAGCACAGTGAAATGCAAGACAAGTTGTCATACACATGATTTTGTGCAAAAGTGGTATGAGCAAGATAGTTTAACCTTGACTATACATGTTCTGTTCCTCATCCTCAAAAATTACAAGTAGGTTGCTATGTTTGTGTCTGAGCATGGGTCAATTGACTCATTATATCCTCCCACAAAAGATGTGTCAAAAACAACAAGGATGCATTTCATACATCTTTATACTGTGACCAAAACTGAGCCACTAAGGATTGATGTCACAGTCACACGAATATGGGGGGTTTTTTTGTGACACATTCGGGGATAGCCCTGCTATGGAGGAGACTACTTCATGCAGCAGGTAGCAGGTGATAGGAAGAGAAAGTAAGGCACTGGGGGGGAAGGGAACAGTGTGCCAGACAATGTGCCCTTCAAAGCCAAAGAAATTTTGCGAGATGTAGTCCAAAAAGGTAATTTGTTCAAACTCTACTTTGAATTCAGTAACCATTTTGGCTGGGAAATTCTGTGAAGCATAGTCCAAGAAAGTAACTTTTGCAAGGTGTGCTTTGGACTCATCTATGTGTTACCAGAGGGGACGTGGTGGCACTGAGGGCTAAACCGCAGAAGCCTTTGTGTGCTGCAGGGTGAGAAGACCAGCAGTCGTAAGATCGAATCCACGCGATGGAGTGAGCACCCGTCGCTTTGTCCCAGCTCCTCGCCAACCTAGAAGTTCGAAAGCATGTGAATGCGAGTAGATAAATAGGTACCATCTCGGTGGGAAGGTAAACAGCATTACGGGTCTAAGTCGCACTGGCCACATGACAACGGAAACTGTCTTTGGACAAACGCTGGCTCTACGGCTTGGAAACAGGGATGAGCACCGCCCTCTAGAGTCGAACATGACTGACTAAAATGTCAAGGGGAACCTTTACCTTTACCTTTTATGTGTTACCAGAGCCTGGGCATGGAGGAATACCTAAATCTCTGTTGAAAGAAAACAAATTCTGCTCCATGTTCTGTTTTGCTCATTCCATATGCCATCTTGAATACTTGGCATCCCCTCCATAAGCAAGCAGAAATCAGTACCAATACATACTGTACTATCATGTATACCAATAGCAAGTACAGGTGCTGAGTAGTTACACCTATGAAGCCAAAACGAAGTCACAAAAGTAACAAATTCACAGAAGTATTAAGAAAAAGTAAGAGGAAGAAACTTCTTAAGGTGCAAGAAAAAACACAAAGCAGCTTTAATAAGCACTGAGCATACCTAATATGTACAAAATGCAGGTACAAAATGCAAAATGGAGTAGAGTGTAGCTGGCTGCTTGAAGCACTGGACGAAACCATTCCACATAGCAACATTTTGTTTCAAGTCATACTTATGAAAACAAAACAGGACCAAGATATTTTAAATGCTATAGGGAAGAACGAAATGCCCTCTCATTTCAAATACAAAAGCCAACTGAATTTTTCCTACACTCTAGTCATAAAACTGCCCTCTGTTATACCTGAGGTCAATAGTAGTGGCTATCTCACCATGTCCAACAGAAATCCTATGTAGGTATATAAAATTGATATTGGTGACATCTCAATTTAATACACAGTACATACTGGCCATAGTACATACAGTAGATAGACGGTTCTGCTGACATTTGTGTAACTTGCTGCAGCTAAGTGCAACTAATTTTTGAATAGCCAATGGTAAATCTTGGTTGCATGTCTTCTTACATGCCTGATATTACAACTGAAATGTGTCCTCCACCTTGTCAATTAGCCTCAATTCGCCTCGACAAGCTACAGAAACCTTAGGCAAAGAGCAGTAATCTTCCAGCCACTACATTTACATGATATGCCCATGAATGCACAAACAGACAACCATATCTGAGCACTGAAATGTTGGCTCTTTAATCAAGAAAACTAACTATAAAGCAGAAATTGCTCTGGAAGCAAGCAGACAGCTGTGTGCATGAATTTGTATCCCAGACTTCTTTTTAAAGCCATGTACATAGTTTGTTTCCTTTGATCATCATCTCGAATAGTTATCCTTAGTGGGTAATATTCTTTAATTTATGTGTGTGCCATTTCAGATCTCAACACACACATATAGCCCTTCTGAATTCAATAAAGCTGCCTGCCTACCCTTTAGAGTTATTGAGAGGTTAGTGTTATGTAATTAAGTTAATCCTCATTTGTAAAGGATAATTAACTAAATGCTAATTGAATCTGCATATGAAAATTAGCACAATGTGTTCTCATTAGATGAATTCAAAAATTACCCTGACTAAAACCAAGCAAACTATAAATTATTTTGTACCTTTTAAAGACTGTCCTATGAAGGAAAAGAATATAGTTATGTGCAGTATTATGCTTTTGCACTTCAAAGGCATTTCAGTGACCTGCTTGGGAAAAGCGGCAGCCAACAACACTGCAATTCTATACCCCCCAAAAACCTGGGAAGTAAACTCCATTGAACTCAGTGGGGTTTATTTGTGAGTAAACACAGATGGGATTTCAGTCTGGCTTCGATGGGTGGAAACCACCATGATCCAAGGAAAGTTAGTAAATATATTTCAGATTTTAAAACAGTAATCCCAAGAAAACTGTACTAACATGTCATAGTTTTTTCTTCCCTTGTTGGTAATGTCATCCAAAATACTAATGGGAATGAAGGTTGTCCATGTTTCATTTCGAATATTCTGGCACCTGGGTGGAGGGTGCAACCCAGGGAGTCAAGTGGGAGAGTAATTCCCCCTGCTGACACATTGCTATGTTGCTATGCCAGCCTTTACAATTCTCTTTACTCTTTTGGGATCAACAAAGCCTTTAAGAAGTGGCTATGCAAAAAAGATCCCATATATTTATCTCCTAGTCAAAGGAAACAGCAGCTGGGCTTTGTAACCTCACACCCCATTGCATACGTGTTGCTTACCCAGTTTAAGTACACTCACTAAACGAAAATGGTGTTAGTGACATTTACGTAAAGCATTCCAGCAACCTAGATCAAAGTATGTGTCTTAAAAATATGTAGAGAAAGCCGGAGGAAGGGTCTACGGTACTCTCCATGATCCAGGTTGTTTGAAAATCCTAGTGGAAACAGATGTCAGCTTCTCTACTGATGACAGGAACAAACCATTTTGTCTATGGCTGGACCAACAAAATTTCATATTATTGAACTTTTATTGGGTGGCTGTGGTTTTAATTACTAATATTAGGGATGGCCCTAATAAATACATATATGGCATATCTATTGTAGAGTAAATATTGCAGACACTGGATAAAATCCTGTTGCTTTAAGTAGTAAACTGCAGTACACTAGGTCCACTGAATCAATGGGGAGTTGGTGAGTCTACTCCCCATAGCTCCATTGATTCAAACAGGTGTATTCTCACTTTAGCATGGTAAGCCACACAGAACAGACCTATTTTAATAATTATCACTTTTATGCTTGCACATACACACCAACTCAGAATTGAGTGCTAAATTACAACTGGCTTATTAATTTTTATAACACTGTATTTGTGATACTTTTCATATGTATCTTCTAATCTTGTTGTGAGCCACCTTGGGTCCCAGTTGTGTGAAACAAAAGTAAAAAATGTGTAAATATTTATTGATATCCATTAAGCAAAGCATGTTGCTTATATACTGCTCCATAGTGCTTAAAGCAATCTCTGGGTGGTATACAATATTTTATTATGCAGGCTACACATTGCCTGCCCGCCCACCCCAACAGGTTGGGTATTCATTTTACCAACCTGGGCAGGATGAAAGGCTGATTGAACTTTGATAGGGCTTCTTAGGATTGAACCCGGTACATCCTCTTCAGTAAAACTAGAGGCAGACATCAGAGAAAAAAGTATCTGACACTCACAGGGCCTATACCAGGGAGGGAACCCTCTGTAGGTCACACATTCATTCCATAGTTCAACTACAGTACCTTTATCTTAATGGATACTGTTACAAACTTTGCCCAAATTACAAAATTGCCCAAATCTAGTAAAACACCTCTTGCTATAGAATCTTCTGCTTTATCAAGTTTTGACACTTTGCAAATAAATTTTTATAAATACAACACATCTGTACCTATGTAACAAACGCAAAAGCCAAACAAAAAGGACTATGACATCTTTAAGACAAACAGATTTATTTCAGGGTGAAATTCAGGTGGCTGAAGCGACAACTTTTAAAATGATTCTTTCTCAGTAGTTTAGGCATGTGACTCTGGAACCAAAGGTTAGGAGCTCAGTTTCCCACTTTATCTTCTTAATAGGGACTGGACTCATTATTCTATAGGGTCCCTTCCAGCTCTGCAGTTCTAAGATTATTGTTATTTCTAAGTATACGTAGTGAATAATTTATTTATTTTATTTTATTTAAAATATTTTTTTTACTCTGCCTCTCTCCTTGAAAAGGATCCAAACCAGCTTACAACAGTGAAATAAAATATTTAAAGTTGAAAACAATGAAAAACAATAAGTATACATTTTTAAAAAAAATATGCCATTCTGAGAAATGGAAAAAACAAGGAGTACTAAAAATCCAGTCAAAGCATGCTAAACATCTAAAATTTAAAGCAATGCCATTGTAATAAAACAAAACCACCTCAAATCCTCCTTGATTAGTAACACAATCAACTAAAAATGCTAAAGAATATGAGGAGGGGGATGGAGATTGTACTTTTAATGAGAAGTACTATATACTGTATTATTTGAGCCTCAATATATGTTCTCTGTTACAACATCTGCTGTTTTTGCAAAAGAAGCTCTCTTGAAAGCACTGAGGCTTTCCTTGAGAAGGGAAATAATTGATTAATTCTCCTATCCCTATCTGATCACTCAAATATCTCAGTTAAGCTAACTTTCTAAGCAAAACATCACCTTCATTAAAGCACTATTGCTTCCCCTGAAAGTTGAGAAACCTGAGGTATCACTAACCATCTGTTGCCCTCATGAACCACAGTATCAATGTTGACAAGTGTTAAAAACAAGGCATATGTGAAGTCTCTCTGTTTGATTTATCCAGATCTCTGAACCATAACCTTCCTTAATCTTGGTTATTTCATATTTCCCAGGCTCTTTTTATATGATATACTGGTCAGGTTACATCTGTTCATTCTTGTTAGAGCTGGGAGTGATTAATTAGCTCAAGTCACAGTAAGGAAAGGGGCTTATTGGAAAAGGTCATGGGAAAGACAGTGCAGAGCAGACCTTGGAAAAATGACTTTTTGACTACAACTCCCAGAATTCTACCTTGGTGATACTGCCTTCACAAAAAATGCCCTCTAAGCAGTAGCCCTGTTAGTCTGTTGTAGCAAAAAAAAAGAAGCCAGAACTGTAGTATCTTTAAGACTAATTAGTTTTTGTTTTGCATTAGTTTTTGTGTGTCCAAGCATACTACATGATCCCCCAACTGTACAAATATTAATCTGCTAATGGGGATGAGAATCCCTGTATCTGACAGTGTTTGATGGTCCACACAAGCTTACAGCAAATAAAATTTGCAAGAATCTTTATTGTTGCCAATACAAGAGACTTGAAACACTGCTTTTTGGGTTACACTTCCAAGAATCTCACAACTAGTGTGATTAATGTTATCCAGAAAACGCACTCTTCCCATCTCTGGTCAACAGTGGAGAGGACAAAATTATCCATTCAGGTTGCTTTAGGTATATTGGTAGGAACCTTAGGCTAGCATATAATTATGTGAAACCACCAAATACCTTCCTTTTGTTCTGGATATTAGCCTGATGGCCATCTAGGATGTTTGTATGACAACAAAGGTGTAATGTTTGTTCTGAAAGGGGCCCTACCTTACCATACCAAACAAACAAACATTAAGTTTAGGCTACAACTCCTGTTAGGTAACTCTGGAGTTGCTGAACAAAAAAGTAATTTTTCTAGGGTTTGCATTGAGGAGACAAACAGTATATAATTATAGTATGTAATTCCTAATTGGGAAAGCAGCAGCTGGGGTATAGAAAGACACAATTGATATTGGTTTAAAGAAGAGAAGGAAAAAGACTATTTTAAGAAAGGATTACATGGCTTTTAAGAGAACAGCAACATGCAGTCTGATGCATTTGCTGGGATATATCAAGGCTGATAAACAAGCACAAGAAAGAACCTTCTTTTTGAAAAGTAAACAAGGGCTTTGAGGAAAAAGGAAAGTGTGTGAAACACTATCACCAGCTGCCTTAGCATTTTGAAGTATTTAGCATTTAGATATCTATTCATTTAAAGGCACTTTTACATAAGTTTTCCAAATTCCAGGTAGCTTGGAGTCTATAAATATTTAACAATTAAAAAGATATAAAATATTTTACATAAATAAATAGATAAAAATAAACAGTGGAGGTGACATGATTACCAATACAAGTCAGCTGAAGCTCATTTTGACAAAGTTTGAGAACCCTGGTCAAAAATAGCATTTACTAAAACAAATTCTTGGAGAATCTCTTTGCTTGGAATTCAGCGATAATCAGATGGAATCCTGTTACTTAAATATGATGGCACCGGTAAACTATAGTAGTAAATTGTCATTATTTAAAGAGTTGATGCTTGTACTCCTCACTGAACACCAGTTGCATGGTATATCTCATGATGAGGAATGTAAGCTGTAACTCTTCAACATGGCAATTCACCACTGCAGGTTAAACCACTGCATTCCTATAAGAATAAGTACGAATAAGTACTTCATGCAAATTATACTTAAGTAATAAGATGCTGGCTAATGTGCATGATATACTTTACAGTGTTGTTGTTGTTTAGTCATTAAGTCGTGTCCATCTTTTCATGACCCCATGGACCATAGCACACCAGACCCTCCTATCTTCCACCGCCGGAGTTGGGTCAAATTCATGTTGGTAGCTTCAGTGACACTGTCCAACCATCTCACCCTCTGTCATCCCCTTCTCCTCTTGCCTTCACACTTTCCTAACATCAGGGTCATTTCCATCTCATGAGATGGCCAAAGTATTGGAGCCTCAGCTTCAGGATCTGTCCTTCCAGTGAGCACTCAGGGTTGATTTACTTCAAAATGGATAGGTTTGTTCTCTTTGCAGTCCAGGGGACTCTCAAGAGTCTCCTTCAGCACCACAATTCAAAAGCATCAGTTCTTCAGCGGTCAGCCTTCTTTATGGTCCAGCTCTCACTTCCATACATCACTACAGGAGAAAGCATAGCTTCCTGTCTCACATACAGATTTCTCAGGAGATATAATTTAATTTATTTTAATTCAATCTAATTTGGTTTTATGCTTATTGTTAAATATTAATGTTTATTGTTAATTTTTATTGTTATTAATGCCTATTGTTAGATAGTATTTGTAATTTTTCCTTTTATTGCCTGGTGGTATTACTTTAGGTTTTTTTCCTCTTTCTTCTTTTTACTTTCTTGACTGATATGGAGAGGAAGGCCTGCCGGCCCAGCAAGGGTTCTAACATCATGGTGATTACGGGTAGAGGGAGATATGGCGCTGGTACAGTGCCTACTCGTGTTAGAAGACCAGTGAACAGATGTTTGAAGGCTGTTCACTGTTCTGGCACTGTGACCAACTGCCAATATCGAGATAGCAGCCTAGCTGGCCCTCTACTCTGAACCTGGTCCTGTTGAACGCCAGGTCTGTATCCAACAAAGTCCAGCTTATTCAAGATCTTATCCTGGAGGAGGATGCAGACCTGGCGTGCATAACTGAGACCTGGATGGGTGGGGAAGGAGGGGTTCCTCTGACCCTTTCCTGTCCTCCAGGTTATGCAGTCCAGCACCAGGGCAGACTGGAGGGGTGGGGGTGGGGAGTTGCCGTTGTTTATAGAAAATCTTTAGAGGTTACTAGGCGCTCCTTGGTCGTGAAGCCAGGCTTGGAGACCCTTCATGTGCAGATTGGGGCCTGGGATGGTATTGGGATCTTGCTGGGCTACTGTGCTCCCCATGACCCGACCACTTCCCTACCGGAGCTGGCGGACTTCGTCTCCGCAGCACTGTTGGAGTCCTCAAGACTTTTGGTCCTGGGTGACTTCAACATCCATGCGGAGGCCGAGGTATCCGGTCCAGCTCTTAAGTTCTTGGAAAACATGGCTTCCTTGAACTTATCCCAACATGTCAACGGCCCCACATACATGGGTGGCCATATGCTCGACCTGTTTTTTTCCACCAAGTGTAGAGAGCATGGTCCAATGGTGACTGACCTTGTGTCAGTCCCCTTGTCATGGTCAGACCACCACCTAATAAAATGTAACCTCGCAATGGCGCTCTCTCCTCGTAGGGAGCATGGATCTATTTTAATGGTCCACCCTCAGAGGTTACTGGATCCAATGGGTTTCCAGGATACCATGAGAGGGATTCCAGCAGAACTGTCTGGCGCTCCTGTCGAAGCTCTGGTCGATGGCTGGTTCTTTGCCGCTACTAGGGCTGTAGACATGATCACTCCCAAACGCCCTCTCAGAAGCAGAGCTTGGCCAGGACCCTGGTATAATCAGGATCTACGAGCAATGAAGTGAATAAGGAGACGGATAGAGTGTGTTTGGTGAAGGAAACTGACGGGTCATAATAAGATAGCTGTCAGGATCGCAACTAACCGTTACCTAGCCAAGGTAAAGGCTGCTAGAAGATCTTATATCACAGACCGGATAAGCGAAGCTTTCAACCAGCAGGCAGAACTTTTCCGTATAGTTCGCGATCTATCCGGAATTGGTCTGGGTGAAGGGCCTCCCACTAGCATCTCACCTGACCAATTTGCAGCATTTTTAAAATCTAAAGTGGAGGCCATCTGCCGTGACCTTTCTCCTTTTTTAAATACAATGGATCGAGCAGAGATGTCCAACGCTCCGCCTTGCCTGGTAATTTTTGACTAATTTCAGCCTGTGACACCGGATATGGTAGACAAGGCGCTTGATCGCTGTAAGGCCACCACCTCTTCTCTCAACCCTTGCCCGGCAGCCAGGCCTGTAACAACCGAATGGGCCACCGCAATAATTAATGGGTCTCTTCAGGAGGGCAAAGTCCCCCTTGCCCTCAAGGAGACACTCATTAGGCCCATTAGGAAGAAACCAAATTTGGCAACGGATGATATTGGCAATTATAGGCCCGTCGCCAATGTTTATTTCCTTAGCAAAGTGGTTGAGAGGGTGGTGGCAGATCAGCTCCAGGCGCTCTTGAACAAAACCAACGCCCTGGACCCATTCCAGTCGTGCTTCAGGCCGCGCTATGGTACAGAGATGGCACTGGTTGCACTGATGGATAACCTGCTGAGGGAGGACGATGGGGGCAATATGTCCTTGTTGGTCCTCCTCGATATCTCAGCGGCCTTTGATACCGTCGACCACGGTATCCTCCTGGGGAGGCTCTCTGAGTTAGGAATTGGTGGCCTGGTGCTTGCCTGGCTCCACTCCTTCTTGGAGGACTGCCTCCAGAGAGTGAGTGAGTATGTATGTATGTATGTGTGTGTGTGTGTGTGTGTGTGTGTGTGTGTGTTTCAGCCCCGTGGAGCCTCAACTGTGGGGTTCCGCAGGGGTTGATCATCTCTCCAATGCTGTTTAACGTCTATATGAGGTCATCAGGGGGTGTGGGGAATCGTGTCACCAGTATGCTGATGAAACACAGCTCTACATCTCCTTTTCATCTACCTCAGTGGATGCCGTCCTGTCCCTTCAGCGCTGCCTGGAGACTGTATTGGAATGGATGTAATCGAATGGATTGAGGCTGAACCCGGACAAGACGGAGGTCTTGAGGGTAGGTGGCCCTTCTATAAGCGGTATAGGTAACTCCCTTTCATTTGGGGGGACAACCCTTGCCGCAAAGAGTGAGGTCCACAGCTTGGGGGTACATCTGGACCCGGCGCTTACCATGGAAACCCAGCTGGCGTCTGTGGTCCGCTCTGCCTATTTTCATCTATGGCGGATTGCTCTGCTACGACCCTATCTTGATGGGGGGGGCCTCACTACTCTAGTCCATGCACTCGTAATCTCGAGATTAGACCATTGTAGCGCACTCTATGTGGGGCTGCCTTTGAGGCTGACGCAGAAACTTCAGGGGGGCAGAATGTGGCAGCCAGGCTTCTTAGTGGGGTGTGGAAATATCAGCATATCTCCCCCAGCCTGGCTGCTCTGCATTGGTTTGGTTACCCATCCGTTTCCGCGTTGACTTCAAAGTATTAATGATCATGTGTAAAGCCCTAAACGGTTTGGGACCTCAATATTTGGCAGATCGCCTTCTCCCACCCAGATCTACCTGAATCACCCGACATAGCCAGCAGGGATGGCTGAGGGGTCTGATGCCGAGGGAGGCCTGGAAGGAAAAAACAAGAAACCGGGCCTTCTCGGCGGTGGCCGCTCGGCTGTGGAACACCCTCCCTACCAAAATTCGGCTGGCACCCTCACTGGGTGTTTTCAAAAGCCAGCTGAAAACTTGGCTATTCAAGCAGGCCTTCCCTTCAGTCAATTAAGTGATTCCTATTTCTTATTTCTTTTTCTTTTGATTCATGCCATCTTGGGACTGTTTGCTTCAAATTAATTGTTAAAATTGTAATTCTATGATTTTATATTTTATATCGTTCTGTTTTTATCTATGTAAAACTGTGTATATTTTAAATTGTTTTATCTTGTATGTTGTGAGCCGCCCAGAGTAGACTATGTCTAGATGGGCGGCATATAAATGCAATAAATGAAATGAAATATATAAGGTGATCAGGCACTTTCATTTCTTTAAGAACTTGCCATCGTTTGTTGTGGTCCACACAGCCAAAAGCTTTTGTGTAGTCAATGAAGCAGAAGTAGATGTTTTTCTGGAATTCTCTGGCTTTCTCCATAATCCAGCGCATGTTAGCAATTTGGTCTCTAGTTCCTCTGCCCCTTCGGAATCCAGCTTGTACCTCTGGCAGTTCTCGGTCCATATACTGCTGAAGCCTACCTTGTATGATTTTGAGCATAACCTTGCTGGCGTGTGAGATGAGTGCAATTGTACGGTAGTTGGAGCATTCTTTGGCACTGCCCTTCTTTGGGATTGGGATGTAGACTGATCTTTTCCAATCCTCTGGCCACCGCTGAGTTTTCCAAACTTGCTGGCATACTGAGTGTAGCACCTTAACAGCATCATCCTTTAAGATTTTAAATAGTTCAACTGGAATGCCATCACCTCCTCTGGCCTTGTTGTTAGCCAGGCTTTCTAAGGCCCACTTGACTTCACTCTCCAGGATGTCTGGCTCAAGGTCACTTTGCAGTGTACAGCATGCTTAAACGAAGAGCTATCAATGCTTTCTCAAGCAGTCTGATCACATACGTTGAGAGATGCTAAACTGTTATGGTGGTTAATTTAATTTCAACAACAAAACATCCAGAGCTCAAGTCACCATGGAATAGAAGAATGCAGGAAGAATGTAAAGAACTGCTTCAGATTCTTTAGGTCACATTCAGTTCAAACATAACTCCAAATCACAATTTAGCACAACACAGAGGCCTGGAAGACCGTCCAGCTCAAGCCTTTCTACTTCCCCCTTTCTCCAGTACAGCCTTAAGAATGAGACTAGAAACATCAGTGACCTAGTTTAAACCAACGACAGTTTGCTACATCTAATAACTGTGGTTAGTTTAAATTAGTGATGGGAAACTCTAAAATATTATTGGACCATAACTTCTAACCTGTTTCAACGCTGACTATGCATTCTGGGGCTGATGACAACTGCAGTGTAACAACATCTGGATGGCCTCAGGTTGCATATCTCTGATTCAAGTTGCAATTTACTGAAACAAGGGAGTAATGGAAATCATGGCTTGATCTTGGCTGTTCGATATACTATTTTTCTCCTGGTTTCAACATTACAATAAACTTTCATTACTTGAATTGGTCTGGGGAAGAGACTGCTTCCCATTTTCTCTCCAAAGCCACAAAGGAAAAAAAGATACTGATTCATGTCTCCCGGAGGTTCTCCCAGCCTTGTCAACTTGGGAGAGGGTCAGTTTAATAAGATGAAAAACAAGGCATCTGTTACTTAAACCAGGAAGCAGACCTTTCTGGACATTTAAGGGTGTGTGTGAGTTAATCAGTAATTTTGACTCGTTCCAGCCTACAGCTGTTAACAAGCTATTGTGATCAGTTTTCTTTTACTCCCTCCTTTAGCAAGAGCTCATGATGGTACACATTCTAAATCCTTACCTCAGACCATTCCAGGCTCCTTAAATTCATCCCAGCAACTTCTCCTTCCAGAGGTTATGGCAGCACTCAGCTAGTTAGGCAGTTACAGAATGGAGAGAAGAGCGACACAGTTTCTAGGTGTAAACTGATTACACGCCAGTGATGGGCCGGAAGCCACCCGTTTGACATTCACAAAATGCCCTGAACTGATGTTGCACTGAAGCACTATAGGAGTGTGTGAAGGCTCGAATTGAGCCTCTTGCTGGACAGACACAAACACGGGACACTCTTTCTTTGCAGTTTCAAAACTGGGATTTATTGACATAGTAAATAATGGTTCTGTAACTTTAACCTCAGCAACAGCTTTATCTCTCATTGCCAACGGGTTGAACAAGGGTGTCCATAAATCTTGTAAAAACGGATTATAACCAGATTCATACCACGGACCTTTAACAAAAGGATTAGTGTCCTCATAGTCCAGTGAATCTAAACCTGTGTCGATCAAGGGAAGGGTCTCCTCGTCTCTCCCTTCCAAGTCGAAGGGGTTGTCTCTCTCGGATAACGGTTCCCAAGGTCCAGTGAATACTTCCTCTGGCGAGCCTCCTCCAAACGCCATGCCCTTCTTTCTCGTTCCTCCCTCTCCACTGCCTCTTTTTCCTCTCTCAACCTCCGTCGCCACTCTCTGGCTTCGGATTCCCCCCCAATAAGAGGGTCTAGGAGGCAGGCCTCTCCTCCTTCGGTAGTCTGCCTCTTCCCGAGGCACCCGGACCTTTTCACACTTCCCCGTCCAGGGATCCTCTATCCATATCAACTCCCAACCCCCTGGTATATCATCTCTCTTTCCTTTTATATCCACATTTCCCGCCTCAACCAACAGTCTGCCCCTTTCTTCCGTTCCCGCCTTCTCAGTCCTGGTTTGAGTAGCCACTGATATCCCTGCCATACCCCGCTCTAGATCCTGGGTGTCTACTCCCTGCTGCACTGTCACGACGTGGGAGGCTGCTGAATCTGTCTGTGTCTCTTGCTCTTTTTTAGAGGAGGACAACACTCCGGCGAGGGCTTCAATCCCCTCGCCTCTGGTCTCACAGAGTGCTGAACAGTAAGTACTGTACTCAAAGGCACTCACCAAAGGCTGTAGCACTGTAGCTTCCAACAGTGATATCCTAATGTTAAATTTACAGAGGCTATACCATGGTGAACAGGATTTCAGCCACTGGGGTTTCCTTGTAAGGGGCACTTTTAATTGTTTCCAAAAAAAGAGTTATTTTTGCAGCTAAGACTTTAATACACGGGGTCATGATGGAATAAAAAGAAGTGAGACGGATTGTAATCTAATGTCTCCAGCTTTTGCCATGCGTCAACAAAAATTTGTTAATGCAGGTGATAACTCTTGTTCCACATTGGAATGCGTTAGCAATATATTTTTACAACATAAATTCAGCAGATCAGTACTGATTCTACCATTTCCAAAGGAACAGTCGATACCAGAATAATGTTTGTACAAATAGCCATGCTATGTAGAAAACCTTTTGGAATAATTACAACTCTATAATCTTTTCACAACATGTAATAATGTTGATTCTTTCAAAAACACTGCAGCTGTAGTGTGCATGCATTTATGGGTAATTTTGCCTCAATAAAACAGTTTAGCAGACACTTTTAGGATGGTTTCTAAGGGCTAGAGATCTTTTGACAACTTAGAAAGCTCTTTGGGAATAATTTTTTAAAAGACAGATTTGGTTTACTTTTCTACTTCACTGCAACAAGGAAACCAAAACTATTTTTCAAGATTGTTGAGACATGCAACAGCATTAAAAAATTCAGTTTTTATAAAAGATTTAAACCAAGAAGAGAATTCAAAGGAAGAGTTCCTACCCTAAATACTATTCCAGTAATGGTTCATTCATATTAGATTCCATGTATCATATATGCCATGAGATAAATAAGAACATGCTGGTTTAAATCCTGTTACCTAGTATGTTAAGTAGCACTAGAATTGGTTCATTGAATCAGTAGTAATGATTTGATGAGTCAATTCCTCCATAAACTCCATTGATTCAAAAAGACCTACTCACTCACTCACTCACTCACTCACTCACTCACTCACTCACTCACTCACTCACTCACTCACTCACTCACTCACTCACTCACTCACTTACTTACTTACTTACTTACTTACTTACTTACTTACTTACTTACTTATTTATTTAACTTATATGCCGCCCACACTACAGTTGCAACTTACTACTTAAAGTAAGCTACAATGGGAGTAAGTCTACTTGAATCAATAGAACTTCCCGCTGATTTAAAGCCAAGACAGTTCTTGTTCTTTAAGTTAAAGATACACCAGGGGAAAAAATGCCACTATCTAAATAGAAGTTAGCAAGGACGTCAAAATATAATTCGGACACTGACGCAAGAGACATTTCAGGCTGTGCGCTGCATGATGCTTGTGCACAAACCACCACTACGAGCACAGATGCAATCATTTTTGCTCCAAAATGTAATGGCTAGAGATTCTCAGGGGGGAGCAGATCCTTGGAGGATCACAGATCTAGCAACTCATATTAACAATATTAACAAGCCAGTCCCAGCAGAAGGGGAAATAAAAGACCAGTAAAAAAGAGACAGTGTCCCTAACAAACAGGAATAGTCAAAATGTATGTTTTGGTGTGAGGGAGGGAATTCGCATTTCACACACTGAAATGAACTATTGTTATCCTTTGTTTCAAATGGGTATATGGGGCAGCATCTCCAAAAGGTACTACTATCCTCTCTCCAAATCCCTTTTGATTAGACTTGTGAGAGTAGCTTTCCCCACCTTCTGTCCACAGAGATTGTCAGTTGCTTTCTGTAACATGCCTACCATAATTTTAAGCTTATCTCACTAACACTATGGCAGATACTGTGCTTCTTATTAATACATATGTTAGATCAGGGGTTGTCAACCCCCAGTCTGAGGCCCAGTGATGGTCCATGGGCTTGCCGGAAAAGTGCCGTGGATAAGGATCTCCACCCGCATCTTGCACTCATGCGGTGGGCATGTCACGCCTGCAGTGGGCATGACAAGCCCACTGCGCTTGTGCGGGAGTGTCCCCGCCCCCCGTGCATGGAGCTCGCTCCCCCCAGCCGGTGCGCGGCCCCAAAAAGGTTGGGGACCGCTATGTTAGATGATGTTTCCAGTCTCCTAGAGCACCATTGGGACAGAAGGTTATTGCCACCACCCAGAAAGGCTGCATGTTTTGAACACAGTTCCTGTTGCTTAGGAGGTACTTGGCACACTGTCCTGTGGACCAAGGAAGACACACTTAACATCCAGAATGAAGTTCTGGATGTTAAGTGTGTTGTTGAATGGTGAACCAACAACATTTATATACATTCCACTGATCCAATGGATCTACACAGTTGAGAGTAACTTGATTCAGTTACTGGTTAGCTTCAGTAACTGAATTCTATTTCAAAAGTCATAAGTACTGGACAACACCAGCAATTATTATGTTAGCCTGCACACAGAAGCCACTGAAAACCACAAACACAAGCAGAACTTCAACAAAAAAGAAGGACGTCTAAAACTCAACAAAGCTTGGCTCCCAGCACTGAAAAATACAGCCTGCAAAAGGTCAGCAAACTCTACCCAGCAACAACGACCAGTGATCACTGCACACAAAAGACCAGCTAACAACACCCATCAATCACAGTAATAGATAATCTCTCTTTCTTATCACAACAATACACCCACAACAAAAAAACATGCTGATCAGCATAATCACTCAATCTCTTGAAAAGGACAAAAGCTGATCCCACAGCTATATCCCACAAACTACACCAGAGCACAGACAGAGTTCTAACTCCTGTCCTCTGAAGATGCCTGCCACAGAAACTGGCAAAATGTTAGGAAGAAAAACCATAAGAACAGGGCAAATAACCCAAAAAACATACAACAATCATTGGATCCCGGCTGTGAAGCCTTCAAGACTACAGTGGTGCCTCGCTTAACGATGTTAATTCGTCCCAGCAAAATCGCTATAGAGCGAAAACATCGTAAAGCAAAATAAAAAAGCCCATTGAAACACATTGAAAACCGTTCAATGCGTTGCAATGGGCTGAAAAACTCACCATCCAGCAAAGATCCTCCATAGGGGCGGTCATTTTCAGTGCCTGTACAGCGAGGAATCTGTCCAAAAACACAGCAGGATGCCATTTTGAGCACCCGGCTGCCATTTTGAAAACCCTACGATCAGCTGTTTTGATCATCGTAATGCGAAGAATCAGTTCCCGAAGCAGGGAACTGATCTTCGCAAAGCAAAAAAACCCATTTAAAACATTGTCATGAAGTGGATTTGTCGTTATATGGGATAATCATTAAGCGGGGCACGACTGTACATCAAATTCATTCTTACTTCAATAGAACACTAGTGAGCAATCTGTGCCTGTAGCCAAATCTCCACTCAAGATGAAAGGAGCTCTCAGATGGAAATGGTGCTTCCTATATTCCAGCCCCACTTATTGTGGCATGCTGAAAATGACAACTGGGACCTTTACACCACTCATCTGAATTGCAGGATATCCGGCTTCACTTCTGCCACAGCACACGAGGAGAGGAGGTTAAGTCTGTGTGTGCACCCCATCTGGGGTAAAGCTTGGGGCCACTCTACAACCCACAGCACCATAGTGTAGATACAGAATGGACAGCTTGGCTGATCAGCAGAGAATGGGATCCAAGGAGGACCTCTGTCTGTGTGTGTGTGAAAGAGCAAGAGAATGTGGAAAAACTCTGCCGATTTTTCAGAGATCCCATTTCCCACTGCCACCTCACAGTCTAGCCTAGCCTCTCAGTAGCACTTTTGTGAGAGTAGAGGGCCTGCCGTGAAGAGATATGTGCTGAAACTCAGATACAAAACATTGCTTACAAGCCATATATTATTATGTGTGATTTAATTTGTAGTTGAACTATTATGATATCACTTGTGTAATGGTTTTAATATGCTGTAGACCTCTAAGAGGGACGTGGTGGCGCTGCTGGTTAAACCTGTGCTGCAGGGTCAGAAGACTAAAAGTTGTAATATCGAATCCATACAACGGAGTGAGCTCCCTTCGCTTGTCCCAGCTCCTGCCAACCTACCAGTTCAAAAGCATTTAAATGTGAGTAGATAAATAGGTACCACATCGGTGGGAAGGTAACAGCGTTCCGTGTCTAGTCATGCTAGATGATCATGGAAACTATCTTCGGACAAAAACGCTTGCTCTATGGCTTGGAAACAGAGATGAGCACCGTGCCCTAGAGTCGGACACGACTGGACAAAACGTCAAGGGCAATCTTTACCTTTACCTTTTAGACCTCTAATATAGTTCTGCTCAGGCTAGAGACAGGATACATGTTTTTAAAAGCAATTCTCTCTTCCTCCACCCCCCATTTTTTTATACCTAAGAAGGAGCTTTGCCCCTATGTTCACTAAAACCCAACAAATGCATTTAGAAGCTTTGTTGTGCAATCTTCCAAAACATCTCCTTCCTCTTTTTTCTTCCGTTTGCATAACTAGCATCACCAAGTTGTGGTTAGGTCTGAAATCAGCTTGACTTTGATTTCTGAAGGGCTCTCAACACTTTGCTGGTTCAGACATTACAGCAATCCTTAGCAAACAGTGTTATGTGAATCAGGCACATAAGGTGAATAGATGATGCAGCATGTGTACACACGGCTTGCTCCAGATCATCTTAAACCACTGTTTGGAGGATCAAAAACCACAATACCCAAACAGAGTTAATATTGCGTCCATCTGGGAAGAGAATAATAACACCGTTCTCTTGCAGTGCTTTTGATTATTTGATCTGTGCTCCAGTTTCTCATTTTCTTTGCCCCTTAAGTATCTCTTCTTCCTGGGCCACGGTTTTACTAGACCAACTAGGATGCTTCTCTGGTTCTCTCCCCCATGGAAAACAGAAACCACATTTTTCTTCTTATGTGAAAGGGTTTTTCTGCCAATATTGATCAGGTTTTCTCGTTTGCAAAAATATTTTTTATGTAAATGATGCTCATTGTCCAGATTGCATAGCTGAACTACAATAACTACTGCTTTATCACATGAACTTCTAAAAATGACTGGCAGTAGATAGGCTGTTTGCTTTAATAGAAAAAATTCAACCAGCTAGTCATTCTGTTCTTGGTTCTATGTGCTTCGCTTTGCAAAAGGGTTGGAGGCTCTCTCATGGGTTATTGATCTCTCAACTATTTCTTTTTACATGTCAGAACATTCTGTGCTGTTGAGAACAAGATGCATTCATATAACCCTATTTCTATTTGTGATGTTATGGCAGGAGGGTTAAGGCACAGAAATTCCCATGTCAATGAAACAACTGCCTCAGGAATTGCTTGAAACATAACCAAAGATTCTGCATGCAAACCCAGTTTATAGGAGCAGACAACTATGCCAGAATTGAGAAAAGAATCATAGAACTGTAGAGTTGGAAGGGACCCAAAGAGTCATTGAGTCCAACCCCTGCTAAAAGAGGAAATCCACAGCTAAAGCATTCCTAACCAGTGGCCACCTAACCTCTGCTTAAAAAATAAAACCCGTGGAAGAGATTCCATCACTCTCTGAGACCTTTCCATTGTTGAACAGCTCTTACTGTCGTGAAGTTTTGTCTAATGTTTATTAGGCAAACCCTCTGTTCTTATTTTTTGCATCTACTGCTTCATGTCCTGGCCTCTCAAACTAGAAACTGCAGAAAACAAGCATTACCTTTTTAGGACAGCACAAATCTGGCCGAGATAACTAACCACCTGCATGATCAAAAGGAATATAATTTTGATTGATTTTTGTGATGCCTGAAAGCATATTCCTTTAATAAACATACATCTACTTGATAGGACCTGCAAGGGTCTTCAGCAGAAAGTCCAGGTCCATACATACCTGACCTGTATTCAGGGACTTCTATGACAGGCACAATGCCACATTATGGCCTCATTGGATGGCGCTATGCATGTAAATGGGGCGTAAGGAGAAATGAAGCAGAACTACAAAAGATATAACTAATTGAATAATTTGCAACAAGCAGAATTGTATTCCTAAATAGACTAGTATATACTCACTCTGGTTGCGGCTCTATAGCAATATCTGTCTTTTCTATTATGTGCAGCCATTCACAGGGTTACTAAAATTGTGTGATCTTCTGATCTCTCCGTATATACGTGTTTTATTCCCTTTTTGAGAAATGAAGCTTCATAAAAGGGAAGTTCACGCAGCTCATCATGTAAGTAGGAACAGGGAACATAAAAGAGTATGATGGGGAAAAAATTCAAATAAAATCTAGGTATGGGGAGGTACTGTATATATGCCTTTATTCACTTTGCCCATCAAATGTTTATTTAAAATGGTGGTCAAGAAAGGTCATTTCCACTGAAGCTGATAGGCTCCATTACGAGCCATAACCTTCCTTCTTTGTTATGAAAATATTCTACCTATTCTGTGTTGCTCTACATACACATAGTCATCATCATAGGCATCCTTCAGTCTCGAGAGACTATGGTAAAGTGCTCTGCATGGAGGACTTGGAACAGCATCTAGTGTGGCTGAGAAGGCCAATTCGAGAGTGACGATCCCTTCCACACTGAGGACAAATAGAATCTGTACCCTGTCTAGCTCCCTGATTTTGCTGCTTTCGTGACTGCCTCTTTGCCTCAGCCTGCTGGGCGAGGGTCTCTTCAAATTGGGAGAGGCCATGATGCACCGCATGCCTCCAGGCTGAGCGCTCAGATGTCAGGGTTTCCCATCTGTTGAGATCCATTTCCAAGGCCTTCAGATCCTGCTTGCAGATATCCTTGTATCGCAGCTGTGGTCTCCCTCTGGGGCGATTTCCCTGCACTAATTCTCCATACAGGAGATCCTTTGGAATTTGACCATCAGCCATTCTTGCAACATGCCCGAGCCAACGTAGATGTCGCTGTTTCAGTAATGTATACATGCTAAAAATTCCAGCTTGTTCTAGGACTACTCTATTTGGAACTTTGTCCTGCCAGGTGATACCAAAAATGCGTCGGAGGCAACGTATATGGAACGTGTTCAGCTTTCTCTCCTACTGTGCATGAAGGGTCCAGGACTCACTGCAGTACAGGAGTGTGCTCAGGACACAGTCTGTATAGACCTGGACCTCGGTGTATGCTGTTCAGCTTCTTATTGAGCCATACTCTTTTTGCGAGTCTTGAGAACATGTTAGCTGCTTTGCCAATGCGTTTCTCCAACTCGCCATCTAGAGAAAGAGTGTCAGAGATCTTTGAGCCAAGGTACACAAATTCATGGACAACCTCCAATTCTTGCATGGAGATGGTAATAGAGGGATCTGAGTCCACGCCCTAGCCCATGACTTGTGTTTTCTTCAGGCTGATAGTTAGTCCAAAGTCTTGTTGAAGGTCTTCGGCAGAGTGGACAACAATGGCTGCATCACTGGCGAAGAGGAAGTCCTGCATGCATTTCAACTGGACTTTGGTCTTTGCTCTCAATCTAGAGAGATTAAAGAGCTTTCCATCTAATCTAGTCCAGAGATAGACACCTTCAGTTGAAGTTCCAAAGGCGTGCTAAAGCATGACAGCAAAAAAGATCCCAAACAGGGTTGGCGCGAGGACACAGCCCTGTTTCACTCCACTTCAGATGTCAAAGGGATCTGATGTTGAGCCATCAAAAACTATAGTGCCCTTCATTCCCTCATGAAAGGACCTGATGATGCTAAGGAGTCGAGGAGGACATCCAATCTTAGGAAGTCTTTTAAAAAGGCCATCCCTGCTAACCAAGTCAAATGCTTTTGTAAGGTCTATGAAGGCCACTAAGAGTGGCTGTTGTTGTTCCCTGCATTTCTCCTGCAACTGTCTGAGGGAGAATACCATGTCATTGGTGGATCTAATTGCTCGAAAACCGCACGGTGACTCTGGATAGACTCTGTCTGCAAGAACCTGGAGCCTCTTCAGCACGACAGGTTGGTTCGCTGTCCAACTCTTCAAGGACAGGGAGGCACTCAATGTTATTTAATGCTTCTTCAGTTACTACATTCTCTCTGGAATACAGCTCAGAGTAGTGCTGCACCCAGCGGTCCATCTGCTGTGCTCGATCCTGGATGATCGTGCCTGTAGCAGACTTCAAGGGAGCAGATTTCTTCTGTATTGGACCTAAAGCCTGTTTGATCCCATCATACATTCCTTTGATGTTACCTGTGTCCGCTGCTAACTGTATATGAGAGCAGAGCTGGAGCCAATAATCGTTGGAACATCTCCTGGCAGTCTGTTGGACTTGGCTATGAGCAGCTCGAAGAGCCTGCAAGTTGTACTCACTAGGACAGGCTTTGTATGCTGCTAGAGCTCTCCTCTTATCCCCGATGGCTGGCATCAACACCTCAGAATGGGCTTCGAACCAGTCGGCCGTCTTTTTGGTCTTCTTGCCAAATGTGGACAAGGCGGTATTATAGACAGCATTCTTAAAATGTTCCCAACGTTCAGGTGCATTTGCCTCAGGCCTGGAAGGGTTTCCTCAAGCGCTTGGGCAAATTTCTCCACTTTTCTTTGATTGCGAGTCTTGCTGATGTCAATACGTGGTCTTCCTTCCTTTTTTGAGTGATACAGTCTCTTTGTTCGCAATTTTACTCTACTACACACCAGGGAGTGATCAGTATCACAATCAGCACTCTGGTAGCTGCGTGTGATCATAATGCTAGGAAGGCTAGAATGTCTAGTGAGGATCAAATCAAGCTGATGCCAATGCTTGGATCTTGGATGTCTCCAAGAAACTCTGCGTTGAAGCTTCATATTGAAGAACGTGTTGGTGACACAAAGACCATAATAGCAGCAAAACTCCAGCAAGTGCTGGCCATTTTCATTCATCTTTCCGATGCCAAAACAGCCTAGAAAAGTGGGCCAAGAATTGTGGTCAGCACCAACTCTAGCGTTAAAGTCTCCAAGAATGACCAGTGGCTCTCTATTCAAGTATGTCTGTAAGTGGAGGAAGAGCAGATGGCTCCCTTCAGTCTTCGTATAAATGCACAACCAGCAAAGAGAAACAAGCCTATGAATTACAAATAAAATTATTCATATGGCAAGTCAAGTGTGTATGGTGTACAATGAAGGCTTGTAACTCAAATTTCATGGAACAGGAAGGTGTGATAAATCTGCCCTAGGTTTTAGTCCAAACTTTAAAGGAGCTATCTGATGCACCAAATCTACTTTGGAGGCAGGATTCAGACCAGATACACCACCGTATGGAACTGCAGGCACTAAGCTCTACTATCCCTATATTAGCCATGGACGTTCTAATCAGCTTGATGTCTAAATACTGACCTATAATCAAAGTTGCTGACATTTCATTATAAATTTTTTATATTACTTCAAAATATAGCTACAACCAGTAAGCCTTAATCGGTCAGCAAACATATTAAGGAAAAATACAAACAAAAAATCTTATGTCCAATATGCAAAGTTAAACCATAAAACCATATAAACAAAATTCTACCCTCCCTCATTTGTGGTTAAATCATAAGGAAACAAATTTGTATTCTAGAACAAAAACAAATGGCTGGAGATGCATGAGGTTGACATTAACTCAAATGGAAGTGACAGAATATTGATAATTGTCACGGCTGATGTAAACTTTATAGGTGAGAGGCAAAACAATGGAATGGAATGGAAAGCATTTTCCCACTGCATCAGATAATGATATGGGACCATCCAACTCATCTACTCACTCCAAAAGGAAGGATTATACAGGGTAAGGAAGTCTACAGGGAGAAAGAAAGTGGAAAAGAGAAACACCTTAAGAAGAGTGTTGGCATTAACTATCTTTTACTGTTACAAAAGATTACTCTTATTAAATACAGTACAGTATGACATCCCATTCTATTACAATAATATCACTATCACACAATACTGCAAGGAGGCATGTCAGTTGCATGCAATACAGCATGTCTATTCCAATCACAGGTATCACACCTGGACCAGTTTTTGAACTATTTGTCCCAAGTTTTATACCATCTCTGTCTGATGAAGACTTCTGGGGAATTTGACACCTCATTTTCTAACGATCCAACAAAGACTTTGTTGCTGTGAATGGGTTGTGTGATTATTTTCTGTCTCATGCTTATGTGACTGGGTGTTTTAATAAGGTTTTATAGGTTAGAGTTATAATTAGGAAAGGCATTGCTCCTCAGTTTTAGGGTGAGAAGTTAGGTTAGGCATTCTTCAGTCTCGAAAGACTATGGTAATGTGCTCTGTATGGAGGACTTGGAACAGCGTCTAGTGTGGCTGAGGAGGCCAATTCGAGAGTGACAATCTCTTCCACACTGAGGACAAATCCAGTCTGTCCCCTGTCCAGCTCCCTGGTTTTGCTGCTTTTGTGACTTCCTCTTTGCCTCGGCCTGCTGGATAAGGATCTCTTCAAATTGGGAGAGGCCGTGATGCACTGCCTGCCTCCAGGCTGAACGATCAGATGTCAGGGTTTCCCATCTCTTGAGGTTTATTCCTAAGGCCTTCAGATCCCGCTTGCAGATATCCTTGTATCGCAGCCGTGGTCTCCCTCTGGGGCAATTTCCCTGCACTAATTCTCCATACAGGAGATCCTTTGGAATCCGACCATCAGCCATTCTCACGACGTGCCCAAGCCAAAGTAGACGTCGCTGTTTCAGTAATGTATACATACTGAAAATTCGAGTCATCTTATTCATTCATTCATTCAAAATATCTTTACCATACCTTCTTCCTTAAAGTGACCCAATGCTAATTACATCATTAAAAAGGCAATATTTCAAAACGAAAAACAGAAAATATACAAAATATTTTTAAAGAATTAAAAAAGTATTACACCATCTTTCCCCAAAAATAAAAAATTAATTATATTAATTTTTGCTCCAAAAATGCATTAGGACTTATTGTAGGGGATGTTTTATTTTTTCATGTACAACAATCTACATTCATTCAAATAAGAGTCATGTCATCTTCTTCTGGTTGCTACACAATGGTGGATGGCGGGGTTTCACTTAACTGGGGCTTATTTGGGGGGTAGAGCTTATACTACGAGCATCCTGAAAAATCATACTAGGGCTTATTTTCAGGTTAGGTCTTATTTTGGGGGAAACAGGGTATTAAAAATAGTAAATAAAATCAATACTAAAAACACATTTGAAAACAACAGAGTATAACAATCCATTTAAAAAATTATTCCCAAACAGCCAGTCAGTAAGGAAAAGCCTGCCTGAAGAGAAATGTCTTTCTGAGAAGGACTTCCAGCGTCTAAAGAGGCCTGGCCTACTTGAACAGCAAAGCTCGGAGTAGTCACTGATCACGCAGGGTCATACCCATCTCACAGAGCAGCCACTTAGAATGGCCTCCACATGACAATTGTGCAGACAAAACTTTAGTATACATTGAAACACAGTTACAGGGCAAGTGATACACTGTTTCTTACATGTGTGTAGAATAATAGATGTACAAAACGCATGGAAATAGAACTGTTCATGTATCCATTTTATTCACACGATGTCGTTGCTATTAGAGATGGGAACGAGCCGCTGGTTTGGATGAAGAGGCATTCAGCACTTCCCAGCCCTGCCTCCTCCAGCAGGTGCCCACTCAGAGGCAGTGCTCCAGTTTCCCTGCTCCACCTCCTCCAGGTGCCGCCTCTGAGTGGACCCCTGCTGGAGGAGGCGGTGCTGCAGAGCACCTGTTCATCCAAAGGACAAATCAGCAGGTTGCGCCCATCTCTAGATGCTATCAAGATAAAAAAAATGTACAGTCGTGCCCCGCTTAACGATTGCCCCACATTACGATGAATCTGCTTTACGATGATGCTTTTGTGATCGCAATTGTGATTGCAAAACGATGGTCTAAATGGGGGAATTTCGCTTAGCGATGATTGCTTCCCTGCTTCGGGAACTGATTTTCACTTTCCGACAATCAAAAACAGCTGATCGTCGGGTTTTCAAAATGGCCACCGGGTGCTTAAAATGGCTCCCTGCTGTGCTTAGGGACGGATTCATTGCTATACAGGCAGTGAAAATGGCTGCCGTATGGAGGATCTTCGCTGGACAGTGAGTTTTTACCCCACTGGAACGCACTGAATGGTTTTCAATGGGGTTTTTAATTTCGCTTTATGATGTTTTTGCTTAACGGCGATTTTCCTAGAACGGATTATCATCGTTAAGCGAGGCACCACTGTATATCCGATTCTTCCAGGCCAAGATTTTGCTGACAGAGACCAAACATCAAATGAACCTATTCCCCAAAAGCACTGGAGTCAAAGTTAATAGTATTTTAAAATTTACCCAGGAACATGATGTAGAACATCTTTCCCTGCCTCTTGCAGCAAAAAACACAGTAATAGCAAATCAATTTTTGCTATTATTTTATGTCACCTAAAATCTGCTGTCAGCAGAGATGCACTCTACCTAACGGTAGGGCCAGTCCTATGTTCTCTTTAAAAAGAGACATCCAGAGCTGCTAAAGGAAAGTAAAAACAAGATGTCACATAGAAAAGAAATGCCTCCCGGTGTGTACAGTCACAAAACCAATGCAGTTTCACCAGACCTACATGTGACAGCAGTGTTATTGTGAGAAGTGGCACTTAATCTCTTGTTCTTCAAAGCCAACCTGGTGACAGCAGCTTCGATGGAGACAGGAAAACCTAGCACATCCTGCAATAAAACACTAATGAAAATAAATTGATATGTATTTGCCCATATGCCGAGGAGCATGTGGTTAATGTGTTTAGACAACACTAACAAAGTTAAGCCTCCGCTAGATTTGTTGTGTGATGGATAAAGACCATACTCAACAGAAAATCAGGGTTGACAGTAATTTTAGGTCTACAACTGCTGCTTGAGATCTGTATGTATTTTTAAGGCATTCTAATGTTTAAAATTTTGTCTTGTTTTGGAGTGATAACATTTCATAATTTGCCACCAAGTGCTCCTGGGATCAAACTGGTAACCCTGTGGATGAATGAGTCAGTTCCTCCTGTCTACACTAATAACTGAATAAGGAAAATAGAGGCAAATCAATTCTCCTTCTTTCATGTCAGAAGCAATCAAGTGCTGTTGTTGCCCAAGATATGCCAAAATGTGTTCACTATCTTCACATTCACCTGGGAGGCTCCTTCCATGTCCCTTGGCAAATCAACCTGGGGCTCTAATCAACTCCCCAGTGACACTCAATCCCATCAGATTTCCTGATACAAGACACTTAGGAAGACTATGTTCTTTAGTCAGAATTCTATGTATGCACCCTGTTTCCCCAAAAATAAGACCTAACCTGATAATAAGCCCTAGTATGATTTTTCAGGATGCTTGTAATATAAGCCCTACCCCCAAAATAAGCCCCAGTTAAGTGAAACCCTGCCCTCCACCCTTGTGCAGCAACTGGAAGAAGATGACATAACTGTATTGCAATAAATGCAGATTGTTGTACATGAAAAAAATAAAACATCCCCTGAAATTAAGCCCTAACGCACCTATTGGAGCAAAAATTAATATAAGACCCTGTCTTATTTTCAGGGAAACACGGTATGTATGTATGTATGTATGTATGTATGTATGTATGTATGTATGTATGTATGTATGTATGTATGTATGTATGTATGTATGTATGTATGTATGTATGTATGTATGTATGTATGTATGTATGTATGTATGTATGTATGTGATTGTGCAGGGACAACTGGATAAGTTATCTTGCCTCCAGCATGGATATTGCATGGATTACAAAACTGGGTGTGTGAGCAGATGTGGTCCCAAATTATGTGAAGAGGAGCCCACAGCAGAGAAAAACTACAAGGCAACTGGTCTTCCGTATGTGGTTTTTCTCCAACTTGACTTGGGCCCTTCAATCCAAGAAGAGCCATCACTACACCTGATTCCCTTTATGTCCTGGGAGATGAGACTATCAGTTTTCTTCCCACTCCAGCATGCACCTATGGGCAGACAATTCAGCCCAATCCCACTCACATTTGCCATAACTTTCAAAAAGATGCCTTTATCATTCTATTTCTCTTAACTGTGATTGAACAATAGAAGTATCTGTTAAACTTACTCCATTCCTCTTTTAGTGGTTAATGCAAAAGAGGTACTGATCTGGTTTACTTTTATTTGAATTTGCAGTTGCATCTGCATTTGCAAGAAAGTGCTGCAGTGAGAAATGCTCCTATTCAGGATACTAGCAAGCCACACGTTTTTTCAGAATATTCCATTTGACTCCAGCTCACCTCCAAAAGTGAGGCAGCATTCCTGGCCATAGGCTTCAATGGGCTAGTTTTATGAGGCTAAAATTCATCTTTAATAAATCCCAAAGACATCAAAGAAAGCCATGGGATTCTTACACAATACAAAAGTGGGAGCAGGTGATACCTTTATTAGACTACCCCCAAAAAAAGTAACCTCTGAGCTTTCGTGTCATGCACAATTGGGTATTACATTACATTCCAGCTCCTCAAATAAAGAATCACCACATTTAGCCTTCCTTTGAGATTGTGAGTTTCTACTGGCTGAGCTCCTTCTCCGCCTTTTGCCATCAGTCACAGATAAATTCCTTCACAAATCTGCTAGCTTGCACAACGTTATATGTTGCAGTACAACTCCCATCATCAATAGCTAATAAGGGCAACAGAGGGCAGTGGGAAAGGCTAAGGCAGTGCCTGTTTCTGATTTTCCATATATCAATCAAACCAAGTACCCTCCCTCCACCCTGCAAAAGCAACACAAAACAACACACAGGGATCTTTTTATGCTTTGAAACTGGAACCGTGCACTTTCCGTGTCTCCCCCTTTGACTCTCTTTCCCTTTTGCTTCTTCACAGTCCTATTCCATTGACCATTTCTAAGAGATGCTTTCCACAGTTTCTCCTCTGTTGAAGACGGAAGCACTAGCATTGCAAGTGGGCATTGCAAGACCTACTCCATCCTCCTTTGCATTTTGTTTGTCTTCACTTGCTCATCAAAGGGTGTTTGGGGTGGGGTGGAGTGAGGAATGGATTGCCCTGTCTCTCTTCTTTCATGCCCTTGTCCTTCACCCTCTCCATCTCCTCTCCACCCCCACGGCTATAAAACAGTTCAGTCCGGCCCGACTGAAAACCGAGACAAAAGCTCCCCGTCTTCCTTCCCTCCTTCCCTCCCCGACTCCCTATTTTCCATTCAACCAAAGTGGGACACTTAGAAGCAACAGTCCAGGAGCTACAAGTAGGCCAGACAGGAATAAACACAGCAGACAAAGAATATCCTGTCCACTCGGGAGAGAAGCTAAAGAAAGAGTGATGTCTCCATTAAAATTCAAGGCAGGGAAGCGGCATGCAGCCTGTCAACAGCCTGGCTAATAAAATAAAAATGGGGGTGGGGGGTCGGAGAGGAAAGGAAGGAATGCTTGCTATAGAGAATGAAGGAAAATGCAGATAGACCTGAAAGCCACCAGCCAAGGCACTCTGAAATTTAAAATGTTCACTTATCAGGTCAAAGCAAACAAAGGGCAAATTGGAAGAAACTTCTACATGCATGGGAGGGTGCTTCAACCTGGTACTCCCCATGCAGGCCATAATCCACAGTTTTGCTGTGCCACAAATCCGCATGCAGGGTGCATACATTTTGTCTGTGATCCAGCAGTCCACAAGCCATAGGAATCTCTCTCTCTCTCTCTCTCTCTCTCTCTCTCTCTCTCTCTGTGTGTGTGTGTGTGTGTGTGTGTGCGCGCACGTGCACACACACTTAATCTCCCTGTTCAAGGAGTCTTCCTTAGCAGTAGCCAGCAATGCTGAGTCAAACTTGAAGCTGGCATTTTTTGCATGCAAAACATGCACTATGCCACTGAATTATGACCCTCCCCTACATGCCTAAGCAGCTTTGAAAGCTCTGCACTGTGCAATGAACAAAAGAAAAGAAAACAAAGCTTTTATAGAATTCCCTTTTTCATGGAGGTACAGTATATCTATGCAGAATTACTCGATGCCTCCCTGTTCTCTTTCATGGATGTACGTAGTACGTTTGCGTAGAATTAACTACACAGAGCTAGCATACAGCAACAGTACTTCTTAGACATGAATTCATGAGAGAGGGGGAAGATGATGCTTGCTCTGTCCACCATCACCCGAGAAGAAAGAGTGCTCTGCTGATTAACGTCTCTAGGCCAGTGAATGTTACCAACTCCTGCAAGTGGCAAACTCCCCTGCTTTCCCCAAAAACTTTGCTACTGCTGTTATTTGTCTCTTTCTGTTTCTAACTAGCTAAGGGAAAACAAATATGGTACCTTTTTTAAAAAGAGAATGGTAATGAAATTATTTCTTAACTGTTTTATTATTTATGCCTTATCTACTTCGTGCTTCTTAGGTTAATGACGTTTGTTATATTATTGTTACTTTGTTACTGATGCTTCATGTTTGATTTATTCACTGCGAACCTGATCTCAGTTCAGTGAGAATTTATTGTTAGTTTTCTGTCTTGATTTGTTATGAACCATTGGAAGTGTACTGTTTTTGGAAAAGCAATATGTAAATTAATTCACTGATTGACTCTTGATTGCCATCCCCACTCTCATTCTTCATGTTCAGTTTAAAATCTGAATACAGCCCAAAGCATATCAAATTACAGACATAAAGTACTCTTTCTGGGTGATCACGGCACCCTGCTTTTTCAAAGATCCCAGTAACACAAAAGGAGATCTGGATGCGTGCAGCTACGTATGTGTGAGAGGGGTGGGGAAGTTATAACTTTCTAGATGTATTAGATTTCAACTCCCAGAAGCTCCAGATAGCACAGGAAGATGGGAGCTATAGTTCAAAACAGAGCAACACTGGGGCCAAAGGCTTTTCACCCTCCTTCTGTGATGACATAAGTTTGTAGAAATTGACACATGATCTGTCTCCATCCACTTCAAATGCATTTAGTTACATCCAAATAGGGCCAATGCTAGGGACAGAGGTTGGTTTAACAAACTACAAATGCTTTTTGGAAATTGGTAAAGGTAAAGGTTCCCCTTGACAATTCGTCCAGTCGTGTCCGACTCTAGGGGGCGGTGCTCATCTCTGTTTCCAACCCACAGAGCCAGCGTTTGTCCGAAGGCAATCTTCTGTGGTCACGTGGCCAGTACGACTAGACACGGAACACCGTTACCTTCCCACCGTGGTGGTAGCTATTTATCTACTCGCATTTTGCATTTTGCATGCTTTCAAACCGCTAGGTTGGCGGGAGCTGGGACAAACAACGGGGGCTCACTCTGACGCATGGATTTGATCTTACAACTGCAGGTCTTCTAACTTTGCAGCACAAACACAAAGGTTTCTGCGGTTTAACCTGCAGCGCCACAACGTCCCTCACTTTTGGAAATTAGATGAATGCAAAGTGTTTCATCCTTCACAGAAGTGAAATCAGATGCCAGGTTTTACTTGAAACTCACCTGTCTTCATAGAATCAAGTCTTTGCAATCAGCGACATGTTGATGACTAGAGCAACTAGCGTCAATAATATATTTTTAGATGTACATTTCTGGCATTTGGGATGCAGAATTAGTATTCTCTTGACAGGGACCAAAGGAGCAATAGAATTTAGAAGTGAAAATAAAGTGCAATTGACATATTACTGCAGGAGCAGGAAAGCTATGGGAAATGTGATGAATGGCAGGGAACAGTGTGGTATATAGAAATCTATCTTCTTACTAAATCCTATTTAAAGTATCTTTGCTTTTGAAATACACAACTTGAAACATCTACCTATCTCTGTAAGAATGCAGTGGTTACAATCATCAGTGCAAATTGATTTCTGGGGGTGGGAATTGTTTCTGCTTTCATACCAGACTTTGCATTTAAAAGTAAGATCACCATGAATTGGGAAATTCTTTCGGTGAGCTCATGTCACCATTCATCACAAGATGTTCAGAAGTCGGGAAACTGGCAGAGACCTACGAACATACCGAAAAGGATGCCACCCAAAGAACCTCTTACCTCACGAAAATATAGCAGATTTCCAATAAAAGGTAAAGGAGGTGGGTGACGGATGCCTGCTTTTTCTAGCCGGGAGAATCCAGAGATGGAATACCTGTAAAAAGAGCAAAATAAATAAGGCTTGAAAAAGCTGTGCTTTCACTTTTCTATAGGCAAATTTCTATTTTGATTGACTGGTTGATTGATGACTGTGTAGATGTTTTTTCTTGGGCCCATTACACAGCTGAAATCTTCCCAAAGTAAATTTACAATATAGGATGGCAAAAGTAACATTTAAAAAACAATTTACAGTGGTGCCTCGCATAACGATTTTAATTGGTTCCAAAAAAAAACGTTATGTGAAACATCGTTATGTGAAACACCATTTTCCATAGGAATGCATTGGAAACCGGTTAATCCGTTCCAATAGGCACGGATTGCCGTCCTTAAGTGAAAAAACCCATAGGAAACATCCTTAAACGATACAATGTTTCCTCCATTGGAATGTATTGAAGCTGACTCAATGCATTTCAAAGGCTTTGCGAAGTCAATTTTTGCAAATTTAAGTGTGTCATAAAAGGGTCAAAAATGGTTTTAAATGCTTGGATTAGCTTCTGCACCCTCTAAAACGGATGCAAAGGTTAATTTGGCTTTGATCTGACTTTTCGTTAATTTATGGTGAATTTTTTCCCCCCAACTTTTGACAGCTGTCAAAATCTGACAGCTCCATTGTTTCCTATGGGGGAAGAAAAATTCACAAAAAATTAACGAAGACTCAGCAACTGTTCTAAATGCTTGGGTTCGTTAGAGGACCCCCTAAGTCGTGTGCAAACCTGATTTGGCTTTGATCTGAACTTTCGTTAATTTATGGTGAATTGTTTTCTCCCCCATAGGAAAGCATGGAGCTGTCCAATTTTGACAGGTCCATTGGTTCCTATGGGCCAAAAAAAAAAATTCACCATAAATTAACGAAAAGTCAGATCAAAGCCAAATCAGGTTTGTACATGACTTAGGGGGTCCTCTAACGAATCCACGCATTTAGAACCGTTTTTGACCCTTCTAAGACACTTTTTAAATTGAAAAAAGAAACATCGTTAAGTGAAGCAGGGGACCTAAAATCGCATTCGTTATGCGAAGCATGGTCCCAAACTTCGCTAAGCGAAAATCGCCCATAGGAAACATCGTTATACAGTGCATATTATTTTCTAAAAAAACACATCGTTATGCGAATTCATCGCTAAACGAGGCACTCGTTAAGCGAGGCACCACTGTACATTTAAACAAATCTGAAACAAACCAGTTGAAACTAAATGTGTGTTTCTTTTCACATTAAAAAGCCCCAAGATTAAGATGAGGAAAACTCTGGAAACCAACCAATATAGCAAAAGTATGAAATCTACAGCTTGGCGTATGACTTTTCTAAAAGTACTGTAATTCATTACTTGTCCACCTTTTCTCTTTTATAAGTAGCTCATTATCATTACTCCTTATTTGTTCTTTAAAAAGTAACTTGATACCTATTTTCAAAATATAAAAAGCAACACTTTAGAATGTAAAAGCTGCTCAAAATCACCCAAAAAAGGCCATTAAAAAGCAACTTCCTAGGAGTAATAAGTAAACACAGTTCCTTACACACACAAAAAAACCCTTAACAGCACCAGACATTATGTTAACTTTTTAGAAATAATAACAGAGGTAGGAACATTATTGCTGGACAGCTCAGGGGTTTAGGTATGGTTGGGAGTTCAGTTCCTCATGGTGCCTCCTTGACAACGACTGGACTCGATTATCCATCGGGTCCCTTTCAGCTCTGCAATTCTAAGATTATTATTATTATTAACAATAAAGGAACATGATATGGGCAGGAGCTACTTTTAGCTTTTGGCTTTCTCTGCATCGAATGGCAAATTTCCATGGGCCAGATAGGTTTTCTCAGAAACCAAACAGACCTTCTAATTGTGTGAAGTCAGATTTCTACAAGCCACAAAATTCCATGCCATGTATTGTGGTTCCATTAATCTCAGTATTCCTGCATTTGCTATCAACAATGAGTGACCGTACTAGATACAAGGAGCACAGTTACATGTAGCATATTAATGTATTTGTAAGTGCTGTTGAAATTTCCCTCCTGCGGGTTGCAGTATAAGACAGGACCGGCATCTGTCAGGAACGTTATATTAGATGTTGATTCAGGTTTGGTTATTTCCTTCTCTCAAAAATAAAAGACTGATACTTGAGTACAGTACATGCACTCAAGCTCCAGAGACATTCTGTCAAAATTAGATCCTTAGAACTCTAGCATTCTTGGATTGCTCCAACTCTGTTCACTGTGATGATGAATGATTTCCACACAGTAATTATCTCAGGGGAGAGTACAGCATATTTATCTTATAAGATAATTCTACTGAGGAGAGAGGAAACCATTGGTGGTTCTCACTATTTTCATATGGTTTTTAAGCTGAACTGATAATCATTTTATTTTATCTCTAGTGCAAGGAAAAGTCTGTGCTCCTTTGAATTATTTCCAAATAACTGTTTAAAAATAAATCATGTGTTATAATTGTTTTTAATTTCTGTAGATTGTATCAATTTTGTTTATCACCCAGAGATGAGTTGTTGATTGCTAGTCACATAAATATAATTAAGCAATATGCAATTATCAAACATGATCATAATAGCCATATAAATTAGAAAAAAATAAGCCACTACCAAACGCAGAGGTGAGGAATTCCTTTTCCCATTTATTGCCTTTCTTCATATCCAGAGGAACTAAAAATCTTCCGTTTGTCACATTATATCAGTATAAATAAATAAAAATAACAGTAGGGTGAACAGGTGTGAAAGGCACCCTTTTAAATGGTAAAGTTAACTTTTGTAGGAAAAGCAATATAGTAATTTCTAGTAGTGATGAAACTACTAATTTGTCTTCCAGGTGTTTTAAAACTGGAACAATTTGGGGCAAATTCTCTGGAATTTCTCTAGCAGCACAAAAACCAAAAATTCTGCCATTGTACCTTGCAACTCTGGCAGATGTGCACACTAAATGACTGCTCAGCTAATAATAAGCAAATTAAAACAAAACAACATTTTGAGAATTGAAACTATCTCAAGGTTATCTACATTACAGTGCAATGAATAATACAGTACCACTGGATAAAGTAGAGTGCAGTAATTGTATCTTTTCTGCCAACTTCTATGATACTTTTACTCAGCACAGACAGGCCAGTAGAAAGTTTTTAATTAGCAGCAATCTGCTACTGCTAGTGACTCTAGAACAGGATAATGGCCATCTAAACATGAAGGTTAAGAAAATCAAGATCTTGGCAATCATTAAAAGTCACGCAACCCAAAAAATGCAGCTAAGATCCAAAATAAAAGACGGGTGCATGCTGACAAATGCAGACAACTTGGAATTAAGTAGCATGGAAGGTTTAATCATAGCAATGCAGTAAAGTTAGAATCAAGATGAGCAGCCTATTTAAAAGAAAGAATCTTGTGCAGAACAAAAACTTTAAATTGGCCATGAGTATATCCATTGTATAGTATTGTGGAATCTGTCTTTTACTGCATGGCACAGACTTTGAAACTGGCTAATATAAAAAAAAAGACAGAAATGTTTGAAATGAGCACTTAACACGGTATGTTCAAATTTTCTTGAACTGAGAAGATGACCAGTAAAGTATTGCTAAGAAAAACAAATAAAGACTAGGAAATCATAAAATACATACAGCACCATGCAGAAAACAAGAATTTTTTGGTCATTTAATGAGAAAAGTACAAGTAGAACATCCGTTTTGACTCTTGTCTTGTTCCAAAGGGGAAACAGTGTTTAGCCTGGTGCATGCAGAATAATGAAGGCAATAAGGGGGCTGCTGTCCGAGATAGATAAAGAGGTGGGAAAGGAACACATTAAATGAACTGATTTAAGCTGGAATGTCTCCAGAGCAGGGTGACCAAGAGGGTGAAAGGTCTGAAAAGCAAGCTAATGAAAAATACTTGAAGGAGCTGCATGTGTGTTGCCTGGAGAAGAGAAGTCTGAGAGGCAATATAATGGCCATCTTCAAAATATTTGAAGGGCTGTCACATAAGAGCATGGAGCAAGCTCAGTATCAAATTACAAGAAAGGAGGTTTCAACCAAACATTGAGAAAAACACTGAGATGCTTGGCCACGGAAAGAACTATGTTGGAAGGTGATGGGTTCTCCTTGGGATGAGGTTTCTAAACAAAGTTGGGTGGCAGTTTGTCAAGGGCTCTTTCACTGTGGATTTCCTGCTTTATCAGGGGTTGGACTTGGTGACCTTGATTCTGTCATTCTAGATCTCATGTCAAAGCCACATAAAATACAGCTGGCATCACATACAAATTACAGAAATAACCACAGCTTTCAAAGCAGCAGAGAAAATGGGGTAAACAAACATCTGTCAAGTTTTCCCTGTTCCATTCAATGTGTGTTTTAATTAATATATTGTCAACCATCAGTTCCTTTGGGGCTGCCTGTGCTAAAAATACAAACATTACTTATTCATCTCTGTTATGCCAGAGATATACTAGGTGCTTAAATACCAGGTGCTGGATGGTAAATACTAGGTGCTAAATATCATCAGCTAATTCCAGAAAATAGATTTTTCACACATCCTTCAATCTCTGCAAGAGGAAAAGAGGCATGTTTGCCTAATGCATATGATTTTTTAAAAAAGAAAACATTACAGCATTACACAATTTGAGAGTGAACAAATCCAGCTGAACTAGCCATTATGGTTAAGTCTGGAAATCAATCCACCAAATATTTTGAACTATTTTATTTCTGCAATGAAGAAATCGCATGTAATGTCGGGCTTTCCAGAATGAAACAGATCTCATTTTCTAAAAATTAAAGTTCAGGAACATTAAATTTCTGTAGGCTAGCCAACCTGGAGTCTTCAGTACTCTACTGTAATACACAACCTTGCACCAGCTTGATCAGCAAAATTTGTCAAGGGAAAATCTTATGTCAGAACAAATTGTATACCAGCCAACAAGCAAGACATGGAGCTTAAACAGACATTGCAAGACATTACATTACAAAATAGGCAGCAGGCACATGGCAAAGCACAGTGAAACAGCAGCCAGAATCCTACTGGGATCTCACTGTGATGTAAGTGAAATCTGTGAAGTCACAGCAACAAATCACAGCTAATAGACAAGGTTCCAATTAGGTTACTGATTGTATATGTGGATGCAAGACTGACTGGTTCACGACCAGGCATACAACCAACACCTTGCTAATTCCCTAAAAACTGCTGCAATTACTTCCTTTCTCTATAAGATTCTGGCCTATGTCACTTAACACATGAAGAAAGGAGAGGGAGAAGAAATAGAGTGCAGACAAAGCTGACCCTATCAAAAAGCTGAGTAAGGCAGTTACTCAGAAGTGGGGTTACAAGGAGTAGCAAATTGTGCCACTCCTTGGGAAGACCCCCACCAGCATCTCATCTCCTTTCTCATTGTTTCAGTTTATGTTGGCTACTTCTGTTCTGGCTTTCCTTTTGTGCCCCCTCTCCATACTATATCATCACTATTGCCATTCCTCCCCCTTATAAAGATGTGTCAGCCACTTTAAGCAGTCTCTGCCTTAGAGACATAGAATCATAGAATAATGAAGTTAGAAGGGACCTATAAGGCCATCAGGTCCAACCCCCTGCTCGATGCAGGAATACAAATCAAAGCATATCCGCCAGGTGGTTGGCTTAATTTATCTTGAATGCCTCCACTGTTGGAGTACTCACTACCTCTCAAAGTTATTGATTCCATTGCTGTACTGCTCTAACAGTTAGGAAGTTTTTCCTGATATTTAATCGAAATCTGGCTTCCTGTAACTTGAGCCCATTGCTGGTGCTCCGCACTCTGAGATGATCCGAGAACAGATCCTGCCCCTCCTCTGAATGACAGTCTTTCAAGTATTTGAAAAGTACTATCTTTTCTCCCCTCAGTCTTCTTTTCCCAAGGCTAACCAGTCTGAGTTCTTTCAGTCTTGCCTCACAGGGCTTGGTTTTCAGCCCCCTGATCATCCTTGTTGCCCTCCTCTGAACTTGTTCCAATAAAAATTTTCAAGAGTACTGTACAGGACCCAGGACTGAGCCCTGGAGCACCCCATGTTACTTCCTCACAGTCTGAAAACGAGCCATTAATCATCACCCTCTGAGTACAATTCTGTGGCCAACTGTGTATCCACCTGAAAATTGTTCTTTCAAACCCAAACCTACTTAGCTTGCTAATCAGAGTATCACAGGGCACTTTGTCAAAGTCTTTGCTGAAGTCAAGATATACTATCTACAGGATTTCCTCTGTCTATCAGGGAAGCTACCCGTTCAAAAAATGAGATCAGATTAGCCTTTATGCAGAGCTGGAGCTTTGCCTAAAGACATGTTGGCTGAAGCTGCTACTTTTCTGCATGAAAAGTAGGAGATGTGGGCAGTACGGCCTTGAAAGCAGGAGGAGGAGGAGAAGGGGCTAGGAGGTGGCATCAGCAGATGATGATAGGTGGTGAAAGCACTACTTCTCCCACCCAGGCTAGTAGGGAGGATTAAGCCACCAATGAGTAGAAGCAGCTAGCTAAGGCCACACCCTAGTTTTTGAATAACTAAACTATGGAAATATCAAGGTCAGATGAGACTGTCAAAGTAGGAACTTATGTCACAAGCAGCTATGTAACCTGTATATTCCAGAATGCAGTACCTAAAATATTTTAAAAAAGAGAAAAGAATACACAATCTTCCTATCATACTTCCAAAAGCGTACACATAGCACAATTTCTGCTTTGTTAATTTCGGGGTGTTTTTCTTCTGTTGTATGTGCCCTTACTTTAGAAAGGAGGAGATGAAATGTATTATGCATTGAATGATGATATTTGGGCTATTTTTTCCAAGTTTAAAATGTAATTTCATGAAGCAGTGTAAAATTTCATAACATTTTTTCATCATGTAATTACATGCTTTAATGATGTAATTTGACATCTTAATTGCATAATTAAAAGGACATGATGTTTCAGCTTAATTAGACATCCTCATCATTATGCAAGTTCATATGCTAGCGCTGCAATCCCTCTTTCCAAACAGAGAAAAAGTGCTTGTAGACACAGCTTTCACCATTTCTACATATCAATAGGATGAATGGATTCCCATACGAATACATAAAGACACACATATAAACAGAAGGAAACACCTGCCCCTATAATATGGTTGACTGGCATCTTTTCCATTACTGTAAGTGGAGTGGTCCTATATGCTGCCATTCCATAGAAACAACAGAGGCCTCACATCTGTTAAAAACATCCCTCTTTTACTCAGGCATAGGAAACTGTTTATGATCCCAAAGAAGCTCCTCATATTGAACTGCTCAGGGACCTATAATAAATGTTGGTGCTAGCAAGACTAGAACAGCCTTAAAACCATCATAAAAACGAACTTCAAAAACATCAAAACAAATTCAACCGTTTCTGCAAAGACAGAAGAGCAAACACAGGGAACAAAATCAAACAAAATTAAACTAAATAGTTATCCAAACCAAACTTAAAGATCAAGAAAAAGAAATGCTTCTGTATATATTAAAGGTGTGCAGATTTGTGTTTTGGATGCAGCATGAGGAATTCTGGAAGCTGTCTTCCAAAAACACAGCTCTACATACGCCTACCATATACGTATCCACATATTCACGAACATAAAAATGCTGTAGGCACAAACACGGAAAAGCTAATGAAGTGAGGGAATTCCTCTCCTGGGGAAGAATTCAATCCATGATCTTGGGCAGAGGTGTAAAATTTCTGAAAATTTCCATTTTCATCTGGGAAAATAACAGGGCGAGAAAGGTCTCTTTTTTCCTGGAAAAAAATGTATGTATGTAAAGCTGTTTTGACTGGATCGACTGAGAAACAGAAGATCCAATTTTTTTTCCCAGAAAAGAAATGTTTCCCTGTTTTTCCTGGGGGGAAAAAATGGAAATTTTCAGAAATTTTGCATTTCTAACTTTGGGGTAACAAATGTAAAGATCCTGCATTTTACTAACTTAGTTTTCACTTTGAATATCAGCATACAAGGCTGGTTCAAATTACTGTACTGTCACTGCAATGGCTTGACCTCTTTCTCTCTCTCTCTCTCTCTCTCTCTCTCTCTCTCTCTCTCTCTCTCACACACACACACACACACACACACACACACACACACACACACACACACGCACGCACGCACGCACGCACGCACGCACGCACGCACGCACTTTAAGGTGTACCCAAATCTCTGGCCCAATCTGTGTAAGCAATTATCTTCCAATATATTTGCTACAAAGAATCAGTCCCAATGCTTCAACTAGAGGAAAGGATGAGAGCCGAAAAAGAGCAAAGTAAAATCTTTTAACGGAAGCCAGCAAAACACTTATTTATGATACAGCCAAATGTTTAGGTAAGAGCAAGCACTTTTTTAAAAAAATGTTTTTTTTTATTTCTCTCATTTATTTGACTCACATCCTGTCCTTCTCTAAGAACTGGGCCTCCAGCAGTTAACAACAAGGAAATACAAATTAAAAAAAACAGATGAAAGCAGATACACCTAAAGCCAGTAAGTTATCATGGTAAACACAATTAAATGAATTGTGGCATTAAGATATTGTTGAATTGTGTATCTTTAAAAACACATCCACCCACCCATCACCAATCTGTCAAAAAGCCACTATCTCAGCAGCCAGTCCTTTGCAGTAAGGCTGTGTAAATAAAAAGGTCTTTGTCTGCAAATGGAAGAACAATAAGTGGTGGTGGTGTGTGTAAGCCTAGCCCTCCTTGCTTAGGCATCGTCTAGGACAGTGTTTCCCAACCTTAGGTTCCCAGATGTTCTTGGACTACAACCCCCAGAAATCCTGGCCAGCACAGCTAGTGGTGAAGGCTTCTGGGAGTTTTAGTCCAAGAACATCTGGGGACCCCAGGGTTGGGAACCACTGGTCTAGGAGTTCAATGATCAAGAGCAGTCACAAACAAGGTCCTCTCTCGTGACCTCAACCAACATGTCTGTGAAGGTGGTGTGAGTCAAGAGACTTGTAGCCTGGTATCTAGAATGGTATATTTCCAGTGCTATGCTCTTTCCCATTGACATGCATCTAAATCACTAGTCCATACATTGGGAACTAGTAATTTTAACGTGTGTCAGTGGGAAAAAGCATAGCACTAGGAATATACCATTCTCAAGAGGGACTGTCATCTCTGTCACTCATTTGAACTGAACAGGCAATAGTTTCTAGTGAGATATACTGAACAGAGAGAGGAAAAGAATCAATCTGTAGTTCCAAACAGCAGTTAATTTTTTTAAATTCTTTTACATCCTGTCTTTCTCTAAGAACTAGGACTCAAGGTGGCTTACAATATGATTTTCAAAATGGATAAAGTTAAAACTACACTTATTTATAATATTATAAGACAATTTAACAAAATGACCATGTTCCTTGACCAGATTTCTCTTAGTAGGTTCTGTCTACAACACCAACTTATTTTGGCTTTATTCCTGTTTTATCAATTCCTCTTTCACAGGAAATTTTGTTTCAGATTTTAACTTCTGATAAACAATATTTTCCATGTGCAAGATGCCATGAACATGAATCTCCATTTTCCAATGATTATTGGAGATATTTTGCTTTGTGTAACACCATCATTACTATATGCACAGAGATTGTCCTACTTTGGATACATCATGAGAAGGTAAGATTATTAGTAAAAGACAATAGTGTTGGGAAAATATGGAAGCAGCAGAAAAAGAGGAAGACCAAATATGCGAAGGATTGACTTCCTAAATGAAACCACAGGCTTGAGTTTACAACAGTTGAATAGGGTTGCTGAGGATAGGGCATTTTGGAGTTCACTCATTTATAGTATTCCCATGAGTCAGAGGCAACTTGATGACATATAACAACAAATTATCTGCACTGCCTGCAACGAGATTCTTTTGCCCTTGAAAAAGCAGCTCATTTGGATGAAGCTGCTCCATTCTTACACTCACCCTGTTTTCTATCATCCTAAACAACTGACAGAACATGGCATTACATTTACTTCTTATCTCAAACATGACAGAGAATGCCAGACAGCCCACTGCTTGTGGGTTCCTCACTTTTGGTGCACGTTTCCACATAGCTCCATTACTGTGGTTAACATCAATCTGACACTAGGGTAGAAAATGTCGTCCTGTTATTTCTCAGAAGATGACATGACAGCCTAGGCCCCTATCACTCTCAGCATGAATGTGTTTCACCCTGCTTTTGAAAGATATTACATATATCTTGTTCCTAAGGAGGATTCCAATGGCTGAAGAACACAGCACATGGCGGGCTTGAAAGTCGGACCTCTTAGGCCCTGTTCAGTTGTCCTTTATGTTTTGAGCATGACTCTGTTGCATTTCTGTTTTATTCAGTGGAGGCATTTCAGGGTGCCTACACTTGTATTTAGCTTGTAATGACATATTATAGCCCTGCCATACAGAATCGTCTAGTTTCTGAGGATCTTCCAGACTTTAATTGGCCATATCTCTCTGTTTTTCATTTTTTTAAAAAATGTTTTGGCATTGTTGAAATGTAACATAATGCAAACAATATGAATCAATTAAGTCTGGGAGAAGAGAACAGACTTTAAATGGTCAGTCTCGTATTATGGACTGGCCGTATATACAACAGATTTTGTTTTCCTTTAGATGTTTCAGGGGTTTTGTCAGAGGCCCCAGAGGACACACCATAGGCTCTGATGGGCTGTATATTGCAACTATTACTTATGGGAAAAGCAAATTGTGCTGTAACAGCGAGGTTTGGTCACGTGTGATTACATCTGAAACCAAATCAGAGTGAGGATAAAGTTCCCCAATATTCTTCTAACGCTGGATTCAGTAAAAGGAGGAGGCTAAGGACACTTATGGGAGCAAACCAAAAGCACAAACACGCCACAAAGAAAAGGGGGGAAATGGTGATTGAGGATGATGTGCTAGAACACTTTCCCACTGAGACATTCCTGAAGGGCTCTTTAAACCAAAATGCTTCCACAAACAACTTCTCTCTTGGTCCTGTTGTTTGAGCAGAGATGGTAGAGTTTTGATGTAGGTTGTATGCACCATATACAGTATTATAAAAGAATACTCTTAGCTAAGGTCTGCCTCTTTTTTTCTTTCCAACCCATTACGCTTTTTCTCTGCTTCTCTTACCCTTCTCACCTGATGGAAAACAGCACTTTCCAATGGAGGGAGGGGACATCTGGAAGCAGATTAGCTAAAATACTTTTCTCCTAAGGAGAGAGCTAAAGAGGTTCTCTCTCTCTCTCTCCTTTTAAAAAAATAATTAGGGCTTCTGGCACATTGGCAAGTACAAGGCTGAGCCATCTCTCACTGGATGCACCCCTGGTTTATGAAACAGAGCAAACAGGAGCAATGACTCAGTGGTGTTTATGAAACAACAGATTCGTCATCTGAAGTTGATGTTATTCCTATTGTTTATGTTAGCAAGCTGCAGCTGGTGATGATAAGCCGGTATAAAGGGTAATTGGGTACAGCTCTGCTAGATTACCAGTGTCGGGAGATCAAATATATTCTGACAGGCTGTTGAACTGAAAAACAATGGGCAGCTGGCAAGTGCCCAGAATTCACTGTGTTTATATTTTGTCTGTCCTCCATGGAAGAGCTTGGAAAAGTTACATTTCTGGAGAACAACTCTCAGATTTGTCCTAAATGGCATGGCTATGTTGACTGGGAAGTTCTGGGGGTAGTAGTCCAAAAAAGCTACTTTTTCCAAGTTCTACTCAAAAGGTCTTACAGCAACTCTATGAGAGGCATTCTGTATTTCTTCCCTCATTCTGTGCTCTATGCTTCAGTATTGGCAGTACTCTATGTAGTTCTTTTTTCATTCTTAAGGCTAAGTATGCCAAAAACAAGAGGTATTCGGTAAAGCATGGAGGGCTAAGAATGTGGTTTTTGCTGCTTCAGGTTTATTCAGAAGAATACAAAGTCTAGTCTACCTGCAACAGAATGAATTAGGAAGGTGACTGGAGAATCACTGTAGGTAGGGACTCCAATTAAAACAAAAACAGCCAATCTCTTTCACAAGACTATAAGTTGGTATGAAACCGACACAGCAAAATGTGAACTGGACTTTCTCTTCCCAATGTGCTAGGAAGTAGAATTTGCAGGGAATTTTAGGAAACTACCATGAATAGCATTCAGAAACAACCTGTCTTACTTATACCCTGTGAAATCAATCCTACCAGTTTGCTTTGCATAATCTTCTCCAGTGTCTGAGACACAGACAAATGATGGCTGGGGATGACTGAAAAACAGGCATCATCCTGTAAGTTTACTGGATAGGTGGAGATAGGAAAGTGCACCTCAAAGTCTTCATCTTGTCCAGTGCTTCCCAACCTTCGTCGCCCAGATGTTCCTGGACTAAATCTCCCAGACACCTTTACCACTAACTGTGTGGGCTGGGATTTCTGGAAGTTGTAATCCAATAACATCTGGGGACCTCAGGCTGGAAACCACTGATCTAGACCAACATCTCCAGATGCTATTGGACGAAAACTCCCAAAAGCCTTCACCACTAGCTGCGCTGGCCAGGATTTCCAGGAGTTGTGGTCCAGGAACATCTGGGGAACCAAGGTTGGAAACCACTAATCTAGTCCATGTTCTGAGAGCCAATCTCACCACTTGAAGACTACTGCTGTAATGACATTCATGCAGTCATTTCATCAAAAATATCTGTGGAGTTGTAACTCTTGCAAACGAATAAGCAAAGCTACGCCAATGAGCAATATTTCTGGGAATGTTAACGTTCCATGAAGATGAGGAACATAACAAGCAATGTAACATGCTAGTTCACATAAAATGATGTAAAGCTTTCACCTTGACTTTTTAGAACAAGAAATTCACCCTGTGTAGATGTAGTTGCAACTAATCTTCAGGGTAGATTTACACCGTCTGTATTTATCCAAGTTTAAATACTCTGATCTATAGGATACCATGAACAACCACCTGGTTATTATCTGCTGACTTGCTGCTTTCATGCCTGGATTAAGAAGTAGCCCCGCCTTTCAAAATGAATGTGACATTTTAAGAACTCCAGTTTACTACAGGTGCATTGAAGAACTAGACTCAATATGAATCCAGCTGTATATTTCTCCCATCACTCCGGTTTTATGTCCTTGTATCCCTAGGACAGTATCAAGTTTTCAAGTTTAAATGTCACAGCGCATTTGAAATATGTCAAAAGCTCTCTCAACGCCCATGGTGTAATTCTTTTTTTACAACAATCCTTGCAATATTGGATAATGAACAAAAATTCCTTAGTGTTTAATTATACTGTAGTCTGTAACTAAGTATGAGAGAGATTCAATGTATTAAGAGTACAGAATAAAGAACAAGCTCAAGGTAACACATTATCGGTTAGGTACTGTCAGGACTGACTTGAGCAGTGGCACTGCAATGAAATGTAAGCTCTCACCATCATGAGAATCCTCATAGCTTTGCCCCTGCAGGGATCAACCATATCGGCAGTTCTAAGCAATTTTCACTTCCATCACCAGGCACAGATCTTTTGAAAGCTAGCAGGTTTCAGGAGGGAGCCACCTTGGAATACTTTGCATTACAATGGGGCAGCTTGTAACAGTATACAGTTGCTGAGAAAAATCCATCCCACTGCTCCCTGACTACCATGAGCAGAGATTGGAACATCACATTTTAAAATGAACACAGTACTTTACAGCAGACGTTTGTTAAGTACCTTTACTCAGTAATCAGTACAAGTAAATGCATGGTGCTATGTGCTATTAATGTGCTGCCTTCACCTTACCAATAAACCAGAAAAATATTTACCCTCTATTTCCCTCTAGTGGCCAATTCTGATAGTGCACAGAGGAAATGTTTATAAAAAGACAAAACAAAGGAATCCTGGAGGATTGATAAGAAAATGGCACAAAAGCTGAGGGGGGGGGGAGTTTTCAAAATGCTTAAAAATCTTCAAACTGAGTTGAATCCATTTTTATAGGGAGAAAAGCAGTACATAAACATGTATAAACTTAAATGTCCTTTTAAAAGGTAACTTTTAAAAGTAACTAAGTGCTAATTGTTACATCTAAAACTAAATTCGCTATTATGGCTATATTGCTAATTACCAAAAACTAATTACTGCCAAGCTCGGATTATTGGAACTAAACTCAGAGAGAAAGGAGTTAGTGCCTGAGGCTGCACAGTCCCGGGATGTCCCCAGAACGGTAAACCACATCTGACTACTCTCTGCTTAGAAAATGGGTGTGTGTGTTCCCCTGTAACTCAGAATGGGATAGCTTAGTGGTTTAGACATTTGACTGCAGAGCCCAAATTTGAGAGTTTGATTCCCCACTGTGTCTCCCGCGAGAAGAACCAGCCTGTGTAGTCATGAGCAAGCTACACTTTCCCAGAATGCCTCCAGAACAAGGAAATAGTAAACCACTCCTCAGAACTCTCTACCTAGAAAAAGCTGGAAAGGATTGCCATAAGTCAGAATCAATATGATGGCATAGAATTATTATTATAAATCGCTCTGAATTAGAATCGCTTCCCTGACTCTATCAGAGGTTGAGAGACCAGGGTTGTATCCGCACAAAAACCTCGCTGTTAAATGTTCCTGCATTTGTGGGTAAGGCAGTGGTGGAACACATTCTCTGTCTACAGATGTGTCGAGACATAAACTCCACATAAACTTTCTCAAGACTGATTCCATGCATAATAGCTTCATACGGCCACACACTGCCTAAGTGAAACAATGCAATGCCCCAGTGCTAGTTGGGTATACAAAGAGAAAGCGAGAAAGAGCACAGAGGTGGCTAAATTTTACAAACACTGATAATCGAAAAGAAAGAGGGACTTTGGGTGTTCAGAATTCATTCTCTTTCGTGTCGTTGGTTCAATATATATTTTTCCTTTTATACAATCTGAACTTGTTCTTAGTCTCCGCAAGGAACACAAACACAAGACTTCCATATGAATGAGCCTTTTTATGTAACTCACAGGTGCCGCTGTGTATCACAGTACATGAGTACTAAATATGGCGCAGGTCCAACACTCCTAGCATATCAGATACATCTTGGGAAAGGATCAGCAGGAAAGAACCAGGAGGCTATTTTAAAAACTGTGCTCAAAAGTAATGCTAACTGCAAATAAAATAATAAAATCTATTTACTATTCCCACCCACCTCTGTATTTAGCTATAGACTAAAAATATCCCATGCATGATATATAGAGCAGCAAGCAGACACTATTAGAAATGCTAACAGATCTCTGAGTCTTTTCAGTCTGTCAATTCCTCCACTGGCTTCGACAGTGGAGGCAGAATGGGAAAAAGTTGCATGACTAAAACTCTTGCACAAACAGCCCATTGCAAACTATAACTGAAAAAACAAGGTTGGAGAGAAAGTAAAGGGTAAACCATGTTCTTGCAGTCTGAGACACATTTTGCAACCTATGTGAACAAACACAAAAATAAAGCCCTACTGGATAAAACCAAAAAGAAGTACTTCCACACCCCTGACTTCAATAGCTTCTAATGTTCACGGACAGAAACCTGGTTGCTTGCAAGAGTGGGTAGCCTGGCAGACTTCAGGTGCTTTGAACTACAACTCCCACAATCCCCAAACAGCATGAACAAGGGTCAGATGTTATAGGAGCTGTAGTCTTAATTTATTGAAAATACCAGGTTAGCTTTCAATATGGCAAGCCAACGTTGGATCTCCAGATTTGCAGGTGGTGAAGAAGGCCAGTAAGGCAGCCAATATAACCAAAAATGCTGTCATTCTAGGCCTGTCGAATTTCCAGAAGAGAAAGTAAAATCAGATCAACCATGCTTAAGTGATGTTGTAGTGAGAATCTCAACTGGGTGCAACTTCTTCTGTCATAATGTAATAGAATGACTATAACCAAGGTTCCCTCTAAAGTGCATGCCTGTGTGCGTGCAACTCCGCCCCAGTCTGCGCAGCGTTCTTCCTCCTCTGTGCACCCACAGCAATAGTTTTCAGCCTGCTTGGTTCAGGTCTCCTCAAAACCCTGCGGGTGGGGGCCCATGCACATGATGAACAGGTCTCTGCACATGATGCGCAGAACCCCACTCAGTGGGGCTGAAAATTAGAGAGAATGTTGATTATAACATGGAAAGAACTACCCACCTCTTAAAATGACGAGATGCCAGTAATGTCTAGCCCCTAACCACACAGAAAACTGGGCTACTTGCCCTTGATAGGGACATAGGACAAGAACTGGGCTTGCCTCCTGGGGTTCAGCTACAGCCAAGATGTTCCCAAGTCAAATGAATAATGTGCAATCATTAAACTGCCTAAACAATGCTGCAATGTACAGCATTTGCTTGAGCATTCCTGAGCTGATGAGACATGATAGATAAAACAAGGTGCAAACACAGGCTAAAAAACGAAACAAAAACCTTAAAAGAACTAAGGGTATACATATATGGCAAAACATTCCTGTTTGCTTCTTAGAATTCAATTGTGCAAACTGTTGTGAAGAAACGATAAGTTACAGCTAGCAAACAACTAGACACCAAGCCTACTTTTACAGAGATAATTGGAATGTAGACACGAAGGTGCATTTACAGGAATTTACTGGTTTATTTGTTTTGTGGGGGTTTTTTTGAACAGTTTCAAGTTCTGACTCCTGTCCTCTGAAGATGCCGGCCACAGAGACTGGTGAAAGGTTAGGAAAAACAACCTCCAGAACATGGCCAAAGAGCCTGAAAAACCCACAACAACCATCAGTTTCAAGTTTTCTGGTCTAGGACCACTATTTTTGCTTTGACTACAACACGCCCAGATTTGAATCCCACAAAACTACATGTAAGCAACAACAACAACAACAAGGCATTTATTTTAAACAGAAATCAGAAAAGGGAAACTAACCCTTGTCAAATACATGCTTTGTATCCAGAAGGTGTCAAGTTCAATTATGTGCATAGGGAAAAAAAGTTGGAAAAGTTACTCTTTTTTATTATTATTGTTTTATTGTTTTAACAGCTTGGGTTAGGGTATGGGATACAGAAGAGGGGGTATAAGGGGAAAAAAGGGGAAGAGAAACAAAAATATACTAACATCCAGTCTATTCATATTGCAATATCAAAATTCAAACTCCGCTTTTCTACTATTTTCTGCCTTCCAGATTTTAGTTCACATTTTGATCTATGTTGTTCAAGCACTATCCGGTGACACTAACCATTTGTAAAATAAGTCCCATCTTTCAGTTGCCTTTTGTATAGGACAGTCCTTCATCGCTTCTGATAGAATGTCCATTTCTGCCGCTTCCCCTATCTTCTCTGCAAATTCCTCTTCGGTATCACCGGACTTTCCCAATTTTTGGCATAAAGAATTCTGGCTGCAGTGACTATATATATAACTAAACACTTCTTTGCCTTATCTATATTACAGTATGTGGAATCATACTCAGTAGAAACAGTTCTGGAGTTAATGGAACCTTACAAAGCAATATTTGTTGTAACACAGTATGCACTCCTATCCAATATTGTTTTGCTGCTCTACAAGTCCACCGCATATGATAATAGCTTCCCATGTGTGCTTCACATTTCCAACAGACATTTGATACATCTGTATAAATCTTTGACAATTTTTCCATATGCCACCTATAAAACATCTTATATATGTTCTCCTTAAAATTAACCGATTTTGTAAGCTTTACTGTATACAGTGGTGCCTCGCATAACGATTTTAATTGGTTCAAAAAAAAACGTTATGTGAAACATCGTTATGCGAAACACCATTTTCCATAGGAATGCATTGGAAACCGGTTAATCTGTTCCAATAGGCACGGATTGCCGTCCTTAAGCGAAAAAACCCATAGGAAACATCGTTAAACGATACAATGTTTCCTCCATTGGAATGTATTGTAGCTGACTCAATACATTTCAATGGCTTTGCGAAGTCAATTTTTGCAAAATTAAGTGTGTCATAAAAGGGTCAAAAATGGTTTTAAGTGCTTGGATTAGCTTCTGCACCCTCTAAAACGGATGCAAAAGTTAATTTGGCTTTGATCTGACTTTTCGTTAATTAATGGTGAATTTTTTTCCCCAACTTTTGACAGCTGTCAAAATCTGACAGCTCCATTATTTCCTATGGGGGGAGAAAAATTCACAAAAAATTAATGAAGACTCAGCAACTGTTCTAAATTCTTGGGTTCGTTAGAGGACCCCCTAAGTTGTGTGCAAACCTGATTTGGCTTTGATCTGAACTTTCGTTAATTTTTTGTAAATTGTTTTCTCCCCCATAGGAAAGCATGGAGCTGTCAGATTTTGACAGGTCCATTGGTTCCTATGGGCCAAAAAAAAAAATTCACAAAAAATTAACGAAAAGTCAGATCAAAGCCAAATCAGGTTTGCACATGACTTAAGGGGTCCTCTAACGAATCCAAGCATTTAGAACCGTTTTTGACCCTTCTAAGACACTTTTTTAATTGAAAAAAAAACATCGTTAAGTGAAGCAGGGGACCTAAAATCGCATTCGTTATGCGAAGCATGGTCCCAAACTTCGCTAAGCGAAAATCGCCCATAGGAAACATCGTTATACGGTGCATATTATTTCCTTAAAAAACACATCGTTATGCGAATTAATCGCTAAACGAGGCAATCGTTAAGCGAGGCACCACTGTATTATTTTGGAAAATACTCTTTTACATGACTACTCCATAACAAGGCCAAGTTGGCCAGAGGGATTTCTGAATAACTAATATTTTATTCTTTGCACCAACCCAGCCTCTGCGTCCAAGCCCTGAGGCACGCTAGGTGTCTTCAGGATACAGCCCAAGTAACAAACAACAAGAAAACTGAATAGAAGAGGCAATTAGACTGGGTTTAAGATGAAATCAGGTCATTACAGTCAAATGAGGAGAATTTTTAAACAGCTTTCCTTTCTCAGTGGCTATCCAGGATTTCCCATCCCATGTAAAATACTTTTATACTGCTTCCCCCTTCCCCTTTTTTCGTCCTTTTCGTAAACTCAAAATGTCTTACAGGGAGGAACAACGGAATAAAATAATGTAATGTCAGCTGCTGAAGGCACTGCAGAAAATCGACAAAATGTTGAGCTGACATCCTTTTCTTGCTAATATTGGGGCTCAAATTTCAAAACACAGTCCTTGACTGGTATTATGCAACAGACACAAGTTTTAACCAAAAACCTAATTATTAGTATATTGTAAAATTATTTATTATTATTATTATTATTATTATTATTATTATTATTTAAATAATAATATTGATTAAATGATGATGATTTTGGCAAGCTTTTAGCAGTAGTTTTAAACCGGTAACCAAACACTATGGAATGACTTCAGTTGCCAAAATTAGCATGGGGAAGAGGATGATGATTATGGTGATGATGAAACTGTAACAGGAATAGAGTATTCTATGCCAGCGGTCCCCAACCTTGGGCCTCCAGATGATCTTGGACTTCAACTCCCAGAACTCCTGGCCAGCAGAGGTGGTGGTAAAGGCTTCTGCGAGTTGTAGTCAAAGAACATCTGGAGGCCCAAGGTTGGGGACCACTGTTCTATGCTGCCATCCTTTTAAGATCTCCAAGGCATTGTGAAGCAGGAGCCCATGGCATTTACACACATAGTCTCTGAAACTAGAGATAACTGGCAACACCTAAAAATTAGGCTTGGGCACAAATTACAAGGACCTGGGGCAAAACAAGATTATACAGTCACATCATTAGAAGCACAGCTCCTTTAAGAGGTTAAAAAGGTCTTATTAGAAATGGAAATGAACACAAATATCCCCGGCCCGGGTGTCCCCCCAGGCCCGCCTCCCAGAACTGATCCATCCACTAATGGGTTCTGGCACAGCGCGTGGGACCAGCATCCTAATGCGCCAATCTGCAACAAGGACCGGCTGCTGCTGCTCCGTCTTCCTGATCTTCTGGCCACTCAGCAGCTGGGTCAAAGACTCATCCTCCTGCCCTCTGGAGTAGTACAGATGTATTTCACTCCCAACAAACTTCAAACTAGCATTTAAGGTAATATGTTAATTGTTCGTACACAGATTTACAGAACAATGGAATTAAGGACTTTTCATGAACTATGTTTATTTTATACCATTTTTACTGTGAAAAAGTGCATGTTATCTCAGCTTGGATAATTTGGATTAATTGAATAAGTTTACCAAATACAGTGGTGCCCCGCATGATGACAATAATCCATCCCACTGAAATTGCTGTTTAGCGAAATCATCGTCATGCGAAAACCCTTTCCCCATTGGAATACATTGAAACCCGGTTTAATGTGTTCCAATGGGGAAAATACCTCATCGTCCAGTGAAGATCGGCCATAGGGAAGCCATTTTGCGAGCACCGATCAGCTGTAAAAATGGCTGCCCTGCAAAGCATGGATCCAGAAAACACAGGGCAGCCATTTTGCGAAGCCGACAATTAGCAGAAAAAATCGTCGTCTTGTGAACAAAAGGTTCGCAAAGCACAAACCTAATCAACGTCCAGTGAAAATCCCACATTGGAATGACTGTTTTGCGAATCGCTATAGCGATCGCAAAAAGTCATTGTTATGTGGATTCGTCATTTAACGGGGTCATCGTCTTGCGAGGTACCACTGTATGTAAATACTGCATGAATATACAGCCTGATGCTACATAACTAAGTTCTATTTCATGCTGAATAATTTTGGAACAATAATGTAACTTAAATAGAAAACTATAGGGATACCTCGGTTTACGAAATGAATGTGTCCTCCGGGATGTTACATCATGTGGAAATATTTTAAACCGATACATGGATTGCACTAGGAACGGGGTGACATTAGAAACCTCCAGGCACAATGCATCCTGGGGGAAACCCTTTCATACGGGGCAGGGGGAGAAAAAGAACATAAACCGGGCATTATTTTCTACGGATTTCAGTTCGTAAACTGAAAATTAAGTAAACCGAGGCAAAGCAAAATACCACTGTATTTTGAGAGACATTTTTCCTCCAAAAACATTTAATTAAAATAAGTTTGATTAAAATAAAAACAAATCCGATTTAAATGTTTTAAAATCTGTGTTTTTTTAATCATTGATTTTAATCCACCATGCCCTGTATGTATTCAAATACGTACAGGGCACGGTGTATGTATTTGAATACACCATGGAGCTTTAAAAGAGTATTAAAAAAGAGGACACATAAATACATTTATATGACCATCAAAAAGCATGTAAATATTCAGTTTACATTGTCATGTGCTCCTTAGGTTTACATACAAATAACAGAATGATCTTTGAAGAAGGGATTTGAAAATTTACAGGTGAAAATGATTCAGATTTTCTAAAGGCAATAAACATTATTTCTTAACACCCGGAAACATGCCTCTCATGGGAGTTAAACCGGATGTTCTCCAATTTTTAACACCCACAGAGAACCACACCCCAAGCTAGATAACAGTTGTGGCCAATGGTTGTTGTAGGTTTTCTGGGTTGTTTGGCCGTATTCAGTGAGATTAGATTTATTCCCCGTCCATCTAGACAGTCTACTCTGGATGCTGTTGAGATGGTTTAGAAATTTTTCCAGTTTTTCTTAACCGTGGTTTCAAATTGTGAAGATGTCATCCACATATCAGAACAAGACTGTGGGTATGAAGCGTGCCGAAGCCAGGGCTTGTTTTTCAAAATGTTCCATGTAGAAGTTTGCTATAACTGGGCTGAGGTGGCTCCTCATGGCCACTCCATCTGTCTGTTCACAGAACTTGTTATCTCACTGAAAGTAGCTTATCGTTAGGCAGTGTTGGAAAAGGGCCTTGATGTCTTCTGGAAAGATCTGCTGGAGGAGTGTCAGAGTGTCCTTGGTGAATAGGGATACTACGTTAAAGCTGATCAGTCTGTCCCCGAGCTTGAGTTTTAGGGTGCTGATCTTGCTTATGAAATGTCCTGAGTCTTTGATGTAGGATGAGGTTTGTCCAATGTCGGTCTGTAGGAGGCCTGCTAGGTGTTTGGCTGATTCATGTTGGGGGGCTGATGGTACTTACAATGCGCCTGAGTGGGATTGAGTCCTTGTGGATTTTAGGGAGTCTGTATAGTCTTGGTGGGAGAGCTTCTGTCTTGCAGATTCGTTGAAGGACGTTGGGGTGCAGGGAGGAACTCCTGATCAGCATGTTCATTTGTTCCGTGATTTTGTTGGTTGGGTCCCCTTTCAGTTTTTTGTAGGTGGTGGGGTCTAGAAGTTCCCTGTTTTTCTCCTTGTATTCTTCTGTTTGCGTGATTACTGTGGCATTGCCTTTGTCTGCTGGCAGAATGATGATGTCCGGATCTGAGTTTAGGGACTTGATAGCATTTCTCTCCTTTCTTGTTATGTTGCTTTTTGGGGGGTTTGCTTTTCATAGGATCCTTGTCACTTCACCTCTTATTTCTTCTGCTTTTTCTTCTGGAAGATGATATAATGTTGTGGCCAATGCCTTTTATAGGGGGATACTGTAATTCATAGTTTATCCACAGGAACGAGGTGCAACAGTTGTCTCCAGGTTGATACAATTCTCCTGCCCTATTCCATGGTACACAAATTAATGCAGACCCGATATAAGGAGGCTTCAGTATACAGTACTTGTCTGTATATACATACACACAAAACAAACATAATTCCCATAATTCAGGTGGAATTCCCCAGGTCAGGAACCCTGAAAGTGGTAGGAGTATCCCCAACACACACAACCTCCATGCTGTTCCTGCACCACTTCTTTAAACCATTAGAAAAATGCCTTGCTGCACCATGAGATTCGCGAGGATTCCCTGCCATTCACAAAGATGCAGGGAATCCTTACAACTCCCATAGTGCAATGGGGCAGTTTTCAAAGGATCTGAAGAAGTGGTGCAGAAACAGCATGGAGGTGGGGGAGGGGGCTGTTCTACTTCCAGCCAGTTCGAGGGCTTCCTGGTGCCATTATTCAGCTGGAAAGCTCTAGCTGAATGATGGGACTGGGAGTCCTTGAATCCTCAAAATCCTGTCCCTACATAGCAGTTCCCATCCTGAAAAATCAAACCTGGCATCGTCTCTACTTACTCCCATCTCTTAAGGAGTCAGTTGGTATGCGGCCTACATATAAAAGCAGCTAAATGAACACACTTCATGTATTGGGGCTTCTTCTATAAACCGACTCTAAAAGAGATCCATTCTCTGGAAACGCTATATAATGTGACAGACCAGATTAGAGCTAGCTATTTAATAACATTTACATAACATTTTATCTACAGAAGAAATTGTATATCAGCATCTTTAAAGGAGAACCTGCTCCTTCTTTGATTCTGAAAACCTTCTCTTTCCTTTAAGAACGTTTTGCCTCTATAGAGTTGTGAAAGATAAAAGTATTAAAGATATGAAAGAACATGGTTCGTTCCTCTTTTCGAACACCCTACTTTAACTGCCTGAGTAAGCTTCTCCCAGACTGACACCTCCAGGCGTACTAAACTACAGTCCCCATCATCCTCAGCAAACATGGGCATTTCTCAAATCGGCAAAGATGGCAAGAGTCATTAGAGGACACAAATGCAGGTGGCCAGGTTGGAGCAGGCTGGCCAAAGCCTTCCAAGTTCCATTTCCAAATCTGGGCTTCGGCAACAAGCTTTTAAAATAACGTCTGGTAATCACACTATTTTGCATGCAGCCCTGCCAGCCTAACAGTAAGGGTCACAACATTTTGCTGATTCATTGGCTAAGAGAAACAATTAAAAACCTCTCTCAAAAAGTTTCCCAGTTTAAAAGCCATGTGCACATCACCTTTAAACTTAGAGGTGCCCTTTTCTCCAAATGATTGCTTTTTTTCCTAAGCACATGCTGCAAATGTATTCAGTTAGTCATTTAACCTATTAAAACCAATTCAATTAATCCAATGTGTTATCTTTAAACTGAAGTATACGTTTAATGAACTTAAAAATCCATAAGCTTATATGTGTCATTTTAGAAAGCTTTTCACAGCTATTCTTCTCATAAACTGTTGATATTGTTTATTAATTTAGCTTCTAAAACTATTAAAAATTGCACTGAGTTCTCTCCCAACGAAGGAGGCAGGATAATCATTCATTTATTTTAAAAGCTTATAAATAAGATTACATACTCTGTAAGGTCATATTATGCACTTACCATTACACATATAATATATGCATGCAAAAATATTGGAATATCTATTATAATTAGTAAATACAAACAAACAACAAAAAAACTCTTGCAGTTCTTTATTTAACTTCTGCTTTGCCTCTGTCCCTACAGAGGGTCTCAAGGTGGTTTTTAAAATGCAAATATGAAAACAATTACAAATTTGGAAGAAAATTCACACTATAAAAAGCATTAAAATATTAATTATTAAAAGGTCCTATATAAAGTTCTGTTAAACCCCTTTAAAAATACATTACAAAAGAAAAGCCCCTTAAAATCCGACCCTTGGCAACAGCTTACAGTGGGGTCTCGACTTACGAACGGCTCGACATACGAACGTTTCGACTTACGAACTGCTCTCATAGGAATATATGGACTTGACTTACGAACTTAGATTCGAGTTACGAACTCTTTTTTTCCTTTTTTTTAAACCTAAGTCATCTTAGGTTAAAAGGAAAAAAGAAAAAAATATATCCCCCTCTAGTGGCAGAAGGCGGAATAGCAGCTTCCCATTAGTTTCTATGGACGAAAAGAGCAGATACGGATTAAATGGTTTTCAATGCATTCCTATGGGAAATGCAGATTCGACTTAAGAACTTTTCGACCTGAGAACTGCCTTCCAATACGGATTAAGTTCGTAAGTCGAGACCCCACTGTACATATTAAAGCCTGCCTAAAAAGGAATGTCTTTGCTTGCCAGCAGAAGAACAACAGAGACAGGGCCAGCCTGGGAGGAAGTTCCACAGGCAGGGAGCAAGTCCCTAATACTGTATTTCTAGTGAAATGGATCACATCCTAGGTGACCATAGATTTCTTCATTGCTGTTAGTAACATAATTTGATCTAGATGTTACACTTCTGTTGGTGCAACCTAGTAGGGTATCAGTCTTTTTTTGAAGGCACACCACACTTGTTGACCCATATTTACTTTGTGGTACACTAAATCCTATAGATGCTTGTGGGGTAATAGATCCCTGGATTCAGCTACTGCCAAACTAGCCATCACACATTTGTGCATCTGATATTTTGTTTTGTCTAAATGCAGAACATTACCTTTTTTCCTCCTGAACCTCAATACCTTTGTTTTCATCCAGCTCTACAATCTGACCATCCTGAATCCTGATTTCATCTTCTGAACAGGCCTATTTATTAAATTGATTGAAAAAGAGACATCGGGATGTTAGAAATCTTGAACATAAAAGGATGTGCATATTGTTTGTCTTAATAATACCCTATTATTACTTATTTATTAATTTTTTTAAAGTGATATTATTTTTATTTTGCCAAACGTTCTACACCCACAAGTGGCCTCATTTATATTGGGTCTCATCCAGTCAACAGGCTGTTCATCTAGAAATAAACTCTGGACAAAGAATTAATGTAATAATGGCTTCTGTTACAAGGATGGTCCATGGATATTTTGGATACAAAAATAAAACAAAGAAACACGAATCCCGTTAACTAACTGCTTGTGGCTTATCCTTAAAAAGTGCATGTCTACTCCATCCAAGGCTGACGGGAACTGCAGTCCAAGAACGTTTCGAGAGCCACAAGTTGCCCATCCCTGTGTTGCTTCATGTCTGCTTCTTCACAGTGAGACCTGCTGAATTTCTGTTTATCATGAGGCTGTTAAAGGCACACAGGAACCTCATCTGAACACAGCTGGTAACAAACCTGCCCACAGGGTTAAGCATTTATAGTTTTGTTGTTCTGAACTGAATGGGAGCATACAAACAGCATGCAATCTGCAAGCTCTCATTGACTGCAAGAAAAAAAACAATGTATAGCAAAATCTCTCACTCCACCGTTTCTTACAACTACAATTCCATAAACTTTTATTGAAGAGCGATTGCCACAGAATTTAATCTTCCATGGAAACATGCACACACACACATGTCTACATTTACATGAGCAAGATAAGGAAGGAACAAGACAGGGAAAAATATGCTCTCTGAAAACAATTCAACTGACACACCATAATTGGTGTGGAATGTACTTTCCTTCCTACTACCCTCCCCCTCCATTATCACTGAGCACATTTGCAGGAAAACAGGATGTTTTGAATTTCATCCAATCCTCTTGACAAAGTGATTGCTCTGTTTGAAAGAACTATCACTTTCCTTTTAAACATGGATTCTTAGGCACATCACTATATCCAGACATAGTTGTTTCCCTCCCAAATGATTCGGATTTTAGCAAGATTGTCAACCCTCTTGAGGGCTTGCTTGGAAATGCTAGTTTTTGAACAAGAGTTCCCAAAATTCCTAGTCACCAAAGCCACTGGGAATTCTGGGGATTTTATTTTTTTAAGTAACTTTCTGAGTCAGAATAACCTACAATTTGAAAATATACCTTAGATTCTTGAATAGCCCAATCTTTGTGGATATCATTATGTGATAGCTGTAAGAAAGCCCCCCCAAAAGCAAACCAGTTGTGTGAATGCAGGACTAGGCAATACCTTTATAGATCACTAAAGAAATCATACTACAGTATCAGCTAGCTTTTGTGGATCAGGGCCCACTTCATCAGGCTGGCACCAGTGTCTTGTTGCTAATGCAAAGCATGTGAGTCTCAAAAGTTCATGTCAGATGGATTTTGCCAGGCATGTTTCTTAGATGTAACTTAGGAAAGATGGAGGCTGCATTGGAGGTATGGTTTTAAAACTGAGAAAAGCTGTTAATTGGACATCACACTCCAGGTCTGCAAACAAGAAGTTGAGGCATTATACATATACCTTCCCGCATGACATTGTACCATTTCATCTGGTTGGGCTAACGGAGTTTAGCTAAAATGCTATGCGGAAGTTACTTTCAAACAAAACAACTTTCAAGAGCAAATAGTACTACTAAATATATCAAGCATGTTAACAGACTAATACGCTTTAAGGACTGCAGAACCATCTGCTAGCAAAGCCCCCTCGGCAGCTAGGCAGTCTTGCTGTGTAATTTTGGGTAGAAAGGAATGGCATATCTGTGAAACATCTGGGTTCTGAAACAGCTCTTTTTGCTTTTCTGGAAGAGAAAATGCTGCCAAATTTCTACCAGTACCAGGTATTTTTGTTTTGGGAAGTGCAGCCCACAGTGACAGCCAGAGCATTATCAGTGACATTTGACAATCAAAAATATAGCATTCTTCAGTTGAAACTATTATTTAAGAGGTATGAACCCTCTGGTTAATTGAAGCAGCAAACAAAGCTTGAGTTGGCCTGTATAATTTAACAAAAATATTGCTCGCATGCATTAGGCACAGACCACTCTCTTCAACGCAGGCACTGGGAACCTTTGGACCCTCGAGACATTTTGGACTACAACCCCCACAGTTCCCCATCAATGTCTGTGCTGTTTAGAACTGCTGGAAGATGAAGCCTACAGTATCTGGAGGCCGAAAGGTTGCCTACTCTGTATTAATGGACTAAAAGGAACAAGCAATGACAATAAGTTCAAATAAAGCAGCTTTGTTTGAAGTAACTCTACCACCTCGCTCAAAGTGTAGCGAAAACTCTGTGGTGTCCACTCAGGACATGTGTATATGGGTGACAGTGTGGGGTGATCATTGTTTGCCTTTTGACCCTTCATTTGATGAGTCTGTTTGCAGTGGAAACACAGCAGCTGTATGTGCACTTAGGCTTTCCTAAAAACACAAATAGTTGTGTGACAATTTCTTTAAGCAAAGATCATTCACAGCTGCCAAGCAATGCCTCACAAAAACAGCACAAGAAAGGCTATAATTTCCCCTCCTTCAGTTTACTATCGTGTGACCTTCATTCTTTGTAGCCCTTGGATCATCTCTGCAACTAGATATAGTCTTCCCTGTTTAGACATTTTGCACAAAAAAGCAGCTTTTTGGTGGCAAGGAAGGAAGCGTTACAGTTTTTCTTTGCTTATAATTGTCTTCAGAATAACATTATAAAAATGTATTTTAAAAAAACAGCAAAATAAAATTCCTGCACAATAACATTACTTGAAGCTTCATCATTTAAAAACCATTCCCAGCGAAAACACCACAAATAGCTCAGCTTGTCCTTCAAACGTTGCCCCGTTTTAAATTAGCACAATCTTTATATATAGTTCTTTCTCCTCCAGGTACGTGCCATAAAACTTAAAAAGATATACAATGGGCGTGAATCAGTTTCCCCCTTGAAAGGGTCAGAAGGACACAGAGCCTGGATCTTGGTGGCTTCATTATAGGAGTGTTTTGTAATATCCCCATAGCATTCCAACTTCAAGAATTGATGGCTACAAAATGGATAAAAGAAAGTGCCAATACTTACTTCCATGGGTCCCCAAATCATCATACTTATTGCCCCTGCCAACAGCTTGGAAATATTACTTTCTTGGGTCACAGTTCCCTGAATCCCAAGTTACTGCAAGAGGGTTCTTACCTCCTTATCATGCATTGATGAGGAACTCCTTAGACTTCCACAGGCCTTTCTCTGCTCCTCCAAACCACAATAGTCTCCTGTCCCCTTGCTTCCTTCCCCAGGATTGCAATTCTTACATCTCACACCTCTGGCAAATTGACCTACTGTCAATAAAGCTTTACAAGTAAAGCTTTAAAAAGGGAGCAGCATCCTAGGAAATCCATACAGGGGATAACGGTGTGCATAACAGGCACAGAGCAGCACTGGAGGAGACATTCGCCCAAATCCTCATACCTAATGCTGCTGGCATAGCACAAACGGCATAACTTTTTGAGGCAAACTGCCTGAAGTTAAAAAGCACTCTAGATATTATCAATCACATTGTGAGTTTCATGACTCAGTATACAAGTGATAATGCCTGTGGTGATTTCTTAGCTTATTCACCTCCCAAGTTTATACCACTGGCATAGCTGTGCAAGAGGATTTGGGCATGATCTCCAACAAACTCAGAATCCTAGGCTGAAGTTAATATGGCTTGGGTGCTGGAGTCCAACTCTCAAATAACAGGCATTTGAGCAGCTGATAGAGGACCTGGGTATGGCCGGCTGGTTTCCCTGACAGGAACAGCCTTCCCTCAGACAGATCCTTTATCCCTGAGGAGGTCTCTCCTTCTACGGAGTCCTTCCCTGTAGTTGAACAGCTTGTAGATGGACTTCTGTCTTCATCCTCCAATATTCTTGTGGGCTAGGAGAGGTCCAGAGTGTGCTATCCTCTTGGGGATGCAAGCTCTTGAGTCTCTAAAGGTCTGTGGTATATGAGGCATAGCTCTTCCTCACTCTTATCAGATTTAGAGGTTCCAGAACATTCTTTCAGAAGGATCAATCCAGTGGAGAAATGGCAGGGCAGGGAGAGAGAGAGAGGATAAATGTGAGTAAATAAGGAAACTGGCCCACTTCAAAGCAGCAGGTAAGGCCACCTCTAATTTAGAGGTATGGTGTATTTTTCTGTTTTCCAGCTGAAGTGAATGAATGAGATGAGTGTAAGGCTTGTTCTAAGTTAATGCCTTCCACCGTGTGTGGGCACATGTACATGGCTGCTTGCTTGCCTGCTTGAATACTTCCTTTCACCCTCATCTCTGCTTCTCATTCCTGACTCTGCCCACCATTGGCTGCTGTGCCCCCTAGCCACAATGGGCACCAGCTGCCACTGTGAGCAAGCACACAACTGTTTTATCCCAAATAAAACCTTTGGTCCATTGCGTGTACCTACTTAAGACTGGATCCAGCGTATCAAGTACATGGCTGGTTAACTCACCCACCATGGCTCTCTAGTTTAACAGATGCCAGAGAATGAACTGGAGACCTTCCAAGACTGCAAACGAAGTGCTCCTCTTCTGAGGTACTGTTCTTTACCAACTCATGTTTAACCTTCCCAAGGCTTTCTGGGTATAAAGTGTTCACAAACAGTTCACCAGTCTCTCTTTCCGGAGGCACTCTGGGAAAAATGCAGCTTGCCCAAGACCACATAGGCTAGGTCTTCTGCCAGAGGTCATGATGGAGAATCAAGCTCCTGGCTCCTCATCCAAGTGCTGGTTCTTAACCATGGGTTAGGAGTTTTGGACTGCAACTCCCAGAAGCCTTCACCACCAACTGTGCTGGCTGGGGTTTCTGGGAGTTGCAGTTCGAAAACATCCGAGTAACAAAACCACTGCTTTAACCCACTGACTTAAAATGTAAAAAATAGTACACCACACAATCACCTAATTAAAACTCATTCCGTAGGATCCAGTTTCTTGACAAGAAAGCTCTGTCTTCCAGTGAAGTTCAGGAAGAAAAGGGCCAGTTTGGATTAGCTTAGAAGGAGTCTGGGAACAGCCCTCAACAGGAGTGCCAGTGAGAGTGATAGGAAAGGCTTTCCCAGAAAATCTTAATACCTAGGTGAAACTCAGAAGACACAGTCCTACAGATAGCCTGATTCCAAGGTGTTTAAGGCTTTTTAGATCATAACCAGCACTCTGAACAATGTCCAGAAATATAGTCTGGTAGCCAGTAAAGCTGCTCTAGTGGATTTTAGTTCTCCCTGTTCAGTTCTCCCTGGCTGCAATATCTTGCAACTGTAGAAGCTTGAAGTTTTCATGTCCAGTGCATTGAAGTAATCCAAGCAGAATGGAATAAAGGCATGTGTCACTGACTTGTTTGAAATGTAAAATCATGAAAAGAGGATAAAAACCAATTCGGCCAACACAAAATGAGGAAATCTTCCTCACAAACTGCTCAGAAATTCTTTTCTCAGTTGGCAAATGTTCTACAATTCCATGGAAAGCCAGGAAAAAAGCCATCTACCAGCCTTTATACATAGGTGATTTTTGAGCTTACAGTTCACAATAGTTAAAAGCCAATGCTGAAGAAGTTACCTTTGTAGATTACAAATTTTCAGATTCCCAGCTACCATGGAATCTTGGCACACTGGCTAGACTAGAGGAACATTTGCCCACAAAAGTAGCTTTTCCAAGCTGTATTGTATTCTTTTTCATTTTAAAAGGAAATGCATCAATTTACCTCTATCATATTGATATGTTACAAGTATCATTCTTTTCAAGCAGAAATATAGGTTTGACGCAAATTTTAGGATCAGCAGAAAATTCGCAGTTCTTGAGACAAGAGCAGTCATTGTCTTATCAGCAAAGTAAACACATGAACACTGAGGATTTCTAGGGATTTAAACAAGGGCAGAATTTGTTTTACTTCCTCCTGAAGATGTATAATCCAACACTGCTAAAGCCTCAGTGACAAATCTCTATAAAATGGCTTGTTTTAAGATCTCTCCAAATATCTGCTTTGTCATGGATGTCTGAGACTAGATAATGGAAAGTCCTCTAACATCCATGTTACACAAACCTTTCCCATAAAATAAGCAATAACGTCTAGCTCACTAATCCTTCTTGTCACTATGCTTTAGCCAGCACCAGATTTTACTAGAGCTACACCAAAAAATACAAGCACAAGGTGCATTCTCTGCATGAACTTTCCAAAAGAATCTTTCCAAAGGTTGAACTCCCCACTGAGTCATGAAATTTGCTGGGAGAACCTATAGATAGGTAAGCCATGCTCATTCAGTCATGCCTACCTCCCAGGAGGTGAGGATAAAAGTGGGAAGGATGAGAATCATTTATGTCACCTGGAGCTCACTGCAGGAAAAGTGGAACATAAATATAAATGACAAAACTGAAGACTTCGAACTGATTGACAGGCAATATGAAGCTATTCCATGTCGTCTGTACTGCCAGGCTTGCTGACAAAGGAATGCAATTTCAGACAACTGGTGGCTACTACAGTATGTTTTTGAGCAATGCATCAAAATTACGTTATTCTTTAAAGTATTTACAGTACAGTATTATTATTTTTTAAGCAAAATGTTATGCTCACAGTACAAACCGCTCCATAGCACTTAAACCACTCTCCGGGAGGTTTACAATTTAATCATTCAGACTACACAATGCCCTCCCCCACACCACAGCAAGCTGGGTACTCAATTTACTGACCTCAGAAGGATGGAAGGTTGAGTGAACCTTGAGCTGGCTACCAGGGATTGAACCCGGATTGTGAACAGAGTTTTCATTCAATAGTACAATCTAACCACTCCACCACAGGGCTCCAGAAGCCTTTTAATGGCTTTTGTTTTAAATATTAGAAGGATACTGCATTTTAAACTCTTTTGTTTTGATCCAGCTCTTCACATGGGTATTTCTGTTATTTAATTATGTTACCTAAGATGTGACCTTTGTTTTAACTGCATTGTAAACTGACTTGAAGAGCTATTAAAATGTTTCCATATAAAGGCCAAAATAAAATGAATATTACTTTAACATGTTGTGCCAGACGGTTATCCAACAGATGCAGCTTCCTTGGCACAGATTTGTGGCAATGGAAAATGCTTCACTTGTTGGGGTTTTTTTGGACATCATGTTTCTATTTGTTTAGCTATTTATAAGCCACTTTTCTTGAAACCAAAGGAACAAAAGACAATTACAAACATAAAAACACAGTAATAGAAGGTTAATGCATACCAGGGTCTAAGTTGCAAACCTAGCCAATGGGAAGTATTTTCCATTTTAGTATACATACAATTCCCATCTTATGAATATTTAATATATTGGTTAAATTTGCACCCTGCCCTTCCATGAAATTATGTTCAAAGCAGCTAAACAGTGACCAAATAAATACTACTCAATTAGAGTAGACCTATTAAATCATTTGCTGAATGAGAAGTCAACAAACTTGCCAACCCCAATTGGTTCAAGCTGACAATAACAACTGCTTTTAGGTCCCACTAAACCGTTTAAAAATAAAGCAAGTTAAAAAAACAGCTTTGGATATTAGCACTGAAGGAAGGGCCTGTTGTGAGAATCTCAAAATGCAGATAGTTTCATTTGAGGGAACACAGTCTTCCCGTGGATTGCTTGACTGAGTTGATACTAAAGTTTGAAATATTCTGTTCTCCACCGTAGCCCGAACTGCCCAGTGGAATATCCAAGAAAGAAAGAGAAAAAAAAAGAAAATGACATGACTACATATGTTGTTGAATAGCTAAACTTTTTTCCTCTTCCCTTCTCTACCTCCAGTAGCCATGGCTCAGTCCCTTTTCAGAATTATAAGCGCAGTTGATCCATCAATAATGCTGGAAACACAATATATTTTATCTGTTTTGTACTCTCTTCTTTTATTCCCTTCTTGGTGGTCTCTTTGCCATGTTACAAGTCCTTGAGGGAGCTTTTGCTTATACTGTATAGTATCTTTTTATACAAAACTGGTATCATCCAGCCAAAGCCACTGAAATAAGGCATCTTTTTGTTTTTAAAGCAACCCATAAATAAAAACCTACATTGCTACATTCAGTAATATGCCTGCATCAACAAGAGGGTTGCAATAAATGACAGCATTGTTTGCTTTGGGTAAATGGCCTTTCTCTTTTCCTCTCAGCCTTTACTACATTAAAAAAGCCCTTCTTTAAAGTTATCTGCTCCAATTCCCACTCCCCCACCAGGGAAAAAGAGTATAATAACCAATACTATTCTCAGCAAAGTGTCAGCAGCCATGACAGCTCAGCAATGTCTCCTTTCTAAATGATATGCTAGTAAATAAGCAAACATTTCTGCGCTATTAGTAATCTTATTATTACCCACATTGTAAAAACCTACAATGTTTATGACAGGACTGCGGCCTTGAGGAAACCTGCACTCCATACAGCCAAGCCGGTAGGCCAGCTTGTTTGATACGCCTGCAAGACGTAAACACAGAGCAGCTGGAGGGAAATGGCTACAGAGAAATGGGTCTCACGGGTCTCACCTGTTGATTTATTTGGTTTACAGATGGAATAAGGTTTTGTTTTGGAAAAAAAAATTCAAAATATAAAAATGTTGCCATGGCACAAGGCTGTCTGCTTGAAGGTGCTGTGGTTGAGAAGCAGACAGGTGGGGCCAAGAGGCAGAGGGAGCAGAACAGAGACACATTTAGCAAAGTATTGTGAAAAGCTACACCAGTACCATGGGCGATTGGAGGAGAGGAAAGGGTGTTGGGATTGGGAAGTACCCTGCCCCAATTCTAGTTTTGCAGGTCCCAATCCCATCTGACCCCTTGCCCTCCCCCCAAAAAACTGTTTCCTCATGAAAAGAAAAAAGAGAATTATTTTTTTCCGTAGAATCCAGGATTTGTCTCTTCAATCAATAGTATACCCCCCACGTCAAACCAAACAAAAACCCCGATTTTTCAAAATCAGAAAGACACTTCCAATCATTTCCAGTTTCTGGGCATTGGGGAGAGGATAAATGTACTGTAATTACTTTGCTTATAGACCACCCCACTCCTTGGGGCAGTTTACATAATTATGCAAAGCCTACAACAGCTAGTAGAATAAACAGAAATCAGCATGCATAACACTAAAAGCTAAAACAGAAAAGGTGATCGACGGTTTAAAACAAACCAACTTACATAAACCATAATAAAATAAACAAAATATACACTAGTATAATGCTAGTAGGGATGGTATATCAAATTGAATCAATCAATCAATCAATCAGTCAGTCAATAAAAATAATCAATAGCATGTGGATTTCAAATATTAGCCTAGGATGTTGCTAAAGGCCTGAGTTCTATCTACTAACCTTCTAAAATTCTGTAGGGAGGGGGCCTGCCTAATTTGTGATGGATGTTGGAGCCTAAATGCCCAGGTTTTGACAGTGGCCAAGAGTGCCTTTGCACAGTTAAAACTAGCGCACCAGCTGCGCCCAGTTCTTGAAAGGTTTGATCTGGCTTGGGTGACACATGCCCTAGTTACATCTCAGCTGGATTACTGTAACATGCTCTACGTGGGCTGTGTTCCTCCTCCTTTGTGCACCCACAGCAATAGTTTTCAGCCCCTTTGGTTCCGGCTGCATGGGAACCCCGACCCGGGGGGGGGGGGAATTGTGCATACGAGGGGCAGAGCCAAACTTAGCAAAACTGAAAATTTGAAAGAACGCTGGCTATAACATGGAAAGAACTACCCATCTCTTAAAATGATAGGATACTGACAAAGTCTAGCCCCCAGCGACACAGAAAACTGGGCTACTTGCACTCAGTGGGGACATGGGGCAGGAACTTCTCTGTTGCTGCTCCCAGGCTCTGGAACTCCCTCCCACTGGAGGCCGGATTGGCCCCATCTTTGCTGTCCTTCTGGAAGCAGGTGAAGACTTTTCTCTTCAGGCAGGCTTTTCCTTAGTGATCAGCTGTCAGAGAGGGTATTTTTAAATGGATTGTTGTGCTCTGTTGGTTTTAAATGTGTTTTCAGTATTTTTCATATTAAACTTGTTTGATTCTTTTTAAATATTTGTATACTTTCTGTTTTTAGCTTTTTTAATATTGTCTTTTTAATGATGGATCCTTCTAAGAAAAAAAAGTAGAGTAAAAATATTTTACTGTAAATAAAACAAAATGACACAGCAAGGGTGCCAGTGCTGTAAAATCTTGAATTTTGCATGTTTTGGCTATCCATGAAATCCACACAGGATCCTGGGGCAGAAAACTAGCTCCCAGATCTGCCAAAATTGCCCACCTTTGTTCTAAATGAATAATTTTATAGTAAGCATTAAGAGGAAGATTCCACTTCTTTAAACAGCAGTAATAATTCTGCAGCAGCTTGAGGTCCATGACTTTGTGACATGCTAATGAGGTGAGTTTAACAAACCCACTCTTCCTGGGTTTTTATATGACAACTCCCTGCACCAGGCTGTGCAAGTCAGGATGCAAAAACCACAAGGTTTGAAAGACACAGCGGACAATGTCAGCACGTTCTCTTGCAGGGCTCACAAGCCAACATAGAATGGCTGCAGTGAGACATAATTAATTTGTGTATGCACACACACACACACACACACACACACACACACACACACACTGTTTTGCACTAAAATCTGGACTCTAACATCTCACAAAACAGGATGAAATTTTTTATTCTGAGGCTTTTCAAAGGAAGTTTAAAACAACAGTTATTAGAGGATCTTTCCCACATTGGCACCCAAATGAGAGAACAAAGAAACAAAAGGAACCACTGGGAAGGGTGAACATGGAGGATGCAGTGCAATGATAAACAGCTGTTGTGTGATGGAAAGGGGGAAAGTTCTCCTTGTGTCCCTAAAACTGTAATGTTTGGAAGGTGTTTTTACAGTCTCAATATAAATAGTCAGAGATTCTTGGTTTAGAAAGAATAAAAAAGCTTCTCTTTTACTTACAAAATCTTCATGTCAGAATACAATCCAAAGCAATCATTCACTAGTTACATAGTATAATATCTTAACTACTTAGTGTCATTAATTGCTTCACTAACTGACTGGTTACATGAACACTGACACTGCCATTACAAACCTCTCTCTAACAGACTCATTGCTAAACATAATCAAAACCCTGACTGTGGTAAAAAAAAAAAAAGGCAGGAAAAGGAAATTGAGGTAGAGAGAGAAACAATTACCAAAGTCCCTCCCATCAAGACCTCTTAAAGGTGTAACATGCTGTTGCTATTCCAACATTTATTAGATAAGCACTTTTCATTTTTATGAATCTAGTCCTACATTTCTGTCAAATTCAGCCATAACTATAGAAACTATAGATTGTCCTCTTTCCTCTACAGGAGGAGGGCCGAATGCTCCAAAAAATAAGATTATTTAGGGGGAAGAGAGTCTCAACTACGTGCTAAACAGCTCACAAAAACACACATATGGAAATGGCTCATACTACAGACATGAATGTTATCTATGCAGGCCAAGTGATGCAAATGTTTTCTTACCAGCACTAGCTCAAGCACATGATCATTGTTTTTCTACAGATCTTTCCATCAACTAACACAGTGAAGAGACTGCCTCATTTCATCACATGGCCCTAACAAAAGAGCCATTTGAGACCCGGCTCAATTTGAGCTAAAGAGAAGCATGGAGAAATTTCACAGCACTTCCCAGTGTTTATTTTAACCCTTAAAAGAATGTGCAGGCTGTCTCGGTCATGCACTCCTGCAGTCTACATGGTAAGATCTTATTATGTCCTTCAGAGAAGACTTTGTAGTATATTCTTAACAGGCTCATATAAGGAAATGGAGACTGATGGTTGTTGCGGGTTTTTTGGGCTCTTTGGCCGTGTCCTGAAGGTTGTTCTTCCTGACGTTTCGCCAGTCTTTGTGGCCGGCATCTTCAAAGGACTGGAGTAGGAACTCTGTCCATGCTCTGTTGCTGAGTATTTATGGCTGTGGTGAAACGTCAGGAAGAACAACCTTCAGAACACAGCCAAAGAGCCCGAAAAACCCACAACAACCATCAGATCCTGGCCATGAAAACCTTCGAGAATACATTGAAATGGAGACTGTTAATTAACATATATTGATTAAATAACTGTCTTATTTATAGGCCACCTTTCTCCAATGAGGGGGAAAACAGTCAGGACAAGGCTAAATTAACTTGTCAAACCTCTTATCACCCATTTTATTGGACCTCACCTATTAAGTTCATTTTATTTCCGCATCAATTTGCAAATCCCATTTGTTTTTCAAATACTGTTCATTTCCCCTAAAATATGCATAGTTATTAAACTCTTTTCCAAATATAAGCTTTCCCCTGAATAGTAAAGCGGGTGATGCATATATCATCTTATGAACATCTTCTCTGAAAATAAGCTTTTTGTGTACATTTTACCAGTGGCAAACTTAAATGTAATATTTACAACAGTGCAGATTTTGGAATACTGTACATTCACTACATATTCATGCATAACTGAAGAATGTGAACATGAAACTCTAAGATTATCAGTCTAAGTTGAAGGGAGGTCAATAAAGGTCAGAGCAGGTAAAGAACAGTCTGGGAAACCTAACAAGGTCCTCTCTGTCTATCCTCCCTGGGCAAACACATGCATCTTTGTTGATAGCTGAGTTACACCTATTTTCCTCCAGCAATTTGCATATGGGCTACAAAGGATGAAGGTGATGTCTGCATCCATACATGGACTGTGAGATAATATCAACTCCAGGCACCTGTTGTAACTGCCCATTTTTGAAACCTGAAACAAAGCAATCTGAAGTGTTTATACGGGTCTCTCTTATTCCCATGCTGTCGTGTCTCTCTCAGACACAGGCACATACATACACAGAGATAGCACAGAAAGACAGACATACAGACACCTACCCCTACATTTCCATGTTTCTAACAATCAGATTTGTTTAGACAAGCCAGTGAAGATTCACTTTGAACACAGATGTCTGAAAGCTTTGACAGTTTCCTCATACTGCTAAGCTTACGGTAAATTAAACTTTAAAAGGGGGATAAGTTCATTTTATCAACACACTCGTAGGCAGCAAAAGGAAAGGCACAAAAATAATATGTACACCCAAAGCTAGGCATGAGAGATTTGATTCAATATGCAACTATAGATTTTTTAAAAACCACCATATTATTTATAATAACAACACTTTGTAAAATGAACCACAACATCTGACATCCCTAAGATATTAAAGTTTTGTAAACCATTCTCTCATTAAAACTTAATTAAGACTTAATACTTTTAGATGAAGTTATGTTTCTTTTATTTTCCTATTAGAAGATGGGTCCATTTGAGGTAAACATGGAATCACCACTAGATAAAATTTGTAAAATAAAGAGCAAATACTGTCAAGGTAACTGCAGGCTTCTTCTGCAGTTGACTGCTTGTCATTTTAAAAGAATAAACAGAAGAGACAAAGAGATAGTCCCTTTAATTAAACAATTTCAGCATTATTGAAAATGACAATGGAAGGCCAAATTTAAGTCCCATGACAAAAGCTTAATGTTGATTTATTTGCTCATTCAGACAATCTTTGTTTTTAGGATAGCATCTTCTTAGTTTGTTATGCCTTGTTATTTTACATTGTTAACCATATTAATGTAAAATATGGAGAGCTATATTAAATGAATGAATGAATGAATGAATGAATGAATGAATGAATGAATGAATGCATCAGCCCTAAGCATAGTGCATCAAGTGGATCCTTTACATACACCCATGTTATACTTTTCCAATCCCCCGTGTTATTATGCACAGTATGGGCAATAAAGGTTCACTGGCTTTCCAAAACAGCTACTTCCATGGGAAATTTAAACTACTAGATCATTTTTGTTGACAAGAATCATCACAAAAGGCTGGGACTTGAATTCTTCCTGCAGGTGTAGCAATGGAAACTGTCACAATGATGAACTCCCACACTTTCAAATTTAGCACTAAATCCACTGCATGGCAGGCAGGCAGGCATACATGATACTCTTCACATTGGAAATAGCTATACCAATTGAATTTCCCCCAATGACCTTTTATACAAGCCTACCAAATTTCACAAATTTCTTCATCAGCTTGAAAGAAAGAAAAGCCTTGAGATTGTAGCAGTTGATTTGGTGGGGAAGACATTTGACCATTCAAACACAAGAAGCTACCCTGTTTCCCTGAAAACAAGACCTAACCTGAAAATAAGCCCTAGTATGATTTTTCAGGATGCTTGTAATATAAGCCCTACCCCAAAAATTAGCCCCAATTAAGTTAAACCCTGCCCTCCACCATTGTGCAGCAACCAGAAGATGACATGACTGTATTTGAATAAATGTTGTCCATGAAAAAAAATTAAACATCCCCTGAAAATAAGCCCTAGTGCATTTTTGGAGAAAAAAAGAATATAAGACCCTGCCTTATTTTCGGGGAAACATGGTAGTGGTGAATCCAAGTGAAGACAGGAAACTGACGTAGGGATTTGAGGAGGTTTGAGGACATCAAAGTTGGACAACAGGAGACCAAAGAGGAGATGACTGCAGCAGTTCTGAAACTTGCACTGCACTCTAGGTTCAAGCACAGGACAGAGCAGGTACAGGACAGTCTAGAAACCCTAACAAGGTCCCTGTGTCTATTCTCCCCATATAAATATATGTGACCAACAATTAGCGCATCAGCTACCAGTGATTTGTATTTATTTATAGGCATTTTGGTTTGGGATTTACCACTTATGGAAAGCTGGTGAGCAGGTAAAACAGGGGATTAAAAGATACACTAAACATTCCAAGTCTAAGATCCTGCCAAAAAGTCATAGATAGATAATAACTTGTGTCTAAGAGTTTAAATTCTTAATCATTATTACTCAAAGTGCTATGACCCACCCACAATGCACATATATCACTTGAAAGCCCCTAGTGTGTACCTGTGGGTTTTTTCTACTGTAGCCCAAATGCAGCACTGCCTATGACAAAAACTGTGGGAGATCAAATCAAAGATTTCCTGAAATAATAAGCGATTTGATCCCCAGTGGGACACCTGAAGCTGTTTCAACACTTTCACTATGGCAAAGCATATCACAATGGAATGTATTCTAGGATGCACAGACAGGATCATGTGTATGATGAGCTATGGTGACATCTGCTGTCAGCACAATGATCACGTACACATCATTAATTGCACTCATTTGAGTGAGACTGCTCAAGTTCTCCTTCTGTTTAGCTTCTTATTTCCAGAGCCATTGTAAAAGATCAGTCCTTCATTGCCAGTAGGTTCAGCCCCAAGGGTACATCTGTCCCCTTATATCCTAATTTTAGATATTCTCATCCCAATGTTATCCAGGAACAAAATATGCAACACCATTGTAGTCGATTCTTTTGACACTCATTCTGAGGAAAACACAAACTATAACCTTTGATAGAAGGCTTCTTTGTCTATCTACTTGAAACAGATACAGAGAATATGATTATTTCTCACGGGATTGTCTATCATGAAATCACAAAGATGCCAATATGTTTTGCTGTGTTTAGAAATCCAGTTAAATTTTGTTGCTCTTTAAGCTATCTTACTTTCTACCTCATAGCACATCAAAATACCTAATTACAGTAACAGTTTCTCTGAATGAGAGACACATTTCTCTGAATGAGAGACACATTAAAGAACTTGTTTGGCTCATATGTGCCCAGATGGTTTGCACAAGCTACCTTTTAAAGCCAAGGGGTCCAATTATAATTCAACTGACACATTATGAAACCAGCAATCAACTGAACATGCTCATTAATTTTTGCAGTTTCTAATTCCCAATAAATTTTGCTTCCTCCAAAATGGAACAGTCAATACATACATTTCAAAGGGCCAACTTGCGCCAATGGGTTGTGTGGCCCCTTAAAGATTAACAAACCTATTACAGCACAAGCTGTCAGGAAACCAAATCCACTTCATTGGGCAGACTTAATGTTACTCCAAATTGACAATGCCACTAAAGTCAGTGGAAACTGCAAACAAGCCTGTTTGAAGGATTGCAACTTCAGACTCATACTGAAATCTACGTGTCTGGAAAAGGCACTCGTGTATTGCCTGTCCAATGGATCTGCTTACCAATAAAGTAGAACCACGAAGATCACCAGGAAGGCCACTGTTGCTGCTGTAACATTCATCTCCACAAAGCCAAGTCTTAAGAAATCCATAAGCCCCATTTTCTTTTACTGGAGAAGTAGGCTGACAGAGCTGACCAAGGGAACTCTCTTTGGTGAGGAAATGAGAAACCTCCCGTTGTTATACGGATGACAATCTACAAGAGAAAAAGCAAGGAAGTCAGGATGCGTCACACTTACTCCAAACCAGAATGCCAATTTTTTTCCTGACATTGCTGCCTTACAAAGACAAAATTAAGGGTTTCCTGCATCAGAAAGCCAAAGCAATGTTCTCCACCCCCTCCCCATATTAATGACTGCAGTGTCAATAAATATTTACATAGTTGCTCTCTGAGAGATCAGAGCTGGCCTGCAGGTTTTGCAGTAAGCAGTGAATAAAAGATAAAAACCAACTATGCTCTCTTATGCAATATAGATTTAGAAGCCCCGAGGAAAGTGGGCAGGAAATCAATGACACTTCTTTGTTTCCGTTTAAGGAAAATATGCTAGGCATTATGAAAACTTTGGGGTTATACTGCCAATTAATAGAAATGTTGCTTGACAGGCAGCTGTATAAGGGGGATACTTCGTGGCTTAAGCATCAGGTGGGCATTTGGAGGGTAGGTTTTCCTCCTCACAGGTCCATTAATAAGCCTTAGCAAGGTTCCTCTCGAAAAATAAAGAAAAATCATTCTTCATAATAATAGAATCCTCAGCAACTGATTAGGAGGTTAGTGAAAGTACAAAGGTTCCTTAGATTGAGTCAAACTACTTACACATCAAGCTCAAACAAATTATTAACACAATAGGACAGTGTTAGATGTTTGCTTGCTTACCAAGAGCCTTTTCATCTGGACACACAGGGGACTCAAGGGGGACTTCTGGCATAGAAATCCTGTGCTGTAGCCCACCAATTGCTAAGGGGGTTTCAGGCACAGAAGTGCAGGACATTATTGGTGCCAGAGAAGGCACCAATATATTGTGTTGACAGCAGGATTCAGCATTCCGTAAGCCAACTGAAAAAACTAGGGTACCACAAACAAAAAATATAACTATGAAACTGGACCTCAGATCAGTACCACATTTTGCATGGATGCAGCAGGAATTCTGCTCTTGTTCTGTGCCAAATGTGGGGGTGTTTGGGCAAAGGGGTTTTGGGTTATGATTTTTTAAAAATGTAACATTATTTTACCCTCAGGCAGAAGCAAGTGACCTTGACCTACAGCTTATTTAAAAGTGATCAAGTACATTGAAAAGACCAAATGTACATACCTTGAAAGAAAAAGGTCAGTCCAAGCTGCTTTTTATATTCTAAATGGACTGAACTTTTGACTCTGCCATACAGAGGCCATTCAATGCCTAAAAGAAAAAAATTAAGCAGCTTCCTGGCTAAACATTTAATTCCTTCCTGTGAAAATATCCTGTAGATCGTCTTGGCTGCTGCCTCTGGTGTTGTCAACATTCAGGCTGCCCTTTGCTATGTAAAGCTTGGCATCCCTTTTCCTGCTGGCAATGTGAGCCCAACACACTGGTCTATTTTTTAGATGTCATCTGCTTCCGAGATAAAATGTGCTATTTATTATGTATTTTGATGTACTGTACTGGATTAAGATATAACAATTAAAACAGCTGATTGACCATTGTTTCCAAGCTGTAAGATTTTACATTTTACATCTATATATATTGTGGAGATAGTAGAGTTTTAATCATAAATTGTATACCTAGATATTTTCATGTGTTTATGGTTGTTTTACATGATAATATTTCACCTGTCCTGTTTATGTAACACTTTAAAAATCAGCAAGAGTTATATAAACAAAATTTATTATGAAACAAAATGCAAAAACTATTATGTCCATAATTCAGTCCTCTTCAATGTCTACTATTTTTTGGCTTGTCTCTTATAGTCACTAAATAAAATATTTCTTGTCACTGTCCAACAAAAGTCTGCAAGCACTGATGGGTTCCATTTGCCCTGATAGTGTTTCTCCATTGTTGCAATGTTCTGGTGACATCGCTCACTGTGCTTGTCGCTCACTGCTCCACATTTCAGTGGGGAAAAATCTAGATGAGAGTGCAAAAAATGTATCTTTAGTGATATGCTGCAACCAAGGCTTTTGTATGCCTTTAGGAGGGTTCCCAACAACAACTTGTAGTTGTCTGCCTTTTTGTTTCTGATAAAATTTATTGAGACAAACTTGAAGGCTTTCCATGTCATCTTTTCCTTGCCACACAGTGCATGGTCAAATTTATCATCTCCAAGAAGTTCACAAATCGGAGGACCAACAAACACACCTTCCTTTATCTTAGCCTCACTTAATCTTGGTAAGTTTCCACAGAGGTACTTGAAAGTTGCTTGTGTTTTGTCCATGGCCTTAGTAAAGTTCTTCCTCAGACCCAGAGTGGCAACAAAATCGATTTAACAAGGGGTAGATGTTGAACCTTTTTCTTCCCAGGCTCGAATGACTGTCTGAAGTAGCTAATCTATTCTAGACGTAGTGGGAATCTCTTGCATAACTACCCCATTCACAGGGAAAACAGCAGTACTTTGTGTATCCAGTCTGCACACCAAGCAAGAAAGCAACCATTTTCAAATAGCCACAAAGCTGACAGTGATGTTGGTTATAGTTTATGCACCTCAAAAATTGTTTTATGTTGTCATATGCTTCCTTCAGATGGGCTGCAAGACTAACAGGAATTGATGGCAAAACATTGCCATTACACAGGAAAACAGCTTTAAGACTCTTCTTCGATGAATCAATGGACAGTCTCCACTCATCTGGAATGTGAATGATGTTGAGGGCTGCCATCAAAGTGAGGCATCTCTGCTGACTTGGTTAAATACAAAATATGTCTCAGCAAAATCAAACACTGACAAATAAGAGAGCACAGCATTGTAGGATTTCTAGGGCAACTTGTTCACCACAGTGATGTAAGCTTCGGTATGATTGTGTCATCCATGATTTCTAGGAATAACATGATGCAATTCATATTATGTATAATGTAATACCAGCTTCATCATCCTTCACAGATTGTTTCCTTGTTGTGGCGAAGGGGCTTGAGTAATTCAGAGAAGCTATGGGCTATGCCATGCAGGGACACCCAAGACGGACAGGTCATAGTGGAGAGTTCTGACTAAATGCAATCCACCTGGGCCAGGTGGGTGGGGCTCGTTAGCCTTGGAAGGCACCCACAAACAGTATTCAAGCCCACCACAAAAATACAATAAATGTTATGGTCAGCAAAGGACAGAAGGGATCCCCTCACCATTGCAGGAGTATACCGGATACCTTGCAGTTGTGGCCAGGTATATATTGGAACCACAAAACGAAGCATCCACAGCAGAATCAAAGAACATGAGAGACACTGCAGACTAAAACAACCAGAAAAATCTGCAGTAGCTGAACATGCCCTAAAACAAACTGGACATGAAATTTTATTTCAAAATACTGAAATACTGGACAACACCAGCAATCATTACGTCAGACTGCACAGGGAAGCCATTGAAATCCACAAGCACCAGCAGAACTTCAACAAAAAAGAGGAAAGTGTGAAGCTCAGCAAAACTTGTCTCCCAGCTCTCAAAAATATAGCGTGCAAAAGGTCAACAAACTCTACCCAGCCACAAGGACAGGGGATCACTACACACAAAAGACCAGCTAATGACACCCATCAACCACAGTGACAGATAATCTCTTCTCCTTAGCACAACAATACACCCACAACAAGACACACTAATCACCCATCTACAGAAAAAGACAAAAGCCTATCTCACAGCCATAAATACTGCACTCCCAAGCCAACTACACCAGAGCACAGCGTGCTGTCCTCTGAAGATGCCGGCCACAGAGACTGGCGAAATGTTAGGAAGAACAACCTTGGCCAAAAAGCCCGAAAAATCCACAACAACCACTAAAATGACTAAACTGAGGGGCACTGTATTGTACCTTAGATATATCATGCAAAAGCAAGATTTACAGTTTAAAAATGTCATGAAAAATTAAATACAATAATATAAGAATACCCAACATGAGATGTATTGATTCAATAAAGAAAGCCATGGTTTTGAGTTTGAAGACTTAAGCATGACCATTAAAAACAGGATCTTTGGGAGGTCATTAGTTCATAGGGTCAACCTATCTCAGAAGCAGCAAAAAGGGTAAGTCTAGAAGTGTCATGAAATGATGCAAAAGCGATCAATATGCTATTTTTAAATGCAGAAAGCAGTTGCCAGGGAAAAAGAATCAGAACTGCAGCAAAGAAGGTGGGGGATTTAAATCCTCCTTTGTTGCTGAGATCCTGATGAAAATACTCCTCCCCCCCCCCCCAATCCTCTTAATTTTGGGAGAGATGCTCCAACTGGTGTCAATAGAAGATTCTCTCCAGAGGCTCAAAGGAACATTCTTGAGCAAGAGACCATTTTCTTCTCCTGGCTTCAAGAAACTGAATATCCCAGTCCTGATCCTGATTGTATTTCCTCACCCTTCCAAACTCTGCCACAGCTACTGTATTTGGAAGGGGAGGATGCTGCTACATTCATAACCTGATGGTGGGCTTCCCAAAATACACATCTGGTCAGCCACTGTGAGAACAGAACGCCAGATGTCATCAGCCTTTGAACCAGTGCAGCAGGGACCCTTCTGAGGATCTTCACAGTTATCTGCTCTATAAAATGTTCAGTTGAGTTGCTTTTATAAGATTACATCTAATTCGGCTTTGAACCAGTTCACAATATAGCTTAAGGATTTAGAACCTAAAGGTTTTGTGTGACTCAGAAACCTCTAACATGACTTTCACATCTAACTCAAAGTGCCATTATTGATGTAAAAAAAATCGGAAAACTGAGGTGGGGATTTCAAGCTGCTGCTCCCAACTGCACCTCTTTCTTTGAAAAAAAAACTGAAGCCTACAATATTTACACCTGTAGCTCATGTGTGATGCAACCCATGTGAACTCTATACTCAAGCACTAATACATCCTATGTATGGGATGACAAACAGCCAACTCTGTAAATGTTACTATAGTTCTCATACCAGTGGTCCATCCATATGAAAAGCATCATATCAGGCCTTCTTCACACATCCCATGTATCACTCAAGGCATGTCAAAGCATCCAGCCCTGGCTTACATGGACAAACACAAGATACCACCCTACACCCTAAAGCGGAGTTACTAAAACATTAATGTCACTACATAAATAACACTTTTCAATGGAATCAGTTCACACTACCAGCTCCCCACCATCAAGAATACAGTAACCAAGTGATATTTGTGGATGCATAAAGTAGGGAATAAAAGAAGATCACGCAACCATCTAGAGAAAGAAAATTATGAATGAAGCAATGTGCCATCTGATTCTTTTTTCAAGGCATTTTAGCCACTGAAGAAATCCACAAAAGTTCACTTATCAGTTTCTACTCTCCAAATATGGCCCTAACTCATGCCCTTGCCTGTAGCCCTAAAGCAGCTATTTTTGCCTTGAAAATCTAGTTGCGGTAATGTTTAAGCACAGAGAATAAGCCACGGTAAAATTAAATTTTCCTGAATTATTGAAAGTATATTGGTCAACATCAGACTGGTAGATTTATGCACAGGCAAAAGAAATCACAGAATTTGCTACAGGGAATTATAACTGACAAGCTGCAAGTCACATGCCAGCCCCATGCCTGATGCCTGATTGGGCACACGATCATCAATTACGGAAGGCAACCTCCTTGATTCCTTCTGCACATGCATGAATATTTGGTACGGTTTTGATGATAGTTTCATTAAAATTCTACCACTTGGCACAGCGCACATCAATGCCATAAAGTAAAATATATTTTAGACATTCACTTTCCAGTAGTGGTGCCTCTTTACAACAGTTTTTTTAAAAACCAAAAGTTATGTATATTAGACACGTTTCATGAAAATTAGCTCCTATATTTTCTGTCAAAGGTTTGGAAAGGGGATTTTTTACAACTCATATTTCTATTTTAATAAAGAAATGGAAGAATATACAGTATATCCCAAGATAATATTTTTTTGATTTAACTTTCAAGACTTTAATATCTCTGTATTGTATTTTCTTTTTTCCATTGTCAAAAAAAAGATAAGGTCAATAACGCAATAGAGCTTGAATTCTAAGAAGACTTGCTGCTGTGGTAAATGAATCACATTTTGCTCCCTGTGCTACACCACTCCATTAACACCTTTCCTACAAGCTAAGTAAAAGGGTTAACTAGCTCACTAGCTTTGCACTGAATTTCACATACACAGACTTTTACTTTATTGCATTAATAATGTCAGTCCTTCCAGATGTTTGTCTGGATCAATAAATGCTCTGCCGCTTTACTGATGTCCAGAAAGCAACTACATTTAGCTGCCAGACAAGAAAACTGCAACAGACAAGCCCATCTCCATCAGCATCCAGAGCAATTTTCTGAAGTCAGATTCAATCTTGGTAGTTTAAGCAGCCTTCAGCCACTTGCCTGAAACTGACCAGGGATGGGGAAATATGTCAGTTTTGCCTTCTCCCACACTCCTGTTTTTAAAATATCCAAGTTCTTTCTGCCACCAAAAAGGGGGGGATGTGAATTTTGGTACACTATAAAACAAACCATTTGCACTGGCAAATGGAATCAATCCAACGGACTACCAGTATAAAAAGAGTGATGTTGTATCTTGTCATCTCTTTTTTTTCTTTCAGAAAAAGAGATGGCAAGTTTAGTTCAATACTAACATGGTCCAATATACACAGGGATTCAAACTCAGATTTTTTAAGAGCTAAACAAGCCAGCCCATAAACCCAGAGATTCTGTTGAGTGGGAAGCTCTGCCAGTGTTGTAACATACGTAGGACTGCACTGCTTATACGTTTTGCACACACACTGGCATAGGCAAGCAGATGTCAAGACTTTCCAGTCAGTCAAAACTCAGTAAAGTATCAGGCTCACAATCATGGATGTCAGTTTTCACATATCATGTACAAGCATTTTAGAAATCAGATCTTTTCATTCTGAATGAGAAAAAGATTAAAAAGGAGATTGAAAATAAAACAGCCAATATTATAATGCCATTGTACAAAACGCTGGTAAGGCCACACCTAGAGTATTGCATACAGTTCTGCTCACCGCACCTCAAAAAATACATAGTGGAACTGGAAAAGGTGCAGAAGAGAGTGACTAAAATGATGACTGGGATGGGGCACCTCCCTTATAAGGAAAGGCTACATCATTTGGGGCTTTTTGGTCTACAGAAAAGACACCTGAGGGGGGACATGATTGAGATGTATCAAATTATACAGGGGATAGATAAAGTGGGTAGAAGTAAGCTCTTTTCCCTCTCACACAATACCAGAACCAGGGGACATCCACTCAAATTGAGTGTTGGGAGAGTGAGAACGGACCAAAGAAAATATTTCTTTACCCAGCGTAAAGTCTGGGAAACTGCTGTGGAACTCCTTGCCACATGATGTGGTGATGGCATCTGGCCTAGATACCTTTAAAAGGGGACTGGACAAAGTCCTGGAGGAAAAATCCATCGCAGGTTACAAACCATGTTGGTGATGTAGACCTGGCATGCATAACCGAAACATGGATTGGCGGAGAGGGGGGTCCCCCCCTAGCACTCATCTGTCCGCCCGGTTATGCTGTCCAACACCAGGGTAGACTGGAAGGACGGGGGGGGGGAGTTGCCATTGTTTACAAATCCATCCTAGAGGTTACTAGGCGCTCCTCGGTGGTAAAGCCGGGTCTGGAGGCTCTCCACGTGTCGATAGGGGCCAGGGACGGTATTGGGATCTTGCTGGGTTACCGTGCTCCCCGCGACCCAGCCATTTCCCTACCGGAGCTGGTGGACTTTGTCTCTGCAGCACTGTTGGTCTCCCCAAGGCTGTTGGCTTTGGGGGACTTCAACGTGCATGCGGAGGCAGAGATCTCCGGTCCAGCTCTTGAGTTCTTGGAGACCATGGCCTTCTTGAACATGTCCCAACATGTCAACGGCCCCACCCACGTGGGTGGCCACACACTTGACCTGGTTTTTTCTACCAGTGGGAGCGAGAGTGGTCCGATGGTGACTGACCTTGAGTCGGTCCCTTTGTCATGGTCGGATCATCACCTAATAAAATGTAACCTCAACATGGCCCTCCCCCCTCGCAGGGAGCAGGGACCGATTGTCATGGTCCGCCCTCGAAGACTACTGGATCCGAATGGATTCCAGGATGCCATGAGAGGAGTTCCGACTGACCTGGCTGGCGCTCCTGCCGAGGCTCTGACCGTCAGCTGGTTCGCCGCTGCGGCTAGGGCTGTTGACACGATCGCACCTAAGCGCCCTCTCCAACGCAGAGCCCGCCCGGCTCCTTGGTTTAACCAGGACCTCCGGGCGCTGAAGCGGATAAGGAGACGGCTAGAGCGCAAATGGAGAAAGGACCCGACGGATCACAACTGGATTGCTGTTAAAGTCGCCACTAACCTTTACCTGTCCAAGGTAAAGGCTGCCAGTCGAGCATACTTCGCTAACCGGATAAGCGAAGCTTCCAACCAGCAGGCGGAATTATTCCGTATAGTGCGCGACTTATCCGGAATTGGTACGGGTGATGGGCCTCCCCCTAGTCTTACACCTGACCAATTTGCAGCATTTTTTAAATCAAAAGTGGAGGCCATCCGCCGGGACCTCTCTCCTTATTTGAACACAGTGAGTCGAGCTGAGATGTCCAGCGCTCCGTCTTGCCCGGTAACTTTTGATTCTTTTCAGCCAGTCACGCCTGACACTGTGGCCAGGGCGCTTGATCGCTGTCGTGCCACCACCTCCTCCCTTGACCCTTGCCCGGCCTGGCTAATCAAAGCAGCCAGGCCGATAACAACGGAATGGGCCACTGTAATAATAAATGGGTCCCTCCTTGAGGGCAGATTTCCATCTGCCCTCAAGGAGACACTCATTAGGCCCATTAGGAAGAAACCAAGTTTGGCGGCGGACGAGATTGGCAACTATAGGCCCGTCGCCAATGTTTCTTTCCTAAGCAAGGTGGTTGAGAGGGTGGTGGCCGACCAGCTTCAGGCGCACCTGGATGAAACAGATGCCCTGGATCCATTTCAGTCGGGCTTCAGGCCGCGCCATGGTACAGAAACGGCATTGGTCGCCCTGTGTGATGACCTATTGAGGGAGGCCGACAGGGGCAATGTGTCCCTGCTGGTCCTCCTCGATATCTCAGCGGCCTTTGATACCATTGACCACGGTATCCTCCTGGGGAGGCTCTCCGAGTTGGGAATTGGTGGCCTGGCATTGGCCTGGCTCCGTTCCTTCTTGGGGGACCGCCCCCAGAGAGTACAGCTTGGGGAGAATGTCTCGGCCCCGTGGAGTCTCAATTGTGGGGTTCCACAGGGGTCGATTATCTCCCCAATGCTATTTAACATCTATATGAGGCCGCTGGGTGGGGTCATCAGGGGATGTGGAGCTCGGTGTCATCAGTATGCTGATGATACTCAGCTGTACATCTCCTTTCCACCTACCACAGGAGATGCCGTTCTGTCCCTTCAGCGCTGCCTGGGGACCGTACTGCAATGGATGCAGGAGAACGGGTTGAGGCTGAACCCGGACAAGACGGAGGTACTGAGGGTGGGCGCTCCCACAGTCGGGTGTTTGGGAAACTTCCTCACTTTTGGGGGGGCGACCCTCCCCGCCAAGGATGGGGTCCGCAGCTTGGGGATCCATTTGGACCCGGCGCTCACCATGGAATCCCAGGTGGCGTCGGTTGTCCGAACGGCCTTTTACCACCTTAGGCGGATAGCCCAGCTGCGGCCCTATCTCGAGGTGGGGGCGCTCACTACGTTGGTGCATGCGCTCGTAATCTCAAGATTAGACCACTGTAATGCGCTCTACGTGGGGCTGCCTTTGAGGCTGCTGCGGAAATTACAGGTGGTGCAGAATGCGGCGGCCAGACTACTCAGTGGTGTGAAAAGGTACCAACATATTTCGCCCACCCTGGCCGCATTGCATTGGCTGCCCATCCGTTTCCGCATCGACTTCAAAGTGTTGATGCTTACTTATAAAGCCCTAAACGGCTTGGGGCCTCGATACTTGGCGGAACGCCTATTTCCACCAAGTTCTACCCGTGTCACTCGCGCGAGTCAGGAGGTGAGGCTGAGGAGCCTAACGCCGAGGGAGGCCCGGAAAGAAAAAACAAGAAATCGGGCCTTCTCGGCGGTGGCTCCTCGCCTCTGGAATAACCTTCCCCCTGACATTCGCGCGGCTCCCTCACTGGGTATTTTTAAAAAACAACTAAAAACTTTGATGTACCGGCAGGCTTTCCCGTTTATTAATTCCTGATCACCCTTCCTTTTTCTTCCTTAGCTTCCTCTCATCTTGTCGTAATTTTTCCTTTGTATGATTTATTTAACCGTATTGTTGTTGTTTATTGTTGTAAGCCGCCTAGAGTAATCTTGGTTGATTAGATAGGCGGGATATAAATAAAATAAATAAATAAATAAATAAATAAATAAATAAATGTACGTATAATCTCCAGGCTTAAAAGGAAGGTATCTCAATATACCAGATGCAGGGGAGGAGTATCAGGAGACAGGTATCTAGTTGTCTCATGTGCTCCCAGAGGCATCTGGTGGGGCCATTGTAAGATACAGGAAGCTGGACTAGATGGGCCCTTGGCCTGATCTACTAGAAGTCTTCTTTTTTATGTAAATGTGTTCTTTCCTGCAAATTGAAATGTAAATATAAGCAAAATGTAATCCCAACACACCCCTAATCCTGAATTACCATAGGGAACCATATGCACAAACTGTCAGAAATGAAATCCAGAAGTTTCAATTTTAACTTTATACTGTGCCAGGATGGTTCATTAAATTTGGCAGAGATGAGAAGTTACTTTTTTGAACCACAATTCTCAAGATCTCTCAACAAACATGGCTTTCAACACCCTGCTCTTATGCAAATCTATTTTATTTCCATATTTAGTATACTATGGACAATTTAGGTTACCACTTTTCAGAATGTATACTGCAGAGCATCCAGTAAAGGTGTAGGGGGAAAAATGCAAAGAATGGTCATAAGGCTGGAATAGACAAGCACTGGGGCTTTTTAGCTCAGGAAAAAAACACACAGAGATATGACAATGTATGCAGCTGTTTATGATGTCGATATAACTGAAATACATTTTTGTACCCCTGTCATAATAATAAAATTGGGATCACCCAGTAAAGACAAATGATTCAGGATGTCAAAAAGAATTATTTCACACAGGAAACAGTTACACAAATGGATTTTACTCTCCAAGATGTAGTGAAGGCCACAAACTTGGATGGGTTTATAAGAGGATGAAACAATAAAGATAAGTCTATCAGTGGCTACTATTCCTGACAGCTACATATAACATTGCTTATCAGAGGAAGCATACCAGCAAATGCCACTTGCCGGGAAACAACAGTGGCCCTGATAGGCCAAATGAAGGCATCTCATGAGCATCCAGTTGACATAGTGTCCCAAGATCCCTTCTAAACTGGAACTGGGCCCCTGGACCATAACAGCTCTCCACTGTCAGTGTTGACCAAGCAACTGATTTCTGAACCACATTACCACAAATTTCAGAGATAAGCCGATCAATCTTCATTTCATCAGCACACCTACATGGCTATATGGCTGACATGAATGTGTTTCCTGGCAGAGAAAGGAGACTGAAACAACTAACAGTCAATAAACAATAGTAATATAGAAATCTGCTTTATATCATTTCAGAATAGGTGTCCACTGTCCTCTGAAGATGCCGGCCACAGAGATTGGCAAAACGTTAGGAAGAACAACCTTCAGAACACGGCCAAAGAGCCTGAAAAACCCACAACAACCTTGTTAAGCATTATCTGTTTTGCCTATCAGCAGCTCACCAATGTTCCAGACGCAGACCATTCCTGCCATCAGCTGCTACCTGAAACATTTTAAATAGAATAAGACACAGAAAGTACATACTGTACTGTATCTTCGAGCCACAATTCTGTCACAAATAAAAATGCTTTAAGCACTATATTTGTCCTCTTATCCTTTGTTCAATTCCAATTATGTCTGCTTATAGGAACATACAACTCCGTACGCCAGAACTGTGTTCTCCTCTGACTTGTTATGAATCATTTGCTCTGGAGCTTTTTTATTGACAATCAGAGGCGATTCTATTATAACAACAACAACAAATCTTGATCTGCAGAGCTGGAAGGGACCCTATGGATCATCAAATCCAGCCCCTGTCAAGGAGGCATAGTGGGGAATCGAACTCCCAACCTAAACCACTGAGCTATTCAGAATGATGTAGGAACAGAATGGAACAAATGTAAATGCCTAAACCACTGAGCTATCCAGCAGTCCTGGATAGCTCACTAGAACACATAGTATTGCACAACTATTATTCTACTGATGTACTAGCACAGCACAGTGGGTTGGAGCACCAAGTGTCAGGAATTCAAACCCCCACTGTAACTCCCAACTCAGCCACAATCACCCGCAGTGTGTGTGGTTGAGAGAGTTACGTAAGTGCCCTGCCAGCTACGTGGCCTTGGGTAAGCTGCAATGTCCCAAAGTGCCATCAGTAGGAGGGAACTGGAAACCACTTCTGAGCACTTTGTACTCAGAAAATGTGAGAAGGGTTGTCACAGACTGGAATCAGTTTTTTTTTTAATTTCTTATACAGCTTGCCTACTCAGCTGAACTGTACCTGTTAATATTTTTCTTTCTTATTTCTCATTCTATTTATTTCTCCCCTCCTACGCTTTCAGGATGGAGCATCCTTCAAAAATTCTGAAGTACATAAAAAACAAGCGTCTTTGTTTTCAAAACTACAAGCAAGCTGGGCTTGATTAGATGGAGTTCAATTCCAGGAAAGGAACTAAGTTTTGCCCGTAAGAAGGAAGTTCACTGGAATTTAGGAGAGGTCAGCGGCCCCAGTTTCCTTTTCTTATCCTACCCAGTAGGCCCTGCAATAGTCAAAGCCCAAATGAACATTGTTTATTTCATACATCTCTCTCTTAACTTCCTTTTTTGCTTCTTTCTCCTTTTCTCCAGAAATGCTCGAAATGCTGAACCACCAGTGATCAAAACGTACGTGTAAATTATGATGGCATAATTGCCGCTAGTTAAAAACCTCCTACCTCCATTCTGGGATTTGCATGACTTGCATGCAACCAGTCTCATTGCACATAAGTCACAAAAGCCCAAGATCAAAGCAGGGAATCTTTAATTACAAGCATCAACCAATGACATCATCTCCCTTATGCTGGCATTTAAGTACAACCTTTTCCCAACCGCGGACCGGGGTGTGTGGCGCGCTTACAGAGGGGTGGAGCTTGCTTGCGCGCATGCGTATGTCACGCCTGTGGGGGTTGCTCACACAAATGTGCACAGTGCACTCGCAGGGGTGGAACACATTTGTACGCATGTACACGGCGCACTCATGAGGGGTAGGATATCTGTGTCTGCAGCCTGGTCCTGGATAGGCTGCAGACTGGGGGTTGGAGACCTCTGATTTAAGCAACTAAATTTTGGCTACTGTGGTTTCTTTCAAAACACCATGAAGTCTATAAAATAAGCTTGACTTTGTCAGAGTGAGTTCTCACTTCAGGAAATTATGCAAGCTTTTCCAACAATCACTTCAGAATGTAAAAGGATACAAAAATATTGGCTCTTCCATGGGTAGAGGATAAAGAAGCAGCTTTGAATCAAGAAGCACTGCCTGGAGGCACTGAAGAATGTGAGGTTGCCATCATCATCACCATCATCCCATATAACAGCTCCGCTGATTCAGTCTAATCAGGATGTACGGCAAAAGGAAACTATTTTGTGTTGGGTTTGCTACCGAAGCAGTAACCTTTACCATTCGTAATGACTACCGCTCCACCCATAATAATGCATCAGAAAATCCTGGCTTACATCACAATGAGGACAACCTATGTACTTGGAGCCCTTCACTTTTTTTCTCTTGCTCATAAACAAGGTAAAAGTAGTTCTGTGACGTGATGTCCCAGATTGTGGTTTAGTTTTCTGCACCCAGAAACACCAGAATCGTAAACCAGGGTTTCCTGTTGGCTTCACATCCTGTTTTTTTATATAACATAATGAACCGGTATTCAGTGGCCATGCTAACACACCTCTCTCTGATTTGATTATTCATTATGCAAAAAGCAAAAAGGTAGTCAGAACAAATGGGAGACAAGCATGAGCATGAAACTCATTCACACAGGATTCCAGACCTATTATGTATGAACAAAACAATGGCTTCTGAAAATATGCCATATTTGCCGGCGTACAAGATGACTTTTTGGCCCTGAAAAACATGCCTCCAAGTGAGGGGGTTGTCTTGTACGCCGGGTGCATGTCCAGCAAACCCTCCCTCTCTCCCAGCGAAGTCACTTACCTGGTAGTAAGACCGAGTAGAGCCCCGCTCCTAGCCTGGGAACAGCCTGACTCTAGCGGCGAACAGCTGACTGTCGGGAACAGCAGAGAAGAGGCAGCCATTTTGAGATGCGACCACATGGCTGCCGCCTCTCCAAAATGGCTGCCGCCTCTCCGCTGCTTCCCGACAGTCTGCTGTTCGGCGCTGATGCTGTCCTTCTTCCAGGAAACCCTCGCTCTCTCCCAGCAAAAGGAACCAGAATTATGCATGCAGAAGAGGCGGTAGTCTTATACAGCAAGTATATAACAAACTTTACATTTTGAGTGGAAATGTTGGGGGGGGGTTGTCTTATATGCCCAGTCACCTTATACACCAGCAAATACAGTATCTAGAAGGCTCTCCTGCCTATTTTACAAAGTGTATTCCTTTCACTTACTGAAAGATTTATCTTTTACCTTTCCAAATTCACAAAAAGATATCCACAATAGAGAAAAACAACTTTAATATGGTTGAAACCTACATTTTTTTCTTTCTTGAAAAAAACCCAGCTTACATCTAGAATTTGTTTTGAGGCAGGGCTCCAAAAACCATCACTAATAAAAAATAACAATCACGCACCATCAAGTTGATTCCGCCTTACAAGTATAGTGATCCTTCTGAGAATACTCAGAAGCGGTTTCCCACTCCTTTCTTCTAGGGGCACCCTGGGACAGTGCAGCTTGCCCACAATGACTACACAGGCTGCCTCTAACTCACAAGAGACACAGTGGAGAATTGAACTCTTAACCTCTGGCTCTGCAGCCAAATACCTAAACCATTGAGTTATTCAGCCAGTGAGGTGAGGACTTCCTCTCAATATGAATATCAGTCGAAGGAACATGTTAATTTCAGCCTCTGCATTCTCTGCAATCTATTATATTTATTCAATTATTTAAAATATTTTTACCCTACCTTTCTCCCAGAAAAGGCTCCAAGGTGGCTTACATCATTGAAAGGCAATATTAAAGCTAGGAGCAATATGTATATAAATATTAGAAAGAAAGAAAAGTCACTGTGAGAAACAGAAAACCCAAAAATGGAAAACACAATAACAATCCCTCTAAAAATCACACACACAGGTAGCTAGTTACTGAGGGACGGCTGTCTTGAAGAGAAAGATCTTTGCCTGCTTGCAGAAGGACAGCAAAGATGGGACTAGTCTGGCCTCTTGTGGGAGGGAGTTCCATAGTCTGGGAGCAGCAACAGAGAAGGCTCTCTCAGTCACAATAATCATCAGCTCACATACTCAACTGATGTTGTTTACATTAAACAAAGCAACTGCACAAAATGCAAAGACACTATCAATACCACATCTAGCTTATCTCAAGATAACCACACATATGTTAGCTTGCACTTCTTGGAGAATACAGTGCTTTATTTAACACATTACCTATGGATAGTCCTAGCTGGTTGGATAGCTAAGTATGTTGGATCACCTATGTCACAATTTGATTCCTCACCTTCTGGGAGAAGATCCAGCCTGTGCAGCTCCCAGCATCACCAGAACAAGAGACTGGACGCTACTTCTGACTCTGAATAACCTGCACCTTAAAATCCCAGGAAAGTGTCACCATGAATCAAAATAAATTTGATAGCCCATAATTATTGTCATGATGAATACTTTTAACAGGAGAACAAAATGCAGTCTTATTTTGAGATGATATGAGGCATATGCATTAATACCTTGAAGACTTATGTAAGTGACCTCGCTATTGCCAAGATGATTACGCTAACTAGCCCTCTGAAAGTTGTTGACCAGTGTTAATTAAGCAGTTGTCATTTTGTAGACCAGTGTTCCTAGCGTTGGGCAACCCAAATGTTCTTGGACTACAACTCCCAGAAATCACAGCCAGCAGAACTTGGTGGTAAAGGCTTCTGAGAATTGCAGGAACACCTGTGTTGCCGAAGGTTGGGAACCACTGTTCTAGATCTCATTTCACTCTGTCCTAACCATATGCCCATTGGCTTGAATAATGTGCTGTACACATTTGAAGAAATGAAATCTCATATTAAATAAACCTTGCTTGTCCTAAACATAGCACGACGCCCAATGGCTGCCTCCTTGGAAACTGATGCTATAACACTTTATTTCCTCATTTTCACACAGAGAGCTGGCTATGTGTGACAAGTTGTTTCAAGATAAATAACCTTTTCTTCAACTTGGTTGCTTTCTCATTTTTCATAAAAGAACCATTCAAAAATGTATGTTTCTCACATTATTGAATTGTAACCTAATTGTTATTTATTTCTATCCTATTTTTTCATTAAATCAGTTCAAGTCAGTTTCTCCTCCTCTTCATCTATGTAAGCATCCTTTCTGTCTCAAGAGACTATGGTAATGTGCTCTGAATAGAGGTCTTGGAACAGTGTCTAGTGTGGCTGAGAAGGTCAATTCAAGAGTGACAATCCCTTCCACACTGAAGACAAATACAATCTGTCCCCTCGTCCAGCTCCCTGATTTTGCTGCTTTCATGACTGCCTCTTTGCCTCAGCCTGCTGAACAAGTGTCTCTTCAAATTGGGAGAGGCCATGATGCGCGACCTGCCTCCAAGGTTTCCCATCTGTTGAGGTTCATTCCTAAGGCCTTCAGATCCTGCTTTCAGATATCCTTATATCGCAGCTGAGGTCTCCCTCTGGGGTGCTTTCCCTGCACTAATTCTCCATACAGGAGATCTTTTGGAATCCTCTTCATCATGTCTCCATAAAAACAATTAGAACATGGATCTGCTCTGTCTGAGTCCAATACTGTAAACACTACACCACACAGTAGCTGTTTAAACATATCAATTTAACCACTACCCTGAAGTGCTGGACCCAAACAGTTTCAAGAAGGAGTAGAATATAAAAAGGAGAAAACTGTACCAATATGACCCCTGGATAAGGTCTATAATTAGAATTAAATCTGCAGGAAAACTAAGTATGTATTGAGATCACACTGCTTGCTGCTGTGTTATTTATGCATTGCTGTTCCACCAATTCACCTCAACATCAATATGAATAAACCTGTACGTGAATCGCCCCCACAGTATATTACAAATCAAGATTGACATGTCAACATTTAAAGATAATTGCAAAGCTTGATAAAAAAAACAGGTGTATAAGAAAGCTAAACACACATTTAACTACAGTAGCACTAACAGAAAAAAACAACATTGCCATAAATTTAGCTTTGGTTTTTCCAGCATGTACGTTTATAACACATGAATAACATACTTATCTATTTTATACTTCCAGATGTCTAAATTAGTCATTCCACTAGAAGACTGTACTAAAATGTCTGTCTTATCACTCTGTCCAAAGACGGAAGGAAAGGGCTAAAAAGAAGAGGAAGGAATTGAAGGAGGTTGTCTTTTATCTGTGCCACTGGAAATAATAGTCATAGTAGCAATGCCCTTGTACATGTCAAATTTGCTTGCATCATTAGCTTCAAACCTTTTTTCAAAGTAATTAATTACTTGTTGCTCACTATAAAAATTAACTCAGCTGTGCTACTGATTATTTATATAAAATAGATTGGTAATGTATAAGTAATGAGTTGCTCTGTAGCTACTTCTACATTATTTACACTATTATAAAGCACACTTAGAAAACCAAAAAATGGCCCCAACATCCCTTATTACAATTTAAAAAAATGTATTTTCAGCAACAATGGGATTAACAGCTATTACACTGATCGGGGAGAAAGCAAGAAACCCATCCTGTGCCTTACAGCAGTGGTCCCCAACCTCGGGCCTCCAGATGTTCTTGGACTTCAACTCCCAGAAATCCTGGTCAACAGAGGTGGTTGTGAAGGCTTCTGGGAGTTGTAGTCCAAGAACATCTGGAGCCCCAAGGTTGGGGACCACTGCCTTACAGGGTAACATCACTGCAAGGTGTTATTTATTATCTCATACATTTCTTTATGAACACTAGAAAGTGATAGCATATTGTCATCTTCCATTGCAAATAATATGGGTTATCATAGAATAATGGAGTTGGAAGGGGTCTATAAGGCCATGGAGTCGAACCCACTACTCAGTGCAGGAATCCAAGATGGAGGAGATAGAGCAGAGCTGGGAGTCAGAAGTTCAGTTCTCCAGTTCCCTGTAGGAGAAGAGCCAGTCTGTATAGCCTTCTTGGGCATGACCTCAGAGCATCATGAGAATGAAGAAATAGTAAACCATTTCTGAGAAGTTTATACCTAGCAAATCATGGAAAAAGTTAAGCAAGTCAGAGTTGACTTACAAGATTGCTGGCTGGGTAGCTCAGTGAGATGACTTGACAGCATATAATTATGTACTGGAGTTGGTGTGTTTGTTTTTGTTTTAAAAAGATCCAAAATTGCTGGGATAAAAAACTGCCCCAATAAATCAATTACGTTGCCCCATTTGAGTTTTGTTTGTTTCACATAGTGCAATATATTGGGATACGAAAATGGTTACAGATTCCAGCTTGGTTACATGAGGTTCCAACACCAGTTAAACTATGTCTCCATATTAGACAGAATGTAGGAAAAGATAATCTCTTATCAGCTTAAAACTGGCAGAAAGCTGCTAACCAAACACATAACATAAATTCACAACACTCTACAGAACAAAGGCAGACATCCCTCCTCCTTCAGCTATTACTTCTGCACTACAGCAATGTACAAGAAACCAGCACATCATTTTTGACTGCAAAACTGGTTAACGTAGCATGATCCAGTTTTCAGCAAGGTGCAAGAATTAAAAAACTGTTCTTCTTTGCGAGCCAGTTCCTTCAGCAGATAAGGTCTTGTCTTGGGGATAGAAAATGATTCCACAAAGACCACCAGTACTAGGCTTTCTTGTAAATAAATAAAAACAATTGCCTTACTTCATGGTTTATGTTAGTGCTTTATTAGTTCCAAACAAAGTTTTGTTAAATTGTTTTGAATTAGAAATAATAGTAATACTATTTTTAAAACAGAAAATGTCAGCTACTCAAAACAAAGATCCCAGTTCATATAAATATGGGTTTTCTGGCACCCTCCACACCCATAAGCATTCCAGAAGTCATAAGAGATGTTGATATCTTGTAACACACTGAAATTCCTCATGGGGTCAAAAATATCCCAAAGGTCACCCAACCTGATCCACCTAGGACAGAATGAACAATAAAATACTCTAACATTCAGAAGATTGCATAAACCAGAGTGCAAACACATGATTCCAATCATCAGTCAATGCGCGTACCCAGTGAAATTCCAGAAAATGTCATCTAGGCCAGCGGTTCTCAAACTTGAGTCTCCAGATGATCTTGGGATGAAGGTCCCAGAAATCCTGGTCAGCACAGCATGTGGTGAAGGCTTCTGGGAACTGCAGTCCAAGAACAGCTAGGAACCCCAGTTTGAGAACCACTGAAAGCTAGACTATACAGTATATGTTTTCAAGAAGCACCAATCAATCCTTTGCACCACAAGTGTGTTTGTAAGAGTTTTTGATTGGAGCAGAGCACAGTGAGGATGCACAATTCTTTGGTGCAATGGTTGGGTTCACTCTTTATCCCTTTCTCATAAGTAAAGAGAGTTGGTATCAGCATAAAATAAGAAACCGTCAGATTCTTTATCCAATACATCCGCTACTGCCTTCTCCAAAGCGAACTCTGCAAGTCTAGGGGCCAGTTTCTCTAGGAATCTATAGCAAATCTCATTCCCCACCTGTGCTATTGTGAAATATGGTGGCAAAATGGAAACAGAGCTTTAAAACTGACAGGAAATATTAGTTTTAATTTTTTTTTCGGCAGTCTGTTGTTCAAATTTGCTGTCAACCTTCCAATGAACCCTTTAAATCAAGCATATCCTGCTTCTTTTAAAGAGGAATTTCCAGGAAGCAAACTCAGGCACATGACCTCCCACCAAATTTCAACAATATAGTTTTTGATAAGCTGGGAAGTGGGCACATAAAAAAACCTGTAATCTGACATACTGCTGACTCCCAGAGCTACTGTGACCAGCAGTGGCCTTTCCAGAATTTCAGGCAGAGATGTCCTTCATCACCTGCTCAATTTTTTTAACCACACATAGTTGTTGTGGGGCCATCTGAGAGGGATGTCTTAGATAGGATTGAATTGGATGCCTCTCAAGGTATCTTCCAATTCTATGAGTCTATGGCCAAATCCTATTGGTATTCACATAAAGTCTGCATTATCTTTTTGTGGGTAACTGTGACTAACTGATGACATGCCAGAGCACATCTCAGTTGCATGCTTGGTCCTACACCTGATTATCTAATTGAGATGAATCCAGATACCACATCTATCAGCCACAGCAAGTTACACAAACCATATATAGAATCATAGAGCCATAGAAAAGTGAAGTTGGAAGGAACCTACAAGGCCATCAAGTCCAACCCCCTGCTCAATACAGGAATACAATCAATGCATATCTGCCTGGTGATTATCTATGTTCTTCTTGAATGCCTCCAATGTTGGAGAACTCACCAACTCCCGAGGTAACTGGTTCCACTGTCATACCACTCTAACAGTTAGGGAGTTTTTCCTGATATTCAACCGAAATCTGGATTCCTTATCTTGAGCCCATTGTTGCATATCCTGCACTCTGGGATGATCGAGAACAGATCTTGCCCCTCCTCTGTATGACAGCCTTTCAAATATTTGAAAAGTGGTATCATATCACCCCCGCAGTCTTCTTTTCTCAAGGCTAAACATGCCAAATTCTTTCAGCCTTTCCTTACACAAACACCAATAAGATTTCAGCTTATGACTCTGTGGCAAGGATTCATCTTTGACCCTCCTACAAATATAATAGGTTCTCTAAAGAGAACCATGATTTTAAAAATGAATAAATAAAAGTTCTGCTTTTTAAATAAATATTTGGACTACTATTAAAGTTTGTCTTTGTCCTCCACAGCTCATGGTCAAGAGAATTTTAGCCTTCCAGATTTTATGAAGTGTGCTGTTGTTATGTTCCATCAAGCTGTTTCAGCTTGGAGCAGCCCTGTGAACCAAACAATACATCTTACAAGCTAAAAGCTATGGCTTCCTTCAGTTAATCCATCTCACATTAGGTCTTCTTGTTTTCATAATGCCTTTAAATTTTCCTACTAATTATTGTATTTTCCAGTCAGACTTGATTATAGATTACAACTCTACAATTTCGTACTATAGGCTATGCTGGGTGGGACGATCTGACTCTTAGGTCAAAACATCCAATCTGCTTATCTGATAGAACCTGAAGAGTTTTTCCATCAATCAGAGAAGGATACAATCAGCTCCATGAAGCTGACATTACCTTAGTGTATGAGAGAATCTCCTATAAGTGACAGGTATATGAATAGCCAGAGGTAAACAGGGCTTATCCCCTCATGCTTTTGCAGTTAAGTCATGTCCTGTTTTCTCAGCACTGAAAAACATGTTCTCTGCATGCACAGAGCTGCTCGGAAGATGATGAATTCATTCTCCGATAACCTAGTTCTCTTGTTTTGAACCAAGGTACTGACTTCAAGAAAAAAATGTTGAGCTTATTTTACAGGCAGATGGGACACACTGTATGCCTTTTTAAAATGGCACTGGAATTTGATGCACAGATAAATACTGCAATCCAATATGCAATTACCTGCAAACCACAAAGGGTAAATAAAATAAATAAATAAAAATAGAAAACAGGAAGGAAATCCCAAATAAATCATGCTCATATTTACATGCAATGATAACTCAGGCAGTCGTTTGTGGAGTTTTAGACTGTGACTGTGTTGAAACCTATCCCCCAAAACAAAGTACCTACAAATCATTCCTACAAAAGATGGTTTATTGGCTTACATATTTCATTGTTTAAACCAATGGTTCTTAACCTTGGGTTATTCAGTGTTTTGGGACTGCAACTCCCAGAAGCCTTCACCATCAGCTCTGCTGGCTGGGGTTTCTGGGAGTTGCAGTTCAAAAACACCTGAGTAACAAAGGTTAAGAACCACTGGTTTAAACCACATTTTATCATTAACTCAATTTCAGAACTGTGATTTGTCCCTGCTTTGCTTCCTCAGCTTCATACCTTGAAACAGGAGAGATGTGCTACAGAAACGGATCACGTATCAGTAAAAAAAAATGTAAACACACAGTGTTTAACGGTTATCTGCAAGAAAATTCACAGCTAAAGTGACAGACCATGGATAAGGTAAATCACGCAAACAACTAAACTGTTAAAGTACATCAGCGTGTTAAAACAGACAGGAAAGAGGAAATCAAATTAAGAAGTCTGGAATAAAAATTTAACACAACTGTGTCTATACTCTGCTAGTCTACTACTAGTGATGAATACATGTTCCCCTTGGGGAGCATTCAAAAATATAGTTCAATCTGTATCCACAATCTGAGATGATACAAGTTTATCTAGCTATTCAGTATTAGGCTGAGCTAATCACGTGAGAAGAAACACTGAGCTGACCATCCTTCTCTTATCACTTTCCTCCTCATAAGCAACAGGTCTGACACCAATTTGTCAAGGTTCTCTATGCAAGACAGGATCCTGATTTACCTGTGGCTCACATGGGGAGCTTCCATGGGTTGACACGTCTCACTACTTTAGACCTGTTACTTCAGATGTGCAAAGCAGTAAGGAGAGGGCAGAACTAATACATTCTCTTCCCGTATTTAGCCCACCCTGATACCAAACAACGTAAACATTTATTACATTCTTCAGTACCGTATATGTTAATTAGTGTTAAGGACTAAATAACCCCATGGAGCTGCAGTCATTGGTTTCTTACCACAGTACAATACCTCAGTTATCATTACCTAGAGCAGTGGTTCTTAACCTTTTTGAAAGAAACGCCCCCTTGAGCCATTGAGGAAGTTATCATCACCCCCCTCCCTGAGGTGATGATATCTTACCTACCTACCTACCTACCTACCTACCTACCTACCTACCTACCTACCTACCTACCTACCTACCTACCTACCTACCTACCTACCTACCTACCTACCTAGTCTCCCTCCCCACCTGGGTGCGAGGCAGCGCTTCACGGGGCAAGGATGAGAACGCAAGAGACCCTTTCCTTCCACCCGATCCACACTCAGTGCTCCCTTAAAGGAGACGTGGCAGGTAGAAAGAGCTGGATCTGGCGGCGGCGGCAGCACTGGATCTACTGCCTGCACTGCGGCTGCAGTCGCCTTCACAGGTTTGGCTCGCTCCAGCGCCCCCCTACCGCCCCCTTCTGTTCTTTCGCCCCCACACCGCCCCTTTTCATTTCACCGCCCCCCTGAAAAATGAAATCGCCCCCTGGGGGGCATTATTGCCCACGTTAAGAACCACTGACCTAGAGTGACAGTTCCATCTCCACCTAGTACAGTAAAAGATATTTGGACGACAATGGCAGTTGTCTGTCTTGTAGGGAGGGAATAACTAGTTGCAAATTAGTTATTCACTCCCCCAACAATAACAAAGATGTAAATAAGTTACATTACAACTAGGACTTCAGTGACAGATACCACCACCCCATCTGAGGTAAACTGTAATTTTTAAAGTTACTTTTAGCTATGGCGTGTGGCTTCATTAAAAGACGGAGGACAAATTTCACATGGTTCAGCTATTCCATCACATGATGCAAGTTCATCTGAACCTTGTGTTCAGTCTTGGATTGTACAGTAAAGGGGAAGTGGAAAAATTACTATAATGTTTTTGGGCCTTCGAATTATAACTGTGGCTAATTGCTATTAAAAATAATACATTTTCAAAGAATTTCTTACAGCCAAAGAACAGTTTAACAGTAAAACTCTAGCTTTTCTACACATGGATCAAACTGGTAAAATCTTTTGTTTGAGGATAAACAGTAAAGACACCCAAATACTGTAGGCAAACATTAGCCATATTTTATTACTATTACTGCTCTGCCTTGGGATTACCATTACTTAAGTACACTTGAATTACTTTAGACTAATTTTGCCTACTTCCCCCACAAACCTTATTTTACATTCACCTCTGTAATACCAAAAATAATTAAGACATCAGAACTGTCAAATACATAAAAGCATTTTGAACAAGACAAACACTGCACTCTGGTTTCAGATATTATAGATTCGTTTGGTGTGAAGTAAGTAAAACAGATCTCCTGTAGTGCTCTGTGTTCATGTTTGCCATGGATCACAACATATCTCAATCTAGATTGTATCTCATTATAGCTTCCGGGCCTGAGTACACTCCTGTACTGCACTGAGTTCTGGACCCGTTGTGCACGGCAGGAAAGGAAGCTGAACACGGTCCATATGTGTTGTCTCTGATGCATTTTTGGTATTACCTGGCAGGATAAAGTTCCAAATAGAGTAGTCCTGGAACGAACTGGAATTTTCAGCATTTATACATTACTGAAACAGTGATGTCTATGTTGGCTCGGGCATGTTGTGAGAATGGCTGACAGTTGGATTCCAAAAGATCTCCTGTATGGAGAATTAGTGCAGGGAAAGCGTCCCAGAGGGAGAGCACAGCTGCGATACGAGGATATCTGCAAGCAGGATCTGAAGGCCTTAGGAATGGACCTCAACAGATGGGAAACCCTGACATCTGAGCGTTCAACCTGGAGGCAGGCGGTGCAGCATGGCCTCTCCCAATTTGAAAAGACCCTTGTCCAGCAGGCTGAGGCAAAGAGGCAGTCCCGAAACCAACAAAATCAGGGAGCTGGCCAGGGGACAGATTGTATTTGTCTTCAGTGTGGAAGGGATTGTCACTCTTGAATTGGCCTTCTCAGCCACACTAGACACTGTTCCAAGTCATCCATTCACCACACGTTACCACAGTCTCTCGAGACAGAAGGATAGCTGCAAATGGCCCTTTTTGTCATGTGTACAGTACTTATGCCCTTTAGATGAATTTGCAGGGATAAGGATTGGCCTCAGTTTAACACAACATAAAACCAATGCTTCTGGATGCAGATTCTGATGCATACAACAGAAATTGAGGTGGCATATAGCTGTATTGTGTTTCACAACCCCAACAATTACTTCTTAAAAACTTGATCAATGCACAACCAATACCCATTCATTTCAAGAAGTCAGGGTGTTTTCTCACATACACTCACTCTCAGAAGTAATTGTTCTTATATGCTATTAAATTGCTTTTAACTTACGCAACACTTGGTGTTAACAATAAAACCCTGTACAGTACATGTTTTGGAGAAAATACGTAACCCCCAACAAATAAAATTGTTCTGTGAAATCTAGTATTTTTCTGCATCCAGTTTCCAATAACACTTAAAGAGAAATACTGTAGCTTTGTCACGAGTGGCCCTTAATTGCCTCTTGTATTACTTTCTCAACAAATGTTCACTTGCATGTTAATTTAGTTTTTGGAAGATTGTAGACTTTCCTTATGATTGTTGGGCACATTTCAAGTTGATCTTCAAATTCAAAATCTAATTCTCCCATGAAACCACATGAAGATTTTATACAATGCTACTATATTTGAAAAGGAGAACAGTAAAAGACTATATCACAAGAACTACAATGGACCATTAAGATCAGCCCAAGACATTTCACTAGTTGAGGCTATGGACTAAATGCCCCACCTCACCTCAGAAGCTATGTGAATTGCGAGTTGAACAGTCACATTGGAACAGAACCTCCACCACACCTCAAGGCAGAAGAATAGTTTGTGAGAACAGGACAACCTGTATGACACACTAGGATTGGCCCTGCCATTAGACAAAGTCAGGCAACTCATGCAGCAAATTTGGGTTGCTTTCAAAGGTCAATGAATTGCTAGATGCTTTATTTATTATGACTGCAATTGCACTGCTTGAGTGGAAGGACAGAAGGAGCTTGTGCAGTTTTCTGCTTCATGTGATAAAATTATTTATTTATTGCATTTATATGCCGCCCATCTAGACATAGTCTACTCTGGGCGGCTCACAACATACAAGATAAACACAATTTAAAATATACACAGTTTTACATAGATAAAAACAGAACGATATAAAATATAAAATCATAGAATTACAATTTTAACAATTAATTTGAAGCAAACAGTCCCAAGATGGCATGAGTCAAAAGAAAAAGAAATAAGAATCACTTAATTGACTGGAGGGAAGGTCTGCTTGAATAACCAAGTTTTCAGCTGGCTTTTGAAAACACCCAGTGACAGTGCCATTAGAATTTCAGTAGGGAAGGTGTTCCACAGTCGAGGGGCCACCGCCGAGAAGGCCTGGTTTCTTGTTTTTTCCTTCCGGGCCTCCCTCGGTGTCAGACCCCTCAGCCGTCCCTGCTGGCTATGTCGGGTGATTCGGGTAGATAAATTACTCAGTCGGTCTTAAATGCTGCGTACAAGGTAGGGTGCGTGCAAGGGACCGTTTTTGCTTCACCTCACACAACAAAATATCTTCAGCCAACTCTTTGGTGTACCATTAGGGTTCTTATGGAGGGGTGGAATTCTCACTCTCAGAATTCTCCAGGAATTCCCCAGGGAGAATTCTGGGAGTTCTGGCCCACCAATACATATCTGCAGGCAGCTTTCTTTCACTCATCTGGAACAAGGCTCAGACATCTTTTTAAGCCTTCATTCCTGCAATGCTTTCTAGTTGTTGTATAGAGGGCACCTCCTGAAGAAACACCATCTCCAGGATGCATCGCAGCAGGGAATCAATGGCTAGAAGGTGTCTGCAAAGAATTCCGCTTGGGCGATCCCTGGAGAATTCTGGGAGTCCCACCCAGACACATAAACCACCACCTCCCCCCCCAAAAAAAAAACCTAATGGTACATTTTTTACTACTCACAGCTCCATCTTCCAATGGACAGGAGTGGTCAGGAGACTTAAATGGAGTAGCTGAAGGATTGTCCCAGCTACCTTCCAGAATCTGCTCCTAGAGGTAATTGCCTCTTTTTGCCCAACAGTAGGGGCAGCCCAGCAGGTTAAAGTTTCAAAGATATTGCTTTCTTTTCTTTTCCCCTCTTGTCTTTAAAAGGCTGCTGACATTAAAACGAACATATTCAACTAAATTTCTGTTATTGGTCATTGTTGAAGGCATGTGAGGAAGGAGAGGATGAGAAAATGGCAAGTTTATTAGTGATTCCACATAGTCCTTCACTTCATCCTGTTTTAACTCTCCACCCTAGAGGCGTTCAAAGCATACCATAAGCCTGTATAGTCCTGCTCCTGGTTTCTTCTAGCCCTAAAGCCAAAACAGAAGAGTCCACAGTGCCAACAGAATTTTTTTTTAAATCATCTATTAATTTATACCTGTAAAGAATTTATTTTGGATTTCCTCTAGTCTTTGACTCAAAAAAAAGTTTGATTCAAAAGGGAAGCCACAGTCTTTAGTTTGAAAGACCTGAGCAGGGATGTTAAAAGACAAAACCTTTTGGAAGTCATTAATTCATAAGGTTACCATAACCCAGAAGCAACTTGACAACACATAGCAATAATAAAAGTCTGTAGCAAGTTCACTGAGGCAGAGTTGAAAAATATCAGCCTTTTACAAACTGAAGTGTAGCACTTTGGCTACAGCAAAAATACAAGACAACTGCACTCACCACATACACACCTTCCTGCAGCATAAAAGGCAAATTACAGAGAGGCATTTGAATAGAGGTCCTATATTCGGGGGTTGTAGGCTTACCCATTGTAAATACACTTACAATTGTTTTTAAAATTGGGGAACCCTAGGGTGCCTTTGGGATGGTGCATAAATGTCCATAGCAGACCACACACGGCCCACCTCTTTATAGGGCTCTGCAATCTGTATATATTGGGGTGGGCAACCATGTCTCTCCATTTGCTTTTCACCTAAAACACTCATCAGCCTCAGGAACACTGGCAGTAGTGAAGGACTGTGGGAGGTACAATTCAGAAACATCTGGAAGACTACTTCCATGGTATATATGGATGGTTTACAACACAAATACACTTGACAGTCACACTTGCAAATGGAGCACAGCTTCAGTTTGAACTATACAAGGTGCAACATTGGGGAAGAATTACCTGGGGTCTGGAGAGCTGATGCTCACATTAGAGATAATACTGAATTAGATGGAGCAATTGTTTAAGTATCTGGCTGTAGAGTCAGGGGTTGGGAGTTCGATTCCTCACTGCGCATCTCTGACAGGGACCGGAGTCAATGATCTATAGGGTTCCTTCCATCTCTGCAGGTTTTTATTACTATTACTATTATTGCACCAGAGGGAGACCACAGCTGCAATACAAGGATATCTGCAAGTGGGATCTGAAGGCCTTAGGAATGGACCTCAACAGATGGGAAACCTTGACATCTGAGAGTTCAGCCTGGAGGCAGGCGGTGCAGCATGGCCTTTCCCATTTTGAAGAGATACTTGTCCAGCAGGCCAAGGCAAAGAGGCAGTCTCGAAACCAGCAAAACCAGGGAGCTGGACAGGGGACAGATTGTATTTGTCTTCAGTGTGGAAGGGATTGGCCTTCTCAGCCACACTAGACACTGTTCCCAGACCTCTATTCAGAGCACGTTACCATAGTCTCTCGAGACTGAAGGATGCCTACTCAATAACAACAACAACAACAACAACAACAACAACATTAAGACACCAGGCACAGACAATTACAATTATAAAACACTGACCGGTATTATAACAGATACAAGTTCTAACCAAAAACCGAAGCATCTGTTAAATATCAGCGCAGGATATATGCTGTTCCTAATATTGCCTTTTTTTTGTTGCTCTGATGGTGTGATTTCTGAGATCTGCAACTACTTACAATATTGTGTGAAATTTCTTGATATTGTTCCCAAAACCCTGATGATGACGACGATTCCTGTCTGACTAGTTCATAAATCAGCTTTGGAAGACCACCTTGAAACACCAGCAGGATTGTGACAGGCCCCAAGTCACTCTCGTTTGGCTTCAAACGAGAATGCTCTTGCAAGCATGGACCAAGTGCTGCTGATCCCAATAAGCAATATATATGTGTGGCCATTATTAAAATGGAACTATTCCAGACCCTGGTCTGATGCAACATTGCAGATGACCCTCCATTGGTCTAAATAGGTACTGTAAGTTGGACAGGCCACTTTACAGTCTCAGGTAAAATGGTCTGTCTTAAAGTACTGCCTCAAATGCAAGCAGAAATAGAACCAAGAAGGGAAGGATGCTCAAGTACCTTGAACTTCACATTTGAGGTTGTCTGAAGATATCATACCATATCACCAGCAGTACTAATATGACATTGGATACTATTCCCTGTGTGGAAACCCAGTGCAATGTATAAAACAGGACACAAGATTAAGTCCATGTCAGGAAAGAGGTTGTGCTACAAAACTTTCCTTATCTCAAAATCATAACTCTCCCAAAATAAGGCAATATTGAATTTTTATCTCATTCTTCTTCTAAGAAGCTCGGGCTATTTCTTCCCCACATCATATTTTTCTTTAATTTTTATAATAACCACATTAAATAAGTTCATTCCTAAGAGATAGTTACTGTCCCAATGGACATTATGGCAGAGGGATCTGAATCCAGATCTTGTAGGTTCTAGGGCAAGGATAGCAACTTGCAGCCCCAGGGCTCCATGAGGCTTCAGTTACACCATATCTTGACTACTGCAATGTCCTCTATGAGGTGCTAACCTTGAACAGCATCTGGAATCTTCAGTTGGTGCAATATGAAGCAGCTAAGTTGCAAACTGATGCATAATGTCACAGTCACATGATCTCAGAGAAGAGCTGTCCAAACCTTTACTAGCACCATCATAGGTTATGAAGACTGTGACAGAAGAGAGAACAGCAGCATCCAGAAGAGAAAAGAGTGGCATCCACAGTACAGACACATGCTCAGTTTTGATGCTCATTCCACCCATCCCTGAGAGCCAGCATGTTGTAGTAAAAAGGACCCCTGGACTAGAACTCAGGAGACCCACGTTTAAATTTCCAGTCAGTCGTGGAAACCCTTTGAGGAACGCTAATGGTAAACCATTCCTTGAACGCCTCACACATCAACTTTCCCTATTAGGGACCTCGGCAGTCAGAACATGGGTGCACATAACAAAAGTAACTACAGTACTCATCTCTAGCTTAGGATCCACACATTCTCAGCATGCATATTCCAACAATTTACACACACAGAGTCATCCCCTGAAGAATAAAGGTCTGCAGCCCTCTATGCTACTCCAGTACAGTGGACCCTCTACTTACGGAATTAATCCGTATTGGAATGGTGGCTGCAGGTCGAAAAATCTGTAGGTCGAGTCTCCATTGACCTACAATGCATTAAAAACTGATTAATCCCATAACCGGCCATTTTTGTTCTATTTTTGTTCCATTTTGGTTTTTTTCTGTTCTGTAGGTTGATTCTCCGGCTGCAAGTCGAATCTAAATTTTGTGGCCAGAGAAGTGTGTAACTCGAAAAGTCTGTAAATTGAGCTGTCTGTAAGTCGAGGGTCCACTGTACTCTAACCACTCAGGACATCCTACTCTTAGGTCTTATCTGGGTTGAAATCACTGCTCAGCCAGGGAAACACACTGGGGGTGTGGCACTGGCAAAACCACTGCTTAAATACCTTGCACAGCTTGAATATCCATACAGTATAGAGTTGCCCTAAGTCAGAAGTGACTTGAGGGCACATAACCGACATAACAACACTACAATATCCAGCAAGCAGCACAGTAATATGTCAAACGTTTGTGCTCCATTTTTTACTGTTCCAGCACTTTTCTCATTCATTTTGAAGTAAACCAAATTCATTTTGAAGTAAACAAGGAAAGCAAATTCATTTTTTAAAAAAAGAGTAAAAACAAGCTGAGATTGTAAACTGCAGCAATACCTCAATCAAATTCATATGTTCGTTCTCCAGGGGAACACAGTTTTAATTCTCTAACATCCCAATCATTACTATGCGGTAGGGAGGGATTTTGTTTTTTTAGTTTCACATTTATTTAAGGAGCCGGGCCCATTCTTCCTCCCCAACACAGGATTTCTTCCACGTGTTTCTACTAAGAAACAGGTCTAAAAAGACAGACAATTTAATCTTCTGCAGCAACAATCCACAAAGACTCCTCGATATAAGCTTTTGTGTACTGCACCCTATCTCATCGGATATGTATGCTGAATAAAAGTAATTAGTCGTTAACGTTACTAGAAAACTTTTAAAATAAGAAATAGGACATTTAACTCCCACCTCCTTTAAAACATAGTTACCGTTATATCTCATTGCAAGGACAAAATACAAACAGGCTCCCAGTCAGAAGTTCTTCTTTTGCACCACTCATTAATTCCTAAAAACAGCCCAAACTTGCTTACCTTCAAACCTACACCACGTTTTGCCCCATAAGTTCCTTGTTCGCTGCTTCTTAAATAGGAACTGCATGATTTCAGGCTCCGAAGGAGTGACGAAGCAAATGGGTTGGGTTTTTTCAGGATTTCTTTGTTCGTAAACTTTACTCTGAGGAAGGACAGGTATTTCGAAATTCACCCCGACTTGAAGCTATGGGCAAGGAAATGTAGAAACTACTACTCCCGGCATGCTTTGTGGATTATTAGGACGATTCTTTTTTCCCTCCTTTGCACAATGCATTGTGGGAATTGTAGTGCTACTATTTCCACACTGTGCCTTGGAAACTGCGGAGGAGACTCTGAGGGGAAAAAAGTGAGGGGTGTTACAGTTGTCATACACATAATATTGCAGATTCAAGGGGAGATAATAATTAATCTATGCACTGATTATTTATTTATTTATTTATTTATTTATTTATTTATTTATTTATTTCCCTACCACATTTCTCCCAATTACAGAATCCAAGACAAACCAGCTGAAACACAATACATTGTTTCATTAAAATGGATTAAAGATATATAAATATATATATATATATTAACACAGTTGAAATTGTTAAAACACCTTAAAAGAAAATTAAAGCATACATTAAAATTGTTAAAACACCTTAAAAGAAAATTAAAGCATACATTAAAACATACAGCACCCTCATCAACTGGAATTTTATACACATCTCTCCAATGTTCAAGCTGGATTACGAAAAGGCAGAGGCACTTCAGATCACATTGCAAATATCCACTGGCTACTGAAGAGCACCAATGCATTTCAGAACTTATATAGCTATAGCAAAGCCTTTGACTGTTAGATCAGGAGAAACAATCAGTTGTTTGTAAAAAAAATAAAAAATAAAGGGTGCACCTCAACACTTTATTGTCCAGATAAATAACTTGTACTGCAGGCAAGAAGCTAGCATTAGGACAGAATATGGAGAGACGAAATGGTTTTCTGTTGGCAAAGGTGTCAAGACAAGGCTGTGTTTTACCCTTTATCTGTTCCTTCTCTACACAGAACATACCAGAAGGAAAGCTGGGCTAGATTCAGATGAAACAGGAATGAAAATCGGTGGAAGAGACATCAGTAATTTAAAATATACAAATGACACCATCAAGTTTAAAAACTTGATTTGTTTGGCATTCATTTTTAATGAAATGCAAAACAAAACATGTCTTCTACACCTGCCATGCATTTTTGTAGCAATGAATGTAAATGAGCCGTGTCATTTGAAGAATAACTGTGAAACCTCCTATGCCACCAATACTTAATAAGAAAGTTTCCACCTAATGAGAATCTATTCTGAATTTATGTGATTAATCACATTAACATAGCTATTTTGGGTCAATTTAGGAATAACTAGATTTCATCTTTTTATTCTGTAGTACTAAAGGTAAAAGTCACTCCTACATTTAAAATATCTGATCCCTATGTTGCTCTTAGGTAGAGTGATTACATGGCCTCTGTTCGTAGGCCTGCCAGAGGCCACATTTCTTTTTGAGGTTGTCCATTCTGGTTTTAAGGATAAAGAACCATAAAGAGGGAGGAAACGGGACACTGCCCGTCCATAACAAGCATCTCCACAGCACAGTCAGCATGTGCCCAGGCCTCAAAGTCACAGCGTTTGCCAGCTGGATGTAATGTACTCTAAATGCTAAAAATAATTTTTAATTTTGGCTCTCTGCATAGAAATCAGCCTAGGCAATTGTATACCAATCTCGGCCATCTTTTTTTTTCTAGCAGCAATTTAGTTATTAAAAGCCTCCCTAGAAAGGAAGGTCTTTGTCTGCTGGCAAAAGGACAGTAGGGAGGCAGCCAGTCCGAACTCCTGTGGAAGGAAGTTGCACACCCTGGGTGCAGCCACCAAGAAGTGTTCCCTTGTGTCCATCTCAAAGGTAACTAACGGGTGATTTGACCAAGAGAAAAGCCTCCTTCGAAGGTCTTAAAACCCAAGGAGACTCACAGGGGAAAGAGTGTTGCTCAGGCAGCCTGGACCCAGGTCATATAGGACTTTATAAGTCAAAACCAACACTCTGAATTTGAACTAGTTAGTAGCCTGTAAAGCTGTTGTAACAATAAATTCCTATTCTGAATCACACACCGGTATTGTACAGTCGGTGAACTGGATAGCTAAAAGAGCCACTTTCTAGACTGATATTCTCAAATTCTGCATACACAGCAATGAGAAACACTTCTATACCTGATACTCATCTCAGACTATATATGATCAGTGCACCAGTTTAAGTGGAGCCCACAGCAGCCATCACTAGAGTCAAATCGAACATTAAGGGGAATGTGTCTTCCATATTATCAACCAGGCCACCAAGGGATTTTCTCAGACATACAGGCTTAATAATCAAACATTACCTTGAAGTTTAGTGTCTCAGCAGACTTGCAAATTAAGCCCTGTTTGTCTCCAATCACCAATCACAAAAGAAAGAACATTATTGTATATGCAAGATACATAGTGAAGGAAACTAATGGGCTATAACAACTAGAGGTTTTTCCCCACTTGAAAAAGCACCCCTGCAAAAAAGGGGTTGGACATATATTTTGGTTTGGCAATATTATCCTAAAGAATAAGCTTCCCCAGCTCTGCATACATGATATATCCCACTCCCCTAGTAGCAAAAGCCCAGTTAATGCATTTTAAAGGTGTGGAGAAAACACACACACAAGGAGCATATACCAACACTCTCTCTGTTACTACTTTTGGCTGTTTTCCCCAGCAGTTTTCCAGTTCTGAACATAAAGTTATCTATCAGACTCAAAGTGTTACGTGGAAAGTTGCCATCTACAATGATGATGGAGGGAGAGGTATAGGGATAATCTACTCTCTTTTCAAACATTTATTATATGTATAGTCTTATGGCAGTGGTTAGTGGGTATTAACCCGCCTCCTGAAGAGTGGCCACATGACTCAATTTACAAAAACCAGTCCTCTGTTTCAGGGACTGTCAGTGTTTTTGTTACGCACCCAGGTTGATTGTTCACAGACTTCCTCATCATGGTGAAATGTTATCTCTTTCCTGTTAGCCTACAGGAACTATTTCTGAATGAGAATCTGTACAAATTACTTGATATGTGCAAATGTTTCCCATTGTCCTCTTTCTGGGTGATGGGTCTCCTCTCTTCTAGTGACGCCTAAGCAGGGACCCTATCCAACTGCCACGGTGACTACCAACAGGAATAGGTGGGGGATGTGAGAGGGTCCTGGATCAGCAATAACCAAGTTCACATCAGTGATGTCCCTGCTTGGGAAATTTACTTGCTGGGCTACACTTCCCAGAATTCCCTATAGATCCTATGAACTATAGACCAAATAAAGTAACCTACGTACACTTTGCTCCAATTTCTACATGCCTCCTCAATTGACGAAGACGGTCCTTCCCTCTACCCAATGGTTGAGTTGATTACAGTGTGAAGGCTGAAAGTGATTTATGACTGAAATTGTTCATGCTAGAATCAATAAATGATGAATATCACATCTGAACTGGAGTGGTCTCTTAATAGTGGGGAGGACGATGTGTCGTGCAATTTTACTTATCTTTTTTGTTGCTCCATATTTCTTTCAATCTGTTTAATCCTCTATGCTTGTTTAAACCAGCTTTCGTTGTGGAATTATGACCATGCATGCTGACTGTGGGTGATGGGAGCTATATCAAAACAGCTTTCAATTTGGGAGAGTCTGCCGTAGGCAACAATTTAAGAGTTATAAATTTTTATAACCTTTGGTAGTAATTCTTTCATAAAGATAAATAAATACACTAATTCTTGTTTCCTGTTCTATAATATGCATCAAATTTCTTTGTTGTCTTACTGCTGGATTAAGCATAATCACATTTCCAATGGAGTGAAAAGTAGGGCCCCTATTTAAAAATTAAGATAATTTTTAAAAGCAGCTGTTTTGTCTTTCATCCATTCTGACCTTAGCCATTTCTAGTTAAGGTCTTACTCTGTGTTATGGCCACAAGGTGAATGGGAGCTTTTCAAATGGAAAAATGCACCATTGTCTCTCATTTGCTTAACAATAGTCAATACCTCTGGGGACAAAACATAGCTAACCAGCCTTGCATGGAGATTTGACTGCTGCTGGGTATGTTTTTTTAATGCCTTTTTATTTGGAAAATCAGAAATCTTATTGGTTACAGGGGGGGAAAGGAGAAAGGAAAACTTATGCATCAGATCCATTAAATAAACAGCAGGAAAAGTCTACGAAATAATGTGTATGTAGTTTTATGAGATTTTTGTCATACAGCAGAGAAAAGCTTGCAACCCACTCCACATTCGGCAAATCCTGTTGACATAGTTGTTTCCCCCATCTGCTGAGTAGACAAGAAGTGATGACATAGTTTATAGGCTTTTTATGCAGGCATCACAGAAAGCGAACGTTTCCCCGCAGACGGAGTACAATATTTTAAAAATTGAACTGAGACAACATCTGCATGCAAAGGCCCCCAGATTCCTTGACCCACGAGTGTGTGAAAGAGAGATTCTTTGTTTCAATTTGTGTTATATCCCCCTTTAAATATTTATTTTTTCAACTGTAAATTATGTTGCAACCTAATGTTTTAGCTGGGGCAACCTGTCCAGATACTTATCTATTATGTGGCAACTTATCAAAACTCACTTGATGGAAGGGGAAAATGTATTTTTGCATAAACAACACACGGTGGTGAGTTTAAAAAGAATATGTATTTATTACATTTACCCTTGTGACTGCTGACTGAACAGCTTTTCTGTTATTGCCAAATGGAACCTCTGCACAGATCTGTAGAGAATTTGAAACCTAAGGAAAATAAATTAAGCCACAAGGAAAGTAGTTTGTACCTGTACTGGAAAACATGAAAGGGTTAGAAACATTTTTTAAAAAAAAAGCAAAGATAGATCTCATTTATCTTTCTTCTGAATACAGTGTGTTCAGATGTTTTGTAGAAAAATATTGGTTGGATATCTTTAAATGCCAAGACACAACGTCTGGAAAGAGGAGAGGACAGAGGCTTGAATTCTTTACGACTGGTTGAAATAATAACATAGTGAAATTGGTTGATATTTTTACATTGTGATGAAAGATTTTCATCTTGATTAGGTGCAGACAACAGATGTGATTAAACCTTACCTAAACAGTGGAGACAAGGGCAACATTATTAGGAGATCTATTCAAGTAAACCTGTCGCTTTTTTTTTAATGGACAGCAGTATTTTTCAAACCAATTAAAAAGTATCAGTGTGCATTGGACAGGGCTGGGGTGTGGGATAGAAGAGGACAAAGAACTCCTTTGATTTCGGTTTAATGAAAAGGCAGCTCAATTTTGAGCCTGGAATTGTCTTCTCCACCTGCTTGCGTCTCAATTAGGAAACCTTTGAATATGGTTGCAGGTAAGTAAAACATGGTTTTATTTGCTTGGCAGAAGTTCAGAAGTGCATTGGTTGTTGCCATTGACCAGTTGAGACTTTTTGCCCCTCTAGACAGGTTTCATGGGCTCTGACTAGAAGCAGATCTCTTTGGTCTCAAGCAGAAGGGCTTTCATGTCATCTGTTAACTGATCTTCTTCACTGGAGGGACTGGGACAGAATTGTCTGTAGGCAAGGCATATGCCAGAGGGCCCCTCCAGACAGGGGATTTTGGAAAGGTCTGATTTGCCCATAAAACGTTATTTTCTTCAGTGCAATCTATTTTATCTCTAGTTTGAATGTTCCTTCCTTTCACACTGAAGATGCTTATTCTCCTGTGAGAAGGGTCCACAGTAGACACCGGAACTTCGTATTCGTCTCCCGGACACAGAGACCCCCAGCACAGATGTCCTGATTGTCGCTTCCTATCCCCCAGAATCAGCCTGGTTCACTCATCAGGCTCCTCGGCACACCTGTGCCCGGTAGCAGCAACATTGAACCAATAACGGACGTAATCCCACTGGTGCTTCTTCATCTCTCCCTGCAGTGGACCAATCCAGTGAGGAGGTGGGAGGACGAGTCTCCCCACTCAGCTGCTGAGCGGTGAGGTAGGGAAGTGCCAGTGGAACTATGTCCGCGATTGGCATGGTTTTGCCCTTGGTGCGCACACACCGATGAGCCTAGTGAGTGGACTGGGCAGGTTCTGGGGGGCAGGAAGGGACCACCAGGACATCTGTGCTGGTGAGCTATGTATTTGTCTCCCCCGGGAGATGAATACGAAGCTCTCATGTCTAGTCCATACAAGTCTTTTGATTATGTTAGTGTACCCAGTTTAATAATAAATATGGCTTACTCACAAATAAGGAGGCGGCAGCAGTGGTACTAACATGAAGGTAAAATGTAGGGGTGAAGGTTGAGGATGCAGAAAGAAGATAACGTTTCCCCCCCCCCCACTTTTTCTCCCCTGCTTTTCTCCTCAGCCAGGAATTTGCTGCTGGTGTTCTTATGCACATCTGGTGGCTGTAGAAAATACAATGCTAGATTAGATGGGCTTTTAATCTGACACATCCATTCTTTCAATGGTCCTTCCATGTTACAACACTAGTTGCTCTACTAAGCTGTGTCGTACAACTTCCCCTTTTCTCTTTCTTCCTCTGTATATGGCAGTCTCCCTCTCCTGCCACCTTTCCTATGGGCCCTCTTCATTCCTTCTTTCTGCCAAGGGCATGCTAGCATAGATAGCAGGAAGGTAATCTCAGTAGCTTCCTACCTAAGTTGGCCCATCCCCTCATCACTGCAGTCATTCGCTGCTTATTCACTTCCCTTCTCCTTTGGGCCAATCTTCTCAGAGAGAGACAGGAAGGCAAGTGGAAGCTGTAGCTTCTTCTCCTTTCACTGACCACTTGCAGAGAGAAGACAAGAGAATAAGCAGTAAAAGCACGGGGGAAGAAAAGCTAGATCAAAAGGCTTCAGAGGTCAGCCTTCTACCACCACCATCATGTACAATAGATGTGGGAGTTGGGAGGTTTTCTATTATGATGATCCCTAGCATCAAGAGTAGAGATGGGGGTATTCGTATACGAATATCCCACACAGCTGGACTTATGAGGGTCCGGTTCCGGGGTTGGACCATCCACTCATGTGTTCAGTGGTGGTTGCGGCCTCGCCCATCCTTCCAATCACTCCCAGAGTGCCGTTCTCTTCCCACTTGACTAGCTACTCAGCAGCCATGCAGGGAGACCCATCCTCCCTCCCCCTCTCTGGAGTGGCTAGCCGAGCAGGATGGAAGTGGTGCTCTGGGAGCGATTGGATGGATGAGCTAGGCTGCTGCTGCCACCGGACATGTGAGTGGAGTGGACCCTCATTAAGTCCAGCTGCATGAGGATATTCATACTTATTACAAATAAATAATAAATACTAATATCCCCATGCAGCTGGACTTAATGAGAAGAGCCTCTTGGAAATCTAAAAAAAAAACAGATGGAGTTGGGTCTCATCGACACACTAGTGGTACCAGACCAGAACATTCTGCATAGCCTCTTTCAGGTTTTTCATGTATATGTGAAATAGTATCATGCAATGCTGAGACACTCCACAGGCTAATGATCAAAGTGTTGAAGAGGAGTCCCCCAGCGCCACTACCATTCAGACAAGGGAAAATCCCAGACGTTGACTCCTTTTTTCATCAGTTAACCACTTCTCACCAAAACACAAAGCAACTGTCAGGGTTGCTTTTCAACAACTGTGAATGGTAATGAGCAGAAGAGGGTATCCTGTAGACCATCTTGACTACTGCCATTGGTGCTGCCAACATTCAGGCTGCCCTTTACTAGGTAAAGCTTGGCAATCTTTTTTTCCAGCAACATGGGCATGATATTGTTCAGTAATACTGGGCCATTTCCTGGCTTTTTGATTTGTGGGTACAGAAGCATAATATCTCACATTCATAAACCTGAGTTGTTATTTTTTTGTTTTAAGAATTTAATTTATATACCTATGCAATTGATATATACTCAGTATCTAATATTTCCAAATAATGGGGGATATCTTTAGAATACAAAAGCCCTTCTTCAGAAAATTTCAGCTGGATAGAAATGTACGGAGAAAGACCCACTATGTTGGAAAAACAAGATTTCTTTCCTTGAATCACTGTCAGTGAATAGCTTGTCAAATGAACTGTATGCAGTGTTTAATTGGATTCACCATAGGTTTTCCACCAGCTGTGTTGACATCATTATCCCTGCTGATTCTCATTGCCCTCAGTCACTCATTAAGCCTTGGAGAAGGCTGAACTCTAGGCGCAAGCAAAGACCTCTGGAAGACATCAGGACAGTTACTCACAGTAACACTCGGCTTCAGGAATCCATTAAGGTTTCAACAGAAGGACTGGATAGATCACCTCCAAGTTATTTGTAACCATGTGCCTCATAGCTGAGGATCACAATTTGTTCATGAACGATCTTAAAGCCTGGACTGACTTCAGCTGTCTAGGCCCGTGTGGACACTGGATGCTCCTGGGCCTGTACAAGAAAGAATTTAAGCAGGCTGTCTGTCTTGCTCCAGTTTTACCTCACTTGAGCACCAAATTATCCACATAGCTGATTTCATATTGGTTTGAGAACAGGAACAGACATTATAGGTAGTTCATGATTAGAAGATAGATATCCATTAAGGCTGTATGTAAGCAAGTGTTATAGCACAGGATTCCTTTGAAGGCCGATCTCAAACAAGGAGTGCCTCAATATCCAGCATTTTGTGATTTCTGCTCTAATGACAGGCTAATAATAAAGACACTATAGACTTGGTTGATCTGATAAGAAAGGGGTGTGTGTGTGTGTGTGTGTGTGTGTGTGTGTGTGTGTGTGTGCGCGCGCGCGCGCGCGCGCGCGCAAATCTTCTAGCAGTGACATTGCTTCCTGTTGTAACAGAATTCCAACCATGGCCTGTAACTTTTCTCCAACTTTCCCTTATGGGAATCAGTGCTCCCCAAGGGGCTATTAATTGAATTGCACCAGTGGATGGAGATAGGAAACTTCTCCTCTTTATCGGTATCATAGTGGGACTGTCCAGACAAGGGGAATTTGGAGCAATCTGGCTTGCACTTAAAAGGTTCTTATCTTGGGTGTGATCCATTTTATCTCTCATTTGAGCAATCCTTCCATTCCATACAAGAGGTGTTTACTGCTGTGTGAAGGGTCCACTCAAGTCCCCTGTGTCAGTTTACCTGGTTTATTCACAAGTCAAGAGGCAGCACCTGGTGGGGGAAGCTTGCCGTGGTGGTACTGATGTGAGAGGAAAACACAGGGGTGAAGATTGGGGAAGGGTAACCCTAACCTCTCCCTTTCTTTCTTCCTATCTTGGCTTCTACTGAGATTTCATTGCCTTGTGGTGGTGGAATCCATAGAGTTGACATAGCCCGCCTTCCCCGCCTTTTCTCACAGCTGTCATTCATCCAGCTGCAGTGGCTTTCCTCTTTTTTCCCCCTCTGTTAATTAAAGTAAGTGGCATATTGATAGATCAATGCATCAACTTAGTATGATATTGGAATTGCATTGCAATATATTTTAGGGGAAAATATATTTAAAAAGAAGACAAAAATAGGGGAGATTCCTCTGTCCTCCCTTTTCATGTCACAACCCAGCTATTACATCACAGGGTTGTTACCTCTGATAACACTGCCCACAGCTCCGTTTGGGTGTGAACAAGGAGCCATCCACAACGGGCTACACAATAGGATTAGAGATAGGCATGAACTGGTTCGTCCCAGTTCGTAAAGCAACTGGGGAGCTGCTGCCCCCCTCTTCTGCCTTCTCTGGCTCAAGTTAGCTACTAATCAGGCCCAACATGCAAGCGTCCTGCGCCTCCTCAACTGATCTCCCAGTCCCAGCAACAGCTCAGGCGTCTCTGCCTTGCCCTCTTGGCCGATCTCCCGCTCTGTCAAAAAGGCAGGGCAGAGAAGTCTGTGCTCTTGCTCGTGACTGGGAGAGGAGCAGAGGGGAAAAGCAAGCAGGTGGGGCCGGACAAGTGGCTAATCAGTTGAGGAGGTGGACGAGTCGGGGCAACCGTCCCTGTGGTGCCACCTTTACAAACTTGGACAAACTGGAATGAACTGGTTCATACCCATCTCTAAATGGGATGCTTAGGAGTGTGCTGAATAGTGCCAAAAAAACCCCAAGAGGCCCCTGGCCTCCTTGCTTGGTTATTTCTTTTATTGTACTGGATGTTCAACCTTTTCTAGCCCTACTGCTTTCCAATGCAGCTAATTAATAAATCATTAAAACAGTTGCTTAAATTTGCATGGCTGTTTACCGGTCTTTCTTCTTAACATGGGTCCGAAAAGCACCACACATTCTGTCCCTTGCTCCTTTTTCTTTAGGCCATGAGGATGTAAAAAGTTACATTACAAAAATAAGATGGTGTCTAGGAATTAGGTTCCTTGATGTTTTCAATCTAATGAGTATTATTTGGGTGGGGTCATCAGGGGGGTGCGGAGCCTCATGCCATCAGTATGCTGATGACATGCAGCTCAACATCTCCTTTTCACCTACTTCAGTGGATACTGTTCTGTCCCTTCAGCGTTGCCTGGAGGCCGTTCTGCAATGGATGCAGGAGAATGGGTTGAGGTTGAACCCGGACAAGACGGAGGTCCTGAGGGTGGGTGGCTCCTCCATTGTTGGCTTGGGAAACTCCCTCTCTTTTGGGGAGGTGACTCTCACCACGAAGAGTGAGGTTCGCAGCTTGCAATTACATCTGGACCCAGTGTTCACCATGGAAACCCAGGTGGCATCGGTGGTCCGCTCCGCCAATTACTATCTGTGGCGGATTGTCCAGCTGCGTCCCTATCTTGATGGTGGGGCCCTCACCACTCTGGTCCATGCACTCGTAATCTCAAGATTAGACCACTGTACGTGGGGCTTCCTTTGAGATTGATGCGGAAGCTTCAAATGGTGCAGAATGCAGCAGACAGATTACTTAGTGGAGCGAGAAAATTCCAGCATATCTCTCCCATTCTGACTGCTCTGCATTGGCTGCCCATTCGTTTCCGCATTGACTTCAAAGTGCTAATGATGACATACAAAGCCCTAAACGGTTTACGACCTCGATAACTGACAGAACGCCTTCTCCCACGTAGATCTACTCAAGTCACTCGCCATAGCCAGCAAAGATGGCTGAGGGGCCTGACACCAAGAGAGGCCCGAAAAGAACAGCTTGCCACCAGAGATCTGCCTGTCACGCTCGCTGGGTGTTTTCAAGAGACAATTAAAAACTTGGCTCCTTAGGCAGGCCTTCCCTCCTGCCAATACTTGATTTTACTTTTCTTGGTTTTTGAAGTTTATCCTTCCCATCTTGATTATAATATTATAGTAGATTTTAATTGTTGTTTTTATCTGTTTGTCATATATTGTGATCTGCCCTGAGTAGACTCCTGTCTAGAAGGGCGGGATAAAAATCCAATAATTAATTAATTAATTAATTTCTAGTTATTTTCTGGTAGACGTGTACTACAAAAACAAATGTTTGCCCATTTCATCTTTTGGGAGATATTCCATGGCCTTTTTGGAGCTGGCTTGAGCAGAATATCCCATATTTTATGCCATTCTCCTATCAACCAAGGCAATATTCTAAAATAACAAAAGGATAAAAAAATTAGAGTCATTTCCCCAAAAATCTTAATGTTAACAAATTACTGTTCTTGGTCTTTTTCAAGGAGCTCCATAACAAATTATTTTTTTACTAAATAGCTTTCTAACTTGTGCTTCAGCCAGTACAATTCAAAGATAGAACTCCTTGGTTAATATCCTTAATTGAATGATCTTACATAACAATTAAGTATCAGGAAAACAAAATGTGCTTCAACAGTTTTCATTATACAGTTTTTAGCTGATGATACAACTTTAAGGATAAGTAAGAAGTTCATGCAGAGTTTATAGAGCGTTTTTCCCCTTCTATTTTTTAGTTCATGCCTAGTGTGATTGTGTTATATTTTCTCTGCAGGTTTGGAATCAGCTTCCTGGTGTAACAGCAAATCAGGATATTCTGAGAAGACACACACAGAGAAAGGAACTGTTAATAGCTAAAAAGAGTGATTATTTTTTTGGCCCACACAAAATCTGAAACATGTCAGATTTCTGGACAAGACAAAGCAGATTTCCTCACATCTATGTCAATATGTTTCTTGTCTTAAAATATACCTGGTGTGGTGTAGTAGTGGATAGACTGACAGACTAGGTCTCTAGAGAGCAGGGTTTGAATTCCTGCTTCGCCATGGGAACTCACTGGAGGAGTGGAACTGGTGAATCACTCCTTAAATATCTCACTTACCTTCAAAGCCCTATTAGGGTTGCCATAAATCGGTTCTGACTTGTCAGCGCATAACAACATGTCAATATGTTTCTTAAGTGAAAACTGAATCAAAGTATTTAAAGACCAATACTGTACAAATTGCAGTGTATTCTTATTTCATTTATAAATTTACAAATTAACATATCATGAGGACTGTCATTTCCCTCCATTCACCCCAACCTGGAAATATAATCTGTGTTCAGACTAGTTCTCCCTTCAAGTCTTTTTATTGTTGTTGAGTCAATTCTTCATGCCATTGGCTAGAAGCTGGATTAAAACTACAATCCCCAACATGCAAGCTCCAAACAAATCAGTCCACCATATCCTTCCTCACAGCAGGAGCCTATTATATTTTTGTTCAGGAGTAAGAATAGGAGGAAAGGGCATGCTTCTTCCTGCAGTTAGGGAATTACTTTCTGGGTAACAGCAACAACACCAGAAGCAAGAGCATCAATTATATTTATACACTTGTGTGATAGTACCGTCTGTTTACGTGGAGCTTATTATCCAAAAGATGGTAGCAGTAACCAACTAAACAAGAGAAAGTGGAGGTTGAGATTAGGTTGGGTGGGAGTGGGGGGTTATGGCTACAACAGGGAGAGAGAACAAGAGAAGAAGAGAATCCCATGCCTTATTTATTTATTTATTTATTTATTTATTTATTTGACTATGTTAAATATACTGTGTGGAGCACCTTATATCTCTAAGGTCACGTCTTCTGCCTTACAGAAAAATGAGGTGGTTCAGAATGAAAAAATAGGTCAAAGACATATCTCCTGCTGTTACAATAAGACACCCCCCATCCACGGGACCAGTACCTGCTAATTCATTTGTCTGCTGCCTGAAAATACTAAATAACCCCCTCAGAAATATGTATTTCCAGGGTGTACTTACCATAACTGGCCACTAGAGGACAACATAATGCAATTTTTCAGCATCCCTGGAGGGGGGGTGTCTTAGAACTGACACCCCCCCCCACGGTCCTATGTACATTTTCTCATGAGGCATGCAATTCCTTTAAAGTACTGTGGCTGAGAAATCTAACTTGCAAATGAAGACTGTGATTACCTAATTTGTTAAATGCCAAATAAAGCAAATTTGGAGTAGGATAATTTAGTGCCATTGTTATTGTTTTAAAGACTACTGCTTTTAATGATCCACTAACTTTATTATCTAACCTGAACCTATGATGGAATCTTGCCCTGTATTGTGAATCTTAACACAAAAAATTGAGAGAGTTACATTAATTTTATACAAGCAAGACTGCCATGTTTTTCTAGACTCCAGAATCACTTTGGTGGCATGTTTCCCGACCAGTTCTCTAATTCATATTAGAGTATTATTTAAATAATAATAATTGGCTGAAATCTTCTGGCATAGCTACTCAAAAGGCATAAGTTTTGGAGGCGAATTGGTCAAGTTAGGAAATCTCTGTAGCCATTATGTATTGCACACGGAGTCATCCAACTTTGCATAGAACAGAGATAATATGTCTTAACTTTAAATAATTTGCTTTCCAGCATTCATGGTTTGCATTACACCACTGTAACTAGCAAAAGATTTTTTGGTAAATATTTGATGATTATGTTCATCAGACAGAAAAAATGCTTCAAATGCTTCACTTTTTCTTTACATAGTCATTATGTCTTCTCTAAAAACTATGAACGTACCCTTACATTGCGGGTGATGACCCAGCAGAGTTTGAAGCTTTCCGGAGTAATGCGGGTTACTTGAGACTCAAAATGCATAGTACAGCTGGTTGCAGGTCAGCTAAAAGCTTTATAGATCCAAGCTGACTTAATTAGGCCACAATGCATGAACTTGAGTCATTACAACCTGCTTTGCTGTGACATGGACATACATAAAACCCTGTCCATAGGACAGGAGAGAAAAGAATTTGCATGCCTACCTTTGACAACAGCACACTGTTTGAAGAAAAGGGCTGTTGCCAAGCAAAGAGACATAAAACAAATGGACACAACCACGTAACCTTTTCCTCTCTCTACCCCTCCCAGTGTTCTCATTACTGTAAATAATGTTGCTCCTTATTGCAAAAGGCAGTTAAATGTGGGATGAATTCTGATAGGTGGCCCTGCAGATTTGCTGCTAAAATGAGGCAAATTAATGTGAGCTAGTAGAGCACCACCACCATTTCTTCCCCTGCCTTAAGGAATAGACTTCAAGAAATCACTCCAGTGGTTCTTGCAGAAGAAAAAGGTGAGGAATAATGTGTTACTTTCACAATGAAATCTTAATTGGACTCTCTTAGGGAATGGCTGCATTTTGCACTCCTCGCTTCCCCAGTAACAGGAAGTTCCAGAGGTAGATTTACAAAAGAAAAAAAAACATATTTTCTGTGTATAAGACTATACTTTTGTCTAAAATCTTTAGACTAAAAATTGAGGGTTGTCTTATACACGGAAGTAAGCTGAGGAGAGAACAAAAACAAGTGGAGGGGAAAGCAGGGATCAAAGTGATTCTGCAGCGCTTTTATCCCTCTCACCCTACACTCGCTAAGCCCCACTTAGATTTCTAAATTTTGGATTAGAAAAGTGGGGGGGGGGAGAGTCTTATACACAGGGGCATCTTATACATGGAGAAATACGGTATTTGAGAAAAGAAAGTGTGGCTCTTTTTGTGTGGTTTTTTTGTTTTTGCAATAAACTTCACAACTTACGCAGCGGGGAAAGATGAAGATGAGATAGATGCAGGAGGTGTGCTTTTGACCTCACCACACTACTTATGGAAGTGCTGGTAGTGATCTTTAATATTTATAGTTTATTTGTGACTGTGATATCAGACACATTTATTTATTTATTTATTTATTTATTTATTTATTTATTTATTTATTTATTTATTTATTTATTAGATTTCTATCCCACCCATCTAGACCAAAGGTCTACATTGCCTTTCTCTGTATTAATCAATCCATTTGGTAAGGCAGGCCCTATCCTGTCATTACACACAAAAGAGATTACCACTTCCTGTGTCAGGTGCTAGGCTGCAGGGTGCTGGCTGAAGTTTCAGGACATTTCTATGCTTCTTTGCTTGCTTCAAAGAGAAATCTCTACCTGAGCAAAACTGGAAGAGGACGAAGGGTTTTGTTTGTTTGTCTTCTCAATTTTTTTGTGCAGCAACATAAGACCTGGGGGCAAAAATATCCCATGGGCTCGTAGTCAGAGATGTCTTTAGCCACTTTGGCACTTGGGGCGAACAATATTTCCCGCCCATTCGGCTGTGAGACATGCGCACAAGCCCTCCAGGAAAAAGTGTGAGGAAAAATAGGGTATCCCCCTCAGAAGAATTAGTATTACTCTTCGTACAATCACTGTTGTTAGCTTTAAATGTTGTTGTTTAATGATGTAAGCTGATGTGGGTCCTTTTTTAAGGAGAAAAGTGGGACATTAATGGCTGCCAAAGAGAGTGGCTTTTTTGCCTAGTTCTGGGTTGCCATTTTGTGTGACTAAGATTTTATTGGTTTTGTGCATTGGGTATTGGTATTCCCCCCCCCAAATAAAATTAATGCATTCAAAATATGGTGCTGATGGATACCTTTACAGATAACCACGGACCATCAGAAAGACAAATAAGTGGGTTTTAGGCAAAATCAAGCCTGAACTCTCTCTGGAAGCAAAAATGACTGAAATAAAACTACAATATCTGAATACATCAGGAGAAGGTCTCACACCCCTTCCCTGATAATGCTGGGAATTCTTGAAGGGAGCCGTAAAAGAGGAAGGTAAAATATGAGATGGATTGACTCAGTAAAATTTCATCCCTGCATGTGAGATGTAACCAAATACCGAAGACTCCTAGAGCCAATGAATATTTAGTATGTTTTGCTTGTGTAATTGACATTTCATCCAGTGTTTCATTTTAGTTCCATATGTCTGACAAAGTGGACTTATCCTTGAAAGGTAAAGGTAAAGGTTCCCCTTGACAATTTTTGTCCAGTCGTGTTCGACTCAAGGGGCGGTGCTCATCCCCGTTTCCAAGCCATAGAGCCAGCGTTTTGTCTGAAGACAATCTTCCGTGGTCACATGGCCAGTGCGACTTAGACACGGAACACTGTTACCTTCCCACCGAGGTGGTCCCTATTGATCTACTTGCATTTACATGCTTTCGAACCGCTAGGTTGGCGGGAGCTGGGACAAGCGACGGGCGCTCACTCCGTCGCATGGATTCGATCTTACGACTGCTTGGTCTTCTGACCCTGCAGCACAGGCTTCTGCGGTTTAGCCCGCAGCGCCACCACGTCCTTGAAAACTCACATTAAAATATAATAGTCTTTAAGGTGCCCCATGTTTTTGTCTCTCTTTTAAATTTTTTATTTATTATTAATTTGGGGTGTATGTGTGTGTGTCTTTCTTTCTTTGGATTTTGCCTGGCTGGGTAAAGAAGACCTTGTGCTTGCAAGGCCTGAGCAGGGCTGTTGATGATAGGACTTTCTGGAGATCACTAACACATTGGGTTGCTGTGTGTTAGAAGTGACTTGCGGCTTGCAACAACAACCCCTGCTTTTTGCCTGATCTCCCTGTTTCTACAGTCACTTCTCTTGGAAGCAGGTCCCTCTAGGGCAGGGGTGGGCAATTAATTTCTATAGGGGGGGCACATGAAAAATCTGAACTGAGTTTGGGGGCCGAACCAACTTTATTTAAAAATAAAATGAAACAGTGATGTTATGATTGTTTTTATTTTAAACTTGTTAATCTTCACAAATACTACAGAGGTTTTTTTTTGAGGTATGTTAAAGATAAACAACTGATCAGCTTTAGACAAAAAGCTATCGATGGTTTTGATGTCCGGCGGGCCGAACAGGAGCGACTCGCAGGCCGTATGTGGCCCTTCGGACGCACTTTGCCCAGGTCTGCTCTAGGGGCCCTCTAATCCCCTTTTCATCATGCCACTGTGATATCAGAAGGATCCAGGCCCTGATCTCAGGTATTTGCTCTGGAATCTCAGGGGATAGGGGTGCAGCTCACCTGAGACCCCTGCTTAGACAATTCATTTGAGATGCCATCACTAGGACCTCTCTCTTGTACATTCCCATCACCTGCCATGATCTGTTCATCTGGGACTGTGAGAGGACTCCTCGGTAGTCACAGTGGGGCCTAGAACTCCTTCCTGAGGGCTCCCTCCCTCCGTCCATCCTTGTACCCTAAATTTCACTGATGATCTTCCACCATCAACATAGAAAATATTAATTGCCCTACTCCTCATCTTGTGTCTAAGGGGGGGGCGTTTTATTCTGCTGTTCTGTTATTTTCATTGTTTTAATTTTTAAGCTGTAATGTTACTGTATTTGAAATCGTTAATCACCTTAAACTCATTGGGAAATACCAGATGTGATACAAATGTTTTAGATGGATAGATTTACTCTCAGTGAACACCTCTGCTGGACTACTTATAAGTAAGCTCAATTGATTTCAGTTAGTTCACTCCCAGATAGCATTTTGGCTTTTAGAAATGTAACTTTAGGATGTGTCTTTTTCTCATTCTCTTTCACTATCTAGCAACTGTATACATGGGATGTTGTTCAAATGCAGAACTGTTTCATTATTACTTATTTGTGCAACTTCCATTTTTCATTTCCATGTTCTCAAACAGCAACAACCACTAAATGTTGTATCCCGCTGAATGCCTTCTCTGTTGAGTACAGTGCTGCCTCGCACAACGATGTTAATTGGTTCCAAAAAAAAAAAGTTCTGTGAAAACATCGTTCTGTGAAACACCATTTCCCATAGAGATGCATTGAAAACCGGATAATCCGTTCCAATTGGAACGGATTGCCGTCCTTAAGCGAAAATCCCCATAGGAAACATCGTTGTGTGAAACAATGTATCCACCATTCAAATGCATTGAGTAGGCTTCAAGGCATCTCAATGGGGGAGAAAAAAATTCACCAAAAATTAACGAAGACTCAGAACAAAGCCAGATTAAGTTTACAAAGGTTTCACAAGCTGCACTAACGAGTCCAAGCATTTAAAACAGTTTCTGAGTCTTCGTTAATTTTTGGTAAAAAAAAATTCTGCCCCATTGAGATGCATAGACCCCCCCAACCAAGAAGCAGCATGGCAGCAGTTAAAAAATTTTTAAAATCAGATTTGAACTTGGGCATCCAAATCCCAGAGGCAGGCATGGCCACAAGAGAGCAGCAACCATTTCCTTGCAGAATTCCACACACAAAAAACATAATCCCCCCCCCCCCAACCAAGAAGCAGCATGCAGGAAAAAAAATTAAAATCAGGTTTGAACTTGGGCATTCAAATCCCACACAAATCCACAGAAACCCCCAGCCAAAAAACCCCCTGCAATTTCCCCAATGAAAAAAACCCCATAACCAAAGCCAGACAGACCCAAATTCCCCCTTGCAAAAATCATCCGAGTTTTGCAATACAGTACAGTACAGATACACTGTAAAACCCACCACCCACCCAGGAGAAGAAATACAAGCTTACCTTTGAAAGTTCTCCAGCACAGAAAGCACCCACAAGACAGAGCAAAGAGGCAAAGCCAACCTTTGAACTGCATGTGGGAAAGTAAATCCAGGATGCATGGGGAAGGTTTTTTATCCCTTCCCTGCACAGGCGCAATGCATCCTGGGTACAGGCAGTTAGAAGAACAAATTAGCATTGCCAAACAGCCACCTTTCCCGCTCTTTTTTGAAAACATCGTTAAGTGAAACAGGGGACCCAAAATGCAATCGTTCTGTGAAGCATGGTCCCAAAATCGTTGTGCGAAAATTCCCCATAGGAAACATCGTTGTGTGAGGCGGCAAATTTTTCAGAAAAAGCCATCGTTGTGTGCATTTATCGTTGTGTGAGGCACTCGTTGTGTGAGGCACCACTGTATTTCTGGTATTGATTGACCCTTATTTGTCTAGCAAATTTAGCTTGTTCCCTTATCTTGCTGGAATAGATTTTGCTGACCTTTGGCAAAATCCAGCTAGACTGTTTCTCCATTTCTAAGCAAAATGTGCCAATAGCCATACAAAGTGTATCCCACAGAAGATCAAGACGTTGTGTCATTACAACAACAACAACACACTTTCAGCCACAGTAATCTGAGGGTAAACTAATTTTCATTTTTGGAATAAATGCTTTCAGTGTCAAAATCTGTGTCTGCCCAAAATATAGAGTAATTAAAGGTATTTCAGCGATTGTGTTCATAACAATTGTGGGTTGTTGTTTTTTGCAACAAAATGAATAGCTGGTGCACATAAATACTAGATCGTCAGCATGGTGGTATAATTGTACATTGTGTCATTCCCAGGTTTGAGGAATCAAATGCTTTCATTTACATTTCTTTCAGCCCAATAAGATTCATGGTCCTTTTGCGGCGAGCAGTGTGGTACAGTGGTTAAAATACTGTTCTGTAATTAGTACAACTTGCATTCAAATCCTTATTTAGTCCTGGGTTTTTCAACCTGACTGAGCTCCAGTTTTCTATTGTGGCAAAAGGGGGCACAAAGGGCTACTCCTGTTACCTTGAATTCTGAATATATGGGCTAGAATGTGATAAATAATTCATACCTTTGATGAAACCTTTATTGGTTATTCCAAAGCTAGGCATCTTTTCCAGATCTTACTGACCTAATAAATGAAGCTGGGCTGCACCCTTATGTGTGATAAGCCCAGTTTTAAATGATAGGCATCTCAGAGTGTGGTGCACTTCAGTAATTTTAGATACAGGGTTTAATGGTCTAAAGGGAGGGGCTTGGATTAGCTGGTGCTGTGCATCGTGTCATTTCAACATGTGTGGGTAAGCCTGCTGTGCTGCATTGGGGACCCTTGGGCTCAAAGCCTGGAAAAATCGTATTATTTAATCTACAATGGCCAGAATCTCCCAGGCAACTGAGTTGTATTGACTGGCTGGAGAATTGAAGGAAAAGTATTCCAAAAATATAACTTCTCAGCTCTCCTCAGTAGGGCTGTGGATGTCTGCCCCAAATTCTTGCCCAGATGGCACCAGGGATCCCAGACAAGCAATGGATATTAGCACATAATTGATCAGGACTCTCATATCTGTGTGGGAGGATATGACATTACAGATTATCTCCCATCATTGACAACCTTCTAAGTAATGCTGGCCTAGGGAGGAGAAGCCGTAGCCCGAAGCACCTCGTGTTACCTTGGCAGTGAAGGAATGAGTGGCAGAGTTTTGTTTCACTTCTTTTTTAAAAGCTCCCCTCTAGAGATGGGATATTTGTATTCATATACAAATATGAATATGTGGGACTCAGGTGGCCAGGATCCCCATTCCTGCCTCCCTGAACCAACCCACCCACTTATGGGCCACCGCGCAGCACGTGCCGCTAGCATGCTGCTCATCACGCCAATCTCTGATAAAACCCAGCTGGCATTTCTTCACCTTCCTGCTCTTCTGGCCACTCCAGCCGGGGGGGGGGGACGGAATGACAAGGTGATCGCGACACCACACTGAGACCAGCTCAGCCAACTTGCACAGAAAGACTGTTGTGCATTGGAGTGAGCGGAACACACACAGAATCCCTATTCTGTCCTGGACACCCACACTCAAATACAGTACATATATTCAAACCCAGCAACTTGTGGGGCAGGGCACCTGATAAGGGTGAATGTATTTTGATAGAATAATTTCATCAGCTTCATTTCACTGGGTCTCTGTAATACAAGTCAGGTCAGCATGTTCATCCAGGGTCAAATCCTGGATGTTAGCTGCCTTGCCTTTAAATGGCCTGCCATTTAGCGACAGCACCTTCAACCCGGAGGTTTGCCATCAAGACGACTGAGGCCATTTGATTTGGGATACAGCTTGGTCCGGCAATCAGTGCTCTATTTTCTACCCTTCTCCCAGGCTGTCATGTAGGTCTCCCAACGCTGTATCACCCCCTGCCCTCTGTGAGGGAAGAATCTAGTTTGATTGGGTGAGGATTTGGTGCTTAGAGTTCCTCTAGAGATCTTTAGTTCCATCACAAAACAAGAACTCCCAGAAATCCTTGTGAGGTTTGAGAATGAAAACCAGATTAGGTTTACAGTATAGATAAGCAGTGGTTAACACATTTTTTGTCAGCCCTGTGCCTTATTTTGCACACCTCGCTGCTACGGCTTTTACAGGCATACTGCTGAATTTCAGAATGGCCAGGGGGAAAAAAAGGCGGATGGGAAGTCATCATGCTTTCTTTTGAAGACTCTAGACTTAAACTGAAGCCAAACACAAAGACCAAGACACGAAAGGCAGTTCAGGAAAGAGAATTAACCCTTGTTCTGGTTAAGGCAGCAGGCAGTTCAGGAAAGAGAATTAACCCTTGTTCTGGTTAAGGCAGCAGGAGCATAGAGATAACAGAGCTCAAAATTGGTCTTAGGTTCCTCGAGAAGAATAGGAAAGCTAGTAAATGTTAAGAACAAAGACTACACTGTTCTCTGGCACTGGTCTGTCAGCACAAACCAGGACCTACATTATTACTAGTACAGTATGTTACAGCCTTTAAAAACAGACCCCATTGGTTATTTATACCAGCATTAACTGAAATGGCATTAATTGCAGCAGCAAATTGTTGAGAAGCTGCCATGAGTATCCCTCATCATGGCCCAAGTCACATGACAGGTGTACGTTGAATACAAGTGGCAATTCATTAACTAGTGCCAATTGACTGATGCGATTTTTATCATTGCATTTCCAGTGCCCATAAATCCTTGTACAGAGGCATGGGTTGCCTTCATGTTCTTTACCAACAGCACTGTGTCTTGAGTTCGTTTCTGTGCACTATTCGAAGTGTTTGTTTTGACTCTTAAAACCCTTTATGGCTTGGGACTGTGAAACCTGAAGGGACAATTTGTCCCCACATTTGCCAGCCAGGGACCTTTTCGGACATACCCATCATTTGAGTTAACGTGTATAGCTACAGGACCAACCAAATGGTGGCACCTGAACTGAGGAATGCTCTCTCTAGGAAGTCGGTCTGTTCCCACCATAATATCATCTGGGCAACTGAACATGTCATACGTATATGTATATGTCTCTGAACCATGAAATGCTATGAAAACAACAACTAAGATCAGATAATTAAATACCTGGCTGATTTTTAAAAAATGTTCTTAGATTGGCATTGAAAACTTAGCAATAGAGATGCTTGTTAAGGAGAAAGCTCCACAGGCTCTAAGGGCTACTTTCCCCAGTAGACAGCTGCTTCATCTGTAGCTATCTGCCTAACCTTTCCAACCACCCATCTGTTTAACTTGGTGGTTGCGATGGCGCTGAGAAAAGAGCCTCCAAACTTGATCTTAATGGATGCATTGGCTCATTTAGGAAGTCTGTCCATCTGTGGTGACTGGCCATGATAGCCAGCATATGAAACTTTCATATTCACAGGTAGGAAATCTCAGGTTTAGGACAATCCTTCCTTTGCCATGGCTTCCATAAACTCCTGGAGATGCTTGAACTTGACTTTATTAATGTTGGGAAATGGGTACAAGAAAAGGGAGGGTGCCATCTGCACCCCATCCTGCCATTCCAATTAGTCCACTAGCCCGCCCCCCATCAAGTCCAGTTTCTGTTTGAACCTGACTTCCCATCACTTGGGCCAGGTTACTCACAGTCTGTTGGGACCAATGAGTCTTCCAAGACATCCCTGCAGCACCCTACACTCAGTGAGGGTTTGTAGTGCCCTGGTCCTCCCTGTTGCCACCTCAGATACTTGGTTTGGCTCTTGAGCTTCCAGTGTCTCCATTGAGTTGGGTGGAAACCGGATGTCTTGACTATTGCCAAGATCTCCACAGACCAGTAAATGGAGATGACTAAATATGGAAGCCCCACAGGAACCTCCACAGAAGTGTTCAGTTCCAGCCTGTTGTCCACTTCTCTGGTGGCATATAGGATGGGGTTCAGCTCTGTGGCCACAAAACTGGCTGGAGAGGGTAGCAACATGTCTTGTGTCTCTATACCATGCCTCGTGAGCTTTCCAGGTAGATATTATTGGCCAATTCAGAGCTTGAGAACTTTATTATTTTTTTTAATGGCTCACAGAATCCCCTAGATAGTGTGACAAATGGCCCTGCTGGGTTAGAGCCTCTAGGAGCTATCACCTGCATGGTGACAAACACAGTCCGCTTCCCTCAGAGACATATACATATATGATATGGATTGAATTAATGTCCAGAGGAGCATAGAATGTGCAGATTACTGTACTGTGAAGTAGAACAGATACTATTTGGGCGTGTGTGTTTTTTTACCCTTAGCAAACAAAGTATATGATCATGTCTTCTCATGGCAAAAACACAGGAGAACTGTAAACTCTGTAGAAGAAACTCAGCTACACATGATCAATGAGTAACAAGGATATACCACATTTTGTATAAATAGGCTATATAGCAACACTATACGAGTTAAGCTGCTTTTCCTTCTGCTTTTTTTAAAGGACCTTTTTAGTAACTTGTGAAAAATGTAAATTATTCTCCATTTTCTTTGATATAAAATAAATTCCTTTATGCTATTTCAAAGATTTTGCCTGACTTTCTTCCTTCTCTGACATTTGGCCCCTGTTATTGTTTGAAGAGAGATTGGAATTGTGTGATTAGAATCCCATAATTCTGACATTATTTTATTTTATTTTATTTTTGTTTCCACAGTGGAAAGGTCAAGGGAAAATATACTCTATAATTATACATCAGACAAGACTATAATTATTTCCAATTAAGTCATGGCCCTTAGTGTTTGAATTATTTGACCACAGTTAGAAGAATCCTATTATCTGATAAGTATATATATATATATATGGATTCGCATAAACAGACAGGCATAGAAACACCCCATTTTCTAGCACGACCAAACTGTATATATATATATATATATGTACAGTTTGGTCGTGCTAGAAAACGGGGCATTTCTATGCCTGTATGTTTACGTGAATCCAAACCCCAATAATATTAAATGAAGCAACTGCCAAATTTGATCTTTAAAAAAGCAAAATAAAAAAGCTAAAATTAGAAGACAAGCAAGAATGTTAACTTTCCTGGGAAGATAAAGTCCCCAATTTTTCATAGCATGGTTGTTGTTCATATGAGGCATGTTTTCTTAAGGGGTGTTGAGCAGTATGCAAATAGCTTCTAGGTGGGTGGGTGCATGCATCATTTTGGAATTCATCACCCATCTCTTCAAATACGGAATTGTCAAGCAGTCTGAACCCCCCTCTCCCCACAACTGCCATATTTTGAAACTAAATGCTTCTATTTGGCTGAAGGGGGGGGGGAAGCAGGGGCAGCCATATGGCAGGCCTCCATCAGACAGCTGGGATAAAAAAAATTAGTTTAACCAGGCAAGGTCAGTTTTGGTCAAATCACAGTCAGATTACCTGGTAGATGTTTTCTTCAGCATGGAGTACTTGCTTGGCTGGTGTCAAAAGTCCACACTGTTCTCTAGGGCAGCCATTCAAGGGGTCTCCTCCATAGTTTGGGAAAAAAAACCCAGAAAAATTCCATGTGGTCCTCCCCCAAAAATACAAATGCAGGAGTAGGCAATACCTTTATTGGACCACTAAATAAATAAAGTAAATAGTCAACTTTTTGATGGTGATGTTAATTCGTCTTTATCAGGCTGTGCACCGAGATAAAGTCCCAAAGTTTCATGGCTTCTTTATTGTTCATACCAGGCAAGTTTTCTTAAGGTGAGTTGAGAGGTATGCAAACAGCTTGTGGGGTTGGGGTGTGTGTGGAAACTCCTCCCCAAGCAGCATTTTGGAATTTATCCCCCATATAACATGCCATTAAACTTGTAGACTCCGAATGGGGATAATCATCATATGCAGCCTTCCCCTGTGATGGGGAAAACTTTTTCTCTCATGGGACTCACATTTGCTTGGGTATAACCTCCGGGGGGGGTGTTGCATGTCACCAATGGATGTGCCCAAAGCAGTGGTGAACAAAGAAAATGGGGTTGTGTTCTTCTCTCTCTGGGCTAACTCCATCTTTTATAACCAGCTAAATTTCACATTTTTGCCAGTTTCCTGTTGTCAGCCTTAACTAGAGTAGACCTGTTGACTCGGTGAGATGATTGTAAGTGTTGACTTACCACCCAGCAATTAAGTCACTGGATTTACTCTTAGTTGGATCTAGCAGGAGGATAATGACCATTGAAGAGAATCAGATTTGTAAGGCCCATTGATTTCACTGGATCCAAACGAGTTGGGACAGGAAATTAATTTAGTCCTGCATGACACCACCTTCTTTTGCTAACCCCTCTCCCTTGTCTAGTGAGGGAGAAATCACTCTTACCAGGAATCTAAACTAATCTCTTTCAGGGTAGGAGTACGGGTGGGCTTGAAATTAAGCTGCTGATTCCAGTAGCAGAAGGGCTGAAGGTTATAAATGCATGTGTGAAAGTTTTCTGGTTAACCTTTTCTTCAGCATCATCTTCAACGATATGGTAGTCTCAGTCTTCTGGGCAGATGGGAAGTATCAGCCAGGTGGATACAGGTTATATGGCTTTGAATTACACTATCCAGTAGCAATGCTAGTGAAGAAAAATTATTTTGTTCATTAGAATTCCACCACCACCTTAAAATTATTTCTGCAGGAATAGTGTATTCCTTAAAAACAGCTGAGACTGTAGCGTACCGGGCACCCTCTTCCTTGCTATTTATTAATGTAAACTGTAGAGAGTTGGCAGTGGCTAGCAGTCCACAACAGCTGGCTACGCCGGCACTTGCAAGCCAAATGCATAGCAGTCGTTCTTCTTGGCCTTGGGAGAGAAAAAACAAACAAACCCACAATCAATTCATTTAGTACAACAGTATCTGTTTTGTGTGTCGATGGCGTTATGAGGACAGAAATTGAAATGGCAGATGAATCATTGTTTAAAAATATGAGGTTCTCCAATGCAAATAAAATAGGTTCCCTTGACACTTGTGTGTAATAATAACTCCATTTTCATTTAAGTGATCCAGACTCTAAACTGCAGGGATTGTTTAAATAAAAAGCTTGTGTTTACTTAGTACGAAAGACCTCCGTATTTGTTTGTAAAAAGATTTTACAGAACTGTGTTGTTGTTGTTGATAACTCTCTCTCTCTCTCTCTCTCTCTCTCTCTCTCTCTCTCTCTCTCTCTCTCTCTGTGTGTGTGTGTGTGTGTGTGTGTGTTACACACAATACAGTATTTACTTTATATTTCATTTAATGCAGTGTTGGGCACATTGCTTTATCTTCTATTTTTCCCTTTGTTTGGTTCACTTCCGTGCCCATCAAAGGGCAGCTCTGCAGGAGAAAACACTGGTGTTTAGCCAGAGAAATGGTTTGATAGATGCAACACAGAATGTGCATATGTCTAGATATGTATCTGTATGTCTAAATATGTTTGCTATGTAAGAGCAGAATGATGTGTTAGCATATAATATGATTCTAACCAATCAGAATGAGTCTGTAGTCAGCCAGGCTGCTATTTAGGGCAGGTGTCAGTCAGACGCCTGTTAGACAGGGTTAAATATGAGATTAAGATAAGGCTGACAGAGTCCAATAAGGGACAGACCAATATACAGTACTGTATGTAATAAACAGAATCTCACATAATATGTTCCTCAGACAGAACCAAGTATGTAATAATGCCAAATAGGGCTTACTAATGTAACAGTTCATTGATGAGATAGTTACCGTATTTACCAGAGAAAATATATCTGTTATACTGAATATCTAAGCACTATTAGTTATGTTATGTTTTATAGATATTTATAAATAGTAAAAGTTATTTCATGTTTTAACCAAGGCGCAAATGATTACAGTATTTGTATGTAATAGCTGGTGACACAAACAGACATGTGGGTGTGAGGGTTCAGTAGCTACCTCCTTTTCTTTTTCAAATATAGCGCCAAGTCTCCTCGGCTTAGAAATGGGGGTAACGTTTATTGGGTTATGTAACAAGAGTCCACTATCAACAAATGTGTTCCATACGTTCTCCCCTTTCAACAATGGGTCTGTTGGGGGAGGGGTTCCCATCTTCCAATTTGAAAGGGTTCCCCCCTTGGCTATTCCAGGGTCTCGGCCACTCAAGTGGGGTGTCAGGGTTTAGTAATAGTCCCTCCTCTCTTTCCAACAGGGGGAGGGTGTTCTCCTCTCGAACGTCCACCCAGTCACACTCTGGGGGAACGGGGTTCCCCCGTCTGCCACGGGGTTCCAGGAATCCCCTCTGCTAAGCCTCCCATATCCTCATAGCCCTTTTTCTGCCGCGCCCGCCAAGGTAGTCCCGGGTTCTGTGATCATTAGTCCTTTCAAATCTCTCTCTAGATTCCCTGGGTCATGTCCAGGAGGTCTTGTCTTCTGGGGTGGGGGAACTGGCAGGGTCTGGCTCTCTTTCTCAGCGGTTGGCGGGAGGGGCGGCACTTCTTACAATGGGGAACACCAAATCCTATTCTGTACAAAAGCGGTTTTTCATCTGAACATTTCAAGCTGCTATGTGCAAATTCTGCTAAATTACAGGTTATAATGTAATCTGTTATAAACCAAAGCTAACAAAAGGCAACTGGCTGTGGTGCAGGATGCTGGAAGAACATCAGTGGCAGCTCTTCACCCATCACTCCCAAGCTCCTGAAGATATTTCTTTCAGGACCCGGTTGTTGGTTCCACAAAGCTATCCTGGTACACCCTGGAGTAGTCTGGTTTGCCTTCTGGTCTGTCATTGTTTTAAAGTTCAACAAGCCAGTCCAGTGACCCTCTAGACATGGAATTGAGGGCAGAGGCGTCATCTTGTTTTTCACCTCTGGCAGCAAAATATCTCGGGCCATCATGTGTCAATGTTTGTTTCTATCCAACACATGAAATGTGCTTTGCTGTAGCATGCATACTTTGTGCATATGTGTCTGAATGATGTCTGGGAAGATACTTCAGGGTTGCATGATGACTTAGCCAGCCTGCCCTGGGCTGTGTCCTTATCAGAGCTTGGAAATAATGTTTTTTGAACTACAACTCTAGTTGCCTGGGGGATTCTAGAAGTTGTAATCCACACAAGTAATGTTTCTAGGCTCTGACCCCTGCCCGACATTGGCATCATTTGGTCATCAATGGGCTTATCAAGGGCCAATGTGGTCCTTAGGCTGAAAATGGCTGCCCTTGAACCACACTATGGACAGAAGAGACGCCATTTCTCTCTCTATGACACAGTTGATCATGAGAAAAAGAGCATTTTTAACCATTCCATTGGATGGATTAGAGAATTGTGACTCAAGCAAGTTTCCACGCAGGGGTGGGCCTTTCCAGATAAGGCCTTTTGGACCTTATCTTTCAACAGTCACAAGGATCATAGCCATTTTGGGCAAGGGTGGTGGTGGAATTCTGATCATCCATACAACCTCTTTCCCAAACTCTGTGCACATATCCTGTTTCATTTGTGGATTTTTTTTTTCTGGTGGTGCAGAATTTTCCTATGTCCTCTGTGTTCCGCTCTCCTATGTCTGCCTAACACTTTCTTCATCCTTTCCCATAAAGATGGATGAAATGGAAGAGTTGTCTTTTTGACTGGCAGTCACAGGAGTCCTCCATCTTGAAACACCCAGTATTTGAAGGTAATCATAGGTGGATCCCGACTGAAAAATCGCCACGATGTGGCTTCTAAGCACAATATGGACCACTGATTTGAGACTGATTTTTTTGGCAAGGGAGTATGTTATCCTGAAGAGTGAAATTATGTAAACTGTCTATCGACTGCTTGGAAATTAACGTCAGCAGAAATGAATTCCCCGTGCCCTTTGAATGACTAAATGACTTACATTACAACATTTGAAAGATAAATGCTGTACAGTGGATCAAGGTTAAACCATTTCAACATGTGAACATACATATACTGTATAGTTGACAACTTTTTATGCATAGCTATCCGTATCATATTTTACTGAAATGTATGTACAAATTCCCCCACCCCACCCCAACTGTTGCTCTTGTTTTAATTTGGCTGAGTCCAATTGTCAGTTCCCACTAGATTGGTGGGAATCAGTGGAACGTACATAACTGTTGACTTAATAAACCCTATTCATTCAATGGATCTATGTTACTAGGGACTGACAATCACATTTAGCCCATTCTGTGGCTGCTGTTGTTTTAAGGAAGTCTGTTTGGGGCAGAGAAGCTTTTGCGTTGTCTTTTCTTACTTTTTTCTAGGTTTTTGAACTAGGGATGTGCACTCGTAATTCAGATTCGGCATTAAAGCCCTTCAGATTTGAAATTTGAAAAATTTGGAATTTCTGGGTATCTTGAACGCCATTACAGTCAATACAAATACTACGTAGTAATTATTTACCCCCTTTGAAAATACACAAACAGGCTTAAAAGGATTTCCCTGTGTCCTCTGGGACCTTCCCAGTGACTGTGCCAAAACAAAAAGAGGGCACACCAATAGCCAGCAGTCCCTGGGTTTTAGGAAATGACTGTCATGGGCATACTAATTGAACCCTGAACAGTGGGAATGCTAGCAAGAAAGAGCAGCATTGGGGAAGCAGAGGACAGGTTGCACTGGGAAGTGGGCAAATACCGTGGGCAGCATGAGCAGGCAGATGGGAGCAGCAAGTAGCCTGTGGCGAATGGAAACTGTGCCCATAGCATGGGGCACAGCACAGCTGAGTGAGTAAGAGAGCACAATCTGGAGTAGCAGTTGGAAGAATGAAGGAGGCAGAAGATGGGGTAGTACTGTGAGCAGAGCATGCCGTTCTCTCTTACTTAAAGGAGATTTCAGGGAAGCCCAGCCATGGTAGGTGGACCTTAAGGAAAATAGTTTTTTCCCCGTATGTGTCTGAGGTTCCAGGTGTGAGCAGTGTGGACTGACAGTGTCCCTTACCTGAGGGAACCCTCTCTCACTGGGCACATTAGTTGGTGGCCAAGACAGCAGTCCCTCTGCCCTCTTGGCCAGACCTCCCCAAACAGACTCCTTCTCAGCCCAGTAAGACAAGTGATTGGTCTCTTTTGGCTTGCAGACCTCTTCCATGTATGCTTCTACCTCTCTCTGTCGTGTCCTTCCCCTGGGATGGTGTCCCTAAGAGACTTGTCAAGATGGTGTCCCAAAAAGCTTGCCCTGTTGTTGCAAGCCCTGTTGTTTGAGGTGCCATGAACATATCTTGCTTCCTCCTGCTACGTGTGAACCCCCCACCCCTCAGTGCTAGCTGGACCTTCTTCACTAGCTGCTGCTGCTACATATGATGGAAAGTTGGTTGGCACAGCCTCCTCTCTTGCTGCTGCTTAATATCCATTGCCAGGCCAGGACTTTAGGCCACAAAAATGCCGTTCTTTCTTTAAGCAAGCCCCTACCCATTTAGACTGCCCCCTCGCTATGTCCTCCATCATGCCAACCAAGCCCTGAAACATTGGGTTCACATGGCTAAGGGTGGCCCTCTCTCCCCATTAATGATTTGTGCTGCACTATCAAAGCTTCAGAGGATATAGACCACTTGACCATAATGCCCCACTCTTCTCTGTCCAGAGGAGCAGCCACACCAATGGAAGTCTCCAGTGCCAAATCATGGTGTGCCCTTCAGTGCTCCAGCGCTCTTTCAAGCAAGTAGAAAGTGGAGTTGCCACATCTTGGATTAGGATTGCAGTGACAATTCCCGTTTTTCTTGCCTCCACTGCAACAGCTCACTACCCCAGACACTGTGACAAAAATGCCCTCTCACCTTTCTGGCCCACTCAATTATACTACATACGCATGGGTTTTCCATACACTGATCCTCTAGGTGGAGAGTGTGGGCATGCTTTTATCTTCCCAGCATGAAGTGCTTCCGTTATGTTTGCCCACTGTTTGTGATGAACAGGCCCTGCCTTTCTGTACCTAGACGCCATTGCTGCTGCATGTCCCTCAGAGCTTCTTGAATGTTGTGGTTTGTGTGGCTGTCCTACATGACAGCCACATTCAACAGGGCCAGTGCCCTTGAGTGTTGCCCTATGCTTCCGCCGCCAACCAGTGTCCTGTCAGGTCAGGGAGAGAAGCATGTTTTGCACCTTGCCTGCTCCAGATGTCACTTTCCCCCCACAGTACCCAGTTCATTTGCTGATCTGTGCTGAGCCTTCAAGCGGTTGAGCATGCTACGATGGGAGAAATGTCCCAAGTTCTGCCCATGCTTGAGCAGCTTCTTGCGGTGTGTGCACACAGTGTTGTGCCACTGAAAGTACTTCCCGATTACTGACTTCTGGTAGATAATCTCTTGCTACATGTTCCTCATCAAGATTGCTAATGTGCTATCACGACTAGTTCTGACAACTAGTGGGGCAAGTGTAGCTGGAGGAGGAGGGGTGATTTCCGTGTCATATGTTTCTGAAACAGTGCCCACCTGAGTCCCCCCAATCTTCTCATCTACGTCACATGAGTATGTACTTGAAGGGTAGTTTCCACTAACCTCAATAATGCTTTGTGCACAGAGATTTGTTAGGACTTGGGGCTGAGGGTAAACCTTTCCTTGAATATGATGGGGCCGCATGGTATGGATACGGACGGCAATATCTGGTGCATTTCGTCAACCTCTTTCCCAACTACAAAAACAGCAGCACTGCTGCTCCCCAAGGGGACAGTGTCAGTCTGAGTGCTGATGCCGTCATCTTTCTCTAGCACATTGGTTCCTTGGGAGAAAAGTTCCTCCTTCACCATATTTTTTGGCCCCTTGCCCAGGCTGGATTGCACAAAGACATCACTAGAACATATATGAGGTTCATTCATACCTCTCCCATCTTGAACTACAGCCTTGTCTGCCACCTCCTTGCAGAGACACACACACCCCCTGTACTGCTCCCTGCTGTTCTTCCATAGTGCCAGTGCTGAACAAGGCAGCTGGCTGACAGATTTCGTTTTGCGGGTTCACAAGAGCAGTTATAGGCTTCTCTCCCTCTCCCACTCCTCTCAATAGAAGCTGCAGAAGTGGGTGCAGGCAGCATTCTTGCAGCCTTCCCCAAGTGCCTACTGTTTCTACTGTATCCATGTTTTGTACTGCCTGCAGACTCTACTTAAACAACAGCATCTGATTCTGCTATAGCAGAACACAAGCCTGTCGAATGAATGCATACACTTGACACAAAATCTATTAACTTAATATATCTGTCTATATATAACAAAATGGTACTCCCCATCTGTTATACTCCAAAGGAGCCTAAACCTAATATAATATTTCCTTGTTGATTTATATATTGTTTATTTTTAAAGAATGTCTTAATCTATGAGCTATGTGTTCTAAATCTTATCCCTAACAATTTAAAATAAACACTATCCAATGAAATGTAGAGAATGTAAATGTTAAGTATTGGGTTCAGAAAAGGACAGAGAAAACTGCTGCAGTGCACGGTTGCACCAGAGCATATCCTGACAGCAAATGCTCAGGGGATGTATAAGCAGGTATGCCCACCTTTCAATTGGAATGAACCAATGTGAAAAAATACTTTCTAGTGTCTGTACCTGCTTCTAGATTTCATTGGTGCAGACAGGCATCATTTGCTTTCACCCCAAACCTCCTCCTTTGGGAAACCCATGGCAAGCCTAATCAGGAAACACAGAGTTCTCTGCTCCGCCCACCCTTGGTATGAGAGTGTCTAAGTTTCATTTCTCAGGAAATCACTCCAGGATGCCTGAAAAATAGGTTTCCCTTTTACTTCTTCCTCTAGCAAGCAGAAACCTAGCCTTTTGCTTTCTAATCTATAGGAGTAAATTGGACTCCGAATATTAGGAATTATTATTACAGATATTCAGAATGGTCAGATTAGGATATATTTGCAACTACAATGGTGCCTCACTTTACAATGTTAATTTGTTCCAGCGAAATCGCTGTAGAGCAAAAACGTTGTAAAGCGGAAATAAAAAACCCACTGAAACATATTAAAACCCGGTTAATGCGTTCCAATGGGCTAATAACTCACTGTCCAGCGAAGATCCTCCATACGGTGGCCATTTTCGGTGCCTGTATAGTGAGGCATCCGTCCCTAAGCACAGCGGGGAGCCATTTTGAGCACCCGGTGGCCATTTTGAAAACCCGACGATCAGCTGTTTTTATCGTCGTAATGCAAAGAATCGGTTCCCGAAGCAGGGAACCAATCTTCACAAAGTGAAAAACCCGATTTCAAACATCGTTTTGCGATCGCAAAAACATCATCGTAAAGCGGATTCATCGTAATGCGGGGCAATAGTTAAGCAGGGCATGACAGTATCGGAATATAGTATTATTTAGTGAATTCAGAATGTTTCTGAATCTTAATGTACATCCCTATTTTGAACAGTAAAAATAAATGGGGGACAAATACTGAAATTGACTTGACAATATACAACTTCTCTGGTTTAATCAGGTGTTTTGTTTTGTTTTGATGGCACCCAGCTGAGATACGTTGGATCAAGATTCCTACTATCACAGCAAAAAGGAGAAATTCATGGATGAAGAGCTTCACAGAAATAGTAATTTGGAGAAGGCTTTACTTTCCTTCTTTCTGTCCCCAGCCACCTTAGATTACATGCTGAACTTTAGCTGTAACGGCAAAGATCACTCCTTTGCTTCCTGCTGCTGATCTAAGCAGGTTTAAGAAAGCAAAAGGGGTCTGAGGTAAGAGCTATATATAAATATATGTAATATTGGCTACCTAGACAAACAACTGGTTGTCAATTGTTATCATGGAGGCATAGAGTTATGGAATTAATAAAATGCCTGCTGAGACTAAAAGTCGAGAAATCATCATCACCATCGTCGTGTAGAGTCATGGGGCAGATCACTGTGCTTGGACACAGAGCTGGCTTCTGTTTGGGATTTAAGCACAAATTAGTCACAGACAACAGAAACAGATACTCTTCTGTCTTTTAATGTACATGGCTTGCTTTCACACACCCTTTTCCCCCCCTTTCTTCTTTCCCTGGTATTTTTCCACTGAGTCTTATTGTTTTAAAATGTCATTGTATACCACTCGGAGTGCCTCTCCTGAAGGAAGTGGAAGGGTTGTTGACTAACCAATTGTGAGATAAATAAATCATTTCTTCTTTTTATTTAGTTTTATTCAAGACATTTGTATTCTACCTTATATCTTAACTTCTCAGATTGGAGTACAACTGTAAAAACTACACGTGAAACCGTTCAATATTTTTAAAACCATTTCAGACCATTAAAAAAAATTTAAAACTATGTAATACATCGAAACCAACAACAATAAACCTCCACAGCGTATTAAAGCCTTGATCCGTAATCCAAGGGCCTTAGTGAATAACCAGGTTTTTATTTGGCCCTGAAATGAGGTTAGTGCCCATGCCAATTCAACCTCCAAGGGGAGGGCATAACATACATGACAGGCTACCAGTGAGAAAGACCTCTTCTGCGTCTTTACCTAGTGGGTCATTCTCCATGGTGGAATACAAAGGAGCCCATGCCCCTTAAGCAGATCCTGATAAATTGGCAGTTGTATGTAGGGGGAGATGTTCCCTCAAATATCCAGATCCTAAGACTAAGGTGGTATAATGTATTACTCTGTTAGGATGCTTTTAATTTAGTATATTTTTATATGTGTGTTTTACTGTTTTTGTACATTTACTTGGCTATTGGTCTATTAAACCTGATCTGATCTGATCCAGGTCCTAAGCTGTTTAGGGTTTATAGGTTGTCATCAACACCCTGGACTTGTACAGGAAGTGCATTTGCAGCCGGTGCATTTCTTTCGGAACGGGTGCCATATGGGCTCTGAATGCTGTTGTTGCTAGCACTCAAGCTGCCACAGATTGCATTACCGCAGCATCCATGTCATCTTTGAAGACAGCCCTACATAAACTGCACTAGAGTGGTTTAACTAGGAGGTTGCCAGTGCATGAACTACTGTAGCCAGGTTGCCTCTGCTGTAGCTGGTGGGCCAATGAAAGATTGCCCAGGCTTCCCAACCCACTTGTGCTAACTTGAGCCTCAAGTGATAAAGATGATTCAAGGAGTCCCCCAGGGCCACCTACCTGCTCCTTCAGAGGGCCTAGCTCTACCCTAGCTTCCTGTTCAGAAATTCCTACTCCTAGGCATCCAATCAATCCACTTCTAGATATTATTAACCAAGATGGGCAACTGAACTTACGTCACAGGATGGCTATGAAGACAGAAGAAGAAAGGGACTGACAGGCATGAGCTCTTCAGAGGAAAGGCTGAATATACATGTAAATAAATCAATAATAAATAACCTCTATTTTCTGAAGGCACAGCCATGTAAAGCATCATGCAAAGCCTCTCTGTATGATCAGGTTACCGTGGGGAAAAAATGCGAAAACATCCAGTCCCCACAAACCTCTTTCCCTCTTCCTTTTCAGGACAGAATCTTGCATAGGGCAATGATGTGCACATTGCTGAGGAAAGGGGAAAAGCATCACCAGAAAGAAAACAAATATGGGAGGTCTTAAAACATGCACCTGCTAATTTGGAGACATACAAGCACATCTGGAAATAATGATTATAATTAAAATATTAATTCATGAATCCCACATAGTTCTCAAAACTAATGACATAAAATACACTTACTAGTCCTTACACCGCCGCAAGATATTGTTATAATTAAAATAGCAATATGATGCATTGTACCACAGCAGGGAAGATTGTGGTGGGCAATATGTCTACATTACTTGGTTGTAGCAGTTTCATATCACTCTAACTGGGTACCAAACAACAGCCAAAGGAAGGAACAGTGGCAGAGGACTGGACTGATAGCTGTGGCAGGAAACAATATTGTGGAACTCAGGACCAGTTGCTTAGGGAAGAAGAATAGCTTCACTGTCATATGTCTACTTATGAGGCAGGTGCAAGTCTACAGGAGCCCAATGCTTCCATGTCCCCATGTTCTTATAATGAGCATTTTGGAAAGTCCCATAGCAAGCCACCCTTTCACTCTTCCTTTGCTAGGTGAGAATTATAATACTGGCCTACTTTGCAGGATGATTGGATGGTTGCTACAAAAAGTGGATATGAAATACAGTACTTTCAATACTGTAAAGAATCATGCCATAATAAGGTCATAAGAGTTGCAACAAGGCTATCTGCTTGGTACACTTACCCCCTAGGGGCAAAAACATTTAGGACCTCCTTTGGCCTTCATTGCCAGGTAGCATGTATGCACTGTGTTGAACAAAAATGTGTTTATTAAGTAATTTATGAAGAAGCAGTGCACGAATTCCCCATTCTTGGAGCATTCCATTTGTCATGGATTGTCCACAGTCCAACTCTGTGGATTGGGACTGTGGTTGCTGTTTTATCATCTTAGCACAGTATCTTTATTATTGTTTTATTGTCATTATTCAACTTCCATGCAGCCATGTATCTTCAATTAATTGATTAGATTAATTGATCAAAAAACTTTTATTGTACCATCCTATGCGTGTTTAATGAGAATCAGGCCCTGTGAGGTTCAGTAGGGATTACTTCCCAGAAAGTGTGCCTGGGAGTGTATTCTCCATTGGCTAAAAGAATGACCCCTTTAATAAGGCAGATTTTTAAAATGCTGTTTTTAGTCCAAGCGCCTGTACGTATTAGAACTGTAGGTGGCAAGCATCACTTCAAGAGGTGTTCTTAGATAGTTCCATCCCACATAGGAGCGGGTGTCTTTTAAGATAATGCCTGATGTGACGTCAGTCTGTATTCTCTTTGAAAAAAGTTGCTCTCTTGCTTTATATATCTTGTGTTTAAGCATAAGCAAGGCTAATCTAGAGGTTAATCAGAATGACTCCTTTTTTTTTTTTACTTTTCATTGTTTTTTTTTAGTTGGGGGAGAGAAGATTTAGAATTGGTAAACGACTGAAAGAAAGCTCTAACAATTCCATGCAAAATGCCATATAAATTCCTTAGAAAGCAAGTTTTGAAATGTTCCTTTTTTGGAAGTATAACTCCTAAAATCCCCAGCTAGCATGGCCACTGTTCACAACAAGGAGGAGTTTGCAGGCTGCAATCTAAAGTAACTTTTCTGAGGTCTGCTTAAAATCTTATTGAAAAGTAACTTGGAAATGTGTACTCTTCTTCAGCTGCCAAGTCCACTACTGTATGCCTGTTCTGCAGAAAAAATTAGCTCACTAGCTAGAATTCTATCTGTGTAGCTCCATGTATAAGTCTGATCATGTCACCAGCCTTGCAGGTAGCGAGCTGTGCCCAACAGGATTTGGGCCATTGTGTGTGATTTTGTTATTTATACTGTACTTCCTTACTTCAAAGCACTGAAAAACTACCAACTAATGATGACCTCTTGCACTCAGAGGCACCTGACAGGCCCTTCGGTGGCAGGCCTCTACAATACAATTCTTCAAAAACATATTGTGAAATACAGCATGTGGAAGTCAGATTAAGCAAACAATTCTCATAACTGCCATCTGTTGCATTCCCAAGACACTTAATCAAATGCACAAGGGTGTGCCCGAGCACACAACAGGACAGCCGGCACAATCATGCACACCAGTTATGAGAGCCTGAATTTGGAATTGCACAAAGCCCTATAGGATTTTGGCCTTTATGTTGATTTTTTAAAAAACCACAACACTTCCAGGAGTCATGCAAAAGCCAGCAAGTGTACTGTGAAAAAGTAGCTATACTGTGTGGGAAGACCTCTGTAAGATTACTTTCTATATAAAGAAAGAAAGGTTTTTCCAGCAGCCCCAGGGGGAATGTCCTGAAGACAACTTCTAAGAAAAGAGTTGGCATGAGCAGGGCAGAAACTGAGCAAAAGGGATGGATGGCTTAAAATGAACACAGGAGGGGGGCTCCCAGCCTGTCATGCTCAATTGTAATCATTCCTTTGATGTGGCTTTTTTTTCGGAGTGGAAGGGGGGGCTCAAAGAAAAAGTGTATCTTTATCTGAGAATACATCCCACAAATAGTTGCCCTGTTTATAACATGCTTTTAAAACGAAGGCAGCCTAGAACTTGTTGTCTGGGGCTCATGATTACAAAACACAAGAGAACAGAACATTTACTTGGAAAGGGGAGGAATGTTCTAGCTTATTTTATTTTATTGCAAAATAAATAACTGCGTTGCAAAATGTGCAGTGTACCGCGGTGCTGTAAAGCCGCTCTATGAAATATCAACGTCTTTAAAGTCGCTATATAAATACATTTTATATAAATAAAGCCTGTCCATGTTTGATATAAATAAAGCTTCATCTACCACCAACTCAAAAGCAAGCTTTAACTTGTCGTTGCGACTGTTCCCCTCCGAGCACCTGACGAGGGTTATCAGCGTCCTTGCGATAGCAAACAGGGAGGAAAAACCCGAGGATAGGTCTCTGCCCCAAGCCGCTTACAGTCGGAACAGCCTTTGCAACGCCTTTTTTTTTTAACCCGAAGCCGCGAACCGGGGACAAAACCTGAGGGCACCCCGGCTTCTTTTTCCCTGCTCCAAAAGGTCTCCTTGCCCCTCCCCTCCCTCCCCCTGTTCCTTGATTGAAATGGGTTGTTCAACAAGATCTCCCCATTATCTCGCCCAAGGCGGGCGCTTTTTGTTTTGTTTTCTCTTTTTTTGGCGATCGCGCGCGCCGGCTCCTCTCTCTCTCCCTCCCTCCCTCCCTCCTGGGGAAACCGCGATCCGTGCCATCGGTATTTGACTATTTGCAAACTCCCTGTGCTCTTTTCTCCCCTCCTCCTCCCTCCCTCTCTCCCTCCCTCCCTTCCTCCCTCTCTCTCTCTCTCTCTCTCAGTCGCCTTCTCCCCCTCGCCTCTAATGCAACTTTTGCAGAAGCCCCTTCCCCTCCCACGACGCAGACAGGCGGGCGGGCGGACAGACATGTTGAGCTGAAAGCTTTTGAGGGGGGAAATCTCTCGAGCCCCCCCATTTCCCCCATTCCCACCCCCCCAAAAAATCCCAAGTCTGGGGGAGGGAACCTCCAGCCACCCTCCGCCCCCCCTTCTCCTCCCCACTTGACCTGTGCACGGTGGATCGAGACCCCCTCGTTCCCCTTCCCCTCCCCTTCCCCAGATCTCTACACAGAGCTCTAGAAATCTATATTTTATTTTAATTCTCTCTTTCCCCCCCCCCGGTCCTACACCGCCCCCTCCCTCCCTCCCTCCCTCCCTCCCCCCGTCCCCCCCCAAGTCTCGCTGGGAGCTGCCGGTGGGGCGGTTGCTGCCGCTGCTGCTGCCGCTGCTTCTGCCGGCGGGGCGGCTTGTTTTATGGAGGGCTCTCCCGCTGGCCGCCGCCGGCGCGCCTCCTTTCGCCCCTTCTTCTGCCGCCGCCCTCCTCGCTGAAAGGCTCGCGCGGAGGAGATGCAGGAGGCGGCCGCCTCGGCTGCTGGACGTTTCGGCGGCGCGGAGAGGAGGCATCGGCTCAAGATGGCAGATTTCTATTGAGTTTAAAAACCTGGCGGCGGCGGCGGGGAAGGGGGGGGATGAAATCCTGCTTCATTTCCCTTTCGTTGCCATGAATAACAGACAACCCTTGCACCGGCGGCCCCGATGTACGAAGGTAAGGGCAGCAGCTTTCTGGGTCTTTTTGTTTCTCTTCCTGCTTTAAGACCTCTCTCTCTTTTTCTCTCTCTGGCTTTCTCTCCGGGTGGGGGAGAAAGGCAGCCGAAGAAGGGGAGAGAAAAATTATGAACGCCCCCCCCCCGATTTTCGGTAACACCCCCCCCTCTTTTAATCCTCTCTCCAGGAGTGCTGGGGGGACGACATTGCTTTGAAATCTATGGAGACGTCGGTTTCCTATAGCAGCGCCTTGGAGATCTATGTATTTTTTTTTTTGGAGGGGGGGTTTCGAAATATTTATGTAGAGAATTAGATTCTTAGGTTTTGCCCTGTGGGCTCCCCCCTCTCTCTCTCCCTCCCTCCTTCCTTCCTTCCTTCTCCCCCCCCCGCACTTCCCCGCCTCCTTCGGAGATGGTCTTTGAAATATTTCTCTCTTCCGATCGGCCAGACAGTTAAGTGGAAGGTAGACTGCGATGGAAGACGTCTCTCTATTTTTTTTTGGAGCGGGGGGGTGGGAGTGTTCCTCACCGCCTGGGTTGCAAAAAAAAAGTCTCCTTTCGGTGCCGGGTGAGAACAATGAAATGGACAGGATCTCGCCTGCAGTCGCCGGTGTCTTCTCTGCGTCTATCAGCCGTCTTTTTTTCCCCCCCTCGGGAACAAAAAAAAATGACATTTAAAGTCCTCCTGGTTTTCCCTGGCAGATCTTTTTCCTTTCCTTTCTTTTTTTCTTTTCTGTTTTCTGAATGATCGTAACGCACAAGGGGACGTGTTTGCATCGGTGGTGCATCGGGATCGCGTAGTTTAATAAAAAAAAAAAGCAGTAGCAAACGGGGAAATTATCTATACAGGTACCTCTATCGATCAGGGAGGCAGACGCTGCCCTTGTGTAGGCGTGCGTGGAGATGTCAAAGGGAGAGATTTTTTTTTGGTTCTGACCGAGGAACTAAAACACGCACATACAGTATTTTTTTTTTGTTCTCCGATCTTGAGCGATCGTCGGTAGTTCTTCCAGTTTTCCAGCTTGAAACAAGCCGGTCTGAATGGGTGGGACCGAGGGGACGGTGAAGTGCATGAAGTTGGGGTTTCATGTTTTAATTGGGGTTGAACTAAGAGGCAATCGGAGGAGGAATTTCTTCCCTTCGTGGAGTCTTGGGCTTGTTTTCTGTTCTCTTTCCCCCCCCCCCCCGGAAAGACAGCATGAGAAAGAAATCCGGTAGAATTGGCATCACCTTGCGCGTTTTGAGATCGCCAGCCTCCATGGGCATGGATTGCGTTATATAAATTACGTGAGGCATTCCCTGTGATTATTCTTTGAAATTCACAAATCGCCTCGTCCTCTTTTTTTTAAGAGCAGAGACGGAAAGGGTGACTTGTTGAGACTGCAGTTCTCTGCGTGGATACCGGCACTTTTTTTGAACCGTACCAGGCAAGAAGGGCGATCAAACTTGGAGAAACCCAGCATTAGTTGCCACCAGATCTCTTTTTTCCATTCTTCCCCCGGTGCTAGAAAGTTGCCGATCCGTCGAGCTGTACAGTAATGGGTCGATGTTGCTTAAAAAAACGCGTGGAGTCTTAAATGTGAAAAAGGTCGCTTTGGTGCATCTTGGCTTGAAAGCACGCTCTCGCAGAAGCGGGGAAAGGGATGGCGTTATTCTTCCAAGGTGTGTTTTTTTCTCGTTCCAGATGGTGAACCTTTCAGGTCAAAAGGTAGCCATTTGGAAAAGAGAAATAATAACAATAATAAGAATTCTAGAAATTATTGATGAGGGGGAGGGGGAAAAGGCGAGCAGGAAACGCGCTCCTGTTGATAGAGAATGCCAGCGAAGAAGAATAGTTGCATTATTTAATTTAAAAATAAAAGATTAAGGCCAGACTACAGAGAGTGTATATTAGCCTGGCGTGGGTTTTTTTTTAAAAGGTTTCCCTTTAAATACCTCTCTGATGCGCCCTCTGCTGGGCGATTGTGTGGCGGCTGGGAATGAAACTGAATAGGAGAAACTGGGGAGCTGTTTTTAGTGGAAATTTCTGGGGGTCCATAGTGGGGATGATACTCTCTAAAAGTATGTTCTAGAGCTTCATTTCCAAACACGTCTTTCTTTCATGTGTACCTCACCCTGCTCCCCCAACATATCACCCTAACGTCTATGGATCTCCCTGTGTCATCCGCACAACAACCTTGCAAAGTTGGGTAACTCCCTCACACCAGTGGTCCGTCACCTGCTCCTGCAGTTTTCGGTGATGAACCTGCCCAGATGAACTAGACTCTGTGGGGAGTGGAGCCCACAGAAACACCGTGACGTACATGTGTGTGTATGTGAGTCAGCTGCTGGTCACTCTTGAGTCATGTTGAAATCTGTGGGGCTGTGATTCAGTGTGGTTGTGTCATGGATTCCAGGAATGCAAAACAGGAGATCTTGTGCTAGACAATATTAGCAAAGTGTAATGAAACCTGACTAATAACAAATCTGCGGAATCCTCGTGACATGAACATTTTAACTGGAGAGGTCAGAGCCCGAAATGGAACTTATTGCATGAAAAAATACATGTGCAAGAGGTGTGCAGACTTGCGTTTTCAGACTACAATTCCCCTTGTTGCTTGTATAGTTCTGAGAATTGTAGACCAAAAATACAAACCTGTACATCTCCAGTCTGTGTATTTCTCAGCTGTAGCCCCTGCCATCACTGGATCGGAGGCAGAGCTGGGGAAAGTTACTTTTTCAGAATAAAACTCAAAGAATTCCTCGTCCAGCAGGGCCAGCTCCAAATTTTACTCCGAGAAAAGTTAACTTTTCCCCACTCTTAGCTGGGTGCATCCATCTTAACCCTGCCCTGTTGTTTCTTTTCTCTTGTCTTATTGAACTTTGTACCTCTCCCTAAAGCACCTGTACAAGTTGACCTTAACTACTATAACTCTCGAAAAGAGAGCCTGTCGATTTTGTAATTTTTTTTTTGAAAAAATACACAGAAAGAAGTCCATTGGGATGGATCGACCAGGACCATGTCCTTGGCACTGTGAGATAATATTTTAAATTTAGGACCAGAACATCTCTAAACAGATGGCTTAAGACTGATTCCTGTCCCATGTGATTCCTACCCACCCCAAACACCAAAGTTTAGCACAAGTACATAAGAAGACATATAAATAGCTCAGTGGTTTAGGTATCTGGCTGCTGAGCAAGAGTTCAGTTCCCCACTGGGCCTCCTTGACAGGGGGCTGGACTTGATGAGCCGCAGGGTCCCTTCCAGCTCTGTAATTCTACAAACCTCGCTGGATCACAGCAAAGGTTCATCATTCTAGCTCAATGATTTGTTTCTCCTCATTTTTAAGGTTTCTAAAGAATTTGAGTATATTTACACTACATAATAATAGTAGTTTGATGCCACTTTGAACTGTTCCAGCTCCAGCCAGTGGAATCCTGGGATCTGTAGTTTGCTGAGGTCCTTCAGATTCCTCCAGAGACAGCTCCAGGGTGATCCAAAGAATCTCAAGAACCTTGGCAGACCTCATATCCGAAGACCTCGTGGGATGGAGCCATGGCAGTTCAAGCAGTATCAAATTGCTTTAACTTCAGTGTCATAAAAAAAAACCTTATGCAGGGCTGCAACTAGTGTAGGGAAACCCCAGCTTTGCCCCAGAGCATGAAAATTTAGAGAACCCTAAAATTTGCAGGTGAATCTGTTGGTAGGAAAATAAATAACCTGATTCACTCTCCTTTTTTGGGGGGGGGGAGCTTGTTTTTCTTTCAGCGTAGAACACCATGTTCTTCTCCCCTCCTTCTCCCCCCCTTTTGGGGTTCAAGGCAGAACAGGTGGGATATAATTTCCCAGTGCCAAAACACCTAGTTGCAGCTCTGATTCTAACACAGCTCCTCCCTTGAAATGAACACAGTTACATCTTCCCACTCATGTTCCTCACAGCTGGTAGAGAAAGATATACTGCCTCTGACACTTGAAGTGATATATACCCATTTTGTCTAGCGACCACTGCTATCTTCCTCCTTCATGGATTTATCTAATCCCCCTTTTACGCTATCTGAAGTTGGTGGCCATCATTCTATCTTATGACCATAAATTCTATAATTTAATTTTGTGTTGTGTGAAGAAGTCCTTCCCTGTAACCATCAGCACAATTTTTAATTATCCCCTCCAGAATATATGCCTTCCTAAAATACTGACTAAGGGTAATCTTTTGACATATACTCCCCAAGAAGTACAAGACCTAAGGTTTGTCTTCTGGTTTTACTCTTTCTTAGGAACTGTTCGGCATCTTCTGCAATGGGTGGGTCCTACAACTGATCCGGTTTCCCTCTGTAAGATATGTTTTCAAAGACTTCTATGTGTCATTCCTACCACATTTTTCAGTATCCACTTAAAGGCAGATGCTTAGAAAATGCAAGTGCTCTGTGCGCCACAATCTGGGTTGTTGGTGTGATTGAGAGTTTAAGAAGGTTATTTGGGGGGGGGGGGCGGATACCACAACTCCCACTAGACTACAACATCTAGAATGGCTCGGAGACACTGGCTCTGCTGTGAGGAATTCTGGTAGTTATAATCCAAAAACATCACTTTCTTGAACAATTTTGCCACCCTAGGAACACTCAGTTGGGGTAAATTCACCTTTAAAACACCTCAAACAAGCACCACAACTATGGAGCAGAAGATAAATTGAGATACAAAGGGTGACAATCAATATTGTGTGAGAAATACCACAGCGGACATTGCCAGTGCTCAGTTTCCCCTGATCATAATAGCGCAAAGACACCGAGAACAGAAGAAATTGCTTCAGAAGGAGTCAGACCATAGGTCTGTCCAGACCAATATTGTCAACACGGAACAGCAGCAGCTCCCCTGTCTCTCAGGCCAGAGTCTTTCTCGGCCTGACACCGTGTGTCTGGGACTGTTTACTTTTAGAACAGAGGAACTGCCCCTTCCAGCTCTTGCTGCATACATAACTACAGTCGCTGAATGACAAATGCAATATTTTTCCTTGTTACGAATAAATTATATAGATTAGGGAGGGGAAATTACGTAAAGTACGTTATTCTGGTAAGTTCTTGGAAATTTGGTTTTTCAGATATTTTCCTTAATGGGGGACAGATGGCTAGGAAAGAGAACGGAGGGAGGTAATTTTGCGTATTTGTGCAGGAAGGAAGAAGATACAGATACCGCGAGGTTGGGACAGAAGCACTAAGTAAGCAGAAGAGTAATGAAACATGACATTTTCTTTGGCCAAAAACTTCTTGATCTCACACAGCATTAGGAGGCAGTTGAGCAAGCCAGCCAAGAATCACATTCCTCAGTTTTCCCAGGTGAGGGAAGCAGTTGTATGTCCATTCACCTGCAAGATGGATGGTAAGCAATGACGGAAAAACTGCTACATGATTGCTTTTGTCTATATTATTTCTTTTAGTTATGTTTTTATTAATTACATTTTTATCCCACCCATCTAGTGACAGAGCACTACTCTTGGCAGCTGACAGCAGTAATAACAACAGCAACAACAACAACCCATCCACCAAACATACACACGCCCAGAGTGGCCTTACGCTAGATGGACAGTACACGAATCAAACAAACAAGCAAGCAAACAAACAAATAAACAACTAATAGAAAATGACAAAACCAAATTGAAATACATGAGTGAGGAAGGGAAATCAAAGAGGAGGATTTTTCTAAATGTCTTTTTGAAAAGATCAGCTTTCTCATGTTTCCTCAGGCTAGAAGGGAAGGAGCCTGGTGTATCTGTGATCTCAGCACGCAACACTTTCTACAATGTTGTGGCCACCACTGAGAAAGCCCAGTTTTCTCAGTGGTGAGTTTTCTGGGTCTCTCTAGGGGTGACCACTCATAACCGTGAAGCCTGAATAGATTAGGTGCCCGCCGGCAGACAATCTTAAGGAAAAATGCTCTGATAGGTAAGAAGTTCCTAAACCACTGAGGACTTGATAAGTTAACATTAACACTTTGAATTTGGCATAGAAGGAGATAGGTAGCCAGTGCAAGTGAGCTAGGACTAGGGAGATGTGATCATACTTCCTTGACTGCAATACTAATCTACCATTTTCCCAAATAGGATGTTGACCTTAGTATTTCATATACCGTATTTGCCAGCGTACAAGACGGCTGGGCATATAAGATGACCCCCCCCCAACGTTTCCACTCAAAATATAGAGTGGACGGCTCTGCTGCAGCGCCGCCAGCAGCTGCCCAGGGCTCTGCCCTGGAAGTTCATGGCCGGCGATGAGGAGGAGGGGGAGCGGCCGGGCAGGCGGCGGCAGAAGAGAAGGAGGAGGGGAAGCGGCTGGCTTAGTGGTGCGGGGCGGCGGGCAGCCCGGCGGCAGGCTCTGGCCACTCAGGCATGGCCGGCTCTGCTTCCCTCCCTCCGTTCGGACCGACTGCCTGCCTGCCTGCCCGCCTGCCTTCCTCCCTGGCTGGTGCGGCCCTGCGTCACTCACTCAACGGCGGCGGCTCCTTCCTGGCCCAACTGAAGTGCACCCGGTGTATAAGATGACCCCCCCCCCCACTTGGAGGCATGTTTTTTTGGGCAGAAAAAGTTGTCTTATATGCCGGCAAATACGGTACTTTGATGTATCCTTTTTTTAAAAAAAAATAATTTTATTTACCTTATAGAAAATAAGCAGAACCCCCCTCCCAAAAATACATGTAACTAAAAACAGTCAATAACACAACCATCTTAATTATACTTAATAGTCATACTTATTCCATTAAATTGAAGTAAAACGTAGTGTTCCTCTTCACCAGGACCAATAAAGATTTACTTAGATTTATCCTTGCAGTAATGTTACACATAGATTTGAATTAGAGTTGTGCAGATTTGTGTTTTGGATGATAACTCCTAGAATTCCCCTGGCAGCATGCTGAATTATTGCCTCTCTATGGTGTATTCTAGGTAGAGTCTGAAGTTGCAGGATTGTGATCTAAAAGCACCCCGTGTATTCTTGCTAGAATTGAGATCTGAACTGGTAGTGTTTAATTCACTACATTTAGTCATTCATGTGTTTGATTCTCTTCCAAATGACCATCTGATTGAGACAATGGAAAAATGACATTTGTCTTTAATTGAACATCCCAGTATTTCCAATGTCAACATGGCCATTTTACGATGCTGTGCTCTGTTCGATGAGATCTGGCCAAGATATTCAGCAATGTTTCAGCATGTCTACAAATCATGAGAGTGTAAAACGTGTTATTCTAAATGAAAATCGTGATACTTAGGGTGCCACATACTAGTTGCCAAGCTAGATGGAACAGGATGGCCTTCAGAAACTTTGTGAAAAATAACTAAACTGCAAAAGGGTATGAGGAACTTCTAGATAGCTCAGTGGAGCCAGAGGTTGGAAGTTTGTTCCCCAATATGCCTCCTTGACCAGGAGATCCATGGGGTTCCTTCAGCTCTGCAGTTCTAAGTTGTCATTGATGATGATGATGAAATACTATAGCTCAGTGCTTATTTAGGAAGTTCTGTTTGTTTCTCTGGGACAAGAGATCAAAAATGTTACTTTTCCAAGTCTTCCACAGCTGGCTAGGGGATTCTGGGAGTGTCAACAATGAAAATAACATCTATGAGCGTTGGCGTTGTAAGGCATATAGTTTGAAACCTACAGGAGCTTGTTTGCTAGTCAGCATAGAATATACAAGCGATTTCCAAACGAATACACAACATTTGTGGAGGTGGGGAAGGGCTCTAGAAAAGATCAGAAGGTAGAAATCCAAAACAGTTCCAACACCCCACCCCCATGAGATTCATTTTGTCCCAAGAGCTCACAAAACTTGGAAGTGGTCCTACACTTTGCCATCTGAAGCAAAGTGCCACCATAGTATTTTTTTTTCTAGTCTCTTTGACACCACCATGTCTGTGACTGAAAAAAAATGCTGGGGTGTGGCAAAGGGACAATTTTCTACTCTTGAAAGCCTCCAGGAACAGTGTTTTTGCCATAAAATGTTAGACAGGATCTAGAGACGAGAAAACAACAAACAAAAAGAAAAAACAAGAGAACATTAAATAGAATTTTAGAAAGTAGCCTTTAAAAAAAAATATATTGTCCCTGGACTCTCAGAGAGAGTGTCTGTAAATTCATTCAGTCCATAGTTTAATATTATCTGATTGTACTACTATTTAAACTGTAAGCAAAGCCATCGCAATAAATCATTATTTTTGGTACATGTGCTAATCAGTGGGAAATTGCTCTAGCTTCAAAATCTGAAGCTTAACATTGCCTTTGGTCCAGTAAGTAACAAAACAAAACATTTCATTTTGGTATAGTAGGCAGCATTGCATCTTTTTAGGAAGACACTGGCTGATTCATCTAAAAGTGAACAATCCAGTGCAGACAAAATGCTTCCTTATGACATACTTTGTAGCTATGTTGGCAGGTGACTTGTTGCAGTGTAATGATTTTATATTCGAAAAATGTTTGACATTTGTAGGCAGCAATGTACTTTTAAATTAATGTGCCTTAGAAATTAATTTAAAGGATGGCCAACAGGGTTGGATCCTGCATGCCAAGGTCTCAACTTGAGCTACTGAACTTACTGGGTGACCTTAGGCAACTCTCTCAGCCTAGAGATGTAAAACTTCTGAAAATTTCCATTCCCCCCCCCCTGGAAATAAACAGGGGGGAAACTTTTCTTCTGTAAAAAATTGGAATTTTTTGGAGATTTTACATCTCTGTCTCATCCTTATGTATCTTCCAGAATTTTTGTGAGGAGAGCCTTGTATATGTACCACTTTTCACTCACTGAAGGAAAGGCACAATAGAAATGTAATTAATTCAGGTAATAAGCGAGCAAAATAAATTGTTCAGTGATTAGATAATCCTACTGTGTTCTCTACGCATACACACACCCTTTGGTTGAATATCTCTTTGGCCATCCACTCAGCTTACGTTACTGACTAGGCGTGCTAATGTATTCCTTTCACACACACCCTACTCCACTTTTCCCTGTTCTTGTTCTTCTTGCCAATTTAAAATTTTAATTACTAAAAATTGGGAAGAGAGTAGTAGAAGTCGTACCCAGATTAGTTAAATGCTGATGTTTTAAGAAATACTGTTTGAGCAGATTTATGGAACCACTGTGGCATATTAGGAATCTTTAGACATTTGGCCTTCAAAGAGGTCAATAGGCCAGAAATTCTATTTCAGAGAAAGAGGGAAGGACTGTGTTTCCACTTGGCTATTTTGCAGATCAACACTTTTTTTTTTTTTTAGAATCAGGAGAGGACTTTCAGTAACCAAAGGTCTCCCCCCCCTTCAAACAACCCACTGTTCATTTCTGGCTCCCCAAACTGTCAAATACTATTGGGTTACTGACGTGTTAGATCAATACCATTCTCTGCTGTGTGTAACACAGCTTCCATAAGGTCAATAGCCATACTGCAAGATTCCAGTGCTGTTAATTGGATGTGTTAATAACATGGCTATCAATAAAGGACAGATGGCATCTGGGAGGGGGCACCTTTTCCCAGCTATCGGCTCATTTCCCCACAAAAGGATCCTATGTCATTTTGTTATTTTATGGCCCTTTTACACAAACGTGATCGTGCGGAAAGGCCTTGAAGTGCCAGAAAGTGGCTTTGTTTATCATAAGCAGCATCATGTACTCCTGAGAAATAGGAGGGCAGAACAGTGTGTATAACGTAGCGGCTTACACTTTGATCTGCAAGCTGTGGTGCAGAATTGTGGAATCCTTCTAAGAAGGGACAATTGGTGGGTACCCACAGTTGTTTGATTGAGACAAGACATGGAAACTTAGAATTCGAAACCCCGAACTACGCACTGCACCCATCTAGCCCAGTTTTATCTACTTGGACTGGCAGAGTCTGTGTGGAATATCAAACAGAGGTCGGTGTGTATGGGAAGTTATCTTATTCAGATTTGCAGCATTGGTCCATTGAGCTTAATCTGGTCTGTACCGAGTGTGGGGAATCTATTTCTGCCTATGTTTAGCTTCAGAAGAGTTCTTGAGAGCCACATTCCAAGAATGGGTGGGATCCAGTGAAAAGAGACCAAAAATACCAGCCTCCTTTAGCTTAACAGGCCGATGGGCATTTCACTTTTTGGAAATGGGCAGGGAAAAATACTGTACAAAAGTTAGGAGATAAGTGATCATGGTCACCAAGTGATAGCCGAGGGGTGTGGTTCCTTGGGCCAGATTAGGCCCTAAGACCATGGGTTTCCCACCCTTAACCTGCATTCTCCAGGGTTGTAAGAGGGGGCCTTTCCCAAGCCTCACTTGATGATGCAAAAATTTGAGATTTTCTGTGTATACCTGGGGTGCTCTACTATCAAGCTGTGGCCATTCTCTTTGCTTGATGAAGCAAATTGAGTGCTTTGTGCAAAGCGATATTAATGACCTGTTTGGGACGGAGAACGCTTTGAAAGACTTGGAAAAGTGGCTAACTTTATATGAACTTCCGGGAAATACAGTCTCTTCAGTGCAGTATTGCTGAATGCACAGAATGTAATTCTGTTTTGTTTCAGAGAAATAGATTATTAGCTTACATAATTATAATTTAGAAGCCCCCCCGCCCCCCGACAGCCTGACGTGGCATCTGCCTGCATGCGTAGGTGACTATACATCCAACAGTGGAAAAATGATACTGGCACTTTTTAAAACGAGGCAAAATTGCGAATTATGCTCTGTAATTGGACTTTTCAGATGCATGCTGCTGAAAAAGGCTTGTGGTTTAAAATGTGCTCATCTGGCGTATGGGCTGATTTTATAATTGAATCATTTTGTTTTATTAGATTATATAATTATAAGTTTGTATGTTAGATTGTTTTTCCCTTAACATATGGGCATTGGTGTGCTGCAGTCATGATTTCTTTTGATAAGTTTATGTGTAAATTAATTATTACTGTATTATGATTCGTTGCTTCTTTATCAGACACACACCTCTTATATCAATAAGGTGACTTCAGGCTGATCATTATTTCTCTCCTTCCACAAATAAATCAGACTCTGTGTGTGTGTGTGTGTGTGTGTAAGGGCTGAATAGGAATGGCTGGGGAGTTCTTATTTCTGCTTCCAGCATCAGCCACCTGAAACGGTTGCTTCACCTCACCTAATGGTAGGCCTGACAGATATGTTCAGGGCTACAATATTGAGGATGTTAAATATTAAGATTCCTACCTTACAGGAGTGGTATGAGAATTATATACTGTATATAGAATCCCTTTAATCCTAAAATGTACCATAGAAATGCCACAGATAACTATCACAGTAATTTCATTTATCCCAGTAGCCCAGAGCATATATAAAACAGGAAAAAATCTGGGCTTTTTTTCAGTAAGCAGCTCTTTAACAACTTTTTAGCTCAGGATGAGGAAATATTAGTCCTCCAGGTGTTTTGGACTTCAGCTCCCAGGAGCCCTTGCCATCATGGCCAGAGGATAATGGAAGCTGCAATCCATATAGGGAACAGTGGTTCCCAACTTTGTGTAACCCAGGAGTCCTTGGACTGCAACTCCCAGCAGCCTTTACCACCAGCTGTGCTAACTGAGGTTTCTGGGAGTTGCAGTCCAAGAACACCTGGGGTCCAAGAACACCTGGGTTACCCACGGTTGGGAATCATGGATACAGAGCACTGAAAATTTCTTCTCAGTGTTTTATTCCTGCGTGGAATGTGTGGCCCTCCTGATGTTGTAGTACTGCACTTTCCATCATCCCTTGTCATTGATTGTGCCGACTACAGCTGAGGAGAGTGAGACCCTAACAACAGCTAGTGGGCCTCAGGCTCCCCACCCCTGCTGTAAAAGGATGTTGACAGAGAGCTGTTTAGCGGTAGACATGCAGTCATTCCAGATAAATCGTGCATTTTGGATACATTTTTGTTTTGTTTTCATGTTGCTGGAGAAGAGAAATGAAAGGGTATGAAACAGATGTAGCAAAACAAGCCAGAAAAGCATATTGAAGCTAATGGTGCATGGTTTGGTTTTTAGCTGCCTTATTCTTAATCAAGAGCCGGAAATATATTGGCATTATGCTGCAGCATCGGGGCAAAATCCAATAGGCTCATGGTAGCTGGATGATCACAATGGCCCTTTAAAAATCAATAGGCCAGTTTCCCACAAAACCATATTGATTTACATCACCAGAACAAAATGAGCCTGGGAACAGAACCTAGTCATAGAAGAGTTCTTCGGTTATACTTGTGCCTACATATATACATATGCCTGGTTCTTATGGTTTATATTTCTAGGTGTGAGGTAGATTTCCCTCATCAGAAGAGAATGTTGGTGGGGTGGGTGGGAAAGAGGAAATTAAATTTTTGAGAGAGATCCAGTGATTAACGAGGAAAAAAAAGAAGGAGCCAGGCTTTGACCATGTGTTACTAATTTTTATTAGTTCCGTATATGTGTCTTGAAAGCCAGTTTGGTTTAATGGACAGAGGATCAGATTAGGACTTGGGAAACCTGGATTCAAATCCCTGTTTGGACGTGGAAACTCACTGGGTGGCTATGCTAAATTATCCTTGCAAACCTCACATAGCTCAAAAACCCAACTTCAACAGCACATAACAGCAATAGTAACAACACATTCATGACACTTTTTTTCCTTCAGTGACTTCCATGTGAAGATCCTGGCTCCCCATTTCATCCTCTCAACAGCCCTGTGAAGTAGATAAGGTAGAGGGGAAATGACAAGTTTTGTGACTTCATTAGATAAAATCAGTTCCTATAACCTTATTTTAAGTCTGGAAAGAAATTTTGCTCTGGGAAAGTATGTTCAGTGAGAAGTTTGCTGAAGATCTATGAACCCTGTTTAGGGTCATCTGAGAATAATGACTTGCACTTGGGACAAATCATATTCATTGTATAAAGAGCCTAAAGATAGACTTTATAGATTTTTATATAGATTTCTAAGGAGATTAGCTGTGTTAGTCTGTTAGTAGCAAAAACAACAAGATCTTAAGATATCGGAAAGACAAACAGGTTGCATCTGAAGAAATAAGCCAAAGTCTGTGAAAGCTGATGCTAACCGAGAGTTGTTTGTGTCCACAATGCCACAGGACTCTTTGTTGTTTTCTTAGAGGTTCCTTTTGTTTTTTTGGTTTTGAATTTCACCCATTCATTGCTTTGTAATTCATCTTGCCACTGTCTGAATGTGGCACACCTGAGGTCCCAGAAGTGTATCAAAGGATGTTCCTGCAGTCTAATATTTGTTGACTGATTCAGAGAGAAAGAGAGATCATTGTATTGTACTGTACTTTAGTTCTGTGTGTTTCTGTTTGCTTTGCTTATTCCTTCTCCTTGACAACTTTTATAGCAGTTTAGAGCATATTTTTAGCAGTGGTGGGTGGTAGATTTGTATGCAGGAGATTTGTGAAATTAATATCCGTACTTTCTGTAAGTTCTGCATAGTGGTGGAAAGTGGAATAAGAAATGTCCCATTTCCAGGGGAGGAGAGATTTCTGCAGGAGCCATGCTTCAAACATATCAAAGCTGACATTGAAGTCCGAGAACGGCTGGGGTAGGTGGCGCAGAGAGGCTTCAAGCTCCCCGGTCCACCCCCCAGCCTGTCTCCGATGCCGGTAGCCTCCCCGCGCCGCCTACCCAGGCCTAGGTGTCCGAGAACGGCCGGGCTAGGCAGCGCAAGGAGGCTTTAAGCGGCGGGGACAGGCTAGGGGGTGGATCGGGAAGCTTGAAGCCTCCCCGCGCTGCTTACCCAGGCCGTTCTCGGACTTCTGGAAGTCCGAGAACGGCCGGGGTAGGCGGCGCGGAGAGGCTTCAAGCTCCCCGGTCCACCCCCCAGCCTGTCTCCGCCGCTTAAAGGGTAACCGGCGGTTGGTGGGATCCAAGCCCGGGATGCCTGAAAGGCATCCCAATCCCACCACCCTCCCCCCGCAGCTTGGATCCGAGCCACAGCGGCTACCCCAGCCATGGCCGGACTCTAGGGAGTCCAGCCATGGCTGAGGTAGCCGCCATGGGTCAGATCCAAGCCGCGGGGGGGGGAGGGAAAAAACGGATAATCCGTTCCAATTGGAACGGATTAACCGGTTTTCAATGCATTCCTATGGGAAATGGTGCTTCACACAACGATGTTTTCACATAACTTTTTTTTTCTGGAACCAATTAACATCGTTATGCGAGGCACCACTGTATGTCTCAAGTTATCTGACTAATTTCCTGGCCTTATTCAAGTCACTTGTTTTGTATCTCACAAATAGGATTAAAGGTGGCCGTGGTTTTGTCAGGACTGTGGCTAAGTATATACCGACTGATCTCCAGTCAAATAGACAAGTCCTTGCCGCCATCTTAGGATGTATGAAATAGCTTCACGTACAAAGAGACAGGGAGAAGAGGGCTGGTGAAGGAAGGCAAATATGATAAAAATAATTAAGCTCTTTATAAATCAGCAGTGCTGTCCCTATATTTAAACAAATAACAATGTCAGGATTATTGTTAAATCTGGCCTACAGTTTCACATGGAAAAGCTCGCTCTGTGTTCAGTTTTTCTCTTTAGAATAGGACCACACTGTTTCTTTACTAACTCTTAACAATTAGATTCAGATGTATTTTTTGTTGACCTGTATATAAACCTGGCCTTAGGCTATGGAACACCCTCCCCGCTGAGGTGTGAATAGACCCAACTTTGCAAATATTTAAGCAGCCTTAGATGAAGCCCAAGCCAGAATTAAGATTGCTGGAAGAAATATCAACAACCTCCGATATGCAGATGATACCACTCTGATGGCAGAAAGTGAGGAGAAATTAAAGAACCTCTTTGTTGTTGTTTAGTCGTTAAGTCGTGTCTGACTCTTCATGGCCCCGTGGACCAGAGCACGCCAGGCCCTCCTGTCTTCCACTGCCTCCCTTTCACTCTCATTAAGAACCTCTTCATGAGGGCGAAAGAGGAGAGTGCAAAACAAAAGGTCTGAAGCTCAACATCAAAAAAACTAAGATTATGGCCACTGGTCCCATCACCTCCTGGCAAATAGAAGGGGAAGATATGGAGGCAGTGACAGATTTTATTTTCTTGGGCTCCATGATCACTGCAGATGGTGACAGCAGCCATGAAATTAAAAGGCGCTTGCTTCTTGGGAGGAAAGCGATGACAAACCTAGACAGCATCTTTAAAAGCAGAGACATCACCTTGCCGACAACGGTCCACATAATCAAAGCTATGGTTTTTCCAGTAGCAATGTATGGAAGTGAGAGCTGGACCATAAAGAAGTCTGACGGCCAAAGAATTGATGCTTTTGAATTGTGGTGCTCGAGGAGACTCTTGAGAGTCCCCTGGACTGCAAGGAGAACAAACCCATCCATTCTGAAGGAAATCAACCCTGAGTGCTCACTGGAAGGACAGATCCTGAAGCTGAGGCTCCAATACCTTGGCCATTTCATGAGAAAAGACTCCCTGGAAAAGACCCTGATGTTGGGAAAGTGTGAAGGCAAGGGGAGAAGGGGACGACAGAGGACGAGATGGTTGGACAGTATCATTGAATCCACCAACATGAATCTGACCAGGCAGTGGAAGACAGGAGGGCCTGGCGGGGCCACGAAAAGTTGGACATGACTTAACGACTAAACAACAACAAAATGGATTTATTTCGAGCCCTTTAAGAAAATTCTTTCTTTTGCATTTTTAAATAAAGGAATTATTTTAAAATCTGGTTCTTTTCTCAGGTGTGCTATTTTTACTTAGTTATTTTTGGCTAACCTGTGTTTCTAAAAAAACCTCCTATGCTCCTGTCCAATTATGTCACTGATTTAGAAAACGTGTTAGATGTTTTATTTAGTCAAGAGCCATGGTGTGTAGGCAGTATCCCAAAAGTGGTTAATTACTGTTTGTATAAACAGGGAAGCAAAAGAAAGAAGGCACAAGCAGGGGAAAAAAATGAGAGCAAGAAAGGAGACAGACAAGCATTCATAGAGAAGAAAATGGCAAGTGGCCCTGGTATCAGCGGCCGTTGGACATGTCTCTGAGCCCAGCCTGTAAGGGAGAGGTGGTGAGTAGAGAGGTAAAGACAGAGATGCTTGAGCAAAAGAGGACAGGGGTTGCAGCTAACTAGTACAGCACCTCCCTCCTCAAGAAGACGTATGTGCAGGCAGAGGCAGTTATACTCCCTCATGCTGCTAAAGCCTCTTTTTGGATCGCTGTGCAGAACACCAGCTCTGTAGAACAGCTGTGTCCCTGGCACAATAAAGGATGGGGTATGGAGGTCCCAGGTTCCCTATCCCCTGAAACAACCACCTCACCAGGGATATAAGGGCAAGGCTGGCCCTGCTCAGTCTAGAGATTATATCACTACCCACAGTCTTGCCATAACTAGGGGCGGGGTTTGCATACTTTTAGAATTAGAACTGTAAAAGTAGGAGGAGGAGCCTCGTGGCACAGTGGTTAAACCGCTGTACTGCAGCCAAAACTGTGCTCACGAACTGGGGTACAAATCCCAGGTAGCCGGCTCAAGGTTGACTCAGCCTTCTATCCTTCCAAGGTCAGGTCGGTAAAATGAGGACCCAGCTTGCTGGGGGGGGGGGCAATGTGTAGCCTGCATAATTAAATTGTAAACCGCCCAGAGAGTGCTTGAAGCGCTATGGGGCGGTATATAAGCAGCACGCGCTTTTTTGCTTTTAAAGCTGATCAGTTGTCTTTAACATGAGCAGTCAAGGTTAGCATTGACCCAGGAATGAGAACTGTTTTTGTTTGTTTGTTTGTTTGTTTTTAAGTTTATAGCTCTCAGGCTATCTCAGCCTGCCCAGGGTTATTGCAAGAGCTGTACTATAGAAAAATAGTGTTGTCCATCTCTGTCATGGATACAGGGATCAGGTAGATATTGGGAAGGGCTAAGGCTGGGAGAAATAAGCAGGGACGTCAAATAGGGGAATGATCAAGTTTACAAGATAGAAATTGGCTCAGGAACTTCAGTGTACCACCTTCATTGACTCCCACTTAGCTCCTCTTGCAAGTACAAATGGCTAAAGAAAGTAAACCTGACTTGTTTTGGGTGCTCTCTGAATGGGGTTCTGAATCATTAACCCCCCCCCCCCGATTTGTAAACTAAGAAAAATGACGATTTTTGGACTTAGTTTATAAAGGCTGGAATGGGATTCGTGCTGGAATACACTGTACTTTCAGTAAATTGTTTCTTGTCCTTTAACTGCTCAGACTAGCAGGAGGAACCAAGTTATATACCTGGAGACTAGTTGCTTATGATGATTGTTATGTGGAGCAATTCTGTGCATGTTTACTCAGAAGTAATTCACACTGTCCTCAGTGGAGTTTAGTCCCAAAGCAAAAAGCAAAGTGTGCTGCTTATATACCGCCCCATAGCGCTTCAAGCACTCTCTGGGCGGTTTTACAAGTTATTTATGCAGGCTACACATTGCCCCCCCAGTTAAGGATGCCTAAGGGACTATAGTGCCAGTTTTTGAATTCCTCAGGAGTCAGTGAAATACTTCCTGCATGCAAATGTAAGAGTGTGTGTCCACATTTGACCAGCATTACAATAATAAATCAGAAAGATTTCAGTACCCTGTCTTTTCTTACTATCTTCAACTCTAGTTCTTGTAATTAATTGTTGCTTAAATCCTTTCAGTGTCTTAACATTTCGAAGTTGTTTTTCCACTTCCCAAAGTCAAGTGATCAGACTCCCAAGTATGATTCAGTGACATTTTACATCAGATTTCTGTGTATATAAATTTCATGAGTGATCCCTGGAAAGGCATCTACTGTTAATCTCTAGGATGAAACTGTACTTTTGGTCTGAGTCCCGAATTAGATTATTCCGGCATCTTTGAAGTAGTGGCTTCCTGTTGTTATTACAAGTCAGAGACTTTTGATGGAAAACAAGACTATTTCCTTGTGATTTAGCTCTCTAAAGATTATAAATGTGATAAATCAGTAGGTCAACCTAGAATCTTCGGTCACAGTGTTGCAAATAGATGACTATACACCTTGATAGAAGTGCTGACCATTGATTTGTGATTAGGACCAATTAACTCACTTTTGGAGGTTACTTCTGTGTAAAACTGCCTAGCACAGGTTTAAAAATATGGGGGAAAGATTTATGTGAATAGAACCTTTACTATGAAGATTTTGTTCTAGGATATTTCTTATTATGTTGAGGCTCCATTTTAAGATACACAACTAGGGATCTATTTTTATTAATCTCATGGAACTAATACTCTGGAAAGAGTCATTGACTGTGGAGATTTCCTGTACTGAGTTTCCTGGATTTGACAGCTCACATGTTGAACGTCAGCCTGGCTGGTCGTCCCCCCCCCCCATGGCCATGATGAATAAATGTTTGACATAAATACCTATATCTTTCTCTTCCAGTTTCACCGCATACATTTTTATCACATTTTCCTTACATAAAATAAGTCATTAAAATCGTAAGTCCCTCATTAAAATAAGTCATAAAAGCAGCCAGCACCAAATAGGTAACATCTTAAGGAATATTGTCGTGCCACAATTAGGGCTGGCTCTGCCATTAGACGTAGTGAAGCAGCCACCACAGGCCTGAGTCGGGGGGGGGGGCAGCTCCCCACCATTGCCCTTTAGATAACCTGTTCTGTACCCTTAAGCTGCTGCCCCTCCATGGGATGGTGCAAGCTGTCCCTTCACCCGTGTTCAGGAACCATTATGGTACCAGCCTAGTTGGATTCACTGTGTAGAATGTGCCAGCGTCTGTAAAAATAGCCATGCCAGCTGGAGGGCTCTGGAAAGTGTGACTCCCCCCTCCCAAATTTAACTTTTCCAAAACGGGAGAATGGGCACTATCCTGTGCAAAAGGTCTTGAGCTGGCTTTATTTATTTATTTTGTTTATTTAAAATAGTTTTACCGTGCCTTTCTCCTCGAAAGGACCCAAGGCTGTAGCAGAAAGAAACCAGAACATTACATGTGGGGGAGCAGCACTGACTGTCAAACTATGTACAGTATCATGTTTGAAAATCTGGGATGGTTTTACATTGCAGGGTAGCAATAACTTTGTGGCCTCTTTGTGCATAGCTTCGGGGGTGGCTCCTGGATTCGTCTCTGAGACTGGGTGCCCAGGCTTCGGGAGTGGCCAGGAGTGTCTTTGCACACTGAGAACTAGTGTGCCGGCTGCGCCCTTTCCTGGAGAGGTCCGATCTGACCATGGTGACACGTGCCCTGGTTACAGCTTGGCTGAATTATTATAATGCATGCTACCTTTGGAAACTGTTTAGAAACTCCAGTGGGTCCAAAATACCGTAGCCAGATTGTTAACTGGGGCTGCTTACAGGGAGCATATACTGTATTTTTCCGTGTATAAAATGAGACTTATTTACTTAAATAATTAGACCAAAAATTAAAGGTGGTTTTATACACGGCAGGCAGCTGCTTTCCCTGCCTTTTGCGAAGCCACAGAGTAAAACAGCCGTGAAAGGGCATCAGGATCAAAGGGGCACGAGCACGCTACCCTTTCATGGCTGCATTACCCATTTCCTAAGCTCCGCAGGGCTTAGGAAGTGGGAAACGCAGCCTGGAATGGGCCAGAGGATCAAAGGGGCGCGAGTGTGCAAATTTTCTAATTTGGGGGTTAGAAAAGGGGGGGTCGTCTTATACTTTGGGTCGTCTTGTAAACGGAAAAATACGGTAACTCCCTTGTTACAGCAGCTCCACTGGTTGCCGATCCATTTCTGGGCACAACTCAAAGTGATACAGTGGACCCTCGACTTACAGACTTTTCGAGTTACAGACTTCTCTGGCTGCAAAATTTAGATTCGACTTGCAGCCAGAGAATCGACTTACAGACCAGAAAAAAACCAAAATGGAATAAAAATGGAATAAAAACCACTGGTTATGGGATTAATCGGTTTTCAATGCATTGTAGGTCAATGGAGATTTGATTTACAGACTTTTCGACTTGCAGCCACCATTCCAATACGGATTAATTCCTTAAGTAGAGGGTCCACTGTAGTTTTAACCTTTAAAGTTCTGAATGGCTTGGTTTCAAGCTATATAAAAGACCACATCTCCCTCTATGAGTTTGTCTGGGCAGTAAGATTATCAGGGGACGCATTCCTTACAGGCAGATGATGGGGACATAGGAGAGGGCCTTCTCTGTTGCGGCTCCCAGATTCTGGAACGCCATCTCATCTTTGTTCTCCTTGGATAAGCAGGCAAAAGGCTTTCTCTTCAGGTGGGCATTTCCTTAGTTAACTGGATGTCTGAGAGGGGTTTTTGACTGGATTGTTGTGATCTATTGCTTTAAAGTGTGTTTTTAGTATTGATTTCATTTTCAAGTTTTAATATAATGTTTAATTTGCATATTTACTGTTTTTAAGTTTTAAATATTGTTTTAATTATATAAGCTGCCCTTGGGTTTTTTTTAAGGAGAAAGGTGGGGTACAGTTATTTTAAATAAATAAATAATAAAGGCTAATGTTCATCACATAACACAGAGGTTAGCTCAGAAACTAACATTGAGCCTATTGAGGTGACACTGCCTACCTGATGTATTAAGGTGCTCCAACAATCTTTGCTATTCTAAGGAAAGTTGTCCCAGTAGGTAGGAAAAAGACAGGTCCTTAGCACAGAGGTATAAGTTCATTATTATACTTAGATACAGAAAAGAAGCCAACAATTCCTTCACATTCCCTCAAAAATATAGAATATTTTCTAAAATGTGTATGGGGAAGAGGAGAAAAATAAACTCGACTGGAATAAATGGTCAAGGGGGAGCAGAACCGCCTATAGATTTGATTGTATGTTTATGTGAAAACATGTGTTAAGAGGCCCATAGAGAATTCTTATAATAATTGTTGGAACCTTGAGTTTGGAGGTCAGGAGGGTGGGTCAGCAGGCAGGTTTGTGCCTTCCCTTGTATTTATCAGTCTTTGGATAAACAGGCCTTCAGTCAGACTCAATTAGCTCTCTGTCACAGAGTCTTTCGGATTGGGGTTGTGGCCTGCCAGTCAGGATTGCGGAGTCTTATGCAGTTTCTTCCACCGTAGAATTAAAGCAGCACTTGTCTGTTTTAGCCCATGTCTAGAGAGAGCTCAGGAGATAAAGTTTGGTACAGAACCTAGCATACTACCTACTGTAAGTAAGTGTTTGTCATAAAGTCAGGCAACAGCTTTTAAGCCAATTCACAAATCTTGGCCATAACTAGTCTTTAATACCAGGGAGTAGATGGCAGCTAATGCCAGGATAGGCAGTGGGAATTAACAACAATCCCAGCAACCTCTGAACAGATGCCTATTTCCATCTCTACTTTGCATGTATTGACTGGGAATACTGTACACATAATGATGCAATAATGGCAGCTATGTAATGAGGTAGCAATAATGATTGCTTTCATCATAAAAGCTCTAGAATTAATATTGAAATGTGCAAAACCTGCAATCTGAATTGAGTATTTATGTCCCATTATTTTTGAATCTTATCTCAGTACTCCAGTAGTCATTCCAAAGTCCTTTAATGAACGCTCCTATGTGATTCTTTCTCTCTTTCATTGTATCCTTTCACAGTGCTTGTACTGTATTTTTTACTCTTATTCTTTTTTGCACATGATTTTTAATATACCAAACTCTCTTCATTTTTGCAACGTTTTAACATGTTTTCACAAGAAATAGACATGTGCAAGAATCTCTCTCCTGTGCTGCCCAAAGGCTTTCAACAGTGTAATAGTGAGAGGAAGAGGCAGGCTTACAATTATACTAAAACAAAGGAATAAAAAACCTATTTAAGCCCTTCCACAACTTGACACAACTCAAATTGCCTCTCATATTTTCTTTGGAATCCATTGTTCAAGCTTAAGAAGTAGAAAAGAACTACTAAGTTTTTACAGTAGATTTCACAACGTCCAAGGCTAGTAAAACCAAACTAGGAGCAAAATGCCCTTTTCTCCCATTTATATGTAATCTGAAAACACACTTGGCAGTAACTCACAGGGACAGAAGACATAAACTCTCATGAGTCAGCTAATTCTAGCCATGTAACATTACTGCAGTAGCTTTCAGCCTTCTTACTGACTGAAACTGTGGTCTAATTTCAGAGCAAGTGAGGGGTTTCCATCTTGGAATATTACTTCAATATCAGATCCTGATATTGTAGGATCTCATCAGGATAAATTTGGGACTTCTCTGTTTCTTCCACCTCTTAGTCTGCAGTTGTCCAGCCTGGACTCAAAAGATTAACTCCTTTAAAATATTTTAGTGGTCCAGTATCTGTGTCAACTGTCCCTGTTTCTGGCTTTTTTCTCTCTCCCTTTCTTCAGATTCATTGTGACTCTCATGTTAGTTGGTTCTGGTATCATGACTGAGATAGAAACTTTTCTGTGTCCATTTTCTCTTCAGTACTGTATTGAAGTGTTGATGAATAAAGGAAGTTCCCACAGATACACAACACTGTGGTTAGTCATGGAACAGCAAAGTATATAAACCAACGGTCTATGCTGGTGTAATGAAAACAGGAAAATAACTGGTTTCTTGGAAATTACAAAGCCCTGCTGACTGACGTGAATTTTTGAGTCACAGTTAAAAGTTCATGGCACAATTGTATATTTATATACTATTTGTTGCTTGAAGTCTTTGGTTTATTTCTCTCTTAACACTTTTTAAAAAAGATCTGCATCCTAACAGCTATTTGTAGGTGTGTTTCCCTCCAGTTTACCTTTCATTTCTGTTCAAGCCAAGGCATCCATAATGCTCACTGTCTGGCATCATAGTTGTTTCCATAGAAACAGATTATGATACTGGAACAAAGGATAATGTCACACAGGAGGAGGGTATAGGTTACAGTATATGTGTGTGACAGTGCATCATAATATCCCTATATCCAAATTTATTTCTAGGACAAATGGTCTAATTTCCTTCCTGTTGCATTTTCCTGTAAGGAGGAAAAAAGCAACATTGCTGATATCGATGCAATGAAGTATTTTCCTGCCAAACCTAATTTAACTCAATTGCAACTCTAAAGTTATTACACATTACTTATGTGGTTTTTAGTCACTTGCAGAAGCTTCAAATTGAGACTCAGTACTTCATTTTATTAATGAAATAACATTAAATGTGCTTTATTGTTCAGTCTGTTAAGAGGTCTATTGCTAAAACTACTGGTGGACACACCTTTACAGCTGTCAGGTTTACACCTGCCCGGTTTGAGCAGCTGGGCACCTGCGTTGTGTCAAATGTTTGTTTTTTTAGATGTATGTTTTGAACTGTTCTGGGTATAGTACTGTATAATGAACATGTGTTTTGGAAGCACAATGATTAAACAAGTTGGCCTGCCGCTGGATAGCTCCGTGATTTAGGTGTCTGGCTTTGGAGACAGAGATTGGGGGTTTATGCAGTTTGTACTGCAGGGAGTCGCAGTTCAAGAACATCTGAGGTGTTAAGTTTGGGAACTCTTCCTCCAAACCATGCTGAGCTACAGAAGTCAGTAATTTAAAGCACTCCTATTCTTTTAAAACACTGTCAGTGGTAGTGCTCAGATGGTGGGTTAAACAGTTAAAAGCAGAGCTTGGAAAATGTTGATTTTTTAGACTACAAAATTCACTACATGGCAGGGCAATGCTGGCTTATTATGTGTAAAAGCCAGTTTCTCTCTTCCATCTTTTTGCTCTAATATGACCCAAGAAATGGCAGAGCCATGCAGAAGATGGGATGGAGTTAGATAGACAGGATCTACTCAACTCTCCGTCATTTTCTGTAGAAGGAGAATAAGCAGTCTTTTCTTATGAATGACCATTGATTCATGGGAAAAGTCACCCAGTTGCTGATGAAAATTGGCAAATTGGGTACAGCCAAAGCCCAAGGCGTGTGGCCTTGGAAGCATTGCTTAGCTTTTTCTCTCTTTCATGCTAAGCCTAACTATCCTTGGAACCTTTCCCCCCACACCAGCTTTTTTAAATGTCTCATTCTGCCTTTTCTGTAGTTAGTTTCACACTGGTTACTGAGTTGACGAATCATTGCAAATATTCCAGAGTAGTCTCATTCTGCAAGTCAGTAATGCAGATTTTAATATCAAAAGCATAACAGCAAAAAGAGATACATACTTATGGTTGTAGAGGAACTGAATGAAATGAATATAGATTGATCATAGCAGTAGAAAAATAAAACGAGGAAAATAATAAGCACTGTACTAATTAAATAGGTAGAGTGAGGCTACTTACCAGCTTATGCTTTAAATAGATTGCACTGCCAGATGTCATTAGGCCTAGTGCATGACAGTAGTATATCAGGAATTATTTACCACTGTTTTAGAGTCAAACTGAATGTGATACAGGGTATTTTTGCATTTAATAATAATAAAAAAAAACCACCCTGAAAATAACCATGGGGGTAAGCCTGAAGCAATATCAGGACTCTCCCCGCCCCCCAGATGGAACCTTCTGAATTCACTCTCCTGCCAAAATCCTGAATAACACCACTCCCTCATGGCTGTAACAAAATAATGGTGTAAGGATGACAGAAGATCTTCCACTTGCTGCACCATTATTCCTGGGATATAGACGGCTAGCCATAGTGCGTCCTGAACTAGAGAACTGAAGCATGACTCCGGTTATTTGCACATTCTTTACTTCCCTGGCAAAATGCTAATCTATTTATGTGCTGCTTTTCTTCATGTGGCCTGGCCTTCAGTTGCATAAAGTAACTGATTAACAAAGCTATTAGATGCAGGAATGAGTGAGCGATTGAGAGAGAGGAAGACAGAGCAGATACAAATGTGTTCCCCTTGTTTCATGAGGAGGTGAAAGACAAATGAGGTGCCCGGAGTTAATCATATAAAAAGAAAACCCTCCATAGCTTACTATTTTGTTTTCATATTATCTCGTTAATGCCTGACAATGCTAATAGTTAAATGCCTAGGATATCTATGTCATCCCTGCACATACCAAGTAAATTAGCTCATCGAAAAGCTCTGGCAAGACATGGCACTGCTGAGAACATTTGTTGTAAATGACTGCGTGATGCAGAAGTGTTCGGATTGCTTTTCGTTGGGTCGCTCACATAGGTGTGCGCGCCTGAAAATGACAGAGGCAGATAAATAAATACTGTAGAGGCATTGTTCAAATTACCACTGGGATCATGCATGTTGTCACTGTTTCCACAATGTATTGGTAATTGTGTTGGCTTTTTGTTACTTTTTCCAGTTCTTCCCTATTTTCACCATCCTCTTTTTTCCCCTTCCGTCCCCTCCCCCTTGTTTGCTGATAAAGGAGAAAGCACTAAAAGGAAATACAGTAATATTGAATGATCAGACATGTCAGGTCTTATGAGCAGGGACATTGAAGAGCTGCTGTTGATGTTATGGTCGGTTGTCCATTCACAGACATGCCTATCTGTGTGTGTGATTTCGAAAATCCGCAGGTGCCTTGAACACTAGCACAGTGCTATGCTTTATTTCCTCCTCAGAGACCATCCTCTTCATTTTGGTTGGACAGAGATGTGCAGGAACAGGCTTCCCATTGGTCTGTGCTGTCTGATATAGTGTCCCAGTAGTAAGGATGGGGACATAACCAGACCTGGTTCCTTATGGCTTCATCAACCTGCTGCTGGTTCCTTCTCTGCCTACCATGTTGTGCTGTGTATCTGAAGCCAACATACACCTCAGCTTAAAATATTTACTGTTACTTTGTTGACTGCCTGCTATTTGGATAGTACAGTGGTGCCTCGCTTGATGAAGATAATCCGTTCCAACAAAATTGCTGTAGAAAAACCCATTGAAATGGATTGAAATCCGGTTCAATGCGTTCCAATGGGCGAAATACCTCAGTGTCCAGCGAAGATCCTCCATAGGGCGGCCATTTTCTGGTGCCTGTAAAGTGAAAAAGCCTTCCTAAACACAGCAGGGAGCCATTTTGAAACAGCAGGCGGCCATTTTGAAACCTGACAATCAGCTGTTTTGATTGTCGTAAAGCGAAAAATAGGTTCCCGAAACAGGTAACCGATCATCGTCAAGTGATTTTTTCCTATTAAAACATTGTTTTGCGATCGCTATAGCAATCGGAAAATACTTATCGTTAAGCTATTTCCTCGTCTAATGAAGTAATCATCAAGCGGGGCACCACTGTACTCAATCCCTTTGCATATGTTTTCCACCAAGGCAGTGATGGAAGGTTGCTAGACCTGAGGGAGCAAGGAGATGAGGAACAGATCATCAGTGAAGATCATATCTCAACAGTAGGTGTAGGAATCTATCAACGGCTAAAAATTAAATTGTATCTTTACATTGGGTAGTTGGGCATCAAAACCTGAGAATAAAAACTATGTCACAGTTGCTTTCATCTATAGTTTGGGCATGCTGGTTGGAGGAATTTAGGAGCTGTTGTCCTAAAATGTCACTTTTCCAAGCTCTCCTTTTAACACATGGATTTCCATCTTTATCTTTGTGGCAACATTCTTTCTCCAGTCCATAGAATTCCTCATTTTCTCTCCCCAAACCAGGACCTTCAAGGCAGCTTGACATCTAGCATTACCACCTAACATTCTTTATGCACCTTTGCAACTACAGATCCCTCTGAAATCTGAAATGGTTGCTGCTGCCGAAATATTTTGATTTGCCATCCATGAAATCCAAATTTTCTATGATTTCTAGGTTTATTCTGTATTTATTTACAGCCTTCATTTTTACCATGCTGTTTCACTGAAATTGGAACAGATAATCACTTTTAACTTTACCCCAGGCATTTACAATAATTCTCTTTTATTTCCACATACAGTATAGTCCTGTTTTGGCCTAGCATGGCTCATTCTCTCAGAGCTGTTGGGAATTCAAACTGTTGGGAGTGCCCTAATGTCTACTAAGTTATTGGGCTCCAGTCACTGACAGTAAAGCACTCAACATAATGTATCCACCATACTGTGAGATATCTGGAAGTGCCCTCTCCTTAGCCTGCCATCATGGCCTCCTATTGTAATATTCTTGCTTTCATTCTTGAAGCTTTGGATTATTATAAATGCAATTCAAGTGAAGCATTTCCTAGGATGTTTTTGATAAGAGCATTTTGACACAGCAATACAACATTCAAGAAAAATAATAATAATGTTAGGAAAGCCTGCACTTCAAGAAATACAATTCTTAATTTGGACCTCTTCTGCATCTTTTCAGTTGTCTTTGTTAAGTGGTCAGTTATCGATGGAATAAATCTTTCAACATTCCTGAAGAAAATTACCCCATGATATTTAAAATTTTTAACCTTTCACTCAGTTTGTTTACTTGTCTGACTTCATTTTTTAATCCAGATCTATGTTACTTCCTACCATCTCTGGTTTAGTTTGAATGCATGAGTTCCTGATGCAGTTCTGAGTTTTCCCAGTACATCCATTAATCTAATCAGAGATGAGTACAGGTTCCTGTAAAAAGAAAACAATGTAGTCTGTGTATAGTGTAATCTTGTAATAATTTCTTTCTCTGTTAACACTGTGTACATTCCATTCAAGCCTTGTCACCGATGCTGACACACCTGCATGCCCTGAGCATGTATGCTCCCTTTAGATGTTCCTCCTCAGGTGAAAGGATCCACAAAATGGTTGGGTTCTGAAAGGAACCAAAACAGCCATTGCACATATAGGCAACAAAGCCCTGGGTGCTGAGACACTTGATTGTGACAGCAGAAATCCCATTGATTCATTGCATCTAATTGAAAAGGTTAGAACAGTAATCTTTCTAAGTAGGAGACACTGGCCAAAATCCAAAGAGTTGATTCTTCCTTTGTCAATGGAACCAGATAGGGGAGGGTGACTCCCTCAACCTTTCTCTAGAAGTCTGGAGTATCCTTTGGAGCTGGTTCCAGACAGCGCAAAAGTACTGTACAGGGAAGGTTAAGGTGAAAATCCTTGGTGGTTAAAATCCAAGGTCAAAAATCTCCAGTCTGAAAAGAAGCTCTGCATACCTTTAGTCTTGCTTATACCATATAATAGCCCAGTGATAAATTGCACCGTGGTTCTTTTACAGACAGGAGCACCTAATGCCACAAGAAATGTATCTTACATCAAATTACTGATGGTGTCCCTTCAGGCTCTAAGATTAGAATATGATGGTAACAACATACTTCATGATCTTGTCTTCCCATCTACTATTCCCATGATATGGGCTTGAGTAACTTTCTGTACACTGGAACTTGTTAGACAGATCTATTGATGCAAACATTGTTGCTGCAGACTGTGGATTAAACATTCAATTTGCTCTGTAATCGGGTCATTTCTAGGATACAGAGCGATAGCTGTAGTTGAATCAGCATTGTTTTAGGAGTCTTTTATGTATTTATTTCCATTCATCCCTATCCTATTCCCTTTAAAGCAGTCAGCAAAAGATTTTAGAATTACATATGCTGGTAAAATGTTTTAAAAATGACATTAACCTACATCAAGCAACAGTTTGGAATTTGTGTTCATCTCAACTTGCAATTGTATGGTCACATGACAAGGAAGAACATAGCTAAGCTGTTCCCCAACCCTGTTCCAACACAGCAGGGTGGATTTGATTTAAATCTCATCCACCCTGAGATGGATTTGTCTATATTGCACTCAGGGCACTTTAGAATACTGTGTTGCAAGGTGGATAAAAATCAATTTTTTTAAAAAAATCAAATTGATTTAAATCACAATTTGCATTTTTTTAAAATCAGATTTTTTGATGACTTAAATTTAAAAAGTTGATTTTTAAAATTTAAATTGGGATTTAAATATTGATTTAAATTGATTTGATTTTTTTTAAAAAACCATAGATTTTTCTCTGCCTTGCTACACAGTAGTCTAAAGAGCCTTGGATGGTGCAGTATAGACAAATCTACCATGTTTCCCAGAAAATAAGACAGGTTCTTATATTAATTTTTGCTCCAAAAATGCATTAGGGCTTAGTTTCAGGGGATGTTGTACAGCAATCTACATTTATTCAAATACAGTTATGTCATCTTCTTCTGGTTGCTGCGCAATAGTGGAGGGTGGGGTTTCACGTAACTAGGGCTTATTTTGGGAGCAGGGCTTATATTATGAGCATCTTGAAAAATCATACTAGGGCTTATTTTCAGGTTAGGTCTTATTTTCAGGGAAGCAGGGTATCTCACAGTCAGCTTCTGTTTTTTTATTATGCATCTGAGTGGACTTGGCTGTCCTATCATCAGGTGGTGTGGGGCTTCAGTCTTATAAGCATATTTTAAGTGTCGTGGAAGGACAGCAAATTGGTACTTGTTTCATTTATTTCTTATTATTGCATTGTGTTTTATTTTTTTACTTCCAGGGATGGGGAGAAGTGTTTGGCATGGCATGTCCTAACGCAGTGGTCCCCAACCTTGGGCCTCCAGATGTTCTTGGACTTCAGCTCCCAGAAATCCTGGCCAGCAGAGGTGGTGGTGAAAGCTTCTGGGAGTTGTAGTCCAAGAACATCTGGAGGCCCAAGGTTGGGGACCAATGTCCTAACGTATCTGGGTTGCTTCTGAGTCTTGGGAATATTGATTGGAGGAATTGATGGCGAGACTGAGCACCATTGCTGTTCTGCTTCAGGAAGTTCTCTCTCTCTCTCTCTCTCTCTCTCTCTCTCTCTCTCTTTCTCTCTCTCTCTCTGTGTGTGTGTGTGTGTGTGTGTGTGTTTATGAGAGAGAGCGAGAGAGTGGGGGGGGGAGAATGGAATCTGATCCCTTTAGTTTCTAATTATAAAACCTATTACTTATAAGACATTCCCGCTCCAGGTGAACAGGAAACAACAGGGTTGACTATGCAATCAAAAAAAAAACGTGATAGGAAGGAGAGTGAAGGAGATCCGTAGAAAAGGAAGGAAGTTGTTACTGGGCAGGTGAGAATAGCCCTGATGGCAGGTTCTGAGTTGATTTCTCAAGGGCTTTAAGATCTTCACCAGCCAAACAAGCACGATGTGTCTATATAGGCTGAGGCAGTGTAACTGACTCGCATACAGCCCTGCTTGCTCATCTTGCTAAGAGCTTTTTTTTGTGTGTTTCCAGATACTGTACCTTTTGAGCAGAGACAGCCATGCTGTGAAGGGCAGGATCCATCCAGCTTTATTTCCACTTGCGATCTAAAAATGAGACTTCAAATCAGACCTCAGAGTGTGATTCACTGTGAGGTTGCCAGCAAAGGCAAATGACCTCATGGTATGAATAAGGAAGGGAAGATTAGTGACAGAGAGAGGTAAGCTGCCACTGTATGCAAACACCCACAGAAGAAGGTAGGGTTGGAAAGGACTGATTAGGAGAAAGCCAAGAGGAAATGGTGCTGTTGGGAGGGAGGGAGCAGAATGAGCAAATTATTCATACAATATTTTTGAAAGGAAAACAGCATTTTCAATTAATTCCTGTTGTTCATTTGAGATTCAGATTTCTCCCCTGCTCTTTGTTTGCTCCTGCCTGTGCCCTTTTCATTTGGATGAAGGAGGGAAGGAGGGAGGGGAGGGTTCAGCAAAGTAAAGAGTTAATGAAATGCTCATTGGGGGATTATAAAAGAGCCAAGCACTCACAGACAATTAAGGAAAGAAAACTGAATCGGCCAGGAAGGAGTGTGAGTGGGGTGTGTGCAGGGGGAGGAGGCAGCAGTAGTGACATTAAAGCCCCCCCCCCCCCGTTAAAGGGCAGTACCGAGAGGATATGCCTGTAATGTAGATTTATTTATGCAGTATATGGGGCAAAGCATGCTATCCTTAGGTGGCAAAAGGCAGCACTGGGAAAACATGTTTTTAGACTGCATATCCTAGTATAATTCAGGCTGGAAAACTCTGAGAGTTGTAATTCAAAAGAGTAAATGTTTCCAAGCTTGGGTGAAAGGTATAAAATAAAAGCCTCTTAGTCTTTCTGTTTCCATGTCTAAAATGCCAAACGGTATATTGTATGGATGCCTTGGTCAGTGTGGCATCCTAGTGCATGGCCCCATTTACACTGAACAGGGACTGCAGCTCAACAGTAGGGTAGATGTACCGCCTAAAGAAGATGCCAGGTTTCATCCCTGGCATTGCCAGTTTTTAGAATAATGTTCCAGGTGGCAGCTGATAAGAAAAATCTCTGCCCAAGTTCCTGGACTGGTCTGCCACTTAGAGCAGATCATGTGGGGCTGCATGAACCCATAGTCTGATTCAGTACATGCTTGTTTCCTACGTTTCGGTTGTTGCTTGTCATGAATTTAAAAGCATAAAAAAGGGAACTGCTTCTTGCTGTGTGCTCCCTAAGACTCAGTTCACACATCCTGGCAAGCTAGAGGTCTGGAAGAGTAGTCAAAACCCTAAGCAATTGATACGGCTTGCAATTGATGTTGTTTTTTAGTTGTCAAGTCATGTCCAACTCTTTGTGATCCCATGAACCAGAGCACGCCAGGCCCTCCTATCTTCCACTGCCTCCCGGAGTTGGGTCAAATTCATGTTGGTTGTTTCAATGACACTGTCCAACCGTCTCGTCCTCTGTCGTCCCCTTCTCCTCCTGCCTTCACACTTTCCCAACATCAGGGTCTTTTCCAGGGAGTCTTCTCTTCTCATGAGATGGCCAAAGTATTGAAGCCTCAGCTTCAGGATCTGTCCTTCCAATGGGAGGAGTTAAACAAAGTGTTTGGTTAGCATGCTGTCTGTTCCAAGCAAGAACCAGTGGTTCCCACCCAGCAAGCACCCAACACAGAGAGCACATCATGGCTGTTTTCTCCAGGTTTTGAGGGGAGAACTAAGGCAGAGTGCTTTACCCTGAAGTAATTCCAAACTGGGTGGGCAGCTTCTCAGGCTCGGGAGACTGTTAGTGCCCTCTCCTTTACCTCTGAGGGCCATGTTCCTGATGTCCCCAAAATAGATCCTGCTTCCCTCCAAGTTGTTCCCTTCTGGCTTCATCTTAGGACAGGAGAAGCGTTTTTTCTTTTAAAAGGCTTTTTTTGGCATAAGTAGACTTCCCTCTTCCTCCTGAAATTACAGGCCAAATGGCTTCTCCCCTCCCCCAAAGCTTCTGGAATTGCAGTTTGCCATCTCGGGTTCATTTGAAGGACTGTTGGGGAATCTTGGGGTGTCGCTTGTGGGCTACACTTTGCCCTCCCCTGCCCTAAGCGAACAGGTTGTTTAGCCACCCCAGTTATAAGTACGGGTAGTTACCCAACAGGCACCAGCACACTAGTTTCGCCTTTGCAGGCCAGCATTGAAGTCTGTCATGGCAACCAAATGTGGCCTAGATGGGGCACATCTCAAGTTCGCAGTCCTTCTCAAACTCGTGCCTAGATACCCTCCTCTTCATAAGGAAAAAAAGGTATGTCCTGCAGATCCCTCGGCAGCTTTTTTTTAAAGCATCCCTGGTGTTTTCTTTGTGGCCTCCATGTTGACTTGAGCTATTGCTTGGGTCACAATTTGTGACTTCAGCAAAATATGGCACGTAGGAGTGTTCCTATCCTACTGAAAATATGTTTTCTGCTTATAAAAAAGGGAAGGAGCTAAATATTTTCCCGTTTCATTGATTTAATAACATCTTCGGCTCATGCTCTAGCTGTGAGGTCTGCTACTATTTCTAGAAGAACACTTTTCCTGATGAGTAATGCTACTAATTCAGTATAAAACTTTATGTATGTGAGCCATGGCTAACTGGAAGGCGTGGATGCAAGTTGTGCTGTGAAATGGTCTGAAAAGCTTGGTAATTTCAAAGAATATGTTTGTTAATGCTAGCAAAGATGCCTTTGTCTCAAAGGTAGGCAGCAAGAGTTCCAATTCCAGTCCTCTGAAGATGCTGGCCACGGAGATTGGTGAAACATCAGGAAGAACAACCTTCAGAACACGGCCGAAGAACCCAAAAAAACCCACAACAACTAGCAGGCAGCAATGCTGCACTGATACGTTTACTTGAATGTGGTTGCTGTCACTACAGGATGTATTAGGGATGCACATAAGCAGGGACAGGAGGATAAAGACGTATGAGCACATGCTCTACATTCCAGGTAGCTCTGGCAAAGATTTCTGCCTGAAACCTGAAGCAGATGGACAAATAATTGGACCCAACAAGTGATGTATGTTCTAAGAATGGCTTCCAGGAGACACCTTATGTGCCCAGTTTCTTCCACCCTCATCCTTTGTTGATGGTGTTCTTACTTAGATTGTCCTTTATATAAAACAATAAGCATCCTTCTCAGCAGCCCTTTCAGGCCTGTGCCTGATGGGCTTTTTAACCCAGATAAATCTATACCTCTTTGTTTAATTTATCAATCACTCGTGGCCTTACACTTTCTAGAAAGCAGAGCTGCAGAGTTGTTAATCACTTATCAGTCTGAATACTGCATCACTGAGCTTTATCGATAGGAAGACTGGGATCAGAATACTCTAGCCCTGCGCAGGCTTTTAGCTTGCATACATGATGGGATAAAGTGTGGCAGAGACAAAGGTACATGCAGAAACTGCATGTCCAATATATCCAGGTGTGCTGGTGCTTGTGACGAATTTGGTGTATTTCATGTTAAAATCCACAGGAATGTTGTAAGTGGCTTTGGCAGAATGTGCTCACAAGCTATATGGACCCATGTTATGGAGGACAGTCCTTCATACAATACGTTTACCAGTGGCTGATACATCATAGTTGAACTTTGTAAAGAAACTTACCTTTGCTGAATAAGTATCTGTAGATAGCATTGTGAGACAGCTTACAGAATGTGTCACCTTCTGGGTAATTGGGTGGTGGGGTCCTTGGTATAATTGTTCCAACTGATCATGCTGCAACAGTGGGAGACAATGGAACAAGAGACATTCTCAGAAGGCTGTGCTCAGACACCAGCTTTTTAGGTCCTCTTGTTCTTGAGGAACTGAATGATGAACATGATTACCGTATTTTTTGCACCATAAGACACACTTTTCCCCCTCCAAAATGTGGGTGGGGAAGTCAGTGCGTCTAATGGTGTGAATGCAGCAATTTCGTCACTGCTGGCCCCGTGGGGGGAGCGTCGCAAGGGTCCGGGTGAGCCTTCCAGGACCCTTGCGAGGCTCCCCCACCCCCCCACGGGGCCAGCACCAGCGAAATCGGCAGCTTCCAGGTGGGGGGAACGTCGCAAGGGTCCTGGAAGCTCACTCAGATCCTTGCGACGCTCCTCCCACCCACGCACGGGCCAGCACTGGCAAAATCGCCAGGTTCTGGGAGTGTTTTGAGGCTTCCCAAGCCTCAAAACACTCCCAGAAGCTGGCGATTTTAACCCCCCCCAGCTCCGTGGGGGGTGGGGGGAGGGTGGCAAGGGTCCAAGGGAGCCTCCCTTGGACCCTTGCCACCCTCCCCCCACCCCCCCACAGGGCCAGCCCTGGCGAAATCGCCAGGTTCTGGGAGTGTTTGGAAGCTTGATAAGCCTCCAAACACTCTCAGAAGCTGGCGATTTTACCCCCCCTGGCCCCATGGGAGGTGGGGGAGCGTGGCAAGGGTCCAAGGGAGCCTCCCAGGACCCTTGCCAGGCTCCCCCCACCGCCCCACGGGGACAGCGGGGGCAAAATCGGGAGCTTCCAGGACCTTTTCTGAGCCTGGAAAGGCTCAGAAAAGGTACTGGAAGCTGCCTATTTTGCCCGCTCTGTCGCCCGGTGGAGGCAGGGTGAGTCTCCAAAGGGTCCTAGGGTGTGTTCTAGGACCCTTTGGAGACTCACCCTGCCTCCCCTGGGGGCCAGAAGGGGCAAAATCGCCACCTTCTGGGGCTCTTTTGAGGCTTGGGAAGCCTCAGAAGAGCCCCAGAAGGCGGCGATTTTGCCCTCTCTGGCCCCCGAGGGAGGCAGGGTGAGTCTCCAAAGGGTCCTGGAACACACCCTAGGACTCTTTGGAGACTGACCCTGCCTCCCCTGGGGGCCAGAGGGGATGAAATCGCCACCTTTGGGGGCTCTTCTGAGGCTCGGGAAACTTCAGAAGAGCCCCAGAAGGTGGCGAATTCACCCCCTCTGGCCCCCGAGGGAGGCAGGGGGAGGCTCCAAAGGGTCCTGGAACACACCCTAGGACCCTAGGACCCTAGGGTGTGTTCCATAAGATGGACCTCTCCATAAGGCTCACCAAATTTTAGGAGAAGAAAGCAGATAATTTTTTTCCTGTGTTCTTCTCCTAAAAATTTGGTGCGTCTTATGGAAAGGTGCGTCTTATGGAGCGAAAAATACGGGTATTTTTGCAAACTGCTACATTAAAAATGATTTAAATAAGTGAGTACGTAAATGATCCCAGTTGCACAGAAAACACATTTATGGGCTGGAAAGGATGGTTGAAATCTTCCAACTAGAATAGAACCACTTAATCAACTGCTGAATGGTGACCACTTATGTAAATTCCGTTGATCCATTGGGGTAACAGGTTAATTTTATTCAAACCACTTGGGTTTGTGTACAGTTCTTTCTTTTCTCCTTTACAAAAGGGAGATGTCATTGTTCATGGACTCCTTTGGACCTGCAGGAGTACATGTACAGAAGGCCAGTGCAGCGTCACTAGGTGTTCACTTGGGGAGATGGAGCACAATCCAAGAGCCACGTGTTCTGCTTACACCTGGGCTGGAAAAGTCTGATTCTGCAGATGCTATTGGACTACAACATAACATTGAGGGACCTTGGGAGGTTGCAGTGCAATACCTGGAGAGCCACATTCTCTGCTCTGTTGTATAAGTCTTCTTGGCATTTAAGATAGTCAAAGGAGAACTATCTCTTGTTCCTATTGGCAGTGCAGGCTCGGTTGGTGGGGACACAAGAGAAGGCGTTCTCTGTGGCAGCTCCCAGGTTATAGAATCCTCTCTCTCAGAATACTAGGCTGGCGCCCACCCCTTTTGTCCTTCCGCTGTTAGCTGAGGACCTATCTTTTCACGCAGGCTTTTAGCAATGATGATTGAGTCCCTGATTGCCCTTTTTAAGTTAAGATAGTTTTTAATGTTTACCTGCCTCTAATTATTCAGTTGTATTTTAATTAATGTATAGTTTAATTATCTTTTAATGTTTTGCTTATGTTTTTAATTTTATTCTTTTAATATTGTGAGCTGTTTTGGATCCTCTTATCAGGAGAAAAACAGCCTGTAAATAAACCTAACAAATAAATAAATAGACGGTGTGGTGCATCTTTTCAGAGTGGCTCATATTTTGGACTGACACTGCTGCACACCATACAACGCAAGAAGGGACCTGCTGCCTCCATAACAGTAGACCCAATTTTTATTTGCACAAAACCCCAAATTGCTATGAAATTTTCCTGGAGTTCAAACTTGCCTAGCAAAATCTATGGATTCAACTTTATACTTCTCCGAAACCTGGATAAAATTGCCTAAATTGTAGCTCAAATTCTGATATCCAGATTCTCAAGGGCAAAGTATTCATTTCCTCTCCCTGCTACTCCACTTTTTTTCCCTTTTTAATTCTCTTCACCATAATATTGCTGTTAGACCTTTTTAACCTCCTTTGTCTCTGAGAACACAAGCTTGGACAGAGTTAATTCTGTAAAGTAGGAGCTGCTGTTTAGAATTGAGTAACAAGATGCTGTTATTGTGCATTAAGATTAAAAAATAAATGAATCCCCTTTATCTGAATGGAACCAGGAAATAAATAGAGCTTTATCTTCTATTTGCATCTAAGCTGCATTTCATTGTGTCTGCCTAACATCTGGCATTGGGAGATTTCCTTTTGCAGCTGGATAACACAACAGAAAATGTTCAGTAGCAAAAATACTGATGATGATGATAAATAGTAGTAGTAATAGTATACCCATAGCACAAATAGATAGTCATAGAAATAAAGTGTTTTGTGTTTGGAAAGCAGGAATCTTTATCCTTTAGGTATGTAGCAAAATGTTCTTGGCAGAACTCAGTACTGAGTGAATAAGAACATAAATGTACTCGAAGAAAGATGTGCTCCTCATAGGAAAAAAAATATCAGAGAATGCCCAATGGTGAAGTATGCATGCCACTAGACACCATTTTCCTAGACATGGTTCCATGAAAGTTAGTCCTCCTGAAATCAACAAGAATCCCACCCATGTGCATAGTACCACCTAGTACTTTTGTGCTGGAATTGTGGAGCATGTTCCTCAGTAGTTTGGAAGAATGACATGGTGAGTTCTGAAAGCCAAATGTAGACTGTTCATTTGGAGTTTGAAAAGCCTCCCCCCCAAAGGATTCTTATGTCAAGAGATGTTAACTTCAGTACTAGTGATGGGCATTTAGCACTTCATGCCGTGTTGTCTAGGTCGCTGGCACGGTACCACAGGTGCTGCACATTCACTTTCCTCAACCCCTCAATGAGTTGTTGGTGCGCAATACTCTTTCCCTCCCCGTCTCTTGATCTTCCATTTTGGCAAAGTATGTAAGTCCCTTCTCAACCTCCTCCAGCAACTGCCCACTCAGATGAGGAGGCGGGGCAAGGATTCTTGCAGTATAGCCAGTGGGTGGGCCACTGCTGGAGGAGTTGGAGAAGGGATGCTCCTGCTGAAATAGAAGATTGTGCAACGGGGGAGGGACGGAGCAGTGCTCACCAGCAGCTCAGTGGGGGAGTTGGCTGGCAGGTGGGGAAACAATGCACAGCACCTGTGGTACCATGCAGACGATTTAGACAACACAGCACAAAGTGCTTTGTGCCCACCTCTATTCAGTACACAACTACCAATGCTGGGGGGTGACCCAGTTTCCCTCTGGCCCACTTCCTACCTCCCACCTGCCATCATCCCCCCCCCCCAATTGTTGTTTTGGTTCCCACTCTGAGCTCTAGGACTGCGGACCTATGTTCCAGCTTCCAGCCGTATCGGGGTTGCTGAGTGATGCAGGGACAAAGTGATGTCTGCATTAGCATCCTAACAGCACAGTGAAAATGACAGTTTTAATATAAAGAATTCAGACCTCGAGAGACTGTAATCTCTTTCTGTTGTCAGTGGTATGCCATTGATTTGCATGCTTCATTCTTCTCTGCTTTCATTCTCACCCTGATTCCCCATTTAGGCTCTGTTCCATTCCTCTTTATCCATTAATTTCACTCTCTTGCTTGTGTCTCTGTCAGACCACATTTCTTCTTATTCTTCTTAAGTACTTCACTTCATTGGGAGGGACGTTTAGTTCCCTTTTGGATGGCTTGCAAATATAAGCAAACAACGTTAGTGGTACATGTCCAAAGCAGTTTCTTTTCTCACATGCCCAAACTGACAAGGTATATTTCCCACTCTGTAATAATTGCTTTTTTCCCTCTTGCTGTTTTCTAGAACTTTGCCCCTCTGCCATTTTCAAAATGCATTTCTTTATGGTTGCTGGACTGGCACTCCTTCTTTCACCCCTTTGTCTGTCCAGCATTTAGTTTTCAGGTATCAGTTTTAAAAGTAGTTCAATTTGAAAACACTCAGTGGCCCAAATCCTCTGGTGTAGTTAGGCTGGCAGAAGGGAAGTAGTGCAAGCCACAGCAGGAAATTGCTGCTAATTAACAAATTGTGGCTTGGATTCCTGGTGACATGCAAAGCTACAAGTTGCATTGTTCACAGTTTCAAGACACCTGACCAGTGTGCAATGAGAAAGCCCAACAGGGACTTGTTAATTAGTAGCAATTTGTTACGGCGCATTATGATACTTCTCTTCTGCTGGCGTAACCATACAAGAAGATTTTGACTGCTATGTTTAAACTTAATTTTAAAATACACTTAAGTCTAGAATAAGTTTTTGTATTGCACCCACATATCTAATGCATGTGATTACATAAGTTTGACTGGTGACCTACTTCCCACTGCTGCTTCTAAAGTTAGAAGCATTAAATTATAATAATCAGAGGTGGGAGAGACGCACCTTTCCATAAGACGCACCAATTTTTTAGGAGAAGAAAACAGGAAAATATAATCTGTTTTCTTCGCTCCATAAGACTCACAGACTTTCCACCCCCCCTGTTTTTATGGGGAAAAAGTGTGTCTTATGCTGCGAAAAATACGGTATATACCACCTACTGCTGGAAACCCACACTATTCTCAGTGGTTTAATATTTTTTTAAAAAACCATTCACCCACCATGTAAACAAACACAGGAAATAACAGTAGCCAACATAAAATAACAATAACAACAACAACAAAGACACACCAAGAGGCAACAGCAGCAAGAAAATTTTAATGTAATGGGCCAGTCATAGGGAGAGGAAAAGACCGCCTTAAAAATCCCAGGTGGCTGGCCCAAGGTTCACTCAGCCTTCTATTCTTCCGAGGTTGGTAAAATGAGTACCCAGCTCGTGGGGGGGGGCAATGTGTAGCCTGCATAATTAACTTGTAAACCACCCAGAGAGTGCTTGAAACACTATGGGGTGGTATATAAGCAGCACACTTTGTTTTGCTTTTAAAAAGCACCATTTTAACCTCTTTCTTGAAGGACAGGAGGGAGGGTGCCTGACGTACATCCACAGACAATGCATTCCACATTGTTGCAGCCACCACCAAAAGGAGCAGGTTTCTGGTACCCATTTTCCAGACCCCTTTGGGGTGGCCACCTGCAACAGCAATGGTTGGGAAGACCAGGTGGTCTAGATAGATGATCTTAAGGAGAGATGCTCCGACAGGTAACGAGGTCCCAAACTGTTAACGCCTTATAGATTAATATTAATACTTTGAACTTTGCATGAAAGCAGACAAGAAGCCAGTGCAAGCACACCAGGATTGGAGCAGCATGATTGCTCCCAAAACCAACCTGGCCACTGCATTTTGCTCCTCTTGTAGCTTCCGTATTGCCTTCGAAAGCAACCCCATAGAGAGAGCATTGCAGAAGAGATTATCGACACGTGAACCAGAGTCTTCCTGTCCAGGAATACTCTGTTTCACGTGTGAACTGTTCAATCAGCCAACGGATGACAATTTTAGTATTCTAGTAAAAACAAGAGGGCCTTCCAACTTCAGCATTCTCAGCCGCCACCACCTGTTTTGTGGAGAGAGAGCAGAAGAATTATGGCACAATAATTTTGTAAACAAACAAATAAATAACAAAACCCCTTATCTTCATGCTGTGAACTCAGTATCAAACATGCTGGGATGGGCATGATGTGGGAACCAGAGGTTTTGACAATTATTCGCTGCGTGACTTTTCCTGTGTGGGTTATAGGATTATGAGATCGATACCTGGTGAGCCTAGAGTCGCTATCAGTCATACAGGAAACTGATACTGCTCATCTGGATATTTTAAATGTACACAGCTTTTGCCAGTGACTAACAGGCGGACTGAAAAGTAAAAGAAAACCAGCTGGGATGGCTCCAGGACCAAACAACTGGCAACCCTTATCCTGAAGTGAGCATGAAACTGACCTAGTGTTAGGCCTTTGATTGCTTAAGATGCAGAATATGAGTCAGTGTGGGAGATTTGATTTCATGATCTTTTCCCCTGAAACAGTTTTTATGAAACCTTAGTTGCCGAATATGACCTTGTGTGGAAGATACTATTCCATGATGGCTTTTCTGAAACATTTTTTATGAACGCTGTGTTGTTGTTTTTTACGTCAGGGTACCAGCCCAATCTGGGGGGGGGGGTGAGGGTCAGGTCAAAAGTTACGCCTTGCACATATTGAAGCAAGTCTGCTTTTTGTCTTGTTATCTGAAACGTCAGCTCACCTCCCTGTGTTTATTTTAATTTTCCACTTTCAACATTCCTGTTGCAAGTGGTAATGGGGAGGCGGTTTGTGTTATTATATTTTATTTTACTTTTAAGCATGCATCAAGAATGTGTCGCAGGTATTCTGGTGGACTTGCCAGATGCCCATGGATTTATTAAACTCTGGGAAATGTAAGCTTATATGATTTTTTGATAACTGTTTCTTTTGCCACAGCAACAATGTCGTTCATTCCAAGGAACTGACAAAACACCGAGGTCTCTTAGTACTGATTTTGAAAAGGTGGCAGATGGATATTCCATATTCTGACAAATCCAATTTGGGTTTTCCCCTCTAAGGAGGATCAAAAAATATATATTTTTTAAAAAATCAGTACTCCCCCACCAATTCCCCCTACCCAAATTTACAGATTATGCTCATACCAAATGTTGCCTAGCGTTCAGTTTCTGTGACCCTTAGTGCAACTTTAAAAAAAAAAAAATCACACCAAGACAACCTTTCTGTCAAAATACTGTCTTTGTCTCTCTAAACTGGCAGTTTTCAGATGTTCTGTCTTCAGTGCACCCTTTCACATTGACTTTTGTGACTTTTGTCCTGAGACATGTTTGTGTATCTGTGGACTGTGGTGATTCTGAGCCTTTGATTAAGCCTCGTACCTGATACATGAGGAAGGACCTTATTTCCTTGTTGGCTTATATTCCTCGAAATACTGTACTCTTTGTAGCTGTAGGCCTGGCATCAACATGTAGAAGCCTTACTGCAGTTGTCATGGTTGCTAGACCAACTATTATCTGAAGGGACCATTGTGCTTTTCCACAATGGCCCCTCTGAACCATTGCCCTGGAGACATTGTGGGAGATGAAATTGGTAATTTATCTCTGGCAGGAGATGATAATCACAGTGTTGCCATCGCCTGCCACATCCAGTTTGCCCTGCTGAAAGGGGGCACCAAACTTCATCTGTCCCCCAATTTTGTGTTATATGAGAAGTCTGATGGTGACAGGCAAGTGCATGTATCTGCCCTTACAGGTGCTCTCATGGGGGATCCTTTGATAAGTTTTTGAAGAACCATGTGGTTTCTGGAACAGTTTGAACACTGCGGCTCTTGAAAAGTTGATCAACCCCCACATTTGAAATGGGGATGTTGTATAGTCTGCAGGTGTGGGGATTGGATATATATCTACCCATCTTTGTGTCCCAGGAGTCCCCCCCCCCAAGGTACAACCAACAAGCACGAGTTATTCATGTGCTTTATTGGAGTGCTTTCGAAAAGAATCCAAAGTGGCACACAATCCATCACAGAAATGCTATTTCAGCCACAAGCCACCATCTGCAAAGCAAGGATGATGTAATAGAGGTGTTTATGTAATCTTACTAGTTTTGTCTGTCAGAGAAGGCAAAAAGTTCCTTCTTGGAAACGAGAATGAAAGTAAATTTCTCTTTTCACTCATTTTGTTGAGCTTATTTTGAAAATCAGTAAATAGTAGGAAAGTTGGAGCATTAATTTATCAGTGCTTTGTAACTTGTAAAGAAGGAGCAATCAGCCCACCCTTTTCGCATTCTGTTTATTTTTAGTGCATTTGATGAAAGATCCCTTTATCTCATCCCCCAAAAGCAGTATGTATGTGTGTATGTGATGCAGGGCATGCATGTCAAATGCAGGGAGACAGCTTGTAACTTTTAGAGCTTTGCTGTGTGAAAAGCCTAGATTTTTCTGCTGTCGAAGGCAAGAGCAATGCCATTGAGTTTGCTCTGCTCCTCTGTGTTCTGCTTGGAATGTTGATGGAAGCCATGTGAGTCAGAATAGCTGAATGGATCTGGAAACTTTCTGATTATATGGACTCATTAAGCCATGCTCAAATTCACATTGCTTGTGTACACATATTAATTTTCCCAGCCTGGAATGCCCAGCCATGTGTTAAGAACTGTCACCTTGGATGTATACACACAATGCTCCAGTAATTATGCCTGCGTTTGCTTTGTCCCCACTCCCATTTTTCACTAGTTCTGTAGCATTTGCATTTTTTTTTGTTATATGTATCGTATTTTCCCCCAGTATATTTTAAAATGCATTTCTGTGCATGTCTGCTTGGAAATACGTGCAGTTAAGTTTAAGTAGAGTTACTCACTGGTAAAAAGCATATAGCAGGGATGGACAACTCGTCTAATTTCCTGTGGTCCTCAGTGCAATTTCCGTCTGCAGGCAGTCAGTTCAGAGCTGTGGCGGGGAATGAGGAGAAGAAGAGAGAAAGAAATAAGGATGAATTAGAGAGGGCGGGGAGGGAGCAAGAGCCAGATCATGTAGGATTGCAACCAACGTTCTCTTCTGGAACAGATGAGGAGGGAAAGATCTTGCATCAACAAATAGGTGAGAGACCACAAAGCTGTAACTCAGTTAAATAAATTATAATCAGTTAGCTATTTAAAGTTGTATATATTTCCATACAAATCAAGTGGTCTGTTTGAAATGGGAAGTGTGTTTCTGATTTGTGCTCTCATCTTGCTTTTAGATAAAGTGCATATCCATTTAAGGCACAAATTCTAAAGAGGAATTCCTACCCGTTTGTAAGAGAAGTGAGAATGCCTCTTTTAAAACGAGTGCTTGCTATCTGCAATTTTGAGGATGGTGGTGATTACATTTTTGATGAATTTTAAATGCTCTAGGTGTGCACTTGCTTTCTTACTTGCTGAAATTATTATTACAGGTTGGCTTTCTAGGCAGTGGCTGTGATGAGATGCCTGCCCGTTCTAGGCCACAAGCCACCTCTAGCTACCCTCCAGATTTGTTGGGCTGCAGTGTGGACAATCCTCCACTCAGCACGACCATTACAAGTACAGGTGGGAGCCTTTACACTGGACAGACACACAGAGAAATGGTTTCAGTACATTGAGAGCTAGATAGCAAGTGCCAGAATCCTGTTGGAATCACAGCGTGTGAACTGGCAGTCACCATGTGCAGTGTGCTCAGTCATGTTGACTGTCCATCATCTGCCCAAACCTGTAAGTGTGCAAGATTTCACAAAAGGATTTGTGGCCACATGGTCAGCCCATGAAGCAAGATCTCTCTGGAAACATAACCAACATTGTCAGCTGGGATGGCTAGACAGCTTGCCTTCTCCATGAGAGTTAACGAAGTAGACAAGTTCCCTGTGAGGAGGATAGCAGGGAGCGGACTCACCCTGTGGGTGTGCTATCTCCTCTCCAGCCAAGAAAGACAGAAATAGAGGTGACCCACCCCTCTGTTGATACAGAAAAGAGTTAACCACAGATGAGACCGAAGATCCAGTGATTGAAAAAGAACTGGGAAACGAACAATAGCCAGAAGAGGTGGAGCTGATGGGAAAAGAGAAAAATATAAAAGGTGGAAGAAACAGGGGAGGCAGTCAGTCTTTGGACAGGAGAAAGTCAAGTTGAAGAAGAGAGAGTGTCTGAGGAGTGGGCACCTATAGCGAAAGAAGAGGCCTGAACGGGGGAGTAGACAAAGTTCAAAGCCCCTAAGGGTGAAGCAGGGAATGATTGGTGCAGCAAACCACCATGTAAGCCCTCATACTGGGGAGAAAGGGAGGAAAGAGAGAGGCAAAAGAGAGAAAAGAAAGACAGAGGAAAGAAAGACGGGACCTAAGACAGAATAACTCCTCTGAGATATTTCCTGGACAGAGAAGATTCCCTCCCAGACTGCAATTGACCCTGGGAAGGAGAGTATGGCTACCCAGTGGGGTTTACTACCCTTGAAATCAGCTTCTTTATTAGAAGGTGCATTTACCCCTGTTCATGAACATGAGACAAAGGAGTTGTGGGGGAGAAGTTACAGTTAAGAACCAAGTTCAAACTGTCTGAAGAAGTGATGGGAAAAAAAATATTCTAAAGCCTGTTCTGAAGGAAGAACCCGCAGACTTGGTTGTTGAAAAGTCGCAGTTGTTGTTAATAAAACGTGTAAAATTAAAAACTGGGCCGGTGTCTGAGCTTTCTCTTGATGGGGACAAAGGAGGAGAAGGGAGAGAAGCCCAAAGTGGCCGTATCCCCTTTAGCAGGGCACGCAGCCATGTGGAGGAAGTTCAAGGGAGGGGAACAGGAGAAGGTATATAGGGAACCTGCTGCTGAAGTCATCAGCACTGCACCATTTGCAAAACATCTTTTCCTCCTGTTGGAAAGGCTGGGGGATGTATTCTGTGTCCTGTGCCGACAAATATGAAGCGTTCCTGCCCCCTTTGTTCGGAAAACAATAGAACTCAAACAGAAAGCACAGACCCACACTTGCAGAAAGGTCACCTGCATTGTACACAAAGTGTTTTTTTTTAACAGATTAGAGTGATTCTTCAAAGCAGTTGAGTTAATGGGCGTTTGTTCAATGTGCAAGAAAGAACAATCAGACTGGGCGGGAGGGAAGGGAAGATGGCTATTTCTCAATGGGCAGACAGGGTGAACATTGCTTTCTGTGAGAGTAGACTGGGTGATAAGTACAGCTAGCTTGAAGTCTCTGCCTCCCTCCACTGTGACAAAGATGAAAGTAGTCTGGATGTGTTGTTATGGTCATGTAGTTAGTTTATACAGAACAATGAAGTCAGAATCGTCAAGGCTTTTTTCAAAGCCAATGTAGAAAAGCAAGCTGGAATTGAATGAGTCTCTCTGATGAGATCACTGTTGATGCCATTATTAAATTCACCTTGCAGCATTTTCTGTGCACCTGGTTTTCTGCTACAGCCATTGTTCTGATAATCACTGTGTATCTGGTGAATGCATAAGGGGGGGGGAAGGATTTGGGTGGCAGATTGCACGACAGCACATTTGTGAGGGTCCTCGGAGGAACTATGGAATTATACCCCAAAAGAGAGTCCAAAAATGCAGACATCTGCATTGAGGCATATTAAGAAACCGGGTTCTGTCAGTTTTCATTTCCATTAGGGACAGGTCTTTTGTAAGACAACTTTCCCATTCACCAAAATATTTGCATTACAAAAGGGACAGCTCACAACAATATATTGTCGCTGGGAAAATCCCAGCTTCCCATCTTCAGCTGCTGAATACCTCACAGCTAAGCTCAGAGGGAAGGGGAGACTGGGTAGAAGATTATATCATAGTCTCTGTGAATTAAAAAGAGCTGACTTTCTTACCCTGTCCTTCTTAGTGCTGCTGTAGGGCTACACTTGCATTCACAAGGACATTTGTGCCCAGTTTATGTGCAAAATTTATTTATTTAATTATTTAGCTCCTGATTAGTATCAAGCGCTACTCTGGGCAGTTAAGAATCAATAGGAAATCTGAACAATATAATAACAGATCATCAATAATAAAAGTAAAAAAACCCCAACATTTAATCTAATCAATCTAATACTATACAGAACTTGAAATAGAGGCCTAAACAATGGTCATGTCTCAAGAGATGCCTTAAAAGCTTCTATAAGTAGCCTTGTTTTGAGCAAAATGCACAGAGATGGGAGCCGTAGAATTGATGCTGTAAACATGTGGACGTGGTAGTATCCCTGGCTACCACAATCCAAGTCCCTGTAGACCTAAGATGATCATTTGAAGAATCCTTATTATTTTGGACAGAAGTAGCTGTACATCTTAGAAAGTGATGCTAGGTTTGGATTTTCAGCAGCATCTCTGATGGTCAGGGCCAGGCATACAGTATTCCAAACAAAGCCAGCAAAAGATGTGTCAGTGGAACCAGTAGAATTAAATATATAACACAATAAAAATCTCATAATTTGGTTCTTGGAAAATGAATAAATAAGGAATTTCATTTGAATTTTAAAGGGCAGTTTCATGACCCTTTACGCTCATATGCGTATTCATATTTGTATCTCCTCCCAAAGGGGAGGTTTGTTTCGCACTGACGTTTGAGTCCCTACCCCTAAACAGAAGCAAATTAAAATGTATCTTTTTCCCCAGATATTTTAAATTTTAGCTTCTGAATTAGAGGATTTCGTTTTCTTTCCTTTTTGTTGTTTGATTTGAATTTTGTTGATTTCCTGATTGTTTATTTTTGTCGTTGTTGCCCCTTCCTGAACCCACTCACCCTATCTTGAATGACCACGTGTCCTGTGTTACTCTTGATGATCCACAGCTCTTTACTGAATATTGTGATAAAAGAGTTATGACAAGTAGTACTGATTTCAGTGGGATGCAAACGTCAGCTAAAGCATTATTTACATGAAAATGTGCACTTTAAACATGTGAGGAAGGGAAATGTGATTGCCTCACTCACCCCATTATCACATGACCCATAAATGGAGAGTGAGAGGGTCTTACAGAAACAGCCTCCACTGTCTGTGAGGGCAGGCCACGAGTTACAACTGCCATGTTAGTCCAGAGGCTTTCCACTTCAGATTAGCTTGTCCGAATGTGTGTTTGTTTGCTTGTTTATTTATTTATTTTATTGCATTTATATCCCGCCTGTCTAGTCGAACGACCACTCTAGTCGGCTTCCAACACATAAAACAACAATCTAACAATATTACAATATAGCAAAAAATTTTAAACACTAATATAAACGAATTATCCAAGAGGAAAAAGGAAAAAAGAAAAATGGGAAAAAATCAGGTATTAACTGGAGGGAAAACCTGCGTAAAAATCCAAGTTTTCAGTTGTTTTTTTAAAGATGCCCAGCGAAGGGGCCACACGAATCTCTGGAGGAAGGTTATTCCAGAGGCGAGGAGCCACCGCCAAAAAGGCCTGGTTTCTACTTTTTTCCTTCCGGGCCTCCCTCGGCGTCAGGCTCCTCAGACTCACCTCCTGACTCGATTGGGTGATACGGGCAGATTTGGTGGGAGCAGGCGTTCTGCCAGGTACCGAGGCCCTAAACCGTTTAGGGCTTTAAAACTTTGAAGTCAATGTGGAATCGAATGGGCAGCCCTTAATATGTTTCTCCTGCTTAAACCCTTCTCCTGCAAACAAGCTGTCTCTTTCTTTGTCCAACATTTTGTTTTTCAATGGAAGCTTAGGAGCCAGATTTTTATTATACCTATGATACTTTTTCAATTACATTTTTATTCAGCCATTCCTCCTGGGAGCTCTGGACAGTGTATGGCAGGGTTAGGAACAATGTGGCCCTCCAGACTCCAGCTCTGAACAATGTAACTAATGGAGAGGCATAACGAGAGATGCTTGACTACATCAGGTGGATCACATAGTCCCCATCCCTGGCGTACATGGTTCCTGTACAGCCCACTGCATCCTAGCAGCTCTGTCATAAGCTAGCCTGTGAGAGAAGGAAAGAGAGAGAGGAAGAAATAGGAAGAGAAAGAGTACATGTGTGTAACTGGCTCAAGATCTCCTAGAAACTCCACAGATAGCTTAGATGGCTTGGGTTCAAGCTATTTAAAAGACTGTACAGTATCTCCCTTTATAAGCCTACACAAGGTGTTAAGATAATCAGGAGAGGTTTTTCTCTTGGTCCTATCATCCTCACAGGTGAATTTGGTGAGGATGTAGGAGAGGGCTCTGTTGTTGCTCCCAACCTCTGGAACTCCCTCCCACTGGAGCTCAGGCCCCATCCTTGCTGTCCTTCTGGAAGCAGGCAAAGACTTTCCTTTAAATGGCTGGTTGACCAAGGAATTTTTAAAGAGACCATTTCATTCTGTTTTACTTGTTTTTTTTTTTTAAATATTGTTCTTGGTATGAGTTTTAATATGATATTTGTTTAATGCTTTTAACGTTGTAATCATTTATTATTTGGCTTTTAACTTTGTTTCTTTTAAATAGTGTAAGGTGCCTTGGATCCTTCAGGAGAAAAGTGGCAAAGGAAGGAAGGAAGGAAGGAAGGAAGGAAGGAAGGAAGGTTAGGTAGGTAGGTAGGTAGGTAGGTAGGTAGGTAGGTAGGTAGGTAGGTAGGTAGGTAGGTAGGTAGGTAGGTAGGTAGGTAGGTAGGTAGGTAGGTAGGTAGGTAGGTGTGAGTGGAGACTGGAACCCCACTTTATTGTCTGATATTTTGACAGCTATAGCCCAATGGCTTGATCATAGCAAAATGAAAGGAATCGCTCAGTAAAAAGAAAAATCCTTGACCTTTCCAGCTCAAGCTGTGGCTGATACATGTTTCTAATTATACCTACAGAATAAAGTGCTGACTATCTTGCAGCAGCCTTGCTATAAACAAAACCATTACAAAAATGCTGTGAATGTTAACTGACTCAAAACTCAGTCATGGAATTACATAAATCTGGGGTAATGCCAGATCAGGAACAAATATGCGTGGGGTACAGACAGGTATGTACATATGGTATTTTTGATTTCCTGCCTGCACCATCCTGAAGACATTTCAAAAAATAACTTGTTAAAACCAAGGAAGCCTAAAATACACACCTGCTAGAATATAAAATGCTTTTGTACTACACCAGATTAAAATGACACCAAATGGACTTTAAAAAGTAGTCCAGTTAACATCTGAAATGGCTCCCAGAATATGCTCTGGTTCTGTGTTTAACACACTCTCAGGAAGATGAAATTTCACAATCACGAGACAACTAGCAATTAAACTTCTTTTGTTGCTCCTGAAGGGAGATTTTGGAACAGGGATGGTACAATTCAAACCAGAACTTGGGAACATTGCTTTTTGTTGTTGTTGCTTTGGCCTGTAACTCAGTGATGGCTGGGGAATTCTGGGAGTTGTAGTCCACAAAGTAAAATTTCTGAGCTCTGGCCAAACATAAGGAAACTCCAGGCTTATAGAGTTTAAATCTAAATCTTTGTCATCATCATCATTGCCATTATTATTAAGATCTGAAGGACCACCAACTAGAATTGTACTGGAAAGAGGGAAATACTTAGCAACTGTGTGTAACTGAGTGTCACTGCATGAGCATCTCTCACCTCTGGACGTATGCAGGTTAGCTTCCTTTATTTCATTATTTTGTCTTCAGAAATTATGCATGAGATTCTGATTTAAGAAAAGTGGAAAGGACTGGTTCAGTCACCTCTCAGCAACAATGGCTGGAATCGTATTACACTTTCCCACCTCTTGGCAACAGGGCATTGTGCATTCAGAGCTGGCAAAATATGTGGGTTAGACAAGAGGGTGTTCAGTACTCTCTTGTGCAAGTTTTAGCTCTGTGTTTCTACCAGGGTGTGCATTGCTGGAATTAATGCAACCTTCATATGCTCCTTTTTAAGAGGTTTTGGCTGGGAGGGTCTTTTCTGGACTGGAGTCACTGTCAGTCAGTCCAGCAGCCACCAGATCTTCCCTCTCTGCCTCAGATTTTGAAGACAGTCATGTCTCTCTACCCAAGCATTTCCCCCCTGCTCTCTTTAGTCAGTGGATATTTAAAATCAGTGTATAGTCAAAGTTAGCCATGTAGTGAGTCACCCATGTAGTCAGTTTGAAGCTAGTCAATCAGGTGAGTTCATGTAAACAGTTATTATTTTTCTACAATGTGCTGTTTTTTAATCTACTCAGATCTGTGAGTAAATGGAAACATTTTATTCTTTCTCTTGCCAGCCAGTTGCTGAGAACAAACAACTTTGAGGAGACTTGAAGCTAATTCTGCTGTGTAGGTCCCTGAACTTTTTCCACTGAGTAACTAGAAGTTTTAAGTCACAAAGGTCCACACGCTGCCAATATTTATTTATTTATTTATTTATTTATTTATTTATTTATTTATTTATTTATTTATTTATTTATTTATTTATTTATTTATTTATTTATTTGATTTATACCCCATTATAAATGTATAAGTAAAAGCTGCAGATCACATGAGACTGGTGGAGTGCAGCAGTTAGATTCTGGTATTACAAATACAATCTGGCCATTAGTGGCATTCAACCCAGCCTTTGTGACCTGAGGACACAATTAATTTCTTGTTGCACCCACAGAATCACAGAACTGTAAAGACAGAAAGCTGGGGTCTTGAATTTTCCCATCAGCTGGTAGCTCTCTGCCCTGTGTAGTAACAGTATTCTTCGCCTGCAGAGGCATATATTTTGTTTCTGAATTATCATAACAATCATTTTCATCTACCCTGCCCTGCCGGTACTGATGACAATGTGTTCCTCGGCCACTCCTGCCACCCAGCTGCCTGCCAGACAAGTAAGCCCTGGGAAGGAGAAAGGGCCCTCTCATCCCGACTGATTGCAGAGAAAGCCCTAATGCTGCCACCTGAAAGCAGAATCATAGAATAGTGACGTTTGAAGAGGCTGATAAGGCCATCAAGTCCACCCCCCTGCTTGATGCAGGAATACAAATCAAAGGATAGCTGCAAGGTGGTTGTCTGAGTTTCTCTTCAATGCCTTCCATATTGGAACACTCACCACCTCCTGAGGTAATTGGTCACACTGCTCTAACAGTTAGGATGTTTTTCTTGATATTCAACCGAAATCTGACTTCCTGTAACTTGAGCCCATTGTTGCATGTCTGGAATGATCGAGAACAGATCCTGGCCCCGCTCCTGACAGCCCTTCAAGTGTTTGAAAAATGTTATCATATCACCCCTCTGTCTTTTTTTCTCAAGGCTAAACATGCTGAGCTCTTTCAGTCTTTTTCCTCACAGGGCTTCCTTTTCAGCCCATTGATTACCGTATCTTTGTTGCCCTCCTCTCAGCTTTTTCCAATTTGTCAGCATTCTTCTTGAAGTGTGCTGTCCAGAACTGGACACAATACTCAAGGTGACTCCTAGTGGGGAACTAGCACCTCATGAAATTTGGAGACTGTACTTCTGTTAATGCAGTCTAGAAGGTCTGGGATCTTCCTTGCTCCAGCCTCCTACCTTCAGGTGACAGTGGGTGTAGGTGTGCTTGCATGCCCTCTGCTTAAATGCAAGAAATTGCATTGAAATCTTTAAGTGGCTTCATGCCTATTTGCTTGTAACCTGCAATATAACCTTTTGTTGCAAATTATAGTAAATGTGTAGTTTTGAAACGTGAGTATATGGAAACTGGGTGTCTCGGACTACGTCTGTCTGCCTTTATCTTTACAACTGACACTCTCTGTGTGGTAGGACCAGTTTGGCTTAGTCTAACCTCTCTAGTGTGAGGGAACTCAGATAGAGATAGCAAATGTTGCCTTTTTGGATTTCGACTCTCTGAATCTTACAGCCAGATTCTGGGAGTTGTAGTCTTAAAAAAAGAAAGAAAAGAAAAGGTAACTTCCTGTCGCTGATCCTGACTATTCCAGCAAGTATTCCTTTTTGGAAATTTTAAGGAACCTAGATTTCTGACAGAGTAGGACATGCTACATGCAGTGTGAGAAACCACAGCTAAGTGGCTTATTGTACAGTATCTGCTCCTCAAAGCCTTTGTTGGCATATCTTTTATGGAAAATAGAACTTTACTTCCCTCAGGATGAATTCCCAGTGGGATGTATGGGCATCAGCTGGTGCAGTTGCTACAAATCTGTCCCATGTACTAATTAATTCTGCAAACGCCTTTGTGTGACAACGAGCTATTATAAGAACCTACTTTTTTTGGAAGCTGGAAAACATGAACAGAAAAGTTCAGCAGTCAGGTGAAGTCACAGACAAAAGCAGTGCAAATTAGGGCTGAACCTTTTAATACCCAATCGCATTTTATTTGCATTAACTATAGGCCTTAGCAAGATAAATATAAAATTTATAAAGATATAAAATCCACTTTTACAGGCCCCACCAACAGCCTGGATACACTGCTGTCCGAAGGTGCAGTCGGAAGATTATTTGATGACTGAATCTCTGTTGTTGTTTTGACTTAAACATTCTACAAAAGGGATGTAAGCCAAATGTAAAAATCCAGGCTCCCATTTAATATAGTTTCACTGAAGACGTAGGACACCATTGAAATAAAAGAGAGCTGTGTGGATACAATACATATGCAGAAGTAGGGGACACCTTTAGGGAATACATCACTCTTAATTATAATAGCTATAATAACCTTTAACTGCAGAGCTGAAAAGGGACCCTATGGATCATGGATACCAGCCCCAGTCAAGGCAGCACAGTGGGGAATCGAACTCCCAACCTCTAGCTCTGCAGTCAGAGACCTAAGCCACTAAACTATTGTTTTCAGTTCCATCCAAATATTCCTCTTTTTGTAACCATTGCAATGGGGATAGCCACGTGGTTGACACTATTTAGGACACAAAGAGAAATGTCAACCGTGATAATTGTACAAAATATGTACAGTTTAAATGTACGCTTTTAAACATACATTTATTTTCCAAAAAGCAATTCCATCCCTGTTTGTACAATGTTGAAAAACCACTGTTCCCGGGTTGTTTGGTGGTTCTTCACAAGCAAAAGAGAGAGAATTTAGATGGGAAGTTTATTCTCAGTCAGTGGCTTTGAAACAAGGAGATACACTATGAAAAACTATGAATTGAATATAGTGATGTTGCTTAAAGGACAAGTGAACAAGGCCTAGCAGATAACAAGAACTGAAAACAGGTGGCTTAGTGTAGAAGTTAGTGGGTAAAACAAACAGAAGTGAAAGCTGTTTGGCTTTGGCAAAGTCAGATAGAAAACCAAAACTAGGCTGGCCATCTTTGCCGTCTTTCCTCAAGCAGGTAAAGACCTTTCGCTTCAGGAGAGCTTTTCCTGAGTGGACGACTGCCGAGTGAAGTTTTTAAAATTGATTGTTTTACCTTACTGCACTGAACATATCTTTAGTGTTGCTTATGTTTACTTGTATTGATGCTTTTAGTATTGTATACTCATTGTTACAAACCTCAGTGCTGTCTTTTAATTGTTGTAAGATGCCTTTGGGTCCTTTTTAAGGAGAAGGTGGGTTAAAATATTTTAAATAAATATAAATAAATAAATGCGGCCCAAGCCATTTAGTTTACATTTTGTGCTTTAGCTGCGTATTGTATTGAATATTATCACAGACAAATAGAAGTTACAGCAGCAGGAAGCACAAGCCATGTACTTCCTCTTCCCCGTAGTTCTCCCTCATGACCAAAGGAGAACGTTCACATCCTTTTCATCCCAAGTGAGATGCAAATGTGCCACATGCGGGAACAGCGTGTGCTTCCAACTCACTGTGTGGGAAGAGCAAAGTGCTGCATTTAGGACTTTACTGAGAAGTGCAATAGCAGGAATGGTAGGGTAATTGCATTTCCTGTCTCCTTCCCCTGTTCACCTGAGCGAGCATTAAATCACTTCTGTTCACATAGTTTATAATAGACTGTATTGCAAACTGTTCTCCTTTCTCTTTTTATTTTATCAATCGATCTGTTCCGTTCTTCAGCATCCTTGTCCTTATTTCTCCTTCCCTCTCAATCTCTCTCCCCACACTCCTTCCTTCTTTTCTTCAATTCCCCCCCCCCACACAAACACTTTCCGGTGTGGATAGCACTTGGGCAGAAGCTGTTAGGTGATTGGTTTTACAGGGAGGGAAAAACTAGGGACCTAAGTGAGTGAACTAGTTTGCAACAGTCATTCTCAACCTTTTTTTTGGCCACGGCTGTAAACACAATACAGTATACAGTACTTCTTCCTTCCAGGAGAAGGAAAACTCCGATTTCAAACCTCCACTGCCTTGTGGCTATATCCACCAATGGAAAAGGCTTCAGGAGTTAACCTCGAGGCAAAATCCGGAGCTGGAGTCCCGAAGGCAGCTCGTGTCGTTCTGCCAACTCCTGCGACGTTGCTGGAACCAGTCGTATTGGCTCTTGCCTTTCCATTGGACCATTTCAGCAATGTGGAGAGGGGGGATCTGCTCCATATTACCTTACCCGGGCTTCATGCTCTGGAGAGGACACTCCTCGATTCAGAGCATGTTACCATAGTCTCTCGAGACTGAAGGATGCCTATGATGGACTTCTTCCTTTAATTGCACGGATCTGAGCAACATGGTTTGGGTTATACACAGATTTGTTTTCAACAAACAAACAGATATTCAAGTAATACTGTGCCCCTGGCCATCCAGATTCCCATGGGTTCAACACTGAAGGTGTTGAAGTGGTCTGTTTGCCCCCAAACACAATATCTCTAATTCAGCTTCTAGATCAGGAATGAGTGGGTGGGCCATAAGGACTTTAAAGGCTCATTGCAGATGGTACTATTTGGAAAGGATTGTCAGTACTATGGAAGAGAACCCTGACAGAACTGTTCTGTATGCTTTTGTGTGTGTGTGTGAGAGAGAGAAAGAAAGAGAGAGGGAGAGAAAATCAACTGTTTATGCTTTGCAGTTATGTTTTGGGGGGCATAATAGTTATACACGGATTTTGAACTACGCAGGCTTGGTTCCTGTGCCCGTAACCCCAACGTTGTTGAAGGGAGAAGTGTATGCAAGAAATGTAGGCTGAATCAGGATTGTGTAAGTCACACGACGAATAAAGTAATGTGTGCAGAATTGTTTCCAGCCTGTGTCCCACTTTAAATGTGCCAGGTCCCCTCAGGGCCATACGGCCTCCATTGAGAATGGCTGGTTTACAACATAGGGCAAATGCTTGGCATGCATTTCCTTGCTGTTCCCCAGGCAGCCCAACCATCTCGCCCTCTAGGCCTGATTGCCCAGGAGCCAGAGAACATCCTTCCAAGCAAAGCTCAATCCTTCTTAAACATTCCCTTGCTCCTCATGGGCCATGTGTATTTTTTAATTGTATTTTAATTGTATTTTAACTGTATTTTAATCATTTTGTTTTACTGCACTGAATTTTGGTTGTTGTGAGCCGCCCAGAGACCTTTGGGTAGAGTGGGCGGCATATAAATTAAATAAATAAATAAATAAATAAATAAATAAATAAATGTGCCCCCCCAGCTTCTTCACTACTCTTGTGTAACTTATTTTCCATAGTTTGTTTACCCTTACTAATGTATAAGTCGATTTAGACATGGTTGAACATTGCAAAAGCATTACTTCAGTGATATTTATGACTACTCTATAATTTAGGTCGCCCTTATCATCCCTGTAATTTAGGTTGCCGGGTCAGAAACATCTGACCTGCCAGTGTTGTACCAGTGCAACACAAGAAAAAATATCTTTGTGTTGAGTGGGTATATGTCCTCAGTGTGCTCTAATCACCTGGCAGAAATGTACAAAGATGTTTGAAGCTCGGGGAGGGGGGGTTGTTCTGAGTAGCAGGAATGCTGAAACCCCCCCCCCCCCCCAGTTTTCCTATTTCTCTCAGAGATTAGCTGCACTTCTCTATTCCAGGAATAGAATTGTTGCATAGTGTCTGTTGTAATGCAATATATTTGGTTTGACCTTGAATGGGCTATTAAGAGACATTAGCTTCACAAAAGCCCTGCTTTTCATTTATTAATGTGGACTGCTTCAGCTGCTTGCTTTTTGGACTTTTGTGGTGACATGGGGCAGTTTAGTTATGGGACCTATCATGATGAGCACCTGCAGTTCTAAATCTAATACTAAACCACTGCATTCTGGGTGAAGTGAGTTTTTAAATGTGCGGTCTTTTAAGCACACACTTAGCTGCTATGCAACACAAACTCTCCCTGTTCCTCATCTTTCTCTGGGTTGTTACTTATCTTCTTACTTACTTCCATTCCCATCCATCTGGTCCATGAGAGTCTTCTACAGTACTTGCCAAGAGAATAGAAAATGTATCATACTTTTACCATATATTAAAAGTATGCAGATTTATGTTTTTCGACTACATTTCCCCGATTGCTGCCTGGGGAATTCTGGATGTTGTAGTTGGAAAATGCAAATCTGTACACTTGGATTAACTTGTAAACAGAACCATTTCTGTCAACTAAGAGATACTTAAATAGTAGCAGAAATTACTATGAGTGCAAATTGTTGCTAAAAGGAGTGTGTGTGTGTGTGTGTGAAGTTTGGGGGTGGAATTCTCTGTTTCTGAAACTCATTTCACAGAAAAAAAATCCTTGCCGTTTATGACACGAGCACTAATCAAGATAAAAATGGTGTTGAAGCAGTTTGGAATTTGAGGGCTCTCCGTGAATTCTGCTTAAATGTTCGGCTTCCTGAGGAGATCCTCAGGCAACCTCAGCAGGAATTGTTTTTCTAGAACATTCCCAATCTCTAACACTATGGGGGTGTGTGCCGTACAACTGGGATTGTGTAGAAGTGGGCTGTGTTTCATTTGCAGATGTGTTTATTAGGGAAGGAGACAAGCAGTCAGGGTTTCCATGTGGTCCTTCTGCTTCCTTGATATTCAGGTTTAGTTTGAAATTTAGTGAAATCAAGCAAGCAAGAAAAAAATTCCTCTCGTATCAGGATTGAGAGGGCACACATTTTTGTCTTCTGTACTCCATATCAATGGTGAAGAACAGGCATACATAGCCTTTATTAAGCAGCTAGTGCTAGGTCTTGAAAATGGCAACAGAACTTGGCCAATGTTGGCCGAGGGATTCTGGGAGTCATAGTCCAAACATGCAGTACCGTATTATTATATTCTGGCACAGGAGTTTCTCTAAGCTCTACTGTGAAAGGTTTCAGTTTGAGATTTCTGGGAGTGCCACTCAAAGTTCGCTTAGATTTTTCAACTTTCCACAGAGATCAGTTCTATTTTACTACCTTTCACAACGACTGTTGATAGAATCTATGCAGATTGCACATTTTTATTGATTATATAGAGAACAATTTAAGTTATCAGCTAGCACTAAATGGCCACATAACTAATGACAGATTAGGAACTGAACAGTTATTAGCCAAAGATCAAAGGCATTTCATTGTTGAGCTTTTCTTGTTTCTTTCTTTTCTCATTCTTTTCTTTTTCAATAATGGTCCAGTAACAATGGCACAAGTCTCACTCTAAGAGAAGCATTCATAATCTCTACCTTCCCTCAAATTTAATCAACACAAGAACGGCAGGAGTCGAGAAAGCTTGTGGTCAACCTAGAACTTCTCAAGTCCATGTCCCACTATAGACATATGACGAAGAAACATACTAGGCCACTGATAAAACAAATTTGTGGTGACTCTTCAATATAAAATGTGCATATTTCTCTTGTATAAGACCAATCAGTTTCTGCACATTTTGCTAGTCTAATCTGATTACATTAGAACAGTATTATATGAAAGTAGAAGTAGATGAATATGAAATGTTTTTAAAAGTTGAATAGCTGAGAGCCTTTTCTACAGAGAATACGGAGCCTGGAGAAGTTACTTTTTTTGACTACAAATCTAGGAAGCCAATTGCCATGCTAACTGGAGAAACGCTAGGAATTTCAACCCAAGCATTAACTTTTCCAATCTCAAGGTAAAAACTAACACACTTTGCTTCACTGTGACTTGCGGGCCATAGCAAGGAACCTTGTATTGTGGGGGCAAAATAAAGCCGATGCTTTGGGACAGAGTTATCTCAAATTGCACTGATGATGAGCCGTCAAACCATGAAGAAATTTGCCTGTGTGAAGGGTAATGGTCGACGTGGCACTAATATGTCCGTGCGAGGATCCAGATTTAGTTGTGTACAACTTAGTGGGTAGAATCCAATTTTGCTTCTCCCTTCTTCCTCACACCCTCTCCATATGTAACAGAGGGGGGCAGGAGCCTCTAATGAATGGGGTGAGCTGTGTTACATGTGTGAGGAGGGGAATCCCCATCCTTCAAATTAGGCAGAGACCTTATGGCCAATGGGTTCTGGGAGTAACATTTTTCAAGTTCTGAATCTGATGTATTGAATTTTCTAATATGCCTCCGAAAAGCTGAATCAGGACACTGACGGTTCTCTGCTAAAACTGAATGAATGCACAGTTCTCTGTTTGCCATTGTCTGTGACCCTTCGAGGTAGTAATGGCAGTTCATCATTGCCATGAGTAAATAACGATCAGGCCTGGAAGGGGATCTTTAGAGAGACCCTTTATCATTTCCTCATACGATTTTTGTGATGAAAAAAAATGGAACTTGCTGGACTTGAGGCCTTCGTTGTTGACCTTGTTGTTGATGCACTTTTTTGGTTCTCTCTAGAAAAATCCTCTCTGCTCTCAATTTGTTCCTTAGCTCCTTTGTGTCAGTCTCTCTGAAATGTTTTGAATTCAAGCTGTCTCTTACTCTGAGAAAAAGCTCAAACCCAGCAGAGAGTTTGCTTGGCTTAGGCTGTAGAGCAGGGACTCCCAATCTTGGGTAACCCAGGTGTTCTTGGACTACAATTCCCAGAAACCCCAGCCAGCACAGATAGTGGTAAATGCTTCTGGGAATTGCAGTCCAAGAATACCTGGGTTACCCAAAGTTGGGAATCACTGCCTTAGAGGAAGAGAAAGTTGTCTATTCAAGTGTGTTCCTTCCATCTGTAGTGCCTTCATGCCACATACAGCTTCTTTGTCTTATGCATTATCTTCCCCCTTACTTGTGGATTAGGATTTCTGGGCATCAAGACGCTGGCTGAATTCTCAGGGATTTGCTGTGTTTTTCTGGTTCTCTTGCCAAAGGAAAAGGTCTCTGGGTAAGCAGCACTGGCAAAGGGGAATGTTTGGTTTTGTATGTGAGATGGTTTTAAAAACCAATCTCCACCCATTCCTAGCAGGCATCTGGGATCACTTGCTTAACATGAACTTGTTTATATGTATGTTGTGCTTTCACAATGTTTTTCCACCAAAAAGCTAGGAAGGACAAGAGAGTGGAGCACTAGCATCACAAATCTTGAGCCTTTTTGCTGAACTAGCCTTGAAAGCAGTGATATAATGCTGGAGTGAGAGCAGGGTGATTGCATGTTCCCAGAAGGTTCTGGAAATATTTCCCATGTGCTATGTGTGTTGATGGTAAGTCTGCATGGAATGTGAGTCCTGGTAGCCACTGTGAATGGTGAACATGTTTTGCCATATGCCTGACCTCCAGTGAATGTTTTTCCTCCCTGGCTGTGGGTTCCCACATTTGTCAAGATTTACAAGAATTCTGGGAGCCATTTACTGGGATTCTCTGCATGCACATTTCTCCAGCTAGTTGGCACAGAAGCAGTTCCAAGCCCCTCTTCCAACTTTTGAGTGTGACGTCACAGAGATCCACCTTCAGCTTCAGGTTTTGGCACTGAGATCTCAGAGAAGGGCATAATGCTGACCAGGCAACCCCAAATTATAGTTAAGCATTACATCAGTGCCCTTCACTGTGGTTAAGGCTAATCTGAGATTCCTGTTAAGCAGGATTTGAAAGCAGCTTGACTTAGCACAGACTGAGTATTGTTTGGTTTTTAACTACAATTGAGAGATGGAGAAGTAAGCCATGAAATTATGTTGGTTTCCAAGCCCAAATTAAGAGAAGACCCTTGTTAGCGCAAATTGTGGTCGGTGGCAATGCCAATGTGATACGTAAACTAAAACAGAAGAGGGGGCAGATCTGCATCCAGGGAAAAAAGGGTGGGAAGTTGGGACATGTCATGTGCAATCTCGCAGCCCACTCCTTATTAACAGCTATTAAGAGATCTAACATTGTTGTGTCCTAATTGATGAGTTGGAAAGGTTGTGTCTGCTGAGAAGGACATTCCCTTTGAAGATTAATTGGAAAGTGGGGACACAAATCAAGATGAGGAAAGAGCAGATCTGTCAGATCTGTTTCCCCAGACTACCTTCTTTCTGACCCTCCCATGCCTAATTATTCCAGGCTAGTTCTGTGCAAATCGGAGGGAGGCAGAATTTGTAGATATACTTTCCCCCTCCCAGAGGAACCTATTAATGAATGTGTGTGTCCCTTGACTAAAGCATGCTTGCCTGCATTTTAGAAGTGTTGATGAATGTTTTCTGAACGTTTTGGAAATGAATGCAGTATTCTTTGTGCTTTCTTTCAAATGTGTGAATTCTGACAGATCTGTTTATATCTTTTTTTGGGGGGGGGAGGGAAACATCCTGAAACTCCAGAAATGTGTGGATTTCTAACCACAGACTGTACCTGTTTCCATTTCTGTCTAAAGAGCGTTTTCTTTAGGGAAACACTTTAAAAAGATATCTTGACCAAGCTACTTTCTCACACATCTAATCCAGATCTTTCTACCATGTGTGTGCACGTGCGTGCGTGCACACAGACGCACACACATGGATGGAGAGCAATGACTTCCCTTCTGTTTCAACTTCCTGTCATTCACCTGCCAGAGCTCAAACGAGCATTACTTCCTTTGTCACATCCCCATAATACCCCGATCTACATGCTCACAAATGTGCACCTTACTTGCAGAAGAAGCATTGCCCCTTTTGTAATACTCATTCACATTCCTGTTTTGCTTATTAATCCATTCATTTCACAGTTAAATGCCATCTGTCATCCTATGAGCTCTAGATGGTTCCTTCCCTCGCCATAAGAATCCCATGCAGTAGAAAGCTGGTCACTGACCTAAGATCACCCACTTGTTTTCATGACTGAAGTTGGATTGGAAACAGCATATCCTGATCCTAGTTTGTACAATAAAGACAAAATAAGAATAAATATCGTGGCATCTGAAAGACTAACAGGTTTATTTCAGAGTGAGCTTTGAATTAATTGAAGTAGATTGTAATCCCCAGAAGCTCACATTAAAATTAATCTGTTAGTCTTTAAAGTGTCACAGTACTTTTTATTTTTATTGGTGTTTTATTAGAAGCCGACTAACAAGGCCACCACTTTGAAAATTGTTCCTAATCCACCGCTTTAACCACTACACCGCATTGACTTCCTATCCATATGGCGTTCAGGCATAGTGCGTTAACTGCTTTCCTTCCTTGGAGAGGGAGTTTCCTCATTATGTTAGCCTAGCTGAAATTCTGTATTCTACTATGTGTTTTGCCAGGAAGCTGTATTGTAATAAACTTCATATGTTATCAACTTATGTGGGAACAGAATAATCGGGATTCAGAAGAAAACACCCCCATCTCCACTTTTTTTTTGCACATGTACTTTTTGTAAAAATGGGTGTCGGATTCGGATCATGACCCTCCCCCCTTTTCCCATTTGAAGCCTGAGAAACTGTGAGCCAACAGAGCTAAACCCGCTCTGTAGGAATCTCTGTAGTGTATCAAGGGTTCCTTCTTTGTTATTCATTATTGGGGGAACATTGAGGGTATGAGTCGTGAGTGCGGCTGAGAATGTACATCAAGCCCGGAAAGGTTAATGCCAAAAATGGGAACGATGACTCTTTGGCAGTGGGAAGGAAAGCCATCATCGTGGCCGTAGTTGGATATGATGCTCATGTCCTAGATGACAAGTTGAGTAATACTGCTGCAGTTCTGTGAGCTCACTCCATGTGCCTGATGCTCTTAATCCGTTGCTGCAACATCATAACCCTGTGGAAAGTCAGGAGAAAAGCTGGGGGAGGAGAAGAGAGGGAATGAGAGTCAAAGCGACGTGATATCTGAGTCTGTGGAATTTTCAAAGGGTTTTCCTGTTAAATGTATCAATATGCTGGGAAGTCGCATTAAAACTCAACCTGGAGTATGCGTGCAATGTACTTTCTGTGCTGGTGTTTACACAAGTTTCTGCATAGCAGGTGAGAACGATCCATATGGTCCTTCCGGCCACCCACCTCCCCTCTGAATAAGGCATTTATTAACATGCCTGTAGCTACAACAGCTTGTTTTTCTGATTGAGTTTTCAAAGATGGGGATTCTGGGCTAAATCAATGTGCTCAATATGTTGGCAGTTTGTATCTCAGTAACCCAGAATGTTTTCCTAGCCTGCTGATGTAGGAGAGTCCTTTCTTGGTTCTGTCAATGATGAATTTACTGAAAGGCGTCTGTTTGCTCAATGGAGCTTCTATTTCTGTTACTAGCATTGGGATGTACAGGATCTAGGAATAGATGTTAGAAAGTGTGACACATTTTCTTTATGGAGTACACAAGGAGGTAGGGTTGGGGATATGTGCAAGTACCCAGAGGACAGAGAAAGAAAGATTCTCTATTAGGGGAGTTGCAATCCAGACACATAAATTTCCCCATCTCTGACAAAGGTTCACAATCAGCTGAATCCAGTTTAGACATTTCTCTATGAATACTTTGTAAATAATGCTTGTTTGGTTTTTTTATCCCTGAGACATCCTACGTAGCCTTAGTCCCTTCCCCTTTCTTAAATTTGGAAAGAAGTTTTGTTTGCTGTTAAAGTTTTAGAAAGCTTGCCGGCTCAGCATATTACCATTTTCTGCTGGAGTAAGGAGAAATATATTATTTATTTATAATACTAGGTTAATTGCTATAAAATATTTAATTGACAGAAATCTAACATGCATGGAGACATTCTTATCTATATTTAACAAGACATTGTTCCTTTTTATACATTATAAGATCCTTTGTTTTCTGTCTCCATGCAGTGGTATCAACATTTGGGTGGAACAGAAAAGAAAAAAGAGGGAAGGAAGGAAGGTTGGTTAGTTCAGTCTAACTTCGAAAGTTTCTCCCACCTCTGAACACCTAAACTACGCCTTCTATTGCCCTGAGTGCAAAAAGCGATAGGAAGCTGGGAATAAGAGTTATTCAGAATGAATGTTGAGCATCTAAAAATTGGAAGAATTCTGTTTATTTCCTGTATAGTCACCTTTGTCTCCAGCCTGAGGCGGGACCCCGTTCCTCACCTGAGTATTTGAGGAATATATGAGGAAATGTCTATCCATGCTACTTTTTCTTTCTTTCAACTCCAAAAGACTCAGTGTGGTTATCTTTGGACATTGTTGGAGATTGTCTGATGATACTTCCGGTACACTCACTTGGTGGTGCCCAATATGAGTATTTCTTCCAGCTGCAGCAGGTCACTCAGGTCTTGATTGTGCCAATGCAAGTGTCACAGATAAGGCTAGGTAGGGAAAGGCTTCCCAGGTTCACTAACCCAGGATGGTTGCATATGTCGGGAGGCAGGTGGAGCACAACTTGGAAATGCCACATTTTGGGGATATAATACCAAGGGTCCGCTACCCAATGGATTATAGGGAATGGAGTTAAGATTAGGATTGGAGTCAGGTGCATGCCGGCACACTAATGATGGACGTTGGAGGAAAAAAGCTGAGAAGAAGAGGCAAATTCAGGGTTATTTCATCTCTTTCACTGTTGCAATTAAGCCAAAGAGGAAACTGGGCTAGCTGCTCTCAGGGACCATGTAAGATGAGTCTTTGAATTCTCTTGATTTGGGTAAGGCTAGACCTTTGTGGATCTCTATGTTTATGTGTGACTATATCCATGCTATGGAGTCCATCCTGGGCTCATTGTTCAAAGAGTATCCTGAAATTCATGCAGTGGCACAACTGTACAGGACAGGGGAAGGATGGAACTAGTGGAGAAACTGTCCTTCAGGAAATCTGGGCAACCATCGCCTGTTTCCTTGACAGCCCCTTAGAACAGGAATGGGGAACATGTGGCCCTCCAGGTATTGTTGAACTGCAACTCTCTGTCATCCCTCACAACTGTTTATGCTGGCTGAGGCTAATGGGAGTTTTCGCTTGCCACATCTGGAGGGTCACACATTTTTGCCTCCCTGCCTTAGAAGCTTCTAAGGAAGCCCAGGATCCCCAAGGCTGTAGTGTTCTAGATCAGCAGTTCTCAACCAACAGTGCACATGTCCTAAAGCACTGCTTCCCACCCTTGGGTCCTCAGATGTTCTTTAGCTATAACTCCCAGAAATCCTGGCCAGCAAAGATAGTGGTGAAAGTTTCTGGGAGTTTTAGTCTGTGAACATCTGGGGATCCAAGTTTGGAAGCCACTGCCCTAGAGAGACAATTAAATAGTTTAACTGGGACATGGATTCTTTTTTTAAAAAATCACTAATACTGTTACCTGCTTTGTATCAATCTCTGTGCCTTCCAGGGACGTGGTGGCGCTGTGGGCTAAACCGCAGAAGCCTGTGCTGCAGGGTCAGAAGACCAGCAGTCGTAAATTCGAATCCACGCGACGGAATGAGCACCCGTCGCCTGTCCCAGCTCCCGCCAACCTAGCGGCTCGAAAGCATGCAAATGCGAGTAGATAAATAGGGACCACCTCGGTGGGAAGGTAAACAGCGTTCCGTGTCTAAATCACACTGGCCATGTGACCACGGAAAGATTGTCTTCGGACAAACGCTGGCTCTATGGCTTGAAGAGCGGGATGAGCGCCGCCCCCTAGAGTCAGACACGACTGGACAAAAATTGTCAAGGGGAACCTTTACTGTGCCTTCCACAACGTGTGGCATACCTTGTTGGATCAAGCCTAGCTACTACAAATTATCTGCTCATGTTTTTTTTTTTTGCCATAGTACAAGTAACTTCGGACATGGGTGTTTTCTCCTAATTCCCCAGTTTTTAATGTCCTGAAAGACGTACTGTACACAATGAATAACAGAATGGTGTGTCATTCCTTTCATATTTGTCCCTTTTCTTTCGCTGAAAACATGGTGCTGAATAGGAAGCAGCACAGATAATGAGAGCCTGGCCTGGAATTTTCTGCAGAGAGAAAGAAAGACCTTGTGTGCAAGCCGGCCACAAACAACGCAGGCAGAGAGATTTCCCTTTTCCACGATGTGCAGGCACTAGGAGCTCTTTTTGTTTTGAGTTGATTCCTGTACTTCTAAATGCACCTTCCTTTTAGATCTAAGCTTGGAGAGGTTTAGAGTTAGGTCCACAACAGTAAAAAAAAAAATTGTTTTTTTGGAACATCCAATTTCTTCTGGACTACAGCTTCCAGAATTCTCCAGCCAGCAAGGGGGATTTGGGGAGTTGTTGTCCAAAACCAGCAACTTTTCCAACTTGCGGTTTGGCTTGGAAAAGTTGCTGGTCTTTGACAGCAGACAAGCAGCACATGAGGGACGCCATCTGCACACTTTAGTTGTTGACTTGTTATTTTTGCACTAACTGGATGTATGATTCAGCTAAGAGATAGTTATATTCTTACGAAAGACAGTGTTGGATGGCTCTTGTGCTATATCATTTTTGTGTAAAAAATAAGAATTAATTGTATCGGAAAACTGGCAATGTGCTACTGCTAGGAAACATAATTCACTCATTACCCACCTCCAGTCAGCGTAATTTAAATCGGGGTTGGGCAGAGTCGCCCATCAAGGCTTTTTTCGTGCCTCTGAATTCATAGACTTTCTGGCCTGTCTTCCCCACATTTTTCTACCCAGTAACGGGTAGTGCATCTGTGTTATTTACCTTTGAAATAGGTAGAGAAGGCTGAGCACCCCAGAAAAATCTCTGTACAAAATCTGAAATAGTCTTCCAACTCCTTCCTTCCTTCCTTCCTTCCTTCCTTCCTCTCTCTCTTTCTTTTTGTATCCTGAGGAAGGAAATTGGCTCACTGAACTGCCAAATTTTCCCAACCCTGATTCAGATCTAGACCACACTGTGTCTGAAACATCACACAGGAGTGCTTAAGGAATAAATAGCATGAAATGATGAAGCCCAACCACACAGTGAAGGGAAAAATAACCAACAATGAGACGGGAAGAACAGGACCCATTCCTAGTTCCACATTAGTCAAGCCTTGGGCGGGAATAAACATCGGCAAGCCATCTTTAAAGAAATCCTCTTTGGTATAACACATTATGTTGATCTGGTCTTGGTTACAGCTGTTCCTGCTAGCCTGGTGGGAAATGGGGACTGGAGAGACAGAGAGGGCTGAGTATCATCAGCATACTGATGACACGAAGCCCGGCATCCCCTGATGACCCCTCCCAGCAGCCTCATATAGATATTAAGCAGCATTGGAGAGATAATCGAGCCCTGTGGAACCCCACAATCGAGGCTCCACGGGAACTGACAGGGAGTTGGTAAACCAAAGCAGTGTTTGGTCCTAAACTCTCTGAAAACAATGCTTCAGCAGGTTTGTTTTGGCAAATTCAGGATCATGCAGCTTGTTTGGACTGCAGGTGGGCAAACTATGACTCATAACCTATACCTACAGCTTGCTGACTTTTTTCTTTTCTTTTCTGGTAAAGACTTTTGCACCCCCTAATGCCAAACACTGGTTATTTTCGTCAACCCTATATTTGCCTGGAAAAGCTGCCATGTGAACTGATAGCTTCCCCCCAGTTGGATGCAGGTTGTGGTTATACATTGGTAAAGATAATAAACGCTGAAATATCTGCCAAATGCTTCAAATCTGTAATATAGCTGATCTTTTGCCAATCTGAACTGCAAATAACAACAACAGCTGCTGTTGTTAGCAACGTACTGTATATTGTGAAGCTTGTCTAGCTCTGTTCGGGGGCTCAGTTGGTACAAATGAATACAGTATGTGCAGTCTCTTCCCCTCCTGTTCTGTACCCTGACCTCTGAGTGAATTGTTGTTACTCACCACTTGTCCTGCAGTGGGGACGGTACAGTATACAGGTACTCCATAAATTTAACCAACATGCTGGGTCTCAGGGCAGCACCTACAGCAGGGTGCTGCGCCTTTGGCACTCCAGATGTTTGGACTTCAACTCCCAGGATCCCAAGCCCATATTGCCAATGATAAAGAACTGTGGGAATTGTAGTCCAATATATCTGGAATACTAAAGATTTGCCACATCTGACCCAGAGTCTCAGGGAATTACTATGCTTCCCAGGGTCTCCAGGCAAAGCTCAGGGTTTTTGGTGTTGGGAGAGGAATTGTCTGTGCTAGTTTTAAAATCTAGGCATCTATCTCTGCGCAATTATAGCGGGCATCACACCTAATCACTGCTTATTTGAGTTTGTTTTCCTTATTTCTGAGTTTTAAAAATCCTCTCTGCACTAGCACAGTATGTAACTTCTAATGTTTGATGTACAGAATTTATTTATTTATTTATTTGATTTATTTGATTTATTTATTTATTTATTTGATTTATATCCCACCCATCTGGTATATTCTACCACTCTGGGTCTTTAGCCATCAATAGGCTCATACACAGGGTCTTTTTTTTTTGCATTTGTTTATTTTTATTATTAAAGAATTTCTAAGTTTCCCTATACCAGACAATTTCAGGACAAGGAACAATAAATTAAATCATCTTAAAACAGTCTCAAACAATTAAACAACTGTGTTGAATCCCATCAAATCAGTTTCAGATCTTTTTAAAGTCTGTGAGCTGCAGCTTTTTCTGTTACTTTAAATAACTATGCCCGAAGTTTTTAGGGCAACTCCATCATCGAAGCAAAAGATCAGCATCACTCACAGCAGGCTTTCAACAACTAAAAGTATTTTAACATCTTACTCAACGTCTTTGGTGTCACGTAACATCTATAGATAAAATCTTATACTCTGCTTCCTTTAGGTTTAAACAGAGTGTGTTTATCTGCTGTATATAAAGTCAGGCGCAATTCCCCTGAATATAAAGATATACCCGAGGTTGGAATTTTCGAACATATAAAGAACGGAGGACCAGAGGGGCAGGATTGGTCTGCTTTGTGCTGATGTCAAAACAGCTGTTGTGCATTGAGAACATCTTTTCTCTAATGTTGTTTATACAGAGACAGGGTACTTGGGTTTGTTTGTTGTTTGCTTTCAGGCAAAAGTACACACATTCCCCATACACCATTTATTAATTTCCACTCACTTTCAGCATTCATCACTTTTGCATGTTCTGCAGAAGCTACTCAAGTTAAAAAGATAAATTAATTGTTGCAGACATGTACAGTATACTCTTATTGGTCTAAATAAGTGGATACTTTACACGATAATTAAGTGGCATCAAGTCAGTTCTGATTTGTTGTGACCCTTTCCAAGTTTTTATAGATTGTACTCAGAAGTGGTTTACCATTCCCTTCTTCTAGGTGTGCCCTGGGACTGTACAGCTTGCCCAAGGCCACGCAGGCTAGATCTTCTCCTGGGATTCACAGTGGTGAATCAAATTCCCAAGCTCTGGTTCTGCAGCTAGGTATCTAACTCACTGAACTATCCAGCCTGCTCTATATGGGGTCAGACTATTTCTCACCTAACGCTCTTGAGTCTTTGCTGACTGACAGTGCTGGATTAAAATATGGTGAAGCCCTAAGGCAAGAGTGGGCAACTTGGAGAGAGAGGGCTGGAGGCCGGTTTTCTATCTGTCCAGCTGCACCAGTCATGAAAACGATCCAACAAAATGGATCCAACAAAATCCAAACTGAGTAATGTATTGCTAAATATCCGCTTCTGCCTTCATGTTTGTAGGAGAATGGAGAACAGCAAAACTAATATTCCCACATACTTCCAGGAGCAATTAATTAAGGTTTTGAAGGATTTTTTTTGATAAGGGCATCCAATAATTAAGTACAGTTTTAAAGACAACTCCCCCCATGTAGAAATTTCATCCACTGAAAAGAATGTTGACTGGGGCAACCTTCCTTCCTTCCTTCCTTCCTTCCTTCCTTCCTTCCTTCCTTCCTTCCTTCCTTCCTTCCTTCCTTCCTTCCTTCCTTCCTTCCTTTTATTTAAAATATTTAACCCCCTTTCTCCTTGAAAGGACCCAAGGCATCATTAAAAGACAATATACAAAGCTAAAAACAGTAAGTGTACAATTATTTAAAAAGAATTAAAGAAGTATCATTTTTAAAATGGTAAATAAAATCAGTACTGAAAACAAACTTAAAAGCAGTGTTTAAACAAATTTAAAAGCACTGTGGCATTCGAGCTGTGATATCTGACATACACGAGTAAATGATTATAGAAAGTGTGCATAAAATTATCCACAGCACATGTTTGATGAAGAGTTTTTTAAAAATCAGAATTAAAATGTTCCCGTTTAAGGGGAGGGGGGCAGCCCCAGAATAGGAAGACAATAGAGTAAATATTGTTTGGCATCTGTTAGATTAATAAAAATGATATGCAAATTATATTAGTTACATGCCAATGAACTATGCAAATTAGGAGGAAGCCTGTTTTATTGTGCATTATTTTTCAGTGTAAGTCTCACAGCTGAACAACTTTTCTGCCTCTGGCTTATACCGGCCATCAGGGACCATTTTAGATTCTACGTGAGGAATGTCAAGTTATTTCTTAGAGGAGGGGGCATTGAGGCATTCCTCAAGGTCATATGGTCTTTGATAAATTTATAGATAAACTAAAGCAAAGCAGTGTTGTTTAAGAAGGGTTTGTTGTAATTCTCCTATCTTTTTTGTACCTCCTCAGAAATCTATCAAGAGAGGTCCACCAGTCTGTTTTCTAAAATCACACCAGGTTTGTCCTTGGCATAGTGAAAACATAGGCCTACTTCACTGTTGATAACAACAGGCACTAATTGTGTAGATCTCGTAAGATGGGCACCGATTGGCACACTGAATAAATAATCATGTGATTGGGAAAATCTACCCCCTTGGCTGTTCTCCTTGAATAGCACTTTTGTTGGCTGCTTTAATAAGAATGGAATTTGCTGTGAAAAGTATCGGTTTGCCTCATTCGTCATCTGACTTGGGTACAACTAGGGAAGTCACATATCACCATAGCCGCCCCCCCCCCCCCAATCTTAATAATTTAGTTATAATACGTTTCTGGGAGTACTGAATGAATCCTTTTCTAAGGGGTATCTATAGGCTGTGGTGATGCTGCATCTTTGATTCAAGTTAATTGTCTATATGCTACATTGGTTGTTTGACTCTTGAATCCCAAAAAGATGAGAATGGGCTGCTGGATCTCTTCTTTCAGTCTGTACATTTTTCTGTTTGATGCAGTTGATGCTTAAGAAATGCCACGTAGACTAAAGGGTTGAAACCTCCTCTTCCACGTTCTGCATTTCCAGTCCTAATCCCTCACCCAAATCATGCACATAGCTACTCTGGAAGAAATATTGAAGAAACGGGAGATGCAGTTGCGAATTTCCCATCTCTCATTTCCAATATTTTGGACCCTTTGTTGTCAGACAGATGATCTTGCTTACTACAGGAAATGGGTGAGGTGACAGAGGATTGGAGGAGGGCTAATGTTGTCCCTGTCTTCAAAAAGGGCAAAAAAGAGGAACCTGGGAACTACAAACCAGTCAGCCTGACATCAATTCCAGGCAAAATTCTGGAACAGGTTATAAAGCGGTCATTGTGCAAGTACCTCGAAAACAATGTAGTAATAACTAGAAGCCAACACGGATTTGTTAAGAATAAATCTGGCCAAACTAATTTGATCTTGTTTTTTGATCAAGTGACCTGCCTGATAAACAGAGGGAATGTTGTAGATGTAGTATATCTTGACTTCAGCAAAGCTTTTGACAAAGTGGACCATGATACCCTGATTAGCAAGCTAACTAGGTGTGGGCTGGATAGATCAAGTGTCAGGTGGATACACAATTGGCTACAAAATCGTACTCACAGGATGATGATTAATGGGTCCTTTTCTAACTGGGAAGAGTTAATAAGTGGGGTACCCAAAGGCTCAGTCCTGGGCTTGGTGGTCTTCAATATTTTTTATTAATGACTTGGATGAGGGAGTGCAGGAGTGCTTGTCAGATTTGCAGATGATACAACATTGGTTGGAATAGCTAATACCCTAGAAGAGAGAAACAAAATTTAAAATGACCTTGATAGGATGGAGCACTGGGCTGAAAACAACTGAACGTAATTCAACAGGGATAAGTGCAAAGTACTGCACCAGAGAAAAAGAAAGCAATTGCACAGTTAGAAGATGGAGGATACCTGGCTCAGCAAAACAACGAGTGAGACAGATCTTGGAATTGTTGTAGATCACAAGCTAAATATGAGCCAACAGTGTAATGTGGCTACAGAAAAGGCTAATGCTATTTTAGGCTGCATTAATAGAAGTACAGTTTCCAAATCCGCAAGGTGCTAATCCCCCTCTATTCAGCACTCTTTAGGCCTCAGCTTGAGTATTGTGTCCAGTTCTGGACACCACACTTCAAGAAGGATGCGAACAAATTGGAACAATTTCAGAGGAGAGCAACAGGGGGATGATCAGGGGGCTAGAACCAAGCCTTATAAGGAAAGGCTGAAAGAATTGGGCATGTTTAGCCTTGAGAAAAGAAGACTGCGGGGGTGATATAATAGCACTTTTCAAATATTTGAAAGGCTGTCATACAGAGGAGGGGCAAGATCTGTTCCCATTCATCTCAGAGTTCAAGACATGCAACAATGGGCTCAAGTTAAAGGAAGCCAGATTTCAGTTGAACATCAGGAAAAATGTTGTAACTGTTAGAACAGTATGACAGTGAAAACAGTTACCTTGGGAGTTGGTGAGTGCGCCAACACTAGAGGTATTCAAGAAAAACTTAGATAATCACCAGACAGATATGCTTTGATTGTATTCCAGCATTGAGCAGGGGGTTGGACTTGATGGCCTTGTAGGCCCCTTCCAACTTCACTTTTCTATGATTCGATCCTTGCTTGTGGACAGAGATACCACAGGAAAAATCCTAAGAGCATATAATTCTGTAGCATATAAAATAGCGGAGACAGGACACCTGATCAAAGTTTTTGGATTATGTTTCTCTGAGGCAGGAGGAAAGAAAGATCACCCTCTTCTCAGCTGCAAACATAGAAGGGTCGTGTGCAACAGGCTTCTCAGCTGTGGCAGGCACTCTCTGGAATATTATCCTCAAACAGGTTAAATGGGCTTCCACAATTTACTTTACTCTGTAGTTGGTCAAAAAGCTTACATATCTGGGCCTGTGGCTGATGGGATAACAATTGTCATATTGCCTTAATTACTATTTTTAATAGTGTATAAATAAAGTTATATTGTATAGTATAACACTATTTATTATGACCTTTGATGTCCTTTAAATCCTGCATATTACCTTGAACACTGTGTCTGTAATACTGAGAAATAAGGGGCATTATAACTTCCTGTTTTAATGCCATTGTTTCCTGTTGTTTTCCGATCCAGGTATGGCCTCACATGTGCAAGTTTTCTCCCCTCATACCCTTCAATCAAGTGCCTTCTGTAGCGTGAAGAAACTGAAAGTGGAACCAAGTTCTAACTGGGATATGACTGGGTACGGCACACACAGCAAAGTCTACAGTCAGAGCAAGAACGTGCAATCCTCTCAAGCAGCTGCTGCCATCAACGCCTCTCTCCAGATCCCCAATCCAAGCATCCCTTACGAGCAGACCATCATCTTCCCAGCCAGCACGGGGCACATTGTAGTGACATCCGCCAACAGCACCTCTGGTGTGGTTGCAGTATCTGGGCAAGCACTGGGTGGACCACACAACCTGATGCGTCGAAGCACTGTGAGCCTTTTGGACACCTACCAAAAATGTGGACTTAAGCGCAAGAGCGAGGAGATTGAGAACACAAGCAGCGTTCAGATTATCGAAGAGCATCCACCAATGATACAGAACAATGCCAGCGGGGCCACAGTAGCCACCACTACTACATCCACTGCCACATCCAAAAACAGTGGTTCCAACAGTGAAGGGGATTACCAACTGGTGCAACATGAGGTGCTGTGTTCCATGACCAACACATACGAAGTTTTAGAATTTCTGGGCCGTGGAACGTTTGGACAAGTGGTCAAATGCTGGAAACGAGGTACCAATGAAATTGTGGCCATCAAGATCCTTAAAAACCATCCTTCTTACGCCCGACAAGGTCAGATTGAAGTCAGCATCCTGGCCCGGTTAAGCACGGAAAGTGCAGATGACTACAACTTTGTTCGAGCCTACGAATGTTTCCAGCACAAGAACCACACTTGCCTGGTCTTTGAGATGTTGGAACAGAACCTCTATGATTTCCTAAAGCAAAACAAATTCAGCCCATTGCCCCTTAAGTACATCAGACCAATTCTGCAGCAGGTGGCCACAGCTCTCATGAAATTAAAGAGTCTGGGCTTGATCCATGCAGATCTCAAGCCAGAAAACATCATGTTGGTGGATCCATCTCGGCAACCATACAGGGTCAAGGTCATAGATTTTGGTTCTGCTAGCCATGTCTCAAAAGCCGTGTGCTCAACGTACCTTCAGTCCAGATACTACAGGTAAGATACCTGAGCCAAACAGAATAACAGAATAAGTAGCACTTCATGTGATACTGTAGAAAGCGTTGAACATCACTGGTTGTCTCAGAACTGGACCAGGCAGATCTGTATTGCCTTTTGGCATTGCCTAATGCTGCTAAAGGTATTATCTTGATAGCTGCAGCACTGCCTTATTGCCATCAGCCATGGTGATGGCGTAACACAGCAGAGCATTGGACCACAGATCTTGTTCCTAGCACATTGCTGATGTGATGCAAAGATTTAAAGGCTCTTGTTGCTCATCTGCTTGTTTTGAGACCTTTGCTACCTTATGCGAAGACGTTCTTTGCGGCGTGCAGATTTGTAGGATTGTGCTACGATAAATTTGTTCAGCATTGAGGTGTTCTTTAAGGTGTTCTGTTGTTTTTGCCATAACAGACCTACCATTGTTATGCTTCTGGAAGTAATCAGTGATGGGATTTTTCCATGATGTGGTTCTTGATGCTGGTGAATTTGATCAAAACATGCCATAGAAGTTCTTGCTGTGGCTCACGTGTTCAATGCAACAGATGTTTTGCCCATAGAAATGCAGGTAATGGCACCACTTTATGAAACACTCTTCTCCAGGATGACTAGGTGCCTACCAGTACAATTTGTCTAGTGTTTTGCTCTTGGCTGTCTGTTAAATGCAGATTCCAGTCACTAGAGGGGGAACCTAATCGGGGCTGGATAAGAGTTACCGTAATTTCCAGAATGTGGAAGCTTGACTGTGTAGCATTGCAGCAGCTCAATTCCTTTTTGGTCTGAAAAGGAGAAAAAGAATAGCCGTCCTTTCTTTCCTTGGACAAGGTTTATTACACGAAATGTTCAGCCAAGGACAGGCCCGCCTGTTCAAACTGGGGTGTACAGACACTGCCTCAGGATCTACTTGTAGCACTCCAGCCAATATGTTGACTCCATATCTCAAAGCAGTGCATACTTAAAAGGAAAGTGGTTCCTGTGTGTTCTAACAGGAATTTTTTTCCTCTATTCATAGTTGGCAAATTAACCTGCTGTTGATTTGTACAGTAATTGGTCAGCTGAGAGAGAGCGAGAGCCTGGCATTATTTGCATGTAAGATGTCTCACACTTGTATCCCTGAATAGATTTGTGTGCCTGGAGGGACAATGTAGTGAAATCCGTTGGAACTGATTTGAAGAAATATGCATTTGCCTTAAGATGTGATCTGATCCTTAGAACTACTGGATAGCTCCCTGGTTTAGGTACAGTTGTGCCCCGCTTTACGATTACCCCATATAAAGACGAATCCGCTTGACGGTGAGGTTTTTGTGATCGCTTTTGCAATCACAAAACTGGTTTGAATGGGGTTTTTTCACTTTGTGATGATCGGTTCCCTGCTTCGGGAGCTGATTGTCGGGTTTCAAAATGACCGCCAGGTGTACAAAATGCTCTCCGCTATGCTTAGGGACGGATTCCTCACTACACAGGCACCGAAAATGGCCACCCCTATGGAGGATCTTCACTGGACGGTGAGTTTTCAGCCCATTGGAACGTATTGAATGGGTTTCAATGCATTTCAATGGTCTTTTTTTCGCTTTACGACGTTTTCGCTCTACAGTGATTTCGCTGGAACGAATTAACATCATAAAGCGAGGCACCACTGTATCTGGCTGAGAAGCCAGGGATTTGGGCATTCAGTTCCCCACTATGCCTCATTGACAGGAACTGGACTTGATGATCCATAGGGCCTCTTCCAGATCTGCAGTTCTAAGATGATGATGATTTGTGACACACCCACACTCACACCCACCAAGTCTTTGTGAGTCCAAAAGTTTAACAATAGCAAAAAAAGATGTGGCCCCCATTTTGCTCCCAAATTAGGCTGCACTAGCAAACAGCAGTGGGGGGGGGGGGGAGAGGATACGTTTTATTATTTTTCTGTGTGACCTCAGTTCTAGGATTGAAAAAATGCTCAGGCGGAGTGAATGCTTAGATTTATCACAATCCTTAAATCAAAGCATATAAAGGTTCCTGAGCCACTATTTTGCATCGGATTCTGATGGATATAAATTAAGATTAACGTTCTAGTGAAGAAGAAGAAAGAACCCCAATGGGCATCTAGAAAGCCAGGGGTCTGTGCTCCCCTGCTTAAGAGCCAACATTTTGTTGCTGTTAAGATAGGAAAGCTTTTAGGGTTGCAATTAGCTTGCTGGAGTGGGAATTCATGATAATTGATGCATTACCTGTGATACTGTCAAACCAACCCAAATCCCCACATGAGCCTAGAAGAGGCATTTATAGGAGATAGAGAGGAGACGTGTTTGTTTTTCTGAGAGAAAAGGAATGTTTTTGTCAGAGTGTCTGGGAAGCTGCCTGTTGATCCTTGTGTCTTGCATTTTAAAGTGTTGTTTGAAAGCTGCCAGTTTGCACATCAGCATGAACTAATTTCTCCCCTGTAATTCATTCTGAATTGATGTGGGACCGGGTGGTGTTGGTGGTGGTGGGGCGGGAGAGGCAAAAGCTGCTCACTAAAAATAGTGAGCTAGGATGAGTTAACTGCCTAGGGGGTTGCTGATGAAGTCATGAGGAAAATGCATATTACTGCCTCTGCATTTTCTTATGCCAGTGGGGGGTGAAGGTAAGGGAATGAAGGTGGAACAAAGGTCTGTCCTTTACCAGAGAAATAGACACCTTTCTGTTAGAAGAGAAGCAACACAACTTTAGAAGAGTTAACCATTTTTTTTCCTTTTTATACTGCTTTTGTTGCTAGGTCATTAAGAATATCACTAGGATGATGTTAAGAAACCAAATTGAAAGTGAATATAATTTAAAAACACTCCTGTTAGACCAAATAATAGTAATTAAAACAACAACAACATATGTTCAGGGAAGTAGCAGTAAATTTTGGCATGCATAGCCATACCATGAGGGATCCAAACAATGTTCATTAAAAGAACTGGGCATGCTTAGCCTTGAGAAAAGAAGACTAAGGAAAGGTAGGATAGCACTTTTCAAATACTTGAAACATAGTCATACAGAAGAGGAGCAGGATCTGTCATTCTAGAGTGCATGACACATAATAATGGACTGAAGTTACAGGAAGCCAGATTTCAGTTGAATATCAAGAAAATCTTAACTTTTAGAGCAGTACGACAGTGGAACCAGTTGCCTCAGGAGATGGTGAGCACCCCATCACTGGAAGCATTCAAGAGAAAATTAGACCTTCTGTCAGAGATACTTTGATTTGGATTCCTGCATGGAGCAGGAGGTTGGACTCAGAGGCCTTATAGGCTGCTTCCAATTCTATTATTCATTATTACTGGGTCTTTTGTAAAGCTAATAGGTCCTAATTGCTTGTTCAGGACAAAGCCAGTCTACAATATTTTGCATTATAATTGAGTTAACTCACACATTTATTGTCACTGGAGAAAGCAATCTGGGAGTATTACACTAAACTCAGAAAGAAAATGAAGGAGATGGCAGAGAGTATCATCCATGCTAACGAAAAAGTCCTGGCCCTTTTACATTGCAAGCTATGGTTCCAGTATTCCACTAGAGGCTACGTCCCTGTTCTGCTCAGTTTGGAGAAAATGTTATGGGTTGTAGGCCACAGGAGCTGTCATCTTCTTCATCTCTGCAACCTCTAAGTTAGGCGATAAAGGTCAGTAACACCTGCAAATTGCTGTTTTTTTGGTGAGGAATAGTCACTAAATAGTATCCTTCACAGATGGAAGCCTCCCCATCCCTGAAAGCTATACCCTCCAAGTGAGAGGCCACTTAGCATTAAACAAGCCTTAGAATGGTTGGATTTTATTGTAGTGTTTTAATTAACAGGTAGTCCACTGTGGCATGGTTGCTTGGTACTAGCACATTCTGGGCTCAGAGATGGTGTAATTAAAAAGGGAGGCAAGAGGCAGGGGGTGATCAGCTCGTGCTCTGGAAATATGCGTCATCTCCTCTCTCCGTCGTTTGGCACTCCATGGGGAAAGAGTCTTGACACAGATGTCCTTGTGCTCAGCGGTAGGTAGGATGATCTGAAATTTTGCTCTCTCAAGTTACTGTATTTGAATGTAACCACCTTAGTCTGTGTAGAACTGTGTCAGAACTTAGAATATGAAGGCTTTTCTTTAAAATTAGCCCTTCACAAGGATTCCTAGAATGTCTCAGACTCTGTGCTAGGTGGCCTGTGAGGAAAGTTATTCTAAACTGGAAGTGAGCTACAGTTGTTATTTTATTTTATTGTTTACACAATATTGACTAGCGACATGTAACAAACAGGGAGCTGAGTGGACGGGCTTCATGCTTCGCTGCAGAAGGCTGGGGTTTTAAAAAAAAACTATGAGAAATAAATTGAATGAGAACATGCAATTAGTAATTGTTAAACCAAGTTTATAGGTGGCAGGTGCATATGAGGGGAGAGGCCATCAACCAACAGTGAGCATGAACTCAGAAATGGCCTCTTCAGTTGTCAGTATCTTAGGTAACAGGAGTGGGGATGGTTTGTTATAGAGCAGTGGTGCCCAACTTTGAGTTCCCATATATTCTTGGACTATATCTCCTAGAAATCCTGTCTTGCACAGAAGGCTTCTGGGAATTTTAGTCCAAGAACATCTGGGACTCAAGGTTGGGAACCATTGGTATAGACCCAGGCTGAGTGAGAAAAGGAAATCAGGATTCAGTGTATATTGGCATAGCACAGCACAAGGTCCCATCGTAAACCGCAGACTCCTACAGCCTTTCCAAGGTCAAGGGTAACCAACACCTGGTCTGGATGGGTGGAGTTGCTCTGAACCTTAAGCATGCTTCATAGCTCAGGGGCTGTTCCCAGCTCACAGACATGGGTTGTGTGGAACCATGGACTTTCACATGAACAACTGTGGAAATGGCTGGTGCATATTTGAAATGTGGATGTATTGCAGAAGGCTGTGAATTTCTGGAACAGACAGGGTGACCAACAAAGAAATACTAAAGCAAAAGAATAAAAACCAAGAAATTGTAGAGAACTAGGCTACATTGGTCTTATAATGAGAAACAAGAAGTTACAGCTGGTTATTCAAGGTAAAGTAAACAGGAAACGTTGTATAAGAGGGAGAACTCATTGGCTGCAGAACTGGGATGTAACACAGCATCGTTGTTTAAAGCTGCCCTATCCGAAGTCAAAATGGGCCTGCTATGGAAGTTGATGGGAAAAGGTATGATTCCAGTTTCTTTGATAGCTTCTGCTGGTCAGAATAGATAATATTCGGATGGATGGATAAAGGTCATGACCCGGGTAGGGCATAAGGCAATTTCCTGTGCTCCTTATGACTTTCTGGCGTTTTTGTTTGTTTAAGCAGTTTCTTTTGGAATAAGTCGGTCTGCTTCCTGATTTGGTGATTGAACTTATGAATAGGAATTCAAGGTCATACACAGTTCTTCCACAAAAAAGCATTTTCATAATCCCTTTTTACCATGCTCTTATTACAACCAGATGGATGCTCTGGTATAGTGCAAGAGTTCTTGGTTGCAGGGTGGAAGTACGCCTTCTCTCTGGCTTTTAAGGACAGAAAGAGTCCCTGCCTGAGTTTGCTTGCATATCTTGGTCCAGCGGCTGGACCAAGAAGGTACCTCATTGTTCTCACTCCATGGGGACTGATAGAACCAACATTTCTAGAACAAGAATATTCTGTTCATAAGGTAGCAACATAGATAGAGGGAAGCAGGCTGTCCATTTTCTATTGCTATAATTTGGAGAATTTGGACTTGGGTTTTTTTGGGGATTTTGTCTGTGTGTGTGTGTGTGTGTGTGTGTGTGTGTGTGTGTGTGTGTGTGTGTGTGTGTGTGTGTGTGTGTGTGTGTGTGTGTGTGTTTTATGTTGTTGTTGTTTGTTTGTTTTTTACTGCTGCACTTTCAGGTTCTGACCATGTGGTTAATGACCAGTTATTCTATGAGCAACCGGTAGGGTGTCTGTGTTCTGCTTTAGAGATAACATCCTTGTGCAGGAGTCAACCTCTCCTTCCATTGTTAAAAGTGTTGTGGGATGTTTTTTAAGGACAAATCTCTACTGCAGATGCATACACTGGCTTGTATGGAGGAGCTTGGCTTTTCAGGACAGAGCTATTTGTAAAAGAGCTGAGCTGGAATATGAATGGATGAGTCTGAACAAGGTCAAGGAAATGATTTGAAAAAGAATTTAATTAAGGGCATTAGAAAAAAAAAGGAGGGTGTGAGGTTTTAGGGATTGTTCTTCTGACCATGACTTAAGCACCTGGGTATTTCCTGCTCTCATTGTGTCTGTAAATCATCTAAATGTGATGCAGATGGACTGGTTGAGGCTCAGTGGCGTCCCAGCTGGCAAGAAGAGGACAGATAAAAGTGTTCCACCCTACAGACTTTGGGATTGTATAGGCACCAACATTCATTTCAGTGGCAGCTGCTCAAGATGCCTGTGCATAAAAAAACCCCTTGAAATGAAAGGAGGATGCACGGAAGCAGAACTCAGGGACATGGGGTGCCATTCTGTGGTCCACTGGCAGATCCATCCAGTCGGTCTTTCATCTGAAGCTCAGGAGCAGAGGGTGCCAGAGTTTGGAAAAATTTACTTTCTGGAACTCCAATTTCAGGATCCCAGAGCAAACAAGATTTTGCAAAAGAGACTTCTCAAAGGTCTGGTTCTAAGCATGCCTAAATGGGTGACCCCCCAAAGTGACCTTGGACAGTGGTTGAACTGCACTGGGCTTTACTCTTAGAGCTCAGGTTCAAAATGTCACTTTTGAAAAGTTTCTGAGTTAATGAGTATCATCCTCATTATCGTTTCAGTTCCACATAGGGATGATATTGCTTAGTGAGTCAGCTCAGCAGTGGTGGTTAGTGGGTTGGAGGAATCCAGAGTATATCCACCTATCAAAATCCTAATATCTGCTCAGCTCCAGTAATCACAGCTCTGCAAACGAAGGGGGTGAGAATTGTGCAGTGTAGGACCTGGATCTGCCTTCATTGCCCACCCATCAGCCACAGGCATCTAACAAAACCTAAAAATGTCCTTCTTGTCCAGGACAGGGATATTTAAGTTGTTTGAACAGGGGTTGTTAGGGCTGAGGTGATGCTAGGTTTTGCAAGATCAGAACTCTCAATCTGCCTGTTTTAACCTGCAAGCAGTCGTGTCTGCACTAATGGGATGGTATATAAATCAAGTGAATAAATAACTGAAATAAATTAAACTGTAGGCAGATGAGGAGAATCCAGTGGTTTCTTAAAACTGATAGAACGAAGGAGTCTTTCCTTACTGCATTTGTACCCCACCATCCTATCTGCGTGAATTCTCAAAGCACTGATAAATAAATGTATCAACCCCACCCCAAAAACACGTTTAGTCACCATTACAAATAAATCTGCACCGTTTAGAAAGAGAAGGAGAGAAAGACAAACAGACCCTGGGAAGAAGATCAAAGAGATAGTTTCCTCCGAGGCCAAAGCATACTGAAATAACAGTATTTTGATCTGACAACAGAAGTCAGGAAAGGAGGGAGGGAAGTGCCAAGATCTTTCGGGGCAAAAAGACTCAAATTCTGTGAGTATCACGACTGAAAAGTCCTTGCCTATGCACGCCAGTTAACTGGAGCAGAGCATCCAGTGAAGCTCCAGTTGTGTAGTTTGGGCCATATGGAAAGCGTTATGTTAAAATTTGGATTAGATTGAGGGTCAAGCTACACATTATATTAAATGTACAAAATGCAGCTGCCGTTTTGTAAGACTGACAGTGAGAGCAAGATTCCTCTCACGGGAGTGCCGTCCCTCCCACCCTCTGCCGACACGGAAGTGCAAACGCCACCTATTCCCCCTCTCAGAAAGATAAGACCACCCGGAACAGACCTGGGGATCATAAAAGAGAAGTTAAAAGGAATGACTGTTAGTGAAAGTGGGAATGTTTTGGCGGGAATGGAACGACAGCCCGAGGTAGAGGCAGAATTTGTGAACAATTTAAATATCCCATCTACCAAGATTTTTTTAAAAAAATTATAAGTAAATGTTTATCTGCATATAACTTTAAAAAGGAGGAAAGTTCATTGGTGACAGTAGACTTTACCAAAAAATTTTTAGCTCCTCTGTGGAAGGAGACATTTAAATTGAATTTAAAAACCAGGAGAGGTTTAAATCTTTGCTTATTCCAACCCACACTTTCTTTTGATTTTTTAAAAAAAGATATTTAGTGACATGCTTTGTGCTCAACACAACTTGAAGATTTGTCCTCAAAAGTCACATCTAAATCAGATATATCGCCCATAGGTAAACAAAGAGTGTAAATTAACAGTTCGGATCAAGGGTCTCCTTTAAAAAAAGGAGCTTTGATGGGAGAAGCGTGGAAATCCAGGAAACAGTGTAAGGGAAGAAATGCCTTTCTCTGAGCCACTGGATAAAATTTGACTTCCCAGCTCAGAAGAACTATTTCTAAATTCCTAGACATAGCTTCCATCTCTAATCCAGTATCTGCCATTTTCTTTGTCTGCCAATTCTGAATGTGATTGGGTACAGAGGACAGGAAACTACCTGTTGAGGGTTTTGGAGGTATCATTCTGAAAAGCTGCCTGCTGTTTAGTGCAAAACCATTGTATGGTTAAAATTTAGATCATGAGATATTTAGGAACTTCGTTTTCATTTGAAAAATGGAACCCTGTCTAAAACAAAACTCAGTAAAGTTCAAAGTCCCACTTTGGTCTTTGCAAAATTATTTTTGTTTTCATACCTTTTCCCCACCAAAGGGTTTCTTTTTATGATGTGTCAGAACAATAGTACACGAAGAACTGTTTTCAACAAAGTAGCTCTGTTTATCTGTTTCGGTATGTAGAGCAAATCAGAAGGGGTGTGGCACCTTAACAAATTTAGTTCAGTATGAGCGCTCATGAGTTGCATGTCTGGAAATGAATATCAGGAGGACTGTAATCCCCCAAAAAGCTTGCACTGAAATAAATCTGTTAGTCTTTAAGGTGCCAAAACATATGAGGTATGGGGGTGTGGAGGAGGAATCAGTGAAAGTTCCTTCTGCTTCCCCATGGCTTCCTCCTGGTCTTACTTAGCCCATGAGCAGACTTCCATTGAGAATGTGGCTGTCATCAGTGGAAGAAAGATCCAAAGATCAATCCGTTGATGTGACCAAAAATCCAAAGGGGAATCCAAATTGCAGATGAACTGAATAAGGATGGTGGAAGCTCATAAAGCCATCTACACAAACAATCTATTGCGCATCTCCTGGTTGCTGTCCATGTGAGCCTTGTGTTCCAGCGGAAGATACATAATCCTTGTCAAAGTCCTCAAAAGTCCTAGAGAAATTGACAAGTGAGGCCCATCAATCTCCGTGCGGGGAGGATTTGGTACTGCTGAAGACGCAAAGGTGTGAATGGCATATAAATAAATGATAGGTAAATATTTTCTGATGTGTGGAAATCATCAATACCCCTGATGATCAGGGTGATGGAGCAGAAATGGTTTGAGCATTTTAAAATCCCACTGGTTCAATGTGGTTTTGTATCTTGGCTTCTGAAGAATGAATGCTGAAAATGTTCTCCAGCCATTTTCCTGGCTGACTGCCACTGTGCGACTAAAATCACTCAACCAAGAGGAAAATGAAGTGTTTCACTTGGAGTTTCACTGTGGAATTAAAAGAGACAAATGAAATTGAAAAAGAAAACAGATATTGCCCCACGTTATATAGAACGTATGAGTAAAACACCTGCAAGTTTGTTTCAGCAGGGAATATGTGGGTTGCTTGGGCTTCTGTGTTTATTTGTTTTTAATTCTGTGAAGTTCTTTCTCCCAGTTATTAAAACGCAGACATTCATTATTTCTAGCAGTACTGGATGTGAAACTCTCAGTCATGTATACTATTCAGAAGACCGTTGATGTGAAACTCTCAGTCATGTATACTATTCAGAAGACCGTTACTACCTGGTACAGTGTTTTCTGAATACCTGTTTAGTAATCTCCATTAGGAATCATAGGCAGTGGGGTGGAGTAGACCACGTGCAGAAAGTGCAGCAAAAATTGACAGACACTAGCAGGTTTTATTCCCATGAAAATAATTTTTCCCATCCTCAGTTGTATTATAAATGTGATAATATCATCATAATTATGAAAGAATTTTTAGTACTGTACTGTATTTTTAGAGTATCAACATTTACGGCAGTTTACAAAGTACAGTAATACAAAAGAAATCAATGGGACTTAAGTAAGTTGTGTCTAAAAACCATTATTTCCAAAGGGTCTGATCAAAGGAGGATCAGTGTTGAATTTAGCCTGTTGTTTCAAAGACTTTGACTAAGTAACTGCACTGTCAGTTTGCCGGCTGCAAGACTTGGGCCCTCCAGAAATTAATGGACTACTATTTACACTAAGTACTACTATTGATTTGGTACGATTGGCTTCACCTAGTGGATAGACTAAGCTGCTCAGTTTGGTGTAGTGGTTAGAGTGATGGACTTAGGACTCTGGAGAGTAGGGTTCAACTCGCCACTCAGCCATCGAAACTCACTGGCGGAATAGAATTACTCTTTCAATGTCTCACTTACCTTGAAAGCCTTATTAGTGTCAAGATAAGTCGGTTCCAGCTTGATGGCACATAACTGACTGAGTGAGGAGACTAAATATTATTCCCATTTATCTGGTAGGGGCTTTGCCACATTTCTCTGTAACCTCGTTTCTCATCCACATAGGAAGGAACCTTGAGTTTCAAAAGAAAGTGATGGGGGAGGGAGAATGCTGAATGCCTGCCAGCCCTTTTGTGTGTTCATTTGGGAGACATAATCCAGCCAGAGAACACCAGGGGTAGAGCTAGAACTCAGCACTCCTCACTTGTGTTTGCTGCCTGCATTTTGGAACTTACTTTTAAGAAAGAGATCTGGCACAGAGATCTGACATTTGAACCTTTCATACGCTTTTCTCGTGTGTTATACATAATTATTGCTGTATATCCTTAGTATAGGTCAAAAGCTTAAATTCCTCTTAGAAGAATTTAAGCTACAAGCATATGCTGATGATTTAGCAATTATACTAGAAAGCCCTCTGGATAGCTTGAAAGAACTGGTGAGAACTATAGAAGAATTCGGAGCTGTGGCAGGTCTGAAAATAAATTATCAAAAAACAAAATTTATGACTAAGAACATAAAGAAAGAAGATGTGGACAAATTGGTAGAGAAAACTAATTTTGAGGAAGGGCTGAAAGCAAAATATTTAGGAGTCAATATTACAAAAAAAAACCACAAGCAATCTGATGAAAGAAAATTATCTTACAATACAGAAGAAAATTCAGAAATATATGGAAGAATGGAATAAGCTACAAATCTCCATGATGGGAAGAAATTCCATAGTAAAAATGGTGATATTACCAAAACTGTTATTTCTATTCCAAAACTTACCAATTTTATTAAATTATAAATATTTTAAGGACCTAGACAGCCTGACCTCAAAATTTATTTGGAAGGCCAAGAAGCCAAGAATATTGCAAGACTTAAAACAAAGAGGGGGTTCAGGATTACCAAATTGGCTGTTATATTACAAGTCATGTGCCATGGTCTGGATAAAAGAATGGATAACATTAGAAAATCAAAGATTACTGAGACTGGAGGGTCATGATCTAAAAATGGGTTGGCACGCATATGTATGGTATGGTAGATAGAAAGAACAATCACACTTTACAGAACATGTTCTGAGGAAGGTGCTAGGTTTAGTATGGCACAAATTTCAAACAAAAACTTACAAGAAAATTCCAGTATGGGTTGCTCCAATAGAAGCATTCTCTTTGAAAGCACTGAATCAGAAGGGAGTTATTCACATATAAAGATTTATTAATTAAAAATTTGAATATAAAAGATAAACAAGATGTAGAGAAATTGGGACTAGTTATGGATTGGTGGTCAATGCTGAAATTAGAATTGAGATACAGTATAAAGAGGATATGGCAAGAGAAATTGTTCAACAAAAATTAAATTTTAAATTTTAAACCTGAAATGCTATTATTGAATATAATGCCAGAAATTATTGATAAGAAAATAAAATATAGTATACTGTATATATTTCCAGCAGCTATCAGCAGTCCCCAACCCTTTTAGCCCTGTGGACTGGCTGGGGAAGTTGGGGCAGCTCCCTGCGCTCGTGCGCATACGTGAAGGCACATGTGCGCACTTGTGTGCATGTGTGAAGGGTGGTGCAGCACTCATGCGGGTGTGCCTTTGTGTGCATGTGCAAAGGGCAATGCAGCGCTCATGTGCACTTATGCTTGTGCACATGCTTGAAGGGCGGCACAGTGCTTGTGCAGGCGCTCATGCACTCGCATGCAGGTGCAAACAGGCTGTGTAGAGGGGAGTGCGTGCATGGATTGGGGAGAGGTCTCTCTCTGTGGCCTGGTCGGGCTCAGGCCACGGACTGGCACCGGGCCGTGGACCGGGGTTTGGGGGAACTCTGAGCTAGATTACTCTGGGCCAAAACATGGAAGAATGAAGAAACACCAACAAAGGAAGAAATTTTAAAGAAGCTACTGGACATTGCAGAACTAGACACGCTTTCACAGGTACTACGAGAACAACCAAGAGATTTGGTAAAGCATAGTTGGAAGCTGCTATTTATTTATTTTATTTATTTATTTAATTTATACCCCGCCTATCTGGTCAGTTAAGACCACTCTAGGTGGCTTACAGCAAAAAACACACAGAAATATATATATAAAAACAGTTTCTACATAGTATTGATACATAGCATTACATACAAGTCTCTGTATACATCTTTAGACATACTGCAAAAAAGGTGGGTAGCAATAAATGAGCACATTATCTTACATGTTATTAATTATTCTCAAAGGAGAAACTGTCCCATGTCTCCCACCATCCTGAATTTTTGTGCCCCCTGTCCCATGTCTTTAAACTGAACTCATCTCATTTTTTTCCTCCCCTACAATGTCGTACTATACATTTTGCACCACTGACTATGGGCACATGGCATTTCCCTCTCTGTGCAAACTTCTAACATAGCAGAGTAATATACAATGCAGCAATGTTATACCATGCATTGTCATCTAGTCATCACAGGGGAGAGGAAAAAACATGTGGGCCTCCTGTGTATCTCATATGTACCATGCAAATTGCAGATTAAAGATTTTCATGTATTTAGCTAAGACATCGAAATAACTGGTTTTAGGAATGGGAATCCATTCAGACTTAATGTCCGGGAATGACAATTTTTACAGTAAAATCACATGGTATAGATACTGTCATTTTAAACAGAGATTACAGAGAATTTACTGCCTGACACACTATATATTTGGGCCCAGAAAAAGACAGGAGCTTAGGGGGAAATTGAGTATATAGCTAAGTCAGTGCCCATCGGAATCCTCTTGAGAACATTTGAGGTCCAGACGGTGATGAAATCTTCTGATCCATAGGGGTAGGAAGGAGGGTTTAGGTTAGTAGTTTTTTTTCCTGGTTGTTTGTTTTTATATTTTATCTTTTTCTTCTGTTGAATCTATGTTAGATGGTTAATTTTTTAAAGGTATAGGTCAAAAGCCAGCAATTTTTAAAAAATAGTGTTATAATAATGGTATTGCTTTTGTATTGTGTAGCAACCACATGGCTTTGTTTATTTGTTTGTTTACAATCCCCATGGTCCATCACCATCAGCTAGGCTGGCTGGCAGTGATGGAGACTGGAATCCAAACCACACACCTAGCATGCTGTGGCTTCCCTGGCCTGATATGTTGTGTTGAATTGGGCATAACAGATGCCATTTTTATGATCACAGGAAAGCATAATAGAAATTCGTATGTTTAGAAAAGGAATTGCTGGTTGGTGAATTTTGGCTCATTAAATTTCTCAGAACAGATTTCTATAAGCATTTATTTCATTAGATTACTTAACTCTTTCTGCACCTACACCTCACTTTTTTGAACAGCTTCATATGAAAAGTGTTTTTTCAGACCAACTGTCCTTCCCACCGTCACAGGTGAATTTGCTAAAAAGAGTAAGAACATGTTGGCACTCACTATCCACATGGTACAGCTATTCCATTTCCTTTTCCTTTCAAAATTTTCTCTTCACAACCCTTTCTACCCAACATTCTTTCTCTTCTTGAGCTCTGGTGAATCTATTATCCTTCCCTCTCTCAATGTTGATTTTACCCTCGGCTTCGATTTTTATTATGTAGTAATTAAATGTGATCCTGTAAGTGGACTAGATTCGAGAGTAATATTGAATGTATGTTATGCCATGGTTTTTGAATTGCTGATTTTGTTTTTATTGGAATCTGTTGACATCTTCTGTAACTAAATTTATATGCAGTGCAGTCTTGTAATATTTATTAAAAGTACTGTATATTGAGCTGCTTTGGACACAGTTCACTATAGATTCAGTGTCACTTGCTCTCCCTCCATAGTCTTCTTCTGCAGCTGTAACGTTTGAATCTGGGGTGCATATGTACAGTTGAATATACATAGGCCTATGTATATCATTCCCCTAACTATCACAAGGCTGATTGTTAGGGGAGTGACATACTTTATGTATTACCAAAGAAAAGGAAAAATGATTTAAAAAAAAAGAGATACTGTTCTGCATAACATTTGAATATATGTACATTTAGAAATAATTACTATTCTCTAAATAGAAATCCAAATGCAGTAGTGGGGATGACTTTAATTGGGTGACCTATGTATATAACCTGGTCTACTGTGAGGATGCTAATTGCCAAGAAACAACTTCCAGGCCCCTTGCTCTCCATTCTGCTGGTTCTTCATGTTTAAATCAAATGTGGACTGGATTCTCCCTCAAAAGAACATGCCTTCAAACAGAAGGCTGACCCTGTAAAGAAGGGCAAACAGTCACTCTGCTGATTCCCCAGGTAACATCCAGTCCCTACTCTTGCTGAACTTTATGAGAGCAATTGCTCTGAATGTACTTCTTCATTTCAGCTCTGCAGGATTAACACAGCAGAGAAGAGATGGCAAATCACGGGCTTCCAGGTGTTGTTGGAGTTCGGATTTCTATTTGGGGTTAGAGAGCAGTATCATGCCTCTCCGGCCTGCTGCGTTGGAGGATACATACAGTGGTACAGAAGCTCAGCTTCTGGTGCTCAATCTGTAATGGCTGGTTCGTATGTGCTAGTTATCATTTGATGTAACAAGCGGTGTTGAACATAGATGTTTGAACATGCCTCAGACTGATGGTTTCTGAAAATACAGAAATGGCTATTATTTTGTCACTTGTTTTCCTCTGAAGCAGTAAGACATTAGCTTTGTGGTATGTGTGCCTTACTCAAAATATGCACTCCTGTCATCTTTTACATCCTATTTACTTATTTATTTATTTTTTCTCTCTCTCTCTCTCACTCACACACACACATACACACACCCATCTGATAGCCAAGGCCATTCTGGATGGTTAATAACAAAAAACAACAGAGTAACAAAATAGCAAATAGCGACATTAATACATAGGGATGAAAATCAAAAATCATAAAGTGAAGTGAGGATAAAATTGTAATACAATAAATACAGTTAAAAGCATAGAAGAAAATAAAAACATGGAGCATGCATTATGATAGAAGTTATATTATTGGACACTATTGTATCAGAGTGTAGTTTATTCAGGGAAGGCTTGTCTAAATAGCCAGGTTTTTAGTAGCTTTTTGAATGTGCCGGGTGAAGGAGCCAGGCGGATTTCAGGCAGAAGAGAGTTCCATAATTGAGGTGCCACCGCCGAGAAGGCCCGATTTCTAGTGGTTGCTTTCCAGGCCTCTCTCGGGGTCAGAACTCTCAGTCTGCGACAATCTTGTAGGACGGGCATATCTAACTGGAAGGAGCCACTTGGCCAGATATCAAGGTCCCAAACCATTTAGGGCCTTACAGGTTAGTACCATCACCTTGAAACTGGTACAGAAGCGAACAGGTAGCCAATATGCATAACATACCCCCCTGAACCTAGGAATGCATGGAGGGAAGTTCTCAGAGTGGATCTGTGTCTACTGAATAGCCTGCCCTTGCAATCCACAGATGTCTGAAACTTCATTTTGTAATTTCTTCTTAATTTCCCACATTCTTGATGGAATCAGCTGGGGATTGATGGGATCAGCCAAGACTCTGCCCATAACATGTGTTTTTTCAGGGTGCACTTTTAATGCCGTTCCCGGGTTAGCAGCTTAGCTGCCAAACAAGTTACTCAGGAAGTTACCCTGAGGGCGTACCTCAGCATCACTTTTCAAAATCAGCTGTCCAAATAAAGTTACATATGGTTGAAAAGTGAAGTCACTGAAGAGTAATAATATTCAATGTTTATAGCATTTGTCAGGCAGCTGGCTCCACAATAGCAGAAAGAAGGTCCCTGTTCAACTGTGCGTTGAGGTTGTGTAGTTTGCAGAAATAAAGTATGACAAAACAGAAGGGGCCTGCGTTGCAACTGTTGGAGCATCGTCTTTTGCTTCCTTGTTATTATGTGTCTCTCTCGTTCGGTGTCAAATTGCATCAAATTAGAGTAATCAAATAGTCAGATGTATTGAAGATCTATTTATTTCTGCATCTCTGATCTGTATGGCTAAGACGGTGAGATAATCATTTCTGGGAGATAAAAGTCACTGCGTCTAGCATTATAATCGTGTTGGTATTCAAATTAGAAGGGAAAGGATGTGGTGTTTCTTAGCAATCCATAAGCCCAAGCACCTGACTCCCTCCAAATTAGGCCAGATCATGTCCCTTCCCCATAGTTAAAAGGTTCCCCTTGACATTTAGTCCACTCGTGTCCGACTTTAGGGCGCAGTGCTCATCCCCGTTTCCAAGCCGTAGAGCCAGTGTTTGTCCGAAGACAGTTTCCGTAGTAGTGACCAGCGCTACTAGACATGGAACACCGTTACCTTCCCACTGTGGTGGTACCTATTTATCTACTCGCATTTACATCCTTTCGAACTGCTAGGTTGGCAGGAGCTGGGACAAGCGACGGGAGTTCACTCCGTCACGTGGATTTGATCTTACAACTGCTGGTCTTTGATCTTGCAGCACAGAGGCTTCTGTGGTTTAACCCGCAGCGCCACCACGTCCCTTCCCCATAGTGGCAGCTAAAGTGGGCGTCACAAAAAGTGTAGAGCTGAACTTCCTCTGGTATCACTGTAACCAGGAGCACTGAAGGGATAGTGAGGGTGGATGTGTATCTGCCTCTATAATAGAGTTCTGATTAACAAATAATGATGGATAGTTCTTCCCTCCTTCCTTTTCTGCCTTTATTCTTGCACAGTGGTGCCTCGCTTAACGATGATAATCCGTTCCAGGAAAATCGCTGTTAAGCGAAAACATTGTAAAGTGAAATAAAAAAACCCAATTGAAACACATTGAAACCTGTTCAATGCGTTCCAGTGGGGTAAAAACTCACCGTCCAGTGAAGATCCTCCATATGGCGGCCATTTTCGAGGAATCCATCCCTAAACACAGCGGGGAGCCATTTTAATTACCCGGTGGCCATTTTGAAACTGCCCATCAGCTGTTAGAAAAACATTGTTTTGCGAAGAATCGGTTCCCAAAGCAGGGAACCAATCATCGCAAAGTGAAATTCCCCCATTTAGACCATCACAATCGCGATCGCAAAAAGATCATTGTAAAGCAGATTTATCGTAATGCGGGGTGATCGTAAAGCGAGGCACCACTGTATTTATATCCTATGCCTTCTGACAAAATGTTCCCAAGAAGGCCAATAATAAACAAACAAGCAAGCAAACAAAAATAATTAAATAAATAAAGGAACCCCATATTGGGTTAAGGACATCACTTTAATATGTAAAATTTAATACATAAAAGCCAAAGCATTTTTTCAAACACATTAGTTGCATCAATCAGTTTTCCTTTCTTTGAGACAATCTAGAAAATACAAGATTCCACCCTTTTCTTCATCATGTGCTCTCTTTCAGATCTTTAATCTAACATAAGTGATTTAGGGAAATCATTCTGAGTCTCAGAGTGTCTCTTTCTTGTTCTCTGTCTCTGCAAGCAAAACAATATTTTTAGGAATTTTTGCAGCTTTAAGAACAATGCACAGCCTGCAAGATTTGATGTGTTGGGAGAAATAAGAAATATCATACATCATTCCTGTATTATTGTATTTTGTTGTTTTGATTTCATTTTGCTATTTTTGTACAAGGTCTGTAAAGCTTTGCTGGTTAGGTTATAAATACTTTTCAGTATGTTAGCTCACAGTGGTGTGCAGAAGAACTAATCCTAAATGTGGTGGCCCTCTCAAAAATCAGCAAGCCACAGGCTGGGGTCAGAGTGCAGAAGTGTGCAGAAGTTTTATAGACAGTGGTGCTGGGAATCAAGGCAGCCAATCAAAACTCAAAAGAAAATTAAATGCTGTAGTTGTTAGCCTTAACAGCTGCAAAAGGATCCCAGCATTAAAAAATAGTAATTGCCGAATTCTGGTGGGAATCCAATAATATCTGAAGGGTAGTTTAAATGAGATTTAAAATGGGAATTCAAAACTTCTCATTTGTAGGTGGCTTATGGCCTTCATAGGCCTTTTACAGTCTACAAGTCCTTCTACTCTTATCTCTACTCAATTGATTGGAGATAAGAAGATATTTAAAGGTATTTTTCTTTTAGACTGAGCTGTATTTTACAGACGGAAGAACTGTGAGGAAGTGTGTTCTGTAGGAAAACTATAACTCCACAGTTTGCAGTCAGGAAGTGTTTTTCATTGGGCTTACTCCTGAGTAGGCAGGCATAGAATTGAGCTGTGCTTGGTGAAAAACTGCCTAAATTGGTAAGAACTACTTTGGACCTGCCTACTCGGTTCCTGGCTCTGCTCCATCTCCCTACTACCACCTATAGCCAGATTTTAACTTCTAGTGAGACTTTGGGTACTCTGCAAAGTGGTTACTAACAATTTTGGCACCTGTTGATTAAATTTAGCTCATGAGGATATATACACAAGAAAAGCCTTTCGGGGGTTTAATTTATTTTGGTTTCTTTTGAGGGCTGCCTCATTGGTTTTTGTGTCTTTTGTTTACTGGTGCTTTCATTAAACTTGAAAGGGACTGGCTCTTTCAGGTTTTGGGTTTCTTGTTCCGGTGCTAGACCATATTAAGCCCCACTGATCCCTTTGATCTACTCCAAAAAAACACACAAAAAACCAGGGTCAAGGGAGGCAACTAGGAACTGGTTCAAACTTCCTAAAGAACCCTTAGAAATTGCTTCAAAAAAGCATAGGCAGTGTGTGCAATCCACAGCAAATGAACTGAACCACACAATTTTTAAAAACCAGTCTAGTTAGGAAAATACCCATACAACTACCAACACATATTGGGGGGGGGGGCAAGAAAGGCAAAGAGAGAGAGAGAGAGAGAGAGCACATACACATACACATACATAAGCCCCTCTGAAATGCAAGGAGAAGCAAAAAAGCAAATAAAGGCAAAAAATACAAAGCCGTTCCCAAACCAAAATTACTAGAATATTGAGAATATTTTCTTCCTGCTGTCATTCATGTCTTTTCTTTTCTTCCTTGAGTCTGGCCAGCAACACCCAGCAGCAGGCAGCCAAAATAATCTAATAAAAGAAGATTTTTAAAAAATAGCCTCCAAGAAATGGAGAAGGAGGGGAATCTAAAAAATAATCCCATGGAGGCCTGTTGGCACCACAGGCAGAGTGCCTGGCTGCAGCAGCAAATATAATTCTCAGCTATAGGATGTACATGAGGAGCAGAGTTCAGGCATTCCTTTTTAGCTATATTTCAGATTTCAAATCGAGTTATTTGGGGAGATTTAAAGGGAGCGTGGGATTTTTTATTTTCATCAAAAGAGCTCGTTGGTTGTAAAAATCCTGAGAAAGAAACCTGAACTTCTTGTCCGTATTGCATCATAATGTGTCATTTGGGTTATCAGGATTTATTCCTCCATGCTTATTCAGTTGGAAACTATTTTAAAACTCAAGATTTCCATCTAATCATAAGATTCATGGAGCTGGAACTTCAAGAGGGAGGGAGGAAAACCAAGAAAAACATCACGAGACTCAGCAGCATTGGAGCACTGTGGCTGGCAGGCAGGCTGGCATCTGAAGACAATGGTGTTTTGTCTGCTACTGACCAATGGTTGGGGTGAATGGTTCTGCGTTCCATTAGTAGCACCTAGAGCCAATTGTTCATTAGCACTCTCCTGTTATAGGTATTATCTAAATATGACATATGAGATGCCTGGGATACAGGTGTGATCGTTTCTCAGCTTGCCAGTTGAGGCAAGGGGAAAAGAAACCTGGGCAGATTGGCAAAAATGCTGTATATTGTTCTGTGGAAGCAAACTGCCTGCGGTGTTCTTAAAGTACATACTGGAAAGCAGAGTACTTAAATAAAAAGATTGCAAGCTGTGTTTACCGTAAAAGAGGCAGAATGCATAGCAAGGGCAGGATGTGGGAAATACCAGCTCTGTTATTTACTGTGACAACACCGATAACAACAACACGAGGATGGAATAACCAGGAATTTCCCATAGTGCCAGGCAGCGATGAGAAGTGGCTGAAATCTGTTTATCTTGGGAGAGAGAAGTAATCTGACAGGGCTAGAGTAGGGTTCATCAAGGGCTAGGGGTGCCATCTGCTCATGGTTTTGATAGACTGCTTGTATTTTAGGAACTCTATCCCAGAAGAAGGAAAAAAAACTGTATGTTCTGTGCTGTTTATATTACCAGTGTTCTGTGTTATATGTTTACACCCTTGCTGCAGTTTGAAAATTATGAATCTGGAGAAAGAGAAGACTGGAAGAATGTGCAAAGAATTAAAATAATGTTTATTTCACAAAAGAAAACAAAAACCCAGCAAGTTTTATGTCTTAGGACTGTAAAGCAGAGTGCCGTTTTTTCATGCAAGCAGACACACCGGGCTGGCGTTTGGGCATCAGACAGAGTGTGGCAACTCCAGCAGATGCTAGAAATGCTGGAAAGCAACAGTGGCCGCTCTGCCAGTCATTCCTCCTGAGATTTCTGTCCATTCCTCTCTCTTGGAACACAGCTCTCTGCATGTCTTCCAGATCCCACTAACCTCCAGATCCCACTAACCTTTGCATTGCATAGTGTAATATCTTGTATTTTCCCATTTAAGCATATATGCACTAATAGAGAAAAAATGGTGGGTGTGACAGTAAGTGATTATGACTATCAGATGTACTAAACTGTTTTTTTGGTTCCATGTGATTTAGATGTTCATGATTGTGCCGTGACTAGAACTAAGCTTCTTGATTCTCTACTCATTTAGCTGCACGGATGCAGTAAATGACTGAACTATTTATAATTTGCCAGGTTAAAGGTTGGCAGTGTGTTTAAAAAAATAGAGACAAGATGGAATAGATCGCTTTCAAAAGGAGAGAGCAGAATTCAGGCTTATGGAACCTATTGGCTGAAATCCTGTTGTTCAACATCGTGGTTGTAAAATGAGCTTTGCCTCTTTACCAAAACAGGTGTAATAATTTCTTCCTGGCGTTTTTGGGAAGTCTGTGATTAAAGAATGAAACAAATGTTGTCTGACTGCGATGTACATAATCAGGAGAGGAAGTTGAGAAACCAGCAATATGAGAAAGATCTTCTTTAGTAGATTTTTTTTATCAATGACATTGTCGTTCGTATACTGCCTGAATGTGAACTTCTATTTCAATGGAGCTAGTGATGCGGTTGATACTGTGGTTTCTGTGAAGTAGCTTTTTATTTCCTGTTTTAATTCACGGAAAAATTACAATGATTCAGTGAGTGAAGGTTTAAAAAAAAGAAGAAGAAAGAACAAACGAAAGAGAAATTACAAACCGAAAGGACCTAAGCCATGAGGATGCTTTGAGGAAGACAAAATTTCCTCAGCTGTGATGGAAGTCAGGCTATGGCACGGAAGGGCAAGCACAAGTTAAATTTCCCTGACAAGAATTCCTGCTAAGCAAAATGTGCCACTTTCCAGGAAATGAGGCTTCTCAGAGCCATTCAGGCAGAAGGGAGTGCTTGGACTGGGTAGGGAGGAGGAGGATGGGAAGAAGAAAAAAGAGATGGTGTGCGTTGTGCTTTGGAACGGCTTACAAAACATACCAAGCAGTAAGAGGATTTTCTGACTGAATTCTCACATGTCTGGTAAAACCGTATTCTGTGATTTGGGCCGCCAACTTGATACAGTGTGCCCTGCGTGACACACACAGGCATATGTTTCCACATGCGCTCAAATAGTCCATCTTTATCATCAGAGTTCAGGTTGCTGTCTGTCCATGATTATGGATGTCATGAACAGGGAGAAAATTGCTTTTATCTTATTCTACGAGTAGTATTTTATTACTTTTTATTTTTTAACTTGTTGCTTGTGAATGTTTTCTGTCCTAGACATCAGATGCACCCAGTTTTAGGATGCGCCCACCTTAACTTGCAGGGATGGCACTATTCCTTGTATGCCTCAGGCAGCATAAGGTTTTTGGGCCACTCCTGTGTACATAAAGAGCTTGATTGAGTGCATTGCAAGGTGGCCAGCAGTGGAGAGATTCCTGCAGGGCAGGTTTTCTGCCATATCCCTACTGTATGTCAATACAGGGACTTGGCACATTGTACCATTACATGCAAAAGTAAGTCCGAGCTTCTCACTGTCTCTGCCTAGCAGTTCCATCTGTCAAGTAGAGTTGCCATTTTCATTGCTTTTACTGGACTGGAAGAGGAAGATAGGGCAAGAATAAGGCAAACAGGTCAATTGTATTGTGTGTTAGAGGCACCCAAGCCTATGTAGCACAGGGGTAGGGGTAAAATTCAGATGTCCTGTGGAGATCACTTCACATGTTGGCACCATAAAGCATACGTGCTTGCATTTACTAGACCATTGGTTGACTCTGCCTTCAAGTGCAGAAAAACCAGCTTCTGTGCCTGTGTGTGAGAACCTATCCTCTGAAGCCTGGTGTTTTCTGAAGTGCAGGGAAGCCGCCCCTGCCCACAACAGTTTGGCTATTGTGACTCTCAAGTGGTAGATTATCAAAACTGAGTATTATTTCTATGGTGCAACAGTGCATTTTACTGGAAATTCAGCCTTCATTTCCTGTTTTGGGTATCTCTGCCACTTTGCAAAGGCGACAAGATTATGATCGGTGCTTAGGAAAATTCCTCACCATACACATAAACTTTCTGGAATATGCCAGCCAACAAGTTGACTAGTAGAATATGGGAGTTGTGGTCCAAAAAATAAATTTTCCAAATGCCACCTGTCTTTCTAGGAGATATTACAGGTTTAGTTACATTCCTTTGTTTCAGTGCTGAGGTAAACAGCCAGTATAATTAGCTCAATAAGGAAGAAGCAAATATTCCTAATATATATTATATAATAAAGTGGAATGTGTGTGTGTGTGTGTGTGTGTGTGTGTGAGAGAGAGAGAGAGAGAGAGAGAAGCAAATATATCTTTTTCTTCATTTTGGTTAAGGGCTTCTTTTATCTTTTAAAAAATGCTGTTCATCTTTTAAAAAAATACTTCCGTACTAGTATAATAGGCAAAATTATCATCGTTAGGCATTTTAAAAAATGTGTTCAATTCTCACAAACCTTGAGGCATGTGTACATAATTAAAATGCATAAAATGAATATAAATCATATACATGATAAATTTTAAAGGTGAACTTGTAATTAATTTGACAGATTGACTCTGTGGAAACACAGTCGAATATCTTTAGTCGTACAAACAGTGTGGGTTAAAGAGATAAACCAAATGACTGAATTAATGCTTGCGACTTAGGTCCTTCTAACATGAAGTCCAAGTGTGCTAAACATAAGGTAAAACTATACTTGGCCCTCTCATTAGGCACAGCTTCTTCTGACAGCAGATTGCTGGTCTCATGAAATGTTAGCAAAATGTTAGTTACTATTTTGTCATTCTTCTTTTTTAATTTTTGGGAAGGGGGCAGAGGGTCTTTCAGAGTTTGCTGCTTTGGGTAGCAAAATAACCAGACTGGCCTCAGCTGTGATCCAACTTAAATTGAGAGCAGGGGTGATACAATTTGTTGCTCTGCTTCAGGCAGCAAAATATCTCGGTCTAAGCCATGGTATGAGCGTTGGTTTTGTTCGCTGCAATTAAGGGGGATGATTGTAAGCACCAGTGATGGGCAAACTGTCCCTTCTGTGCAAGAGCATACTTTCCAAATATGCCTTGAATCTGACACTTCTCTTGAGGAACAGTCAGGGAATGGGGTCTTGCTGACAACTGGAAAAAAACAAACTTGGTTCTTCTCTCTAATAATAAAGCTGAGAGTTTGTTTGGGCTCTTTCTTTGTCTCCTTGATAAATGGAATGGGGTGATCCAAGTAGTTCCAGGGTCTCATGCTGGGAAGAGACACAAGTTTTGCTTTTCCAGGAAAAATGAGAACAGTAAAAATTTGCATCGTTTTCATTCACGTTTGGAACCTCCCTTCGGGATCCTAGTCTGCAGTAGCGATGTGGACTTGGAAATGATTGACTTTACAGGTTGCTAACATGTTGCATCAATAAAGCTTTTAGTAGGCCTAAATGCAGTGAGAGCTGTGGTGCAATTTCAGTAATATGCAATTTTGTAGTCCCTGGATGGATCATGCAGTTCCTCACTAACTGTAGCCATCTCTGTTGATTGTTTGTCCACCACTGAGTCAGGTACAGTATTCTCGCAAAAATTACAGTGCTCGCTATGTTCTAAACATTACATTTTATATTCCGATCCTAAGCACTGTTGTTCATAAGTTGCATGGAAACAGTAGGATTTACTTACAGGCATATCTGATTGTAACATCTATCACATAACCAAAAGGGGACTGAGCACAGCGGAGTGGTTGCACCTTATGGAATGAGAGGACCAAATTAGATCCCCTTGAACTGACCAAGAGCCACACTCTGCTGTTGCTGTGCTATCAGACCCTAGCAGCAGTGTGACTGTAAAAGAAGCCGCTGTACCCTTTAAAACAAGTTTCATGCAGAGTGTGCAGCTGGTTTTTGAATCTGCACTACTTAACTTGAAAACAGTGTGTGTGGTTCCATGCATGCCTTGTTTTAAGGTAAAAAAACACAACAAAGCAAAACATTTCTCTCCTATCACTAGTGCAGCGAAAAATGAAGCAACAAGGAGGCTATAAATACAGGCACAGATCTGTGTTTGGCCCATAGGCTATGTGATGGACATCTGTGATGATACAGTGTCTTGCTGCAGCTTGTCTGGGTCATCATAGATTCCCCAAGTGGTGTAGTGGATAGGGAGATGGACTAGGACTCTGGAGAACCGGGATCAAATCTTCACTTGGCCATGGAAGTGCACTGGGGGAGTGGAACTGGTAAAACCCCTTCTTAAATATCTCACCTTAAAAGCCCTATTAGGGCCGCTATCAGTCAGTTCTGACTTGACTGCACAGAACACATACACCTCCCATGGCATTGCAGGAGAACTTTATGGATACCATTGACTGCCAGAAAGACAAATAGGTGGGTCCGAGATTATAATAATAATATTAGAACTGCAGTGCTAGAAGGAGCCCTATGTATCTATCATTGAGTCCAGTCCTTGTCGGGAAGATACAGCGGGGAGTCAATTTCCCAACCTCTGGCTCTGCAGCCAGACATCTAAACCACCTAGCTATTAAGCTGAAGTCTCTCTAGAAGCAGCAATGACAAAACTGAGGCTGCTATAATTTGGACATGTCATGAGAAAATAAGATTCCCTGGAAAAGACAATAATACTGGAAAACACTGAAGGCAGTAGGAAAAAAGACCAAAGGACTGTAAGTTGACTCCATAAAAGAAGCTATAGACAGCACCTTTTGAAAGTCATTCGTAGGTTGACCATAAGTCAGAAATGTTTTGATGGCACATTACAACAACCATATAAGTACCATCATCACCACCAGCAGGACAGCTACAACAGCTGTTTTATAACTCCTGCTGGAGACTCAAAAAAGTGACATTCCTAGGCTTATCTACTATTTTGGGTAAGTCCTCCCTCTTGGGTCATGGGTTGCCCTTGCTCTTATAGACACATAATCTCACGTACGCATGTATGCGCATGGTACATTCTTTGTATGGATTGTTGTAGGAAAGTTCTCTGTAAACACCCACACCCGCACTCGCACCCACACAGAGTTTGCCAAAATGTGTTCATTAACAAAGACACAGCTTCACCTCTAGTGATAGCTCATTAGCAAAATAGGGCATGGGAGAAGTTGGAGAGACATGGGGGGCCCCCCCACTGCCCTGAAAAGCCAGTTTGCAAAATAGGCAGCCTACTCAGCGAGGCTGTTCTGCAGTCCAGTGTACTAAACTGCTGAGTGGCTTTCTAATCTAATCATTTCACTTGCAATTCAAATGACTTCCCAATTAAAAATGAGCTAATAAATTCTGAAATGTAAATCAGACTCCATTACCTTTTATAATTGCAATGCCAGTTTCAGTCTTCTCTTTGCTCAAATCAGTAGGTACAGGCTTCCTCAGATCTGTGTGTATGTGAGATATATACTGCATTCATTTGCCTTCTTAATGAACTTCTCCCTTATTCTATATGCCAGTCAGCTTTACAAAATTGCACTTGCTTGTTGCTGGCGGGTGGTAAGAGATAGAACTGGTGTTCTGTACCCTGTTATTGCACGGGAATAGCCCTTCCCATACCATAAAGTCATCATTGCCTAAAGCAAGGGTATGCAACAGAGTCTTGCTGCAATCCAGAATATGTAAATAAGGCATTCTTATTCTAGTCAGGCTGGCAAAGTGCAGACCAAAACAGATACAGCAATGTCGATACAACAGCTTCTAGATTATGCCATAAAAATATATATTATTTTACAGAATACAAGAGGGTAGTTCCCTGTTCTGAATATTTTACATTCTGAAATGTAATACAAGGAAACAACAAGTGAAGGATGAGGAAGAGGAGACTGAAATAAAGTGTATGGGGGATGATAATTGAATCATCAGTAGAGGAACAGCAGCACAGCAAACAGCTCTTGGTTCGCCTAGTTTCACAGCACTGTCTGAAGTCTCGGGGAATCCTGTGCTTCTCCAGGTCTCCAGGAAAGGAAGACAAATCTCAAGAGAAGCATCATTGGAGTAGAAGAATGTTTGTTTTTTGTGTGTGAGGTGTCTTTAAAACCTGGGCAAAATTGCCATCTGTTTTCTGCTGGTGCCAGAAAACAGATGTGAGTCTGGCTTGCTTTGTACCCAATATTTCCTTGCCCTGCCTGTGTGACATCAAAGAACCCATTTCTGTGACATCATGAGGACCTGCCTCTGTGACATCACAGAGGCCCACCTCTACTACTAGGTTTTGGCTCTGAAATCTCAGGGAGTGCAAAATTGTTGACCTGCCAACTCACTGCGTCCAACCTGTCAACACAAAGCAAGCTGCATAATGTTCAGTGCCAGCTGGCAAAAAAGGACCAACAACCTTTTCTCCCTGTGAATGGCATTAAAATACAATAACAACAAATTAAGTAGCTAACCATTCACTGTCCATTCACTGGAGAGCAAGACATAATATCTCAATGACCCAGCAAGTCTGGGACCAGCTATCCTGCCCCCACTCTTCCTGTATCTTCTGTTCTTATTTTAGACTACTTAGTCACCTGTATGTTCATCAGCATGCTACTGTTCAACCTTCACCACTAGAACCCTACTGGCTTGTTTTGCCAGTGCATATGGAAGGGCATCAACAGGAGTGGCAATTTTTTGCTTATGAACAAATCAGTGTTTGGATACCTTGTAATGTCCCAATCATCTGAACTGGTGATCAACAAGGCAGACAAATGGCAATTTACGACCTTCATGTACACCACTGCACTTGGAGTAAATGAGCAGTAGGATCTTGGCTGATATCTACTGCTTCTGGGAGCTTCATTCCTTTGTCTAACGATAGGGTTGACTCTGCAGAGGCCGGCAACTCTGACTGCATAACACAAAGCTGGCAATTCCCTAGGGATATGGGGTACAGTGCCTTTGGTATTTTTATCAATACTAAAGCAAGCTGATTATAGAGGTGTACATTCTTATTTTTTAATGCTTTCTCATGTTCTAGTGAAAGTCATGTGTTTCTCAGCTGTAGATATGAATGATTTGTCTAAATCGACAAAAGAATAATTAAGAGAATACTTCTAACAGAGTCTTGGGGTTATAAAATATGTTCATAGCCACAACTGACTGAGTTTTATCATAATGTCAGAGGGATGTTGACATAAGGATCAACCATGTGAAAACAGAAGTATAAATTCCATTTTTAAAGAAAATGGGTTTTTAAATGATAATTTTGTTCTCATTATTTGGACATCGGAGACGTGGTGGCGCTGCGGGCTAAACCGCAGAAGCCTGTGCTGCAGGGTCAGAAGACCAAGCAGTCGTAAGATCGAATCCACGCGACGGAGTGAGCGCCCGTCGCTTGTCCCAGCTCCCGCCAACCTAGCGGTTCGAAAGCATGCAAATGCAAGTAGATAAATCGGGACCACCTCGGTGGGAAGGTAAACAGCGTTCCGTGTCTAAATCACACTGGCCATGTGACCACGGAAAGATTGTCTTCGGACAAACGCTGGCTCTATGGCTTGGAAACGGGGATGAGCACCGCCCCCTAGAGTCAAACACGACTGGACAAAAATTGTCAAGGGGAACCTTTACCTTTACCTTTTATTTGGACATCAATCAGATTTAGATGTTAATGATACAATATTCTGAATCCTGTTAAACTTTTAATAATTGGAAGCTTACAGTATAATTGATACATATTTATTATTTATTTATATTATGTATATGCCACCTTTCTCCCATAGGGAACCCAAGGTGGCTCATAACTAAAACTATACAACAATCAGCACTTTAAAAAAATACTATATAAATGTCTTATTAGAAACAGCAGCTCTAGAACATGCAAGATAATGGAAAAGACATGTACTTCTGGGCATGGCTCAGTGACATGAAGTTATGAAAATGATCTCAAGACTAGAGTTGCCAAGTTAGAAACCTCCCATTCCCTGAGATTTCAGATCATGAGCTTCAGACCATGGGACCCTAAATCCTGAGTGCCAAAGCCTGAGATCTGTTTACCCTAACCAGTAGAGAGAGAAAACTTGCATGACCTTCTTGATTCTTTTTAGTGTTTCAGCAGCCTTTGCTTAAGGCTATCCATGGTACCTTGTTGGATTAGCTCTGTAGCTTTGGGCTCCATGGTACAATGGTGTGAAGAGTCCCACTCCTGCTTTCAGGGGTAGTTTCAGTAAGTTATTTCTGCTTGGCTCTATGGCGTTAGAGCTGTGCAGCCCCCCCCCCACCTCTGTTCCATTTATCCCCAACCTTTACATTAACATTAACATTACCATGAAGTCACTGGGTAAGATCATCCAAATGGTGATGACTGCAACTGGTTCTCTGTTGTCTGAGTCAGATGAAGCTATGGAAGTGCTGAACTGGTGAATGGACTAGACAAAGGCTTATAAATTGAATCCTAACAAGACTAAGACACTGGGAAAACTGGTATACATAAGCTGTTCCATATATTACCTATGGCTTTTTTTTAAAAAAATGTTAAAAGGTGTTGCAAACATTTCATCACTGTCATGCAATATCAAACATACAGCATAAGTTGAAAATCCAAATAAGAACATTAAGGTCATGGGAAGCTACTGGCTAAATAGTTAAACATTAGTGGAAGCTTAAAACTTCATGCATAAGTGCTGCACGCAGCAGTGGATGCTATTTTAAAAACACTGTTAGAACACTGTTGCTGCTTCTGCTAAATAGTTGGAGAAAGTATTTTGCCAGTTTAAATTATTCAGTGACCTTCATTTTGTGGAACAAACAAATAGCAGGGAAGAGAACTGTCCAGGATATTGAAGGTATTTCTTTCTCTCCCCCCCCCCCATTCAATGTATATAGATAGAGAGGTGTTCTTCTCTCCCCTTTTAATTTTCTCCCAGTTCACTGGTTATTTCGGGCTTTTTACAAGAAAACCGTGCCTGGCTCTGGAGCACTCACAGCTTCTGCTGCCGCCACCCTTGCGTGTGGCGCTGCTGTGTTGCCATGTCAACCATGCATGTCATTTGTTTACATTTGATTTGGCAGAACACTTCATGATAAGAACCAAGGTCTCAAGTGACTTTGAACTGGGAAGGGGAAGGTGGAAGGGAGAGAGAAAGAAGAGGAGACTAGAGTAATGGGAAAAGGGGGGATGGGAAAGGCACCTTTTGCTAATCAAAAACATATCCCTCCTGTTTTGCTTAATTGCCCCATACTCCTTTCAAGCCCATCCCCTCAGTTTCTGGAATGTGGGGGATAAATGCTAATCCAGCTTGGTCCAAACTTGGGCTCAGGAGGTCTGAGACACCCACTAAGTTTGACACAGGATTTGAACCGAAGTATGTAGATTTATGCTCCTTACAGCTCCACTGACTTCAGGCATGCTGGACAGGCCATAGATCATGGTAGACTGGGCCTCACCCTTTAATTTTTCATTACTGTTAGAGATATAATACATGGAAATGTCCCTCTCACGGGGGGGGGGGGGTGACCACTGCTCCATAGCCAAAAAAATTGGTCATTCTTCACAAAGGAGGAAGACACATTTGCATTAAATCTGCATATGCTAACTCAAAGTATAGTCACAATAAGATATTATTTCTAAATTGCATAAAAGTGTATATATAGAAAGAAAATAAAACCAGATTGCTGTCGTTTCATTGAAATATCTAGTTAGGCTATTCCAGATGAATGACCTGAACACCGCTTTCAGCATGTCCATTCCTGGGACCGACCTCATGCACTATGTTCATCCAGAACTGATATACCATACCACATATTTCCTGCCATGCATCAGTAGACATATCAGTGTATGTGGTTTCTTACAAAATGACCCCTAACCCATTTTATTTTAAAAAATGAGGAAGGGCTGACTATGCACATTTACTAGTAAAAAAAACCCTACTTACTTCCTTAGCTAGGGAATCTTATTAGGTGGTCAATTACATGCCATCAAAAAAGGAGAGTTTTTCAAACAAAGATCACCTTCCCTAAAGGAGGAAAGATGGCTACCTTAATCTCATACTGTATTTTCTCCTCTGCCCTTACTCAGTAACATGTTGGATGCCTTCCGACCTGAGGGTCCCATCTTCCAGCGTCATATCTTTTAGCCTTTTGTTTCTGTTCATGGGGCATTCTTGGCAAAGATACTGGAGTGGCATTGCCAATTCCTACTCCAGGTGGATTGCGTTTAGTCGGAACTCTCCACTATGTCCTGTCCGTCTTGGGTGTCCCTGCACGGCATAACCCATTGCTTCTCTGAGTTACTCAAGCCCCTTCGCCACGACAAGGCAGCAATCCATGAAGAGGATACTGTATTTTAGCAGCATACAGCCTTTCTTCTCTTCAGGACTGTATTCCCTTCTGTTGGTTGCTTGAGGCCAGCAGTAGATTGGCAAAAACAGAGGTTGGCAAACCCAACCCGTTCTCTGTCTCTGCCACAAGGTGTTTTTCTTTTTAAATGTTTGCTTGTTACATACATACCACTCTCTTTTGCTTAACTGAGAGGACACAGAGGACTCTTGTGGTGCGCATGAACTGATCTGTTGTTGAGGATTTTTGAGATTAGGCTGAGAGTTCACTATTCTATATGTGTAACTGATAAAGATGCAGCAGCACAATAGTATTGTATAAGACACAAAGGACAGTATGAGTGCATAGGTATGACTATGAAAAGATGCAGTGACATGGAAAATAAGGGACTACAACAGGCTTAGACATTAAATATGTTTGTTAAAAACTTTTTTTAAAAAATTCCTGAAATATTTGCAATAAGGTATTTCAGAGACAGCACAGTATCATGCAAATCTTTTTTAAAAATATCACAAATACAGAATTTGTTTCCATCTAAAAAATTAAGACTATGTTTCCATTTTATTGTACTTGGGCATTGGTCCCATTGAGCACAGTGCAGTTGCTTTAAGTAGTTCTCCTGCCAGAAGGAAGAAGGCCCTAAACCGAGATGTTCAGTGGGGCAGAGACACAGAAGAGCTGGCCTCGGATTCACTCACAGTTGCTTTGCCTCTCATCTCCCCTGCTTATCGGCTGTGTTTCTAACTGTGTTTTGACTTAATACGAACTGATTTTCCCCCTTTTTTCTTCTGTTGGCATTGAAAGGTATGAAATTACTTCCCATTGAAAGCTTGAGATATTCCTTCAAGATAAGCATTTTTATGTTGGTGTTTTCCATGGCTGTTGAATGATGCAAAGCCAAGACATCAGAAAATGTTCTGAAGAGTGGAAACACCAGTAGATGCCTTACATGATTAATGTCCTGCAGAGTGAGTGACTAGGGGAAGCAGTGCATGAATAGATGCCGGGAAAATAAGATCAGTGTTATCACCATATGTGCCATTCATTTTTAACCACTTTATGTGGGTTGTTGGTCCAAAAAAACCTGCATTCTGAAGCAGAATAAGAAACCTGATGTTCTCCAGATATTTTGAACAACAACTGCTGTCAGCCCCAGTAAGCATGGCCTGTGATCAAGTGTTACGGGAATTCTAAGCATCTGGAGAATACTTGCAATGCATGGATGAGACTACACTTCAATCTGCTACAGGGTGTTGATTCTCTGTCAAGAGATTGCTGAGTAAATGGACCTAGAACATCTATGAGAAAGAAAGGAAAGAAAAACACTTGCAGGATACATAAACAGAAAAATTCCTCTTTCGTACTTTATGTCCCTGAGGATTTTAGAACCATGTGTAATTCTCACATTAGAAGTTTCAATGAGACAGCATTTCCATGCCCCGGACATGGATAACACGATATATTTCAGTGTGATAGGAATAAAAGAGAGAGAGAGAGATTTTCCACTGTGCATGTTTGCACCATGTTCAGTGATGCTTTATCTTGCACAAATATCCTTAAGATTGTTTTCCAAAAGAGAAAAATGTTGTGATCACATATTGTGTGTAATGTGCATATCATAAGACAAGGGTACCTGCAAAATATTGTAGGCATGCTTTTTCTTATCTGTTAGGTGAGCAAAGGATCGTGTAACACTGTACTGATTATGACTATAATAAACAGGATTGTATTAGAGTAGGGAAAGTGGCATGTCTTGAATGAGGTCAGATCACACTGCAGAAATTGTGTGACTGACTCTGTTGTCGTCAGGTATCTAAACCAACCAACAGCAGACTGTGAAAAGTGGGATAGAAGAGCAAATCTAGTACAGTGGACCCTCGACTTACAGACGGCTCGACTTACAGACTTTTCGAGTTACAGACTTCTCTGGCTGCAAAATTTAGATTCGACTTGCAGCCAGAGAATCGACTTACAGACCAGAAAAAAACCAAAATGGAATAAAAATAGAATAAAAACCACTGGTTATGGGATTAATCGGTTTTCAGTGCATTGTAGGTCAATGGAGATTCGACTTACAGACTTTTCGACTTGCAGCCACCATTCCAATACGGATTAATTCCTTAAGTAGAGGGTCCACTGTACAAGTAGACAAGGTTGCAAGATTATTGGCAAATAAAGTCCATGCAGAGGCACTCTAGGTCAAGGAGTGCTTTGCAACAGGACAGAAGGAATTTCGCAGATGTTCTGGAGGCAACAAGTGCAAAGCACCTGCATGGCTTCTTCTGTCAGGAGCATCGGGGGCAATGGCACAGACAGTATGTGGTCTTAACAAAGATGAAAGTGGCTGCTGCACTGGAAAACTGAAAAAAAGGGAAACATAATTAGAATGATGCCAGAAAGAAAACTCAGTCACTAGATTGGATTCTTTGTCTTGTGATTAACGAGAGTCATAGTAACCTTCAAACTAGGTATTGAAGCATAAATTGCAGACCAGACCAGTTATAAACATTTTCACTTGGAAACAAAATGCATTGATTTAGGAATGCAATTTTAATGTCACCTCTGAATTAATTGTTTGGTTGGACGTATGTCAGAGAACGTGAAAGTCAAGCTAAAAATTTATACTGTTGAGCTAATTCCTAGTACTATGACATGAATGGGAAAATAAGATACAAAAGTATTGCATACATTCAGCTTGTAAATTGTTCTTAGGAAAGGACTGCAAGAAAGAAAGAACGAAAGAACGAAAGAACGAAAGAAAGAACGAAAGAAAGAAAGAAAGAAAGAAAGAAAGGGCTTAAATCATGTTGTATAACTTACATCTGTGGAAAAGTTATGACATCACCAGCAGGGGACAATTTTCAGAAATTAAAAACTTGCTACTTCTTTCCTGCAGCCACAGGATAGGAGGGAGGAGGTCCTCAGTTACAGAAAATCTCTCTTTGCTGGTAATGTCCTCTGGCAGTGGCAATGTTCAGTAATTTAGGACTTTTCCCATGTTGGGAAAGAACTGCAGAGCTGAAAGGGACCTTGTAGATAATCAAGTACTGTCCTGTCAAGGAGGCACAGTGGGAAATCAAACTCCCAAGCAAACCACTAAGATATCCAGCAGGGAAGGTCTCAACTGAATATGAAACTACTTGTTGAGACAGACATTCCAGTTATTCATGCTGTAAGGGGGGGGGGGGAAAGGAAATTGTCAGGGTGCTAGATGACAACAATTAGTAAGTAGGAAATCCAGCACCCAGGTCAGTTAAAACATATTTTGTAGATTGAAGGAATGAAACTGTAATGTTATGTCAAGATTCTAATTGATTAAACACAAGATATAAAATAAAATACTTGTACTTTCCCTTTTCTCCTGAGGAGATATTTCAACTACCAGATAATTTTCTACTTGAGAGTCTGTTTTATCAGTCTAGTAAATTCCTCTACAAAAGAATAGCATTATTATACCCTTTGGAATGCACTGCCTTTGAAGACTCAGATTTGGTTTATGATCTGCAAGCTTTCACAGTAAGGTTCAACAAATATTTGTGGAACTTGACAGGCCTTAAGTATACATAAATACCAAACTTCTTGAAGGAAAGGCAGCTGAAGGGCATGATAATGTCTCATGGGTTGGCCCCAGTTATGTGTTAAGTGGGGTGGAGCTGATGATGGAAGCCAATTTTTAGAAGAAAAAGGTAACACTGAGGGAGCTGTGTTCTGTTTTTTGTACTGAGAACAAACCAGAATTAAATTGTGGTTTCAAATGCTGGCTTATTTGTTAACTATAGATTAAATATGCCACCATTTCCCAAACTCATGTGTCACGTACAAAGAGCTTAGATTAAAATCAGAAGTGAAAATTTCCAGACTATTGCTCAGAAGAGACATACCAGATACCCAGAACTCTTTTAGCAAACTCTTTTTGAAGCATGGTGATGCTTTCAGAGATATACATACACATGTAAATTAGATTGCAATATTTGGTCGTTTATGCAATGAATTATGGAAGAATTTGTCAGATAAAGCTGTTGGTCAAGAAAGACATTGGGGATTGTGGCCATTGATGTTTAGCCATTGACAAACTGACTGCGGGTATGAACAGAGAGGAAAAAACAAAATGATCAAAGAGTAACAACAGTATCAGGAAATAAATGATTGCCATTTTCCAAAAGGAAAGATGAAAATCAAAGCAATATTTTCAGAAATATAGAAACAAAAGTAACATGTCTTGATTTACATTTACATTTTCGTTGATTCATATTTACCTTTCTGCTGTGCATATGTAACTTGTTTAAGATATCTGAAACTTCTTAGTACCAATTTTATCATAAACCAGCTTGTTTATTTATGCTTGCCCCGTGTTTTACTAAACCCTGCCCCCCAAAAAACTCAAAGTAGTTATCAGACATTGTTAAATCAGTGTAAAACAGTAGACCTGTTAAATGTGTTATAGTAATCCAGACAGTTTAAGAGTTAAAACGTCTTCATATTTTTCCACAAAATAGCAAGTAACCCAAATTATTAGGGCCATTTGACTGTCAAGTCTGTATATTGTTATATCGTGGCAGACGTCTACACATGACAGCTACATATTTTAGGTTGATGTATTTGCTTTAATAAACAAAACCTACCGGCTAGAATGCTGTTTGTTCTTCCAGTTGCATAAGAACAGTCTTTCCTTCATGCAAGTCAGCTGAACAACTTGATCATGCGATCATGAGTGCCCCATTTTTTTGGGGGGGGAAGCAGTGCTGTTACTCCTTATACATACATAAAACTCAAGTAGGATTTTGGCCAGTGTTTGTATGCATGTACACATGCACACACATCTGCTATAACATACATTGTTATCTATGGGTTATGTATTTAAATTATTTATGCCCTGCTTCTCTTCTCAAGAGGACTCAAAGCAGCTTACAATATTTGAAACAGTCTACAGACTGGATGTGGGACAGGAAGCAACTGTTAGAACTGGATATGGAACAACTGATTGATTCAGAATTGGGAAAGGAGTACGACAAGTCTGTATATTGTCTCCCTGCTTATGTAACTTAAATGCAGAATACACCATGCGAAAGGCAGGACTGGATGAATCCAAAACTGGAATTAAGATTGCCAGAAGAAATATCAACAACCTCAGATATGCAGATGATACCACTCTGATGCCAGAAAGTGAGGAGGAATTAAAGAACCTCTTAATGAGGGTGAAAGAGGAGAGCGCAAAAATGGTCTGAAACTCAACATCAAAAAACTAAGATCATGGCCACTGGCCCATCACCTCCTGGCAAACAGAAGGGGAAGATATGGCAGCAGTGACAGATTTTACCTTGAGCTCCATGATCACTGCAGATGGTGACAGCAGCCACAAAATTAAAAGACGCCTGCTTCTTGGGAGGAAAGCGATGACAAACCTAGATAGCATCTTCAAAAGCAGAAACATCACCTTGCCGATAAAGGTCCACATAGTCAAAGCTATGGTTTTTCCAGTAGCGATGTATGGAAGTGAGAGATGGACGAGATGGTTGGACAGTGTCACCGAAGCCACCAACATGAATTTGACACAACTCCGGGAGGCAGTGGAAGACAGGAGGGCCTGGCGTGCTCTGGTCCATGGGGTCACGAAGAGTCGGACATGACTTAACGACTAAACAACAATAAGAAACAGACTGGAAGGTTGGGGGAGGGAAACAAAACAGACAAAAACAGACAGCCTTCCTCCTTAGGCGACCAGTTACTAAGAGAAAGTCTGCCTGAAGATAAAGGGAAATTTTTTTCAAGGATCTTGGATCCAAGTCATTTAGGGCTCAACCTCAAAACCAGCGCTTTGAATTGTGTGTGGAAACAAACTGGCAGCCAGTTGTTGCAACAAGCTATGTGATTCCTGTAACCAGTTTAAGTTAATAATCTGGCGGCAGCAGTTTAGACACACTCACATTTCTGAATATCTTCCAAAGGCAGCTCCAGGTAGAGCACATTACAGTAATCCAGCCTGGATGTTACTAAGGCATGTGTCAGCATGGCTAGATCAGACATCTCCAGGAACAGGCTCAGCGGGCACACTGGTTTTAACTGTTGAAAGGCACTCCTGGCCACCACATCTGCAAGGCACAAAACATCTACCAAAAAGTAGCAAGGGAGTCTGACTTACATGATAATGATTTTTCCTGTTCTCCTTCTAAATGATAAACAATGAAACTTTGCATACTGACAGAATCCATCATAGTGGACTATTTTTGCCTAGAAGGATCCCAATGTCGAATGAGAAATAGCCTCCCTCAGGTGTGTCAGGCTAAGAAGCACTCAAAATTCAGAGCCTTCCTCCTCTTCCTGCATTAGCCGAGCCTGTACATCTGTTTTGTGTTACATGCAGAATTTGGTAGCAGCATACACTAATCAAGCTAATGTTGTTTTCGCATTACTTTAGTCAGCTATCTGGGGGCTTATCTAATACATCTTAGACACCAAGGGCAGGTTGGATGGGGAGGGATGATGATGGATTGATCCCTGGATAGTGTATTAGCTGAACAGCGTGAAGTAGGCAGGCTGGAATGATGACAGTGGAGTGGGAGAGGAAAGGAGAGGGCAGGGAACCTTGCCGTGAGAGAGGCTTGCCATCTTGCATGTAGTTAGCCATTAGTGACAGTAATCTGATTATAAGACCCTGGGAGCTGAAATAGGTAATGGTGACTGCAGAGGGAGCTGATTATAATGACCTCTGGAAAAAAATATTGCTTTTGCTTTTAAAGATAAACCTGCAGCTGCTCCTGAATTCATCCTCCCAAGAAGCATAACAGTAATCTCTGTATAATTGGAAAGCGCTGTTGATGCTTCTCATGCCCATCCAGTATCACAGTAGAAGGACCAATGGTTATTTTGTGAAATTCATCATACAGTTAACTGCATTTATTGAGTGGTTCAGCAACAGGCATCTAATAAATCACTTTATTAAAGTGTGTGTGCCCGCGCATGTGTAGGCGGAGGTGGAAAGAGTGCATGTTTTTTTACAGCCAAGATGTCTCCTAATAGCAAGATGGCTCGTAATAGCTTTTTGAAAACCAAACTGGGAAGTAAAACTGAAAGTCTCATTAGAGTAGATACTGGGAGACAAAAGGTGCTTCATCTTTTTCATCAGATAATTTTATTCTGATCAAAATCTCTCCTCCCCAAGCCCAACCTGTTTTCACAATGATACAATGGCACCTCACAAGAAGACGACCCCGCTAAACGACGAATCCGCATAACGATGACTTTTTGTGATCGCTATAGTGATTTGCAAAACAGTCATTCCAATGGGGGATTTTTGCTTGACGATGATTTGGTCCGTGCTTCGCAAACTGTTTGTTTGCAAGACGATGATTTTTACAGCTGATCGTCGGCTTCGCAAAATGGCTGCCCTGTGTTTTCGGGACCCATGCTTCGCAGGACAGCCATTTTTACAGCTGATTGGCGCTCGCAAAATGGCTTCCCCATGGGCAATCTTCGCTGGACAACAAGGTATTTTCCCCATTGGAACGCATTAAACGGGTTTCAGTGCATTCCAATGGGGAAACGGATTTTGCATGATGACGATTTCGCTAAACAGTGATTTCAATGGGACAGATTATCGTCGTCATGCAAGGCACCACTGTATATTGTATGATGCTGATATTTTTCCTAAGCAGAAAGAATTAAGAGGACAGTGTCCTCTCTCACAAGGACTTCAGTAAGATTCATGTTCATGCAAACCTATAACTGCAATAGCATTTTACATAAACACACAAAAAGGGGGAATGGAAAATAGAAAAAAAGAAAAGAGAAGAAAGCAAACATGTAAAATAATTTTAATTGTAAAACTGATTGTGTATCTTCCAGCATCTCATCTGGTCTGACCTTTAGTTTCACATCTTCAGCTTAATTTCACATGTCCCACAAATGTATTCTCCCCATGCATAAATGAATGTAACTTCATTTGAAATGGGAAGACTTACTTTTTTTGGACATCTCCAAGAATATCCCAACCAGCATGACTACAAGGGTATTCTGAGAATTATCTAAAAAAATAAGTTTCCCCATCTTGGTTATTTTGTTGCATAGAATCATAGAATCATGAAGTTGGAAGGGGCCAATAAGGCCATCAAATCCAACCCCCTACTTGATGCAGGAATACAAATCAAAGAATACATACCAGTTGGTTGTCTAAGTTTCTCTTGAATGTGTTCAGTGTTGGAGCACTCACCACCTCTCAAGGTAATTGGTTCCATTGTCGTACTGCTCTAACAGGAAGTTTTTCCTGATATTCAACCGAAATCTGGCTTCCTGTAACTTGAGCCTATTGTTGCGTGCCCTGCAGTTCCTGTGTGGTAAGATTAGGGAGTGACATATTTCTTATTTATGGTAAATCGACAAGTGGGGAACAGAGAATGAGGAGAATTAGGAGAAACATGGAATGTTCTGAGTTACCACTTGGCAAAACATCACTGATGGAAAACCTACAGCACATGTGGTTAATAGGAAGTAGAACACACATCACACATGTGCAGAAAAACATGAAGGAGTGAGGTCTTAGTAATTGTAATAAACAACCAGTGTCCCACCAGTGTATAACTGATTGAGAACCATTGTAGTAGAACACATGCTGTAATTGCAGAAGGGCACAAATTCAATCCTTGATGCCTGTAAGTAAATTGAAATTTATTACTGTACAAGTTAGCATTTTGATTCTGACTTATGGTGGCCCTTTTTAGGGTTCTTTAGGTATAGAGGATGGCCAAGCAAACATAAAGAAGCGACAGAGAATCCAGGGTTCTTTTCAGGGTTCTCTAGGCAGAGAGGAGAGTACAGTAGTGCCCCGCATGACGACAATAATCCATTCCAGGAAAATCACTGTTAAGTGAAATCATCGTCATGCAAAAAAGAATTCCCCATTGGAATGCATTGAAACTCGTTTAATGCATTCCAATGGGGAAATTACCTTGTCGTCCAGCAAAGATTGCCCATAGGGGAAGCCATTTTCCAAGCGCCGATCAGCTGTTAAAATGGCTGCACATGGGTCCGGAAAACACAGGGCAGCCATTTTGCGGAGCTGGAAAAATTGTTGTTTTGCGAACAAACGGTTTGCGAAGCAAGCACCTAATCAATGTCCAGCGAAAAAACCCATAGGAAACATCGTTTTGCGATCACTATAGCGATTGCAAAAAAGTCATCGTCATGCTATTTCGACGTTCTGCGGGGTCGTCGTAATGTGGGGCACCACTGGACTCAGACGTGGTTTTCCGGCCACTTATTGTGCTGGTGCTCTGGGACTGTGCAGCTTGCCCAAGAGTACACAACCTGGCTCTTCTCCTAGGAGTTGTAGTAGAGAAGCAAAATCCTTGTCAGCCAGATACCTAACTCATTGATCTATCCATTGTCTTCTAGAGAGGGAGAAGTTCTTTGTCAAGTTTTGCAGAGCCTCTGGCAGTCAGATCCCCAGTCCACTGCTACCTGGATGTATAAATAAATTCCCACCATCCCTCATGCAGATGGGGGACAGTGGGAATTTATAATCCAGCACATATGGAGGGTACTTGGATAAGGAAGGCTGGTGTAGATGATATTAAGCTAAGCCATGCAGTCTGACCTGACATTGCTTTATGCCTCTCCCTCCCTAAAATAATAAATAAAAATACTGCATTCAGCTTTTCACTGAGAAACTCTAAGAAAATCTTTAAAAGCAGCTAAAATGCTGCTGAGAACAATAATACTGGTAAAGAATAATTAATTTGCTTTATTGTTCTAAGGGGAGACTTGTGATAAGGTCAACATGAAAATGATACAGCCTATTGATTGCAAGTCATCTATCCTAGAAAGGTTACTGTATGCTCAGATGTAGCTTTTTAGAACTATAATAACCTCCCTGCCTGTGCAGCCCCCACCAAACACGTATACCTTTCACCAATGGGTGAATATAAACCATCATAAACTTGCTAATTAAGCAGAGTTCTGTTTTGTTTTTTAATCTGGCAAACCAGAATGACACAGCAGCTGATATTGTTTGTACTGTCGCTCTTACCAACTTGGAAGGAAGGGAGAGAGCTGGAGGGCTATGAAAATGTTTTTTATTTTGGGCATCTATCTGCAGCTCAAAAATAGTACATCACTTTTTACAGTCAGAAACAGATTTTGAAGTGGGGGGGAACAATTGATACATAGATAACTGAAATTATTTTTAAAAGGCATGTTTCTCTACCTAGTGTATTTGCAGCAGCATTTGAGAATGGTGTTAGTTGTGTTCTTGTTGCATGGACGCTAAATAAGCTGCATTGTCATCAGCTTAACCATGCACTGGCTATTTTTACTGTCTATTCCACTTGTGCAGTGTAAAAGAGGGGTGTTGTGCTGGTGACTTTGCTATTTCTTTTATTAATTAGATTTTAATTCAAATTTTACTCTGAACCTTCTTGTCCAGTGTGACACACACAAGTCTTTGTTTTGGTCTTTCCAAAAGCATTGCAAAGACATTCAGGGTAAGAAGAGAGGCACTGCTTGGTCCAAAAGCACCCAGTGAACCTCATGGTGAAGTAGAAGGTGAGACATGAGGAATGGATCTTTCTGGTTCCACCTGTTCTACATCTCACTGGCTCTCTCTTTTGGCCTCTGCATTGAGCAGTTTGTTAAGAGGGGTGTGAGCAAGGAGGCAAGATGGAGATACCTCTCACCAGAGCACCATTCATTCCAGGGGAGAAAGGGGAGAGGAGCAGAGATGGCTGTGCTCAGAGAGACAACCTGTATAGGTTCCCATAAAGGGGTAATGAAACAGGAAACCTACCAGGACCTGGGGCAAGTGGAAAGACTGGGAGAACAGTTTATAAAGGTGGGAATGAAAGAGGATAGGATAAACATCAAAGGAGTTGAAGGAGAAGGTGGGTGGGAAAGGGAATACTGTATAAGAGGGGCTGAAGGCACAAAGTCTAGTTTAGTAGAGGCAGGAAAAAGTGAGAGCAAGAAGAGAGGATCTTATCCCATGGATGGGAGTGGATGTGGTTAGAGAATCCCTGGACACACAAGTGGGAGTGACTAATGGTGACCAGGGAATAAGCTGAATGAAGGAGGAAAGTGGTTCTCCTTCCTACTGGGGAGAGAAAGAAGTGTGGGAGTGGGGGCATAGGTTGAGAGAGGAGAGGATGCAACTAGAACAAGAAGAGAGAGAGAGAGAGAGAGAGCTAGATGGGGGTACAATAGGTGATGGAGAGGAGAGAGTTCCGGGAATCTGGGATTCCTTTGAACCAGGTGAACAAACAAGATGGAATGGGTGCCCAGGGAAAACCACAGTGCCCCTGCTGCCATTAACACCAGAGACAACATTGAGAGACTGGGACCAGATAAACCCGTTTGCACCCTGAAATGTTAGCCAGGAGATTTCGTTTGTTACCCAAGATTGGAACCCCTTTTCTGCCCTGTTGACAAGAGAGGAGATGGAAATATTCAGCTTGATGTAAATAGTGTTATTGAAGTACAGTACCTACAATAAATGTTAATGCGTTACAACTTGAATTTGTGTCTGTGTCTGAAGAGATTAAACCTGAAGTAGAAGGAACACTAAATGGATTAAAACCTGAACCCTCACATGGGGCTAACGAAAGATTTAGGAAGGAAGTGAGAAGACTTTGGTTAAGACCAAAACATGGAAGAATTGCTGTGAATAGTTGGGGAACATTTTGACTAGCTGTTACTAGAAAGCTAGTGGGAAATCTAGAGATAAATTCCTGTGGACAAGGATTGTGGGTCCCCCCCCCCTTAAATTACATCTTATACTAGCAAAAGAGGTAAAGCTGCAGTGCTTTTTTCTCAAAAAGAGAGGTGTGGGTTTCAGACTGTATGAGTCTTGAGCCATATGACCTATATACCCAATCCTTTTATTATACGCTGGCTGAATATCATGATTCGTGGTATCGAAAGCCACTGAGAGGTCTAGCAGAACCAACAGGGACACACTCTCCATGTCCAGTTCCCAGTGTAGGTCATACATCAAAGGGACCAAAGCGGTCTTTGTCCCATAACTAGGTCTGAAGCCAGGTAGAAATGGACCTGGACAATCCATGTCATCCAGGAATCCCTGGAGCTGAGAAACCACCATCCACTTTAGCACCTTGCCCAAGAATAGAATGCAGTGGTGCCTCGCATAACAAGTGCACCGTTTAATGACGAATCTGCATAGTGATCTATTTTTTGCGATCGCTAATGTGATCACATTGCGATGATTTGAACAGCTGATTGGCGGTTCCAAAATGGCTGCCAGGTGCTCAAAATGGCCGCTGCAAGCATTTTCGCGCGGTTTCCTCGCTTACCGAGGCTGCGAAAATGATGGCGCTATGGAGGATCTTCGCTGAACGGTGAGTTTTCGCCCCATAGGAACTCATTAAACGAAGTTTAATGCGTTCCTATGGGGTTTTTAGTTCCGTTTAGCGACGATTCCGGATAGCGACGATTAATCCGGAACGGATTAACGTCGCTATGCGGGGCACCACTGTATTAGAAACTGGTGGCAATTATCCAGTACCTTGGTATCCAAGGAGGTTTTTTTTTTTTTTAAACAATGCTACTGCCTCCTTTAAACTTACAGGGATCCTACCCTGCTGCAAGGAGGCATTCACCACTCCCGATATACACTTGGCCAGTCCCTGTCTGGCAGTTACGCCAAGAAGAGCAAGAGTCCAATAGACATGTGGTTGCTTTTGCCTCTCCAAAGTCTTAACCGCATCATCAAGCTGCAGAAACCTAAACCTATCCATTAATACAGGACAAGCAGGGTCATAGTTACATTTGCAGGACCTGCATCAACCACAGTATTGGATCTGAGCAATTTTGCCTGCAAGGCCATCTAAACTTCCTTGAGTCTAACCAGACAGACCACTCAAGTTTTTAGTGTCTAGATAATTTGTTTCTCCTCTCACCATTTGTTCTTTACAAAAATAATTCAGCTACCACAAAATGAGAATGAATAAATTTAAAGCACTTACAGATTCTCTCATTTCTAGCTTCCCCCTTATTATTTCAAATTATTTTTACTATTTACACAAAACAGAAAAGAGTCAAGCAAATATGAATAGTGGATACTGCATTAATGCATAATGAGGATTTGTTTTCGCACACACACACGCTTTTCGTATTGTTTCCCGAAGCAGCAAACTAGAGGAGAGAATTAATTATTCTATAAAGTATTTTTGAGGATTAAAAACCTGCATTTTGTTTTTCTTTTTAAGCCTGACAAAAATGAAGACCAATGTGTTTTAAAAACATAGTTGATAACATCTCTTCAATGTACGATACAGTACAGTGGTGCCCCGCATAGCGACGTTAATCCGTTCCGGATTAATCGTCGCTATCCGGAAACATTGCAATGCGGGAGGGGGGGAACCCCACAGAAACGCATTAAACTTCGTTTAATGCGTTCCTATGGGGCGAAAACTCACCGTTATGCGAAGATCCTCCATAGCACCGCCATTTTCGCCACCTCGGTAAGTGAGAAAATCGCGCGAAAATGGTTGCGGTGGCCATTTTGGGCACCCGGCGGCCATTTTGGAACTGCCGATCAGCTGTTCTGCAAACATCGCAATGTGAAGATCGGTAAGCGAAACGCTTACCGATTATCACAATGCAATGTTTAGGTTATTAAAACATCACAATGCGATCGCATTAGCAATCCCAAAAAATTGATCGCTATGCGGATTCGTCGTTAAACAGTGCACTTGTTATGCGAGGCACCACTGTACATAGAAAAGCTTTGCATATGTAATAATGTGTGACTGATTACACTGGATGCATACTGTTTCATAAGGACACTATCCACCTGGCCTTTCTACTTTCCACACTGTGCTCACCAAGTTGAAGATCTACAGCTCATTGGTAGAGAGCGTGCACACTTTGCAGACATAAAGGTCTAGATTTAATTCTGGTATTGCCTGTTCTGAAGCTCTCCAGTAACATGCCTAGAAAAGGGCTGCTGGCATGTAGAGTGCTTGCCTACGAGGATCAGTGGTCTAAACGTGAAACAGCCAAGTCACAAGTGCATTTCTACTGATAAGCATATCCTAAATGGTTGGCCTTAGTTCAGATCTTTTGGCCAGATTGTATTTGCACTAGAATGTCCTGTGGACTTGCACACTCCCAGTTCACACTCCACAGTAATCAGTTTTCCACAGGGCCTTTATTAGGCTTGTCCTGCTACCACTCTATATGTCCTACATGATCTTCTGAACTAAACAATCTGTTTCTAAATTCTCTAAGGATTGCCTTGTCAGCAACATTCTATTCCTTGATAATTCAGGCCAAAAACCCAAAATTCGGGTTCGCCTTTTGTAATGCCAGTGAGCTCGTTTTTTCTATTACAGATTATCCCAACTACCCAACCTGGAGAAAGTTTAGTGTTTCAGAGTGTGTGGAGGAAGAGAGAAAGCAAGCTGCATTGTCCTTCTTGCAGTTGCTTTTTAGCAGTTTTCATTTTATGTGTTCCTGCACAGTTGTTTACTTTGGAAGTTTCCACTTAGAACTATAAAAAAGTAGTCTGATTATTCAGAGAGACCCACTTTGTACATATACTGTGTACATACACTGGGACTCTTGGCTTCCAAGAGCAATAAAGTTTTATTGTTTTATTATTAAGATTCACTTTGTGTTCTGTTCTGTGACCACTACCCCCCTCAAACAGTAAACACAAGCTGAGATGAAGGGTTTATCCTTCCCCAACAAGAGCTTATTAATACATACAAATGGGATAATGAACTTTTCTAAAATTACATGAACTTATGCCTGGAGAGAAATTATCACTTCTTGGGAGACCTGAAGCATACCCATTCATTCCACTATGCTCATTTTCATTCAAGTTTTCTTCAGATTGTTTACTGAGCTCCCAAACCTAGCAAAAGCCTATTTGATCAATGGCGCCCAATACTGAACAAATGAATGTGGGCATAACCCAGCAAAAAAGTATCTTTACCATACTGCATTTTTCCTACTTACCTTGTAGGGTTTTTGTCGGGCAGAGTAGTGAGGAAGAAGAGCAAATATGTCGCTATTAGCTCACTGGAGAAAAGGAGGGCTAGGAATGTAATGAATAAATAAATAAACAACATTACCTTCAACTCTGTGAGAAATGATCCACCTTGTGTTGTTCCCTTAGACGTATTATACATGGTTATTTTACTGGATTGTTCTGTATTATCTTCCATGCTAGCAAATTTTACTTATACCGTGTTTCCCTGAAAATAAGATAGGGTCTTATATTAATTTTTGTCCCCCCCCCCCAAAAAAACATTAGGGCTTATTTTCAGGGGATGTTTTATTTATTTTTTCATCCACAACAATCTACTTTTATTGAAATACAGTTATGTCCTATTCTGCTTGCTGCACAATGGTGGAGGGCGGGGTTACACTTAACCGGGGCTGATTTTTGGGGTAGGGGCTTATATTACGAGCATCCTGAAAAATCATACTAGGGTTTATTTTCAGGTTAGGTCTTATTTTTGGGGAAACAGGGCATTACTTTGCACTTTAAGTGGTCTTGTTACAACCATCATCTACTGTTGTTGTTATGTGTCATCAAGTTGCCTCCAATTTATGGCAACCCTATGAATGAGAGATCTTCAAAATGTCTTCTCCGCAACAGCTCGGCTGAGCTCTTAGAAACTCAAGCCTGCCGCTTCCTTTAGGGAGTCAATTCATCTGGTAATTGGTCTACCTTTTTTTCCTGCTGCCTTCAACCTTTCCCAGCAGTATTGTCTTTTGCAGACAATCCTTCTCATGATGTGCCCAAACTAGGGCAGCCTCAGCTTCATCATTTTTGCCTCCAGAGATAATTTAGCTTTGATTTGCTCTAGGACCTATTTGTTTGTTTTTCTGACAGTCCAGGCTATCCATGAAACTCTCTCCCAGCACCATATTTCAAATGAATCTATTTTTTCCCTGTCAGCTTTCTTTAGTGTTCAACTTTCACACCTATACATGGTGAGCAGGAATATATAGTGTGGATGTCCTTGGTCTTGGTCTCCAGACTACAATCCATCATCTACCAGGAGAAAAAAGTTGATTAGTGTGACATTTTTGGTCAATGTTGCGTTTCCTGCTCTCTGCAAATTAACATTAGCATCTTTTTTGGGTGGGTAGAGCTGGCAATTTTTTAAAAAAGAGTACAACTCCTAGAATCCCATATCCATCAGGGCTGCTGGTCAGTTCTAACTCTGGGAATAGGGCAGGGTTGCATAGATTGCTGATCAGGCTTCTGGCACCTGGTTTAACCAGAATAAAGGGACATCATGAGTTACATTGGTCTATTCATTAGACAGTAGAAATACAATACACATTTTTAAACTGGAATAGAATGTGTGAAAAATGTAAGTGTTCCATAGTTTAAGGAACAAGCACTAGTAAGGTAGTTGGTTGTTCAAAATGTATGATACGACTCCAGATACAAATGTCACAGAAAAGGAATTCTCCCACTGAATCCCCTGTTGTTTCAACTTGACACAGCTTGACCTTTGGAATTCAGAGTGTTGTGTTCTTTCTTTGCGAATGTCCAGTGGCATTGAACTGCTTGTCCAAGCAACATTTCCTGTGTTAGCTAGGAAAGTTCAATAAGTTTGAACTCCTTGGGCATCTCTGACTCTTATTTCCCTTCCCTGGCCTTTTACAGACTCACACATGATGCACAGTATTCTTCCTCCACTTGCTACTCTCCAAATATGTTGAATCATAATTGTTCATAATCCCTTGAGCATTTATATGGAATACATTGACTACTCCTAAAGCAGCGCAGAAAGAATTATGGACGATTTTCAAACAAACTAAACAGGTGTTTTTTTCCAAATTCAGTCCCTGGGCTGGTTAAAGAGGTTAATTTTTAAAATTATGACCAGAAAGAGATCTCTTTCTGGTGAATTTCTGTCAAATTTGCCTAGGGCATGAACTCAAGATCATTTAACATGAATTAGTTTATCCTCATTTTAACAAACCTGAACCTCAGTGAGTGACTGATATTTTTCCTCAGAATGTTAATGTATTATACTGCAGCTCTCAGAATTATCCATTCACTATGGCCATGGGCCATTATGGTAGGAGAATTCTGGGAACTGTAGTCCAAAAAAGTGATTTGTTTAACTGCTTTTTTCACCCATTTAGTATATACTTTAGCTTTATTGTATGCTTTTATTAGACCCTCCTTACTATGTTGGGAAAGGATCCACCATCTATACAGTCAGTGTTGGTTGCAGAGAGGGGTGATGTATTTAATCCTCTGTCATAGCCATGCATTTATAGTATCTACTGGGAGGAGATACAACAAGGTTAGGTATGTTATTTTGGGTGCCTAATGTTGTCACCTGCACATATCCCCTTTCAATTTTGGTCCCCCCTGGGCCTGAAAATTTTAACTGTTCTAGCATATGTTTTTGTTTCTCCTCAGTGAAGATAAAAACAATATCCAAGGAACTTGTAGGTCCTTCAAATAGCAAGATGTAGTGGAGCTTTGGGCAGGAGGAGAGAATGAAATCACACAAGAAAACTCAGGTTGCGACCAACTTTCTATCCTTAAATCAATGGCTCTATTATTTGTACAAATCTGGGAGCCTTGGCTGCTGGTAGAAGAACAGTGAGCCCAGTGCTTGCCTTATAGTTATGTCTTGTTTGAATTAATATAATGTGCACTATGTGAGACTGCCTGTGGGAGGCATTTAGAAACTTGATTGGATCCAAGATGCTACCTCTGAACTTCTGACGAGAGCTGCTTATAGGGGGAATGAAAATTCCCTGTTATGACAGCTTCACCAATCCATTTCCAAGCAAAATTCAAAATACTGCTTATGACCTACAAAGCTCTAAATAACTTGGGCACAGGCTCTCTGAAGGAGTACATCCCCCCAGGTTTCAAGACTTTTATGGGAGGTCTGTTTCTCAGTCCTTCCACCTCACAGGAGCTCCTGGAAGGACAGGGCCTTTTCAGTGGTTGCTCCCTAGATGTGGAACTTTCCCCCAAGGGAGACCAGGCTGGACACCTTCCTGATGTCTTTTGACAACAGATAATGACCTGTCCATTGAGAAAGGCTTTTGGTAACAAAGAGATTTCAATGGGAGTGATATTGCATTAATGGAACAACATTAGCTCATTGTCTTCTAATCTTCTTTTGAATAATTTTAAATTGTTTTATTCAGTCTTTTCTTTATGTTGCATGTTTATTTGCTTTTCAGGATTTGAGTTTATGATATTTGAACTGTATTTGTCACTTAAAAGTGTAGTAAGCTTCCTGGAATCCCTTTATTGGGGGAAAGGCAGGGTATAAATATAATTAATTCATTAGCTGTTCTTTCTCTCAATTTTTAACTGATCTGTTTTCAGGTTTTTACAATGAAATATATATTGAATTTTCAACCAAATATTCAAAGCTCAAATACTGCCAGTAATGACAAGGAAACACAGGTAAAGCCACATGTATCCGATGAATATCCAAAATAATGAACTTTCACTAATAATTGCTGATGATGGCTACCAGACAACAGTTCACATTTAGAGAAACCAGAAGTATCTTTAAGCGACGTACCTACTAAGGTACGCACAAGTGCGCCGAGCTCCATTGGCGCAGTACAGCAGCAGCCAGTTTACTGCCTGTTTACTTCCGGGTTTCAGATAAAACTCTGCCCCCTGCACACCAACAGGGAAGGCTTCTGCTCAGTGGGGATGATAGTTAGAGAGAATGTTGCCTTTAAGACGAGATAGTTTTTATTTTTCATGATCATAGTCATAATCTTAGAACTGCAGAGCTGGAAGGGACACTATGGATCATCGAGTCCAGTCCTTGTCAAGGAGGCACAGTAGGGAATTGAACTCCCAGCGTCTGGTTCTGTAGCCAGATACCTAAACCACTGAGCTGTCTAGCAGTTCATTTAAATATATTAGTTTAATTCATTTAAAACATGTTAGTTTAGTTCATTTAAACATTAGTTAGCTTTCAAGTGTCCATGTGCCCTTCTTTAATAAAGCTGTTGACGTTTTGGACATTCATAGAAGACTCTCTGACACTGGAAAACATTTGGCTCTGAAGGCAGCAAGATCATCTTGTGTTTATACATCTGTGGTGTGGTCCAAACCAAAGTAGCTTTCCTCATACTAGCATGAATGGTACCCCCATGATTTCCATTCTTCTTGTAGTCAGATGCCTCCTCAGAGAGAATGAAGAATGCTGCACCCGATCTATAGTGAGTCATCTTTTTCAGGATTGTATATAGGGAGAGCTTTTGTTTGCACACCATTATTCCCCCCTCCCTTTTCTCCCACTCCTGCATTATACAGCTCAGGAGTGGGGAGAAGGGGTCTTTGAATAGCCTCTTTTGTCCAGCACTCCACCCTCCCCTCCTATTCCCATTGCTTCAGCGGGACCATGTCATGATATATTAATGGAACAATATTACCTCATTGTCCGATGGGTATTGTTCTGTGCCTTAGTTATCAGTTTAGAAATAAAGAAATATATTTATTGTTGTCCATAACCCAAGTTCTCTGAAGAATTATATATCACCTTATATGGTTTTGTGTTAGGATTTTTAGACCCTCTGTATGGCCTGCACGGCTGGAAGGTTAGGCTGGATGCCAATCAGATCTTGGGGCAACTTGAAGAATGATGGCAGAAGGTAGATAAGGTTCAGTACTTGCTGGGTCTTGAAAGTTGGCCAACTGGCTAAGGCCTTTATCTCTAAACCTGAAGGATGCTGGGAACCAACATCTGACATGCACATAAAAGTATCATTATTTATTTCTAATTAGTGTGTCTACTACTCAAGCCATTCTATGGCTTTGTTCTTTTGTTTTATGTGATAATACTTCTTTCTGTGCACTGTAAGTTCTGAGATGCTTTACTGAGTGATTGGTCCAAAGTCTGTGAAGTGAAGGTAGGTGTGAATCAGGTCTGATTCTTATTCGGACCACTATGATGTACTGGGCTTGGTTGGGTGTCACAGTAAAACACAACTTTTGAACTGGTGCACACTACTCAGTTTATCCCACTGCAAGCAAGGGTAATTAAATAAACTCTAGGCCTTCTGTTTGTGGTTTGCTTAGTGTGAGATTCAAACTCAACCCTGTGGCTTGTCTGTCCTTTGACAAGCTGGAGAAACAGCCCGTTGTTGGTTGGTGGCTTATCGCCCTGACTTGCTGGGGAGGAGGCAGGCCATGATGCTAGGGATGGATGTTGCAGTGTAGTAGTAGCAGCAGACTGCTAGCACCAAACCTCATGGTTTTGTGTAGCTGTTCCTGCTGCAAGCATTCTGCTCATGAACAAAAGGCATCATTCACCAGGAACCCTGGCTTGCCATGACATGAAAACCCAGTGATTTACTGGATTTGTTAGCAGTTTGAATGGCTTCTTCATCAGGTTTAGAAAAGAAAGAAAGCTGTTGCTGAATGGTGTCTGAAAATTGTAATATTAATCTTAGAATTACAGAGCTGGAAGGGGCTTAATGGATCGAGTCCAGCTGCTATTAAGGAGGCACAGTAGGGAACTGAACTCTCAACCTCTGGCTCCAGAATTAAAGACCTAAAAACAGTTCCATCCTATATAATTTCACATATAAACGACGTTTTAATTTTTAGTGTATTGATGGAGAAAATATTGTAACTATGGTTCATATTCCACTCTTTCCCTCTTTGCACTATATTGCATGCCTTAAGATTTATGGGTTTTCACTGATTTTCTCAATGAATTTTCCCTCTTTGCTTCCAGGAAACAATGTGAAGAAGGGGAGTGTTGGAGGGAAAAAGGGAAAGCTTTTGTCTTGGTTAAAGCAGCAGCTGTGGTGTGCCTCCCAGTTTAAATCTTCAGTTTTGTGTTTATGTGTGACAGAAATGTCCTTTGGTTATTCCCACGTGAGCAGGGGTTTCACCTCCATTATATTAGAAGGTGTATTTATTTGTACCTGTACGGATGGAATTAGACTGCTTATGGCAGTGTATCTGTTTGTTTGGACATGTTGCACTGAGTGACACAGGAGGTTCAGTGAGGTGAGCAATGTGGGCCTAATCAGGACCACCTGGTTTCATGCAAATGGAAGCATTTGAACAGTTAGTTGAGGGACTGCACCATCTATAGGGACAGCCCTACAGTTAGGTAAAGTGAGTCAGCCTTCTCAAGGAGCATATTGCTGATGTAGTAGAGCAGCAAATGGTTAATATTTAACCTGTTACTGTATTTGTATGGCCAGGAAGAGGAATTCTATGCCTCACTTTGGGTGTACCTTGAACACTTGTGGTATGAGTGGCACCATTAGCTGCTGTCCTTCAGGCATGGTATCTTAGGCTAACCCTGACCTTATTGTACTCATTTTTGATCTACGTATATCTGTGCTATGTAACACAAATGACTGACAAAAAAAGGAGCCAGTTCAATTGTTCTCTTTGGAAAAGCCACATTAAATTTCCACTATTCATTCTTCATGCAGCTGTCTTTATAGTCTAGGTAGGACACCTTTGGCAAAGTATCCATTGATAGCTTTCTTCCTCCAATCAGTGCTGTGGGCTTATTTGCTAGCAGTGCCAGAGGCCAGAAAGCTAACCTATAAAATTCCACCAGCCGGGACAGACACAGCAGGTTTGAGAGAACCTTATGCAAAATTGACTTTAGTGGGCCCATCTGCAAGCTGACCAGGCACGGAAGTGTGGGCCACCATGTTGAAAGAAGCAGAGCACAGAAAAGTTCATTTCTTGGACCATGACTCCCAGAATCCAGCAGCACGGGCACAAGCCCAAAGCTCCACTGAGAAGTACTTTCTGTGTCCGTAGGAGGAAATTAAGATGGTGACAGTTACAGCCATTTCCACTGGCACTTGTCTTTAGATCCAGGCTCGTGTGTTATTAGGGGTTTGTGTGTGTGTGTGTGTGTGTGTGTGTGTGTGTGTGTGTGTGTGTGTGTGTGTGTGTGTGTGTGTGTGTGTGTGTGTGTGTGTGTGTGTGCGCGCGCGCGCGCGCTCTGGACCCCTAGATTATTGGTATATCCTGCTAGGAGACTGAAATGCTGTGGAAAAGAACTCCTTTACAGAGAACTGGTGTGCATGTATGCTGTGTATTAATCAACTGTTTATGCTTTGTAGTTACATTTTGAGGGGCATAAGAGTTCTACACAGATTTTGAACTACATCGGGGTTCAGCGCCCCTAACCCCATTGTTGTTGAAGGGCAAAGTGTAGCATAAAGAAACATGATCATGCCATATAACTAGTTTTTGTAAAAGAAAAATTCTTTCCAAGTCTGGTTACTGCTAAAGTCTTAACAGCATATGTCAGAAGCAGAAGGGCCAAGCTGGAATTTTCAATCACAGGTTCTATGGCTTATTTGCTATTAAATACACTGTAGTAATTACAGGCTCCAGAAACCACTTGGTAAATTATACTTATCAAGGCCAAAAGTAACTGCTGTGTAACCTGCCCTGTGTTTTAAGAAGACAGAAATCACAGTGCACATACTTGGAAATATAGTGCTGTTAAATGTGCCCCTCACCTCTCTATGACATCTTCAATTACATAACATTTTAGTTATGGAAACAGCTAGCAGTTACAATGTCACAGAAGAATATATAGTTGGTGTACATTAGACTATGTAACCTATACCTACCCCTGAATGTTGTCTGACTTCATTTCCTGCCATTTATTGGAGTCTTCTGAGATATTCACCGATAACCTTTTAAATATAAGAAAGCCATAATAAATTGGCCTGTGGCAATGCCAAAGCTTGGGAAGTTAATTTTGATAAGCAATTAGTTATAGTTATAGTCCTTCTAAAAATATATTAGCATTACATTTGAGATTTTAAAAAAATACTTTTCAATATTAAAAAGTGCCGTATTTTTCCATGTATAAAACAACACTTTTTCCTAAAATAATTAGAGGGAAAATTGAGGGTCGTTTTATACACGGAAGGCGGCAGCAGGAGATGGAGGCAGAGGAGCAACCACGCTCAGCCACTTCTCGCGGCTGCCCATGGACTGCTGCCTCCGCAGCCCAATCGCCTCCTCCAGCGCCACTGCTGGGGCTTACCTTCAGCTCGCGTCACCACCTTGTCCCCTGCCCGAAGGAAATTATCACTGGAGGAAGTGATCAGCAGCGGCAGTCCATGGGCAGCAGTGAGAGGTGGCCGAGTGCGTCTGCTCCTTTGCACTCAGTCTTCTCCTCGGCCACTCAGCAGCAGGAGGCAGAGACTGAGGCAAAGAAGCAGCCGCACTTGGCTGCCTCTCGCTGCTGCTTATTGACTGCCACCGCCGCCATCAGATTGCCTCTTCCAGCGATCATCTCCTTCGGGCAGGGGTAAGGCGGTGACGTGAGCTGGAGGTAAGGGTGGTGGTGGTCAGGTGGTGGAGGCAGCAGCAGCAGGAGACAGAGGCAGAAGAACAGCCACACTGGGCCACCCCTCACAGCTGCCCATTGACTACTCCTCCGCCTCTGGTAAGGATAAAAATTAGGGGGTTGTCTTGTACATTGAGGGGTTGTATACATGGACAAGTATGGTAAATGTAAAAATTAATTTTAGCTACTTGTAAAAAAATACCAGAATACTACATACTGTTGACCAGTGATATAAAACACATCTAAATAGTGAGCTACATCCAGCCTTTCATCTTAAAAGTAACTAAAAGTTACAACTATAACACAAAATGAAGGAATTTATGCACCACTAGACTGTATTTCTGATATACTGTAACTTAGTTATGCCTCAGTTATGACAAAAAAGAAAAGTAAAAAAGGAATCATCTGGATTCAAAACTAAGTTATTATTGTTAACTAGTTATTTCCAAGCTCTAGATAATGCTTTATCTCCAGCTTCTGACACAGGAAACCACTAGACTAAGCACCCAATACTAATGGTTGTTGTGGGTTTTTCGGGCTTCTTGGCAGTGTTCTGAAGGTGGTTTTTCCTAACGTTTCGCCAGTCTCTGTGGCCGGCATCTTCAGAGCACAACAAACTGTGCCTTCGCGAATACATCCAATACTAATTAGTAAGCTGAAGATGTCTATTGTAAATAATATTTTGGCTTGAAGTCCTGCACACATTTCAGCTGCCAAAGTAAGACTTGATCCATATATGCATGTGAGACTGGGAACACCCTCAGAGGTGGTCAGAATGGTGTACCGTCTGTCTCATGGAGAGGAAACACTGAGGGACAACTGAGAAATGTGATGAAAGATTTACAGGAATTGAATTTTGAGACAGAAGTGAGAGGGGGCACTATTTTGGTGGGAAAAGAGGAAAACATAAAAATGGAAAGGAGGTTAGTAGATCTGCAAGAAGGACAAGCATGTTGAATGGAAAAGGTAGAGGAAAAAGAGGAGTTGGTAGATCTGATACAAGAAGACCCCTGGATGGGAGAGTGGGTAGAATTTAAGGTACCGAGAGAATATGCAGAAAAGGAGTGGAAGAGGCAAATACGGTGGTGCCTTGACTTACGGAATTAATCCGTATTGGAAGGGTGGCCATACCTCGAAATTTTCGTAAGTCGAAGCACCATTTCCCATAGGAATGCTTTGAAAAGTGATTAATTCGTTACGGCTGAAGAAAAAAATCACCCCCAAAAATGGACCACCGCTGCCAGGGAAGCTCGGGCTTCCCCGCCACTGTGACAGCCATTGTGGGAGGCCTCCCGGGGACTGCTGCCGCCGGGGAAGCCCGGGCTTCCCCATCGCCCCGACCGCCATGCCGGGTGCTGGTGCTTTGGAAGCCTGGGAAGCTGGCACCCAGCATGGCGGTTGGGGCAGCTTTGGAAGCCCAGGAAGCTGGCACCCGGGTGCCACCATGTCCCTATTCCAGTGTTCCACAGTATTCCAGTGATTGTGCTCAGGTGGGAACTGAGCAGAGCCTTAAACCTCAGCAGCTGTCAGTAGAGATTGATGAATCAGTTTCTGGTTTATGTCAATTTCACATTAATTCAATCATAAGTGTGCTCCATCTGTTTTTTAGTAAGTCATACGGAACTTTATATTTGTTTTTATATGCAGCTTCCTATAAAACACAATTTTGCAAACAACTTCTCTAATGCATGCATCTCAGAATTTTGAGAAGCGCACAGCCGAAAAGAAAGCTTTGTTTGAAGCTGCATATTAGTTCAGGAAGTTTGAATTAGGTCAGGTTGCTTCAAAATACAGTACAGACCTGTTGGAAATGTTTCCTCCATCATCAAGAGAGGCACATTACAACTACAGACTCTTATTTTGTAATTACCACCCAGATGCCAGTTTATTAACTTAGGATCACCTCATGGAGATACTATGGGCAGGCAGAGACTCAGTTGGAACTTGTCCTTATGTTAAAAGGTTATTATGACTCTCTGCTTGTGCAAATCTTATGAATGCCCCAAACACAGATTTACCTGCATAGAGAGATAGCCACTGGTGGCCTATAAGGAAATGAGGCAGGTGTGGGATAAATAGATTCATGCAGATACTTTGGGGCCTGGGCTCACCCTAGCTTTCCCAGAGACAGGTTGGATTAAGTCAGTGAGCAAGTATAACTGGATCAAGTTCTCGAATAGAACTGAATCTCAGAATTGTAGAAATAGAAGGGATCCCGAGGATCATCAAGCTCAGCTCTCTGAAGAGGTAGTAAATCCATTGCTCAAGCACCCTGGCAAAAATGCATCCAGTCTCCACTTAAAAAATTCCAATAAAGGAAAATCTACTGCCATATAAGGCAGTCAAACAGCTTTTATTACCTGAAGCAGATGTAGGCAGGATCTGTCTCAGAGGAGAAGCATGTCTGGTAGAATCAGGCCCTTAATTGTGTTAGGTTTTCACAGAATCAGGCCATGGGATGTACTGAATTTTGGCAGGAGCAGGTGTATAATATCATAGGTTTAGGTACAACCTGGACCTCACAAGGCTGTTGGGCTATTTGTTTCAGGATCTTAGCCAGAAGGACTCCTTCATTGAAGCTGGGTTGCTGATGTCTGTACAGTAGTTTGTGCAGAGCCACCCATCCTTGGCTTGGCATGGTGGTTGTGGAGAACCAACTGCTGCAAGGCCTTTCTTTCCTCAGCTTACCTCTCTTTTTATCCATCTTCCTTTCTATTTTAAGGGAATTGAATGCCCGGGCTATATTTCCCTGGATGTACTGCAGATGTTACGTGGGCCATTCATAGCAGATTTTTGCAAGATCAAAGGAAATTCTCCACACCCCTGTTTGTCAGGTAGCTAGCAAAAAACAAAAACAATAACTCAGACTGGGCTGCTCTGCTTCTTTTTACAGAAATTTGTTATGGAAAAATAGAAGGTAAAGCTGTTCACAGCACAGAGCAACATGTGGGCTGTAGGCTGCATAGACACCCCCCTCCCTCTTTTATGCAGTTGCTAACACCAACATTTCCTGCTGTGCTGCTTAAACAGTGGAGGTGCTCCTCCTGCAATCCACTTTTAAAGTAAGGCACACAGAGCGTATGAGCTCAGTTTTCAAACTGAACAGCGCTCCCAGCAGCCTAGATATTTGATGTATTTATTTATTTAAAATGTTTTTCCTCTGCCTTTCTCCTAAAAAGGACTCAATGTGGCTTATGCTATTTAAAAATAAACAATATAAAAGCTAAAAAATACATTATTAGAATATTTAAAAGTAATTAAATAAATACATTAAAATATGATAATATTCTAGGGTTGTTTGTTCCCCATAATTTGCCCACCTGTAATGCAGAACAAAGTACTTGTTACTGCCAATCAGCCTGTATGGAAGGTCTAAAAGTTGGCCATCCTGCTGTACTTGAATCCCCTCCCCCCAAATCCCCAATACTAACTACTGTACACAGGAAGCTGTGTGATCCAAAGCTGGTCCAACTAGCCCAATATTGTCAACTCTGATTGGCAGCAGATGTCCAGGAGTTCAGGCAGGACTTTTTCATAATCCAACCTGGGCATCCCTGATGTTACTTTGCAGACTTCCATCCAAACAGTAGCCAGCTCTGACTCTGCTTATGTTCTAAAGTCAGATGAGATTGGTCTGCTGAGGTGATTCCTAGTATAGTTGCTTCTCACAGCAATTGCAACAGCTCTGTAAAGATGATAGCAAAAAGAATGTAGTGCCTTACTGTTTAATAAATTGTTTGAGAGTATGAAATCTGAAGAGGGAGAGCATTTCTTTTTATTAAATATTTCACTCTTCCAGCTGAGCAGCTGAAATTCAACTCTGTATGACCTATAAAATCTCAAATTCCTGGAAAATGGGTTAAAAAACTGAGCTGGAAAGCTAAGAAGGTGTCAGACAAATACTGTTTCCAAAGAAGAGATAAAATCAAGATGCGATGCCTTGTCACCTAAGAAGGGACTACAGAAGAGGGACGGCAAACTCTTACAGTCCTGTCAAGAATGTGCCTTGAGCCAGAGGTCCATAACTAATTCGTATGTTTTTGTGGCGTACGGTTAACTTAACTGGTATATCACTTTCCTAACGATGGCAGATGTTAAGTTACAATTGGCAGGTGTGTTGCAGTTATGATACAGTGTTTGGAAACTGTTACAAAGGGGGAAAATCCTGAACCAGCTGCTTAATGAGTCATCTTGACAGAAAATACATGAAAACTGTAATGAATTTTTAACATTGAATGTTTTACATATTATATTATCCTCTGTAAGATTTTAGTCCTGATAATATGGGTTTACACATTATTTTGGTGTGTCGATCGGTCAAAGTAGGCTGAGCCAATAACATTCTTTCCCATGTCACAAGGCCACTGCAGGTATCGTATAGTATTTGGAAGCATCTTTGGCATTCAGGAGTCCAGCTCCTAAATTGCCCATTTTGTGGAAGCTTTAAGTCTTCGACAGTTGCTTTTAATGTCTTATGATGTGTGGATGAGGGAGTTGGTGAGTTAGAGCAGTAATTAATTTCACTGACAGAAACACCAGACAATGAAATTACCTTGCCCACTGAGCAGGGTCACTAAAGTAAATATTCTGCCTGAGGCAGGCAGAACATGGGCCCAGAGTCTCACATTGAGAGCCAGCCAATGGCGAGACAAGACTTTTTGCAGCAAGGGAATTGGGGGAACTGCACAGAGAGTTTAAGGGCCCAGCTTGCTTGTTTCACGGCTTCAGAGGTTGTGGGTAGCATTCCCATACCAAGATGAAACAGCTGTCACAGAGATACAGGTCCTGCTGCTATTCTCTTCCAAGGGCAAGTAGGGAATAAAAAGGAGTGAGTGCCAAACCACAGTAGCCTCACAAGCACTTTCATCCAAGTCTTCCCCAGTTGCTTGGTGCAAGAATTCGCTTTAAATATGGGATGAAAATACAGGAAACTGAGGAAGGGAGCAGCTGCCTTTGGTTTATCACAGCTGTCTGAGACACCTGACTTCAGTTTTAGCTCCCTACATCCCATATTATTCATAATAGCTTTTTAAATTCTCTTTAATTTTATACATTTATGTAATCATTTGAGTCAGGACAGAAGCTACTTTTACATCTTCAGTTGTACAGTATTGTCCTTGAATGCCAAGTTGAGGAACCAAGGAAATATAACCCTGTTCCATGTGGAGGGTAAGGTGTTTTATGGTGGTCTCAGGAAGAGATTGAAACACAGAATATTTTTTTGGCACACATTAAGCCTTAACACACACACAAAAATGAAAATTGTGCGAAATGACAATGGTGGTAGCTTTGTTGCAGGAACTTTCAAAGACCGATAGCACCAGAAGTGTTGTTTGTGAGTTTTTAAACCATCGGTGTGTCATTTTTTCTTTGCTGTTTGTGTACTTGCCTTTTCTTCTTAAAGAAAAAGAACACTGGTTTTATGCAGACATAGTGGGTGCAAAGGACAATTTAACAACAACAACAAAAGTGTTCCATGTCTCACCTTGCCATTTTGCTTGAAAATTTGTCATCAGGGTATCACCTTGAGATGAGTGCTTTAGCTGACAGAAACGAAGGATTTAGCAAATCTCTCTACACCCCTTCTTAGACTTTTATTGGTGAATTTGCTAAATCTAAATTTACCATGCCCTCTCCTACAGTTTTTAGGCATGCCAAGTGCACAATGCAGGTATTTGGAGCATTGTAGGATTTTACCTACCCTGTTTCCCTGAAAATAAGACAGGGTCTTATATTAATTTTTGCTCCAAAAACGCATTAGGGCTTATTTTCAGGGAATTTTTTATTCATGTACAACAATATACGTTTATTCAAATATAGTCATGTCATATTTTTCTGGTTGCTGCACAATGGTGGAAGGTGGGCTTTCACTTAACTGGGGCTTATTTTTGTGGTAGGGGTTATATTACAAGCATCCTAAAAAATCATACTAGGGCTTATTTTCAGGTTAGGTCTTATTTTAGGGGAAACAAGGTACTGTAGTTGATATTTAGAAGTGTTATTCTCAGCAGTGTCCACTGAGCTTGTGTAAGCCCAAACTGGTGTTCTTCTGTTCCTCCATATTTAAGAGCTAGCTTGCTGGCTGCAGACTGCACCTCTCATCCACAGTACTGTAATAGAAATAGTGAAGCCTGTAGTTAAGAATAGACAAATATGAACATGGGCAAACATGTTCATGTTTTGGGGAAGCCTCTAATGTCTTGCTTGTTTTAAAGCTCTGTAGCATAAATGCATACACAAATTATTAGGGTACAGTATATAGAAGTACCTTTCAACCCTTCCTTATACTATTTTATGTATATATTGCTAATGTGGAATATAAAGTGGAAGAAAGTCATTTTAAATGGATTCTAGCCAGTGTAGGTTTTACATTCACTTTGCAGATCTGGAAATGTAAAAAAGCATTTTGAGCCAATTGTGAGAATTTTCAGAGTTTTATATAATACGTGGATTGAATAGCATGTGGGGCAATTAATATAACATTGAGACATTAATGAGATAAGGGAACTATTTCTTCCCCCATACATTACACTGTTGATGTTTGGAACACTTTGACATGACATGTGATAAATAATGGGCAATATTACAAATGGATTTCATAAATATAGCATCAGCAGTTCTTGCTTAATAATGGCCTTATTCTGGAAAAAAAAACAGTTCAGGAAGTGGCTGGGGTTTTTAATTGACTTGAACGACCAGTGGAGTCATCTGACTGTGTTTGTTACTGGACTATACTACTGGCAGGTGAGAGAAACAAGTATTTGAATGGTTCACCATATTTAAAAACAAAAGAGAACAAATTTTCCTGCATGCTCTCAGATAAACATACAATTAGTATATTCAGGATAATAACACACACTTATGGATTGCATAGACTGGCATTCAGATAAGCTGATCTATTACTTTTGTGTGCTAAAGTGCTCCATTTCTTTTATGTGGAGACAAAAAAAGGGGCCTGATACTGCCCCACAGGCCCCCCCACTCAGCACAAGAAGCTGAAGAAGGCAGTAATAGGTGTACAGTATTATATCTATACATTGCACCCTGGCTTTCCTCTGATTTAAGCCTCCTGAAGGTTCTTCAACAATCAGATTATGGGGGACAGTGATAGTCAGTAGATCACACCAGAAAAGCTGTAGCAAAGGATCATCTTGGTCTTAGTGTTTTCCTACTATTAGACTATATACCTTGTTTCCCTGAAAATAAGACCTAACCTGTATGATTTTTCAGGATCCTCATAATATAAACCCTACCCCAAAATTAAGCCCTAGTTAAGTGAAAGCCCACCCTCCATCATTGTGCAGCAACCAGAAGATGACATGACTGTATTTGAATAAACATAGATTGTAAATGAAAAAATTAAGCATCTCCTGAAAATAAGCCCTAATGCGTTTTTGGAGCAAAAATTAATATAAGACCCTGTCTTATTTTCGGGGAACCAGGGTACTAGCAGAGGTCTTCCATGGCGCAGGCAGGAGTACAAGAATGGGTCATGTTGCTTAGCAACTAAGTGAGGCCTAGAAAATCCTGCCTAAAGTAGCTGGAGTGTTCCCTTCCTTCAGTGCTATGTGTCTCTGTCATCCTGGTTGTGAAAACTTGTGTTTTGCCGAGCTTTTTGTCTGGACTCAGTAATTCAGATGTTGCTTTGGTTCACATCCTCACCTTCATGAGGAGAATTTAATTTAATTTAATTTATTTATTTATTTATTTATTTTATTTATATCCCGCCTATCTGGTCGGTTAAGCAAACCAAACCAAACAAACAGGCATAAGGTGGCTTGTGTATTTTCTTAGCCCACGGAATGCTAAATTGTGAATTTTATTTAGCACATGTTACACTGGTATGACACACTCTATGTTTCCAGAGGCTGGTTCTGTTTGCTATGGTTTGAACCAGCGGCTTCAGCTGCCTGAGTCTGTGTGGTCAAATAAGCTGCCAGATGAGGTGATAACTTTGTAATAATGTGGGAGGAAAGTCTGTTCCTTTATGTTGAGAGATATATCAAGATATAGCCTTCACACACACAGGAAGGGGCTGGAAAATGTGAATGATTCCTTTTGAAGCTAATGCTGTGTTGTGTTCTTGAAAGCTGCACTATTCCCTTCTGAGATCCAAACAGTGATCAAATGGATAGTTACAGGATGTTCATATTGATTATTTTACATCAGAAGGATATGTTTTCTAGACAGTTCATAGAGACTTGCTCCTTTCCAGGGGTGTGTGCATATAAATACCACCCAAGTGTGTGTGTCCATATAAAACCACCCAAGGTGCCAAGCTGAAAACTCCATTCTTCCAAGAAAAATATGCTGTTGACCCTGCAAAGTACTGATGCACCACTAGATTTTGGAAGAACTGTGGTCAGAGGGAGCTCAATCTAGTCCCCACCTGCTCCTTTTCAATCCATCTGGAAGGAGCAACCCCATGCCCCACAATCTGCATCAGCACATAGCCCTTTCCTGTTCCATGTTTCGTTTTTCCTTGCCTAGTTGCTGCAGACAAGACTCTTTTGTATGCTAAAGCCTCACCACTCCGGTGGCAGCAGGGCAGTACTGTACTGTTCTGTTTTATTTCTCTTGGCTAGTGGCCTGTAGGAGGCCATAATGGCTAGTTCAGAATCATTTGAAACGAACAGTAGGGAGCTTTCACATAATACTTCAGAGTGGAAGTTCCTGAACCTTTCAGCATTACACCATGATTTGATTTTCTGAGAAATACTCACACTTTCCCACTTCTCTTTTATTACCACTGAAACCCCTTTAAAGCAAACTAGTCTGTAATTTAAGTTTAAAAACAAACATAAAAACTTGTGAAAGATTATTTCAAATTAAAAAAAATAAGCACAAGTTGTTTTTCTTGAGAAATCCTGAAGTCTAGTACTGATCTGATATAGTTCGTAGTCTCATGTCCCCTTGAAATGCCCTTATCTTTCCTCCCCCCCCCTTCAGTTTGAAAACCAAAGCTCCATAGGATTTGGAAACTGAGAAATTGTTTCTTCTTGTTTGCCTTCAAAGTGGGTTGCAAGTTTATACATTTTTTTGTTTTCACCTGGCCTTCAGGCTTTCCTCTTAGTGCAGGGGTAAAAAACCTGTGGCTCTCCGTATGTTGTGGGTGAGGACTACAACTCCAATCATCCCCAACCGTTGACAAGTCTGGTTTGCAAAAATGGGAGTTATCTGAAGGAGATTAATTTTAGTGGCCAATATACAGTATAGTTATTTTGGTTGTTCTTCCTTTTTATTACTATAATTTAAGTTTCCTCCCCTGTCATGGGTGCCATTGTTATAAAACTGTGGCCCATATCTTATTTAGGAAATGTGGAATGGAAGGGCAAATAGGTGAGCATTCCTCCCTCTCTGGCCATCTCTACGTTGTGTGCCTGGTCTTCCACTGACACAATTGCCCTTTCCCTCCCAATTAGGTACAAGCCTTTATCTTCTAGGTCTCTACTATATTGACAGCATTCAGGGCGGCAATTGTAAAGTGCTTTGAACACATTTTGGAAGACATACATTTTAAGAATGAATTAGTGAATGAATATGGGCTGACACAGAAGTTATTTTTAAGCTACATCTCTCCATTAGAAATGCAGTCTACACCTGCAAACAGTATCATGTGAGAACCCAGAAATCTTAGCAATACAGTAGCACCTTCCACAGTCTTTAAGATTTCAGGGAGGAACAAGACAGTAGAACCGTCTGATTCTTTTGCCAGTGTGTGATTCTTATTTGAGATTCATTAACTTACCTCCCCATCCAGCACTTACAAGCATCTTTGTAGGATATGGCACTGGAGGTCCCTCATTGTTCTGGGCTGGTTTGGAAGGTGGGAACAGAAGCACAAGGGAAGGGCATACATGTAAGGCCATATCCAACACCACGATTTTATCACTCTATGCTTTCAGGCATATGGAAAGAGCTAAGATCAACATTTGCTCTGATTTTCAGCTCCATTGGGTGGAAGCCTCAACCCGTGCGCGTATGTGGGGCCAGGGTTCCAGCTGAAAATGGAGCTAAAGAGGTGCCAACTCCAGCTGCCAGTGCACAGCTCCGATGGAGTTCTGCACATGTGCACACACAGCTTAGAAGGAAGGTTGGCTAAGATTTAGTGATCCACTGCAGCTGAATGCCAGCTTGAATGACTTTGGAAGAAGATTGGATAAATTCAGAAAAGCTTTATCAGCGACTACCCTGTTTCTCTGAAAATAAGACCTAACCTGAAAATAAGCCCTAGTATGATTTTTCAAGATGCTCATAATATAAGCGCTACCCCCAAAATAGGCCCCAGTTAAGTGAAACTCCGCCCTCCACCAATGTGTAGCAACCTGAAGAAGGTGACATGACTGTATTTGAATATATGTAGATTTTTGTACATGAAAAAAATACAACATCTCATTGAAAATAAGCCATAATGCATTTTTGGAGCAAAAATTGATATATAAGACCCTGTCTTATTTTCGGAGAAACATGGTACTCATAAGGGTGGTTATGTAATCATCTCCAATAACAGAAGCTGGAAAATGTGATGCAGATGGTGCCAATTGCACTTTCTGTTAGAAGACTCCTCATAGCCACCTGGTTGGCCACTGTGTGAATATATTGTTGGAATAGATATACCTTTGGTCTGATTGAGAGTGGCTCTTCCTGTATCTGCCCCTGTATTTGTTCACTGTTACTACCACTACGAAATCAGCTTGTATACCATGGTTTGCTATCCAGATCCATCTGTATTTATTATTCCTCAAAATCTAAGAGTGATACAGTGAAAACTGGAAAGAGCTAATGCAGACTGTACCAAGCTTTTGGACAGGGGTGGCAAAGGCCCCATGTGTAATGACAGACTATCTATCCATCTACATGGATAGATAGGCTGCTAAAATCAATGTCTTTTTATAGACTAAGGCTCTTCATCTGCTACAAAATTAGAAACCACAAGTGATGTTTTTCCTAGCTTGGAGATACAGTGACAAGGAAAACTGTACTTGTTGAATTCTGCCTATCATGCACACCTCTTCCTTTTAAATTTTGGGTGTTGTACCCATAGTAATCTGTTTTATAGTAAAAACATATCAGCATTTTCTTTTGAGTAAGCCCCACTGAATTCAGTGGGGTTTATTTTAGAGTCGACATGCATAGGACTGCTATATTTTTCAGTGGCTAATTCCTTCTCTCTTGTTGTCTTGCAGAGCCCCTGAAATCATTCTTGGTTTACCCTTCTGTGAAGCAATTGACATGTGGTCCCTAGGGTGTGTCATTGCAGAACTTTTCTTGGGCTGGCCTTTATATCCAGGAGCTTCAGAGTATGATCAGGTTAGTATTACTGCCACTGCCCCCTTCTAGATTTAAAGAAGGGGGGGGGGGAGTGACAACCACTACATTTGCAATAAAATGCCTTTGGCCATAGTTATCTATGCATATGATGTTGAATTTCAGTATTATTTTCTCTCAGATCTCATGCTGGAACACCAGTTTAGCAATTATATCAATACAATTCAACAAACAGTGCTATTCTATTCCCTTAACATTTCTATAGTAAGAGTTTAGTATCATCTCCACTGATAGATTGGAAAATCAGCTCAGTTTTATACCAGGAATGTCTAAATGGACTTAGTATGTGACTCTAGTCTTTTTCTCCATTTTCCTCTATTTCCTTTTATTAATCTTTCTGTTTTTCTTGTGACCATGAAATGGTCCTAGACATTTTGCTACCTAAAGCTAGATAACAAATGGTCCCATCATTCACCATCATGCCCCATACTAATCAGGTAATTCTGGCACAGCAAAAAATAAAAAATAAAAAATAAAAAAACCCCTATCATGATATCTGATTAAGGACAAAATCCTGCTGAGAAAATCTGGGAAAAATGCAGTTGTAATGGCAATCACACGAGTGAGCTTTTGTTTACCTGTGATTCTTCTCTCTGATGAGCTATTTTTTGTGTGACCTTATTATGAAATTGGGAATGCAACCAGCATGCAAACAAGAAACAAACTACTTTTGCAGTTGCTCTTGGACACACCGTTTTCTTAAAGGGATTATGGCCTAAATAACTATTTCTAGTTCTTTCAAGAAACCCAAAATATACTGAAAAGCCTTCTCCCTGGTCTCAACCAGACATGCATCAGACACTAGTGGGACACATGAGATCTTCCATTGATTATTTTAATGAGTGGTCTAATTATAGTAGTCTAGACATGATGTAACTAGGACACAGGTTACTATGGATAGATTTTCAGCCTCAACCTCAGATTAAAATGAAGGCAATCAGTAGAAGAGGATCAGGATGGTGGTGCCAAACGTGGATGGTCAGTAAACACCTTTTAAAATGCAGTGTGAGCAGGAGGGGAGAGACGAAGCTTACGGTTCATTATTAGGCATGTGAATTTATAACGGTATGGGTAAATCTGTGTGGACAGACAGGCTTTTAAGATGTTGTGTAGTAGAGACATCCACAGTGCTAAGTCTGTCTTGCCTCACCATGTCCTTGGGCCGGTTGTCTACTGTTTTAGAACTTTGCACATCAAAAGTGTGCCTTCGTCTGGTAGTACTGTCTGGTTATTTTTTAATTGCTACTGATTCTAGTGTTTCTCCAGGTCAGATCATGAGCACAATTCAAACTGAAGAGGATTATGCAAATAGTGGCACAGAGGCATTTGCAGGCAATCTGTCCCAGTTTCCTGATACATCCCAAATTGGTGTTGCAGTGGTTAAACAATAAACCATAGTTTTAGAGCTGATGCACAGAAACCTTGGACCTCCAGATGTCTCAGACTAAAATTCCCATAATTCCATGGGGGGGGGGCGAATTAAGGATTGCCACCTCTATTTTAGAATCCTTTCCTTTCTAGGGAGTTCTAAGAATTTTAAGAAGGGATGTGCCTCCCATCAAACCAAGATGACTCTGCTAGGGCCATGGAAGAGCATTTTATATATTAAACAAAAAGATAGCCCACATTTGTCAAAGAGAGACCCTTGCATGAAAACAATAGTTGGGCCGTAGCTAGCTGAACCACTGGAAAATGCCTTGTACCAGATTGGGTGGCTTGTCGAGTACAGTATTGTTTATGCCTGACAGAGATAGATATTTATCATTGTCTATCTGATTCTTTTTACACTGGAGATACCAAAGGTTAAATTTAGAACCTCCTGCCAGCATGATTTTCCTCCACTCCCACATCTATGCATGGAAATTCTTTCATGGGGGTGCACACACACTCCTGGGCACATTGCAGTGCTTGCCAAGACCACATTCAAGGGAGATGTACCTGGACTCTCAAACTAGATTGTTCAAAAAATCTTCTTGACGTTGAGGGGGGGGGCATCAAAGCCAAATATATGAAAAGCACATTTGGTAATAAAAGCCTTCCCTCAAGGCATATATTGCATTCTTCTTTACCTTTGCTACTCATCCCTTATCTCTACATGTCCACAGGCTTCAAAGGCTGAAGAAGTAGTGTAATTAAGCTTAACTGGAGAAGGAAAGATAATTGTGTGGTACCTGGTTATTCTTAATATATAAAAAGTATGATTAATGGTTAAATTCTGTGGGCTTTCCCCTTCCTTTTTGGTGCTTGGTTTGATTTAAGCAGAATTTTCTGTGCATTTACTTCGTTTTCTCATTTTTTTTGCTTCCACCACCCATCCACAACCCTAGCTTGGATTATACCAACATAGATGTGTATTTCTCTTCCTTCTTTGACAGATCCGGTATATTTCACAGACACAGGGCTTGCCAGCTGAGTATTTGTTAAGTGCTGGGACAAAAACAACAAGGTTTTTCAACAGGGATACAGATTCACCGTATCCACTGTGGAGGCTAAAGGTAAGGAAGTGTTTCACATTCTTATCTCATTCCTATCATTTGTATCTTCTAAGCTTGAACGTACCAGTATTCATATTGGAAGCATAAGAATGGGCTGACATATGGGTGATGCTGGGTAGGAGGGGAGAGTAATTTTTGACTACGAATGGGTATAGGAACTTAGAGCTTTGTATCGAAGAAGGTCATCCAGGGATCTGAAGCAAATTCATAAAAAGAGCTTCATAAAATAAATCAGATACAGATTGATCTTGGCCTTCTTTGCAAAGACTTCTCAGACCCTAGAAAAGTTACATATTTGGCCCATTATTCCAGGAATCCCCATGCCATTTGGGAAATGGTTTCATAGAAAGGGAAATTGTACTGAAGATGGGTTTTGACACATTGTCTGAGTCAAAGCTGATTCCCTTAACCACCATGTTGCTTGTATGAAAAACGAGAGGAAAGACTCTAATTGCATTTTTTTACTGTGATAGCTGTGACATCATAACTCAGCATGAGTAAGGCCATGCAATGGTCCAAGTCTAGTAATTAAGTTGATCCATCTCTCCATTCCTTGTATTGATCCTGCAGCCATGTTTCCTAGGATAAAGTCAATTAAGCTTTGACACAAACATTGAAGAAATAATAGATATCTCTCCTTCCGCATAAACAGGAGTGAGGGATATTTTTCACCCTAAAAGTCTCTTTCATTTACCCAGGATTATGCCAGAGGAGAGCATGGTTAAAGCCAAAAACAGAGTTGGCCAAATCATTTTTCAACAGCAAATTGCCAGTGAGGTTCAGAGAGAGGAAAAAGGCCATGAGATTCAATCCAGTGGCTTCCTGGTCTGTCTGGCATATAGCTAGCTGAAACATCCAGCATGTGTATCACATGGCTACCACCCCACCTCTAAATCCTGTGTTGCTGGACCTGCTGGTCACGTCAGATGAAAATTTAGGAGTCAAAGGATGCATAGATCTCTTGTCATTCCTTTCCAGTTTCACATGAGAAGGACGTGATTACTTTGGAGTTGGGCCTACAATGAGAGTAGGTTTTGAAGTGTCCATCTAAAGTAGCAATGAATAGTATGTAAAGATCAAGATGGTTGCAGGTAATTGGCTCTTTCTTGATTCTGAACAGACACCAGATGATCATGAGGCAGAGACGGGGATCAAGTCAAAAGAAGCTAGAAAGTATATTTTCAACTGTTTGGATGATATGGCACAGGTAAGAAACGGCTGAAGAATCATGTTCACTAAAAATTACCAGGCATAGAACCCATCATATAACAGGACTATAAACTCTACTCTCATGCACAGTGTTTGATATTTTGATTTTAGAAGCTCAGGTAATAATGGGGCAGGCGTGACACATACTGTTTATGCAGTTCCTTTCACTTCCCAACAACTGTTGAACAACTACTGTTAACAGTCATCAACATTTACACCTCTTTCCTTTCTATTCCTCTATTCTTGCCCCATCTGAGCATGTGTATAAGTATCTGCCTATCAGGAAACCCTTCCTGCACCTTGTGAAATGGGCTGCAATTTTCAAAAGCTCATGCCAAATAAAACCTACTTAAAGTGCCATAAGAACTTTTGTTCTTTTTATCCCTTGGGTTTTCGCCCTCATGTAAAGTGATTGCAGCTAGTAACCTCCCTGCTACCACTGCACTCACTGGCCTTGTATTACACAATATCTCTGTTCAGTGCTGTATGAAGGAACCTTATACATCTACATGTGCGTAAGAGTTGCAAGCTGATGCAGTGCTGCTTGGTTCACTGCTATTATTTGTGTGAAGAAGCTCTACATGTATGTTAGTGCACATATAGGGTTCCTTCATACAGCTGTTGAATGTGTGACTGGTATGTAAACAGTAGGTAAGATGCCATTATGTTTCCCTCCCAGTACTTTGGTGAGGTGTCCAGCTTTGCCAGGACTGTGGAGGAGGAACATTTGTCTTGCAGAAATGCGCTGAATCCCAGCCTCAAGGTTCATTCATGCAAAAACCTCTGCTAGAAAGAGATGGAAGATACTTCTCTGTTAGGTAGCTGGGCAAAAATGGGCTTGGAGAGGAGAGCGGAGGGGCTTTTTAGGGGCTTCTGTGGGCAAGAAGGGGAACCTGCTTGGGCTAGAGTAGGCTCATAGACTGGAGGTTTCCTTTTCATGCCTTAGAACAGTGGTCCCCAACCTTGGGCCTCCAGATGTTCTTGGACTACAACTCCCAGAAGCCTTCACCACCACCTCTGCTGGCCAGGATTTCTGGGAGAAGTCCAAGAACATCTGGAGGCCCAAGGTTGGGGACCACTGCCTTAGAACATGCTACATTAGAGTATGTAGTGCGAATTGCTCAAGAGTGGATCATGTGGGAAAGTATTCCCCCTCCCCCCAAAAAACCCACTGAATGTCTGAAACTGGTCTCCTTGTCTGATCACATGTAACATCAGAAACAAATGGAGGGGAGTAGTATCACACCCACTAGCTTCCCCATAACCATTTGGCATAACCTGTGGGAGAGCTTAACCATGTACAGATTGTACAAACAGGCACTTGAGTACACTGCCTATTCAAGATACTATGCCAAAAATATATGAAGAGGCAGAATGACCAGAGGGTATAAAACAATATCATTTTGGAGGATCCAGGGCTTCCAGAAATATGGATATATTTCTGATTCAGTTTGCTTTCCAGGTGAATATGACAACAGACTTGGAAGGAAGCGATATGTTGGTGGAAAAGGCAGACCGGCGGGAGTTCATAGATTTGTTAAAGAAGATGTTGACGATAGATGCTGATAAAAGGATAACGCCGATTGAAACACTCAACCACCCATTTGTCACCATGACGCACTTGCTTGATTTCCCCCATAGCACCCAGTATGCATTTTTTTCTTCTTCTCTATTTTGGTTTGGAAATTTTGGAAGGGAGTAATCAATGGTTAGAAGGGCAACCTGCTAGATGTAGTATCTGGATTTTTTCTAAATTTGAGCAAACAGAATGGACACCATCAAAGGCTTGCATACAAAATAGCCCTTGTGCTACTGGAGGAATAGTTTCTTATATTTGGTGGCTCCTGTCCTAGGGAAGATCTGATCTGAGTTACTTTAACAAACTGCAACCGTCCAGATTTTGTTGGATATAATAGCTCGAATTTCTAACTCAGGTTGGATGAAAAAGGTCCACAGACTTTCTTGCTTGATGCACTTACCTTTGACTTTGGAGGGTATTTGGAATGGCCTTACTCCTCATACTTGTCGGAACTGTGTGTTGCAGTAGTTCTGTTTAAAATAGTGTTTTCCATTTTTAATTCAGATGGAGACAGTGACCATGGTAATCCATAGTCATCAGGTGGACTTTCTGGGAAGCTGAATTACAATATCTAGAAAAAACCTTTCAGTCTTTTATAGAATTACAAGTTTCTTAAAAACAGTTATTTTTTTCTGAAACAGATGCAAATAGTAAGCTCCTTGGTAGAGTTACTCCAGGGTAGCTTTACTGTACTTGTTTTAGTTACTGAAAAAGATGAGGTTTTGTAAGGTAGAACATGTGGGTAGAAAATTAACATAGGCCAGTAGGAGGCAGATTCCACATGCAGCAATAAAAAAATAGGAGAGACTTTAATTCCTTTTACAGAAAAAGATTTTCTTATATTAAAAAAATAATAACATAGAAAAGTAGCATCCTTAACAGTAATATATCTTGCAGCCTTAGCCAGTACAACTAATAGTGAGGAATACTTGGAATTGCTTTCCAATAGCATCTGGAGAATCTTACAGTGGTGCCTCGCATTACGACATTAATTCGTTCCAGCAAAATCGCTGAAGAATGAAAACGTCGTAATGCGAAATAAAAAAGCCCATAGAAATGCATTAAAACCTGATTAATGCGTTCCTATGGGCTTGAAACTCACCGTCCAGTGAAGATCCTCCATAGCGCGGCCATTTTCGCTGCCCGTGCAGCGAGGAATCCATCCCAGAAAAGAGCGGGGAGTCTTTTTTTTTACCCGGCGGCCATTTTGAAACCGCTGATCAGCTGGCCGAAAATCGTCGTTTTGCGAGAATGGGTTCCCGAAGCAGGAAATCGATCATTGTAAAGCAAAATTCCCCCATAGGAAACATTGTTTTGCGATCGCTTTTGCGATCGCAAAAACTTCGTCGTAATGGGATTTCATCGTTAAACGGGGCGCTCGTCTTGCGAGGCACCACTGTACTGTGCCCAGCCTGCTTTAACACAGGGGCAGTTAGCTTTTATTCATTTATGGGATCTCTAGTTTTTTATTTATTTATTTAATTTATATGCCGCCCACACTACCCAAAGGTAGTGACCCTATTATTTAAAAAAGAATGGTCACGAATTTTGTTAGTCTGCCTCTGTAATATTGGCCACACCCTATTTTGTGCTGTGATGTCATGACATGGTGCATTTCCCTGCCTTTGCTCAAGATTGTTGGCTGCCATAACAGTATGGGGAAGCCCATGCCACTGAATATCACAACCAAAAGAGGAAGGTGATAGAACATCTGGCTGCCATCAGCTGTATGCTTTCAGATAACATGCATTTCTAATCTTAAGAAGTTAATATATAATCACCTGTGATAAAATACTGAGCTTTTTAGAATCCTGTTAAGAAATGTGAGGTTGGATGTCTTGATCCTGGAAGCATGATCTACGGTAATAGTCCCCCGCCTTCTATTGTTGATTCCATTTAAGGTCTCCTTTTAGTTTTCTTTTTAATTCTGTTGAACATAAAACTACATGCACAATTAAGGGAAGTTCATACATGGTCTTAGGACTATGTTTAAAAAGAAAAAAATTGTAAGGAGTTACTGCTGGGTAACTGTTAAAGACCAGCAGTCGTAACATCAGATCCACACGACGGAGTGAGCTCCCGTTGCTTGTCCCAGCTCCTGCCAACTGAGCCATTCGAAAGCATTTAAATGCAAGTAGGTACTGCCATGATTGAAAGGTAACGGCATTCCGTGTCTAGTCGTGCTGGCCACGTGACCACGGAAACTGTCTACGGACAAACGCTGGCTCTACGGCTTGGAGACGGGGATGAGCACCGCCCCCTAGAGTCGGACATGACTGGACTAAATGTCAAGGGGAACCTTTACCTAACTATTAAAGAGTGGTAAATGTACTGGAGATGCTGCTTTGGGACTGATCCAAAGTAAAGTTTCAGGAGATGGGGAGGCATCTAGCATTCCTAGAATGTTTAAAATTGCTAAGGTATAGTTTTAAGATTTTAATACAACTCAAGACAAGAAGCAACAATCTGCATGGCGAACAAGCAGGGGGTCTGTTAATCGTGGTGTTTACATAACTGATGTTCAGATATTTGATGAATTTACACCTTTAAGTGTTAAGATGTATCAACACTACATACATGTGTCTGTTTCGTATCAGCTTAACTGACACAGCTACTGTCAAAATACTCCTGGGAAGTGTAGTTTGGAGAGTATGATTGTGTTAAGAAGCCTAGTGTGTTGCCTCTCACCTTGCAATCTAAATTACAGTTTCAAATGTTCTCTAGGAAAAAAATAATGTCTATCAAATAGTTTTAAATTTGTAACATAGCAATGGCAGTGGTGACATGGCTTATAGCTCTTTACAGTCAATTCCTGAACTTGCCTATCAGACAAACGAGCATTTTTTGCTTCTTACACACTTTCCCTCTGCAAACAGTGTCAAGTCCTGTTTCCAAAATATGGAGATTTGCAAGCGTCGAGTGAACATGTATGACACAGTGAATCAGAGCAAAACACCATTTATCACTCATGTGGCCCCAAGTACATCAACCAACCTAACCATGACCTTCAACAACCAGCTGAATACAGTCCATAACCAGGTAAGTGGATTCACTAGTACCCCTTTCCCCCTAAAATAAGACCTAACCTGAAAATAAGCCCTATTATGATTTTTCAGGATGCTTGTAATCTAAGCCTTACCCCAAAAATGAGCCCCAGTTAAGTGAAAGCCCGTCTTCCACCATTGTGCAGCAACCAGAAGAAGATGACATAACTGTATTTGAATATATGTAGATTGTTGTGCATGAAAAAAATAAAACATCTCTTGAAAATAAGCCATGATGCATTTTTGGAGCAAAATTTAATATAAGACCTTGTCTTATTTTCAGGGAAACAGGGTATATGTGTTGGACAGGAGTGGACACATGTTTAGTTAGCTGTCTTGTACACTTTGGTAGCAGAATGTATTTATTTCCGCTACTTTACCACCTGTTTCTATGGTCGTAACAGGCTTAAGGTGGCTGTCTTTTTTCTCATTGGAGGGGATTTGTATATTCCTCACTTGTGTGACTCTGATAGTTGTCCCAAAACTGTGTTTTTATTTAATTTAATAAAATTTACTTCTTTAATTTTTTAGATAGAAACAGTTATGTCACTTCATCTCTTTTCATACTCTTTTTCACTTATGGACAGACAAGAAATATAGATTATTTTCTTTTTCTTCTGTGTCTGGCTCACACATACTTATGTGTGGTTTGTGCACATACATTGCATGGGATGCTGGGTCTAACATAATCCTGACCTAGACTCTATTTTCTGTCTTTTGGAGTGGCAGGTGAATACTTCAGTGTGTGTGCATGCGTATGTGGTCACTTGTGTACAAAAAGTGGAACAGGCTATTAACAAAAAATTCCTCATCCTAACTTATCCCTAGCTTCTTCCTTTTTACTCATTCTTTTCTTTCCCTCTTTCAGTTTTTTTTTTCTTTTCCTTTTTAAAGTTAGTTTAGTAGGGTTTTATTTCATATTTTTTTCTTTAAAGAAAGCCTTGCCTTTTCCAACATTACCATCTCCTTCATATTTTGTTTTTATTTTATTTTAAATCCCACCGTTCCTTTAGGCCACCACCCTGGCTCCCACCTCTACCACCAGTGCCACTATTTCCTTAACCAACCCTGAGGTCTCCATACTAAACTACCAATCTGCACTCTACCAGCCCTCGGCAGCATCCATGGCCGCGGTGGCCCAGAGGAGTGTCCCCCTGCAAACAGGAACGGCGCAGATATGTGCTCGCCCTGACCCTTTCCAGCAAGCCCTCATTGTATGTCCTCCAGGCTTTCAAGGTAAGAGACATAGACCTCTTCGCTGCAGCCGGTTGCTCCTTTGTTTTGATCTTGTCTCATCTGAAGGGCTCCTACAACATCTCTCTGTCAGGTCCCTAGCATGAAGACAACTTCCATAGAATGAGATGTGGCAGGGTATACATTTTAACATAAGTAAATAAATAAACAGCAAACCTACAAATGGCATGTCATTGCATCAAGCAGGCAGAAGAGGTCACAGTTTGGAGGGACAGCACCTGCTTTATTTGTAGAAGACCCCAGATTCAGTCTGTGGAGCAGGAGACAGCTCCCTGGGATGAAGGTCTAATTGAATTCTCACTTGCATACACATTGAGGAATGGGCTCACTAATGCTATTCCATGGTGACTAACAATATTTGATATTTGCTGCTGAGGGTTCTCAAGCTTCTGCAATTTGGCAGCATCTATTGTGGTCCTTTGTGGTGCAGAGTGACCAGAGAGCCCTCCAGCATCATAGAGGATCTCCTTTTCCCCACTGTCTCCTTTCGTTCTGGAAGGGAGGAAGAGCAAAAGAAAGTTTTTGTGCTGACATCAAATTCTGGCAGCGTTGTTCTTTCAGTGATAGCAGCACCACTGTTATTGATGCAAAGGCAGAACAGACGGTGGGTTCTTCAAAGAACAACTGGCAATGAGACCACATGCATTCCACAGGTCATATGTCTTCCATCCAACGCCCACAGACTCACATTTAAAATGGTGGAGTAGTTAAAACAATATAGTGTAGCAACATTTATCATGCAGTTGTGAGTGTAGCATAGTTTTATGCGGATCACTAGTCTGGCTCCATTCAGTGTTCTCAGAAGTGTGGCATCCAGAACACATATCTGTGGGAATAATTACCAATATCCCTAGTATTTTGTGTGTGTGTTATGTGCTGTCAAATTAGAACAAAATTACAATGACTCTAATAGGGCTTTCAGGATAAATGAGATATTGGTTACCAGTTCCATCTGCACCCCCATCCCAGTGTGTGTCTGTGGCCAAGCAACGATTCAGATCCATTTACGCCTGAGTCCTAGTCCATCACTCTATCTACCATACCACACTAGGTATCTTAACATTTGTTTAAATTATTTGTATGCCACCTTTCTCCCCACAGGGGACCCTAAAATAAAATATCTATTTTGCTTGGTAACAATTTATTCTATTTCAGATTTCCTTTCTGTAGTTCATTTGGTTGTGAGGGTTTGCTGAAGATTTTAATCTGTTTGCTATGTTCCTACCATGCCCTAACTCTGCTTGACTGTCATAGGAGTTGTCATAGGACCAGCCCTGAGATGTAGGTCAGGCTGAAGTAGCACAACTGGCCAAGGATCAGGCAGTGCATATCATGGCTCATCAGGAATGTATACCTGGATATTCCAGGTCCCAGTCCAGCATTTTAACCCGTATGTCCGATTAACTGTCATACCAGTTGGGTGACAATATCATGCGGTCATTGCAATTTTAAGTGGGAGTTTGCTTCATTGTTCTTTTAGGAGTTGGTGCATTTCTGCTTCGGCCTCTTTTTCAAGAACTGTACTTGTCTTTTAACATCTGGGCTCATCTGTTGTCTAGAAGCGCGAATCACTGCCACCTGACTCCATTCCCCACCCCACTCCCAGTCTCTCTCTTTTTCATTTTTACTCAAAGATATTAAAGTTCTTTGCAGATATTGATGTCTCGGCACACTGCTGCGCAGCAGACGTTTTATCCTTTTTATGTGGGGTTAAAATAACATAAAAGAGCTCCAGGGTGAAATCTTGAAAAGTCCCCTGAGTCTTATTTACAAAAGCTACAAAAGGCATTTGCCTATTCTGGGCAAATTTTTATCCTCAATGATTTTGTCAGCTCAAAAGGCACAAAGCGACCAGGCCAGCGGAAAGGATGATAGACTGTTGGAGTCTTAATTTCTACCCTGGCTTTTAGCAACAGGCACTGCTTCCTTTGGAACTTCAGTGTCTCTTTTTCAGCTGCTGTCTCAAACTAGCTTGTACTGGGGAATTGTTGGGAGGTGGTGTCAATGAATTCATTGGCTTTGTTTTATTTATGTCCCGCTCCTTCTCAGTGGCTGGGGTGGGGAAGCAACTTTGCAAAACAGAACAGAATAGAATGGAAGAAACACAAAGCAAAATAGAAGAGAACAAAACAAAATAAACACATATTTTCCACCCTTTTTGTGGCCAAAACATGTATGTTTTTACATTCATTGTTAAAACATTATTTCGAAAGAAGGAAGGAAGGACATGCATATAGGGGTAATTTTCATTCTGACCATAACATACAAGGTGGCAAGATTTCCCCAGTCATAATCTCAACAAGATGGAGAAATTATTCCTAATTCTGATATCTGCGTAGAGTATCAAAGGATTTTGGGGGGATCATGGAAAAAAAGTGATAAATTCCATTCCACCCACTCCCTTTATTGCAAAGAAAACTGACACCCTGCGATTACCATTAAGCTTAAAAATAAAAAAACTTATTCTAGTGATGGAACTATTTAATTAGGAAAAAGATTATTAACAAGAGATATAACAACTGTCTTCAAATATTTGGGGGGGGGGGTTGTCACAAATCTGTGTTCTCCTGAAGCAACAGGTCCAAATTATAAGAAAAGGAATTTCAACTAAACTTGGGGGAAAAGGTCCTGAATATGAAAACTGTTCAAAAACAAAACTACATTGGCATGGGTTTGGTCTACACTAGATTACTTTTGAGGCCTCTTCCATCTGTCACTCTCTGAGAGGCAGTCCAAAATATGCAATGAAATCATACATTAAAACACTCTCTAATAAATACAAAAAATACAATAAACACTGTCCCCAGTTAAAACCGCCTTTAAATAAATATACATAAATTAAAACCCATTTGAACATCTCACGACAAAATTCACACTAGTAGAAGGCAGCTTTATATAATTCAGTCCTAATTAGCTTTCTAAAAACAGAGAAGGCTGGTGCCTGGCAAACCTCTGTAGGAGGCTTGTCCCAGAGAGAAGGGGCCATGACTAAGGAAGCTCAGTTCCTCGTGTTCACTTTTTTGGCCTCCTTAGGTGTTGCAGTTCTTAAGATCAAGGACTGCGAGGAGCATGTGGAATGGGTGGCTATTTTGTGGGAAAGATATTCTGCCAAATATTGAGGTCCTAAACCATGATGAGCTTTATAGGTTATGACTAGCACCTTAAAAGTAGAAGGGCACAGAATTATTCTTTGCTGCTGCTAACATCTAGAGCCGTACATCTTTCCTCCTGAAATCCCCTCTGTCAGTGTGGTGCAGCAGTAAAAACGTTGGACTGGCAGATCTTAATATATACCCATGCTAAATTATGAAACTCCTTGGGTAGCCTTGGCCCCGTCACTTTTTGTCAGCCTTACCTAACTGACTGTTTTTTTCAACTATAAAGAAGGTTAGAGGTATACTGTTTTGAGCTTGTAGAGCAAATGTGGGATAGAAATAAAACCAACAGAATAATAAAATTAATCATTCCATGGATGGGTTTTCAGGATACAGGTGAGGAGGAAAAGCAGCTGTCAGTAAGAGTGTAACTGTCAAACTATGGCTAGCAGAGAAAAAAACCATAAGCTCAGATCTGCCTTTGTTTTGTATCCCTAGAACCTCTAAAATGTCAAGACAAAAATGTCCAGGAGGTAGCCATGTTAGTCCGCTGAAGAAGAAAAAAACTTGAAGACTAATCAGGGCTTTTTTGGGTTTTTTGCATAACCTTTTGTGGACTGCAACCCACTTCTTCCGATGTCAGGCAAAAATTCTTCCTTGAGAACTTTCAGCTGAACCTTAGTTTTTACTGAAAGCTATTACCTTAAGGTTATCTTGTCAAGAGGTGGTCCTCCCAATCCCTGCTATGTAGTGAAAAAGACCCTATGATATAAACCAGGCTGACAAAGAATGGGACCTTTTGGAGTTCATAGGGCCGGTATAAATCAGAAGCAGCTTGACAACACATCACCACCACCACCACCACCTGGAGAGCCATTGTGTCTGAAAGCCAGTCTGGAAATATAGTAAAGAAACATACAAATAAAATAAAGCATCGAGTGAAATTACAGTGAACCTGCACCACTCGTTTCTTTCCAAGTCGTTGAATGTCAACCAGCTGGAAAATGCCCAGGTTCTGGCCTTAGAAATCCCCTGAGAGAAGTAGACCCTATTCAGAATATTTCTGCACATGTCCTTGGTTTTTGAATGTGGGCATGTATGGGATGTGTTCCCCAGCTTGTTGCCCTCAACATGTGCTGAATTACAACACACACACCCCAGTCCAGAGGCAGCTCTTGAATTCCTGCTTTTAGTTATGGTGTTCAAACATGAATGGTGTGCATAGCATTTAAGGTACCTATTCCTAGGAAAGGAATTGATGTCTAAGTCTTTTATTTTTTTTCTTCTTTTCCTTGTCCAGGATTGCAGACTTCCCCTTCAAAGCATGCTGGGTATTCTGTTCGGATGGAGAATGCTGTGCCAATAGTTACTCAGGCTCCAGGGGCTCAGCCCCTTCAGATCCAGCCAGGACTTTTAGCACAGGTACATTTTCATTCTCATGGATTGATTTTCCTCCACCTTTCAACTGTAATGGGAAAAACTGGATGCAAAGCTAAACCTTCTCTGTGTAATCAACAGAAGAATAGTCCATGTGTGTGGATATTAATATGGATTTGGAACATTAGCATGTCTGCAATATCATTGCTTTTCTTTCTCCAGCTTTTCTTTCCTTTGGATTTCTCTCACAGAACCTTGAGAGGAGAATGTGTGTTCATGAAATCTTACTACCTACCTTTTTTCTTTAATCTGCCTGCCCCAAGGTCAACAGTAGGTACTGCAGATAAACCAGCTACTCTGTGTCCTTTCTTCACTATATTAAGAAAGGCCTGACCACTCAAATGCTGAGGCAGGGCAGGGAAGCCTATGGCATTGCCAGTGAGTGGGCAGTCACCTGGAGGAGGCAGAGGAAGCAAACATGCTGCTGCCAGTGAGTGGGCAATACGGGAGGGAATGACGGAGGGGAAGGAAGTGCCCAGCATGATGGAACACCTGTGCGGGCACCAGGCCGAACTGCCAAACTGCGGTTCATATCTGTCTAACTTACAGCAACCCTAACAGAGCTTTTGAGGTAAGCGAGATATTTGAGGAATAGTTGTACCAGTTCTGCCACTCCTAATGAATTTCCATGGGGATTCAATCCCAGGTCTCTTGACTTTTAGTAGTCTGTCACTCTATCCACTATACCACACTGGGCACCAGAATGTATATGCCTGGAAGAACATTCTCGTATTCTAAGGCATCAATAGCTTCCCAGGTCCTGCCAAAGCATTGACTTGCTTGGATAGCATTCCAGCATGTGTTCGTTCAGCTTTCCTTTTGCCAGCTGCCAGCCCAGCTTATCTTGGAAAGACAGTATGGAACAAAAGTTGAAGCTTGCATGATTTATTCTCATTAGCTAGGTGCCGCCTCCCATTCCCACAGACAGTCTTTGTGAAAGAGCTGTCTCTGACGTGAATGAAGTCCACTTCTGTGAAAGCCTGCCATCTTTTTCCAAGCATTGCAGTTGAGAGAAAAACTATCTTTCTCATTTAAAAATAAAAGGTGAAGCATTTGAAAGCAGGACAAGAAAGTGTAAGCATTTCAGTCAAGAGAAAGAAAGGAAAATTTGCAAACATAAATATGTAAAATATTTGCCTAAAAGTACCGTGTGAAATGAGTTGAAGTGCCCAGTCATGAGCATACATAATCTCACACAGTTTCAAAACTCAGACCCAAACATCTTACAGATCTCTTAATTGGACTTTTTTTTTTTTTTTTGGACTTATATACCGCCCCATAGCGCTACAAGCACTCTCCGGGCGGTTTACAATTTTAATTATACAGGCTACACATTGCCCCCCCAGCAAGCTGGGTACTCATTTTACTGACCTCGGAAGGATGGAAGGCTGAGTCAATCTTGAGCCGGCTACCTGGGATTTGAATCCCAGGTCGTGAGCCCAGTTTTAGCTGCAGTACAGCGTTTTAACCACTGCGCCACGAGGTAATTTCATCTGGCAGGCTAAAAGTTAATCATGAAGACAGATATTGTTATATTGTAGTACCATTTAAATGGTGATTTTTTTTTTTTAAAGGTGAGGCACTCAGACTATGTCAAGCTATCAAATTCTGTATTTGAGACCTTTTCTAATATAAAGGTCAATTCCTCTGGTCAATTATGATACATTAAAAAGAACCCAATGAGTACTTCTCTTCACTTGTCACAGAAAAAAACCCTAAGATTATTTATTGTGGCATAAAACTCTCATAACTTAACAAAGGGTTTCAAAAGTTGTTTCCTTGGACTGCAGCTCCAGAATTTCCCAGCCAACATGGGCAGTAATACACAGTAGTGGTATGAGGCTAGCCATACAACTGATGGGGCCGACTCCAGGCCATGAATACTGTATCCACCAATAACCCCACAACCTTGTATGTGTCCACTATGAAAAATGTTCTGCTGAGTTCAGTGGGATCCCTCTGCCCAAAAATTCAACACAGGATTGCAGCCTCAATTCGTTATCTTTTAAGGTCCCATGAGATTCTGTTCCTGCGACAGGTAGGCTGTCTTGATAACTGGGCACAAGATCTTTGTTAAATGTTTGCTCCCTCTAGAGTTTCTAAAAGAGGGGGAATAGAGACTGAAGTAACAAATGAAAAGACTTTTTTACATCATTTGTGTTGCAATTGAGGAGTATGTTCTGTTGTACCCAGTGGGACTTCAACTACATCTGAACACATACCTGATTGCTTTGGAATGTGGTACCATATGGATAGGACAGTAAAAAAATAATGGGCTAGTAAATTGATACATTTATGAGGCTTAAAACCATATTATCACGTTCTCAAAATGATCAGAACAAGGCTGATTCTTACCGGAAAAGTGGATAATCTTGGGTAACCCAGGTGTTCTTGCACTGCAGTTCCCAGAAACTTTCAACAGCAGTTGTGCTGGCCAGGATTTCTGGGTGTTGCATGTAGGTTACCCAAGACTGGGAAACATTGGTCTAAATCAGTGGTCCCCAAACTTGGACCTCCAGATGTTCTTGGACTTCAACTCCCAGAAATCCTGGCCAACAAAGGTGGTGGTGAAGGCTTCTGGGAGTTGTAGTTCAAGAACATCTGGAGGCCCAAGGTTGGGGACCACAGGTCTAGATGATAACCAGTTATATTCTCTTGTATAACTTCCATTCATTCCATTTGGTGCCAGAAAAACCTAACTTAGGAAGAATATTCCATATGGGATGCCACAACTGAAAAGCCTCTGTCTCTGGCTGTCACCTCTATTAGAACAATATATAATTCCTGGCATCTCTGATTTTAAAAGACTCACTCAGTCCATCTATGGATGACTTGGAAATTAGAGAGGGAATAGTGCCATAATTATGTACTGAGTCTTGGAAAATCCAGTCTATTGTCCCTGTTAAGAAATAAACTTATGAGTGTCTTGAGCCAGTAATTTGGTCTCACCTTTACCTACTTCAGTCAGGGACATGTTGGCGCTGTGGGCTAAACCGCAGAAGCCTGTGCTGCAGGGTCAGAAGACCAGCAATCGTAAGATCGAATCCACGCAACGGAGTGAGCGCCCGTCACTTTGTCCCAGCTCCTCGCCAACCTAGCAATTCGAAAGCATGTAAATGCGAGTAGATAAATAGGTACCACCTCAGTGGGAAGGTAAAACGGCGTTCCCCAGTCACGCTGGCCATGTGACAATGGAAGCTGTCTTCGGACAAACGCTGGCTCTACGGCTTGAAAACGGGATGAGCACTACTCCCTAGAGTCGGACACGACTGGACTAAAAATGTCAAGGGGAACCTTTATCTTTACCTGACTTACTTCACAGGGTTGATGTAGGGGGAGGGGATGAAGAGAAGGAAAGCTGTTTTTCTCCTGCCTTGCTGGAAAAATTGGGATATTTATATACAGTAAATAATTAGAAAGACTGTTGTCAGTACGAGCTGGATGCGCCAGTATTTTGACTAAGAACATTACAAAAAAAAAAAAAAAAAAAAAAAAGAATGAAGATAGTGGTCACAGTAGGAAACACTCCTGCTCAGTTCCTCACAAGCAGAATGAAGCTGAGCACAGCCCTCCTCTAAACAAACTTCTAGCATAAGGAGTCATACTAGACCTACATAGCGAACCCTGGCAACCTGTGTCTTGTGTATGGTTTGCAGGCCCTGCAGTAAATAGGGCAGGGGCAGTAGGATCTTTGCATCCCCATGGGAATTTTGCAATACTCTAGCCAAGAGGGAAGGGGACTTGAGTTGTGAGACTTGCTGTCAAGTCAGATTTAAGTCGCACCAGTGACTCGGCTCTGACTTGACTTTTTTTTTTCAATGATTCGGACTCAACTCACAACTTGAAACCCACGCACACCCTCCCTTTTTTTCTGGGGAAGAAATCTTCTTTTTAATAGGGACTCAGGCTTGGGACTCAGGATTTGGTGCCAAAGACTCGGACTTGGACCCAAAGACTTGCCGACATCCCTCTTGGCCAAACGTTGTTGCTTTGTGTATGCTTATAGAGAAATGGACAAGTCCTTTTCAAAACAGAGGGATGCTTTGTTACTCCATTCAGCAAGGTGGATCCATGTGATCATGTCTCCCTTTCACAGAGATTTTTTAAAAAGTATTTTTCAGAACCACAATTTCCAGAATCCCCCAGGCAGCATGTTATCCCATTTTCTTCTAGCGGAAACACTGCTCATTAAGAGCTATATGGAAGATAAGGTTCAACACATGAATTTTTCTCCAACATATATATATGTTTGGTCTGCCATATGGTTGTTAAAATATGCACTGCCTCTGGCAGGAGGGGGGGAAATTGCAATCCTGTTTTAGGTTCCTAATGCAGTAAAATATTTATGGTAGCTAAAGGCTGATGGGCTGAAGTTGGTATTTCATCTTCATAGACATTGATTGCAGGGAATGTGATATGAAAGTTAGATCAGGTGTGTACGTGCAACTCCTAGAGTAGGTAGGTGGTGAAGAAACAGCCTTCCTACCCAACCTTTCAGGGTGTATTTTCACCCTCATGAGACACTTATATCAGTTTGCCTTTTCTGTACAGACAAGCAAGGAGAAGCTCTGATTTCACTTTTAGCAAATATAGCAGCAGTTTCTTAAAGGCAAACACTTTGGTTTATCCTTTTGTGCAGACAAAAAGATCCTTTTTTAAAAAATTCAAGTGAACTTGAAATTGTGTTATCTTTTAAAAAAACGGAAGTTTGGTAGGCTTAGTTTGTAGCTTGGCTACCCCTGCATTTAAACAGCAGCTGATTATACCTGCTGTTAATTGTTTAATTTATCATTGCCGGATTTTTGCTGCCAAAGGTAGAGCAACATATGTGGGAGTTTTTTGCCTTCAGCACTGGTGTAAGTTGATTAGCCTGGGGTGCTTTGTACCCTGATTTTGTTCATAGGCAAAGGAACATGCCGTCTGCTGCTCTGTCACAGGCAGCAAGGAAGGAGGGGAAATAACTGGGAATGTGGGCATGCTGCCTTGTAAGTTTGTACAGCCAGCAGTGTGGATTGTGCATGCACATTCAGAAATAAACTCCACGGGGTTCAAGGTGGAGTTTGGATATAACATAATACAAATATCATTACTTGTGGTGCATTATTCTTGTTTAACAGCAAGGGGCTAACAACAGGAATTTAAACATGCAGTGAAACAATGTGTAACTTTCTTTCCATAGAATCACAGAATAATTGAGTTGGAAGGGGCTTATAAGGGCATCGAGTCCAACCCCCTGCTCAATGCAGGAATCCAAATCAAAGCAGATCTTTCCTGTAGCAAGGTACTGCTTACTTTAAAAATTCTGTGTGGACATTTTTTGGATATTTGGGGAGATTTAGGGTCATTTTGGAAAAATCATTAAAATTACTGCTGGGTAGAGCTCAGTGGCTTAGGTATCTCGTTGCAGAGCCAAAGGATGGGAGTTCAGTTCCCCACCGTGCCTCCTTGACACAGAGGCTGGATTCGATGATCCATAGAGTCCCTTCTAACTCTGCAGTTCTAAGATGTATTATTATTATTCAAAAACACAAGACACAGTCAATCAAAATTATAAAAATATTGACTGGTATTATATAACAGATACAAGTTTTAACCCAAAACCGAAGTATTTGTTAAATGTTGGCACAGTATGTATGCAGTTCCTAATACTGCCATTTTTGAAGCTCTGATGGTATTATTTCTGAGATCTGCAACTCATCATTATATTATTAATATACGGTAATCAGCATCAGCATCAACAACATAGAGAGGCAAAATTAGTTAACTGGTCGTTAAACATGATCAAGTGGCAAAATTAGTGCACTGGTTGTTATGCAAAAAATAATAAATTGCCAGCCTCCAAAACCCCATTGGAACATCAGGTAGAGAAGGTGTCAGAAAATGACACATCAAAATCCTGTGGGATTTCTGGATCCAAACTGATAGACACCTTGATCATAACACACCAGACAGAGTAGTAATAGAACAAAGAAATGCCTGAATCATTGACATTGCAATTTCAGGGAATGCCAGAGTTGGGGGGGGGTTAGAAAAACTAACAAAGTATAGAGACCTGGCAATTGAAACATCTCGCTTGTGGTTAAACACACTTCAGTAGGCCCCATAGTCATTGGGGCTTTGGGAACAATATCAAGAAATTTCACACTGTATTATAAGCAGTTGCAGATCTCAGAAATCACACCATCAGAGCTACAAAAAACAACAGTATTAGGAACAGCATATATATGGTACCAATATCTAACAGATATTTAGGTTTTTGGTTAAAACTTGTATCTGTTATATAATACTAGTCAATGTTTTCATAATTTTTATTGACTGTGCCTGGTGTGTTTGAATAACAACAACAATAATTAAGGGTTTAAAAAGTAAGGTGTTGTGTACGTTAGTCCAGTGATAACATAATATGACAAATATTATCAAGAGCAATGTTAGTGAAATACTCTCAAAGAGCAGCAAGCAGTGAATTACCTTGAAAAAATAATGTACCAAGCTATGGTTCAAGGAGAGATTACTCTTAAGTAAATCTACATAAATTCAGGAATAACCCCTGAGTAAAAACATATAGGATCTATTTCGTTACAAAGATATTAGGAGAGAAGCCCCCTTAATTCCTTCTGGAAATGTTACATATGGATTCTCAAAGAGAGATGCTGTTGTTTTCATAGGGACTGTCATGGTGCCCTAAATTTGCCCTGTTCCCTTGGTCTATCAAAATCTCGGCACAAATGCTTCCCTGTCATTTCAACACATGAAACAGCTTATACCAAGAGTAAGCATTCCTTATTCGTGAATGCAAAGTGTGAGTTTCCTGCATGCAGAATGTAGGCCTTTTCAGAGCAGAATGCTCCTTGCCCTAGGTATTAAGCTGCCTTGGATTCCAGGAGCAAGCAAATCTTTCAGCACATGCATTTCTTAAATTGGTACTTGGAAGAGATTAAGATGCCCTGCCATGTCATGCAGGAGGAATTCAAATGTGACCTAGTTGTAAAATATTTTGTTGTTGTTTAGTCGTTAAGTCGTGTCCGACTCTTCGTGACCCCATGGACCAGAGCACGCCAGGCCCTCCTGTCTTCCACTGCCTCCCAGAGTTTGGTCAAATATTATATGACTCCAAAATATTATATGACTCCAAAATCAAGTCATTTGAGCAACATGACATTTGCACATGTCTTTGGTGACAGCATGTGCAGATGACCCTAGATGCAGCAGCATGTTATACAAGCTCAGAAAACACCAGTGGAAAAAAAAAAAAGACTAAAGATCTGCCCACTAATTTGTTGGGGCCTAATACGTCAGACTCTCCTATGACTACATTCCTGAGATTGTGAGTCAGTGTACTTTAGAGCCAGTGTAGCTCAGTGGCGTGAATCACCTGGCTATGGAGCCAAGGGTCATGATGTGTATGGCGGCTGCAGTTACATGCCTTACCACTTGGGCTGCTATGGGCAAATTTCACAGTCCCAGAGCACCACGAGAAGGAGGGACTGGTGACCCACTTCTCAGTACTTTATACCTAGAATATGTTAGGCAGATCACAATAAGCAAACCTGAAATGGCCTATAGATGACTTCATTCTTTGCATATACTACGCCGACCAAAATCTTACTGAGGAAAACCACATGCATAAGGGCAAAACAGTGCAAACAGTTTCTCTCTTTTGCTTACTGTCTGTTGTGCAGCTGGGCGCACAAGTCCGTTTACTCTGTGAGTGTGAGAGTACAGTGGACAGCCTCCTAACCAGATAGAATTCTTTGCATGATTGTCCTTACATCTGGGATTCTGCCTTTAGAATCTGAGCTTACATATGTTAACTCAGAAGTATAACCTACTTAGTTCAGTGGGGCTTGCAGTCAGATCCAATATACATTTACTTGGGAGTCAACTCCCTTGATTCCAACTATATAAGTGTAGCCTGTACATACAGGATTGTGTGCAGATGTACTACTGAGAATGGTTATGGTCCTGTACGTACTTACATGGAATTAAGTCCTCCTGAGTTCAGTGAATCTTATAAAAGAGCATGTACTGTGTATGGAATTCAACTTACCTAGGAAGACGTCCTCTTAATAATAGTGAGTTTTAATCTTGACTAACCATGGTTAAGATCAAGACAACTGGTCTAGAGTTACCCAGTGAAATTCTAGTTGAGTGGGAATTTGAACTGTTTTTCCCCAGTCCAGTGACCCTGACCAATTGACCACATTGGCTGCCAGCATGTAAATAGAGTTCAGTGGAACTTACATCCAAATATGGGAGCACAGGACTACAGGACATGGCTAGAGAGGCAGACCCATTATGTAGGATCATGAAGTACAAGAAGTAGGAATGAATGTTCAGGCTTTGGTAATAGCAGTTTGATCTTTTCAGCTCTCTTTGAAATCTAACAGATCTTTAAAACAGGATATTTCATTGATTTCCTCCCTGGCTTATAGCATTCAATGTTTTGTCATTGTTCGCCATAACTGACTGGCCCATAATTGTTTTCTTTGAATTAGTTATTTAGAAGTTTTGAATGGAGTTCAGTTAAATCTGTTCCACCCCATATATGTGCAAAAGTTCTTCCAAAAGGAAAATAGTCATTTTATGAGCTGGTTCAGAGTTTAGTAATTGTCATTTTATGAGCTGGTTCAGAATTTTTTTAATTGTTATATTGAAATCAATGTTCTCTTCTCACCCACAGCAAGCTTGGCCTAGTGGTACTCAGCAAATCCTGCTTCCTCCAGCTTGGCAACAGCTGACTGGGGTAGCCACCCACACCTCAGTCCAGCATGCAGCTGTAATCCCAGAGACCATGGCAGGAACCCAGCCGCTCACGGATTGGAGGTAAATAGCAAGAAAATCATGAGTGTGTCTGGAGAAACTCGTTCTGCAAGGGCCTCGCTATCCAGGCGTGGTATATTGTTGAAGGCTGCCTGTATGGTCTAATTTTCATTACACCATCATCATCATCATAAGCTGTCAAGTCAATTCTGACTTATGGTGACCCTTTTCAGGGTTTTCCAGGCAGAGAGTATTTAGAAGTGGCTTGCCCCTTCTTCTAGGGGCATCCTGGGACCGTGCAGCTTGCCCAAGACCGCACAGGTGGGCCCTACTTGTAGAAAGCACAGTGGGGAACAGCCACAGGAGACTCTGGGCAGCTTTCAGCCGAGATGCTCTTTATTTTCTTCTGATGATGGTGACAGCAGCAGCTCAGGAAATGCCCTCTGCAAAGGGCATTGTCTTTTGAACAGTTTAGAGTTGTTTATTTTCTTATATTCTATTATTCTATTGGGAACCATCCCTTGGGATTTATTTCTTTGTTCTTTACTATTATCTGTTGCACTCTTGCATGCTTACAGCACAATGGGTATTATTTTGAAATTGCCAGGGTTGTGACAGATAATTACCACTTCTGATGGGAGGAGTACATCATCCACATCTAGTAAGCTGTATCTGCTGCCAAATATTGATAAGAACAAGCCCATTGTATCAATCTTTCTACATTTAAAACTTCACTCTGGAAAAAAAAGCACTAGTGCGTGTTCAGTACATGGTGTCATACCCTTAGCTTCTGGCTTTCCAGACGTTTGGGGTTTCATTTCCCAGAAGCCCTGACCATTGGACATGCAGGCTGAGACTTCTTGGAGCTGCATCCAAGAGCCAAATGCCAATGTTTGAGGAGAACTGGAGAGCCGTACACATATTGCTGTTGGCCTTAGCTTTTCCTTGGCTTTTGTTTCCACCTGCATTTCTTTTGAAAAGTAGGTATTTAAGTGTTTAATTATTAAGCAGCACTCTGAAGTACCTTTTAAACCAGCCATTTTCAATAGGGGCCTTGGCACATTTGAAAGGGACCACAGATTCATCTGTTTACGTTTCAGCCTTGTTTGCACACCGCCAAAGGTTTTCCTTTTTTATATATGTATGGGTCCCCAGAACCTGAGAAGAGCTCTTAAAAGGGCTTAGGCAAAAAAAAAAAAAAAGTTGAGAATAGCTGTTTTAAACCAGATAGAGAATTTATGGGGGTGAGAGTAGAAAGCCATTTCTAAGAAACTTGTTGTCACTGCTGATATACATTCTTCTGGGTGTACTGGGAAGCAGTTGTGATTGCCATTTGTTTATAAACATTCTTTTCGAAATTCAAAAATCACCTTTCCCTCTGTTTTTTCTTTTTCCAGAAATACGCACGCTCATGGCAGCCATTACAATCCCATCATGCAACAGCCTGCACTTTTAGCAAGTCATGTCACCCTTCCAGCAGCCCAGCCCTTAAACGTAGGTGTAGCTCATGTTATGAGGCAGCAACCAACCAGCACAACCTCTTCTAGGAAGAATAAACAACATCAGTCATCAGCAAGGTACGCATGGCCATGGGCGGGTGATTGGAAGGGCTGGAGGCATGAAAGGTGTCTTCTGTTACCAACATTGCTATGAAGATACGGAGACATACTAGATGAAATATGAGGTGGCTAGTCCCCAATGTCCTCAGCTTCTCTTCTTCCTCTTAAGAAGAGAGAAAGTTTCACAGGAAACTGAAATATCAATAGAGCAGTAGAATAGAGATGTTCACAGTTCAGTAAAGGTATAGTTGTGATTATATTTCACATTTTTAAGTGCACATCTAAAATTTGTAGTGAGTGAAGAGGCCATAGCATGTTTTTATTTGTGTTGTATACAATATGAATACAGTATTTTGTATCAGGTAGGCAAGATTGAGTGACCAGTGGGAGAACTGAGTTTTCCCCTCTTTAATGTGTGACAAGGTTGCAGAATGAATCATAGGGACAGAGGAAGCTGCCTTATGCCGTGTTAGACCAGTGGACCATCTGACTTGAGTGTTGTCCTCACGGGTTGGCAGCAGTTCTCCAGGGTTCAGCGGACTGGAAATGTGGCATCTACACTAACACAATAACATTAAATTGTTAAAGGACTCTAGCCGGTTAAATTTAAAACAGTAAATGAAAAGTATGTTAATTGGCTACACTAATCATTCTTACTGCATTATTACAGTTTCATTTTGAAAACAATCAGCAGTACTAAATAGAATCAAATATGGCCCAACCGCCTGAAGTAACAAATTAAATTAATCATTTGTTGTTCCTCAATTGATTGCTATTCAAAATTGTAACATCAGCAAAATTAAAATAGGAAATTTTAAAATTTGTGGAACATTTTAACAATTTAAAAGGAATAAATTCATTTTTAGTGATCTGCTCCTTCCAGGCTCAGATTCCAGGCTTGCCTGGAGATGTCAGAGGCTGAGCCTGGAACCGTTTGTGTCCAGGGCATGTAGTCTGCTACTGAAAATCCTTAGGAAAATCTAGACTGCTCTATGGAATAAACTTCATTAGAAAATAGCCAGCAATCAGTTATGTTGTATTTGGTGCAAGTATGCATTCTTTTTACAAAAGCTGCTGCTGCATAAGCAGTTGCTGCAGCCCTTCTTGTTAGCTTCATGTCTTGTTTTCAGTATTCATATACAGTGGTGCCTTGCAAGACAATTGCCTCGCGGGACGATTAATCCGCAAGACGATTAGTCTTTGCGATCACTGTTGCGCTTTGCAAGACGGTTTTTCTTATGGACGATTTTCGCAAGACGATGTTTGGGTCTATGCTTCGCAAGACGAGTTTTTTTAAGAGACGCTTTTTCGCAAGACAATGTTTTTTGACAGTTGGGTCCCTGACTCGCAAGACGATTTTTTAACAGACACTTTTTCGCAAGATGAATGTTTTTCTATGATATTTATAAAGTTTTTTGATTTAACTTTGTTCTGACTTTTTTTTGCCCATAGGAACGCATTAATTAGATTCCAATGCATTTCTATGGGAAACCGTGTTTCCCAAGACATTTTTTTCTGCAAGACGATGATTTCCCCCCACTGGAATGCATTAATTAGATTTCAGTGCATTTCTATGGAGAACCGCATTTCGCAAGACGATGTTTTCACAAGACATTTTTCGCAGAACAAATTAACATCGTCTTAAGAGGCACCACTGTACTCTTAGCAAATGATGCTTCATTATGTTGGCCCTGAAAAATAAGGGAGGGGGTATCAGCACAGTTGGAGGAACTCTAAGGTTTGCAGAAGTAGAGAAAATCTTGAGGGGGAAAAAAGCCTAATGGAAGAACCCCCACCCTCCCAAAATACACAACCCAGGAATAACTGGGTGTACTGTGTAGTCACAGAATGCTTCGTGTCTTCTTTGCATATTCAGGCTAGGAAAGATGGAGTAGCAGAAAGCAGGTTGGGAGCCAGAATGGGATGGGTATCCTGAAAGAAGTCATGGCTTGCTGGAAAACTCTACACTGCCACATTGTGTTGCATGTCCTACTTTATTTCAGCTGCATTTTTAAAAGAGAAAGAATGGAATATAAAACATCATCAGGACTTGCTACCTTATGCTAATACCAGTGCACTAGAGGATTGTGGGAGGAACACTTAGCCCCTGATGGGGTCCCGCAGGGCACCCCAAAACACTGAGGAGCTCTCTTGGCCTCTGGCAGGACTGGGGCTGTGCAGCCCTGTACTGAGTGGGAGGTGCAGCCAGGGGGGCACCATGACTTGGGGGGTTAGGGGACAGTATGGGGTAGGAGATGCAAGGGCCATTCCAACTCATACCTTGCAGGAGAAATACTGTGTCATAAAAGTGTTTTTCCTGGGGGAGGCTCATCCATTGCACTTTGGATGTGCTGCTGATCCCTGTGATTTTCCCCAAATGTGGGGAAGTCAGCTGCATAATTTATTTTAATGAGGGGATTACATTTATGATTCCCCTGTTTTTTTATAATCACTTTACCCTTTGGTTTCTGGCTATTTTCACCACTTTCTATCATTTAAATTTGCAACCATAGCCCCATTGGTGATGCTTTGCAAGATGGTTCCCCCCCAATTAGAACACATTAATTACATAAGACCTACTTTTTTTATTCCAAAAAAGTAGGGGAGAAAGTGTATGCTGGTGTTTTTCTAGGAGGCAGACCCTGGAAAGCCACCAGCATATACTTTTTTGGGATAAAAAAGTATGTCTTATGTAATTAATGTGTTCCAATTGGGGGGGGAAACTGTCTTGCGAAACAGGGTTGGGAAAAAAACTGTCTTGCGAGGCAAGGACCTAAACATCGTCCAGCGAAAATTGCCCATAGGAATACAGTGGTGCCTCGCATTACGAGCGCTCCATTTGACGACGAAATTGCTTTATGTCGATGTTTTTGTGATCGCGAAAGCGATCGCAAAACAATGTTCCCCATGGGGGAATTTCGCTTTGCGATGATCGGTCCCCTGTTTCGGTAACCGATCATCGCAAAGCGATGATTTTCGCAGAGCTGATTGGCGGTTTCAAAATGGCAGCCGGGTAAAAAAAATGGCCGCCCGCTGTTTTCTGGCACGGATTCCTTGCTGCACGGGCAGCGAAAATGGCCGCGCTATGGAGGATCTTCGCTGGACGGTGAGTTTGAAGCCCCTAGGAATGCATTAATCGGGTTTTAATGCGTTTCTATGGGCTTTTTAAAATCGCATGATGACGTTTTCGTTTTACAGCGATTTTCGCTGAATGAATTAACGTCGTCATGCAAGGCACCACTGTAATCGTTTTGGGAAGTACAACACTGCTAAAAAAAGTCACCGTCTAGCGAATTCATCGTTTTGTGAGGCAGTTGTCTTGCGAGGCACCACTGTACAGATACTGGAATGGCTTTTGGCTTGTATTTGAAATGATACTGTTCTTCAGAAATGGCTGAAGCAACCATGGTGTACTGGGTTACTGCAGGTTAATGGCACTTGGAAGCTGCTGTTATCTTGCAAAAGACGTGTGTGCTTCAACATATATTGTGCTTATGACCTCTTTTTCTTAAGTTGGGAACTGGAAAGGAAACAGGCTGCTGGGAACATATCATCTTTGACAACAGTTCTGCAAGTGCAAATAGTTTGTGTGCTGATGTCTTCAGTCTTAAATGTGGGGTCATTTATTCAAACATTATGGCCAATTTTTTTGTGATTTTTATGTGTAGGACTGAGTCTTGACAAGTGGTGGCTGGCAAAACTTCCTAGTCTTAGTCCACTTTTTCAGCTCAAAAAGTTTACCTAAACATCGTCCAGCGAAAATTGCCCATAAACAAGGCAGCGATGACGCACTTCCAGTCTGCTATCGTGGGAAGCACTTTGAGCTGCTTCTGAAAGGCAGGACAAATGGAAGCACTGCGATTTGTCTGCCGCAAGACTAATACTGACCCCTCCCTGCTTCAAAGTGATCCACCATATATTATACATAGGGTACCAGTTCTGTCCATTATCTTGGGAGAACATGATCTAAAGGATAAAAAACAATAGTTGGCAGGGGCTGTGAATTAATGAGGAATGAAGCACCCATTTTTTTAGTTGGCAGGGGCTGTGAATTAATGAGGAATGAAGCACCCATTTTTTCCTAGGCACCTAAATCTGAATGACAGGTGTGGAGATGAGTGGCCTTCCATCTTCCATAGTAGTGGCCTCAATCAGCTGTCTATCACTGGAGAACCACTAGGCCAGGAGCACAATTTGTTTGGACAAATAAGCATGTTTAGCAAAACATTTGGGCTAGATTCCTGTTATGAAAGACTCTATGCATAGGGCCAATTACCCAAATGATTTTCACCGTTTTCCAGCTGTCTGTCACATGCCTGGTCATGTAAGTTAAAAGCAGTTTAGCACACAATGGCAAAATGCCTCCCACCACTTACATAATTGCCCCAACCCGGTTACATAACCCAACATCTTCTGGCCTTGATTGTTAGTTAATTTAAGAGGCATAGTCTAAACTTGGAAATACCAGTTCTTTAAATTACTACTTCCAAAATCCCCCAGACAATATGGCCGCTGGCCCTTTTTTCCAAATGTTATGTGGGACTACACAGCTGTTTGCACACCTAACACTAAATGATAGCTTACAGTTCTGAGCACAAAGAATAATGAGCCTGAGGACTATGTGCTCCCTCTTTCTCCCCTGGTGCGTCTCTGAGGAAGAATTTGGGGATAACCTCTGATAGTTACAATGTTCAAATAAATTTGAACATCATGTTCAGTGTTATCCATGGTTTCTTGGGGAGCGAAAGGCAACTTTCAAATGGCAGATTCAAGAACCATGGTCACCACAAACCGTACTTTAGGATTTTGACATAATGTTAACTGTGGTCAAACCAAAATGGAAGCAGAATCCCATCTCCTCTTGGGGTGTTCTGGAAGGAAGAGGTAGGACAGACATGGACAAGCTCAAGGTTCACTGCAGTTTGTCCTCATGACACTGAACAACATGTCAGGAATCTTTACAGCTTGAGAATGGAATTTAAAAGCCACAAACTAGTGGTAAGTGGGGCTAAGGCAATAGTCTCCTTTTTTTCTATCCACCTTCTCTCACTTGGGTGTGGCAAAGTGGATCAAGGTGGATCAAGATTGTTCTCTTCCACCTTCAGTACTGTTACACATTCCTGTACTTTGTGCTGAGAAAGGAAAAGTTGAAATCCCTTCTCCTGTGACACTCAGCTGGTCTTTAGGAAGTAGCCAGGAAGCTGGTAGAAAGTGGCTCTGGAGGACATGGGACCATGGAGGGGGCAGAAAGCAAGATGGGGATGCTTAGCAGGCTATTTCCAGCCAGGAGGCTGGAGATCTCCAGTTTACATGGCCTGTATCCTATTTTTATTGCTGCACATACTGGATTTTTTAGGCACAGTGACTGAAATCCTGTTGTGCAATTCTGCTCATGCAACAGCAGTGATGTCATTATCAATGGCAAATGATAGGTGATTAAAGGCTTCCTTTAATTGTTCCATATGACTTTGTCAAATTGTGCATACTCCAAAAAAAAATCATCAGTGATTCACTGCCAATGATGATGTCATTCCAGTTGCATACATGGAGCTATGCAACAGGATTTCAGCCAGTGTGGATTTTTTTAAATACATAGGTAGTGTTTATGATACTCTGCACTGAGAACGGTTTGTAAAAATAGTTTATTAAAAAAATTAAAATTATGTTATAGCAGACAGTCCCTGGGCAGATGTGTAATATTTTTGATTGGAAGATTTTGTATTTTTACTTCCTACATTGCAAAATCTTCAGAAGAAAAAATCGTTATATAGGTTGACGGAATCCTTGCTCTTATATGCTGGATTGAAAAATCAAGATAGGTTCTGCCCTGTGATACACATCATGAACCATTGCATGAATGAGGGTCTGGCCATGTAACCCCTTCCTTTCCCCACAGAGATGTTGAGCCACATTGTTTAGACAGATGTTTGAAAGATCTGTATTATTACATGGTGGCTCTTTTGTTAGTGGAACTAAACTGACCTATCTGTCAAAACTTTACTTTTAAACATCAATAGTAGAAGAAAAGAGAGTTGAGATGAATCTACAGTTTGAAAAATGGAGAAGTGTGCAGTTCCATCCAGTCTTGGTTGAGGCCAGAGGATCTGTAAAGAATTTCTCAACTGTCCTGATTTCATTTACTTTGAGACCTTTCCAGCAGTCTTTGCCCATATGAAATGCAGAGCAGAGGCTCTAAAGGATGGGTCAGCCAAAAAACGTGGAGCAGATTCTTCTAGCATATTTTAACTTACCAAAACATCCCCCTTCCCACAGTCACACAATGTTTATACAGGGAGGTGGGGAGAAGGGGGCCAGGCACTTGGTGGAGGTGTGATTCCTGTGGTCTAGCCTCTGCTTTGCATTTTTATTTCCAAATGAATGATCTGCTTTTGATAAAAGAATACTCCACACTTCTCATTGGTATTCAGTGAGCACTGTGAATGCTACTGTGCAGTCATTTGTTATGCAAAGTACTCAGTGCAGTGTGATATGTCCATAATTCCCTTCCTTTGATACATCCCAGCTAGTCCTTTGTTAGCTCAGACCGAACTGAAAATTCAAACAAAGCCCAGCTGAAGAATGCTTTTACAAGAACTTTACTTGCTTTTGACTTTTATAATGTTCTGCTCCTTGAAGGACACATGTATGTATGTACCTGCACACGTACATACATTTTTGTGCATGCACAGAGATGCACAATTTCAGAATCGCAAGCTGCAAAACAGACTATCTTGTGGAAGAGGAAATCGTTGCTCCAGGATGAACTGCATGCCTTCCCAGATCACTTTTGCCTCTCAGATTTGGATTGTATGATATATAGATGGGTCTATCACAGTGGTTCCCAACCTCTTGGGTAACACAGGTGTTCTTGGACTGCAACTCCAGAAATCCTGGCCAGTACAGCTAGTTATGAAGTCTTCTGGGACTTGCAGCCCAAGAATACCCAGGCTACCCAAAGTTAGGAACCACTGGTCCAGAGACATTGTAAGTCATGGTGCTTGCGTGAACTCCCAGGTTTGTGGTTTGAAAACCTCTGTCTCATGAGAAAAACTCCAGATTGGAGGCAACATTGAGCCAAATGCCCAATCGAAGCCTCCTTCTTACGATGATGGAACTGCAGCCATGGGTTTACAGTACATTGTGGCAAAAGGTGGCACAGAGCAGCCATTTTCATTCCTCACAGTGTTATGAGGTATGTTTGTCCAATTTTAGTTTTCCACAGTGTCCCAGACTGAGACTAAATTAAGGCAAGCACATTACGTGAATTAAAATGGCATCTCGTAGACCTGGCTATCTGTCATCAGAGGAGCCAGGTTAGTTGTAAATGCTAACAGTGCACCAAGACCATGGCAGCTGCTAGAGCTTGAGGGTGCTGTATGGTAATGCTGAGTCTGGATTAATTGAAAGGGTAGTATCTTGTTTGGAAAAAAAAGTAGCATAACATCTCCACAGGAATAGCATTTTATACAATATCTGACTGGCAGTCTCGTCATTGAAAGCAAGCAGATAGTGAATGCCTCCTTGGGCAATTGTGAGCAGTTTCTGGTGATTAGGGGGCAGTTATCTGGTTACAGTACTTGGAAGTAAGTGCCTTTTGATCTTGTTGGGTTTCCTTTTCTGACACATAGTGCTAGGCTGCAAGGAAACAGAAATCAGAAGGCAAAGGAAGACTGAAAAGAAACAAAACACTGTGACATGGGCATAATATGCATTTAATGTCTTTTATATATATATTTTTTTCAGGAATATGTCAAACTTTGAGGTATCCTCCTCTCAGACGATCAGCTCACCACAGCGATCTAAGCGAGTAAAGGAGAACACGCCTCCTCGCTGTGCCATGGTGCATAACAGCCCCGCTTGCAGCACCTCTGTCACATGTGGGTGGGGTGATGGGGCATCCAGTACCACACGGGAGCGGCAGCGGCAGACCATTGTCATTCCTGACACGCCCAGCCCTGCAGTCAGTGTCATCACTATCAGCAGTGACACGGATGAGGAGGAGGAGCAGAAACATGCACCCACCAGGTAAGCTGGTACAGAGGATGTTTCCTGGAAGGTGTGTGTGTCTCCAAGCTCAGCCTATCTGTATGCGTGTATGTGTCTCTGTGTGAGGATGATGCCTTGAAAGTTCTGGTTCATCTGCGAGTTCATCACCAGCTACATCAAAGCCTCATTCAAGGTTCCAGACAACATGTGAGGTGGGGCTCATGCTAGCCTTACCTCACTCCATCATCATCATCATCCTCACTCTTCTTACATGGGGAGCATCAATTCAAAGAAGAAGGACGGGAAACATTGAAGAATCAGAAACATGCTCCACCCACAAAGACTGTGTGGAGAGCAGTGTTCATTTTCCTATGGATTCCTGAATAGAGCTTTCATCGATCTTGGTTAGTTTTCCAGGAAAAAATATATTTAGCATAATAACGATAGAAAAGAAAGGGAAAGAGAGAGAGAAAGAGTATCCAGAGTCAGCATTCTCTTTCTATGATGAACATGAAACTTTTCCAAGTGTGGAGAATTTGGTACCTAAGCATACTAATGGTGGAGCCAGAGCAATGTTACTAATGCATATTATCTGTGAAGACCAATCTACCTGCTCTGTGAAATGCTTTGCAAATGTTATTTCACAGACTAAGCGTACTATTGATGTGAAATTTCAAATTTTTAAAATCATTTATGTTACACAGGCCCATGTTTTCACATATAAATGCAAAAATGGGTCAAATATATAAGAAACAGTAGATGGAAATAAACAAGTAGAACAGGACTGCTGATGAACTGCGACTCCCATCAACTCTAGCCAGCATAGCCAGTGGTGAAGTCTGATAGGGTTACTGAAGCTGCAGTCCAACAATATCAGGAGAACTATTATTTATTTCATTCTTATTTAAAATATTAATACCCCACCTTTCTTCTAAAAGATCCAGGGGAGTTTACAATGTTAAAAGAAACAAAGTTAAAATATTTTAAAAGAATTAAACAAATACCATATTAAAAATTATAAATAAGAGCAATATTAAAAACACAAGTAAAACAACAGAATAAAATAAACCCTTTTAAAAATCCCCTTGGTCAGCCAGTCATTTAAAGGAAAGAGAATGGTCTTCATCTGCTTGCAGAATGATAGTGAAGATGGGGCCAGCTTTGGACCCCTGTGGGAGAGAGTTCGAGTCTGGAAGCTACCTCTTCTAATTTTCTGGAGGTCCTTTACCTGTTTTCACATGGGATCAGGAACAGGCCCTTTGGCTCTAGTTTGCAACAATGACAAGCAGGTCAAGAAACTGATGCTATGCAGATGGAAAAACATTATTTCGGGTTTCGTAATAATGAGGTTGATACGCATACTTTTGTTCTGTCAATATCCTTTCATATAAAGCTACAGGCAAATGACATGCCGAATGGAATAATTTCCCCTTTTGAAATAAAATGTAAATGTACAAATATGGTATTTATTTTAATATTTATAAGTCTTTTGCATTCATCCAAGGAGAGAGCAAAATAAAAACTACAAAGAAAGTAATACAACATTGCATCATACATATATTTTAATGTTAGCATTCAAAAATACAGTACAGCATATCGCCACATATTTAAATATAATTCAGCTCTCTAAAAACCGTTTCAAAGTCACAACAGTATCAGTTCCTGTAAGAATTTCCAAATATATAATTATATTCCCAAATTAGATTTATTTATAGTAAAACTTGTTCAACTTAGTGAGACATTATTTCATATAAAAAGGCTTAGATCAAGCTGTAAAAGAAACTGGAAAATTTCCACATGGAAAATTTTAAAGGATATTAGGTGGGGAAATAACATGTACTTCATTAAAAGTGCATTCTTTAGAAATATTTATCCACAAGTATTGTGTTCACTATAGCTTATTTTGGGATAGGTAACTATGATATTGGATGCTCACCAAAGCCATCCATACCATGAGATCTGGTGAGGCATTTGCTTCAGTCGCTACTGTGCAGTTATCTGCTGTTGCCAGTGTTGACCCAGGAGGCCCTGTGCAGTTCTGCTGCAAAGCATTTCTCCAGAGCTGCCTGGATGTCACCTACATCAACAATGTGTGCCTCTTCCTCTCTCCCGCCTACCCTGCTTTATCCTGTGAGAAGGAAGAGTGCAGAGCTATGGCAAATGCTAGAACTGCTTCCTTCTGTGGGTGAGGGGATCGGTGTCCTTTACGGAGTGTCATGGAAGGGTGGGATAGTCCTGCATATGGTGGGGGTTTGGCATTTTGCTTCCTTACCCAGGGGGTGAGAGAGGCTGGACCACCCCGATGCACATTTATTTATGTGGGTATCAACCTGTTGAACCCAGCGGAATAAGCCCTTGAGTAAGCATGTGTAGAATTGGGCTGAAAGAGGTTGATTGTATTTCAAGTCACCATTTTATGCATGAATTTTGTGTAACAGTTTTAAAACCAATAGACACATTAAAATATTCTCAATTCTAATGAATTGTGAAACAGGAGGGGACTCTGACTTCCACGTAATGAGAAACCCAGGGGACTTCAAGTTTAATGTAATGAAAGACTGCCCCCTAATGGAAATCATTCTTAAAAGTATAAAATGGACAAATAATGTTTCGTTATCATGCACTTTATATTGGGTGGATTTTACTTAGTACACAGATATTAAATTATTGATCAAATAAATAAATAAATAAATATCCAAATGCATAGCCTTTACCAGATCTGTTAAATATTTTCTTTCTTTACTGTTGCCAGTGAGGGCAAAATCTTCTCCAGATATTCTGTGATTATTTTTAATTTCACTCACAATTTTGCTTAGTTTTAATCAGCTGTGTGTGCCTCCAAATTGGATTGGACCAATTTACTGAAAGGTCTAGTAAATACTGTTTCTCTGATCTCATGGCATTTCTTATTAGCTGAGAGAAAATATTACTGTCTATGGGACAGTGGAGTACTTCTTCACACATACCGTATTTTTCTGTTTATAAGACGACCCAATGTATAAGACAACCCCCCCTTTTCTAACCCCCAAATTAGAAAATTTGAATATTTGCATGCTCGCACCCTTTTGATCCTGCCACCCTTTCACGGCTGCGTTACCCATTTCCTAAGTCCCGCAGGGCTTAAGAAATGGGTAAAGCAGCCCTAAAAGGGTGGCATACTCTGACCCCTTTGATCCTGAAGCCCTTTCACGGCTGCTTTACCCTGTGACTTCGGAAAAGGCAGGGAAAGCGGTTGCCTTCCATGTATAAAATGACCCTCAATTTTTTGTCTAATTATTTAAGTAAAAAAGTGTCATTTTATACACGGAAAAATATGGTAATTGAAGTAAACTTTCCTTCCATAGAGGCAAAACAGTGAACACTGGACACCACCTTGGACAGCTTTAGAAGATGGTTAGATGAATTCATGGTGGATAAAGCTTGGTAATGTCTTTTTGTGTCCCTCAGCAACTGGACCTGAAAGGCACACTGTCTCAGATACTGGAGGTAATACATGGCCATGATAGTAATATATTACCTCCTCTATCAGAGGCAGTGTACCTTTGAATCTCAGTTGCACAGAAAAGTGTCATATCTTTTTCACATGGTACCTTGGAATGGCAAAAAAGGCAGATATCAGGATATGTACATCTGTGTTTCTAGACCTTTGTTCATTTATTTATTAAATTTTTACCCCACTGACTAGAACTAACCAGGACTGCCAAAGTAACTTTCAGAATCCTCAGATTTACAAGGCAAGCCTCTTAGGATGCCTTTACATTTAATTAAGAATTTAAAACAATAAACACAGTATGTGATATAACAGCATCTGAGACCCTACTTTCTTACAGTCCAAATGCTTTTTTAACTAAAACAGCCCCCACAGTTTTTGTGAACTTCAGAGAAAATGTTGTAAGGCACACTACAATTTCAAGTGGTTGGTATTCTGAGGGGAGTTTTTTGACAGTGTATTTCTGCTGGCTTCTCGTCTTGTTTGTAAGGTTGCAACCACAAACGTTTCCCGTGTCTTAACATTTGAGAGGGATTAGAATGATGTCTTCATCTCTGATGAACCACTAGGTTCAACATAGTTCCCTGGTTGCATACAGTGGCCCACCAAGAAGTTGGTGATGCTCCTGTTTTTATTTGCCTGCTTGAGATTGTCCCAGTGGGAAAATACTGCCAGAGACCAAGATAGGCAGACTGCATTTGCCTTGATCAGAAGTGAAAAAAATTGGCCATGCCAGCCAGGGAAGTCTAGGAGCAATAAAACCAAAAAATAACATTTCCAAGTTCTGCAAATATTTGATGAGCCATTTTTGAACTAAAAACCACAATAACAAACATATCTTTTACAAACAAGTTAGCTGGGCATTTCTGCTCTCTAGAATCATAAACAATTTTTCCAAACTTTAAGGTTGTGCTTCACAAGATGCACAAGCTTGATGATATATAAAGAACATGCCAAGCATCTACCAACCTCATTTCAAGAGCACAAAGAGACACGTAAGCAGACACATAATATATAACTAGCAAGGGTTAGTTATATATTACATAGAAAATAGATGCCCTTTGACCACCCAGAAGAGCTCCATTGGACAACTCTGTGCAGGATTGTGATCAACTACACCTGTCAATAATTTTTTTCATATCTCTTCCAGTGCGGAATAGTATTCTGACACAATGTACAGAAAAAGGGAAAAGTAATTCAGAACAAAACGAATATTCAGAGCAAACATTAAAATGCCTAACATTCCATAAATCACTTCACTTATTCGAGAAAATCACTTATTCGATTTTTACCCCGCCCCTCTAGACAACGTCTACACGGGGCGGCTTACATAAATTAAAACACAATTAAAATAGCATAAAATACAATTATACAATCATCAGTTAAAATGTTTAAAATTGCCTGGTTGAATTAATTTGATTTAGGACTTCTTAAGCTGCCATTTGGGTTACAGAAAGGATACGTGTCAGATACAGAGAAGCTAGCCAGAAGAAGTCATTTTTGTTGGCTGTATTGGATCATTGTGGTTGCTTTACCTGTGGACTTTACTTGAAGACCCTGAATTCCTTTCAGCTCTACAACTCTGTAATTTTGTGATAGCAGTGGGTCATCTAGATCAGTGGTCCCAAACCTTTTCGGAACCGCGGACCAGTTGGGGGGTGGGGGCACCCCTGCGCTTGCGGGTGGGCATGGCATGCTTGCAGGTGGACGTGGCATGGACACATGCGTGGATGGGCGTGGCATGCTCATGGGTGAGCACACCATGCCAGCCCATGAACGTGCCTGCTCAGCCGCGCACACAAGGCAATGTGCGTGCAAGCATGCCACACCCACCATGTGTGAGTGTGGCGGGGGGAGATCTGTCTCTGTGGCCCGGTCCTGTGAAGCCCACAGACTGGCACCGGGCCACGGACCAGGGGTTGGGGACCCCTGCTCTAGATAGTGCTTCATGTACATTAAGCAGACTGTGCTTTAGCTCTGTCACTGAAAAAATAGCCTGAGTGTATATTTAAACCATAGTGCCATGTATGAAACCTGACATGGGAAGGGATTGGTTTTGTTTTGCAGCCCCCTTTCTAAGCAAAGAAAAAACGTCATCAGCTGTGTAACTGTGCATGATTCCCCTTACTCTGATTCTTCTGGCAACACCAGTCCCTATGCAGTGCAGCATCGTGGTGGAAACAATAATGGAAATGGCTATGATACAAAGGGAGCACCAGAAACACATTGCAATGGCAATCCTCGGACGATCATTGTGCCACCACTGAAAACCCAGGCCAGCGAGGTGTTAGTAGAATGTGATAGCCTGGTACCTGGTAAGTTTGGTACGTCCCTGGGAATACTAAGGAATTTTAAGAGTCCACTAAAGACTTCATTTCTCCCATAGTTAATCTTGTTCCTTGTCCCAGCCCCTTTCTCTGACACTTTTAGCAGGCCTGTTGCAGTTTGTGCATGTGATCCAGAAACATTTTCTGCATGTTATGCAGAAATATGAACCAATGCAATCTGCAGGGCTTATTTGGATGTCTCTCAATAGTTCCCTTACATTCTGTTAGGCTTGTCCTTAGGTATGCTACCATTTGCAAAGAGTCAGCCATTCTGGAAGGCTAGCTAGGCACCAAGTTTTTTTGTAGCAGTAATGTTATTTAGTAATTGTACAACCCCCTATTCAAAGTTCCTTACTACATTAATAAAATATGGTATATGAAACACAAAGCACATGCTGAAAATAGTTAGTAAATCTGAGTAGCACATGTGGTTAAGTATGTCATGTTCCTTCCCATTAGGCAGTTGGGATATAGTTGAAGTGAAGATAATCTACCTAGAGTAGGCTTCAGTATTATTTTTGCCTGCTCTTGTACTCTCTCGCCCCTTCTCTCTTCCTACAGAGCAGATGATATCATCTGGCTCTAGAGCTAGTCTAAATGGAGCAGAGCCTGACATTGTCTTTCTGTTTAAGAAAGGAAGCTGTCCCTGCAAGGGGAACAAGCAGGAAGTCTGTCAGAATCCCACATCCCTATGCATTCTATAAGCAAGTTTCCTCAGAATCAGGAGAGAGAGAAAACATTTGCCCACAGGTCACTTCATCACCATGAGTTTAAAGCAGGTATCACTGAAACCAAGGGGACGGAGTGGGGAACTTGGGAAAGAGTTGTGTGGTGTTGGGGTCCCAGTCTATGAATGGCCTTAAATATAGATATAAATAAATATAAAGCCTGAAAGCTTCTGATAACTGATAGACCTGGATAACCTAGTCAGTCTCTGTCTTTTCATCCATTAGTCACCACCACCAATCATCACTCTTCCTCCTACAAGTCGAAGTCCTCCAGCATCATGACTTCCACCAGCGGTCACTCTTCAGGGAGCTCATCTGGAGCCATCGCCTACAGGCAGCAGCGGCCAGGGCCACATTTCCAGCAGCAGCAGCCTCTCAATCTCAGCCAGGTATGCAAAATGGCACAACAGGGGCCAGATAAACCTACCAGGACTTCAGTAGCTACCAAAGAAGTTGCATAATCTGCATCCCTACAGAAAACAGTTTGCTTCCACTGAGACCTTCTTCCTCAGAATTAGTCATGCAAGCCTAGCCTTAGTGCAAGACATAGTTCATTACCAGAGAGCTAAGAAGCAGAAATAGGAAGAAAAGCTAAAATGGCAAGCCTTATGCTTGAGAAAGGGCAGAGATGAGAAAGCTTCCTTTCCAAACAGGACGTTTGGCTGGAACTAGACCACAAAACTTTAAGCTTAGGTCTTTCTCCCAGGTGAGCCACATTTAGCTGTCTGTAAGTATCTGCCAGGTGAAAATATCAGCATGGGGACTTATGGAATTTGTAATTTGGAAATTCCGAATGGCACATCCATGGTGGCAGTGAGCACTTCATGTCAGAAGCCTCAAGGTGCAGTGGTTAAACGGTAGTACTACAGCCAAAACTCAGCTCACAACCTGGGTTCAATCCTGGTAGCTGGCTTGAGGTTCACTCAGCCTTCCATCCATCCAAGATTGGTAAATTGAGTAACCATCTCACAGGTGGATGGGGCAATATGTAGTCTGCATAATTCAGTTGTAAACAGCCCAAAGAGTGCTTGAAGTGCTATGGGGCAATATATAAGCAGTATGCTTTGCTTTGCTTTGTCAGCTGTTTTGGACTACAGTGGTGCCCCGCATAGCGACGATTAATCCGTTCCGGATTAATCGTCGCTATCCGGAAACATCGCTAAACGGAACTAAAAACCCCATAGGAACGCATTAAACTTCGTTTAATGCATTCCTGTGGGGCGAAAACTCACCGTTCAGCGAAGATCCTCCATAGTGCCGCCATTTTCGCTGCCTCGGTAAGCGAGGAAACCGCGCAAAAATGCTTGCGGTGGCCATTTTGGGCACCCGGCGGCCATTTTGGAACCGCCAGTCAGCTGTTCTAAAAACATCACAATGTGAAGATTGGTAAGCGAAATGCTTACCGATCATCGCAATGCGATGTTTTCCCATTCAAAACATCGCAATGCGATCGCATTAGCGATCGCGAAAAATAGATCACTATGTGGATTCATAGTTAAACGGTGCGCTCATTATGCGAGGCACCACTGTACTCACTGCAGCCTTTTCCACTTAGTAAGACACTTGGCTTTTGTCAGGGAAGCAAGAAAGTGGGGGAGGGGTTGTCAGGATCCAAAGCAGACTTGCATCAAATGTTCAGGTGCTTGGAGGTAGTGGCTTGTGTGACAGGGTAGGGATAGGAAGAAGCAGATAGGCTACAAATCTAAAGTGGGCAAGTTAGTTCAGTTGTCCAAATAAGAAGTGTCCATCAGGACCCAAAAATAGCTTTAATACTGAAATAATTCAGGTGAGAGAAGTCCTCAGTAAAACAGTGGTAGGTGAAGACGACAGCTATACCATGGTGCACTTAGCTGGAAAGTTCAAGATTTATATGGCTCAAGAGTCAAACTGATTTCTGAATAGTAGGTAGATGTTCTGAAAATCATGTTTATAAACAGTATGAGCATTTGCAGATAATATTCGGCCAGCACAGAAAGGATTGCACACCCTTTGCCCTTCAGTGTCACTGCTCCTGCATTCACATTAACTGATAGGTGCATATTTACTAAGGAAAACTGGTTCCTGGTTCCACTCTTTGGAAACGGAACGGAAATGGAATGGAAAGACGTTGTGATTTTAAAATTAGGGACAAACTACATGACAGAAGCCCATGGTAAGAACTGAAATATCAGTACTGTAAATTGTTCCATTCTAAGATGCAATTTGTACAGTCTTTCATGCCTGAGAAATAAGAATTGCAAACAAAGCCTAGTTATAAGCTCCTGAAGTTCTTTCTAAACTTGAGGAATTCCCTTTTCTAATAATGTATTATCTGTAAAGGTCTTTAGAGCATACGATCCACATGGGTTTGAGAACTGATGGAGTGGCACAGAGTGGGATGAAACCTTGCCATTGTTTTATTGGTGTTCCCCCTTCTGCAGGCCCAGCAGCACATCACAACTGATCGCACAGGGAGTCACCGGCGACAGCAAGCCTACATCACTCCGACAATTGCTCAGGCACCATATTCCTTCCCACATAACAGCCCCAGCCATGGCACAGTCCATCCGCACCTGGCTGCCGCTGCCGCTGCTCACCTTCCCACCCAACCTCATCTCTACACATACACTGCGCCTGCTGCTCTGGGCTCTACAGGCACTGTGGCCCATTTGGTGGCTTCCCAGGGTTCAGCTCGTCATGCTGTACAGCACACTACGTACCCAGCTAGCATTGTCCACCAGGTTCCAGTGAGCATGGGTCCTCGTGTCCTTCCATCACCTACGATCCACCCGAGTCAGTATCAGGCTCAGTTTGCCCACCAGACCTATATCAGTGCGTCTCCAGCCTCTGTCTACACTGGATATCCCCTGAGCCCCACCAAGGTCAACCAGTACCCTTACATCTAAACACTGGAATGAGGAAGGAAAAGACACGGCACGCACCAAGGGCAACAAGGCTGCTTTTGTGAAAAGGAATGTTGCAGGCAAACGAACAATGCAATGGGAGTCTCAAACAAAACTTGAATGAAGGAGACTTTGTGGAAGGCATGAGAGGGAAGAAGAGAGGAGGTGACACCAGTCCTACAGTTTTTATTTAAAAAAAAGAAGGAAAATGAAAAAAGATAAAAAGAAAGAAAAACAAAACTACAAAAACATTCTGCGCCAGACCACATAGTGGGAGAAGCAGAAGGACCATCATTGCCTGGTCCTGTTTTTGGATAAATTCACCCATAGACTTTTACAGATTATTTTCATCTGATTCCAGGAGACAACATTTAGGAATTTGCTGTTCGAACCTCCTAATACAAAGTTTCATAGGTGTTTGGGTATATATTTTTTAATTAAACCAAGAAGCGTACCAATTAGGGATTTATCCAGATTTTCTGAAAGGGTTATTGCTTTGTCTTTGCACTGGTCGCTGTAACCCAAAATAAAAAAAGACAATGAAAGGTGTGATGTGTTTTCTGTCGGGAAGAGAAAGAGAGGAGCAAACAGAGAGAGGTTTTGGATTACTCCAGCTCTCTCAGGCTTAGTAGCACTAGTAGGTTGGAAAAACACGCACTAAGCAGAGAACACTTATGTGGTGAAATCCAGGTCAATGGGGACATTTGTTCTTACTTTGAACACCCTGGATAAATCCCTGAAAGCATTGTTCTTAAAAGAAAAATCTTTAATAATGTACAATAGAATCTAATCTTCCTTACTTGGAAATACTTTACTTTTTCTTTGGATACCCCCTTGCCATTTGCAGCTCAATCCTAACATTTCCTGTTCCAGCAAATCAGTGTATACTGTGGGCTCTGCTATTAGTAAACCCATCACTGCATCCCCAAAGCATGACATCATGCAAACATTGCAGTGATGTTGCACAAATGTTGTGAGTAGGCACGCAATCCCAAATGTCTAGGATTGGGCTGTCAGTATAGGAGTAGATGTTCTAGCTGGTCCTTGATAGAATGTAGCACTATCCCATACATGCACCCTTTTTTTCTACTTTGTGTTATACTCCAATGATACCAATAGACGTTTCCTCAATGTGATTGCACAAAAAAGTGATATAACATAGGCATGTAACAAATGTGATTGTCCAGGTATATATGTATGTGTGTGTATGAGTGTGTGCGCATATGCGCGCTGATGCTGCCTTCTCTTGTGGTGTGGTCCTCAGCACAGCCATTACAAACTGTCACAGTCTTAGTTTTACGTCATTCCCTTGTAGTGCCTTACCAAACTACAGTTGCGGTTTTAAGGGTTTACTTCCACTGGTACTCCTAGAAACTGACTGAGGCTGGTTGGAATTTGATCTCAGCTCTTTTTCTTCTTTTGAGTGTTCTTTGTGGTTGCTTTCCTTCTTCCAGACCTTTTTTTTTTTTTAAAAAATATATATATATATAATATATGTGTAACATTGTCTTTATTGATTAAGTTGCAAGAGCTGTTGAGGAAGGGCCTGTGAAAATTTGGCTAGAATGTAAAAATGAGTGGGCCTAGGAAAGTTTTATGGGAATTGGAACAACTGGACTGTTCTTAGGCCCTATGAGGAGTTTTCTAAATAATTCCATTTTGTTAATTGGGCAGATTGATGGAATGTCCTATCAGGAGGCTCAGTTTCTCCCATAATTCTTTATAGTTTATTATTCTTGCTGAAGGATATACAGAACAAGGGGGTCCCAGGCTGGCTTTGAATCAGAATACGTAGTACCTCATGTTAAATTGCTGTGTCTGAACCGGGGTGTGTGGGGGAGATGATTACCTGAGAAGGACTCAGTATATTTTTTTCACTTGAATGCTTTCAGTGGTTCAAAATATGCTAATGAGAGAAATTCATTCTTGAGTATCAGACTCAGGTTTGCTTCAGAAGTGTTTTTCCTCCTTAGAGAAAATTGCACCAACACCTGCACAGGTTGGGCAACTGTATGAACTAACTGTGATTAGACTGCATTACTTTTGCAAGAAGGTCAAGTCCGGTTCCCAAAAAGGAGGAGTTTGACCACTGCAGCATGGCATGTTACAATTCTCCAGTCTGTCTGAAATTTGTAGTTCTGACTTAGACTTATTGTGATTATAGCCATCATGGTTTAGACAGTGCTTTATTCCCTTCTGATCACCTCATTTTTACTGTGTGTGTGTTTTTAAATCCTAATGTTCAGATTTGCTGGTTGGTGTCTGTGTATCATCACTTCCGAAATAGGTTTCCAAAGACGAGCTTGTGTATAATGAAAAACAAATGAACAAACAAACAGTTTGGAGGGAAATCTGATCAATGTATCAATGTACGTAGATATGTCTGTTACGTCACTGCTTTGAGCGCGCCCCCACCCCCGGAGATGTACTTGCACTGGTGGCCTGAGGTCTACAAAAGACAGGTTGTATGTGTGCATAGCCACTCAGTACCACTATAGCTGTAATTGTGACTTAAGAAGAGGAGTGTTCAGACAATATGGCAAGATGTTGGGATATGGCAGGTCAGTTAGCTGAGAGAAGAGGGAGGGATCCCAGGGATGGTTAAGGCAGAAAGGTTTCTTAGGATGTAGGTTGGCAAAGAAGACAAGCACATACTTCACCTGGAGGAAGGAAGGGCTCTAACTAGGAATACTTCATTGGACACAGTTTTCTTTGCAAACCCTTAAATCAACTCTCTCTGTTGTTTTCAAATGGAGCATCAATTTTATTTTTCTTCTTTTAATGATTCATCCACCAACCTGATTGTTCATTGGTTCATGCACCTTACCTCTTTCTAGTATAAAGGAAAACCCTTTATGTTTGCTACCCATGAATGAAGTCTCCTACTTTCTCCAAGTAATATACTGCATTCCTCCCCATCCTATCTCATCTAGAATGGATGCTTTGTGCTGCTTGTGTCGTTGAGAGGAAGGATATTTTATTGTTGTTTTCATATTATTATTAATTTTAATATTATATTTTACTTTGTGTTTTAATTGCACATGCATTCCTGCATCTTTATATTATTATTATTATTATTATTATTATTATCGTTATTATTCTCTTAACAGATTTTTGTTGTTAATTAAGTTTTTTTTCCTGTGTTAGTAATACTAGAATGCTTGTCATACATATAAATTTTGCAGGGAAATGGAGACATAGGGATAATCAGATTTGAGCATATGGATGAAATCAAGGTATAGGTTTAATTCAGATGTAGCAGACCTAGTAGGAAACCATGGCTTCCCTCTGTGTGAACCAGCTATGATAAGCAACGTTCCCTCTGATTTTCAGCCCTGCTGGGCGGGGCTCTACCCCTTTTTTGTGCGACTCCCACCCTAGTGGGGTTCTGTCACAAATGGAATCAAAGGGGCTGAAAACAATAGCTGTTGGTGCACAGAGGAGGAGGAAGGCTGTGTAGAGGGGGATAGAGTTGTGCGTACTCGCTCAAGTGTACACCTTAGAAGGAACTTTGATGAAAGACTTTGGACTCATATGACTTCTCCATATATGTAAGGAGGATATCAGAAGCATTCTCTTCAGGTGTTATCACTTACTGCATTTCCACATGGCATTCAAGCTCAGGGAACAGTGATTTGGTAAAACTGTGGTTAGTGAGCACAAGCCAGATTCAGACTTCTGTTTGAGAACCTGGTTTGTTCTCACAACCCTGTGAACAAACCACAGTATCCCAAATTAAAGTAATGGCGGTTAGTTTAGGAGCAGAAAGAGATAGATCCAGTAATTTTCTTTGATGATGAAAGAAGACCAGAGAGGAAGAAGGGTGGGAAGCAGTTTGTTCATATAGCAATTTTTTTTAAAAAAAATCACAGTTTTCCATTAGGTCTGAACTGTATCATATTATTATACAATGACACACATTCACAGCTTGTGGATATCTTTACACATAATCTTCATATTCTCAGAATGGTGTTCTTTTGAGGCACAAGCCAAACACCTGATAGTTTCAGAACTGCATTCGAGAAAGATACTGGGCTCATGGAGACACTTTGAGCTTTGGCTAGGCAAACTGATGACTGATTAATAGCTCTGAATCAGAATACTTTCCATATATCACAGGATTGAAAGTGCCATGGCCCTTTAATGAACTCAATGTGTAAGCATTTTAGTTTAGTTTTCCACTTTGAAGACCCTGTGGCATGTAGGGGGGAAGGGATATCTGCCAACCAAGAGCATGACATTTCTGAAGCCAGATAAAGCAAATCCATGGTCCAGTACTAGATGCATTTGTTAGTTAAAACTAGGTAACTCCAAATAAGACATTGCCTGTTTTGAATGTTAATGTTGTTCAAAATGAAAACTTTAAATTACTTGCGCAGGATAGTTTGCTTTCCCTCCTTTCCAAAATATCTAATATTATGACTTCAAAACAATGCTTTCAAGCACTTGTGATGGTTGCTTTTGCAAGTTGTGCAAAATGATATTTTTGTTCTTGATTGAAAAGACTACCCTATTCTTCTGTTCAGTTACAGAACTGTGAGTGTTGCTTCTTTTCTGCAGGATGTTGTAGAGCATCTTCTTGAAGTGCATCATTTTGACATGTTTGATGAATGAATATTTATTGCTTTATCAAGAATCAACATAATTGGCTGATCTGTGGCAGGAATAGAATGAAGATCTGGTTTTAATTACACTTGCTGAAATGTTTTATTTATATATTTCACATGCTTATGTGTGCAGACATACTTCTTTTTCAGCATAGAATGATTCAAAAAATGGAGATTTAAGGGCTTTGATGCAAAGATAAAAGAAATGCAGAGGAGGTACAAACCGCCCCTCACTCCCAAATTGGAAAAAAATATATTCTGTCAGTCCCTGCTTCATAGAATGGTGGATTAACCTAGAGGTGAAATGAAAGTGAGGAGGCAGCTAAATAAAGCATCCCGAGAAGAAATTTACATGTGCTGAACTAATGAAGAATTGTCCATTTCTTTTGGAGAAGGAGATGTAAATACGTGGTTTATTCCTTTTTTTGAAAAAATGAACGTGGTAAAGTAGTGCAGTGCTTTTCATCATAGAAAAGTGGAGAGCATTTTGATTACAGGGACAAACCAGACACATTGGACTACACATCCCATTATCTACACACCATTGCTGCCACTGCTAGCTGGGAGTGATGGAAGTTGTAATCCAATAAATATGGAAGGTATCAGGTAGGAGCAGCTGTGGGGGGGGGCAAACAAACATTTCTTGGAGACAATTGGAATTGTAGGGGAAATGACACATTACTTTTGATGTCATTTTTCGAGTTCTCTGTGGATTTATGGAGAGAGCAGCTTAAATCTGTGAGAGAGAGGGACAGTGACAGTAGTCTGTAACACCAAGGAAAACTTTGGTAGTAGTCCTCTGTGCAGTGACCTGGGAAGTAAGCTCCATTCAGCTCAGTGTGGTAGAGATGCGTAGGAAGGCACCGTAAAATTGCTGAAGGGTTGAGTGGTTTAATGTGACTTTTTTTTGGAAGCAAGGCACATATAGAATGAGGTAGGCTTGCAACCTGTGAAAGTGCATTTCTTTCTGGAGAAAGGAGACAGCAATGATTAGACACATCATTTTCAATATTTTGATTCATTTTGTTTGTAAAACTGTATGCCATGGAAGAACCATTATTTTAACAGAAGGAAGCAATGTAATGAAACAGCTTGATTCTTTCCTTCTAACTCTTTATTACCTAAATGTCACTGTCATGAAGAAATAAATCTACATTTTCTGAGTCTTGACTCTACCAAGTCTTGAGTCTTGAACACACCCTTCACTGCATCCCACTCCATAGTTCATCTTACAACACAGTTCACTAGTAAAATGCTTCTTTCTCCCTTTGCTTTCTTGTGTATTCTTAAAGGACTGTTCTTTGGAATTTGAATCAAAAGACATGGCATTTTTCTAAAGCTTAAACTTTGTATTTCTTTAACCAAAGAAAATTTAAAATAAGAAAAATACATAAATGTGACTGTATATCTACTCAGTAAAGAATCCAGGTACAGAATCCAGTGATGTTACAGCAATTCCAACTGATATGGAAACCCATGTTATTTTCTGCCTGTCTTTCTATTTTGTCACATTCTCCTTGAGTCTCCAAATGTGTGTTTGAAGCAGTGATGGTATGTGACGGGCAGAGAGGCGCCCCCCTCCAAATGTGGGTGTGTGGTGGCACAAGCTGCCCTAGGTTTTAATTTATGTACTTGGGACAATTCACACATATTCATTGCTGCTGTCCCAAACTTCAGTGGATGCCTGAAAAGGGGGAGACAAAAAGTCATGTTTGTTCTATTGTTCTGAACAGAACTGGATAAAATGTATTTTTTCTCCATGGCATCTTAGCATAGAAGTGCACTAAGTGCCCATTAGGGCTACACTTCTGCAAGGTCCTTCTATTTCTACAGCAGATGACTTTTCATGCCTTAGTAATCAGCCTCTGCTGACTGTATTCATATTCAGTGCAGCACTGAAGGCTAAATCCAGTTTACACAATTTTGGAAGATCAATAGGTAAAAAAGTTTGACCCACCAACTCACCCCAAAATGTGGGGTTTAGTGCCTAGGAATTAAATCCTGTTGCCTTGAGCAAGGCCAATCATTGAAAGAATTCACTGAAGTAGAAGTGGGCAACTGTTGCCTTCCTAGTAAGGGATTATGGAAATTTCAGTCCTGGTGTTTTTTGACTGAAATTTCCATAATTCCTTACCCTTGACTATGCTAGTTAGGGCTGATTTATTGCTCTGTCTGTTTCTGTTTTGCATTTTATACCTTGCCTTTTTTCTGAGGAGCTCAGAGTGATGTACATGGTTGTCCTCCATTTTAGGAGGCAACATTTGGAGGGTCATATTTGCTCATCCTAGAAGAGATTCCTTTCTACTTCCTCAATCATTGGCCTCATCGTCAAGCTGACATAGCACTTATACCTGCTGTTTCTTACCTAAGCCATCACCCTAATAGGTAAAAATTTTGGCCAGTAAATTTACATCTGCATGGACTCTTGCTGCTAATATGAAAATCCCCCATGGTCATCTCTGGAGATAGTCACATCATTCTGTGGGGCAAGTAGTATACACTGGGCCTTTCTGTTTCTGGTTTTGTTTGCTTTCTGTCCATAATGAGTTGTATACCTGCAGCAAGAGCCAAAACATAAGCATTCTTGAGCCATCTCCTCAATTTGCACATTGCCTTACTTGTGCTTGTAGGAATCCTGACTGCACAAGCGCCTAGTATGCTTATGTTACCCAAAATGGAGAAAATTACTCTCATCCTACAGAACCTGTACAGTACTCTTTTGTTAACATGATTTGTTTTGTTCCAGATGATGGGTGCAGTATTTTCAGTGAGGCAAGGTTTTATTGGAGTTGTCTTAGTGTTGGTCACTTGGATTCTGTCTTCTGAGTACACCACTCTGTTCTACCTAGAGCTTGGAAATGTTGCTTTTTGGACTGTAACTCTCGATATACCTCAGCCAGCATAGCTAGTATGGCTATGCTGCTGGGTGTGGAATGCTGGATACTGTGGTTCGTAGAGATAACTTTTCCCAATAGTTCTACCATCACTTTGGGTAGATGGGTTTTTTGTTTGATTTATGGTTGGGTTCATAACAGTTGGGTAGATAACTGGGCTTGCTTCCACAGATACTTCTTCCTATACCTATGTGGTGATGATGGTGGGAAATAGCCCCACAGGATATTTAGGCAGTGGCAGGATGTCAGGGGAATATTGTATTTGCAGGATTTGCCACATTGGGCAAGCAAAATTATAATACTAGTGAATGTAAAAAAAAAAATCCTATAGGGGAAGGAAACATATATGTAGCACGCATGTAATTTTGAGCGGGCCATTAATAAGAGTTGTCAGGAGGCTCTGAGACATTGGTTTTCTGAATATAGCAAATACGAGGGAAACTCTTGTTTCTCATGTACGGGTTAGTATTGTCCTTCCAGTTTTAGCAGTGCTGCTATATCTGACTTTACATGTGCATATTAAGGGAAAAGTTGTATATTAGTCTTTTTCGTAATGTAGTTAAACCAAGAAAGGCAATACTAAAAGCATATTCCCCCAAATATGATATTTTTACTGCACTGATAGATGTTGTGTCATCTCTAAGCCTAACACTTCAGCTTTTGGGGAAGCTGCATGCCAGTTCACCCCAAATACATGTGAATGGTACCTAGTGACATCTTCCTTCCTTCCTTCATCCTTGCAGAGTTGGGCTAACAGTACTGAAAGCAAAATAAACTTTTCTCTCACTTTCGAGACTAAGCCAAGGACTTACTAAGGTGTTGATGGAGCAGATAATAATGGAAATTATATTTGTTTATATTTGTTTGTTTTTTTAATCAGTAAAATTATGTGGAAATTTGAAATACTTTAATCTGGAATTTCTGTTAGAAATATATGCAGTTGCCATCCGTTCCATTTTTATTTTTCATCATTACGGTAGTTTTTGTATTTTGTTATTTTTTGTTTGTTTCCTGTGGTTCTTGAATAGTCTCTGTGTTCTAGATGTTTCTGACTTTCTTGAGCTCATTGACTCCACTGGAAGCAAACTCACCTGATTAAAATTCTGGATTCAAGTTGGTTTAAATGGGATTCCAGAATTCTGACAGAACATTGTGTTTTATATATGAAGAAGGAGTAAAATGCTTATCTTACAAAATAAAAACTGTGACCTAATGGCAATAATTACCTCAAATGTGGGCATTCATCTTGGTTTTAGCCTTTTTTCTGAAATCATGTAGCCAGTTTAAATTGGGATTGGGGGTTGGGGGGCAATTAAGCTATCTGTATGGGCAGAATAATGATAAATGCTCACCCTGGTCATTGTTGCTTTGAGTGAGTCTTTAAAAATAAAACAATGAAACCAAGGATTAAATTACGCTTTTATGTATTTTAATTGTGATGTTGAAATGCACGTGTAAGTATATATTTGTTTATAGCTACTGTAAAGTGCTTCGGCCTTCTTGAAGATATTTAATGAATCACATTTTAAACCAATATGAACTGAACAACAGACTGTGGCTACATTTTATAGTTATCAAGTTTTTATAGTTTACATTTAAACTGGTACTTTCTAATTAAATGTTCTGTTTTTAATGATATCTTCAGGATCTCAACTCCGCTATCCCTTTACGTTTTTATTTTGCCCTTTTAAAAACAGAAGTAAACATTATGTCTTCAATTATGTACATTCTGTTCTGAGATATAACATAGTAGTAGAAGGTCACATTAGATAAAATGATTCCAAAGGTAAGGGGGAAATCACTCCATACATGTTTAAAGTATATCAAGTAGAGTCCAGTAGATTACCTATTTATTTTTTAATTAGCATGATTAGTTGAAACCAGGAAGCACAATAATTCCCAACTTAAGACTGCAGTCTTGAACACATTTACCGGGGTGGGGGGAGCCCCAGTGAACCCAACACAACTTGCTTCTCAGTAAACAAGTGTAGGATTGCACTGTTAAGAGCCTCACCCAAACAGAAATACTTGCATAATGAGAGCAAAAGATGTGTCATACAGCTGAATGACTCATAGCTAATTTACACAATTACGTCATTATGTGTTCATGTGCTCATAATCATGTGAAGCAGAATCATGTGCTTAGAATTATTTTCTAAAAATGGCAATCATCGATCACAGGTGCATTATGCATATGTATGTCACCGAAAAATATTGGAAGCACTGCATGTGGTGCTTCTCACAACACCCCCTCATTTGGAAAATTGGTAGCTACAACCATGGGAGTTTTTCAATGCAGGAATAGTCGCTAGCACCCCATGTGCATATCTGTAGTAGGGGAGATGGTGACAGTGAACTTGAGCACTGATTGAATTGAGACAACCATTCCTTGGGTTGTTTGGGGAAAACAATGGCAAGTGCTGCTCTCGTTTTGCAATCCTGCATTTTCTTCTATATATCAGGCTATACCCGTCACTCCAAATCCACTTTGAACCCCTTGACTGAATAGGAAGAACTTGACCTGCTGCTTGAACTTTTAATTTGGCCATTAGCTGGCAACAGTATATTGGATGCTGTTTCTGTAATTATTGATTGTAGTGAACTGTGTATTTGGATGCAAACAGTCTTCTTGTTTCTTTTTCTTCTCTCTTCTTTGAGTTCTGTTTATATGTGGGTGGCAGTGGTGGTCGCTGTTTTTCTTATAGTCAAGTAACCAATTAGTTTCATTGGAAGCCTTCTGGTGGGCAAAGAGGTATTTTTTGACAATAAATATACTGGAACTGGCACAAAAATAACTCTGTTTTAACATCTCAGTTTCACTGTGGAGTTGACAACCTCAGCAAAATTCCACTCATTGTACAGTGCCAGCATATGCATGGGTTGCAAGGGAGAAATAGTTACTGCTTTTAGTCCCCAGTTAAAAATCAGAATTCCTATGTGGTTCAACGGAAGTCCCCCACAGACCTTCACTGTAAATTCATTGGAAGCAGTGGTACCCAAAGTGGTAAATTGGCATATGGCTGTTGGCACTATTGTGAAAGTCAAACAAGAAGAGACCTGTTCAAGGTCTCTAGAATACTGGAAATGTTGGCTTCCATAATTCCAAGACACAGTAGACAGCAACTAGACCCTAGAAACTACTTATCAATATCAAAGCTACCCCTAGAAAACCTTCCTTCCTTCCTTCCTTCCTTCCTTCCTTCCTTCCTTCCTTCCTTCCTTCCTTCCTTCCTTCCTTCCTTCCACCTGGGCTTGGAGTCTGTAAAGCACAAAATGGTTTTTAACATGACAGATCCATATTCTTTAGAGCCTTTGTAGTTATATTACCTCTGTCCCTAGAAAGAGATGTTTCCAGTTGGGGGTGGTTACTTGCAATACTTTCTCTACTCATTTGATATCCCACTCACCACCTCTGATGATTCCATTGCTATTCCAAGACGTACCTATTTTAAGGCACAGAAATTATTTTCTCAATCCTCATGCTTCACCAGCTCAGCTTTTATTTATTTTTTTAAGCAACCCTTTAAAGTGAAGGATTTTTCTGTGTCCAGATTCTACACAGGCAAAATTTGAATGCCTAACTTGTAAATTGTATACCAAAAGCATTTTTCCCAAAACAGAGAAGGATAATAGCTTTATTAGAAAAGGAAGAAGGTGTCTATGTTGTGGTAGTATTAAATACATGAGTTAGGGAAGGTTTTTTTGAGAATATTTGGGACCTCTTGACACAACCTGAAAGGATGTTTCCTGCTTGTTGTCGATAAACCTAAAATGCTCTGAATAGAGGGGAAAACACTTAATATACAAAGGTAGTTTCCAAAAAGAAAAAGAGACTCCCAAACTTTTGAAATACTTTCCAAAACACAAATGACACCTTCCCAGCCTTTTACCTGATTAATATTTGAAGGGTTCCTCTATTATCAGTACACAACAGCATCTCAGTTCAAGAAACCCCATGAAAGCCCTAATTGGTAGTATTCTTTCACTGTATGGTTCTGTATTGAGTGTTAATCCATGTTAAAACTTTGTGGAAATTATTGTGTGCAACAGTATTTTCTTGTGTATTGTTTATTTTTTCCTTTTCCGTGGATTGTCCGCCCTCCTCCTCCCCTGTTATTTTTTCCTTTCATTATCTTTTCCCCTTCTGGTAATGTCTTTGAAAAAAAAAACAGAAAAGAAACTGATGTGTTGTAGAACTATATGTAACCTATTCCTTAGTCTCATATTATAGGTATGTTATAAGAATGGATATTTTACTTGGCTTTAGAATGTTTTACACAAAAACTAATTCTTACCCAATCAAGTTCTTGCTACTAAAAAAAATGCTTGTGTTTCTCATCATGACGTTGTGTGCTTCTAATTAATAATCATTTTCGTTGTAGAAAAATGGAGTGAATTTATATTAGACTTGAAAACTAATAATAGCATTGTAAATTTATGAGATGATTTTAACAGAAAAAAAGCATTATAGAAAAATATAGTTATTTTAATTGTAATATTACTAACTGTAGGGTGAGAAAGGGGGTCCCATTGTGGTGAACTATGTTATAGCTTGTTATTCACAATTTCTTTTTGATCATTTTTTCGGTCTCTGAGGTGAAACGAGTTATTAATACGAATTTGTAAACTCACATATGCATATTGTATATGTGTAGAAATGTAATCACCCTTTGTCTTGGAATTACATTAAACTGTTTTAAGTCACTACTCTGTCTGCTTGTCATTTAACTGGCATGGGTGTGATATAATTTTCAGTGTGGCTTTTAAATTCTTCTAAAGTTTTTGAAGCAGTCTCTTATAGAATTTGAGCCTTTTGAACTTTTTGTTAAAAATGCAGAGCATGGGAATTTACTTCTGTGAGGAATAAATACAATGGCATGGCAAAAATAAATAGTGGTAGGATGATGCTCAGGAACTAAAGAGTATCATCCTGCAACTGCTCAGTGAGGGGTACCTTTGAGTGGATCATTATACTACTCCCTCTAATAACTAGCTGTACTGTACAAGCTTTGGAAGAATGTGTGACTATAAAGTTCATTCACCTGGAACTGATCTGATACTCCTGTCTCACTTCTGAAGAGTTTAGTCAGGGAATTTGTGGACTAGGAGTATTAACAGGCATCTGAGAAGAAAACTGATGTACAGTATTACATTTATCTTTCTTCTCTACACTGGCATTTGGAGTTTCATTTCTCACTGTGGGATTGCCACTGCACCATCTAATCCAGGATGTGGCAACTTGATGGAACTCTATTATGCTACCTGCTGGAAAGAGTGCTGGAGCAGTAAAGGGCACCCCATGTTTTGGCACAGGAGACTTCCATTGGTGCGGCTGCTCCTCTAGACAGAGAAGAGTGGGGCATTATGGGTCAAGTGGTCTATATCATCTGAAGCTTTGACAGTGCATCACAGATCATTAGTGGGAAGATGGCCATCCTTAAGTGAACCCAATGTTCCAGGGCTTGGGTGCTATGATGGAGGCCATAATAGTACAGTAGTCTAGTCGGGTGGGATGAAGAAGAGCCTCTTTTCCCAGCCTGAACTGGTGGCCCTGGCCATCAAGCTAAAGAACATGCTCCACTACAGGTTTGCCTTCTTGTTGTTGAAGGAGGAGGAGGAGTATGTTCTAGCAATCCTCTTGGACTCCCAAATTAAACAGCGGGCAATGGATATTAAGTAGTAGCAAGGGGGTGGGCTGTGCCATCCAATGTTCCATCACAGGTTAGCAGCAGCTAACGAAGAAGGTCAGGCTAGCGCTGGGGCAGGGTGGGGGGCCACACAGAGCAGGAGGAAACTAAAAATGTTCATAGCAATGCAAACAACAGTACCAGCAATTGTATTCTACTGTACAGTTGTAGCCCCTACAACAGACCTGGGCAAAGTGCGGCCCGAGGGCAACATACAGCCCGTGAGCCACTCCTGTCCGGCCCGCGGACAGTTTTGAACATCAAAACCATTTATAACTTTTCGTCTAAAGTTGATCAGTTGCTTATCTTTAACATACTGCAAAAAACCACTTTAGTATTTGTGAAGATTAACAATTTTAAAATAAAAACAATGATAACATCACTGTTTCATTTTATTTTTAAGTAAAGTTGGTTCGGCCCCCGAACACAGTTCAGATTTTTCATGTGCCCCCCCCCTATATAAATTAATTGCCCACCCCTGCCCTACAACAACAGGGCAAGCTTTCTGGGACACTGCCTCGACAAGCATGGCAGGAGCCTGTCCTCCAGAGACACCCATCTCAAAGGAAGGACATGGCAGAGGCAGAGGTAGAAGCATCCTTTGTCTTACTGGGCTAAGAAGTCTGTTTAAGAGAACTGATCAGGGTGGCAGTGGAACTGCTGTATTGTCCACCAAGTCGCATGCCACATGAGAGAGTGTTGTCTCAGGCAGGCAATATTGTCCGTCTATACTGCTCGTGCCTGGAACCTGGATCTGTAGAAAAATCTATTTTCCTTGGGGTCAATGTACCATTGTTGAGCTTCTCTGAAGACCTCTAAGTAAGAGAGAATGGCACTCTCTGCTCACAGTACAGTACTAGGTATGTCATGCTTCAGTCTGCTTCCCCCTCCTTTTGTCTCTTTCGTTTTTTCCAGCCGCTGCTCCAAGATTGTGTTGACTCAATCAACTGTCTTGTTGGCAGAGTTCCCGCCCACCACAGGCTATCCGCTGCTCCAGTCGACCTGCCCACTTTTCCCCAGTGCCTCTGCTCCCCAATGCTACTGGCATTTCCTGCTGGCATTTCCACGGTTCGGGGTTCAATCATTTTTTAAAAATGTTTTTCCTGTTTTGTGTGTGTTTGTGGGGAAATGAATTGCTATATATAGTGTTTATACTGACTATAACAGAGTTCTGGATGTCTGGAAATTCTGAATTTTTAAAATTCTGAATTCTGAATCTGAAGGGCTGCATTTCTCTGAACAGAAATTCTGAATCTGAATTTTGGTGGTAGTGCACCCCTACTTTAAAAAGAAATCAGATAAATTCATGGGTGAAGGCCATCAGCAAAGATAGACTATTATACTATCTTTAATGTCAATGTTTGGATTACTGCTCAGTCTCAGACTGGATGAAACGAGACAATCTGGGAGCAGTAATACTCTAAATAATGATTCTGAAGACATAATGTGATTACATGTCTACGTAAGATCAACCATCTTACATGGTTGATGCAGGGAACTGATATATCATACCTACATGTTACCCAGTTTCCCGAAAGCAGGATCGAGCCTGCTGTCGGGCAGAATGAGAGACAATTTGGTGTGCTTTACCTCTTAAGCTAGCTTGCTTCCCTTGTAGGTGATGGAGGGTGTTATCCTGACACCATTATTGAAGAAGATTGGTTTGATTGGCTTTTGTACTTCTTGAAATGGGGTGGATGGGTAGAAAGCAAAACATTTTAGGGCTGTGTCTCATCATCATCATCATCATCATACATTAAAGAATTACAGTTAAACTCCTTTGCTGTGAACTGGGCTACTAATAGTTCCAGATGGGAGATGGTAACAGCAGTTCCCACACTGTGACCTCAGAATTAAAATGAATCTTTGAAGAATTGGCTCTTTTAAAAAATTATTTTCAAAGTGGCTAATAATTTTGATTTTCCAGTGTGATGTTGGGGATGGAGTGATGGACTAGAACTCTGGAGAACACTGTTCAAATCTCCACGTGGCCATGGAAACTGACTGGGGGAGTTGAACTAGTAAAAACACTCCTTAAATACCTCACCTTGAAAGCCTTATTAGGGTTGCTATACGTTGATTCTGACTTGTTATGAGACTCAAATGGGGCATAACACCTTACTTGAGTACAGCAGATAAAACATGCTTTCTTTTATGATAAAGATACAGTTTTAATGTTTTCAACCAGCTTACTCTAACCAGCTTTTCTCTGTCATATGTTGGGAATATAGCTTCTAACATCCTAAGCCATACATATCCATGTTTAGGTGGGTTGATGGGACTTGTAATCCAGCACATCTAGGGAGTGGGATCAGAGTAAGGGAAGGATGTTTTAAATCATTAAACAAATTGTGAATTGGAGTGTAGCTTTAAAAAAAATTACAGTGTCTCTTCTTAAAAATGGGATTTTGCTCAAATGTCAGTTTTGCTCATCCATTAATGTAGCTAGAATGCAAAAAATGTCTAAGGATGGTAGCTTATACATACCTGTCTCTGAATAAGTCCCATTGTTCTCAGGGGACATGCTTCTGAAAGGGTATGAATGGATTTGCACAGTAATAAATTGTTCTTGAATTTTGTAACATTTATTCAAAAGGTTTGCCTCCGGAAAGAGAGATTCATCTGCATCATGAAAGTGAGATGCAGCAGATCCATTACGTGACAAGGAGAAATTCACCAAGTGCAGATTTAATTAGTGTTGCAGATTCAGACACTTCTGTTGAAGCATCTCAGTTTTTTCTGCTCCATGTCTTTGTTAGCTGTATATGTGCAACTATTTCTGTAGCTTGCAATGTTTCCCAGTGTCCAGCAGAGGGTGCTAACAGCTTACTTCCTTAAGCAAGGAATGGACCTTAGATAAGCTCAAAAATCTATTTTTAAAATCAGGCAAACTAGCGTCATCCCTTTTACTAGTAATTGGATGCAAAATTTGCCCTGCTTCCATCTCATCACATGGAGCATTTTATAAGTGTGCAATTTAAACCAAAATGCTTTTTTTTTGAAAGATTAGTAAAGTAGAAACCCAATAACAATAACTGTGTGCTGTAAAGTCAATTCTGACTTATGGGGATCCTTTTCAGGGCTTTCTAGGTAAAGAGTATTCAGAAGTGGTTTACTATATTTCCTTCTCCTCAGAGCATCTTGAGACTGCAGCTTTCTCAAGACTACATAGGCTGCCTTTTCTGGGATACATAGTGAGAAGCTGAACTCCCAGTCTCTGGCTCTCCAGCCAGATATCTAATTCACTGAGGTATCCAGGGCTCAACAGAAGCTCAGGTCCGATATATTAAGAATTTTATTTTAAACACATGTGAAGAAGAGATAAACATGATGAATAATCTACTTTGTGTTGCAATGTGTGGCCAATTTGCCTTCAACACATGGTGACCCCAGGAATGAGTGCTTAGCTCTTGAAAACTCCAGCCTGTGGTTCCTTTAGGGCAGTGGTCCCCAACCTTGGGCCTCCAGATGTTCTTGGACTTCAGCTCCCAGAAATCCTGGCCAGCAGAGTTGGTGGTGAAAGCTTCTGGGAGTTGTAGTCCAAGAACATCTGGAGGCCCAAGGTTGGGGACCACTGCTTTAGGGAGTCAATCCATTTTGTATTTGGTCTTCTTTTTTTTCCTGTTGCTTTCAAACTTTCCTAGCATTATTGTCTTTTCCAGAGGAAAACCTGTTTTCTCATGGTGTGCTCAAAGTAGGGCAACTTCTGTTTCAGCATTTTTGCCTACAGAGGTAGATCAGGCTTGATTTTATCTAGGACCCACTGGTTCATCTTTCTGGCAGTCCAGGGTATCTGCAGAAGTCTCCTCCAGCACCACATTTCAAATGAATCCATTTTTTTCCTGTCAGCTTCCTTAACTGTCCAGCTTTCACACCATACATGGTGATCGGAAATAGAATAGTGTGGAGGAGCTTAGTCTTGATCTCCAGTAATACATCCCTACAATGGTAGGAAGTGGAGTCTCCTCAAGTCCTCCCCCCCCCCCCGGGCTGCAGGGTCCAACAAGACAATAGACCTAGTATGGGGATTCAGTCAGGGCTTCTCCCAAGCCAGCACATCTACATATTTCAGACTACAAAGTCCAAAGATCATTTGCTAGCAGGAGATGGTAGGAGTTGTCCAATAGATCTGGAAAGTGTCAGCAAATAGTCAGCAGATGCCCTAGAGCATGGATCTGACAAGCAGTTGAAATAAGCTTTGTCACTTATTTCCATCTCTCCTCTCTGCTTCCTGTTAACCCTGTGAAACACTGACATTGTTCACCCTTCCTTTAAACACTGTAGACTATTTGTCTGAATTGTGCAGGTTTATAAAGAATGGCATCTGATTGCAGAACATTAATCGGTGCAATACTGTCTGCAGATGGCAAAAGTGCTTATGCGTAGATGAGTCTCATCTCACAATCTCACTGTATAAGAGAAGCTGATCATAGGAGCAGCCCTTCCTTCAGACAGCTAATGTAATGTAAATAGATCTCCCCTGACTGAAAAAGGATTACATCTCAGAGCAGTGGAATTGTAATACGTATTCGACTGAAATCAACGAGTTAGTGTGTGTGTGGGAGAACATAGTATAGTTCATTCACATTTGCCCTTTTCCTTAAAATCCCATTAAAATTCATTTCCCTCTTTCTACTACAGGATGATAAAGAAGAAAATGCCATATGCAAGGCTGATATTTTGCATTTGTAGAGATGGATTCCTCTGCCAGTGTGGGAAGCTGACAGTTGCTCAAAATAAACTGGGCACCCATGGATAGCGGCACTGCTATGGTTGCTTGGCAACCTCTCTGAGCAGCCAGATGAATGAAGAAATACAGTAAATATATGGGTCAAGTAACATGGCTGGTTTTCCCGTTTACCTATTCTTCTAAACTTCCGCTCCCTTGGCTTCTCCACTTCTGGCAGGAAGAGGTCTATGTGTTCATCTTGTATTTTGTGTGTATAAGGAATTCTGTGCTGTAATGACAGAGGTGTACTCCTTGTTTAGGTCTGCTTGGTCACTATGAGTTTAAGGTATCTGGCTGTGAAGCCAGAGGTTGGGAGTTCAATTCCCCACTGTGCTTCTTTGACAGGAGCGGGATTCGATGATCCATCGGGTCCCTTCCAGCCCTGCAGTTCTAAGATAATGGTGATGACAATGATGATTATGACAATGAAAAGAATACTCCTCCAATTCAGTGTTCTCTGAACAGGTGAATCCGTTACCTTCCAGTAGCAGCAGTTATGGATTTTTGTCCTTTTATCTTGGCATATTATTTAATAGGGTAATGTATCTTGTGCTTAGGGAGGTTCTCCTGGTGCTCCAGTTAAAGGCTATATATTTGCATAATTCCATTCATTATTTCTGGCGATGCACATGTAGAGCACTGTAAGCTCAGAATGCAGAAAGTTAATTTTAGAAATAATTAGTTATACTTCTAAAGCACTCAAAGTCATTTGTTGCTTTCATCATTTTTTATATATGTTTAAAGTGACTGTTTACTTTCTAATAATATGAACACGGGTTAAATGGCTACTTTTGTTTCATTTTGAAAAACAAAAATAACAGTCTACATATTTTTTTGCCTATGGCATGAAACACACCTATACAGTGAGGTCATGTGACCATTGTAACTATGAATGTAGCTGCAAGTTACAGCTACATCGTAAAAGGAGTTAATTTATTACATAATAATTGCAGTGCAAGTTGAATATGCCTTGATTTTTAAGGAAAACTAATAATTATAAGAAAGTTGATGTTTGTATTGAGTTACTTCCATGCTCTGAATGAACTTTACAAAGACTTACTTTAACTGTTGAAAAATATCACTGGATTAACTGTAGACCTTTGGTCTAGATGGGCAGGGTAGAAATTCAATTCAATTCAATTCAATTCAATTCAATTCAATTCAATTCAATTCAATTCAATTCAATTCAATTCAATTCAATAAATAAATAAATAAATAAATAAATAAATAAATAAATAAATAAATAAGTGGACATTCCTCGGTGTTGTCTGTTGTTATTTACAGTTGCTTTCCAGGGATTCTGCCACAGGTTTCTAAAAGCTGTTTGAGTCCTGTGGTACTAAATTCAAATTTAACTAAGCACTTTGGAAAGGATTATGCCATTTTATTTTTATTTTTCGGTTTAAAGCAAAAAGTCTGAGCCTATGGCCCTTAGAGATTACAGGTCACCCTCTACACATACACACACTAAAGAGATTGACATGCCAGTATTGTCTGCTTGCCCTTTAATTCCCACCTCATGTAAACAGAAGCGGTAATCTTCCTTCTTTGATTCCCTAAAACAATGGTTCCCAGTCTTGGGTCCCCAGATGGTCTCAGACCTTCACCACTAGTTGTCCTGCTAAGGGTTTCCAATAATATCTGGGGACTCAAGGTGGGAGCCCGTGCCCTAAACAGGAAATAAAAGTGCCTCTCTCACTTAAGACTAAACCAAATACAGTGGCTGAAATCCTGTTGCTTTCTGTAGTAAGTTGCCACTAGAGTAGCCCCATTTAAATCAGTGGAATTTACAGAGGAGTTGATTGACCAAATCTTGACTGATGCAATGGGCCTGTTCTAGTTGCAAGTACTATACTAAGCAACAAGATTTCAGCCATAGAGAGACCTCCCGTCCTATTTAGATCCACAGGACTGTGGGCAAGTGTAAATGGGAACAAAACTGTTGTTTGTAGATATGCACTTATGTCAAAACCTCTGTTTTGTTTCAGGACTTCCATCCTACTCTGTTAAAAAAAAGGAGTTAAGATGTGTGGCCTGAATTTTTGTTTTACATAATTTTTTTTTTAACTGTACCAAAGGTGTTTTCTCTTTTCCCTACTTTTTGAAGTGTAGGAATACATAGACATTAAGTCTGGGAAGATAAATCCTGTATTTACCGAACAGCTTCAGGTGAGAGAAATATTTTTAAGAACCACGGCATATATAATGAAGGCCAGCATCCACATGACTATTTACATCTACATAAGGCCATTGGTGTAATTTTGAGCAGCAAATAGTACAGTGGGGGCTTGACTTGGGAACTTAATCCATATTGGAAGGCGGTTCTCAAGTCAAAAAGTTCTCAGGTCAAATCTGCATTTCCCGTAAGAATGCATTGAAAACCATTTGATCCGTATCTGCTCTTTTCCGTCCATAGAAACTAATGGGAAGCTGCTATTCCGCCTTCGACCACTAGAGGGGGATATTTTGTTTCTTTTTTTCTTAGGTCAAGAAAGGTTCAGGGAAGGCAGGGAAAATACAGTCCAGGCAGGACAGTACCAGGCAGTCTGAAGACTGTCTCCCAATCCACTCTCTAAACGCTGGGAGGAGTGAGGAAGCAGACAGGCACCCTTTTCACTGGCCAACAGTTAACTGAAAGTTCAAATTTTGCACTTTCCCTGCCTCCCACGTGGTTTTTTTTCAGTTCTTAACTCAAATCTAAGTACTTAAGTCAAGTCAATATTTTCCTATGAGAGTGGTTCTTAAGTCAAAATGTTCTTAACTCAAGCCGTTCTTAAGTCAAGACCCCACTGTAAATTATTATCATTAGTGCTGGGGAGCAAAGACCTATTTTAATGGTCCGCCCTCAAAGGTTATTGGATCCTATAGGATTCCAGAATACCATGAAAGCGATTCCTAGCTGGCTGCTGTGACCAGGGCTGTTGACACAACTGCACCTAAACACCCTCTCCAGCTGCAGAGATCGCCTTTCGCCCTGGTTTAATTGAGAGCTGCAATCAATAAAGTGAAATAGGAGAAGACTAGAGTGCATATGGAGGTGGAAACTGATGGAAAATAATCAAATAGCTGTCATGACTGACCCCTACCAATCTAAAATGAAGGCTGCTAGTCGATCTTACTTCACTGTTCGGATAAGCAAAGCCTCCAACCAGCAGGTGGAACTTTTCCATATAGTCCACGATCTATCCGGAGTTGGTCATAGTGACTGGCCTCTCACTAGCATCTCACCTGACCAACTTGCAGCCTTTTTAAAATCAAAAGTGGAAGCCATCCGCCGGGATCTTACCCTCTATATGAAAACAGTGGATCAAGCAGAGACGTCCAGCGCTCCATCGTGCCCGATGAGACTTAATCACTTTCAGCCTGTGACGTCAGACATGGTGGACAGAGTGCTTGACCGCTGTTGTGCCACCACCTCCTCCCTTGACCCTTGCCCAGCCTAGCAAATCAAAGCAGCCAGGCCTATAACATCTGAATGGGCTACGGCAATAATTAATGGGTCTCTCCAGGGGGAGACGCTCATTAGGAGGAGAGACTCATTAGGCCCATTAGGAAGAAACCGAACTTGGCAGCAAACAATATTGGTAATTATAGGCCTGTCACCAATGTTTCTTTCCTCAGCAAGGTAGTTGAGAGAGTGGTGGCCGATCAGCTGCAGGCTCTTCTGGATGAAACCAATGCCCTGGATCCATTCCATTCGACTTCAGGCTGCACCACAGCATGGAAACAGCATTGGTCGCCCTGTTTGATGACCTCCTGAAGGAGGCCGACAGGGGCAAAATGTCTCTGCTGGTCCTCCTCGATATCACAGCTGCCTTCAATACCGTCAACCACAGTATTCTCCTGGGGAGTCTCTCCGAGTTGGGAATCAGTGGCCTGACTCTTGCCTGGCTCTGTTCCTTCTTGGAGGGCCATCCCCAGAGACTGCAGGTTGGAGAGAGTTTCTCGGCCCCATGGAGCCTCAATTGTGAGGATCTGTAGGGCTCGATTATCTCCCCAGTGCTGTTTAAACATCTATATGAGGCCGCTGGGAGGGGTCACCAGGAGATGTGGGGCTTCGTGTCATCAGTATGCTGATGATGCTCAGCTCTCTACATCTCCTTTTTTCCAACAACAGTGGATGCTGTTTTGTCCCTTGAGCGCTGCCTGGGGGCTGTTCAGCAATGGATGCAGGTGAATGGACTGAGGCTGAATCCAGGCAAGTCGGAGGTCCTTCGGGTGGGTGCTGCAGACATCAGTAGTCTGGGAAACTCCCTCTCCCTTGGGGTGTGTGTGACTCTTACCACCAAAAGTGAGCTTCGCAGTTTGGCTGTACATCTGGACCCAGTGCTCACCATGGAGACCCAGGTGTCATCAGTGGTCCGTTCCACACATTTCCACCTTCGTTGGATTGCCCAGCTGCATCCCTATCTTGATTTGTTTCCATGTTGTTTTCAACGTTCTTACGGTTACATATAAAGCCCTAAACGGTTTAGGACCTTGATATCTGGCAGAGCGCCTTCTCCCACCCTGTTCTGCCAGTGTCACTCATTCCAGCCAGGCCAGGTGGCTGAGGGGCCTAATGCCGAGGGAAGTCCGGAAGTAAAGAACGAGTAACGGGGCCTTCCTGGCAGTGGCCTCTCGCCTTTGGAACAACTTGCCAGTGGAGATCTGCCTGGCTCCGTCTCTGGGTGTTTTTAGGAATAAACTTAAAACCTGGCTATTTGGACAGGCTTTCCTTCCTGCCGTATCTTAATTTCTCATACTTTCGCCACCTTGGATCTATCATATATGTTTTTTCGTCTTATTGTTTTTAAATTTGTAAACTGCCCACAGTAGACCTTTGGTCTAGATGGGTGGGGTAGAAATCCAATCAATCAATCAATCAATCAATCAATCAATCAATCAATCAATCAATCAATCAATCAATCAATCAATCAATCAATCAATCAATCAATGGTGCCAAAGTAAACAGTCAGCAGTATTTAATATTAATATTTAATCAATATTAAATCTGGAGTTCAGACTCAATTCTCTAAGCCAGTTCTGTCTGGATCTTTAAGGAAATCGCACCCACCCACAAAGGAGAGGGAGTTTCTATTTAAGCTTGTCTGTCAAAGACACTGGTCCCGCATTTCACTGCTAGTGTGTGGCTCCCAGTTTCATTTGGCTATCCATCATTGCTACAAGATCTCTTTAATTCTTTTATTCCATCATTGATTAAGATCCCAGCTTTCTCCCAATGAAAGTGCACACGGCATGAATCTCAGTTGTCATTTTAACCTCTATTCCCCCATTTGGAGATACCCTTTTGGAACTCTTAGGAACTCATGTTTGTTCTCATGACCCTAAACAATTTAGCAGCCCCAGTCAACATGGCCATGTGACTCCTAACCCCAACTCCAGGTTTAGGATCAGGCTGAAAAGCACTGGTCCCAGTACAGATCTCCAAGAGATGTCACTGATTTCAAGAAGAGACCGTTCCTGTTCTTTCATGGGTTTTCAGTCGGTTGGGGGAGTTATTCTTTTAACTCATCACTGTAGTGCTGGTGCAAGGTTTCCTGTTGACTGAGGCAGAAGAAGAAGCACTGCGACTGCCATTCCCTGCTGCCCGTGTGTTAAAACCAACTGTCAACTTGTTGAATGATCAGGACTTTTTGAAGTCAACATCTATTGAAGGTTGGCTGATTCAGTGGGAGTGGTCTAGCTGGGATTATTGACAAGATGTAACTCTGGGTAATCCCTCTTGAGTACACCAAGTCACATGTTGTCCCAAGGCAGTGTTTCCAAAGCTTTGCATTTTGGAAAGACTGAGACAGTGACAGCTAAGTTTGTTTGATGTTCATTCATGGAACAGCACCTTGAAGCTCAGCCTAGATCCAATCCAATATACGTACATTGTTTATTTGTTTATATTCAACCCTGTCCTGCTCCAGAGTAATGTTTTTGTCTTACACACATAGACAAAACAAACAAACACCAAAAAAACTGTGGGATTGGTCAGGCTGAGAGTTCATGGAACTGCTCCAGGATTTCCTACAACAAAACACAGAACTAGGTAAAAATCAACTTTTGTGGAAACCAGATCCTAGAACTAGGAATCCGGGAGTTGTTATCAAACCAACACATTTTTCCAGAATCAACCATTCAGCTGCTTTTCCATGGCAGCTTTCAAAAGATACACCTTCAGAGTGCGTGGCCTCCCAGATGGTCTGCACTCCCCACAACAAGATGCTTCACATTCCTACCAATGCCTAGGAAACTAGAGATTCGATGTAACAGAATTCCCAGACTGCAACTTGAGAGCCATGGGCGGCTTTGACCCTGTGACAGCTGGCCTGTGGATTCCTGTCTGACCTTCATGTTTAATAATTGCTGAAGCCAGGACTGTACTTGCTCACATTCTCAGAGTAATTTCAGAGCATCCAACAAGGCAAGCAAGCACCGCCATCACATATCTCAAAGGGAGGTGAAGGCAAGCTCAATGCTGATCCGAAGGAATGTCATGCTGGTTGGTGCAAAGTCTTGAAGTTCCTCCATTCCATGGAGTAAAAACAGCTGGGCACAGTGGAATCCAAAGCAGAAACACCCTCCCCTCCCCAAAACTAATTAACCCTTCTAAGAACAAGACCCCAATTAGCAATCCCACCTGTCCAAAAATGCATGCATGTGTTTACGTGCTTATGTGCTCAAACATAGAGGTGCTGTGTGGAGAGAAAGTACGCTGTCAATTCCTCATCACTGTTTATGTCACTAAAATCTCAATTTGGCTCCTAAAGAGGCAACTTCGCACCAACCAGAATTTGTATGCTACTTCGAGAAATACCACTACCCCCTTTCTATTTTCAGCAGATTTCTATATTCATAATTTATAGATACCTCAAAAGTTCCACACCATACTTTTTTATGGCTCACGGACAGAGCCTGTCATGAAAGGACTATTTAATAACAAGGCCCATTAAAAACAACATATTTATCATGCAGCAACACATATGAAATAAACCAATCATAATCTCTTTGTCTAATGTACTGTATATCATAGGGCAACTGGTGGTTTGCAGTGGAAGCATTTTTGTCACATAATAACGGCTTACTATTAAACAGTTTATATAGGTTGGGAGTTCGATTCCCCACTGTGCCTCCTGGGAGAAGAGCCAATCTGTGTGGCCTTGGACAAGCTGCACAGTCGCAGGGTGCCACCAAAAGAAGGGAACGGTAAACCGCTTCTGTGTATTCTCTACCTAGAAAATTCCAGAAAGGGTTGCCATAAGTCAAAACTGACCTGGCGGCACACAATTATTAGCACTGGCTGGATAGCTCAGTGGTTTATGTATTTGGCTGTAGAGCCAGAGGTTGGGAATTAATTTCCCCACTGTGCCTCCTGTGAGTAGAGCCAGCCTGGGTGGCCTTGGACAAGCTTCACAGTCCCAGGGAGTCCCAGAACAAGGGAATGGTAAACCACTTCTGAGTATTCCTTACCTGTAAAATCCTGAAAAGAGTCACTGTAGGTCAGAATTGACTTGATGATGATTATTACATAAGACAGTAACACTTAGAGTGGGAACACACCATTTCTTAAAGAGCACAGCCCTCTGTTTGAAGGGAGAGCAGAAAACAGCCTTCTTTTTAATGGTGTCCTCTGTCTGAGCACTGTCCTGTCTGATGACCAGACCATAAGCTGCCATTAGAACAGGGAATTCTTTAAGTGCTGAAAGCATCTGATTGTCACACCTCATGTAGTTTGCAAATTAGCTTGCTTTGCTCTGTAATTGGTCATTACTATATAAGGTCTAGCTTCATCTGTAAGCATAATGGTTCAATCACAAAGGTCTGACTCAAATATGTCTCTGGAACACTAATAGATTCCAGATTCTAATGGTAGATTGGCTGAAATCCTGTTACCCAGCCTAACTCAGCATAAAGTTGAGCAACAGTCTCTCACAAATTATCTATAACATATAGTATGACAGCCAACTTGGTATTATGTATAGAGCATTGGACTAGGACTCAAGAAGCCTGTGTTCAGACTCCCACTCAGCAACAACAATCCACTTCTTGAACATCTCACATACCTTAAAAGCCCTGTTAGAGTCACCATACATTACAAGCAACACAGTATAAATGGCCCCAAGCACAGTTTGAACAATAAAGACTGTCAGGTGTCTTGAAGTTGCCCATTGTTGGAAGTGACTGGGTTCAACTCTGCTTATGCTGAAGAAGATGTATATTTTGGGAAGGAGTTGACTTCCTCAGGTTTTCAAGATTATCATTTATCTGCTCTGACCTTCCTTCAACCTAGATGGATATACTTAGGGTTGCTGAGGTCACTTCTTCTCACATTTTCATCTTAACTCTTTCTGGAAGATGAGGCACATTTGTTTTTGAGAGGTGAAGGAGTAGTCACATTTCCTGCATCTCTAACTTGTTTAGCTAAGATCAGGATTCTTGTTATCCTCCCTATCTCAATGTATTTCTCTAATAAATACTATCTTTCTCATTTTCCTAGAATAAGAGATGTGGGTGTGATTTCTTTCCAATGTGGGAAGCGTGTCCTGTTAATTGTTCTGATAGTCGGGATGAATCTACAAGTTGACTTAGCTGCTGCTTGGTATTGCTTGCTCTACTAGCACATGAACAGCTGACTCAGCTAGTCTACCCAATCTGGGGCATGTCTGGAAAACAAAGGGCCTTTGGATCAGATGGATTCAAAGACCCCTCGAAGCCCATCCCTTACACACCTTAGAATGTTCTCCCTTTTTCCTTCTTGATGGTGGAACAGAGCCAGCAGGACAGTCATGGTGGGAGAAAATGCTACAGAGGACCCTTTGATTAGTTTCTGTGCTTTCAGAGAAGGAGTTCCAGACCTTGAAAAATGATGTCGGAGTGCATGTGAGTGTCTCACAATGGTAGCTTATAAAAGTAGCTTTTTTAGGTTCTGTGGACATCTGCAGTTATTTTATAGCTCCTAGAATTTCTTCACAGAGATTACAGAGCCCCATTATATGGTTTTATGAGCTGGTGGGAGAATGGTAGTGACCTTGGCAAGATGTTGTAGGTGGATAGCTGTTTTTCAGTCTGTTGCAGCAAAAACATCAAAGTTTCAAGTCACAACAAAGACCAATCACTTTTATCTGGTTTACACTTTCATAAATGGTATCTGATGAAGTGGTTTGTAGTCCACAAAACCTTGTGGTGAATTTTTGTTGTCCTAGTAATTATATTTGCCAGGTTCCTCCAAATCATAAGTTACATTAAATTTTTACTAACTAAAACTTTAATGTGCTATATATTTTATTTTTCTATCTCTACTAGCATTAATCACTCAAAAGAATATGTATTTTATAGGATTATCATAATTATTTATACATTTCCTAAGAAGTAATCCTATTTTAGCTACAATAATATAAAAAAACTGTGCGCCCTCGCAGAAAAGAATACATTTAGTTAGCATGGTGAAAACACATTTTTAAATCAGAAAAGAATGCTCCAGGTTTTACATAATAACTTATTAATAAATTAGAAGGAATTAAGCTTAGAGGATCTCAATGTAATAATGTTTGACACTAATATAACAGCTAAAACTGCATGATCATTATAATTTTTTAAGTGTAACAACAGAATTTTTTAGCTATTTCTAGTGAATAAAATTAAGACAGTAGCATACATTACTTGAACCTAATTGATGTTAATTAAAATTTTAAAAGCTTAAGTGTGTTCTAAAGGTAAAGGTAAAGGTTCCCCTTGACATTTTTAGTCCAGTCGTCTCCAACTCTAGGGGGCGGTGCTCATCCCATTTTTCAAGCCGTAGAGCCAGCGCTTGTCCAAAGACAGTTTCTGTGGTCACATGGTCAGCGCGACTAGACATGGAACACCATTACTTTCCCACCAAGGTGGTACCTATTTATCTACTCGCATTTTACATGCTTTTGAACTGCTAGGTTGGCAGGAGCTGGGACAAGTGACAGGAGCTCACTCCGTTGCATGGATTCGATCTTACGACTGCTGGTCTTCTGACCCTGCAGCACAGGCTTCTGCGGTTTAGCCCACAGCGCCACCACGTCCCTGTTTAAGTGTGTTCTAGAGTGCAGCAAATTCTGGATTTTAGTTTGATAAGGGATGGAGTTTGGTCAAATAAGGGTGAGGAAAATGTGAAGAAGAGGTGTAGGTTCTGAAGGTTAATCAGAGAACTGATTAATGAGAGAATATTTGATATTCAGTTTTTTCAACTACACTTCACAAATTCTACAAAAAAAGCCATATGATACATGTATACATCTGAAGACAAGGGTGAGTGGTACCTTTATTAGACCTCAAATGGAAGCTAGCTTTTCAGTCTTGTAGGATGCTTCATCAGCTGGGCATTAAAGAGCTGAGGGTAGTGGACATAGAAGTAGTGCTGAGGGTAGTGGATGTAGATTTCATCGTTCCTCAAGGTCAAAGCTGAAGCCTGCTCCCTCCAAAATGATTCTGCAGTCCCCATTTTGGATCTTGCTTGAAATAAAGGAGCCTGGCACATACATCTGACAATGGCTTTTGAGACATCAATGATTCTTTTGCACCACCCTCAGCTCTGTAATGCCTAGTCTGTGGAAGGATCCTTTGGGGCTCAAAAGCTGACTTCTGTCTGAGAGTTCACATGTTGTGTGAGAACTATGTGGAGTTCCTCCATCAATGCCAGAAGAAATTTCTCCTGTCAGCATGTTCATACTGGCTGGGAGGGGCCAGGGATGTTGTAAATGAAAACAGTGGTGGCCCAGATAAATTTCTGGAGCAGAGGTCTATATAGCCCACCTGTCTGCATGTTTGTGTATGTGCATAAATGTACAATACATTATTGGCTCACTAGACCCTCTTTGCAAATGGATCACTTTACAAACTGAGGCCCTTGTTTAAACTTTAGATTCATACTGTAGTTATCTATCAGTCCATTGCACCTAAAGTTACAGCAAAAGTTTTGCACGTACATGCTTTAAACACAATTAAGTCTGTGATCCAGTACAGTTGGGCCAGGATGTCAGGGCTGGTTTCATTCCGGGATTTTCTTTGATTGTTTTGATATCACCATGACGGTTTTCTCAATGGTTTTTCCCAGGCTGTGCAACTCCCTTCTGAAGGAGCCTAGTTTGGGTCTATCTCTGTGGTCCTTCCATAGGCTAACAACATGTTTTTTGTTCAGATGGGTGCTGGGTAATTTATTTATTCATTCCAAACATTCTGGGGCATCAAAGGAATCTTTCCAAAGAATGTGAGGATTGTGTACTTACCTGGGCAACATACCTGGGCAGCAACAGCACCTTGTAGGCTGATCCTTCCACCATTGGTTTGCTTCCAACATGAACAAAGAAGATTTAAAGCACTTCAACTTTTAAGCCCACCAGAGATCGAAGTATAATTCACAATAAAATAAACAAAAATAGACAGAGGATGGAGTGTGCAAGAGGTGAGCAGGGCAGTTGAGGACAGGACATTTTGGAGATCATTCATTCATGGGGTTGTCATAAGTTGAGAGTGACTTGATAGCAGATAACAACAAAAACACAGAATAAATAGAATATAAATAAATAAAACTTTAAGGGGAGGGCCATGAAAATCCATGCACCAGCAAGCTGTTTGCTGCACAGTACCGCTTTTTTTAAATGATAGAGATCGCTTTGGCTGACATTTTGGGCACAATTTAATTCTTTATCAGTTATTTGAAAGCCCCCTATAATATACACCTGGTGTCTCCTGTTGGCAAATCTGGCCTCAATTTTCCACTGGGGGGGGGTCAGAGAAAGGCAGGGGATTGAGTGTTGAGTCTTCTCCTTTTCCAATATTGGGATTTCTAAAATAAATGGTTTTGTTTCTCTTATTCCGACTAGAAACCTCTGAAGCAAACTGACATTTCAAAGCAGAAGAGCTACTTTAAAAAAACAAAACAAAACAGAGTTATCTTGGAATTTTCGTACAGATTATTCACCAGTGAGGGATACTCCTGTGCTTGTCCTTTACATGACCTTAATTTTGCATTGCATAAAAGGCGACGAGAAGAGAAGGGCATTTTTGTCCAGAGATTACAGCTGCTCCTTTCAGCAGTCTTTCCGATGGCTTTTTAAAAAAGTTGTTGTGGAAACTGCACCTGGTGTCTTCTCAAGTATTAATGTGTAAGAGTGTGTCTCTGGAAATTATTTTGGCAGTTCTCTACAACCAGTTTTAAAGGGAGAATTTAAAATTGAGAGAGTCTTTATATAGCCCCACGAGTTTTAATCATTTCCTAAATTTTAATTCCATGTGAGCTAACATATCTTCAAAGAACTCTTCCGAAATAATCCCCATTTGCTTCTTCAGAGCATATGGCACTCTAGTCTCTTAAATTGCAGTCCTGCAGATATTTTATGAGGGTGCCTGACATTATTTCTAATCTATTAATTGAACCAAGGAAGTCTTTGCCCTCTCAAACAGACTGGTTTACTAATACTGCTTTTGAAATGTAGCAATTATTCTCATTCCATATGGTCATTCCTGCTTGTTACATTTATATTCCAACTTTACTCCAAGGATCTTAAAGTGGTGAACACAGACTTGAAAGGGCCTATAAGGCCATCAGGTCTAACCCCCTGGCCAATGCAGGAATGCAAATCAAATATATCTGACATATGGTTGTCTCTATTTTTTAAAAAACAACAGTATTAGATGTTAACACGACACAGTTACCACAACTGGCCACTAGAGGAAACGAGGGACAATGCTATGAGGTAGCTCACTGCTATTTCACCTTGACTCAACTCCCTATACCTACCAAAGTACCATCATCACAAGCCACCCTCAGTTATTGTCATTACAGGTACAGGGAGACATGTAATGACAGGTATGTTATCCATGCTTTTTGGTATCTGGGGTGGGTGGGGGCAGCTGGGAACCGATGCCTCATGGATATAGGGGCCCTACTGTATTCCTGTGAGCTATCCCTGTTAATGAATTCCCAGTGTGGTGCAGTGGATAGAGTGACTAGGATTCTGGAGAACAGAGTTGAAATTCCTCCTTAGCCATGGAAACTCACTGGGGGAGTAGAACTGGTAAAACCATGCCTTAAATAGCTCACTTACCTTGAAAGCCCTATCAGGGTTATAGTAAATCAGTTCTGATTTGATGGCACAGAACACCCATCCGCCCATTCATCCCTGTCAATATGTAAAATATTTTTGGGTGACTTAGTCTTGAATGAGCAATTAAGCTTGATGAGAAATCAAGAGAGGGCTTTCTCAATGGCTCCTCCGAGGCAACATCATTTTCTTTTAAGGGAAGTGAAGCCGCGCTCCCCTCCCATCCTTCCAATGGGAAAGACATTTTTCTTGGCCATGGATTGACTGTTGAGGCAGGTGGGTGTTGTACTTCTTTTCAGCAGTAAATGTTGCACTTCTTGTTGTTACATCTTTAAAGTTATGTTAATCTGGTATTTGCTTTAATGTCGTAATTTATATAACAGTTGCAAAAATCCTACATGCAAGAGGGATCATGGACATTAGTGTAGCCAATTGTGGCTAATTGACAAGGTGCCGGGTAATCAATCAATCACCTTCACCTTGTCAATTAGCCATGTAACATCCACAGTTGCTCTTGTCTGCACATAAAATATTTAAGAGGAATTTTGCCTGTCTTTTAAATACTTTATCATGTGTGTGCCTTTTTTTTAGTTATGTCAATTTTATATGCATATCACCTTGGATGCTGCAAAGGATGCTGGCACATAAAATTAATAAACATTGGCAGCTGCTTCTGGTGAAAGAGAAAATGAGTTTGATGATATTAGGCCAAGATAATGCCCTGCATTTTTTGAGTTTCCTTGTGGACATGACATGGGGGACTGCCATGATGAATGTCTGCACTTTCAAATTTATTTTACTACACTGCTTCATCTCTACTTACCCACATTTTTTCCTCAGCCCTTGATTCCATGCAGTTAAATCTCATAATCTTTGCCCATTATTTAATGTGAGGTTTTCTCATTCCTTGGCATCCTAATAAAACCTTGAATGAGAATGGGTGTTGGTTGGAAGGGTTGCTGATGACAGAAAAGCACTGGTTCTCTAAAGGAGGGGCAAACTGTGATATTCCTTTATGCAGGGCAAAGGAGAAAGACATATGGAGTGTGGTATAATGGTATACTATATTTAAAATACGTCTCTTAAACATATTTCTTCTGAAATATGTCCTATTGATTTTGACATTTAACTTTCAAAGAAGCATGCTTAATATGCCACTCAAGTTGATTCTGATTTACAGGAACCTTCCCATGGTTTTCTAGATATAAAGTATTTAGAAGTGGTTTCCCATGGTGATACTGTACTCTGGGACTGTGCATATTGTCCATAACCACACAGGAGGCACAGCATGTAACCTGTTTTCTAATGTGTATTAAGGACATCTTTAGAGAAGCACTTGCTGATTCAAATGAAGGTTATCATTGTTAACGGCAAGATTGCCTGAAATCCTGTTGTGCATCTCCACTTAAAGGCTTACTGCATTTTTCCGTATATAAGACAATACTTTTGTCTAAAATCTTTAGACTAAAAATTGAGGGTTGTCTTATACACAGAAGTAAGCCAAGGAGAGAACCACGCAATTGCAAAACTCACCATACCTTGCCTCTGCAAACAGGCTTCCTTCAATCATGAGGCTTAACTGCCTCCAATCAGGAGGCTTAGCTTCCTACAGTCAGGAGACTTAGCTTCATCCAATCACGAGCCTTATTTAACTGATGTCAGTTGTTGGTGAACAAACTAATTGGAACACACCTCATTGGAGGTGGAACACATAGGCAGTGCTCAGATGTAATAGGGACTGGTAATGTCCGAGCGTGTTGAGAGGCTCAATAAAGTCATATGCTCAAAGCTAAGTGTGATGCATAATATGACAGTACTGGTATGTAAATTTTCATAGTCGTTGTTGTTTCGTTGTTTAGTTGTGTCTGACTCTTCGTAACTCCACGGACCAGAGCATGCCAGGCCCTCCTATCTTCCACTGCCTCCCGGAGTTGGGTCAAATTCATGTTGGTCGCTTCGATGACACTGTCCAACCATCTCATCCTCTGTTGTCCCCTTCTCCTCTTGCCTTCACACTTTCCCAACATCAGCATCTTTCCAAGGAATGTTCTCTTCTCCTGAGATGGCCAAAGTATTGGCGTCTCAGCTTCAGGAT